>NC_135801.1:71606477-72947596 GCF_964213995.1 Mustelus asterias
GGGAGGAGAGAGGGGAGTGGGGGGGGAGGAGAGAGGGGAGTGGGGGGGAGGAGAGAGGGGAGTGGGGGGGAGGAGAGAGGGGAGTGGGGGGGAGGAGAGAGGGGAGTGGGGGGGAGGAGAGAGGGGAGTGGGGGGGAGGAGAGAGGGGAGTGGGGGGAGGAGAGAGGGGAGTGGGGGGGAGGAGAGAGGGGAGTGGGGGGGAGGAGAGAGGGGAGTGGGGGGAGGAGAGGGGAGGGGGGGAGGAGAGAGGGGAGTGGGGGGGAGGAGAGAGGGGAGTGGGGGGGAGGAGAGAGGGGAGTGGGGGGGAGAGAGGGGAGTGGGGGGGAGGAGAGAGGGGAGTGGGGGGAGGAGAGAGGGGAGTGGGGGGGAGGAGAGAGGGGAGGGGGTGGAAGAGAGGGGAGTGGGGGGGGAAGGAGAGAGGGGAGTGGGGGGAGGGAGGGGAGTGGGGGAGGAAGGAGGGAGGGGAGTGGGGGAGGAAGGAGGGAGGGGAGTGGGGGAGGAAGGAGGGAGGGGAGTGGGGGAGGAAGGAGGGAGGGGAGTGGGGGAGGAAGGAGGGAGGGGAGTGGGGGAGGAAGGAGGGAGGGGAGTGGGGGAGGAAGGAGGGAGGGGAGTGGGGGAGGAAGGAGGGAGGGGAGTGGGGGAGGAAGGAGGGAGGGGAGTGGGGGAGGAAGGAGGGAGGGGAGTGGGGGAGGAAGGAGGGAGGGGAGTGGGGGAGGGGAGTGGGGGAGGAAGGAGGGAGGGGAGTGGGGGGGAGAGGGGAGTGGGGGGGAGAGGGGAGTGGGGGGGAGAGGGGAGTGGGGGGGAGAGGGGAGTGGGGGGGGAGAGGGGAGTGGGGGGGAGAGGGGAGTGGGGGGGAGAGGGGAGTGGGGGGGAGAGGGGGAGTGGGGGGGAGAGAGGGGAGTGGGGGGGAGAGAGGGGAGTGGGGGGGAGAGAGGGGAGTGGGGGGGAGAGAGGGGAGTGGGGGGGAGAGAGGGGAGTGGGGGGGGGAGAGGGGAGTGGGGGGGGAGAGGGGAGTGGGGGGGAGAGGGGAGTGGGGGGAGAGGGGGAGTGGGGGGGAGGAGAGGAGGGGAGTGGGGGGGGAGGAGAGAGGGGGAGTGGGGGGGGAGGAGAGAGGGGAGTGGGGGGGAGGAGAGAGGGGAGTGGGGGGGAGGAGAGAGGGGAGTGGGGGGGAGGAGAGAGGGGAGTGGGGGGGAGGAGAGAGGGGAGTGGGGGGGAGGAGAGAGGGAGTGGGGGGAGGAGAGAGGGGGAGTGGGGGGGAGGAGAGAGGGGAGTGGGGGGGAGGAGAGAGGGGAGTGGGGGGGAGGAGAGAGGGGAGTGGGGGGGAGGAGAGAGGGGAGTGGGGGGGAGGAGAGAGGGGAGTGGGGGGGAGGAGAGAGGGGAGTGGGGGGGAGGAGAGAGGGGAGTGGGGGGGAGGAGAGAGGGGAGTGGGGGGGAGGAGAGAGGGGAGTGGGGGGGGGAGGGGAGTGGGGGGGGAGGAGAGAGGGGAGTGGGGGGGGAGGAGAGAGGGGAGTGGGGGGGGAGGAGAGAGGGGAGTGGGGGGGAGAGAGGGGAGTGGGGGGGAGGAGAGAGGGGAGTGGGGGGGGAGGAGAGAGGGGAGTGGGGGGGAGGAGAGAGGGGAGTGGGTGGGGAGGAAGAGAGGGGAGGGGGTGGAAGAGAGGGGAGTGGGGGGGGGAAGGAGAGAGGGGAGTGGGGGAGGGAGGGGGAGTGGGGGAGGAAGGAGGGAGGGGGAGTGGGGGAGGAAGGAGGGAGGGGAGTGGGGGAGGAAGGAGGGAGGGGAGTGGGGGAGGAAGGAGGGAGGGGAGTGGGGGAGGGAGGGGAGTGGGGGAGGAAGGAGGGAGGGGAGTGGGGGAGGAAGGAGGGAGGGGAGTGGGGGAGGAAGGAGGGAGGGGAGTGGGGGAGGAAGGAGGGAGGGGAGTGGGGGAGGAAGGAGGGAGGGGAGTGGGGGAGGAAGGAGGGAGGGGAGTGGGGGAGGAAGGAGGGAGGGGAGTGGGGGAGGAAGGAGGGAGGGGAGTGGGGGAGGAAGGAGGGAGGGGAGTGGGGGAGGAAGGAGGGAGGGGAGTGGGGGAGGAAGGAGGGAGGGGAGTGGGGGGGGAAGGAGGGAGGGGAGTGGGGGGGGAAGGAGGGAGGGGAGTGGGGGGGGAAGGAGGGAGGGGAGTGGGGGGGGAAGGAGGGAGGGGAGTGGGGGGGGAAGGAGGGAGGGGAGTGGGGGGGGAAGGAGGGAGGGGAGTGGGGGGGGAAGGAGGGAGGGGAGTGGGGGGGGAAGGAGGGAGGGGAGTGGGGGGGGAAGGAGGGAGGGGAGTGGGGGAGGAAGGAGGGAGGGGAGTGGGGGAGGAAGGAGGGAGGGGAGTGGGGGAGGAAGGAGGGAGGGGAGTGGGGGAGGAAGGAGGGAGGGGAGTGGGGGAGGAAGGAGGGAGGGGAGTGGGGGAGGAAGGAGGGAGGGGAGTGGGGGAGGAAGGAGGGAGGGGAGTGGGGGAGGAAGGAGGGAGGGGAGTGGGGGAGGAAGGAGGGAGGGGAGTGGGGGAGGAAGGAGGTAGGGGAGTGGGGGGGAAGGAGGGAGGGGAGTGGGGGGGGAAGGAGGGAGGGGAGTGGGGGGGGAAGGAGGGAGGGGCTGGGGGGGGGGAGGAGGGAGGGGAGTGGGGGGGGAAGGAGGGAGGGGAGTGGGGGGGGAAGGAGGGAGCGGAGTGGGGGAGGAAGGAGGGAGGGGAGTGGGGGAGGAAGGAGGGAGGGGAGTGGGGGGAGGAAGGAGGGAGGGGAGTGGGGGAGGAAGGAGGGAGGGGAGTGGGGGAGGAAGGAGGGAGGGGAGTGGGGGAGGAAGGAGGGAGGGGAGTGGGGGAGGAAGGAGGGAGGGGAGTGGGGGAGGAAGGAGGGAGGGGAGTGGGGGAGGAAGGAGGGAGGGGAGTGGGGGAGGAAGGAGGGAGGGGAGTGGGGGAGGAAGGAGGGAGGGGAGTGGGGGAGGAAGGAGGGAGGGGAGTGGGGGAGGAAGGAGGGAGGGGAGTGGGGGAGGAAGGAGGGAGGGGAGTGGGGGAGGAAGGAGGGAGGGGAGTGGGGGAGGAAGGAGGGAGGGGAGTGGGGGAGGAAGGAGGGAGGGGAGTGGGGGAGGAAGGAGGGAGGGGAGTGGGGGAGGAAGGAGGGAGGGGAGTGGGGGAGGAAGGAGGGAGGGGAGTGGGGGAGGAAGGAGGGAGGGGAGTGGGGGAGGAAGGAGGGAGGGGAGTGGGGGAGGAAGGAGGGAGGGGAGGAAGGAGGGAGGGGAGTGGGGGAGGAAGGAGGGAGGGGAGTGGGGGAGGAAGGGGAGTGGGGGAGGAAGGAGAGTGGGGGAGGAAGGAGGGAGGGGAGTGGGGGAGGAAGGAGGGAGGGGAGTGGGGGAGGAAGGAGGGAGTGGAGTGGGGGAGGAAGGAGGGAGGGGAGTGGGGGAGGAGGCTCAGTCTGGGTCTTCAGATGCACTTAGTTTTCTAACAAAACACGGCCTGCTGTAATTTCAGGGCCAGGGTGTTTGCTTCACAATTATTCACAAAATACTACGATACATCTATCACACATTAAAACAACTTTATTAAAATGCTTCTTTCCAGAACTGCTATAATTTGAATCACATCAGCAACAAAATTCTGTTCCTCTATTATTCAGATTGGCTTTGTTTTTTGTTCATTTACAGAATGTGGGTGTTCTGGTTAGGCCAGCATTTTTTTGCCCATTCCTAGTCACCCTTGAGGTGGTGGTGTTGAGCTGCTTTCTTGAACTGCTGCAGTCCATAAGGTGGAAGTACAGCGCCGTGAGGGAGGGAGTTTCACGATTTGACTCAGCGATATATTTCCAAGTCAGGATGGTGAGTGACGGAGGGGAACCTCCAGGTGATGCTTTTCCCAGGTACCTGCTGCTCTTGTCCTTCTAGATGGTAGCATCATGAGTTTGGAAGGTGCTGCCTAAGGAGCTTTGGTGAGTTTCTGCACTGCATGTTGTAGTGGCACGCACTGCTGCAGTGGTTTGTTGGTGGTGCAGAGGTGAATATTTGTGGAAGGGGTATCAATCAAGTGGGCTGCTTTGTCCTGGAGAGTGTTGTTGGAGCAGTACTCGTCCAGGCAAATGCAGAGTATTCGATCATACTCCTGACCTTTGTCTTGTAGATGCTGGACAGGCATTGGGTGAGTCAGGTGGTGAGTTACCTGCCGCACGATTCGTAGCCTCTGACCTACTCTTGTAGCCACAGTATTTATATAGTTAGTCCAGTTCAGTTCCTGGTCAATGGTAACCATGAGGATGTTGAAAGTGGGGGATTCAATGATTGCAATGCCATTGAATGTCAAGGGGTGATGGTTAGTTTCTCTCTAGTTGGGGATTTGCGCCTGGCACTTGTGTGGCACAAATGCTACTTGCCAGTTGTCAACTGAAGCCTGGATTTTGTCCAGGTCTTGCTGCATTTTGACATGGACTGCTTTAATATCTGAGGAGTTGCAAATGGTCCTGAACATTGTGCAGTCATCAGCGAATATCCCCACCTCTGACCTTATGATGGAAGGTCAGTGATGAAGAAGCTAAAGATGGTTAGACCTAGGTCACTGCCCTGAGGAACTCCTGCAGTGATGTGCCTGAACTAAGATGATTGATCTCCAATAACCACAACCACCTTCCTTTGTGCCAGGTATGACTCTAATCACTGGTGAGTTTTCCATTAGCTCTGCAAAATGAAAAATAGAAAGGTGCATTTAGGATCTACTTATGTATTTGGGCAATATCTGAAAGTTAGTACAAGGTAAACCTGTTCTGTAAATCGCTGTAGAGAAAGGGTCTCATTCCTGTGTGGAATAATCTATTTTGAAACTTGACTATTTTTAGCTAGTATGGCATAGTAACTTTGGCTGGAATTTTCCAACCTCCCCTGCTGTGGGTTTCGCAGTGGTCGGGGCAACGGACCATTGAATTTACTACTTACTGTGCCTACCCCTGTCCAACAGCGGCAACTGCACATCTTGCATTCTCTGTTCACATCGGTGGGATTGGAAGATCCCGCCAGCGGGAAGGGCTGGAAAATCCAGCCAAATTGATTTCTTGATTGAGAATAGACTCCAAATGTATTTTGGCTTCTCTGATGCCACTGGGATTCAAACCCAAGATCTTCTCAAAATGTGAAATTTGCAGCATCGACTATGTGGCAAAATTGTGCACACGCTATGTAAAAGGATGTGCTTTGGTCCAGCATGTTTGAAGAGAGAATAAAATTTTGAGGGAGTAGGGAGAAACAGAACGGACGTTTCATTAGCTTTACATGTCAGTCTCCTACACTGATGTCCTAGAACTGAGGTGATCGACTTCCAACCATTACAACTATCTTCCTTTGTGCCAGGTAGGACCCCAACCAGTGGAGGTTTTCCTCTTCCGACTCCCACTGACCCCAGTTTTTTTTTCAGGCTCCTTGTTGCACACACTTGCTCAAATGCCATTGCACTTGGTCGTACTCTGAAGCAATACCACCCCAGTCACACACCAATCGTTTCAGTATGCATTAGCAGCCAGCTTGACAAACGTTGCTGGAGTGATCTCCCCTCTAAAAGTCAATCACCTCATTACTTTTTTAGGATTTTACCATATGTAAAATGGTTGCTGGTTCTACCTGTCGTATCACTGCGGGTCTCAATAATGTGAGGTCCTTGGAGGCAACCCCAAGATGCGAGAAAACACTACATAAATGCACAGTGTATTAAAACAAAACAGGAAGTTTATATAAATGGGTAAAATAAAAAAAACACCTTACACATCAGTACTTTACAGTTACAAAGTAAACACTCCTACATGCTAATTTAACAACATTATAACAGGCTCCAGGTTATTATTTAGGCTGCTACCAATTTTATCCTTAAACTTGGGGTGAAATAATTCTCATTTAGCTGCACTCAGCTGCATGATTCAGGCACTTGACACTTCCTCTGGCTTGGCTCCAATATTTAACTTGGTTAAAGTGTTATTTTAGAAGCCAAACATTCAGAACCAAAAGAAGAAAAAAAACTAGACAGATGGCCCTTGGGATATCACTTGAGGCCACCTGCCAGAGTTCAGAGTTACTAATCTCAGTTGGCACTGCATTGAGCAGACTGGCTGATAAAATATACTGTCATTAAGGGGAACGAGAACAAAAACCGACAGCTTCCATTCCTCCACCACTGAATTATCCTAACCAACTGATGTTTGAAGTTTATACCACAGTCAGTGGAAGAATGGGTAATAGGTGGGCCTTAAATTTCTTATTAGACTCGACTTACATGATGCACACAAGTTTAAAATTCAAAATCAAAAATGACCACAAAATAACAAAGTACTCAAGATATTTGTCCAGTTTACATCAGTGCTTGAAATCCGCAAACCTGTCTCTATTACAGTAATTACCGAAATGCTTATTTCCAATAAGTAAGCCCAGGTGTAACCACACAGATTAATGGAATTTATCGGAACATCCATCACACCGTGAGCCATTGCAAAACTGTAATGAGTTTTAGCTTGACGGAGAGATTGACAGTTTGCTGCCTCCTTGCTTCAGCACAAGATGAAACCCCCCTCCGTGCATATATTATACACACTCACCATTGCAATGTCAGAATCCTGACAGGCTATGCAGTAATTTTCGATTCATCTTCCCAACTACAAGGTCAAACTGGAAAAAAAAACTGCTAGCATGACATGAGTAAGGAAACAAACTGTCCTCAATTATTTATCTCGTTATCCAGCATTATTAAAGTACCCAAAAGAGCTTTGCCGTTGCAAATCTTTGCAAGCCTCACTTTTCGGAAAAAAATAATTGGCCTATTTTTAAACCCTTCATGACACCACATTCCTGAATACATGTCCTGAAAAAAACTACAGAAGCAAAATACTGCAGAAGCTGGAAATAAAAGAAAAAAAATGCCAAAAATATTCAGGTCAGGAGGCAGAGTTAACATTTCAGGTCAATGAACTCGGTTTTTCTCTCTCGATAGGACGCTGCCTGACCTGCTGAATGTTTCCAAATCATTTGATTTGATTTATTCTTGACACATGTATTGGGGTACAGTGAAAATTATTGTTTCTTGCACGCTATACAGATAACGCATAAAGTTCACAGACTACATAGGGGCGAAGGGAAGGAGAGGATGCAGAATATAGTGTTACAGTCATAGCTGGAGTTCAGAGAAAGATCAGCTTAATATATCGTAGGCCAAGTCAAAAGTCTGATGGCAGCAGGGAAGAAGCTGTTCTTGAGTTGGTTGGTATGTGACCTCAGACTTTTGTATCTTTTTCCTGACAGAAGAAGGTGGACGAGAATATATCCGGGGTGCGTGGGGTCCCTTGATTGTTGCTGGATGCTTTTCTGAGGCAACAGGAAGTGTAGATGGAGTCAATGGGTGGGAGGCTGGTTTGTGTGATGGACTGGGCTATGTTCACAACCCTTTGTACTTTAATGTGGTCTTGGTCAGAGCAGGAGCCATACCAAGCTGGGATACACCCAGAAAGGATGGTTTGTTTTCCAGCATTTTCTGCTTTTTAAGCATCCACCCTGCTTCTGTGGCAGCCACACCAACCCCCCCCCCAAAAAAATCAGGGAGTATTGGTGAACCAGAAAGATTTCTACTCCATCAATGTACAGCCGGTAAGATTATTGTGCATCCGTGCACAGGGTTCCCAGGGATGGTCATGATGCTTTGGTCATCTGGCAGTCCAAATGCCCTGTTGTCTTTGGACCTGCAAACAGATTTGCAGGACGATTGCAAGGAAACAAGGAAAATCCACTTCAAACTTGGCTGTTGGCTCCTAGAAACTCTACCAATAAAGGTCAGCAGCATTACAATAAGTGCCAAATGGCTACCAGACCGACAAACCTAGAGACTCCCTTCCATATGCACCAATCTGAGTGTCCAGAATTTCTGTGGTGTGCTGCACTCTGCAGGTTTGGACATGTAGAAGGAACAAGGTGCAGATCGCAGATCCTCTGCAGATAAATTAAAGGACCAGGAAGAAGAGGAGAAGGTAGTGAAAAATGATGACAGGAATTTACCATTAGCTACTCACATTGCTGCCCGAGATGCCCTTATTAATTTTAAAGTTCACTGAGGTTGCACCAGTGAATTGGTATCACGAGAACATGCAA
Source organism: Mustelus asterias (assembly GCF_964213995.1). NCBI lineage: Eukaryota > Metazoa > Chordata > Chondrichthyes > Carcharhiniformes > Triakidae > Mustelus > Mustelus asterias. Next base: position 71,614,588 of record NC_135801.1, read on the forward strand.
TGGTCACTCTTCCACCCCCCAGCTACCACACCACCCCCTCCTCTCAATGCCACTGACACAAAGCAGCCCTACAAACAACCACCTCATCCATGACCCCACCAATTCACATTATCCCATTCACCATCAAGTCAAGTTAGAAGGCGAGTTGACCCCAGAAACCAAGAATGTGCAAAACAGGGAAGAGGAGTGAAATAATAAAATTTACACGGTTCTACTAAAGAACAGAAACTTCACAACACAGAATTCTCTTATTCACCGAAGTGCATTCATTGCTGTACAACTACAGGATCTTTTTCTTCCTTTTCTAATCACTCATTCACATTGCAATTTATGTGGCCTCATCAGAGGTAGAACCAGGTTGCTAATATCCCTGTTCCAATTGCTGGCCGGCATCATCTGGGATTCAGAGCACATGAGGGTCCATGAAATGACTGTCTCACCTGCACTGTGCAGGGGCAGACTTGCTCAGTGGATCACAAGATGGGGAGGGGAGTGGGGGGCAGGGGAGGGGAGTGGGGGGCAGGGGGAGGCAGGCGAAAACAGGCGAGAGGTGGAAGTGCTTTGGGTGCAGTTCCCACTTCTAAGTCCTCTTTCACCATTGCTCCTCTCAAGGTCTAGAGATATTTCATTGCTACCACTGTAAAAGAGAGCACTTGGGTGCCAATCAGTGTGGTGCTCTAAGGACAGAGCCAACATATTTGTTATCCTAATGAAATTGGCAGACATGTTGCTCTCCAGAGTGCAATCAAAATTTACATGGATTGATTTGATTGCAAATGATACAAATTTTGATCACAATCTGGACAGCAGCATGGAGTTGGTCACTATGTATGCAAGAAAACATGACTATACCCTGGGGCACAGCATAGTGTCCTGTGAGAAGAGCTTGGAAGTGACATGGTTCTCCACAGATGTCTTCTGCCACCACAATATGGTCTTGCTTACTAGTGAAGTAACAGCCATCAGGTGGAAACCATATCTTACTAGTTCCACCTAGAATCTGAGCTGGTACATGGTAAGCCCGAGTCCTATGCAGAAATGAGCAGCTCCTCTGAGGAATTAGCATCTATTTGTTCTTTAGACTTCTGTTGTTCATGCATACGCCTTGGCAGAGAGAAGATATGAATTATTGTAGATCGCGACATTCAAGTCAACCTAGTGTACAAGACAATCTTATTTTTCTGCGCACCAAAAATTATGCTTTTTGCATATTTTTAGTTGACTTCCTGTTCTACCTCGCACTAAGTTGATCTTTCTCTACACCCTAGCTATGATTAACACTACATTCTGCACTCTCTCCTTTCCTTCTCTATGAACGGTATATTTTGTCTGTATAGCATGCAAGAAACAATACTTTTCACTGTACACTAATACATGTGACGATAATAAAATCAAAATTTAAGCTATGAAATGCTATACTCACGTTCAATTTCAGCTTCAATTTTTCACACTGGAAATGCATGATTTACTTACCTTGTATTGTATGACAACATATGGGATCAAATGGACACTACCAACTGTTGTAAAAATGATGCATGGTAAGTTTAAGGCCCGCCAACACATAAAAATCTGCACATGGCATGATGGTGGGTACCCATCAGAAATGGGTCTTCCAACAAAATGATAGTAGTTATGAAACTGGTTTCAAGCTAAAAGTCATAAACATCTGCTAACTCACCAAATAACTGCTGCAGCCAGAGAGTTGGGTGCGAGTCAAAAACTGGTGAGAATGGAAGGAGGAATCCACTCTGAAGAGGATGACAAAACCTGTGCCATGAGAACAGTGACCAGCCACTGAACTGACCGAGAAGTATGTGTTGGAATGTATCCTCAAAAAAACGCCAGAATGGTGACACATTACCAGAAGGGCAAGGCAAGTGGGTCAAATCAAACCCAGAGTCCAGTAAAGATTTCAGACCAAACGTTAGTTGCTGTAGTTGTTTTATGGAATGAAACAGTCTTACTGATGCAACAGAAGACCAAAATCACTCAGAGATTACCAAGAGATGGACAAATGACCAGTTTGAACAACTCATCATCCGACAGCAACAAAACACGTGGACCCATAAGTCACATCAGTAAGGTGGATGAAATTCCCATGAATGTTGATACGCCCAGCAATCAAGTTGTGAAATGGAAAGGTTTGAAAACAGTTTGAATGAAACCCACAGGACATGGGAAGACAAGATTCATGGTGGCACAAATCTGATGGAATGAAAGTAAAGCCTTATGTATGGCTTCAAACATAAAGCCACGCCAAAGATCAAGTTTCCCACAGGAGATTTATTTGCATGTCCGTGACAACGGTTGAATGGATGAGAATGGAATGAAGTTTTAGATCAGTAATGTACGGAATACGTGTCCCAGTGGCCTACTTAAAGAATGCAATTTAGTAGCGTGGGACATGTTCAAAACCCATATAACCAATGAGGTCGGAAGTCTAGAGGTACTTGCAAAGAAATAACACCCAAAATGCAATTATACAGGAGGTCTAACCTCTACCGTTCAACCTTTGGATGTGTACCTCATCAAACCATTCATGGATCATGTTCATGATGAATGGAATAGGTGGATGGTTGAAGAGAAAAACTTTCCCACTGGTTGGTAATATGCATGCCACTCTGCTTGGTTCATGTGTGGTTTCATTATCAAACCGTGGATCGTCCAAAAAATGCAGAACATCTATTACAATGGATGTAGAGGAAGATAATCTGGTGCAGAAGGATGATTCTAAAAGTAAAAGCACCAAATCTGATCCAGAGTGGGATACTTATGATACCACAGTCAAAGTGACTCAGAATAAATGTGATGAACTCTATGTTAGATGCTGATGATGATGAATTTCACAGTTTTAAAACACTTTGACTGCGGTTAACCAACTCTGTACAATCAATTCATTCAATAAATGAATTTTGAATTACCAATGTTTTGTTTTTTCCTCATTTCAAAATCACCACCCACATTGTGTACTTGGCGTATAAATCAACCCCTGCTTTTGTGATGGCTGCAAAGGGTGAATTTTACACTATGATCTACAGTAATACCGATCAGGTAAGGTAATTTCAGTGAGTGAAATACAAGTCAACATGACAGTGTTGGATGACTTGTGATTTGCTGATATCTAATTGGGGCGGGGAGGGGCGGTGGCGTAGTGGTATTGTCACTGGACTAGTAATCCAGAGACTCGGGTAATGCTCTGGGGATCCAGGTTCAAATCCCACCACAACAGATGATGAAATTTGAATTCAATAAAATTTTGGAATTAAAAAAAGTCTAACGATGACCATGAAACCATTGTCGGTTGTTGTAAAAACCCATCTAGTTCATTAATGGCCTTTAGGGAAGGAAATCTGCCATCCTTACCTGGTCTGCATGTGACACCAGCTCCACAGCAATGTGCTTGACTGTTAATTGCTCTTGAGGGATGGACAATAAATGCTGGCCTAGTCAGTGACGCCCACTTCCCAAAAATGAATTTAAAAATTGTGTCACTAGGTAGCTGGGAGATTCCAGTCTCCAATGGTGATGGACACTAAAACAATACAGATCGCGAGCATTTCCTCATAGCTCCTCAGCCATTCATACAATTGCTAATTGTGAAATCTATAAAGGGCCACCTCTGGTTAATTTACGTCTTCTATTTTCTCCTCCCCTGCAAACAAATCCACAAGCACCTACAATGGCATATGCTCTCCTGCCAGAAACTATGTAGCTGGTGAGGATGACAATCAAGAAAAGGCATGAAATTGGGCGAGGGTAAGTGACAGTGGTGAATTGACAAATGAGATATGAGGAAATACATAAAGAGAAGGATGGGTGCATTGTCAAGATAAGTGATGTGATGGAGTAGGCTTGACACAAAACAGTTGAGAGATGAAATGAAGTGCACAGCAGGAGGTAAGTAAATGTGAAAGTGTGTTCACCTCTCGTGATCTGGTTAGATCATTGAAGTTTTTCCTGCACTGTCAGGAAGGTAGCATAAGAGCACTTCTGCTTACCCCCTGTGCCATCACCAGCCATGCTTTCTTTTTGGAAGGAGCAGGATTCTTGCTCTCATTGCTGTGAGGTATATCTCTCTACATTCATCCTAGCAGTCCATCAAGTATCCATTGTTAAATTGAGGCACAGATCTGCATCCATAAAGGTAGGAGTGTGGTCAAGAAGAGGGAGAACATAAGAACACACCTGCTCCTAGTTCTTATGTTCTTACGTTCTTATGTTCTCCCTCTTCTTGATCACACTCCTACCTTCCCCAAATTCACCTTTGGATTGGCCCTTTAGCTTTTGCAGTTGAGACTGCATCACGTGTCCTCATCACGCCCGTTGATGTGCAATTAATACCAAACCCAGAAGTAAGGGAAAGACTCTTCGTACGGTAGAGGATCAGAAGGACCTTGGGGTCCGGGTCCATAGGACTCTGAAATCGGCCCCGCAGGTGGAGGAGGTGGTTAAGAAGGCGTATGGTGTGCTGGCCTTTATCAATCGAGGGATTGAGTTTAGGAGTCCGGGGATAATGATGCAGCTATATAAGACCCTCGTCAGACCCCACTTGGAGTACTGTGCTCAGTTCTGGTCGCCTCACTATAGGAAGGATGTGGAAAAGATTGAAAGGGTGCAGAGGAGATTTACAAGGATGTTGCCTGGATTGAGTGGCATGCCTTATGAGGATAGGCTGAGGGAGCTCGGTCTTTTCTCCTTGGAGAGACGAAGGATGAGAGGAGACCTAATAGAGGTGTATAAGATGTTGAGAGGCATAGATCGGGTGGACTCTCAGAGGCTTTTTCCCAGGGTGGAAATGTCTGCTACGAGAGGACACAGGTTTAAGGTGCTGGGGGGTAGGTACAGGGGAGATGTTAGGGGGAAGTTTTTCACACAGAGGGTGGTGGGCGAGTGGAATCGGCTGCCATCAGTGGTGGTGGAGGTGAACTCAATAGGGTCTTTTAAGAGACTCCTTGATGAGTACATGGAGCGTAATAGGATGGAGGGTTATAGGTAGGTCTAGAAGGTAGGGATGTGTTCGGCACAACTTGTGGGCCGAAGGGCCTGTTTGTGCTGTAGTTTTTCTATGTTCCTAAAATAAAAATGAGATAGTTGAATTAAAATGCCAGTCAGACACGCTGAGACGTCTGCTCCTGTTCCCACCCAATATCACATATCTTTCCTTCCACTCTGACAGAGCACTTCAAATTTGCTTTTGATTTGATTTGTTGTCACCTTTATTGGTATAGTGAAAAGTATTGTTTCTTGTGCGCTATACAGATAAAACATACCATACATAGAGAAGAAGAGGGTACAGAATGTAGTTTTACAGTCATAGCTAGGGTCCACTCTGTTGCCTCAGATGAAATTAATGTTGCTGTCCACTTCCAGTAATTAATTATCATTTGACTTAGATTCGTGCACATTGTCGCATAATCAAAATTCAGTTAGGCCAGAGCTATTAAACAGATACAAGTGAAGTAGCTGATATGGAGACCCAAGAAGTGAATTTATGTGATATGTCAGGCAGTGGACCTTTCATCACATTGCATGCAACAAGCTTATTATTGTGCTCATAAAACACATTTGGTTAAGCAGGTTTCTAATCAGTTTCAGTTTCCCAAGCTGTATAAAGAAATGGAGTGTTTTAGACCCTTAAATATAGAATATGCCATAGTGCATTCATATACAAGCATGAGACAGATGCTGGAAATCCAAGTCACTTGAAATGCATTCAGAAATAAAATTCTGTCCAATCCATCATGTAATATTAAAACAGATTTTTCTCCATAAAAGCCAGGACAAAGCAATTTCTGTGCCAGCTCTTCGCTGCAGCAGGTCAAGATTAATCCCACCGCTTAGACTCGACCACAGTTTGGCATCGCTCTCTCTGTTTCAAATACTTATCAAACCATCTATATAATTGTCTCAACTATGGCCACTCCCTATGCAAAGCATTTCATGCTCCAACAACCTTCTACTTAAATAACTTTAATATCGTTATTGAGAGTGAGGAAAGCATTAAAGTGAGACACCTCATCAAAAATTCCCCAACAAGAGAATATGGAGTCTATTTATCCCAACATTTGATAACTTTAGCAACCTACAATGAAGATCCCCATCATTTTCTCTGCTTTAATTGACGGAGCTCCAGCTTCTCACATCTCTCAGCCGCAGTGTCTTATGTCTAATATAATCTTAATGAATTTATTCTGCATATCTTCTAAATTTAATGACCTTTAATAATCGGGTACCCAAAATTGCGGACAGTACTTGGCACAACGGTTTCCCTATTCAAATTTATCATCTCTTCACCCTTGCATTCTTATGAATTTTTTTTGAATACAAAATGCTATTTTTGGCAACCAACCACCTGATATACAGAACTATTACAGTGCAGGTGGCGGCCATTCGGCCCATCATGTCTGCACCGGCTTTCCGAATGAGCAATTCACTTAGCGCCATTCTCTCTCCTTCTCCCCATTAACTGTTCCTCTTCAGATAACAGACTAATTTGTTTTTGAATGTTTTGATTTAATCTGTCTTCATCACATTCTCAGGCAATGCATTCCAGACCTTAATTACAGAATGACTGACTTGACCACAAGCTCACATGCAATTCTTCTGCTCAGTACTTGATTTTTCATTGTTAAAGTGCCCATGTGCATAAGGTTTGCACTGAGTATAATGTGAAAATCTCTCTAAACATTTATGTCATAAAAACCCAACATGCACATCACTTCTACTCCATGCAACTTCCCACTGGTATGATAACGTGTATTCAGCAAAAACACCACTTGTATGATGATGTGTATTTAGCAAAAAAAATAGAATATATATTAGGTGTTTGTAATCACTGAAATACTCTCCACTTTCACAGGAAGTTCCACAAGGGCCTATATTATACAATGCTTCTACAAGCATATCACATCACTGGACCCGACAGGTAGTATTATTTAGGAAAATATTTTTCTACAAAATGTAGTGCTGGAGGTCGCAGTCTCCATTTGCTATTATCGGCACCCATAATTCAGAGATGTTAAGTGAAATACTCTTTTGTGGCAGCACGGTGGCACAATGTTAGCACTGCTGCCTCATAGCTCCAAGGACCCGGGTTCAATTCCAAGCTTGGGTCACTGCACATTCTCCCCGTGTCTGCATGGGTTTCCTGCAGGTGCTCTGGTTTCCTCTCACAGTCCAAAGATGGGTGGGTTAGGTGCATTGGCTATGCTAACTTGCCCATTAGTGTTCCGGGATGCATAGGTTAGAGGGATTGGCGGAGTAAATATGTGGGGTTACGGGGAAAGGGCCTGGGTGGGATTGTTGTAGGTGCCGGCTCAATGGACCGAATGGCCTCCTTCTGCACTGTAAGGTTTCTATGAGTTTCAAGGAGAATATTTGTAGCACTAGCTCCATTCAATTTTTTGGTTCGGATGAAAGGGTCCTAGATTTAAAAATGTTAACCTAGCTTAATGTCTCCACAAATGCTGTCTGACCTGCTGAATGTCTCCAGCACTTTGTGTTTCTTTTTCAGATTTCCCACACTGACTGTATTTTACTATTTCTGTTGGTGGAACATTAGTGGCTGTAGAAACTTTGCAAGAGAGCCAGAATCTTGATTGCACTGGCTGCATAAATACATATTTCACAAATATGACAATACGTTAGTCTACTGGATTTCGAATGGAATTAATGTTTCTTATGAACCTACTACTTCTAAGCTGGCCTATTTATAAAAAGGATTATCTGATGAGAAGCACAATGACCCGAGTTTAAGCCTTCAAATGATGTTCAGGTCATGTCGCTCAGCTATGCAAGCAGACATTGAAGACACAAAGGTAACACTGATAAGAGGAAAGCATTGCAGCGAGGAGAAGCCAGCCACATGCTGCAGTCAAGTCGCCTTAGTCTCGATTTGCCCTGCCCATTATATTGAATACATAAGATGCTTTATTTTTCCACCAATACGAACTTTACCAAGGTAAGATTATTTCCATCACCGATAACATTCCAAGAAGCAGGACTTAGTTTAAATAATTGAATGTACAATGGACTCAAGTAAACCATGAATAATGAGCGATTGTTTTATTTTCACACTTTGAACAAAAACAGTCTTCACGCTAACCTAGAAAATTTTAGGGCTCACTTCAGCTCGCTCTCATTGAGTTTGATTTCTCAGTTTGACTTCAAAAGCTACACTCAACAGGAAAGGAGACACCAGTGAACACTGACACATGGCTAAAATGGCAACGCAATTCACCCATTCTGTTTAGTAAACCAGATTATAAAATGGAGATACCAGAAGCCACTACTCTGTTAAAAATAGCGTTATGCAAACTAATACAATGGTGTTCATCAAAGATAGTGTAATAAGCTGGATCTGAAAGAAACAATTTGTATGGCTGTGTTTCAGATAATGTCCATTAACAGGCACGGCAGTGTGTCTGGATATAAAATTATAGAATACAAGTTGTTTATGCGAAAACGATTAGCGCTGGAGTTATTTGATCCACTTAAGAAAAATGAGTTGTATCACCATAACGAAAACCATCCTGGAGAAACAAATCCAATTATTAGCTGAAGACATTAGTAGCTAATGCTACCTCATTGTTACTTGTATAAATCTTAGCATTTAATTTTCTTGGCTTTTGACCAATATTTCTATCAGTTCTCATGTAGGCCACAATAGGTTGTTTCCTGCCCTCCCCTACTTAACTCACCTGTTTCGTTCCCTCCTCTTTTATATAAATTGTTGCCTCCTTGCAGAGGTATTGCACCAAGGCCTTGTTCAAGTGACCATTGTCACAAATCAATGAGCATTGCAGTCAATATCAGTAGCCTTTTTTAACCTGAGGTTATAGTTGAGGATAATCCTGGCTTCACTCTATAGTCACACAAATTCATACATAAAGATTTGTCTGTACAGTGTTGAAAAGAAGCAGATTTCTCCTGATAGTCCAAAAAGGCTACCACCAATTTTAAGATCCCTGCTACACCCCAGTCAGAGAAGTGAGAACCATTCACTGAAATCATCAGAACTGTAGCTTAATAGAGCATTCAGACTTCCTTTTCTGTTGATAAAACGAATGCTGTCAGCTATATCAACTGCTTCAATAGTTAACCTATACACAGATTAAACATGTTTGTACAGAGATTATTTGAAAACGTTACTTGCCATGTGGGTGGTCAGTAGACAGCCAGGGGTAGAGGGCACTGTAATCGAGGAGATAAAGCCAATCACACAAGAATTTGGGATGTGGACCTGCATACATGCACATCACACAGCTCCTTGCACTTTGAGAGAAAATCCCCTCTTTTTTTTAAATTCGACTACTTTTTTTAAAAATTTGGTTGTTGAGATAAATATTTAAAATTTTGTTGGAGAGACTGCACAATAGAAAATACAGACCGGCAGATTAACTCCAATAGTGCGACATTACTGAACTCCCCTTGCTCGCGTGGTCAGGTGTGAATTCATCTCCTAACATTTACTTAACAGTTGTTCTGTGAACAAGTTTTGATAGAACATAAGAGATAGAAGCAGGAGTGGACCACACAGCCCATTGAGCCTGCTCCACTATTTCATATGATTGTGGCTGATCTTGGGCCTCAACTCTATTATCTCCGCATATCCTTAGTTTTAGATTCCCTAGCCAATGGAGAGAATCTCAAGGTGTCCACCTTATCAAGATTTTTGCAGGATTCAATGTGATCGTCTCTCATTCTTTTAAACTTCAGAGAATATAAGCTTAATTTACTCAGCCTCTCATCATTGGTCCCTGGGATGAGGGGGTTGACCTATCTAGTGAAGCTTCGTAGTACCACCTCCAAAGCGAGTAAATATTTCTTAAATGTGGAGACCAAAACTGCACAACAGTATTTTAAATGTAATCTCATCAAAGCCCTGCACAACTGTAGCAAGACTTATTTATTCTTGTACTCCAATCCCCTTGCAATAAAGGCCAACAAACCATTTGCCTTCCTAATTGTTTACTGCACTCGAGTATTAGCATTCTGCTTTCTTTGTACACACACATCCAAGTCTCTTTGAACATCAACTCTTAAAAGTTTCTCACCTTTTTAAAAAATCTATTTTTTCCATACAATCCAAGTGGATAACTTCACTCTTCCCTACATTGTACTCTATCTGCCAACTTGTTACCCATTCATCTAGCCTATCTACATCTTTTTGCAGCCTCTCTTGTTTCCTCCCTGCAGTTTACCTTTCTACCTAACTTGGTATCGGCAAACTTATTCTCCATCTCTTCATTTAAGTAATTAATAAAATGGCAAATAGCTGAGGCCCCTGCACTTATCCTTGCAGCATTCCACTAATCAGTGTCTGCAAACTTGAAAATGCTCTGTGTATGCCCACTCCATTTTCTATCCATTAATCAATCCTGTACCATGCCAATCCTGTAGCTCCAACACCATGAGCCTTTATCTACCTACTAACATTTGGTGTGGCACCTTATTAAATACCTTTTGGAAATCCAGGCATACTATATCTATTGATTTCTCTCTATCTATCCTACTAATAATATTGTCAAAAACTCTAATAAATTTACCAAACAGGATTTCCCTTTAGCAAATACATGTTGCTATATTTTTCTAAGTGCATTGTTAAGGCTTCCTCAATTCTAGATTCCAGTATTTTCCAAAATTTGTTAGGCTAATTGGCCTGTAATTCACCATTTCCTCGCTCCCTCCTTTCTTGAAAGCAGTATAACATTTGCCAACTTCCAGTCTAGTGGAACCGATCCAAATTTAAGGAATTTTGGAAAATTATAGCTATCACATCCACTATCTCTGCAGCTATATTTTTTGGACCTCTAGGGTGTTAGCCATGAGGCTGCAGGGATTTGTCTGATTTTAGTCCCTTAGGTTTCTCCAATACTTTATCTCTGCTGATAATAATTTCCTTAATTTCCACACTATCTTTTAGCCCCGAGGTTATTGTCTATTTCTGGTTTAGAACTTGTATCTTCTGCTGTGAAGGCAGATACAAAGGGTCATCTGGACTCGAAAGGTCAGCTCTTTTCTCTCCTTACAGATGCCGCCCAGCATTTTCTCTTAAGGCAGATACAACATGTGTCCAATGCCTCCATCATTTCCCCATGATAATTTCTCCTGCCTCTGCTTCTAAGGGACTGACGTTTGCTTTAGCCACTCCCTTCCTTTTTATATACTTTTAAACGCTCTTGGAATCTGTTTTTATATTCCTAGCCATCAAGTTTTTGGTGGCCGTTGGCTGTTTTCTAAACGCTCTCAACCTTCAAAATCTGGTAATATTCTTTGCAACATTGAAAGCCTCTTTTTCTAATGTAATTCTATATTTAACTTCCTGAATGAGCCATGGATGACTCCTTCTTGCCAAGTGTTTGTTCCTAAGTGGAATGTATTCTTGTTAAACATTTTGAATTGTTTCTTTAAATGTTTTCCACTGTTAATTTACCTCCACACCTTTTAGTCTATTTACCCAATTAACCTTAGCCCGTTCTCCCCTCATACTGATATAACTGGCTTTAAGTTTAAGTTTAAGATTTTTGTTTGCAATTGGAAAACATCATTTTCAAACTTAATGTGGAATTGAATGGTATCAAGGTCAATATTTCCCTGTAGATCTTTTACTACGACATTACTAATTAACCCTGCTTCATTACACCACACTAAATCTAAGATAACTTTATCCCTAGTCAGTTCCACTACATATTGCTCCAAGAAACTATGATAAAAAATTCTACAAACTCATCTTCTAGACCATTCTTGCCAATTTAATTGTTTCAGTCTGCAAAGATTAAAGTCCCCCACAATTATTACATTTCTATTGTTACTGACTGCAATAATTAATTGTTTAAATCTCTGCCCAATGGTATAACCATTATTAGAAAGCTTATAAACTACTCCCATCAGTGTTTGCTGCTTCTTGCTAAACCCGATTTTCACCCTTACTGATTCTACTGTTCGATCTTCAGAGGACAGATTCTCATGAATACCGTTCCGTCATCCCTTACTATCAGGGCAATCCCGCCTCCTTTGCCTTGTTGTCTGCCTTTCTGAAATTGGGATGAGACAAGTTAGAAACATGATTGGCTAACTTGGGAGAGTTGGGTCAAATGCACCAAACCAATTCCATGCATTAAGGAGACTAGAACAGGAGACCTGCAATTCAACAAATGTTAAAACCCAAACCTGTATCTACATTAAATTTGAACACTAGGAGTCGCCTCTGTAGCCTCCCATCTTTATTTCACTTTCTGTATGCAATTTAAATTTATGTTATATTTCCTGCTTTATACTTTCAGTTTGGACTTGTGATTTAGTGAGGATTCTTCAATCTGATTGCTTGAAGAACCTCACTGCTTCAATTAGTCAAAGAAAAAATACATGTTCCTCAGAGGGTGCCACACAAATCGGTATCCTCTGATAGTAAGTCGCTGCTTTATAACCTGCGAAAACTTTCTGCACAGCTGCATGCTGCTTCATCACCGGCCAAAAAAATCTCAAGTCAAACAAAAATCCCCACTAAATGCTCAAAGTACCTTTGATAGATTACTGGACCAGGGTAACTCAAAGCTTGAAGCCTTTTCCTTCACCACTTCCATAAAAATACTACCAATTCCCATAGCCGATTGTTTTTGACTCAATCCTCCCAAAGCCTGTCATTCCAGAATCTGGCAGACCCTTCCCTGTACTTTGATATCTTACACCCATCACTTCTCATGATGCCCCTAGCATCTCATCCCAGTAGTCTCACTATTAAAAGTACTGATCGCAGTACTCCTGGTGCTCCCAGATCATGACACACAAATCTCTGACTTTCTAGACTCCGCCCACATGCCCTTGCATCAATGTCAACCTTCAAAACTATCAATCCTAATACTTCCTAGTTCTACAGTTCCCTTCATTTTTCCTCAGCCCAATACCAGATGGCATGGTGGCACAGTGGTTAGCACTGCTGCCTCACAAGGCCAGGGACTCAGGTTCACTTCCTGGCTTGGGTCCTGTCTCTGCGGAGTCTGCATGTTTTCCCCGTGTCTGCGTGGGTTTCCTTTGGGTGCTCCAGCTTCCTCCCACAGTCCAAAAGACATGCTGGTTAGGTGCATTGGCCATACTAAATTCTCCCTTTGTGAACAGGCGCCAGAGTGTGGCGACTAGGGGATTTTCACAGTAACCTCATTGTAGTGTTATCACAAGCCTACTTGTGATGCTAATAAATAAACTTTAAACTTCCACTCCACCTGCATGTACAAGCCATATAATACTGAGTACAAAAACACACAACCTGTCCTAGTAATACATCTTGAATCCATTTCCTAACATGTTCCTTTGCATCCTCTTCATTTTTTTAAAAAGGGTCATGGCATAAAATCAAGTTCATAACTTCATAAGCCAAACAATTGATTTACAATCTCTACATAAAACACAACTTGAAATGGTGGACCATTAACATTTCCATTAATAAAATCAAAATGTCACTACATGTAATCATAAAATCAGTATCAAGGATAGTATAAAATTAAAGATATCATTTATTCCATTCCAACTTAACAAAATCTAACTGAAATGTAGCCAAACAGTAGATCCAATATCCATTAAGTGCATCATTGTTTATTCTTAGCTTCATGAATGAAGTTAAAATCATCTGTATTTATTTGAAAATTTGCTCATACGACAGGGATTAGTAAATCATCATATATTTGTGCGGTTGACTTGTAGGGTGTTACAATTTCATATTCATCGACAAAGACATTAAATATATGTTCCAATTTTTCAAGCAATACCTCACTTCAAAATGATTCAAATTCCTGTATAATTTTAGTTAATTGCACATCAACAGCAAGAGGAAAAGGCCACTTTCTGCATGTCAATCAGGACACAACTATGTCATCTTGCTCTACAATAAATTACCAGTAGCATGCATCCACTAAATAGAAAGATATTGTATACAAAACTTCAACCATGCGTCAAAGCTGCTTAAAAAGACCATACTCAACAAAGAACATCAATTATTCCTTCCTGTCACATTAGTGCCATATGAACAGCTCATATGAAGATAATTTGGTCAATAATTCATCAAACAGACCTACAGAAAAACTCAAGTGCCATTTACTTAAAAGTTAAGTTTGTCAAATGGCAGTAACTGCTGTACCACCAAAACACTGAACTACTCTGTTCCGCTTTCACGATTTATCATTAACCCAGCTTGGAACTTCAATTATTTCCAATAGGAACTTGCTGTAATTATGACCTCAGTTGTGCACAAATAAATTGGACTGTCATCGATTGATTATAATTCCTTACAGAATGTACTTTACTTCACTAAAGTACAAGCTGTACACCTACTTTACGCATAAGCAATTGCCAGCAGTCAAAAAGATCCATCTGATAGCATTGGACAGTTACAAAGTTTACATTTATATTTCAGTATGTTTTAGAATTCATCTGTTAATTTCTTACAACAGACTGAAGTGTCAACAGTAAACACATTGATTGCAATATTAGCAGTACCTGAATTACATTTTCAGGAGAATACCACACGAGCAACCTATTGCAATTTTAAAAAATGTTGTATTTCCTACAGGGCAGCGACCATGCCATGAACAAGGTTGGCCTTGATCAATTTCAGAAAACTTATATGTAAACTGCATGAAGCCAAATTCAAAAATGTTTTTAGGATCAAAAGGGAGCTCGAGTTTTTGCATTTAGAAGAGCAGAAAAGAACAGAGGTCACAGTCTGAGGATTCAGGGTAGACCATTTAGGACGGAGGTGAGGAGACATTTCTTCACCCAAAGAGCGGTGAGCCTGTGGAATTCATTACCACAGGAAGTAGTTGATGCCAAAACATTGAATGTATTCAAGAGGCAACTGGATATAGCACTTGGGGTGAATGGGATTCAAGGTTACGGGGAGAAAGCAGGATTAGGCTATTGAGTTAGACAATCAGCCATGATCTTAATGAATGGCAGAGCAGGCTCGAAGGGCCAATTGGCTTCCTCCTGCTCCTATCTTCTATGTTTCTATCTCTTAACACTTTTTGTTTCCAGACTTAACACTTTTAAAGCTAATAATCCTGGACAAAATTAACTGGCGCTTGGACACGTGCAGATTAATTAGAGAAAGCCAGTCAATTGTTACAAATAAATCGCGTTTAACTATCTTGATTGTGTATTTTGGTGAATTAGCAGAAATACTTTGAAGATATTGCAGTTGATGTAATGTAAGTGGACTTCCAAAAGGTGTTTGATAAATACTCGTCAGCGCTGCTTTTCTCAATGTAAATATTGAGATGGATGTGCAGGGCACAATTTTAAAACTTACAGATGACACACAAAACCTGGACAGATCATGAGCCTGAGGGTAGTGATAGACCATGATGAAAGTAGTTGCTTTTTTTAAATGTTTATGGGGAATATTTTTAAGTATGTTTTTTTCTGATAGACAGTCAGTATGTCTAGAAGCAAAGCAACTCAGATGCTGGGAGGGCAGGATAATTACTCATTTTAGCTGTGTAGGGTTTACTTAGGAAAGAGCTAGTGGACTTTTTTAAAAAATAGATGATAATTTCCCCTGGGGTTTTTGATTAGGTTACTTGATAGGGTCAGGTGGTAATGTGGCTAATGGGAGGAGCCGGGTATGTAGCAGAGAAAAGCAACTTTTAGTCCTGGCTCAGTTTTGTTTAAAGAACGACTACACCCCTTAGAGCAAGTATATTTTTGGTTGCTAACTATACTTAAAGTGGAATTTTAAGTCTGTAAGAGAATGTTGCTAATTGTGACACTACTCTGCCTTTAAGAAATGTATTTTGAGTTTGGTTCTCAGCTATAAGCAGGCACTGAGCTGTCTGTCCTTTTATTGCTGCTAAAAGTCATATAATAGGCCTTTTGTTTATTTTTAATCTGGGCCTAATGCAGTGTCCTGCAGTTTTATGACCCTTTTGAATTGTCAGGGGAAGGCTGATTCACGGGTCAAGATCAGGTGGTTCTTTCAGAGAGAAATCCAATGGTTCACTTTCAGTTTGGCTGCTGGATAGTATGAAGGTGTTTGGATTCCAGCTGGATTCAGTGTTTTTTTGTCTCTCTTCCTGGTATTGAAAATTTAGCTCTTGGTGGCTGGCTGGTTGGTAACGAGAGACAAGGAGTGTGCTGAAAGCACCAGGGTCGGAAGGCCTCAGTGTTTTCAACTCACCACAAAAAGTGGGTGGGGGGGTGTTGGAAAGCTGCAAGTTCCAGCATCATGTCAGTATACTCATTTTCTGTGCTAAAATGAACTGGGGTATATGTTTGTAAGAATGTTAGTATCTAAGAATGCTATTCAATGTACTAACGTTTATACAAAATCATGGGGTTTTTTTGCTCTTGTTCGTAATTAGTAAAAGTTTATTGCTCATTTTCTATGTGTTAACTGTATTCGTAAATACATTTTCGTTGATTAAAAGCTCCCTAGTGGGTCATTTGATACATACCTGGAGCAAAACATCTGATGCTTACCTGTGCCAAAATTCAATGTGCAAAACTTGTGATTTTGGCTGACTCCATAAAACACCTTGGAGTTTCTGTCCAGGATTATAACATTATTTGGAACTGAAATAACATACAGAGGGATCAGGGCATGCAAGTCCACAGTTCCATAAAGGTGGCAACACAGATGGCCAAGGTGATTAAGAAGTCATATGGCATGCTTGCCTTCATCAGCCAGAACATTGAGTACAGGAGTTGGAAAATCATGATGCGGCCATATAAAATCGTGGTTAGGCCGCATTTGGTGTATTGCGTGCAGTTCTGGTCACCACACTATTAGAAGTATGTGAAAGCTTTGGAGAGAGTGCAAAGAAGGTTCACCAGGATGTTGCCTTGAAGGTCTCGGTTATGAGGAGAGATTGAATAAACTAGGATTGTTTTCACTGGAAAGACAAAGGCTGAGGGGAGACCTGATAGAGGTCTACAAAATTATGAGAGGCATAGACAGGGTGGATAGTCAGAGGCTTTTTCCAAGGGTGGAAGTGTCAATTACAAGGGGGCACAAGTTTAAGGGAGATGTACAGGGGAAGTTTTTCACACAGACTGGTGGGTGCTTGGAACGAACTGCCAGAGGATGTGGTAGAAGCAAGCACATTAGCAACATTTAAGCAGCATCTGGATGGGTACATAGAGGGATATGGACCAAGTAAGGGCAGACAGTTTTTTTTAAGTTAGGGTATCATGACCGGCACAGGCTTGGAGGGCCAAAGGGCCTGTTCCTGTGCTGTACTTTTCTTTGTTCTTTGAAACAGTGATAAGTTAGAAATAAATGTTGTTTCCTTTCTTTTAACTATTGTTCAACTGTTAAGAGTTAAGCTGATTAAACTGTGTTATTAAATAAAATTTATTTTACTATGAAAGGTCCCTAATTTGTCAGCGGAATTACTCCTGGAGAGAAACATCCTATCTTCACATTTATGCCAAAATGGAAAAAATTGATGGGATCTAGCCTGACATTTGATACTATTGCAGTCTGCAATCTCCCATCTTTTACCAATTTTCATTCTTTCCCAGGTTTGGTTCTCTTCAACCACAACTCCCAGCAGCTGCTCACCCTTTAAGGAGGTCAACTTTAAGCAGTCCAAGCTAGATTTAAGTTATGTTAAGCCATCCACAATTTTGGCCCCTGCTCATGAGTCCAGTTAACAAAGTTGCAATACTGCATGCATTGCAATCAAACATTACGAGGCTCACATCCATTTTCAGAGACAATCGAATTCAGCCCAACCTTTATTACTGAACTATCATTTCATATTAGAAATAAATAGGATGGGATTCTCAGGCCTCCTAGCCGGGTGTTTCTCAGTGGTGGGAGGCGGCATGCTGTTCGCTGGTGTCGGGATTCATTTAGAGATGCAAGGACTGATTAGGGACAGTCAGCATGGCTTTGTGAATGGAAAATCATGTCTCACAAATTTAATTGAGTTTTTTGAAGGGGTAACCAAGCAGGTAGATGAGGGCAGTGCAGTTGATGTTGTCTACATGGACTTTAGTAAGGCCTTTGACAAGGTACCGCATGGTAGGTTGTTGCATAAAGTTAAATCTCACAGAATCCAGGGTGAGTTATCTAAATGGATACAAAATTGGCTTCTGGGTGGTTGTAGAGAGTTGTTTTTCAAAACAGAGGCCTGTGACCAGCGGTGTGCCTCAGGGATCAATGTTGGGTCCACTGTTATTTGTCATTTATATTAATGATTTGGATGAGAATATAGGAGGCATGGTTAGTAAGTTTGCAGATGACACTAAGATTGGTGGCATAGTGGACAATGAAGAAAGTTATCTCCAATTGCAATGGGATCTTGATCAATTGGGCCAGTGGGCTGATGAATGGCAGATGGAGTTTAATTCAGACAAATGCGAGGTGATGCATTTTGGTAGATTGAACCAGGGCAGGACTTACTCAGGTAATGGTAGGGCATTGGGGAGAGTTACAGAACAAAGAGATCTAGGGGTTCATAGCTCCTTGAAAGTGGAGTCACAGGTGGACAGAGTGGTGAAGAAGGCATTTGGCATGCTTGGTTTCATCGGTCAGAACATTGAATACAGGAGTTGGAATGTCTTGTTGGAAGTTGTACAAGACATTGGTAAAGCCACACTTGGAATACTGTGTGCAATTCTGGTCACCCTATTATAGAAAGGATATTATTAAACTAGAAAGAGTGCAGAAAAGATTTACTAGGATGCTACCAGGACTTGATGGATTGAGTTATAAGGAGAGGCTGAATATACAGGGACTTTTTTCTCTGGAGCATAGGAGGCTGAGGGGTGACCTTATAGAGGTCTATAAAATAATGAGGGGCATAGACAAGGTAGACAGTCAATATCTTTTCCCAAAGGTCGGGGAGTCTAAAACTAGAGGGCATAGGTTCAAAGTGAGAGGGGAGAGATACAGAAGTGTCCAGAGGGGCAATTTTTTCACACAGAGGGTGGCGAGTGTCTGGAACAAGCTGCCAGAGGTAGTAGTAGAGGCGGGTAAAATTTTATCTTTTAAAAAGCATTTAGATAGTTACATGGGAATAGAGGGATATGGGCCAAATGCGGGCAATTGGGATTAGCTTAGGGTTTTTTTTTAAAAAAAGGGCGGCATGGACAAGTTGGGCCGAAGGGCCTGTTTCCACGCTGCAAACCTCTATGACTCTGTGATTCTCTGGTCCCACTGCTGTCAATGGGATTTCCCACTGAAGCCACCCCACGCTGCCAGGAAACCTGCAGGCCGGGTTGCGCTGCCAGAGGGACCAGTGAAGTCCCCTGGCATGAATGGCCGGAGAATTCTGGCCAAAGATTCCAAGCAAGAATGTGTGTGAAGATTACTTGACCACAGGTGTACTGATATCTATGCCATGTCATCCACAGTTACTTAGATAATAAAGTCAATCTTTCTACATTTCTTTTTCAAATCGACTTTGATCAATTTCTGCACCAGGAATTTTGGAATCTCTTCCCTCCAACATGGAGATTTTTCCTCAGACAGTGGATTAGGCCCTTCACCATCTCTTCCATTTGTCACTCCTTCCCATTCACAACAATGATGGCATCCTTTGTCCTCACCCTCTGTTCTCGTATCAGATTACCTTCTAGAATTCAGGGAATTTACATTATGAATATAATATAAAATTCATCTTTCCCCTCCTGGCTTTCCAGATGGACTGCTCATAACGCCCTTCTTTGATCATCCATCACCCCACTAGTAGCTGCCCTTTCTCCGGCACTTCATTCTGTAAAGTCAACAGATGTAACAGCTTTTTAAAAAGCCTGAAAAACACTTTTTTTTGTTTGATTGCAATTTAATTCTCTTCCTCCAAACTGATACACAGCATTTAATGCACCATAAAATCACCTCTACGTTGGGGAAAAAAAATCAGGTTACTAACATGCACAATCATGGTCATTATATACTCGTTACTCAATATCCCAACTCCCATTTCCATTATCTCTCTGACATATTCACCTTTGGACTCCTGTTCAAATGTAAACCCATTTTTCACTGCAGATTTCTCTTCTGAACATAGACATCAATAATTATTCACATTGTGTCATGCATTGTTTATCCTTTATATTTAGAGCCACTTCTGACTCAATGTTGTGCATTTCCTATTTCCATCTCTCAAATGCTATCAGTCTTATTGCTCAGAGGGATCATTATATTCTCAAAGACAGTGACAAGAGCCAGTTGACGAGATGGTTACATTGGCCACATTAAGAATATACTGCTGTTGGTGGCAGAGCCAAAATGACTGTCATTCTGGTACTTGTCATTAAGTCCACAATTATATTCTGGCCATGGACTAACAATGCAGCGTTCTGGCCTGTACACACCTTATCCAAAGTAACAAGGGCGTGGAATAATAAAGCAATTCAAGAGTAAATGCACATCTAGCATGTGTGCAGTTAATATGATGTTGCTAAATCTGCTCAGAGTAGGAACAGGATAAATTTGGCACAATGATATTGGCTTTATAGTACACAATTGGAAGCAGGTCTAGAATATAAACTGGATGTGACAAAAATAAAATATTTTGTCTAATTTTGGTTCATTATCTGCTAAATTCAGTCATCAGGCACAAGCAGTCGAATAACAAACAAGATGACTGCAGATTAAATTGCTATACTGAACCAATCTTCACGCAATATTGCAAATTTCATCATTACATGCTGCAGAGAGAGAAATAAATTCAAATTTAGACAATCGCTTGTTGTTTGTATGGAATTGACAGTTCCTTTTCAAATCTAACTGGTGGGACATTCAAATTTCAGAAAGTCCCTGTTAGGCATTGCCAGATTGAGCGAAGACAATGCTCTATTTAATCCAGGGACTGTTTGAGGAGGCATTCTGAAAACAGCCAATCAACTTGAAACACCCAAGAGAGAAAACCTGTTTTGGATTTCCAACAAATCAAATGGATTAATTCAGCTTCCAAAGTATAAAGGAGTTCAAGGAAAATAATTACAGTATTTAAAAGTTCTAATTAAGTGTTTGCTTAGTCCTTCTAGTTGTGATTGGTTTATTATTTTGCTCTCTTGGTCAGTTTGTTGTATTATCTTCAAAATCCTTGAAGGTGGTGTCACATCCAAACATCCATGCTCCTCTACCCCACAGATAAACATCACCAACTTCTCTGCTGTCTTTGACTTTCTAATCAATGCCATTCTCCTTAGCTGACCCATTGACAGAGATTTTAGGGGTATCGTCACAGGGAGAAGCAAAGTCATGGAGGGATTTGAATTTAAGGATGAAAGTGACAAGGATTTTGAAGACAATCTTGTACCAAAATGATCGCGAAAGCAAAATAATAAACCAATCACAACTAGAAGAACTAAGCAAACGCTTAATTAGTAACTTTTAAATACTGTAATTATTTTCCTTGAACTCCTTTATACTTTGGGAGCTGAATTAATCCATTTGATTTGTTGCAAATCCAAAACAGGTTTTCTCTCTTGGGTGTTTCAAGTTGATTGGCTGTTTTCAAAATGCCTCCTCAAACAGTCCCAGGATTAAATAGAGCATTGTCTTCTCTCAATCTGGCAATGCCTAACAGAGACTTTCTGAAATTTGAATATCCCACCAGTTAGGTTTGAAAAGGAACTGTCAATTCCATACAAACAACAAGCAATTGTCTAAATTAGAATTTATTTCTCTCTCTGCAGCATGTAATGATGAAATTTGCAATATTGCATTAAGATTGGTTCAGTGTAGCAAAATCAAGGCTTTGGTTCACCAGGAATCAGTGATTTTGGTCAGCGAGTTATGCAATAATGAAAATTGCTAGACTCACTGGGGGTTAGGGTATGAGCAGGTGAATGCTGGACAACGTCATGTTTATGGAGTGTAGATGTTGAACGGTCAGCCAGCAGAGCACTGGAATTGTCACGCAACAACACAAGGATGAGGCTTTCAGCAGCAGTATCCAGCTGGAGCCAAACAACTGCCTGCAATGGATGCTCTTCCTGCTCGCGCACTGCTGTATGTGTCCCTGGGAATCCATCATCATGCACTCTCCTATTTCTCATTCACATGTTGCTCTTCAGACAAATGTAAGGTGGCAACACCAGCTCCACCTCACCACTAATTCTCCAACCCTCCCCTCGCCACTGCATTGTCAGCTTTCGTATTCAATGTCCACTTCTGGATGAGCTGCAACTTCCTCCAGTTAAACACAGGAGCAATCAAAACTATTATTTTTGGATCTTGCCATGAACCCCATTCCCATCCCCCTTCCTGGCCACTGTCTCAAGCTGAATCTGACAGTTTTCAAGCTTGATGCCCTATTCGACCCAAAGCCTCTCAATCATAAAAATGTACTTGCACATTGTTAACATCATCATTTTGCCTCAGCCAGTTACTACCATAACCATACATTTGCTGACTCCAGATGCAATGCTCTCCTGGCTGCAATGTCATCTTCCATTCTCCAGAAACTTGAGTGCACCCAATACTTGATTGTCCACATACTAACTAAGAGCCTGAATTTCCTTGGAGTGGCAATCAACATCGCATTGCCCCACCATGCCAAATTTCTTACCTAATTGGTCCCCCTCCCCTGCCACCCAAGTCCGTCTCGTCCGACCCTGCAACTCAGGCTGGGTGAGATCCAGTCGGTGCAGCGCATCCCCAAGGCCCAGCGCCATTGGCTGTCGTAAACTGGTTAAGTTTAATGTTCCATTGACCATTACAGGTGAGGGAAAGGTAAGAGTCTAAGCTAAGGGGATAGAAGGTGTGAGAGGAGGCCAGATCAGGTTCAAGATCGGTCTGGAAGGTTTCAGAGGTCAGGTCTCCGAGGGACTGGAGTGGTGGTCTGAGTGTGTTGAAGGAATCCTGCTGCGGGGATTTGGGGGGGGGGGAGCGGTTTGCGAATGGTGGTCGGGAATGGGGAGTCCTTTGGAGCTCGGTCTGAGCTCGTACAGTAGTTACTCAGAAGTTAGAAGTGGTATTCTTCTTTTTCTGGGCAACTATTGATGTGACCCAATTGTAACCATCCAAAGTGATTTAAAATCACATTTTTGGATTGTTCCCAATGCAGGACAGTTGCACAGAGGAAATTTGCACATCTGGGCAATTGGCATATAAATCCTTACATGGGAACATCTAAAGAGGCTTCTCCAGCGATCCTTGGGGTACTGTACTAATACAACACCAGGGAACTCAGCCCATCATCTCACTCATCCATGTTCTCACAGGTCTATGTTGACTTCTGGTCAACCAATACCCTCTATTTTCAATTTATCACCCTGATGTTCGAATTCCTACTGAGCCTTAGTCCTCGCCACCTCTGGAACCTGCTTCAGCTTTTCAAGCACGGAAGCGCATTCCCCAATTCTGGCCTCAAACATCCCCCTTTGTCCTTCACTGACAATGTTCCTCAGCCACTGAGCCCTGAAGTTCCAGATTTCCCTTCATAAACTCTTCTCCCTCTCCAGCTAAAGCTCTGCTCGGTCTCTTTAAAAGATATAGGCAGACAAGATAGTCCGAGAGAGTATATTCAAGTACAAGTGTCAAAATATTTCTGGATAAATAAAAAGGATCAAAAAAGAGTAAGTAGTAGCATCAATGGGACTCGGAGCACAAAATGTTTAAACAAAGCATTAATTTTCAAGTTTGAAGTCTTGTTTATTATTTCTTAAAGGTTGTATTTTCTTGGGCTGATTATTTCTCTTTTATTCATTTGTGGAGTATTGCTAGATCAACATTTATAGCCCATCCCCAACTGTCCTTGAAAAGGTGGTAGTAAGCTGCCTTCTTGAACCACTTCAGTCCCTGCAGGGCAGGTACGAAAATACAAATTAAGAGCAGTAGATCAAATCAGTCCCTCGAGCCTGCCCCACTATTCGATACAATCATGGCTGATCTAATTCTAGTCTTACGCCACTTTCTGGTTTATCCCCTATAACTTTTGGCTCCCTTATCAATCTGAAATCTAAACTCAGCCTTAATAATATTCAATGACCCTGTGTTCAGTGTTCACTGGAGAACAGAAGTCCACAGACTAATGACTCTTAGAGAAAAAAATCCTACATGGGAGACAACCATATGGACATTTAGCATTGGAGAACGACAGGGCAGTTGCCAATATGTTCTTGCCTCGGGGCCATCTTGATAGACGTTGATGCAGGGCGGGAGGAGGCGGGGATAATGGCTACCTGCCCACATGCGATGGGGCTAGACAATCTGCTGATACCAACTGGAACTTTTCAATTGGCATGTTTTGCAGAGAACTCAGGCAATAGATGGAACCACCCTCCTGCCAGCAGACCGAAGAGTCAAGACTCCATCATACAATCCATTCTCTCTACAATCCTGACAGTCCAATTTGTCATACGGCCAGAAGAGTGGTTGCACACCATCCTTTGGAGAAGTTCCCCCCTCTACGACGACAGCCTGGCAGCTGAGGCCTCTTTATATTTTTTAAGTTTGAAGATTCATCAGAGGGTGCCTCCATCTTGAGACATTCTCTCCTTCCTCCTGCATTGGCAACTCCAACCGCTCGCTGTTCAGTGCTGGAAGGCCTCCTATTGGTGATCCAACCTCAGCATCCCATGTTCCATTCTCAATTGGATTCAGAACACACTATCAGGCAACTGATTGGCCATCATCTTGAAAATGATGTCATACACTGAAGCAGTACATGGCTGGGCCCTGGAAGTGCTCCTGGTGTTGGGGTCTCAACCCAGAAGCCAAAGTTCAGCCCAGAGTTAGTTGCATAATAGCTGAAGGTAACTAAATAATTAAATTCAAGAATAAGCTAACTAAACTTTTAAATACCTTTTGTGTTCGAATTTCTCATCATGGTGGGAGTCAAATTAATTTAAATGGCTCAAAGGATATACAAACAAATTTTAATCTCAAAATTCTTAGGAAGACTGGCTTTTTCCAAATGGATTTAAAACATACATTTTGTTTTGAACAGAATAGTCCTTTTAAAAAAAATGATTCTGTGGCTTCTTGGTTCTTGCATGTTTTACAAAAGAAAGCATCAAACGCAAATTAAACCAATTGCACAGCACTGTTTTAAGTTGAAATTATTTCACACTAACCTGGCAATACTATCAAAATGAATTTGATACTGAAATCAGAACTTCTTTCTATTTTTTTTCAAACTGAATATGTTCAGTGACTGGACTTAAAAAGGAACAGCTATCAAGTCAAAGGTTGCCAAAAATTTCCAATTTTCGTCCGACTGAACACTTGTTTTGTTTGAGGCAGAAGTTATAGTAAGTAAGCACTCTTCAATTAGTGGCCAAAGTGTCAGTACAAATGCAGCTAAAGGTTCAAAAAATTGGTACTGCAAACTACAAGGGGCATGTTTCAAAATCTAAGAGCATCAGCATACCAAGTATTTAAAAATATAGAGTGATGCATTGCTTATTCAAGCCTTGGAAATTGTCTGTTCATTAATGAGATTCAACCAACCCGTTGAACTCAATTAATTTAGTGCACCGAGAGAGCTTGGTCCCTTGTAACCGGTAGGTTTTTTGTAACAGGTAGCCTAAAAGGCTGAAATCACAATGTATTCTGAACCTTTAAATAGCAGCACTGAGATAATGCCAGCCCCAAAGCAATACTTGTTCAAGCCGTCACTTCTATAAATATCCTCCACAACAGGCATAAAAGGAAAGGGCACGCAGCGCTTTATAAGAATCTTATCAAATACGGATAAATCCCTTAATCTTGTATTTAAGCTGTGCCACAATTCTGCCCAACAGTCAGTATAATTCCCACTTGATCCATCAGATGCATTTTGCAGCATCTGCAGATTGCGTGTTTTTTTTTGTATATTTTTTTAAAAATTGATCCGTGGATCTCATAACATTCAAACATCTCATCATATCCACAGTGCCTTCAAGAGTACGAGGACTTGCAGTGATCCGAGAGAAATATGTTAGCAATTTGGGACGTGTATAGATGACAGTTCTTCAGCGCACCAAAAAAAAACCTTTTAAGAAAGATTCTGAGATGCAGTCAAACACCAAACAGTATTGCAGTATTTTAGCAACAAAAAGGAGAACTAATTTTGGATTTTTTTTTAATTTGTACTGTATATACCAACAACGTAACATTTTGCGGGGGAAAATGGTTGGGGTCTACAACTAGTTGTGTAGAAGTTGACCCCCAATTACATGAAGACAAAACTTGCACTGTGAACAGATGAATATCAAATGAAATTCAATATAGAGTTGTTGAGGTTCGTCTTTTGAATGGGGGGGGGGGGGGCAGAATTCAAATATGCTGAATGCAGTAACACAAATTCATAAAGCCATAAAATGTACAAGCGTAGAGTAGTGGGGCTCATTTCTAGAGAACAGAATACAAAAACAGGGAAATAATGATAAATGTGTTCAGAATATTAGTCAATATTCGGAGCGCTAATAGCATTCTGGTCTCTAAAAGAGATACAGAGAAGATGTAACCAGCAAAAAAGATTAAGCAGGCTGGAGCTCATTTCTCTGTAAACATAAAATCTAAGCAGATGATCCAAAAAAATAGCTTACTGCGAGTGTGAAAGGGTTCAATAGGTTGTATGTGGAGAAATTGATTCCACTTGTGGGTGAACCCAACAGTGGAGGGGGGTACGGGACACAAATGTAAGATAGTCATCAAAAGATCAAGTAGTTAGGATGAATGTATTTACATAAAATGATAATAATGTAGAACATTCTTTGGTTGAAACAGACAGCATTGACACATTTTAGGGAAGACATGATTTTTCTTGAAGATGGGAAAAGTAGAAAAGGGGGCAGGGTGTAAATGGTCTGTGTGGAATATAAGCACTGGAATATGACTTGTTGGATACTATAGCCTGTTCCTGTGTTTTAGATTTTACGGAATGTGTACTTCTGTGTTATTATGCATGCTCCTGTGGAATAAGGGTGTATAAAGAATCATGAGGTAGGCTTGATACTTGAACACTGGGAGGTCTTTAAGGTGTGCACTCATTCATGGTCAGGTCTAAGACTGCCCAGCAGGGTCCCACACTGGGAAAATCTAATTAGCCAAAAGTTACCCGACCCGCACTCTTAAATAGGCAGTCCACATTCCAAACCTCAACATACAATATATTACACACACGAGATATGTTCAATGTTCAAAATTCATGCTTTTATTAAAATAAAAACACTGGTACACACCTGGTCTCTTACATCTTCAGCAGACATGCAAAGAAACTGCACAATTAATTACTTTTAAAGTATAAACACTATGGATGAACATGGCAGTCAATTTGCTCACTGCAAAATTCCAAAAATAAGAAAATGAATTACCAGTTAATTTATCAGTGAAGGATTTCCCGGGTCACAGGGAGAACTTGTCCTTTTTGCAATGGGAATGTTTATGTCAACAAGTGGGACGCTGACCCAAATCTCATCAGAAAAGTGACACCTCTGCAAAACGAGCACTCTGTCCATTCTGCAAAGAGGCGCTAGCTGCTGAAGTCTCTGAAGTGAGGTTCTGAAACCACAACCTTCTGATTCAGAGCCAAATCATGGTCTTGCAATAATTTTTTTAACTTCATTTTCCAGGACATGGGTGTCGCTGGCTAGCATTTATTGCCCATCCCTAGTTGTCTTTAAGGTGGTGGTGGTGAGTTGCTCTCTTGAACCACTGCTGTCCCGGAGGTGTAGGTACGCCCACAGTGCTATAAGGGAGGGATATATTTCCAAGTCAGGATGGTGACTGACTTGGAGGGGAACTTCCAGGTGGTGCTGTTCCCAGGTATCTGCTGCATATCCTTCTAGATGGTAGTGGTTGTGGGTTTGGAAGGTACTGCCTAAGGAGCTTAGGTGAGTTCCTGCAGTGAATCTTGTGAATGGTGCACACTGTTGCCACTGTTCATCGCTGAGGGAGGGCTTGAATGTTTGTGGAAGGGGTAACAATCAAGCGGACTGCTTTGTCCTGGGTGGTTTTGAGCTTCTTGAGTGTTGTTGGAGCTGCACCCATCTAGGCAAGTGGAAAGGATTCCAGCGCACTCCTGACTTGTGCCTTGTAGATGGCGGACAAGTTTTAGGGGGTCAGAAGGCGAGTTACTCGCCACAGGATTCCTAGCATTTGACCCACTCTGGTAGCCACATTATTTATATGGCTAGTCCAGTTCAGTTTCAGGTCAATGGAAACCCTGAAGATATTGATATTGGGGGATTCAGCGATGGTAATGCCATTGATTGTCCATGGGTGATACTGATATCCTCCTTTTGGAGATGGTCATTGCCTGATACTTATTTGGTGCAAATGTTACTTGCCACTCATCAGCCCAAACCTGGATACTGTGCAGCTCTTGCTGTATTTGGACATGGACTGCTTTAGTATCTGAGGAGTCGCGAATAGTGCTGAACGTTGCATCGTCTGTAAACATCTCCACTTCTGATATTATGATGGTACGAAGGTCATTGATGAAGCAGCTAAGATGGTTGGACCAGGACACTACCCAGAGAAACTCCTGCAGCGGAGATGATTGACCTCCAACCACTACAACCATCTTCCTTTGTGCCAGATATGACTCCAACCATTAGAACCATTAATATGAAATACAAGATAGATCTTGTAAAGCTATAGTCATTTTAAAATTCTTTCCATTTGAAATTTGGGAGCCAAAGTATCCTTGAACCAACACCCTGCATTTATGTTGTTAAATTAAACTTTCTAAAGTCTGGTGGTTTAGATTTGAATTGCTATCTCAGTTTAAAAGGGGAATATTTCAAGACCATACATATGTGTGACCTATGTGAATCGAGCCCAAGGGGGACATGAAACATATTTTGATAAATGTACACTGAACTAAATTTAAACAGTGTTCAAAAAGTTAAATTTAGCACACGCAACACTCAGAGGAACATTGGTCTTTGCACAGTGCTGAAGAATACCTTTTCACACCCGTAACAAATTAGAATTTTCACACTTTTGTTGCTTGCATTTAAACCTGTATTTCATACCGTCATAAATAGCCATCTGTTCACACTTTCTTGCAAGATTTATTCCTATTAGGTTCTAACTTTTGTTAACACTTCATTATCAAAATATTTTGAACAATTCATATGGATAACAAATAACATTACTTCAGATGAATGCCCATTGACCTGTTTCCCTCTGTGTGGATGCTGCTTGACTTGTTGAGTCATTCCCAACACATTCTGTTTGAGTCTCAAATAATAACCAGCCATTTGCACTGCGTTGTTCATTATTTTCATGATGAAATACTTAAAGAGAGAAGTTCATAACAATGGGAAAGTTGCTTGCTTGTTAAATATGAACTTATGAAGTGCTCCCTCTACAATTTGACTCGAAGCATTGGATTTTTAAAATATTTTGTGCTGCAATTTTTTAATAGATTTAACACAGTGTAAGAATGTGACAGTCGTGTGCATTTGAAAGAGATGCTGCATTGATCAATTATTTAACAAAGTCAGATAAAACATGTACTACTGACAAATAAACATAACATAATACTCCATTTTTTAATTCATTGTACTTTAGTCACATAGAATTCAAGCATCAACATTATGGTCGCAGAATCCAATTACATATTCATGACCCTATCTATATTTAACAAAAAAGCAGCTAAAATAGATGGTACAAATACAAATCTGATTATTACAAACTCGGAAAACATCATTTTGTACGTTTTCTCGGAGCTCTCAATTCCTGAGGAGCTAAAAATACTCAGACTTTTCCTCACTGACTGCTCTGTGACTAGAATTGTCCAACCTGTGCTTACTCTCCTTTTACAGAAATCTTCCCAAACTTGAAAGAGGACCCAAGTTCCAAATTCTTAAAATGGAATACTGTAGTAACACAAAACAACTATAATCTAAAAGATGCACTACAAAGGCTTCTTCAACAGTGCTTCCCAAATCACAACCTCTACCCCCCTTGAACAAGAGCAGCAGACATGTGGAAACACTGCCATTTGTAAGCTCCCCTCCAAGTTACAATTCCTCCTGACCTGGAACTGTATTCTTTCATCTGCACTGGGTCAAAAAGCTCCCTACCTAACAGCGCAATGGGTCTAACTTCACCAGACAGACTGCAGCAATTCAAGAAGGAAAATCACCACCATCTTCTTGGAGGCTATTAGAAAGAGACAATAAATGCTAGCCCTGCCAGGGACACCTACATCCCAGGAACGGATTTTCTTTTATTCATTCAATCAAACAATTAAAAGATAGGAGTCAGATACAATATTTAACTAACTGAGAGTAATGAAACAGTGCTGTGGGAAGTTAGGCAAATGAAAACATTTATCCATTAGGTGGCAAGGATAATCCCCATTAAACATAACAGAAAATCAAAGATGTAAATTTCATCAACTTGATAATCCATTTACTTCACTTTATTTATTGAGTATAACAATAATTTGTTCTCTCATGCCATGATATATTCCCAAGATTACAATTGTATCTATTTCACAAATAACATCCAATGAGACTGATAGTCCAACTTCTCATCTTGTTTGTAGTCTTTGAAATGACTGACCACACCATCCTTCTCCAAAGCCTCTCTAATGTCATCCAGATAGATGGCACTGCTTTCACCTGATGTTATTTTTATCCTTATTATGGACAGATAGTGACCTGCAATGGTTCCTCTTCCCAAACTTGCACTGTTACATCCTTAGACTCCTCCTATTTCTCATCTGCATGCTGCTCCTTGACATCATCATTCATAAACACAATGCCAGCTTCCACTTGTATGGCGATGGTGCCCAGCTCTCCCTCATCACCATCTCCTCTTAGCAGCCTCTCCAAATTCTACCCCACTATCTCAAAACTGTCTAACTGCTTGTCTGACATCCAGTACTGGATGAGCAGACATTTTATGCAACTCAATGTGGAAAAGACCAAAGCAATTGTTTTTGGTACCCACCACAAACTCTGCCCCCGAGCCACCTATTCTATCCCATTCTCTGGCAACTGCCTGAGCAGAAAAACACACACTTTGGTGTCATATCTGTCCCAAAGATGAGCGTTTAATCTTGTATTGGTGCCATCTATTTTCACTTCCATAACATTGCGCAATCCATCCTTGCCTCAGTACACCTTCAGCTGAAACCCTCATCTGCACCTTGTTACCTCCAGATTTGACGATTCAAAAGCACTTGTGAATGGCATCCCATCTTCTATCCTACAATAAATTTGAGGTAATCCAAAACTTTGCGGCCTGTGTCCTAACTTGTGCCAAGTCCCATTCACTCATCACCCCGATGTTTAATGCCCTATATAAACTCCAGTTAAGTAATGCCTCAGTTTCAAAATTCTTATTCTCCAAATACCTCCACTTCTTCCCCTCCTTGGCTCTAAGTTCCCCCAGCCTTAGAACCCTCAGCGATATCCACGCCCCTCCTATTCAGGCCTTTTGTGATACCCTGACTTTAATCGTTCTGTTGTTGGTGACCAATGGCTACTGAGGCCCTAATTTCTGGAATTCCCTTACTAAACCTTCCTGCCTGTATTTCTTCCTTTTCAATACTCCGTCAAACCTACCTCATGAACAAGCTTTTGGTCTTTCTCCATATGTGGCTCAAATTTTGTTTAACCATCACTCATCTGAAGTGCCTGGGGATGTTTTATTATGTTAAAAGTACATGTGCTCAGTAACATATATGGATGAAATTTAGATCCTCTACCTAATTAGAGTTCAAACTTGATGGCAGACCTGTTGGTTCCAAAATCCTAGACCACTTCCTGGTAACATAGAAACCATAGAAACCCTACAGTGCAGAAGGAGGCCATTCGGCCCATCGAGTCTGCACCGACCACAATCCGACCCAGGCCCTACCCCCACATATTTTACCCGCTAATCCCTCTAACCTACGCATCCCAGGCCTCTAAGGGACAACTTTTAACCTGGCCAATCAACCTAACCCGCACATCTTTGGACTGTGGGAGGAAACCGGAGCACCCGGAGGAAACCCACGCAGACACGAGGAGAATGTGCAAACTCCACACAGACAGTGACCCGAGCCGGGAATCGAACCCGGGACCCTGGAGCTGTGAAGCAGCAGTGCTAACCACTGTGCTACCGTGCCGCCCAACTGGTCAGGCTCAGACTTCTTGTATCAGAAAAGTTATCCCAGCTCTTGCTGAACTATATACCAATTCCTTGGGAACAGATGGCATCCAATTTAACTGGCAAGTTCAATTTTCTTTGTTTTCCCATTTCATACTCACAGATAGTCAGTTCTGAACAAATTCAGTGTTTTTCTTCCTACTCATACCGCATAGTCAATGATTCAAAATTATAGCAGCTCTATGTAAAATGAATTATTTCAGATGCTGCTAAATTTGTCAAAAGTCCAAACAATTCAAATTTAAGACAAACACCAGAAAGTTGCAGGAATCAACCTTCCACTTCTGCTCTCAATCTCAATTTTCACTCCAAAATACACTCACATTGCATGCAAGTCACAACATACTCATTTTAGAAAAAAAGCGTTTTATTTTATTACTAGCTATAATTTCAAAACAATGCTTAACACTTACAGTACCATATATACAGGTACACGTATATAATAGGCATATTTATTCTTGTCAATTCTTGTGGTCACATTAAAATGGAAACTGACTATGTAACACTAACTACACACTCCTGTCAACACCATCATAGTAGAGGTGTTGTGTAATGACAGAATAACAAGTTTACATTAGAATTTATAATACAAACTGCCTGTGTCCACACTTGATAAATATTTTAAAAATCACAGAACACAAGGGTTTGCCTGTACACTGTTTGCTTAAGTCACAACTTCAAACTTTGCTTCCCAATTCAAGACTCCAGCTCAACTTGAATTCCCAAATGCAACGCTAGAAGAGATTGGCCATTATCCTTCAAATCCGTGAACACATTGAATTCTATAAACAATAGTTCCCTAAAGGAATGTGATTATGACGAAAGCTTGCGTTTGGAGTGCCTTTAATATACATCGAAGTTCCAGGCTGTTTTCCTTCTATTCATTCATAACATGTTGACATTGCATGAAAGGTAAACATTTATTACCCATCCCAATTGCCCTCGAAGGTGGTAGTGACAACCAAGTGCTTGGTAGGTGTTTTCGGCGGTTAGTTAAGAGCAATTCTTATTGCTATGGGTCTCAAGTCACTAAAATTAAAGGCTTGTTCTCTCAAACAACCATATCCCCAGCCAAACTGTTCCAGTCCAGCTGTAAAACTGGTATCTACTCGACAAGCGGAAAATTGGCCATGTATGTGCTGTACACAAGAAACAAGGCAAACCCAACCCGGCCAATTACAGCCCCATCAGTTTACTCTCAACCATTGAGAAAGCGATGGAAGGGGTCATTAACAGCGCTATCAAGTGGCGCTTAATCAGCAATAATCTGCTCAGTGACGCCCAGTTTGGGTTTCGCCAAGGTCACTCAGTTCCTGACCTCATTACAACCTTGGTTCAAACACGGACAAAAGAGCTGAATTCCAGAGGTGAGTTGAGGGCCCCTTAACATCAAGGCAGCATTTGATCAGAGTATGGCATCAAGGAACCCTATCAGAACCGAGTCAACAGGAAACAAGGGAAAACCCTTCACTGGTTAGGGTCATACCTAGCATGAAGGAAGATGGTTGTGATAGTTGGAGGTCAATCATCTTAGTTCTAGGACATTACTGCAGGAGTTCTTCAGTGTAGTGTCCTAGGCCTATTTTCAGTTGCTTCATCAGTGACCTTCTTTCGATCATATGGTCAGAAGTGGGGATGTTCACTAATGATTGCACAATGTTCAGCAGCATTCACAGCTCCTCAGATACTGCAGAAATCTATGTTAAGGCTTAGTCTGACATGTGACGAGTACCATTCGCACCACATAAGTGCCAGGCAATGACTATTTCCAAAAAGAGAAAATATAACCTTGACATTCAATGGCACTACCATCGCTAAAGCCCCCACTGTCAACATCCAGGGGTTACCATTGACAAGGAACTGGACTGGACTAGCCATATTAATACTGTGGCTACAAGAGGAGGTTAGAGACAGGTGTGTGGCGAGTAACTCACCTCTTGATCCCCAGAGCCTGTCCACCATCTATAAGGCATAAGTCAGGAGTGTGATGGAATACTATACACTTGCCTGAATGAATGCAGCTCCAACAACAGTCAAGAAGCTCAACGCCATCCAGTAAAATGCAGCCTGCTCGATTGCTATGCCTTCTACAAACACTGAAACCCTCCAGCGCCAAAGTATACCAGCAGCCATGTGACCATCTATAAGATGCACTGCAGGAACTCACCAAGGTATCATCTAGAAGGGAGGAGAGAGAGAGAGAGAGAGAGAGAGGAAGAGAGAGGAGGGAGGAGGAGGAGGAATAATCCCTACAGTGCACCGAACCTGCACCAACAACAACAATCCCACCAGGCCCTAACCTCACATATTTATCCTGTTAGTCCCCCTGATACTGGCCAATCAATCCAACCCGCACATCTTAGGACTGTGGGAGGTAACCAGAACACCCAGAGGAAACACACGCAAACACAGGAAGAATGTGCAAACTCCATGCAGACAGTCACACAAAGCTGGAATCGAACCCGGGTCTCTGTTACTGTGAGGCAGCAGTGCTAACCACCGTGCCGCCTGTGTAAGGGGTGATGTAAAATTGCAGAAATAGGGCAGGACTGTGGATTGGCAAAAGGATAGATTTAAAATTGAAGCCATCGGGGACAGGGAGCCAATTTAGGCCAGCTAAAACGAGGATGAAAGTCAGATGGGATTACTGTCAATGGAATGAGGAGTTTTGGACAATATGAAGATCATGGATGGAGGGTGTAGATTGGGAAGGAGCTGTCAAGTAATTGTGACAAAGGTGGGCAAGGTCTTTGATGGAACATTTAATTATTCATTCATGGACTGTGGGCATCTCTGGCTGGGTCAGCATTTATTGCCCATCCCTAATTGTTCTTGAACTGAGTTTCAAAGGCAAAAGGTCAACCACATTGCTGTGGGTCTGGAGTCACATGTAGGCCAGACCAGGTACAGATGGCAGATTTCCTTCCAGCACACTGGTGGAACTGGATAGAAAGAGAATTAGTAACAGAGTGGTATTGGGTTTGAAACTCAGCTCGGAGCCAAATGGAAGAATTGATTAGAGCATCTCGCAGGTCTGGTGGGCTGAAGGGCCTGTCCCAGTGCTGTATTGCTCTTTGTTCTTTATCCCAAACCTCGAATTGTAAGAATGTCTCACAACATGGCATGGCCATGTGCTCAAGAAAAAGTTGGAGGCCATCAGCAAGTGGGTTGAATTTCTTGAGACAGGTTTGGAGATTGGGGAGCATTTAATGAGGTGGGAGTGTGCTGGAAGACTGCTTGCCAAGGACCTTTAGCCTGACCTGGTGGGGGTTGGCCGGCAGCACTCAGGGGCAGGAATTCCAGCTTAGGGGTCTTTGATCCTGGGGAAGGCCCACACTGGCCACCTAAGTACCTGAGTGGCATTTAAAATGGCAGGCCTTCCCCAAGGGAGGCAACACAGGGCTCTCGCAGGAGGCACTTGTTATCTGGATGAAATTCCACCCTGTATTTATAAAGCACACAGCTGAGGAATAGGATGACTCCTGGAGGAACTCAGGAGGTGACCGTGCATAAACTGGAGAAATATTGCTGAGGGTGCACTGGACACTCGGACAGGCAGGCGTTTAACCATACGTAGAAGGTGCACTCAGAAGGAGCTGAGAACGAGTGCTGGAGGTCCAAGTGGACAATAGTGTCAAATCCTGTGGGAACGTCACGGAAAACTACAAAAGGTAAAGTACTTCTTGCAGTCAGAGTTGGCAACTTTGAATTTGTCCATGCCACTTGACCAAAGACAAGAAGAGCTCAAATGTTGGCAGAATTGGAAGAGACAGAATGGTCAAGGTTGGCATTGAGGAACGAATGACAAACTGGTTTTAAAAGGCGGCGGACAATGCATTAACAGACTATGTTGACAGACCCTAGTGGCAGGAAAAGTAGTCGAGTAGTCAGTCATGTGAGGAGTTGCACTAAAAAAAAAGTGAATTTGTTTTTTTTAATTTATTAGTGTCACAAATAGGCTTACATTAACACTGCAATGAAGTTACTGTGAAAATCCCCTAGTCGCCACACGCCAGCGTCTGTTCGAGTACACTGAAGGAGAATTCAGCATGGCCAATGCACCTAACCAGCACGTCTTTGGACTGTGGGAGGAAACTGGAGCAATCGGAGGAAACCACGCAGACACAGGGAGAACGTGCAGACTCTGCACAGACAGTGACCAAAGCTGGAAATTAAACCCGAGTCCTTGGCATTGTGAGTCAGCAGTGCTAACAACTGTGCCACCCAGCAGACAGGGGAGGGATGCTGCTTGGTTAAGTTGAGAGGGACACCTGAGGCAGTTGCTCAGTTGACTTCAATCCTCAAGAAGAAATCTATGAGCTTTTCATAATTGGTGTTAGGGGGCAAAGGGTGGACATCAGTTTAACACTGACGTGCATGTGAATGCAACCCAGAATTTATGATCATGCAAGTGGTTGATGGTGTGATTTTGTAAGAGGTTGAGGAAATATTGATGGCCAATCTCAAAATCATATTTAGCGAATGCTCTCACAGGAAGTAAAGCTAATAAAACTTCAATACCAATTTATTGGCATCAGAGATAGGTCATTAGAGCGGATGTATCAATGGAAAAAGTCAAACTGAGGTTAAGATGAGATAAATCATCATTCTCACAGGTTTGTATTCTAACTCACCAGACAAGGTGACCACCCCCACAGTAATTCACTAGCTGGGGCAACCAAAGGACCTATAGCAAATATCTGCTCATTACTAGACGTGTGCTAGACTCTAATACAGGATTACTCCAAACCTTGGGAGCTATGTAAATGGTGACATCCCCATTCAGTGTTATATTTTATTGGTGACGGGGAAGTGGCAGGGTGGGAAGGAAGAGCATGAGAAGAAAGCTGAACTATTCCTTTGTTCTTTGTAAAAAATAAAACTAGCACAAATCTTTCAAAACAGTGCTGTCAAATACTCAACCTGCAACAACGCGTGTACTAATATTATATTAATATCTTGCACACAAGATAGGTAAATGTATTTTTTGTGCCATAATGTAAAACTTTAGCATTCCTCATTCATTGAGGTTTGAAATACTGACATAAATTTATCAGCTGCTGCACACCTTCTGGGTTTTTATCCAGCAACAGTAAATGATACACTGATTTCATCAGAGTGATTGCTGAGAAGATTGAATCACACAATGAGAAATGCCAACAGTGGCCCTGCCGTCTGTCCAGTATGTGGCTATACACTGCTTGCTCTTCACGTGTCATGCCCTTTCGAAGCTGCTCAGTTATGCAGGTCTGCAGCAGTTATTGGTCAAACTGACACCACTGTGTGGAGCACGGAGCTCTCAATGTTGCTGATGCTTCCATAGTAAAGGTTTCATCCACTGTGTACCCTTTTTGTACATGACAAATAAGCAGTAACCAAGGAAATAATGTACGCACACAGAAGAATCTAAGAAAAGCTTGGCACACATTCTGTTCCATATCTTCACATCTCACCAGCCAATGCAATAAAAGGTTGAAGTACACCTGCATACTTAATTAGAATACAAGTATTGACATTGCATGCTTCATAACAGTGTCCAGTAAGTGACCAAAAATGCCATTAACCCTATCTGGATTCTCATGAATCACATGCTGTCACTAGCTTACATATTGGACAACACTGTTTCAAAATTACATTAAAATCTACTTTGCTGATTGAATTCATAAAGGAACATTTCTTCAAATTGAAATTACAAGTTGCATGTCCAAATTAAAATGCTCGCCTCACTTGGCCTCTAAAATAAAAGTAATTAACACAACTTTAACTATATAACAGGATCCATTTATAGATCCATGTAGAAGAGACTGTTGGGTAAAAGTAATCTGGTTAAATAACCAATCTCAATACTGGAATTATAGATGGCTGAAATTGTGCTATGGGATAATGTATAG
Source organism: Mustelus asterias (assembly GCF_964213995.1). NCBI lineage: Eukaryota > Metazoa > Chordata > Chondrichthyes > Carcharhiniformes > Triakidae > Mustelus > Mustelus asterias. The sequence continues at coordinate 71,652,529 of NC_135801.1, forward strand.
GGCGAGGATCACCATGAGAATTTTGACCAATTAATGCCAAAATATACTGTGGCAGGGCCAATTTCCTTAAAGTAAAAGCAAAGTACTGCAGATGCTGGAAATCAGAAATAAAAACAGAAAACACTGGGAAAACTCAGTAGGTCTGGAAGCAACTGCAGAAAGAGAAACAGAGTTAATGTTTTGAGTCCAATGTGACTCTTCTTCAGAACTCTGAACTCTTGCTGAGTTTTTCCAGCTTTTCCTTCCCGTCTTTGGAATCCCATTATATTCTTCAAACTAATAGCTAGCTACACAAGATAAAGGAAATTTTGCCCCCACATGCCACACCTTATTAGTTACACTTTTAGCCAAGATCATTTGTTAATAATGCATTTTTTCTTCACAGTGTGATTCATTTTTAAACATTCAACTTGTTCATGTAACAGGAGCCTTACAAGAGCTGAAAAGTTAACTACGAAACAGAAAGATGATGTTTAGTGAAAAATATATACACAAGACTTTTTTTTAAATCACGCAGAAGTAGACTGCTGAGTTGTAACCCAAGAAGAAGATTTTGTATCATAAAAGATCAAATTAATCAGCACAACTTCCAAAAAGAACAAATTCTGTTATTCCTGCACAGTATGTCAATGCATTAGCAAGGCCAGCATTTATTGCTTACTCCTAATTTGCCCTTGTGAAGGTGGTGGTGAGCCCCTTCTTGAACGACTTCAGGTCATGTGGTGTAGGTACACTCACAATGCTGTTAGGAAGGGAGTTCCAGAATTTTTACTGAAACAGTGAAGGAGTGGCGATATTGTCCAAGTCAGGATGATGTGTGATTTGGAGGAAAGCTTGCATGTGGTGGTGTTCCCATGCATGGGCTGCCCTTGTCCTTCTAGATGGTGGAGGTTGTAGGTTTGGAAGTTGCTGTTGAAGAAACCTTGATGAGTGTGCTGCAGTGCATGTTGTAGATGTACACACTGCTGCCACTGTGTGCCACGTTGGAGAGAGTGAAGGGGGTGGAAGGCCGTCAATCAAGTGGGTTTCTTGGCCAAAATGCTGTGGAGTCTATGCCATCACACACCTGACTTGTGCTCTGGAGGTAATGGAGATACATTGGGGAGTTACACATTGCAGATTTCCCAGCCTCTGATCTACGTGTGTAGCCACGTTACTGGTTATTTATATGGCTAGTCCAGTTAAGTTGCCGGTCAATGGTATCCCTCAGGATATTGATGGTGGGGGATTCAGTGAAGATCAAGCTTTTGAATGTCAAGGAGAGATTCTCTATTAGTGGAGATGGTCTTTGCTTGGCACTTGTCTGGCATGACTGTCACATGCAAACGTTCAAATTGCCATTCTGTTTTACATCTTATGATGCTATGATGCAAATTCATTTCACACAACAGTGCTATGTTCTACAGTTAAATAATCTTACAGGCAAGAGGAAAAGAGAGTTTTATTGGGAATGACTACACTGAACATTTCAACAGGAAATGTGTTCAGTAGTCTAGGACATAAAGAGCTGTGGCCCACTTTTTCTACAGGTACATCTGAACCTGTATTTACTATGAAATCACATTTTCCACTTCATAAGATGTCAATGAAGTTGTCTGAAAAAACATTTGCAAAACAGTGTCCTTACAAGAACTTTCAACTATTCTGAAAATGTGTCTGTGATTTAATGCGCACCTCATAAAACCCTGTCCAAGGATTCACATTTGTGCACAATACAAACACAAAGTACTGTGGGTGCTGAAAATCTAAAATAAAAGCAGAAAGTGCTAGAAATACTCAGATCTGGCAGCACCTGTGGCAAGAGGTATTTCAGGCCTGTGAACTGATGAAAGGTCGCAGATCTTAAATGTTTGCTTTGCCTGTCCCTCCACAGATGCTATCAGATCTGCTGACTATTCCCACTTTATTTAGGAATGTTTATTGTTCCCTGTATTTCTCCAAAACCTGACAATTAGAAGGTATTTGTTTAATTTCTTGGGTTTCAAAGCACAAACATTCATGCAACGTCGGTTAAAAGGCCAAGGCTACCATAACTGCAGGTCCATAACTAAAGCTTATTTATTAAAGATATTTAGCACCTTGACAATTGCAACCACCCATAGTATTGCTTCCTAGTTAGTGATCCACTGGGTGAGAAAGTAGATCTGAAGGGTTTACACCTCAAGATTGGAGATGGTGGGATGGGAAAAGCACAGTGGCACCAGGACCCCGAGGACAAGAGGAGGAATTAACTAGACAGAGCTCATGATTGAAATCTGCAGAAAGTATCAGTGTGTGATCATTACGACTCGAGTCAGTTGAAATTGTCACCTCCCAAATGATTGAGCAGCCCAGTGGCATTTCGAAGCTCCAAGAAGAACAGCCTCTTGTATGAGACATTATTGAGCTGCTGGCTCTAATCAGCATTTGTTGCTGCATATGAGAGGAGGCAGCATGTGTGAAAAGCAATTGAAGTAGCATATTCCAATTATTAACAATTAACTCTAGGGCATGTTTCAGACTAGGGAAAAAATGCTCTTGTAAAACTTAAATTTCTAGCTCCTGTTTGATAATGAAATTAGCTGCATAGCAAGTTAAAACTCTTTGGGATGGGACAAATCTCGGTCTTAAACTTCAATTATTCCATGAGGTGAAAGATGACCCAAATATTCTGAAGATATGAAAGGCATTCAAGTGTTAGCTATACATATGCAGACTTAAATAGAATTTCCATAGCAATAAAAGTTCATACTATACAAGACAGGAGGAGATGGAAATTTTCAAATGCATGATTCTTCAAAGTCATTAAACATTATTTGCCAATTCAAACTCAACAAAAAGGTATTTCTAAGGCAGCAGCACCAAACAACTGCTAGTAAAACAATGTCTCCTCTGTCGGGTTCTAAAGATTATCATTTCTGAATCATCTCCCATTATTTATACTCCTAAATCTTTTGATCCAAAATTGTTGTTGTGTAAGCCGACAATTCTGCTGCCACTTGTCTGTCTGGCTAGTACTTTAAGTATTGGGAGCTGGTTCAACAACACCAGTATCCCAGAATCGATTTTTACAAAAGCCCAATATAAAACCAGCTTCAAATTTCACATGGGAAGCCTGACTTTATGGTCAGCATGGTGGCACAGCGGTTAGCACTGCTGCCTCACAGCGCCAGGGACCTGGGTTCAATTCCGGGCAGGGACCCGGGTTCAATTCCGGACTCAGGTGACTGCCCATTCTCTCCACACCTGCGTGGGTTTCCCCCAGTGTTCCAGTTTCCTCCCACACTTCAAAGATGTGCAAGTTAATTTGACTGGCCATGCTAAATTGACCTTTAGTGTTAAGGGGGTTAGCAGGATAAATACGTGGGGTCAAGGGGCTGGAGCCTGGATGGGAGTGTTATTGGTGCAGGCTCGATGGGCCAAATGGCCCGATTCTGCTCTGTGGGGGCTCTACGGGATTCTATTCTGTGACGTCGCTTCAAGCAGTTTAGCTTCAAAATCTGTTTGAAACTAAAGGATTGTGGGGGACAAAAACAGGAGGAACGCCAATGTGGAAATTCTCACACTAATTTTGTAAATTTTAGCTCATTGTGAAGTGCATTTTGGTGTAACTGTTCTCAAAATTTACATCAGTGCTTTCTGTTCTTTAGATAAACAGTTTACCTGCTGGAGTTCAGCTAGGTGTCATGACTGTCACACAAAGCTAATGAAAAAACTATTCTGTTCCTCCCTACCCCATGCTACATTTTATTTTGTTTTGAATCATGCTGGAACAAAGCACATCCTTTTACAAAGTGTGTGCACAATTTTGCCACATAGTTGATGCTGCAAATGTCACATTTTGGGAAGATCTTGGATTTGAATCCCAGTGGAATTTGAGAAGCCAAAATACACTTGGAGTCTATTCTCAACAGAGAAATCATTGATTCAATTTGGCTGGAATTTTCCAATCCTTCCTGCCAGCGGGATCTTCCAGTCCCGCCAATGTGAACAGAGATTTCAATGGTTCATCAACCCCGCCACTGCGAAACCCACAGCAGGGGATCTTGGAAAATTCCAGCCAAAGTTACTATGCCATACTAGCTATAAGTAAAGTCAAGTTTCAAAATAGATTGCACACAAGAATGGGACCCAGTCTCTACGGCGATTACAGAACAGATTTATCTTGTACTTTAAGATATTGCCCAAAAACATAACTAGATTGCAAATGCACCTTTTAGCTTTTTTTTTGCATGGATCATGGCAAACTCACCACTGACTAGTCACACCTGGCACAAAGCAAGATGGTTGTGGTGGTTGAAGGTCAATCATCTCAGCTCCAGGACATCACTGCAGGAGTTCCTCAGGGTAGTGTCTTAGGCCCAACCATCTTCAGCTGCTTCATCAATGACCTTCCTTCCATCATATGGTCAGAAGTGGGGATGTTCGGAGATGACTGAACAATATTCAGCACCATTCATGATTTCTCAGATACTGAAGCAGTCTATGTTTAAATGCAGCAACACCTGGACAGTATCTAGACTTGGGCTGACAAGTAATGTTTGGGCCACACAAGTGCCAGGCAATGACTATCTCCAACGAGAGAGAATCTAATCATCACCCCTTGATATTCAATGGCATTGCCATCACTGAATCCTCCACTATCAACATCCTGGAGGGTTACCAATCACCTGAAACTGGACTAGCCATATAAATATTGTGGATGCAAGAGCAGGTCAGCAGCTAGGAATCCTGCAGTGAGTAACTCACTGCCCAACTCCACAAAACCTGTCCACCATCTACAAGGCGCAAGTCAAGACTGTGATGGAATACTCTCCACTTGCCTGGATGAGTGTAGCTGCAGCAACACTCATGAAGCTCGATACTATCCAGGACACCTGATTGCTACCCCTTCCACAAACATTAAACCCTCCACTACCAATGAACGATGGTAGTTGGGTGTGCTATCTACAAGATGCACTGCAGGAACTCACTAAGGCTCCTTAGGCAGCACCAAACCCATGATTGGTACCATCCAGAAGAACAAGGGCAGTTGATACCTGGGAACAGCACTGCCTGGAGGCTATCTTCCAAGTCATTCACCATCTTGACTTGGAAATATATCGCCGCTCCTCCCTAACAGCACTGTGGGTGTACCAGCACCTCAGAGATTGCAGCAGTTCAAGAAGGCAGCTCACCTCACCACCTTAAGGACAACTAGGGATGGGCAATAAATGCTGGCCTTGACAGCGATGCCCACATCCCATAAATGAATAAAAAACATAACCATTATTAAAGATGCCCTTAAAGAACATGAAGTAATAGGAGCACAATCGAACTGTCTTCCTGGCAAAACTGACTGCATTTGCTTACTAAACAATTCATATCAAAATCCCGAAAGTTTGCAAGCTTAACGTCCAAGTGAATTTAAAAATGCACTTCTCTTGAAGTATTAATGAACATGGGCCAATACCACTATTATGGTGGAAACAAAGTACATTGGGCTGTTAACTAAATCTTGATTTAGTACTAAAATCAATAGTCTATCCCTTATTGGATAATTGCAATAAATAAGATAATAAACTAAAGTTAACAAAGACCAGATTATCCAGTGCAAAACCAATTGCATGCACTAACAGTTCTTTCACATATATATCCATTGCATAATAGTGGTCATATTCCAATATTTTAGGATCATAATGCCGGACAAAATATTAATTCTCAGCTACATGGTAGCAGATTTGAGAACTTTGCAATAAACAGAAACGCAGTTTGACCAACAATTTAGGTTCCTTCCATCCTGTCATGAAAACATTGTCCACCTAGAGAAACTGGTCTAGGAACCACAAAATTCAAACCAACCTGTTCAAAACAACCTGAACACTTACAACGCCTCAAGATCGGAAACATCATAAGTAAATCTGAGAATTTTGCGTGTAACAATTTCAAAATCATTTCCAGTATAATCTATCACATGGGCACTTTAATGTGAAACACCATGGATGATTGGATGGGACTTTCAACACCCAATTCCACTGTTGAATTACACTAGCTGGAAAGGATAATGGTGTGGGTATCAAAGAGGAGGTCTTCACGAGGCCAACGGCAGTACATCCCTGTGGACTGAATCGACAGCAGTATAAGCATTATGTGCGAGTCATACATTAGCACAGCTGTCCCTCAGGCATAATTACGAAATGCTTAGAACAGAGTAGAAAGGCGCAGAAAGAACCTTAAATTTCCCACCCGGTGCTATGGGATTTCCTGTTTTCTGGTGATTTACAAGGCAAACTGCTTATCTACTATACCAGAATGCGTTGATATAAATGTTCTTGAAAGACACACCAAAATAAATATGATAACCTAAATAGTTTCTAATATTAACTTGAAAATTGTTATATTGATTTTCCTCTCTGCTGAATTTGTATACCGATGCTTCACACTCTAATGATTGCAAGAGGGGCAGAACTTGCACTAAATTAGAGAAATATCTGGAGATGTTTGATCCTAGGAAAATAGGCAACTGGCCAACTGTAAAACAAATATATCCAAAAGTGAAATTTGTTAGTGTTGCACAGCTCCAGAACAACTTTCAGGTGGGTTTGAAGTTGCTTTCAATTCAATTGCTTTAGAGTGCCGTACCATCTTGTCAGTGGCCTGACCTAGCAATACCATACATGTGGATGTGAGAGATGTAATGATTACAAAGTCAAAGAATATCTTATGCTTTTTTAAAAAATATGAGTGGATTCTGTTGGGAAGAAAAACATAGATGTATTTTTTTCTATTTCTGATAATTATGTCAAACTGAAGCATCTAATACCCAGTTCTGAAATAAACAGTGATGAGATCACAAAATAAATGAAAGGGCATTGGAAATGAAATATTGCACCAATGTGATACTCACAACTTTTCCAAATATCTATAGGATAATATTGAGTGAGACTTCTACAAATCCACTCGACATAGTAACCATAACTGAATTCAATACACTCTTTACGAAGGCAATGTTACAGATATTAGTTCCTATTTTTTTAAAACTTGCTACTGATCACAGTTATGTTTATCCAGAACAGTATAGAGCAGAAAGGACCACTTTTTGTCTCCTGGTTTCTGAAAATACAACGGCGAGTTGCACAAGGCATTGGGGGCAGTTTGCACATCTGCAACAGTCTCCCCAGGAGAGAATGAAAAATTGGCGAGAAAATAAATTTCAATTCAGCTGTTCAAGCTTTGTTCAGTGAAAAGGTTTCTTTATAATTCAAATTGTGTCATTAGAATTCAGCCTTCATTTCAAACAGCAAAATAAAACTGAGTCTTTCATATGCTTCTGAAGCAATTTTATGTAAAAGTGAATTTATTAGGTACATGTTTAATATTCCATGCACACAACAGTTGAACATGTTGGCGAGTAGGGGGAATTTCATTCTCTCAATTTTTGTGTATAAAATAACATGTCCATCTTAAATGTGTTAAGCTCTCCTATGATGTTATCTACATTAAGTCAGGTGATATTACTTTACAAAAACAAAAGTAGCCAAAACATTCTGCCGGCAAAGATGTAATGTGTTTCTTTTAGATTGCAAGTTCAACGCTGTTAAGCAAACTCTGGATGAATTCAAATGTTAATTGTTGGGAGATCAACATTGGGACATTGTTCATAGGTTATCTTTGAAAGCACATGCAAATAGTACCTTGTATTTCCTATTCTAACAGAGCTAATCTGTACATTGCTTTTAATCTACAGTTTTAAGGAAAGCACGGTAAAAAATTTTGCATTATGCATGGTGTAATATCCAAAGATGAAGAGGTAGTGCATGTAAACACTAATCTTTCATAATATTAATAGCAAATCTCCCACGACACTGTTCACGGTAAGTCAGAGAATGAACTATTTACAAGTAGAAGATCATTACACTATATAATACTTAAGTGAGGATATATTGCCTCTTGTGGATGCAAAATCTAATTATTAAATCCATGCAGCAAGTTCACACAGAAGTTAATTAAGAAGATGCAGATATCCGAGCTCCAGTTTTGTATATTCCTACAGAGTTCTTTTATTCTACTCTTTGAAGTGTGACGGGAATGGTGTGCTTGATAAACCTTTTCAAGAATACTGTAAAACGCTTAGAGAGTCGGAATCAAATATTTCATGACATTATGCATAATATAATCAGCTATGGCCTGGAGTTTAATCCAGACAGCTGTTGATGTGATGGCGGCAGTGAGGGAGAGGGGGGTCAAGTGTGTTGGAAAATCTGATGTACATTACAAGCCGTTCACATAACTGTTAATGTGTGATTTCTGTGTTTCTTGACCAGTTAGTATCAGCAGGTGCAATGACAACCCACGTAATGGAATTGCCTCTCTACTGTTTAAAGAGGCGCTCCGAATGCACACACTGAAGCACTGAGCGATGGGGAGGGGAAAATGATCTGTTGCTGTGGAAGGTAGAGGACAAAAACTTTGTCATGCTTTAGTGATGTTTCTCTTGATATGTTGCTGGGGGGGGGGATGTGAATTCTGTAAAGGATATACTGTTCCAAAGCAATACCAGTGGTGGACACCACGCATGGCTGGAAGTGACAGGGGGTGCCACAAGAGCATGATACTAAGCTTCTGAATTCAATGCAAATAGAAATTTAATGACTTAAGCTGGGCAGGAAAGGGGAGAACAATGTCACATTCACCAACATCTTCAGTATATTACCACCTGACTCTGCCTTCTCAAATCTTCCTCCGAACATCATCTCTCAAACTTAGAGATCTGTTGTCATACATCCCTATCTGACCATTCACCACCAACACTCACCCTTATACCACTGATTACGGGTTTTTCATCATCACAAGAGCTCAGATACACTGGCGGGACTAACTACTGAGATTTTCACATGACGACTCATGGGTCACAAGAGAATAAGAGGCCGGAGATAACAGTGCACCATCTGCACTGGAGCTGCAGGGCTCTGCTCAGCTGGACACAGATGCCGTACTCCACGAGTCAATGAACAGGAGTCTTCTTGAGCAGCAAAAGACGATGTCCCAGCTATTGCACAGCAATTGGAGGAGCCCATCTCAAAAACGAGTGGCATGTTGCTGCAGGTGTTTGCAGATGTGTGTTCTTCCACGGCTTACTACATCGACCATCAAACCTGGGAATCATGCCAAGTGCATATAGGTCTTCACTAATGGCTTACTGTGAATGCCTCCTCAACTATATGAATGATAGCCTAGCCTTGGCCAATTATCAGCCCACTGATCTGCAGCAAAGCACGCTCCAGCACATTACCTGCTTAAGTGTAGTTAGGCCATAAGAAGAATGAATGGGACATGAAAGTGAGGACTCACCTCAAAGCACTTCCACTTCTCACCCATTGCTGCTCACCACCTCCCACCCACCATATTCAAGTCAGTGCCCAACATGGTGTACCAGACTGATTGAGTTGGAGTCTGCTCTTGTGTAGGTTGGGCAGCTTAGCCCTCCATCAGGGCTCTCACGAGCTCCAAAACCCTGAGGATGTTGGCTGAAAACATCTCAGCAATCAGCAGGGATCCAAACAGCCTACTTCCAACTCTGGTAGAGGTTGCACCATGTTAAAGTTCTAGGTAGTTGGACAATGCATAACACAGCCCTGTGTTCCAATGTTAGAATCGGAGGAGCCACATAGCTATTCTTCCTTTGCACTATTTCCCCATCTTGCCCATTCCTGGTTGAAAAGTGGCCTTTTCAGTTTAACGATGATAAATAGGAAGGCTTGAATTGACACCAAGTAACAAATGAAAGGGAAGGCGAAGGGGGTCAGGCAAGAGCTGTTCAAAAAGAGGCTTGGTTGTATGCAGGAATACATAGTGTTAATGACATGTGGGGGCAGGGAAAGAGGGGTGTAAAAGTGGCCTTTTAACATGGGTTCATGGTTTAGGTTCTACTGGTGCATCTATCCAAGTCAACTTTGCAATAATTAGGTCAGCCCGGCACTGCCCACATCAGCTTTCGCCACCTCATCATCATCTTTGTCCTTGCAATCACCCGAAGAGGCTCTGTGCTCTTCTTCCTCCTGCTGCCGTATAAGGTTGTGCAGAGCACAGCACAGCACGAGTATTCTGGACATTCTGCTTGGTGGAACTTCCAGGCAGCTGAAGCACATCTTCAGCATCTTGGTGACCTGGCAAATGACACATCATCCTTGCGGCTGACAAACACTCCTCAGCAATCTGCAGCTGCCTTAATTCCAACATGCGTGTTGTCAACTGTACCCTGCACCTGCAAGAAGCCAGCCAGAGCTGCAAATCTCAGCAGCTGCTCATTCTAACTGGCAGAGGAGAAATTGGCAGAGTTGCCTGCCCTGGCAGTCACCTGTCTGCCACCCACCAACTGCAAAATTCTGCCAATGTCCAAGGTGGAACTCTAAATTAGTGACTTTGACAACTACTGGTAATGAGTGGCAGGTCCAGCTGGCAGCAGCTTTAAATCAGCAGGCTGTCATCAACCTGTGCAACATCATCAGCTTCTTTAGTCACTGGTGTTCCAACATGTTGATGAAGCTCATATTTTTACATATTTCACCTGATATTTGCAACTCTGGGATGATCCGCTATGGCCTGAGGAGCTGCAGATTAGTGAGTAGCAGGCTGGTCCAGAGCCTGCTTCCCCGATTGCTGCAGATTTACAAAACGCAGATCACACCTCCAGAGTAAAGATGACACTTCCAAAGTGTGCAACCAACGGCAAACAAACCCTTTCCAAGGAGCAGATAAAAAAGCAGCTGTGAGCAGTTGTCAGCTATGAGTCAGCCAGTGTTAGCACTCTAACCTGAGTCAGAAAGTTCTGGATTCAAGATCACTCCAAGGCTTCAGCACAAACATTAAGGCCGACACTCCCAGCGTAATACTGAGGGAGCCAGACGCCTTTTTCAGGTGAAACGTCAAATCAAAATCCTCATCTACCCTCTTGGGTGGGCATACAAAAAAACCTATAGCACTATTTCAAAAAAGAACATGAGCGTTATCCACAGTGTCCTGGCCAATATTTATCTCTCAATCAACATCACAAAAACAGATTATCAGGTCATTCTCACATTGCAATTGGTGGGAGCTTGCCATGTGCAAAATTGGCTGCTATGTTTCCTACATTGCAACAATAACTACACTGACAATGTACTTTGTAAAGTGCTTTGAGAAGTGTGGTGGTATATAAATGCAAGTCTTTCTTCATTTACTGAGCACTCATTGCCTCAAAATTAAAATATTATTGGCTCAAGCACCCCTAATAGAACTGAGCATATGATCCAGGATGACACTGAAGTATGGGAGGTACCATCTAACATAAGAGACATTGCATCAAGGACCCTTCTCAGGTGAATGCTAAGGTTTGCACAGCACTATTCAAAGTAAAGCAAAGAGTTTGCTTGGTATCCAGGTCAAAGTCTAACAAAAGAAAATATTTTCTCACTCATTCATCTTTTATCGGGCCTTGCTGTATGCAAATTATCTGCTTAATTTGCCTATGTTACTTTCGAACTGCAGCCCGTAGTTACCAAGTAGTGCTGTGATGAGGACATGATAAGGTGTCAGAAAATACTGACGTTAACTAATTATAGTGCAATGATTCTAGCATTGCTTGAAGGAAAGTGGTAAACTCTGCTTAGAAAGACCTGGCTACAAATACTGCCAAACAACTTGCTTCTGTGTGTTCTCAGTAGGAATCATCAACATAAAACTATATAGGAAACCTCTACAGACGAATTTGGCTGACTTTCCTCTCTTCCACTCTTATTAGGAGACACACTGTTTAGATACCCAAAATGGGAATTCCCAATGGGAGTGCAAACAAAAATCAGCACAATAAAGCTGCAATTTAGCTCTGGATCCGGCACTGAAATATAAAAATGGATACAGCACTGGAGTCCAATACTGAAACATTACAGCTGCATAGGGGAATTAAGAGTCTCTCTTTTTACATGCTACAAACATATTGTTTTACTAATAAGTGTCTGCTATCACAAAAGCAAGTTACTGTGAAGCACTGAAACAATAAACTGCTTTAACCATTGTTTTTAATTGCTCTCAGTAAACAATGCTACATAATATTTACAAAACAGCCACTTCGGTTGAATAAACATGCCCAAAGCAGGTTATGAATTTTTAATTGCAGTTTCAACTTGAATATCTAGTTCAGGAATAGAGTACTCCAATTTTAGAACTGAATCAGTCACCCAATTTACTCAAAAAGAATGTATATGATGAAAAGGTAAATACTGAAATTACTAAGTTTTGAAACAATTCATCATATTTTCAAAATTCACAAGCAAATGCTAGGTCATTGTTCATACTTTTCAAAACCAAAAACCTCAATTTAACATTGTAACCTACATTCACAAAATACAGACCATTTTAGATAACCCCACTCTTTGTAAACACCTGGCAGTCTTCAGTATCAAAGCCACCCCAGCTTATTTATTAATGCAATGTAACCATTGCATTTTAAGACTTAACACTTCTCAATTAACTCCTTATGGTATGTTCATTCGGAAGGTGTTTAGGGATCAGATCGCAAGGAAGGAACAACTATCTCTATCACTCCGTTATACAATGCAGTAAAATACTGTCCTTTTAAGCCCAAGTGTTAAATAAGATGAAGCATACAATGTACACCTATTAAAATGTTCCTCTGTTGTGCTACATTTTATTGACTGCATACATCATGGATTAATAACTTACTGCCCTCTTATTCTTACTGCCCTCTCTCCAGTTCCAAAAGATGTCCCTAATTAGTTTAGACATTAGATTAAAGGGAAAGCAATGAATTATACAAACAATCACATTAGGAGCAAGAGTAGGCCATTCAGCCCCTCAAGCCTGCTCCGCCATTTGGTAAGATCATAACTGATCTGACTGTGGCCTTTATTTTCAACTGTACTTTCCTGCTTACTCCCTTTAACTTTCTTGTCAATCAAGCATCCAATTCACTCTTAACATATTCAATGAACCTGCAAACTCTGCTCTCTGTGGACTTATAATATAAATATCTTAGTTACTAATGCTTATCACATTTCGGAGCTTTGTAATTAGTTGAATTGAAGAGTTACCATATCATCATCAGTTATCATTTAATGATCTAAATTAAGATTTCTTCCAGGATATAGTTTAAATAAATCAAGTCAATTGACAATGGATTGTTTCTTCTTTCATGCAGAGGATGATGGCTACCTACTTTAACCTCCAAGTGTTCATGACTTAACAGATTCACTAGTTTAAAAATGCCAATGGTGCATTACTACTGACGCACCAAGTTAATTTGCCAGACAATTGAATTTGCTTATGTTTGAAAAATGCATTCTACATTTAACATTGACAAAGTTCAAACACATGCTATAAAGCAGTGGGTCTTCTATTGGCCACACATCTTCAAGGCTCGCAAATGGACACATGACATTTTGCCAATGATGTTCTCATACCCCACTACATACTTCTACTGCAGCAGGCTCCTGGAACTAGGTCTCAATGACTTAGTGCTACGATTCTGCACACGAGCTTCAGCAATGTCAAAAAGATGACAGCAACTGGAATCACGAAGCCAGCTAACTCACATGAACAGATCTATTAATTAATTAAGTGTAGGCTTATAACTTCCTCACATGACAGAAGCAGTCTTAACCTTGCATTTTCCTGTGAATGTGGCTGAGTGCAGATACTAAATTGGCTGAATAGTAGGCAACAGAATAGTGGTAAATGATTACTTTTCCAACCGAAGGAATTGTTTGTGAGGTTCTCCAGGGATGAGTGTTAGGAGCTTTGCTGTTCCTGATACATATTCATGATCTAGACCCTGATGTAAGGGGCACAAGTTCAAAATTTGCAGATGACAAAGTATTGCGAACTGTGAAGAGGAGGATAGTGCAGAACTTCAAAAGAATGTAGACAGGTTGGTGGAATGGGCAAAGACGTGGCAGATAAAATTTAATACCGAGAAGTATGAAATGAATCATTTTAGTAGAAAGAATGCAGAAGAACCATAAATAATAAAGTGTACTATTCCAAGTGGGAAACAGGAGCACAGGGACCTGAGTTTGTGTGTGCACAAATCATCGAAGGTGGCAGGACAAAGCAGTTAAAGTTGAAAGAGCAGGTAATACAGCATACAGCGTCCAGGGATTTATTAGTAGCCTATAAAGTACAAGAGTAAGGAAGTTATGTCAAACTTGTATAAAGCACTCATCTGTCAACTGGAGTATTGTATCCAGAACCGGGAACCACACTTTAGGAACAATGTAAAGGCATTATAAGAGGTGCAGAAAGAGTAATTAGAAAAGTCCCAAGAATGAGAAGCTTCAGTTAAGTAGATTGACTGGAGAAGCCGGAACTATTCTACCTCACAAAGGTTGAGAGGAGATTCAATTAAAGAATTCAAAATCATAAGGGGGCTTGTTAGAGTAGAAAGCAAGAAACTCTTCCAATTGCTGGAAGGATTGAGGACCAGAGGGCACAGATTTAATGTAATTGGCAAAAGCAGCATGAGGAAAAACAGTTTTACGCACTGAGTGGTGAGGATTGGGAATGCACTGCCTCAGAGTGTGGCGGGGGTAACTTCAACTACGGCTTTCAAAATGGAATTGACTTATTAGCTAAAAGGAAAAACATGTGCAGGGCTACAAGGAAAAGACAGGGGAGTAACACTAGGTGAACTGCTCCTATGGAGAACTAGCACAAACATAACAGGACAAAATGATCTACTGCGCTATAAGGGCAGCACGGTGACAGTGGTTAGCTCTGCTGCTTCACATGTCTCAGATCTGGGACCTGGGTTCAATTCCAGCCTTGGGTGACTGTGTGCAGTTTGCACGTTCTCCCCATGTGTGTGTGGGTTCCTTCAACTGCCCAAAGATGTACAGGTTAGGTGGATTGGCCATGCTAATTGCCCCTTAAGAGTCAGGAAGATTAGCAGTAAATACATAGGGTTACCGGGATGAGGGGGGGGGGGGATTGTTGGCAGTGCAGGCTCAATGGGCTGAACGGCCTCTTTCTGCACTGTGGGGATTCTATGAGTCTAACCATTGTGTGAAGTTCAAGCACAGTGTAGGTCGTAGGTGAGACTCCTAGCTTGTTGTTCTCTTCACACAACTTCCCTCAGAAAATACTGTGAACTTGTGGAAGGTTTCACCGTGTGATAGGCTGCGTGCTCCTGCCATGGCTACAAAGGATTTGAAAGATATTCCTCCTGTGTACCATATTTCGCCGGTACTTGCTTGACCACTGGAACTGATAAGATGCAGAACCATGACTGCTGCCAGCCGACTACAGAGGCAACTTACACTGAGAAGGAAAGCAACGTTGGAAAGCTGGAGGAGGAAGGAGCAGATAAGGAAACGTGCACAAAAATAGACTAGACCAGGGGCATCTATGGTTCAACACTGGTATTACAGGCCATCAGGATGCCTCACACACAAACTTTCAGAACACATTAAATATGTATTGTGATTGGAAATGTATTAAATCGGACATAATTGGCATCAATCAAATATTTGGCAATCACTGGTGCCACTGAAGCTGGCAGTCACACAACTTGAAGGAAAATTCTGCTTCCTGGTTATATTGGTATGTCCGCAAGTAGGGCGTTTACAAATCAACTGGAATGCTTCGCTCCACCAAATTCTGTGCAGTAAGTTTAAGTATGCAAGTTCAGACTCGATCTAACTTGTCAACTGGGTTTGCAGAAGCCAGTGTTACTTTTATCTGTGACCCTCCGCTCAGATTATTTCAATCCACGCCGCATTTTCACACCTAAATCTGTCGAAAGCATCACTGCACGATTTTTGCGTGATCCACAACCAGGTCTGGAAGTGCGAAGCCAAGAACTGACGGAATTTGTCAAGGATTGTTAACAATTTGACCATTTAAAAAAAACCTTCCATTTTTATTCATTTCGGTGAGGCAGACATTTGCATGCTGAATATTCCTGCAATGCATCCAAATTATTAATAATGGTATGATGCGAAATGTTCAATACACCTACCCCTGGCAGATAATTTTTTGGTGTTGATGATTTTGGCAGCGTATTCCTGTCCTGTCGAGATTTTCATGCATCGTCTCACCACCGAGAACGCTCCCCTGCAAACAATTGATCACATATATACAGATATATATATATAGTTCAAACAAGAAAAAACATGATACAGGTAGACAGCTAACGCTCCCCAATTTAGAAAGCTGTCTTAATCCAACTGGGTCACAAACCACCCACTAACTGAGCAAAAATAGCCAAATAAATCAAGGGCATCGAAGTCATTGAAATTCGTGTTTTCCAAAACACGGTGTATTTTTGCGAACGCAACATAAAGGAAAATAAAACATTTCAGGATACTCTGTGGAGAATCCGGATTTGTTTAAATATTTTATATAAACACTTTGCTTCAGAAAGCGAAACCGGTTTCAAAAGGAGATAAGACGGCAGATATTTAGCTGAATTTTATGCCGGGGTCAGGCAGTGTCCATACAGCATGCCTAGACATTTATAATTACATTTAAGAAAAGGTAACCATGCAGAAGACTGCACTCCATGAATGCGAACCTCCGCCGGAATACTAATGCTTATGGCAAGGATAAATTTGTTTTTTAAAAAAATCACTCCGGTGACAAGATTTGCCGCCGTACTTTCCAAGTTCCTCGAAGAGCTGGTATTCGTCCGTGAATCTGGTGCACGTTGTGGTCGAAGCCATGGTGAAGGCTGGCGACGGTGGCTGTCTAATCTCCGGTCTTTACAAGCGGCTGCTCGCCGATTTCCCTCCCCCCGCGATGGACAGCGACAACCCGGCAGGGACTAACAACCTGGCTCGCTGTGACACAACGTGCGCTCCTCCGAGCCGCCCGTCTTCTCCCTTACCCTAGGAGAAGGGGTAGCAGGAGCTGGCTGCTGCTTCTCCTGGTGGGTGCTGGAATGGCTGGGTGTGTGTGTGTGACAATGTGTGTGGGACCCAGTCAGTGTGACTGCACCGATATGTGTGTGTGTCTCACTGTCACCAATAGCAGCTCCCGGAGTCAGTGTCACTTAAACTAAACCTCTCTCTCTCTCTCTGTGTCCTCATAACATTGTGCTGCAACCTGCACTCAGTCTGTGTCTGTCTCTCCTCCCTGACCTCGCCACTATCTCCTCAAGATAGGAAGTATCAGTCTCTCCCCTACTGAACCCTCCTCAGCTCTGTCACTACAGGGAAATGAGAAAATAGAAAGCCAGCTCCGGACTCTCTCCACATCTCGCGATATATTTCAGTAGAAAAAAAACCCAGCCCGGATTACTACTGGCTGGGGGAGGGGAGAGGCTGACGTCAAGAAGTAAGAGGGGAAAACTTCGATTTTACATTTCAAAAGGCAAAATACTCATGAATAACACACATGGCTGAAAGCAATGCGGAGAGTTCTGCAGTCTTTTATTCGAAATGTTAAAGAGATTCCCTTTCCTAGTTCAGTTTATTCATGGCAAAGCACTTTCATTTTTTTTCTTAAGGTGGGCTGGTTTGCAGTGACAGATTATGTAGCAATAACCGGGGACCGAGTGCCCTTTTACTCATAAGTTCATCCATTGGTCAATCATCTGTTGGTTTTTTTCTCTCGACACTGGCACTTTAAAAAATATTGTTTTATTATCGCTGTTCATATTTTCTGATGCAGCCAGAGGGAAACTTTGCCGGCTGAGCTGAGGGCACAGAGTCAAACCCAAGCGGCTTTGTGCAGCGCTGGGTGTCACTGAGCAGCAGCAGCCGCCAGTTTGAGGGACTGTAACCCAGCGAATTCCCCACTCCCCATTCCGCTTGACTAAACTCCATCGCCGTTACTGCTCACCGCTGCCGCAGTCTTGGGGGGCTTTTCCGTGCAGCAACCAGAACCAATTGCTAGTATTTTGTTTTTTCTTTGCAAAGATATACTTTTTTCCCAAAATATACGAAAGAAACATTGCAAAACATTTCAGATTGTCATAACAGCAAAGATTATCTACAGAGTTCAAGCTGCACTGAGGTGCTTCAATACAGTAATGAGAATATTTGCAAATGTTTTTAGAGTACAGTGCTGTTCAAATTATATGCACAGGTCGTGTCACAGTTACATTTACTATATACTGTCAGGATTAAGTTTACTTCTAGCATTTTTATTAATTTGTGGGACATGGGTGTGGCTGGCTGGACAGCATTCATTGCCCATCCTGAATTGCCTGAGGGCAGTTGAGAGTCAACCACATTGCTGTGGTTCTGGAGTCACATGTAGGCCAGACCAGGTAAGGATGGCAGATTTCCCTCCCTAAAGGACATCAGAGAAACATGGGTTTTTCAACAATCGACAATGGTTACATGGTCATCAGTAGATTCTTAATTCCAGAGTTTTTTTTATTGAATTCCACCTCCTGTCATGGCGGGATTCAAACCCAGGTCCTCAGAACCTTAGTTGAGTTTCTGGATTAGTAGTCGTGCAATAACACCACTAGGCCATCACCTCCCCATGCAGCAGGTTCAAGGCTGGTGAGGTTGAAGCCAAATGCTGAAGCAAGCTCAGCACATTTCAAGCACATGTCCCTACTTCTGCTGTTTGATTGAACATGCTTTTTTCATAGTTCTAGCAGTATTAAAGGTTGACAGGGAAATGTTGCTTCACAACACCTAAGCAAATGGATATCAAAAGTGATGTTGATGGACAAGAAGGACATTAGGTTACTAATTATACATGCTGGATGTTGTATGCAATCACCCAATGTACTCAAACCTATTTGACTACTTTTGAAAATATAAAAATAAGTGATGCTTCAAATCTCCAATGCACCTTGGAGATAGCACTACAGTGTCAAATGTGATTTAGTTGGTAGCACACATGCATCAGAGTCGGAAGTTTCAAGGAAGTCTCATTCCAAAGACCTGAGCTTAAAATCTCTTGCGATGGGCCAGAGGAGCATTAAGGAAATTGTGGTAATATAATCAGGGCCTAGTTTTAAGGCCGATTAAATTGGATATCCTAAATTAAAGAATTGGACATATTAAAATCAAACACAGTCAAACCTCGGGCAGGCCAATTATACAAATACACAAACATGTCTGGGCCTGGCCCATCAAAGATCATCGCACTCTACTGAGACCCAGCAGGAGATCATCGCACCCCATTGAAATGCACCGGCCTATTGTTAGAAGCCCAGATCGGGCCAGACCTTCTGTCACCTAAAGTTCCTGCAGTTACCTCATCTGGCAACAGGTTACATGTAAGCAACAACATGGAGATGGACGCTTGGGGGCGGGCCCCAGTGTCCTGTCAGACAGACATCAAGAAACCCACTGGGTATTGGAACCCCCTCCTGGGACCTCATTGGCCGGAAACCAGAGAAGTTTCTGGAAAGGCAGGCAGGCAGGGGGATAAAGGTACACATTTCAGACACACCAGCAGCGAAGATTCGATGAGGGAGGTGACCTTAGCCATCCAGAAGACTGACCAGAGAAGGAAGGAAGAAACTGCCATCGAGACTCACCTTTGAGATGACAGACCAGAGGGACTCAGAGAATCGGGCCTGCAGTTTAACCAAACCATCTTTACAGGTAGTATACTTGAATCTGGGGTATCCTCTTGTTTTATGTGGGTAATTTAAGGGTTAATAGTGTTATTATTAATAAACTTATTGAACCTTTACTTGTGTTTGTCCTTTGTCCATCTTGCAAATAAGGGCACCAGGGTAAAACCTTGCAGTAAACAAACTGGTCGAAAGTATCTGAGAATTAACAGGTACAACAAAATGCTGCATTGTCAGAGATGCCGTCTCCCACATGAGACATCATACCAAGGTCTTTTCTGCCCTATCAAGATTGTCAAAGAAGATTGGGTCAGTTCTCCCAGTGATCTGGCGAATATCAATCTCTCAACCGATGTCACCAACACAGATTATCTGATTGTAATTTACCGGCCTTGGTTGCTCAGATTTTCTGTTGGGTTTCCCTACTAACTCTTTAAAAGTACTTGGCTGTAATGTGTGGCACTGGTAGCTCCTAGCTGTAGTGATGCATTCCACAGAGTTGGTCAGGAACACTAAGTGTACATATTAACAAGGAAAGACTATACTATGGCCTGAGTGGGATTGTGGTCGGTGCAGAATCGATGGGCTGAATTGCCTCCTTCTGCATTGTAGGGATTCTATGATTCTAAGAAACTGGCAGCCTCCCTGGCTGCCCGGGAGCACCCCACAGCTGCCCCAGTCTCTATATGTCTTCTGCCTAACAGAGGAGTCCACCCCCTGGGGTGATTACCCACTCTCAGTCCCATTTTTGTCCCTTCAAGCCAGGTGGCCCTCTTTTGCTTGTGTTGTCCTTAAAGTGACAATCGCCACACTAGCTGAAGCAGATGATGTTGTGCTTTGCTTCAGAGATGAAACTGTTATTCAATACGGCAGAGTACTTGGTCTTATGGTAGTTTTGCAAGATCAGATATGCCCGTCCATAGCATGAAGTGGAGTCCACTGAGTGGCGCAAAGCAGTAGGAGGATCAGATAGGAATCAAGAGCAGTAGAGAATGTTCATTTAAGAAAGAGAACCAGGATGATGTGGTAAGAGCGAGGGTGCCTTCACAAACTGAGAGGAAGAGGGCAAAAAAGTGTGTCTCCATGTCTTGAGGCAGAGTGGCTGGAGGGTAGGGTGTTGGGTAATATCTGCATGTCACTGTGACAACTGAAGAAAGGGCTACATTTGTCTGGCCACATGGCAGTGGGCTTGAAGACAGTGGGGGAAGAGTCGGGAAAATAGGAAAAGAAGTAACCTTACTACTGTCAGGGAATTTTCCCAGGAATGGGCTGGGAGTACGATCTTGACAGTTCTCTGCCTGCTTGACAGAGTTGCACAACAAACTAAGATGTCCAAGGCCCAAATTAAAGGCAATTTTGCAGCTTTTGCCACCAATACACCCCCCCCCCCCACCTCTGCTTTCATCTCCCCCTCCCCTTGCCATCCTGTGCAGAGGCTTCTGCCAGCTTAATAGGAGTAGGAAAGGTCGAACAATTCCCTGTGGGGCGGGGGGGTTCCCTCTGCCCCAAGGAGTTTAACGTTTCTGTTTGTCGTATTATTTGAAATTTAGAACTGTTCCTTCGAGGGTACCCCCATGTTGAGGCCCTTGCATAGTTTCAACAGTGCCCACCTCTCCCTTTAGGTCCATCAAGGCTTCAAATTGTCCAGCCCATGATTGGGTAGGAGGCTGTCTCTGGAAATATTGCACAATTAGTCTTGGACAACATGGGCTTGCAAACTCCATTTGATATTAGGGACCCAAAGCCTGCAATAAATTCCAGCCCAAAACCTTAAAACAATCTAACCGTCAGATATTGCAACTGATTGCTAATACAGATAATAAATTGTTCACATTTTATTTTACCAGATTAGGAACAATCTTGCACAATCTTTTGGTGTATAAATGAGACATAGCTGCAATTAATTTGTGTTAAGTCTCTTCTCCAATGCACTTTCAGTGTAACTGCATATTCAGGCCTATGTACAGGGTTATTTTTGGCTTGTCAGTTTTTTCGAAGGCAATATCAGTTTTTTGCAGCTTGTCATTTGAGTTTATAGGTTTTCTACATTCCCAAGAATGACAAAGGAAGCAAAGAGGAATTGTGTCCTTTGATAAAGTGCATCCGATTTTTAAAAAGAACAAAATGGGCTCTGCCTTGCTAAGGGAGTGCATGGTTCCAACAGTTGCATTTAAACACATCCTCCAACTTTTCTAGGGTGGCATGGTGGTTAGCATTGCTGCATCACAGCGCCAGGGACCTGTGTTTGATTCTGGCCTTGTGTGACTATCTGTGTGTAGGAGCTTGCATGTACTCCCCATTTCTGCATAGGTTTACTTTGGATGCTCCAGTTTCCTCTGATACTCTAAAAATGATGTGGAGATGCCGGCGTTGGACTGGGGTAAACACAGTAAGAAGTCTCACAACACCAGGTTAAAGTCCAACAGGTTTATTTGGTAGCAAAATCCACTCGCTTTCGGAGCGCTGCTCCTTCGTCAGGTAACTTAGCTGACGAAGGAGCAGCGCTCCGAAAGTTAGTGGATTTTGCTACCAAATAAACCTGTTGGACTTTAACCTGGTGTTGTGAGACTTCTTACTCTAAAAATGTGCAGGTTAGGTGGATTGTCCATGCTAAATTGCCCCTTAGTGTCCCAAGATATGCAAGTTAGGTGGAATAGCCATGGTAAATGCGCAATGTTACAGGGATAGGGCAGAGGTTAGGGTCTGACTGGGATGCTCTATCGGAGAGTCAGTGCAGACTCGATGGGCTGAATGGGACACTGATAAAATAAGTGAGATAAGCAGTGCTGGTACAGTTGGAAAAAACCATAAGTAAATTAAAAAGCATGGAACAGGAAACACTCAATATATTAAGTTCTCCTCAGACTGCGTGTGATATGCTGTTCATCTATCTTCATAATTCAACCTTCTAAAAATGGACACCTCAATATAGTCCTGCATATAGGCCTTAAGCATGTCGTTAAAACTGAACATGTTGCATGTGTATCCTGATGTGTTTCTGACCACATCCTCCAACCAAGCAACAAAGGAACTATTGTACTCTGGGGAGTATTTTATCATTTTACTCTGTACCTACCACTAAAATCATCATCCTTAATCGTATATTTAACCAAATCTTTCTTTATACAAGTTAATTATCTCAGCCTCAGCTGTTTTTGTTGAAGGTTTGACCGACATTTACACTCCCAAGCAGTAAAAATGTTTGCTCTAAAGCCGGATTTCACAATGCATTTAAAGCCTTTAATTCTGACTTACAATCTACAAGCAAATATCATGCTTATCTCTATTTCTCATGCATTTAGTCATGTCACTCAGCATTTTAAAAAGGCTTAGATCATGTCTCTCACGTTTCCCTTTTTCAGTGAAAACAAATGCAGCTATCAGTCACTTCCCAAAATTTGGAGCCAAAGTCCTGGGATTCACGTTCAAATTCCTTGGTGGCCACACTCTTCCCCGCCCCCCCCCCACTCCCCCTCCCTTAGTATCCTCCCCTTTTTACCCCCCCCCCACTCCCTTTGTATCCTCCCCTTGGATTTCCCCCCTTGGTTCTCCCCTCCCCCTAGGTTTCCTCCTCTTACCCCCCACCTCCGTTGAAGGGTCAGCTTACAGCAACATAGTCAATTTTCCAAATGTGGCATCCCAAGTAATCCAAGCAAAGTTGGAAGAAATATATTTTCGGCACAGTTCTAGAAAAGGCACAGAATTAGAAGTTTTTGGAGCAGATAAAATCATGGAAACTGTTACGTGATTATCTTTTAAGCAGTTAATGGTATGAAAGACTATATCGAAATATCCATTTAAATCACTGAAATTCACAGCGTGCCAACATGAAATAACTATGAACATTAGAAGTATGTAAAAGAATACTTGAAAATATTATTTGCTTTCCACATTGAATGGCCCGACAGCACATATATTTCCTATGTACAGGGGTAAAGTAAGATTATAAATGAACTTACTAAAATCAGATCATGAGGTGAATTTGGTCTCTTCCTCTCAGAATTTAGGAAAATGAAAGCTATATTCCTTTTTGGTGAAGTGGGGAAAAACATAAAGATGGGTACATAACACATAAAATGGCTGCCTGGCACGTAAAAAGTTACCTGGGAAAGAGACATTAAGCAGGCACTGACTTTTAGCGCAGACAGCTACTTGAAATTAAAACATGCAGGACAGACAGTTATTTACATGCAGGGAACAAATACTGCAGGAAGCCAGGGCTTGAGGCACTTTTAAGATAAGGACAGACCCGGGACAATAGGGCCTGATAAAGAGATTAGCCACAGATGGGAACGGGAATACATAAATTCAGGAAAACCAATTACTGTATGTATAGACCAAAACTAAGTCATTGATAAATCAATGAAAGAGGAAATGTATCCATTCTATGAAACAATGCGACATTAAAAACCAATGTCTGTATATATCTGGCTGTAACGATGTGTTAACTATCAATCCTACTCAACTGTAACGATGTGTTAAATGGCTAATGTCCGGACTATCCATTGTCTGAAAAGTATAAAAATGAACCACTCCTATTGTATCATTGAGGGAAGGTAGCTGCCTAAAGTACTGCGGAGTGCCAGTGCCTTTTCTCCACGAAGCTTCGTTAAATAAAACTGTATTGTTGAAACCTCCAAGTCTGACTCCGAAGTGGCAATTTTCCCACAACAGTGGTATAGCTCATTCTTTTAAACAAGTGATATCTCAACCTTTTAATCGTTAGCACACGAAGATAAATTTACTTGTCTTCACCTGGAAGCTGCCAATAATCTGCCTCCAATATGTGAGATAACCTTTTTCCCTTTCATTTTGCTAAAAACTGACATTTAACTTTATAATTTGTCAGCCAAGCCTTATTTTTTCTCTCAAAATTACTCAGTGCAAAAGGAATGTAGGAAGTAGAAAGTACAAGCCTGTACATGGTTTCCACCTCAACTGGATCAGAACCAGTATCTTGGCAAGGAGGTTTGCTAGTGCTGTTGAGAACGGTTTAAACCAGCTTGACAAGAGTTGGGAACCTAAATGTAGGTTCAGGAGGAAGACAAGTAAAACTGGAAAAAAGGCAGAAAACTAGAAAGCCACTAGGGAAGGTCCTAAAAACAAAGGCTAGAAGATAAGCAACGTAGAAATTGTTCAATAACTCATAGGAGACACTTCAATACAGGGGGTCTAGTGTGTAAGGCAGGTGATCTGAGAGCATAGGTAGACACTGGGGAGTAAGATGTTCTTGCTATTGAAATATGCCTTAACAAAGTACATGAATAGCAGCTCCACATTCCTGTTTCCAGTGTTTCTAGATAGGATAGAGTGGGAATAAAAAGGAAGGGAGGGGTGCAGTACTGGTTAAAGAAACAATCACAACTGTGAGGAATGATATGCTACAAGGATCATCAAATGAAGCCACATGAGTTGAGCTGAGGAACAAAATGGAACAAGTACACTGCTGCAAATATATCATAGACCCCCAAATAGTCACAGGAAGATAGAAGAGCAAATTGCTGACAAGTGCAGAAAATCTGGAAAACGGTAGTAATAAAAACACGCCAACTGAGATAAATTCAGCATAAAAGGTACAGAGGGTGCAGTATTCCTAAAATGTTGTCAGGAGAATTTTGTTCGCTGGTATATAGAAACCCTACAGTGCAGAAGGAGGCCATTCGGCCCATCGAGTCTGCACCGACCACAATCCCACCCAGGCCCTACCTCCACAAATTTACCCACTAATCCCTCTAACCTACGCATCCCAGGACTCTAAGGGGCAATTTTTAACCTGGCCAATCAACCTAACCCGCACATCTTTGGACTGTGGGAGGAAACCGGAGCACCCGGAGGAAACCCATGCAGACACGAGGAGAATGTGCAAACTCCACACAGACAGTGACCCGAGCCGGGAATCGAACCCGGCTCGGGTCACTGTCTGTCTGAAAGGGGGCAGTTCGAGATTTTATCTTGGGGAATGAAATTGGATGGGTAAATGATGGGAGGGCATTTAGTGCTAATGATCAGAAATCAGTTCGATTTAGGCAATGATTTTACCTGTTTGTCCTGCCCTTTGATGGGCAGAGCGAGCTAGTAAAATTGCGCGAGAGGCCAGAAATCAGGATTGTGCCCGATTTCTCGGCTCTCGATCTTACCGGATTTCAGGCGCTGTCAGCTTCTCGCCCATTTCTGGCGAGAGGCTGAATAAATTATTTATGTTTATTCTAATCTTCATTTTCATGTGTTTAGTAAGGCCGGCACTCAATCATCCAGACTTACTTGCCAGTGATTTGGATGAGGGAACTGAATGTAATGTCTCCAAATTTGCAGATGACATAAAGCTGGATGGGAGGGTGAGCTGTGAGGAGGATGCAGAGATCCTTCAGTGTGATTTGAACAAGTTGAGTGAATGGGCAAATGAACGGCAGATGCAGTATAATTTGGTTAAATATGAGGTTATCCACTTGGATAGCAAAACCAGGAAGGTAGATTACTTTCTAAATGGCCATAAATTAGGAGAGGGCAATGTGCAACGACATCTGGGTGTCCTCATACACCAGTTACTGAAAGTAAGCATGCAGGTGCAGCTGGCAGTTAAAAAGGCAAATGGTATGTTGGCCTTCATAGCAAGAGGATTTGAGTGCAGGAGCAGGGATTATGCAGGGTCTTGGTGAGGCCACACCTGGAGTATTTTGTGCAGTTTTGGTCTCCTTATCTGAGGAAGGATGTTCTTGCTCTGGAGGGAGTGCAGAGAAGGTTTACAAGAGTGCACTGTAGGGATTCTATGAGTAATGCAAAGGGATACAATCGGGCATTGTGCAACAAAGAGGCACAAACAGGAGAAAGTTACCAGCAATCTGTAAGGATGGGATTCTTGCAACATAATTCAGCAACTGCAATTGGCAAACATTGAATAGTAAATTAGTTGTAATTTTGTTTATCTATCACTTTATCTTTGTTCCAGTGCATGGTTTCATTTCCAGTAATAAGTTTCTAACATGGCATCCAATAATGTAAATCAAGATTTCAAATTGCAGACCGTTGTCCCATAAAATGTGCTGGGCCAGAATTCTTTTTGCACTCCCCAAAAGAGAGGTATGTCTGTTGCCTGCTAATAAAATATGCAACCTTAATCAGATGGTGCTTAGAATTTCTCACTTGCTGAACCTGTCAGAAAACCGATGCTTAGCTACAGTCCGATAATCAAGTACACAGGGCATTAGGTTCCACAGTTATTTACTGCATGGTTAGGTAGCCAAAACACTGCAGCAAGGTCAAAAATAATTTTTTAAAAGTATAATGGACGTGCACTTGGCAACAGCCTTGTAATACCTGGGTGCCTCGTGTTTTTGTGGAATTTGCCCTGACTCCTTATCTTTAATCAACATGAATCACTGTACTAAGTAACTGTGTCCACAGTCAGTTTGTGATACACATCCAAATTGTTTTAAAATTTAAAGCACCACAAACGTTTGTCCATGTTAACATGCTGATGACAAAATTGAAATACTATTGGTGAGGTGAGGGGAAAAAAAAGGAGAGTATCCAGAGAATATTATGGATAATTTTAAAACTAACTTTGACTTTTTTCAACTGCATTTTTTCCTTGATTGCTTCATTGATAAATTCATTGCCAAGTATGGAAATAAGCCAAGCAGATTAGGGAAGCTCTTGATCTTTGGCTTAATTTGAATTAACTGATCTCAGCCAATGTATCACTGAAGATACTAAAGTTAGAATCTGTGCCCCTGGGCTCGAAAGAGAGATTTTCACTCAGTGTTGGTACCAAAACTATGTTATTATCTGTGAGTAGAGTATAAAGCTCGATTGTGATCATTCCCAAATCCAATAATCTGTTAAAATTCACTGCACATGCCACATGTTAAGAATGGGCAAGATACCAGAAATATTGGCATCTGTGGAATTACATGGATTATACCTTTATGAAAAAAAACATTTCTGCAATAATAAAAAATATTAAACATAGCACACGTTCCCTGTGCTTTTTTCACAAGACCTGGCAGTGAGTTATAATCTGTGTGTCTAAGACATGCTTACCTTTCATGCTTATCTTTCAGCCCTCTGAAAACTGAGTGATGCATGGCACTATGTTACACAATCACCTGCTTTACAAATCTAACCAGCTCCATCCATTTTTCACCCCACTCCAACTGGTCTCAGCTTATCATTGGCTGGCTTTCATTTTCTGCACGCCTGTTTGTATCTACATCCCTGTCACCTATCCTTCCTTCTCCCTCAGGGCTTGCTCACCCAAACCCACCCTGCTTCATCAGCTCTGAGCCACTGTTTCCCTGTGGTCACTCCCTCTTTCTCTTTAGCAGGACCAAGCTCTGAGGAGAAATGTATCAAAACGTAAGAGGTAGGAAGTGACAGGGATGAAGCAGTGGGGGAGAAGAAGAATATAAAGTGCTCGGGGAAGGGAAGGAAATGTCCTTTTGGCATGGGATAGCTGATGTGGGGAAGGGGAAGTGGAGCTGCTACTCCAGCCTTTTAACCTGTTAGCGCAAAACCAAGCTGCTGTCCTCATAGAATCCCTAAGTGCAGAAGGAGGCCATTTGGCC
Source organism: Mustelus asterias (assembly GCF_964213995.1). NCBI lineage: Eukaryota > Metazoa > Chordata > Chondrichthyes > Carcharhiniformes > Triakidae > Mustelus > Mustelus asterias. The sequence goes on from NC_135801.1 coordinate 71,680,588, forward strand.
CATCGAGTCTGCACCGACCACAATCCCACCTAGGCCCTATCCCAATAACTCCACTTATTTACCCTGCTAATCCCCTGACACTAAGGGTCAATTTACTATGGCCAATCAACCTAACCCTCACATCTTTGGACTGTGGGAGGGAACCGGAGCACCCAGAGGAAACTCATGCAGACACGGGAAGAATGTGCAAACTCCACACAGACAGTCAGCCAAGGCCGGAATTGAACCCTGGTCCCTGGTGCTGTGAGGCAGCAGTGCTAACCACTGCCACCATGCTGCCTGAACTGTCTCAGTCCTTTTCCCAATTCACAATCCAAAACTTGCCTTCAGTCATGGGCATGCTTCTTACCTCACCCAACCATGGGTGGCCCAAAAAACCTCTCTCACTCTCTGCTGAAAAAAAACCGACATGCATGCTAAATCTGCAGTAGAAAATGTGGCCTATCGCCCCCATTGACCTCTCATCCCTAAAGGACAGAACAGAAATAGATGCAAAACAGCAAAGCAGAAACGGGACAGAGAAACAATAGGTAAGAAAGAGACTGCTACAAGAGGGATGAAAGAGAAGCAGGAGGAGAAGCATCAGGAGAAAATCAGAGGGAGAAAAGATAAACAGCAACAAAGAAATGAAAGAAGATAAAATGTAATCTTCAGTACTTTAAGCAACATCATGAAAGATCTTTGTGTTAAGTGTATATTAAATAAGCTTACATTAATGCACAGTTCCTGTCAGCTTTCCATTATAAATTCCTATGTATAATTTCTAATGAAAATTACCTAAGTTATCTTGCCATGTTGTAATCATATCCCCACATTGCCTCCACTTGCATGAGGATGTGCATACACGGTGACAAATTTGGATAGGTTATTTAAATTATATATGTGTACATAATTTTTAATTGGAAATGTGAAAATAAGGACAGAGCATATGATTTTCACACGGATAATGGATTCCATTTATACTCTCTGGCAAAATTGTTCTCTGCCATCAACCCTACATTCCCCTGAAAACTATATTTGGTTCCTTATGACGATGTGTAACAACATATTAGATCAACTACCCTGTCGATGTCACTATCAAATTGCACATCATTGCATTCTCAATGAGGAATCCCATGATATTTTATAATATTTGAATTCTGGCAGACTAAAGTGAGTCTGGTAGTTAAAACAGTGAGTAGTTGAGCCATAGAGAACAGAGAGGTCCCAGGTTTGATCAACTCTAGCTATGACGCTAGTAACCATGTCAGTCATTAAGACCTATTTGGCTGAGCACCAATTAAGTTAGATGAAATGTAATATATTCTAGCAGTGAAACTGACAGTTTTTTTAAACTGAAAGAAGTGTATAAATTATATCAGGTTAAAGGGGAATAAGCCAAATACCATAATTTTCCCCAATTTGGATCCTCTTCTTTTCCTTATAAATTTATTTTATTTTCACTTCATCTCTTCACTTTTTCTATTTCATTCCCATACTGGGGGTTGGTGATGGGGTGTGGCAGAAAGCAAATACTCTTCTATGCAATTCCCTTTGGTACTAGTCAGCAGACTGGGAACTTTCTGATTTCCCCTCTGTCTTGCTTGAGAAGTGCCATCATTTTGATCAGAACTTCCTGCAAATAGCATTTTTGTGGTTACAAACTGATCTGGTTGATCATGGTCAAATCTTACCACTGGCATTACATGGTTTGCCACCACAGCAAACAAAAAGTACCGATTATTTTCTAAATTATGGATTCTTCTGCTACTTTGAAATCTCCTCAAACACTTGCTGTGCCTGCAAGCTGATCAATCACTTTTCTTGTATGTGTTGAGCCCTTTGTTAAAAGAAGATGCTATAGTTGGTGTTTGTCGATCCTTTTACATTGTTCTCTGCAGAAATGTTTACTTGAGTATTCTTTTTAATTCAGTAATAAAATGAATCACTGTCTCCTGCCCTAGATCAGATAGAATATAACAAACATAATTGATTAGATGTTAGCTTTATTGATACAACTTTAGTGATATCTAGATCAATGATTTATGTTAATTGCTTTACTATTGATACTTGGCTTTCAAATTGTCATCAAAGTTTAAGAAAGAGCAATAGAGATGCAGAGATCAATAGATAAGTTTTTTTGTGAACCACTCATCTGAGAGATGCTCAGTTTATTGTAAAGTGCTTCTTTCTTTAACATTCATTTACCTTAATTTTCTCTCCTGCTCTTCTTCTTTCCTGAAATTATTAAATAATTGGTGGGATAAAGATCCATGCATGCAGGTAGGCCTCAGGCTTCTCACTTAAATTGTCAATGCCTGAAACAACCGCAAGTGCTGTTTTCCCTTTAATTATGGAACATGTGCTTCAAAACTAAAACCCATCATGTTATCATTCCTCATCTTTAATCAAGTGCTTCCAAAAGTGGTCAGAGGATACCAATGAGAATCAGAAAACGTGGATGATTTTCCTCCTCAAAATTCAGACATTGAGACTAATTGTGATGTGACTAACCTGATCCTGATGATGTTAGAACAAAGAACAATACAGCACAGGAACAGGCCCTTCGGCCCTCCAAGCCCGCGCCGCTCCCCGGTCCAGGATTGAATCCTGAATCCAGGATCCCCGCCCAATTTTCCAGCCTATCTACATACTAATATCCTATCCACCGAGCTGTCCCTCACAGCTACGATGCTTTGTTCATCACAACCTATTAACTCACCCCCACCCCCCCATTCCAGACCATGTGATCTCCAGGGAGAGGCGAAAACCCAGAGTGAAAACCCCAGGGCCAATATGGGGAAAAGAAAATCTGGGAAATTCCTCTCCGACCCCCTGTGGCGATCGAAACGAGTCCAGGAGATCACACTGGCCCTGATCAGAAAATGCTTCCCAACCCTATTCATTTCCACTTCTGCTTTACGAACACCATCTGAATTCCCTGCCCCCGAGACAGGTTCCCAACTATCCGCAGTCTCGCTCTGTACTGGCACTTGAATGAAGCCTTGAAACGAGAAACAAAGAACAATTAGCCCGCGCCGCTCCCTGGTCCAAACTAGACCACTCTTTTGTATCCCTCCATTCCCACTCCGTTCATATAGCTATCTAGATAAGTCTTAAACGTTCCCAGTGTGTCCGCCTCCACCACCTTGCCCGGCAACACATTCCAGGCCCCCACGACCCTCTGTGTAAAATATGTCCTTCTGATATCTGTGTTAAACCTCCCCCCCTTCACCTTGAACCTATGACCCCTCGTGAACGTCACCACCGACCCGGGGAAAAGCTTCCCACCGTTCACCCTATCTATGCCTTTCATAATTTTATACACTTCTATTAAGTCTCCCCTCATCCTCCGTCTTTCCAAGGAGAACAACCCCAGTTTCCCCAATCTCTCCTCATAACCAAGCCCCTCCATACCAGGCAACATCCTGGTAAACCTCCTCTGTACTCTCTCCAAAGCCTCCACGTCCTTCTGGTAGTGTGGCGACCAGAACTGGACGCAGTATTCCAAATGCGGCCGAACCAACGTTCTATACATCTGCAACATCAGACCCCAACTTTTATACTCTATGCCCCGTCCTATAAAGGCAAGCATGCCATATGCCTTCTTCACCACCTTCTCCACCTGTGACGTCACCTTCAAAGATCTGTGGACTTTCACACCCAGGTCCCTCTGCGTCTCTACACCCTTTATGGTTCTTCCATTTATCGTGTAGCTCCTCCCTACATTATTCCCACCAAAATGCATCACTTCGCATTTATCAGGATTGAACTCCATCGGCCATTTCTTTGCCCAAATTTCCAGCCTATCTATATCCTTCTGTAGCCTCTGACAATGTTCCTCACTATCTGCAAGTCCTGCCAGTTTTGTGTCGTCCGCAAACTTACTGATCACCCCAGTTACTCCTTCTTCCAGATCATTTATATAAATCACAACAGCAGAGGTCCCAATACAGAGCCCTGCGGAACACCACTTGTCACAGGCCTCCAGCTGGAAAAAGACCCTTCCACTACCACCCTCTGTCTTCTATGACCAAGCCAGTTCTCCACCCATCTAGCCACCTCCCCCTGTTGATTAAGTTTGATCGGTTGATCAAACCTAGGACCTCTCCATTCTCTCAGCTATTTGTTGTCATAATCAACTGATTGTTTGGGTGACTTGTAAAATTCTTTATAAATCATTTTTGTAATTTTAGCTTTTCACTGAATTTAGGCAACATCATCTGAACCTTTCATAGAAACATAGAAAAGAAACATAGAAAAACTACAGCACAAAACAGGCCCTTCGGCCCCACAAGTTGTGCCGAACATATCTCTACTTTCTAGGCCTACCTATAACCCTCCATCCTATTAAGTCCCATGTACTCATCCAGGAGTCTCTTAAAAGACCCTATTGAGTTTGCCTCCACCACCACTGACGGCAGCCGATTCCACTCGCCCACACCCTCTGTGTGAAAAACTTCCCCCCAACATTTCCCCTGTACCTACACCCCAGCACCTTAAACCTGTGTCCTCTCGTAACAGCCATTTCCACCCTGGGAAAAAGCCTCTGAGAGTCCACCCGATCTATGCCTCTCAACATCTTATATACCTCTATTAGGTCTCCTCTCATCCTACGTCTCTCCAAGGAGAAAAGACTGAGCTCCCTCAGCCTATCCTCATAAGGCATGCTACTCAATCCAGGCAACATCCTTGTAAATCTCCTCTGCACCCTTTCAATCTTTTCCACATCCTTCCTGTAATGAGGCGACCAGAACTGAGCACAGTACTCCAACTGGGGTCTGACGAGAGTCTTATATAGCTGCATCATTATCCCCGGACTCCTAAACTCAATCCCTCGATTGATAAAGGCCAGCACACCATACGCCTTCTTAACCACCTCCTCCACCTGCGGGGCTGATTTTAGAGTCCTATGGACCCGGACCCCAAGGTCCTTCTGATCCTCTACAATACCAAGAGTCTTTCCCTTTATATTATATTGTACTCCTTCATCCCATTTGACCTGCCAAAATGGACCACTACGCATTTATCTGGGTTGAAGTCCATCTGCCACTTGTCCGCCCAGTCTTGCATCCTATCTATGTCCCTCTGTAACTTCTGACATCCCTCCAGACTATCCACAACCCCACCAACCTTCGTGTCGTCGGCAAACTTACCAACCCATCCCTCCACTTCCTCATCCAGGTCATTTATGAAAATGACAAACAGCAAGGGTCCCAGAACAGAACCCTGGGGCACACCACTGGTGACCGACCTCCATTTAGAAAAAGACCCATTTATACCCACTCTCTGCCTCCTTTGGGCAAGCCAGTTCTGGATCCACAGGGCAGCAGCCCCTTGGATCCCATGCCCTCTCACTTTTTCTAGAAGCCTTGCATGGGGGACCTTATCGAACACCTTGCTAAAATCCATATAAACCACATCTACCGCTTTCCCTTCGTCAATGTGTTTAGTCACATTTTTGAAGAACTCCACCAGACTCGTGAGGCACGATCTGCCTTTGACAAAGCCATGCTGGGTATTCTTGAGCATACTAAACCTCTCTAAATGCTCATGAATCTTGTCCCTCAGGATCTTCTCCATCAGCTTACCAACCACTGAGGTTAGACTCACCGGTCGGTAATTTCCTGGGCTATCCCTATTCCCCTTCTTGAAAATAGGAACCACATCCACAATCCTCTGGCACCTCTCCAGTCTCCATCAACGATGCAAAGATTATTGCCAGAGGCTCTGCAATCTCTTCCCTCGCCTCCCACAGTAACCTGGGGTACATCCCATCCGGACCCGGCGACTTATCTATCTTGATGCCATTCAAAGATTCCAGCACAACCTCTTTGTTAAAGTCCACATACTCAATCTTTTCAGTCCTCCGCAAGACCACAGTACATCCACCCAGGTCCTTCTCCTCTGTGAAAACCAAGGCAAAATACTCATTAAGCACCTCTACCATTTCTACTGCTTCCGTACAGACTTCCCCGCCTTCACCTTTTATAGGCCCTATCCCTTCACGTTTCATCCTTTACTCTTCACATATTTATAGAACGCCTTAGGGTTTTCCTTAATCCTACCTGCCAAGGCCTTCTCATGACCCCTTCTGGTTCTCCTAATTTCTTTCTTTAGTCCCTTCTTACAAGCCGTATACTCATCTAGATCCCTATCTTCGCCAAGCTCTCTGAACCTTTTTGTATGCTTTCCTTTTCCTCTCGACTAGGTCCCGCACAGCTTTCCTGCACCACGGTTCCTTTAACCTACCAACACCTCCCTGTCTGCTCAGAATGTTGTCCTGTAAAACTCTAGACAGACATTCCTTGAAAAACTGCCACCGCTCTTCAGTACATTTTCCCAAGAATACCTCCTTCCAATTTACTCCTCTAATTTGCTGCCTTATGTCTTCATATTTCCCCTTACTCCATATAAATACTTTCCTAGCTTGCCTGATCCTCTCTTTTTCCAATGCAAGCATAAAGGGGATAGAGTTATGATCGCTATCCCCAAGATGCTCTCCCACTGAGGGATCTGACACCTGTCCAGATTCATTGGTCAGTATCAGATCAAGTACAGCCTCTCCTCTTGTAGGCTTGTCCACATGCTGTGTTAGGAAACCCTCCTGAACACACCTAACGAACTCCTCCCCATCCAATCCCCTTACCCTAGGGATATTCCAATCTATGTTTGGGAAATTAAGTCTCCCATCACAACAACTCTGCTATTACTGCATCTCTCCAGGAGATGTTTCCCTATCTGCTCCTCCACCTCCCTGTTACTATTGGGCGGCCTATAGAAAACTCCCAGCAAAGTGATCGACCCCTTCCTACTCCGAACCTCCACCCACAGAAACAATTTAGGGAAGGTTCACTTGACTGATACCTGGGGTGGGAGGGTTATTTTTTGAGGAATGAATAGACAGGTTGGGCCTGTATGCTTTGGAGTTTAGAAGAATGAGAGGTGATTTTTTATAAGATCCTGAGGGGACTTGACAGAGTGGATGCTGAAAGGATGTTTCCCCTTGTGGGAAAGACTAAGGGTGGGATTTTCCAGCCACACTCGTTCCAAGGTCAGAAAACACCGCCCGAGGTCAATAGACCTTTGCGTGGTCTGTGTCCTGCCCACTCCAATTCCCGTGGCGGGCAGGATGGGAAAATTCTGCCCTTGAACTAAGGGACTCAATTTCAAAATAAGGGCTCTCCCATTTGAGATGGAGTTGGAGAGACATTTTTTTCTGTCAGTGGGTAGTGAGACTTTGGTACTCTCTTTCTAACAAAGTGATGGAAGCAGGGTCATTGGATATTTTTAAGGCAAAGATATAGATTCTTAACTAACAAGGGAGTCAATGGTTATTAAGAGTAGGCGGGAATGTGGAGTTGGAGTCACGACCAGATCAGCCATGATATTACTGAATGGTGGAGCAGACACAATGGGCCAAATGGCCTACTCCATAGTTCTGTATGTTGGCATTCACATTTGTACATTCACCCTCTTATGCATCACTTACATGCAGATAGGGGAGGTGATGGCCGAGTGGTATTATCATGGGCTATTAATCCAGAAATTCAGTTAATGTTCTGGGGACCTGGGTTTGAATCATCGGATCATAGAATCCCACAGTGCAGGAGGAGGCCATTCGGCCCATCAATTCTGCACCGACAACAATCCCACTCTATCCCCATACCCCCACATATTTACCCTGCTAATCCCCCTGACACTAAGGGCCAATTTAGCATGGCCAATCCACCTAACCTGCACATCTTTGGAGTGAGGGAAGAAACCGGAGCAGCCGAAGGAAACCCACACACACACGGGAAGAATGTGCAAACTCCACACAGACAGTCCCACGAGGCCGGAATTGAACCCGAGTTCCTGGCGCTGTGAGGCAGGAGTGCGAACCCACTGTGCCACAATGCCGCCCTGAGACAGGTACAATACAGAGCTCCCTCTACATTATGCTGACAGTGTAACAGTGAAGAGAGAGAGAGAGGGGGGGGGGGGGGGGGGAAAGAGAGAGAGGGGGAGGGGGGGGAAGAGAGAGAGGGGGAGGGGGGGGGAGAGAGAGGGGGGGGAGAGAGAGAGAGAGAAAGAGGTGGGTGAGAGAGAAGGGGGAGGGGTGAGAGAGAGGAGGAAGAGAGGAAGTGGGAGAGAGAGGGGGGAGAGAGGCAGGGGCGAAAGAGGGGGAAGAGAGGAAGTGGGGGGAGAGAGATGGCTTTGGGAGTCTGGAGTCTACAACATTCTTTGGTTTTCTTTGACAGATGTGAGGAGCTCGGGATGGAGAGGTTAAGAGTTGGGAGTGCAGTGTCTGACACCAAGTGTGAAATCGGGGAAGATAGTCCCTTATTGTCCATTGCCCTGGGGTTCAGAACGACTGTCATCTGCTCTTTCACACTGCTCCTCACTGAGACCTGCATCCAAAAACACAGAGGTCGGTCCCAGTGAGCGATAGGGGGCAGCCAGGGCCCTGGGAATGCAAGGGTTAATCCCCCTTCCCTCCATCTGATCAGGTTACAGGCTGCCCAGCGTGTGTGTGACTGGGAGGAGGTGAGTGAGTAGGTTAATCTCCGACTCCCCCCCGACCCCCACGCTCTCTGATAGGGGAACGGGTTGCCCAGTGTGTGTGTGACTGGGAGAAGCTGGATGAGAGGGTTAACCCTTCTCCCTCCCTCTGATTGGGTTACGGGCTGCTGGCTGGACGTTGGCTGAATATTTATTGATTAAACATCATTGTCTCACTCCTGTATCTCGGGTGGTCTCTCGAACCCCCTCTCTCACATACTCCTGTATCTGGTGAGATCTCTCTAACTCCCCCCCAGCGCTCTCTCACACACACTCCTGCATCTGTGGAGGTCTCTCTAACAACCCCCCCCAATCCACACATCGCTCTCACACACACTCCTGTATCTGGGGAGGTCTCTCTGACCCTCTCTCTCATACTCCTGTATCTGTGGAGGTCTTTCTAGCCTCCTCCACCCCCTACCCCCCCCCCCCCCCCAATCGTTCTCATACACACTCCTGTATCTGGGGAGGTCTCTCTAACCGCCCCCCCTCCCTGCAATCGCTCTCACACACACTCCTGTATCTGGGGAGGTCTCTGCCATGGCAGGTGGTGGAATTTGAATTCAATAAAAAATATCTGGAATTAAGAATTTACTGGTGACCTTAAAACCGTTGTTGATTTTTGGGAAAAGCCACCTAGTTCACTAAATCCTTCAGGGAAGAAAATCTGCCATTTTTTCCTGATCTGGCCTACATGTGACCCCACAGCAATGTGGTTGACTCTCAGCTGGTCTCGGGCAACTTGGGATTGACAATAAATGCTGGCCAGCCAGTGACACCCATGTCCCACAAATGAATGAAAAAAAAAGTATTTTGAAAGTCTTTTACACGAGCCTCACATAAGAAATAAACTACTGCCCACAATGGGAAGCTGCATTTTTATAAACCTCCAATAAATCAAAGAGACAATGGTCAAAGTGAAATAAAACAAAGCAAATAAAACAAGGTCAGCTGCAATTTGCAACCTCAACGGCTGCAAAGATCTGCAAACAACAGATCGATTGACCAAAAATCCCAAAGCTTGTTATTATTAGGGTTGTGTGACCAAGTTATTTCCAAAGCATGATCGGTATAGGGGCTGAAATTCTGCAGGACTTCGACTAACCTTCTGCTGGAATTACAGTGGAAGGCCGATGGAAACCCCCCTGGAATTTTAGTCCCGTTACCATGGACTTATTGTACAATTAGGATTGATGTCATCCTTCTGGAGATTACGGACTGAATTTTATCGCAAGGATGGAATGTTGAGTCATGTGATTGCTGGGCAGCCGGACATAATAATGAATATTACCATTAGTTGACTAAATAACAGTCAGCAACCTTGGGAGCCGACTATATGGGAGATGGTCCAGGCAACCAAAACACAGGCACCATAATTAGAGGGAAGACAGCACCTGTAACAAAGGCATCACACATGGGGGCAACTTAAAGGGTGGGGCTACACAAGGGTGGCGGTGGAGAATGGCCAGAGTTAGAGGAAGTAATGCACCAAGTTACTGATGCTTCACTTCAGGTACTCCTGCAGGTGGCAAGGACACAGAAAACATTGCTCCTCCCAGTTGATGAAACAAGTAGACCAGCAAGCCTCACCAAGAAGACATGGTTGGAGGTGGCTTAGGAAGTCAATGGATATGGGTTGGAAGATGGTTGCCGTGCCACAAATGATTCAATGACCTGGTGCTGTCTGGCCAGGCAAGCTTGCATCCCTGGATATCACAAAAAGGTGCCAATGAAATGTGGGAAGAGATTGACAACCCATGCATCAGGCATGATCAGGCATCAGTGAGGCCCTTGGTCAGTCAAGAGAAGGAAGACATGAAAAGGTCTACATTGCATGAGGGTAATGGTGAATGTCTTAGCTTAATGCCATGATGGATCAACTGAGATAGTAAGGGCATTTAAGGCTATATGAGTGAGAATTCTGGACCATGTATGTGGAAATTTAAGGAGGTGCCCAAGAAAAACATATCTGTTTGAATAATTTGTGCGAGTTCCCTAGCACACAGAGGGCAAGCTCTGCACAGTTCCCTCTGCCAAGTTGGAGTCGGATTCCAGCACACTTCATGACAGTGACAGGAAGCTGTCAGGCAGGCAAGCCAGCCAATGCACCCAGCATCCTGGTGTGCCTGAACATCAGGGTTCTCCTGTTTTTGCTTTGTAATTGAAGTCCTCTTTTGAGTCTCCTCCAGTAAGCTGGCACACGTGCTATCCTATTCCATTAGCTATCGGCAGCACCCTCATGCTTGATGATTCATCACATTCAGATCCCAACTCTATATTTGCCTCCAAGGTACAGTTACCAATTTGTAGGCAGCATCAACTTTGCACACAGCCTACCTCCCCGGCACCCGAAAAATGGTCCAGACCAATTTCTTGCCCTACCTACCTCTTCAGGCACCTTGAATTGAGGTCTGCTGTCATCAAGCAGCTCTGTAACTCACCTATTTACAATGTTCAGTCTCCTGCAAGCTGTAAAATATGCTTCCTTTAATGCATCGCAACAGCTTTGCAGGAATTTCAACTTTCTTGAGCTCCCTCCTTACTTGAGATAGTTACATTGCACAGCTTGTATTACTGAGATGCTGCTATTTAACTGCAATCCAACTGTTGTCAAGTTGGCACTATATGTTGGGTGCGAGACCACCTGGAGGATAGTCTTCAGCTGTTTGGGATTTTTTTCCTTGTTTCATTGTCAATACAATCGACACAAATTCATCTTTTAATATTGAAAGTTTAAATGTAGTATGAGCCCAGGGGATACTTGGTGAACCATTTTCAAATCACTGCTGCTGGAATAGACCCAGCTGTGCTGTCGATTCCTTTCTAACATTAGAAATATCTCCGGCAATCAAGTCAGAAGCAGCTGAGCAAAACTCTGCACATGCATTTAAATACAAAGTTTTTCTCTATTTGCTTACTGGAGAGCAGTGTGAAGAAGGAAGCATAACTCTACTGTCTACTCACACTGCCTTTGAAGTAGGTGTTGGTGTCAGAAAGGCACCTTGGTATATTTGTAATGTTAATATTGTTATGGTTCCGGTCAGAAACTCCAAAGTGTTTTATGGAGCTCGCCTGGATCATAAGTTTTGCATCTTGAATTTGGCTAGGATAAGCATGATAGGTTTCACTTCAGGTATGATTCAAATGACCACTAGGGAGCTTTTATCAAACAAAGTTTATTTAAGAATATAGTTAACATGTATAGGAAGAAAATTAGCAATAACTTCTATCAATTACAAACAATGCCAAAACAACCACTGTAATGTGTAACCCTTAACGAATATAGGAGCTGTCCCAATCAAACCAATCCCATAAACAAGACCCTTCAAACAGGTTTAATAGAGCATAGACTAATGCTTAAGTGAGACTGGAATGGAGTCCTTTGGTTGAAGTCTGCAGTTCTCTGGATAGACTCAGAACAGTTTGAAGTCAGAACACCTTCCCAAAACACCAGGGATTCTAGGTAAGCCACCAACAGTAGATTCCTTCCTTCAGAAAGGCAAGACCGTGCTTTCAGATGACCAGCAGCATTTCCAAAACCAGGGAGAGAACGAGAGACTTCTTTCCAGTTTAATGTCCTTTCTAAAAACCCCAAAATGAAAACCTGCAGCTCAGAACTGAAAACCGAAAGAATTCCTGTCACCTGACCTGCTGACCAGTTTTTCCTCCTAACAATGCAGAGTCATATAAGATCCCACAGTAACAATAAACAAACCCCCATTTAAGCAGCTTAAAGAGCAATAAAAGGACATCTGGTAGACAGCTCGGCAGCAATGAGAAGCACTGAAGCTGCGAGAGCTCCAGAGATTATGATTTCTAAAAAGATCTTTCTTTAAGGTACACTAACATCACAATATGTAGGTGGCAATCCTGATTTTCCATTGCATACAAGGGACCTCAGATTCCATGAATAATGAGGGTGTCATGGTGATGCTGTTTTGTGGGCATGAATTTGGGGTGGAATCCAAATTCATTAGATAGCCATCCTGTTTATAATGCATCCCAAGTTCCATGAGCTGTTAGAATGGGAGAAACATGGGACCACACCATCCATCACGAAATCCCCTTTTTTTTAACCATGAACTCCACTCTTTTTACCATGCAAGCAGGATTATCAGTTCTAGCTGATAAAGACAGAAGTGCAATCTTGAAGAAAAAGTATTGCATTTATATAGCACCTTTCACAATCTCTGGGTTTCATATTGTGCTTTAGAGCCAGTCACAAAATGCAGACATTTCTTTTGTTGGAAACAACTTTGTTCTACCCACATATCTTTTGAGCACATATGAACATACAACATAGAAACAGAGGTAGGCCTTTTGGCCTCTGAAGCCTGCTCTGCCATTTAATAAGATCAGGCAGATCTGTTTGGGTTTTGAAATCAAATTCCCCATCCACCAGTGATAAAATTTGATTCCTTTGCCTACCATGAATTTATCTATCTCTGCTTTAAAAATATTCAATGACCCCCCATCTCCACTGCATTCTGAGGCATTGCTCCAAAGTTGCACAAACCTCTGAAAGAAGACAATTCTCATCTCTGTTTTAAAAGGGCGACCCTAACTGAAGACAGTGCCCCCTAGTTCTGGACTCACCCACAAGAGGAAGCATCCTTTTCACCTTCGCCTTGTCATGACCAGTCAGAGTCATATACACTTCAATCAAGCTGCCCCTCACTCTTCGAAACTCCAGTGGAAAACAAGCCCAGGCTGTCCAATCTTTCTTTATCCCTCTCATTCCAGGCAGCAATTCAGTAAACCACCTCTGAATCAAGTCCAATGCATTTACGTACTTCCTTAAATAAGAAGACCAAACCTGCACATAGTATTTGAAATGTGGGGCAGGATTCTCCAGCCTCCCAGCTGTGTGTTTCTCAGCAGCAGGAGGCAGCATGCCGTTCACGGGCAGAGGAATTCTCTGTTCCCACTGCTGTCAATGGGATTTCCCATTGAAGCCATCACACACCGCCAGGAAACCCATGGGTGGATGTGCATTGCTGGTGGGACCAGAGAATCCCGCTAGCATGAAGGCCTGGAGAACCCTGCTCATAGTCTCACCAACGTTCTGTATAACTGAAAAATAACATACTTTTATATTCAATACCTCTTGTAATTAAAGAATAGCATTTTTCATTATATGCTGTATCTGCAGACAAACTTCTTGTGACTCATGAATTAAAACACCTAAACCCCTCTGCACCTTGGAATTCTGCAGTCGTTCTCTGTTTAAGTAATATTCTGTTTTTTTATTCTTCCTGGCAAAGTGAATAATTTTACATTTTCCCACATCGTTCTCCATCTGCCAGATTTTGCCAACTCACTCAATCTGTCTGCAAACCCCTTGGGTGGGATCCTTTCGCTTCCTCGTGGCATGTTTCTTGTGGCAGGAGATAGCGTGCCATTGGCGGAGGGATCTTCTGGTCCCGCTGCTGTCAATGGGATTTCCCATGGAATCCACCCCATGCTGCTGGCAAATCCATGGCGGGGTGCCATCGGCGGGATCAGAAGAATCCATGAGCGAGAACAGCTGGAAAGTTCTCGCCCTTATTTCTACTTCACAACATACTTTCCTATCTATATTTGTGTCATCTGCAAATTTAGCCACCATACCTTTGCTACCCTCACCTATGTCATTGATGTAAATTTTCATAGGTTGCGGTTCTGGCACAGACTCCTGTGTACTCCACTCATCATATCCTTCCAATTAGACACAGACATATACATGCATAATCTCTGTTTTCTGCTAGCCAGCCAATCTTCTGTCCAAGATCATATGTTACCCCAGCACCATAAGCTTTTATTTTTTGCAATAACCTTTGATGTGGCACTTTATCAAATCCCTTCTGGAAATCCAAGTACAGTACGTCTACAAATTCTCCTTTATCCACAGCACATGTTACTCCTTCAAATAACTCCAGTAAATTGGTTAAACATGATTTCCCTTTCAAATAACCATTTGATTCTTCCCAATTAACTTGAGCTTATCTAAGTGCCGAGCTATAACCTCTTTAATGATTGATTCTAACACCTTCCCTATGGCAGACATCAAGGTAACTGGCCTATAGTTTCTCATTTTCTGTCTCCCTCCCTTCTTGAATAGATGAGTTATATTTGCTCCTCTCCAGTCAAATGGAACCTTTCCAGAATTTAGAGAATTTGGGAAAATTAGCACCAAATCATCTACTACCTCATTAACCACCTCCTTTAGGATGAGGTCCATCAGAACCCGGAGATTTGTCAGCCCACAGCTCCACCAGGTTGCTCAGAACTTGTTTGTTTCGCTCCTCTGAAGCTTTCAGCTTCAAATTAAATTCCTCTAGAGAGAGAATAAAAGCCTAGGAACCTTAGAATATAGTTTGTAATGGTGATTTTTTAAGTAATACAAATGGTGGAAGAGGGGATGGAGAATATGGCTGCAGGAGAAACATGGATAATGGGGTGGCACCAAGGATGAAGCCTACCGTCAAGACATATAGACTTTGGTGGCTTTTCTGAAATTTCTCTCTGGAGCCATGTTACAGGAGGTTTCACTTAAGAAGCTTTAGAGTAAATCTTCTCATTCTCAGACCTATATTGGATAAAGAAATAGGGCCATGCTAATTTTTGCATAGGAGACCTTCAGTACTTATTTTTTTTTAACCATTGGCAAATTCCAAGGTGCAACCGCAAACCTCTGCCAGTTTTTCAGCTCATACCAGTACAAAGCAAATTATTCTGCACTTGTCAGGGTTGCACACTTTATCAAGTTTGCGCAGAGGTGCACAGATGACAGTTAATTCCTACAGAGTTGCAAGATTTCTCTGTGCTGTTGCCACAATTGACTGAATGCAGTGCCTCAACTAACAATCTTCTTCATTTTGTTACTAGAAAGAGATTTCAATTTTCGATTCATTTTCAATTTTAGGCACCGATTTTTTTCATATTACTACAAAGAATGCAAGCAAGGGATACAATGCATTCATTGTCTGACAGCCTTACATCTCTGCTTTGTTTCAACTGACACATCAAAGTGATGGAGACAAGGAGACAGAGAGACAAAGTGACAGTGTAGGTAACTTAAGTTAACCAAGTGCCAGACATCTTAGCTTTAGCTGCATTCAGTGAGTCCTCTTTCCTTGCTGTGTCAAAGGTAAACATGGATTATTGAGGTCTGCTGTTACTAAATTAGATCATAATCAGCATCTTATTTTGAAGCTTCAGACAAACTTTTTTGCTCTGATTTGCTTCCTTAAAAAGAATGTATAAAAATTTATCATTGTTAACCATGATGAACAGTGGACCCAGAACTTTCGAGTTCTCTCTCCCTTACAGTTTGAGAAGAATTACTCACCAGTGTACTTGTTGTTTCCGTGGTAATGCTCAGATGTGTGAGGGCCTCCATTCTCTAGCATCGTGTGCTAACATCTCGTACAATAAAAGTGCATTAATGTGAAAGGCTAGTAGCAGTCTTTAGCCTCCACTGGCATTGTGACTATTGGGATTCAAAATCTGAATGCAAATAAAAATGTCATCAAAATTATTCACTTGAGGATCTTCTTGGAGTGTAAAGATAACGCTTGGTTCCTCATTTTCAATACCAACTTTTCCCTAAACGGCACACCCCTGTTCCTCAACCCTTTGCTCCAACAGGTGCGAGGAACTCCTGAAGATTGAGACCATCTGTTCAACATCCTTGGCTACATCCCACTCTTCCCAACCTACTAATCCAACTCTGCCATATTTTCCCCTGCCTAGCTCTAAACCTGCATCTTTCTCTCATACTCAAAAAATCCACTTGATCCTTCTATCCTTAACAAATCACAATTCAATTTCTGTCTTCTCTTTCCTTCAAAAATCTTGAATATAATACCCGGTCATCTCTCAAACCCATGCCTAACTTTCCTGAAACTCCCCGTTTGATTCTCCCAAATCACATCTCTACCCCTGCCAGAGCACCGACACATGCTGCTCAAAAATGTAAAAGATGTCTTAAGTGTCTAAGATCCTCATGTTCCCCCACACTGTGCTATTCCTCCTTGTCCTTCGCAACCTCTCTGCACTATTTGAAACAGTCTATCCCATTATTCTGTTCCCATGTCTCCTCTGTTGTCCAGCTGTGAGCAATACTACACTCATTACCTTGCAATCTTACTCACCAAATCACAGGCAGAGCATCCCCAGCAATGGTTTCTCCTCCTGCAACCATGTCTTTACCCTGACTGTGCTTCCATATGCCACCCGTCTTTTATCACAAAGGCCACTTATATCTGCCTTCATAGCATTGCCCAATTTCTGCTCTTCTCTTGGCCTACTTTCTACTGAAACTCTTATCCATGCCTTTGTCACGTCCAGATTTGAGATTTCAGTGCTCTCTTGGCCAACCTCTCATTTTCCAGGAATTGACAGTACAACTCACCCAAACCCTGCTCTCTGTATCCTACTCTGCACCAGATCTTGCTCACCTTTCATTTCCATTCTTGGTAACCTTCATTTGATTGCAATCCCACAATTTAAAATTCACACTCTTGTTTTGAAACTTCTTTGTTGCTTCCTAGCTCTGTGACTTTCTCCAGCCCTGGTGGAGCAGGCTTGCAGGGCTGAATGGCCTACTCCTGCTTCTATTTTCTATGTTTCAACCAAACCTCCCCCCCCCCCCCCACCCCGCCCCCCATTCTGAGCTCTCTTCTCCTAAAATTCTTACCCTTACCTCTCTCCCTTCACCCATCATTGCTAAATATGCCTTTGGCTGTCTTTGCAGGATACATTAAAATTCCCTTCTTGAACTGCTTTATGTCTCTGTCCTTCCTTTCAAGATCTTCCCCAAAGGTTAACTGCTTGACCAAGCTTTTGGACTCTAAATATCTCCTTCTTTGCTTCAGTTTTGGTCTTTTTCTAATTACATCTCTGTCAAGCATATCGGAATGTTTATCTTCATTAAAGGTGCTACATAAATATAAATTGTTGTATCAAGGTATTTAAATGCCAATGACGAACATTTGCGATTACTCACTATTGTGTGTAAGGAAACATACAACTAACACACACAGCTAGGGATGCTAAGCACAATACACAATGGATAAAAAAGTGCAATACAAGAAACTAATTAGTGTAATTAATTGTGACAATCTTAGATGTCAGCAACATCTTAGGGCCATATATTCTTGCTCTTAATAACTCCTAGTATCACATCGACACAGCTACAAATTGGTAAAGTACTGATAAAGTATATTTTATTATAGCCAGTAGAAAAATGAAATGCATGTAGTTCATTTATTAAAAAAATTTGTATTTTTTTATAAAGAGTACATTAAATATTAAAGATGGGAAACTTTGCTGTAGTCTATTTATTGCCTTTTCAGCACACACATTTAGCAGTAATGCTCTCTGCAAAAGTATTTAAGAACTAAATTTGATTCAGAATGGTACAGAATGTCAGGCAGAAATTTTCAATAATGAACTCTAATATTAAATAGTGGCAGTGTTGATCCAAATTGAAGTTTAAATCACCAGAGTACAATAAAAGCAAGTTTATAGAAGTACGGACAATTGAAATAATTCATGTTGCAAGAACTGCAGATAAAAAAGTTTGGATTTTGATGACAATTGTGACGATAGGAAAATTGAAAAGCTAGAAGAAGTATCAGAGGCAATGCCTTAGGGATTCAACGATCAGTGGTGAACTTCTGAAAGGAATATAAAGATAATGTAAATGGTACCATGTTTAAAATTGAAAATCATAAGTAATGATAGACAAGAACATGTCATTTGAATCAGTAATTTTAGACCTTACCCTCTCAATACAAGCTTCAGAGTGTCTAGATATAATGTATACAGTATTATTTACATCATAAACCTTTCTTTGGGTGGCATGCTGGCACAATGGTTAGCACTGCTGTCTCACAGCTCCAGGGACCATGGTTCGATTCTGGCCTCAGGTCACTGTCTGTGCATCTTCATGGGTTTTCGCCAGGTGTTCCAGTTTCTTCCCACAGTCCAAAGATGTGTAGGTTAGGTGGATTGGCCATGCTGGAGAAAGAGAGACTGTTGTGTGCGTGTGTGTGTGTCCTTGTGCATGAGATGCAAAAACCCAGTCTGCAGGTGCAACAGGTGATCAAGAAGGCAAATGGGATGTTGGCCTATATCGCAAGGGGGATAGAATATAAAAGCAGAGATGTCTTGCTGCATCTGTACAGGGCATTGGTGAGGCCGCAGCTGGAATACTGTGTGCAGTATTGGTCCCCTTATTTGCGGAAGGATATATTGGCCTTAGAGGAAGTGCAGAGAAGGTTCACCAGGTTGATACCGGAGATGAGGGGTGTTGATTATGAGGAGAGACTGAGCAGATTGGGTTTGTACTCGTTGGAATTTAGAAGGCTGAGGGGGAATCTTATAGAGACCTATAAGATAATGAAGGGGCTGGATAGGGTAGAGGTGGAGAAATTCTTTCCCCTTAGAAAGGAAGCTAGAACTAGAAGGCACAGCCTCAAAATAAAGGGGGGTCAGTTTAGGACAGAGTTGAGGAGGAACTTCTTCTCTCAGAGGGTGGTGAATCTCTGGAATTCTCTGCCCACTGAAGTGGTGGAGGCTACCTCGTTGAATATGTTTAAATCACGGATAGATGGATTCCTGATCGGTAAGGGAATTAGGGGTTATGGGGATCAGGCGGGTAAGTGGAACTGATCCACTTCAGATCAGCCATGATCTTATTGAATGGCTGGGCAGGCACGAGGGGCGAGATGGCCTACTCCTGCTCCTATTTCTTATGTTCTTATGTGTGCGCGTGAAGAACATTTGCGATTCCTCACTATTGTGTGTAAGGAAACATACAACTAACACACACAGCTAGGGATGCTAAGCACAATACACAATGGATAAAAAAAGTACAATACAAGAAACTAATTAATGTAACTAACTGTGACAATCTTAGATGTGCACATCTCCAGCTGTATGCCCCTGGTGACAGACTAGCGACCTGTTCAAGGAATAATTAGCGACAGAAACAGACAACAGTTTGTCTGATACACCATCAGATGCAGAGAGGTTGAGAGCGATAAACCTTGTTGGGTCATAATGGCTCGATCTCCCTCTCTAACATCAGCAAGAGATCTGCAGAACCACTGGAGAAACTGGATAAAAGTCTGTTTTTGGCTGAGGGCTCATCTCCCAATTCAGCAATGAGAGCACACAATCTAGTTTTACTATTCAGTGCAGCTTTCACAAATCCTACATTGTCTGTGGTACAGTACTTCAGGTTCGGCATTCAATAAAGTATTGCTCAAGTGAATAGAAAACAAAACACAGTACTGTTCAAAGAATGGCTAGGAATTCACTTTATGTTCCAGATAACATTCCTTTCTGAAATAAAATGACCAGGAACAGATTGGTCTAGTTTTCTGATTGTAACAATAACATCAATGAATAAGTTCCAGTTGATGAACCTACTGGAAAATCAAGGTGATTATTAGAATCGTAGAATTCCTACAGTGCAGAAGGAGGCCATTCAGCCCATCAAGTCTGCACCAACCACAATCCCACCCAGACCCTATCCACACAACCCTATGCAATTACCCTAGCTAGTCCCCCTGACTCTAATGGGCAATTTAGCATGGCCAATCCACCTAACCCGCACACCTTTGGACTGTGGGAGGAAACCGAAGCCTCCAAAGGAAACCCACACAGACATGGGGGAGAACGTGGAGACTCCGCACAGACAGTGACCCAAGCTGGGAATTGAACCAGGGTCCCTAGTGCTGTGAGGCAGTGTGCCACCGTGCCGCCCAAAGAAAAACATTCAGCTGTTGTTTGTTGATAGTCCTATTTTCAAACTGCCTACCATGTTTACTTATATAATAATCATGGCTTTACTTCAAAAATAACAATTTTTCACAACAAAGTAGTAATCTACTACGCTTAATCAAATATCATAGAATCATAAAATCCCTACAATGCAGAAGCAGCCCATTTCATCCATTGAGTCTGCACCGACTCTCTGACAGAGCCTCCCATCCAGACCCAATCTCTGTAACCCCACGTATTTACCCTATTAATCCTCATAACCTACACATCTTAGGACACTAAGGGGCAATTTAGCATGGCCAATCCACCTAAACTGCGCATCTTTGGACTGTGGGAGGAAACTGGAGCACCCGGAGGAAACAAACACAGACACGGGGAGAATGTGCAAACTCCACACAGTCACCCAAGGCCGGAATTGAACTGTGGTCCCTGGTGCTGTGAGGCAGCAGTGCTAACCACTGTGCTATCGTATTATTATTTAATAATAAAGCACTTTCTTTATCCTTACTACCCTGAATCATATATTTATCCAGCTGTTTCAAAGATGTTAATGTAGCATTAAATGCTTCACATTGGAGTTTTTTCCACGAATCCATAAAACCTTTGAGACAAAATTTCTTCCTGTCTCAAGATTTACATAAACCTTATTCATTTTATACTCCTGTCTCCGGCTCTCAAAATTGACAAATGATGGTTCAAGCTAGCACACTATTTTCTTTTTCCTAAAGCATAAAGATCTAAAGCCCTGGTTTTAATCGGTGGTGGAACAAAAGGCAGAGGATGGGATGGAATGGGGATGGAGTGGGGAGGGAGAAGGGTGGGAGGGTGAGCTGCTCCTTTGCAGTTGGTATTCCTGATGAAGCTGATATTGTGGGGGTGGGATTTTCTGGCCATGCTCGCTCCAAGGCCGGAAAATCCGGTCCGTGGTCAACAGACCTTTGCTTGTTCCGTGTCCCATTCTCGATGATTCCCATGGCGGGCAGGATGGGAAAATTCTGGGTGTCAAATACAAATGCAAGGGGTTAAGATACTGTTGGGGTCTGAATGGGGAGCTGGCCAGAATTGATTGGAAAGGGAGCCTAACAAGGGAGACTGTGAAACAGGAATGGCAGGAGATTTTGGGGGTTATTCGGGAGGCACAACGAAAATTCATCCCAAGGAGGAGGAAACATGCTAAGGGGAGGACAAGGCTTCCATGGCTGATGAGGGAAGTCAAGGACAGCATGAAAACAAAAGAAAAAGCATACAAAGTGGCAAGGATTAGTGGGAAGCCAGAGGATTGGGAAGCCTTTAAAAGCGAGCAGAGGACAACTAAAAAAGCAATAAGGGGAGAGAAGATGGAATATGAGTGTAAGCTGGCTAAAACAGAGGGTGGTGGTTGATGGGAAATATTCATCCTGGAGTCTAGTTACTAATGGTGTACCGCAAGGATCTGTTTTGAGGCCACTGCTGTTTGTCATTTTTATTAATGACCTGGATGAGGGCGTAGAAGGATGGATTAGTAAATTTGCGGATGACACTAAAGTCGGTGGAGTTGTAGACAGTGCGGAGGGAAGTGGCAGGTTACAGAGGGACATAGATAAGCTGCAGAGCTGGGCTGAGAGGTGGGAAATGGAGTTTAATGCGGAAAAGTGTGAGGTGATTCACTTTGGAAGGAGTAACAGGAATACAGAGTACTGGGCTAATGGTAAGATACTTGGTAGTGTGGATGAACAGAGGGATCTGGGTGTCCATGTGCATAGATCCCTGAAAGTTGGCACCCAGGTTGATAGGGTTGTTAAGAAGGCGTACGGTGCGTTAGCTTTTATTGGTAGAGGGATTGAGTTTCGGAGCCAGGAGGTCATGCTGCAACTGTACAAAACTCTGGTGCGACCGCATTTGGAGTATTGCATACAGTCTGGTCACCGCATTATAGGAAAGATGTGGAAATGTTGGAAAGGGTGCAGAGGAGATTTACCAGGATGTTGCCTGGTATGGTGGGAAAATCGTATGAGGAAAGGCTAAGGGACTTGAGGTTGTTTTCGTTAGAGAGAAGAAGGTTAAGAGGTGACTTAATAGAGGCATACAAGATGATCAGAGGATTAGATAGGGTGGATAGTGAGAGCCTTTTTCCTCGGATGGGACATAGATAAGCTGCAGATGGCCATCACTAAGGAGAAGGTTCCCACCTCTCACGAGGGGACATAGCTTTAAGTTGAGGGGTGAGAGATATAGGACAGATGTTAGAGGTAGGTTCTTTACTCAGAGAGTGGTAAGGGCGTGGAATGCCCTGCCTGCAGCAGTAGTGGACTCGTCAACATTAAGAGCATTCAAATGGTTATTGGATAAACATATGGCTGATATTGGAATAGTGTAGATTAGATGGGCTTTAGATTGGTTTCACTGGTCGGCGCAACATCGAGGGCCGAAGGCCTGTACTGCGCTGTAATGTTCTATGTTCTAGCAATATAAAAGAAGATAGGAAGATTTTTTTCAATATATCAAAGGTAAGAGGGGGCAAAATAGACATTGGATCACTGGAAAATGAGGCTGGAGAAGTAATAATGGGAAACAAAGAAATTTCAGCGGAACTAGTTACTTTGCATCAGTCTTCATGGTGGAAGATACCAGTGGGATGCCAGAACTCCAGGAGAATCGGGGGCAGAGGTGAGTGTAGTGGCCATCACTAAGGAGAAGGTTCTGGGGAAACTAATAGTCGGCAGATGGATAAATCACCTGGACTGGATGGACTATACCCCAGCATTCTAAAAGACATAGCTGAGGAAATTGTGGAGGCATTGGTGGTGATCTTTCAGGAATCACTGGAGGTAGGGAGGGTCCCAGTAGCGAATGTAACACCGCTGTTTAAGAAGGGAGGGAGGTAGCAGAAGAGAAATTATAGGCCGGTTAGCCTGACTTCGGTCATTGGCAAGATTTGAGAGTCCATTATTAAAGATGAGATCGCAGAGTACTTGGAAGCGCTTGAAAAAATAGGACTGAGTCAGCACAGCTTCGTCAAGGGGAGGTCATGTCTGACAAATCTGTTAGAGTTCTTTGAGGAGGTGGCAAAGAAGTTCGATGAAGGAGAACCAGTGAATGTGATTTATTTAGATTTCCAAAAGGCCTTTGACAAGGTGCTGCATAGGAGACTGTTAAATAAGTTAAGAGCCCATGGTGTTGAGGGTAAGATCCTGGCATGGATAGAGGATTGGCTGACTGGCAGAAGGCAGTGAGTGGGGATAAAGTCTTTTTCAGGATGGCAGCCAGTGACTAGTGACGTGCCTCTGGGGTCAGTGCTGGGACCGCAACTTTTCACAATATACATTAACGGTTTAGAAGAAGGAACTGAAGGCACTGTTGCTAAGTTTGTAGATGATACAAAGATATGTAGAGGGACAGGTAGTATTGAGGAAGCAGGGAGGCTGCAGCAGGACTTGGACAGGTTAGGACAGTGGGCAAAGAAGTGGCAGATGAAATACAATGTGGAAAAGTGTGAGGTTATGCATTTTGGAAGGAGGAATGGAGGCATAGACTATTTTCTAAATGGGAAAATGCTTAGGATATCAGACACACAAAGGAACTTGGGAGTCCTTGTTCAAGATTCTCTTAAGGTTAACGTGCAGGTTCAGTCGGCAGTTAGGAAGGCAAATGCAATGTTAGCATTCATGTCGAGAGGGCTAAAATACAAGAGCAGGGATGTACTTCTGAGGCTGTATAAGACTCTGGTCAGGGGTTATGGGGAAAAGGCAGGAGAATGGGGATGAGAAAAATATCAGCCATGATTGAATGGCAGAGCAGACCCGATGGGCCGAGTGGTCTAATTCTACTCCTATGTCTTATGATCTTATGAATGATGTAATCAGAACCTTACTTCAGAATTTCGAGGCGGTCCTTGCCTGCCTGGTATGAGGGCTTTAATGACGGGCCATAACACACCCGTTATAATGATGTACAGAACAAGGTCAATGTGAATCAGGGGAGTAGGTTGTTGCAAACATTTTGCTCCCCATATACCCCAATCTCATCAGGTCTTGGTTCAAATTGGGACCCAAGTCTCAGAACTTGTCATCCTTCCCTGAACTTTTGATAACCCATTGATATCCCCTTGAAAATTGGAAGTCATGTTGTCTGTAATTATACACAATAATTCAAATATGATCCCAGTAATAATTTCTGTAAAGTTCAAAAGAACAGGGTTTGCCTTGCAGCCAGTGCCATTAGGATATAATCATGGTTCAGGATAGGATGTATTTCAAGGGCCTCAATGGTACATACGTTATTGTAAGAGCTTCTGGAGCAATGCTTGGTTCAAGGGGAGGTCTATCAAGAAATTAGTTGCAGAGTTTATGCAATCTGCTGGATTTTTCCACTCTGCCTGAATCCCAAAACCATTTTTCTTAATTACTGGAATACAATATCCTCCCACGTAATTGATTCAGTTTCCTTTTTTGTTTGTAGATTCAGTTTCCTTTGAACATTATCAATTTCATTGTAATAATCAGGAAGCTTGATAGCTTGTTAACTATTATAATAAAACAAGCATTCAAATGATTCCTTAATCGTTTTTTTCATCGGAACTTGGTGGAAAAGAAAATTAGACATGGTATTAAAAAGGCACCTGACTGTCTATTTTATGCTGCTGCTCAAGAAGAATTTTAACCCTTTTGTTTGTAAAGAATAGTTTTAACTTTCAAGTTAGTTGTTTGATATTATAATTTAAATATGTATGCTTATATATCTTAGAAAGTCTTTTAAAGGCACTATGATTGCACAAAAGTGTGTGAGGCACAACATTTCTCTCATAAAGTTGCTGTCCTTTTTCAAGTTCATCTAGCAATGGGAATTTAATTAATCCTTGGCTGAGTTTTGCATCATTGTACCTATGAGTGATGTGGAGTGTGAGAATTTTAGATCAATGTTGTAATGGATACAAAGCGAAAGGACTTTTCCTGGGAGATTTCAGTTAATAAGCAGGGTGAAATCTATGGTTAATATGGATTTTCAAAAGACATTTGTCAAGTTGCATGTGTAGCAAAAGTAATAGCATGTAAGGCAAATGTTGACACATAGATAGAGAGAGATAGTTGGGGGGCAGAAAACAAAGAGTATGCGATTAAAAAATAGTTTATTAATATGGACAGATGTAGCAAATGTTGATCCATATAGATTTATGTTAGACTTACTATGTGATCTGGACTCTAGAATTGAAGAAGCAATATCCAACTTTGCTTGACTTGTCGTGAAACATCTGTGAAATAAATTAAGAAAACAACTCATAAGGGTAGGGGATCAACTAAAAAATAGTAAATAAGTTGAGAGGGTTGGCTTATGAGGCGAGACTGAGAAGACTGGGACTATACTCATTGCAATTTAGAAGAATGGAGGGGATCTTATAGAAACATATACAATTATGAAGAGAACAGATAAGAGAATAGATAAGATTCTCAGGGAGGTTGTTTCCACTGGCGGATGAAACTAGAACTCGGGAGCATAGCCTCAAAATAAGAGGGAGCAGATTTTGGACTGAGTAGAGGAGGAACCACTTCACCCAAAGGGTTGTGAATCTGTGGAATTCCCTGCCCAGTGAAGCAGTTGAGGCTACCTCGTTGAATGGTTTTAAGGCAAAGATAGACAAGTTTTTGAACAGTAAAGGAATTAAGGGTTATGGTGAGTGGGTGGGTAAGTGGAGCTGAGTTCACGAAAAGATCAGCCATGATCTTATTGAATGGCAGAGCAAGTTCAAGGGGCCACATGGCCTACTTTTGCTCCTAGTTCTTATGTTCTTAATTACAATATATCAAGTTTCAATGGATAATTAACATTTATGGGTAAGCATGCTAGACTTGGGGGAAAAAAACAAAGGGAGGTGGGTTTGGAAGTGTGTGGGAAGCTAAATCCCTTAAAATGAATGCAAAGTCAAGATCTTGACATTATCCCACCCTTTTCTGGCTTTGAATGCAAGCAGGGACCTCCATGCAACTGTTGGGTAATGCTTTTAAATATTCGCCGAAGTCATTAAGTTGTATTTTAACCAGGATTTTGTTTGTAAAACAATCTAAGAATTGATGATTTTTATCCGCTCATTTAATTTTAGATAATTTATTCTCACCATTATTTTTAAGCCAATAACGACAAACTGTAACCTTTTCTCACTCATACTTTTCATAGTGTATCCATTGTCCTGCAATGAATGACTGTCATACATAACATCCAATGTGTTTAGTATGCCATTGTAAAATTGTACAATTTTTTGACAGAATTCCATATCTACTGCCTTTACCAATGTCAATGTTTTGACAGTTAGAATATTTTTAACAAGCCTTTTTATTTTCATAGCTTCTTAAGCTAAAGGATGACACTTCCCTCCTCATTCACAAGAAGTGCTATGGCTGCAGTAGACTATCCATCAAGATGATTATCACGTGAAGTGTCACTAAAAATTACAGCTTCATGTTTTTGGATCATTAAGAATGGGAATTTAAGAATATATTTATCCACTTTCAATTTAGTACATTGTACTCAATGCCCACAATGTGACTATTTCTACACGGAGGACACTAATCGTTTTGTGAAACATTCCCCTTCTTTCTGCAAGCATCCTGAGCTCCAAGTTGTCTTCATCGGAATTCTCTCCTTTGTTCCCACTCTAAATATTTTGTCCTTGACCTGCTGCAGTGTTTGAATGAAGCTGAAGCAACTCATCTTTAGAGCGGACATTTTACAGACTTCTGGACTCACCATTGAACTCAATCATTTTAGATTGTAACCCCTGCTCCATTTTGTTTTGTGTGTTTTCTTCTGCTAGTTTGGTGATTTATCTTGTTTCTTTCCTAATCCCTTTACTTTGTTTTTGGATGGCTCCTGTCCTGACATTCAGACTTCCTCTAGTGACACTTTTTATTTCATCAATTGTCTCGTACCACTCCCTTTAGCATTTCACAATGAAATATTTTGTCACTTAATCTCTTGTGCCCTGCACCCTATTACAGATCTATCCTTTTGTTCTCTTAACAATCTCCCCTCTTCCACTTGCTCAAACCCTATTACATTTCGAGCTTTTCTCAGTTCTGATGAAGGATCACAGAGTTGAAATGTTAATTCTGTTGCTTTTTCCACAGATGTTGCCAGGATTGCTGAGTATTTCCAGCATGTCCTGATTGTGCTTTTTATTTCCAGCATCTGCAGCATTTTGCTTTTGTATTAGTGTTTAATTCACTTACATTTCACTTGCAAGCTTTCGGAGCACTGCTCCTTCATCAGGTGATGAAGGAAAGTTCGTGCTACCAAATAAACCTGTTGGACTTTAACCTGGTGTTGTGAGACTTCTTACTGTGCCCACCCCAGTCCAACGCTGGCATCTCCACATCATGGTTTACTCAGTTTTAGATATTACAAATAGAAAACTTCTAATGCTACATCAACCCACCATTTGTGTCAATAAGTGTCTCTTAAGTAAAGTAAGAAAACAAATTAACTAAAAACCAAATTAATAAATTGACATCCCCCCTCCCTTAAAGAGGCACTTCTTTAAAGGACGCTTATCTAATGTAAATTAAAATAATGTTTTGTGGGGAGATGATGCACTCCAGCCCCTGTGGTGCCAATTGGTTGCAAAAGGCCTCAAGCATACCAAAGGATGCCATGTGCTCCCTTGCCAAGGCGCAGATGTAACCATGAAAGAGAGGCAGATGGTTGGTTTGAATGACCCCCTCAAAGGCCTTGCCAGGTCTAGGAGCAGGCTAACAAGGAGGCTTTCCGATCTGCCTACCCCTCTTCACACTGGCTGGCTGAAGAATAGGAGCCTGGGGCTGAATTGCAATGAAAGATTGAGGACCAACTCCGTCTAATAATCAAAAGGGAGCAAATGCCTCTTTATACTCTGAGCATGACCAACAAAATTAAATAACTCATTAACTAAAGAAAATTAAAGAGTCACCCCTTAAAGGGGCACTGTAACAAAAGCAAAACCTCAATGTTCCTGGATGATGTACTCCAGGCCCTGCGGCATGAACTGCTTGCAGAAGTCCTCATGGGTATCAGTGGACACCACATGCACCCTCTTCAGGGATACCTGGACATGAACATAGTCACGAAAGAGGGACAGACACTCAGACTGAATGATGCCCTCAACTGCTACTTTGACCAGCCCCAGGAGCAGGCTACCAAGGAGGTCCACCCTCTACTTTTTGGTGGCCAAAGATCAGAAGCATGAGACTGAACAAAACTTGAGGTTCTCCCTCAGATAATGAAATAAGGGCTACAACCTGGGCAACCTTTATCTATGTGGAACACAGAATCCGCAATGCTGCAGAAAATATAGAAATCATAGAAACTCTACAGTACAGAAAGAGGCCATTCGGCCCATCGAGTCTGCACCGACCACAATCCCACCCAGGCCCTACCCCCATATCCCTACATATTTTACCTGCTAATCCCTCTAATCTACGTATCCCAGGACACTAAGGGGCAATTTTGCTTTTAGCATGGCCAATCAACCTAACCTGCACATCTTTGGACATCATAGGCAGCCCAGGAGTCCATGAACCAGCTTGGCCTTCTATTGCACATGACTGTTCGATGCAACAGCCTCAATGCTGAATCCCCATTTGAAAAGGGGAGGACTCCCATGTAAAAGGCCACACAGTGAGGCCTTACACCACCTCCAGATAGCAGGACGGAACACCACAGTATGAAGATTTCTTTATTTGTGCAGATGTAGTTATCCAATGGATGCCCCCCACCCCCACCTGTCAATACGTAACATTAGTTTACACAAATAACATATTCCTTTTATCTTTCTTTAAATTAAACCTAACAAATAAAATTCATGCACAAAATTTCAAAACAAGTCAAAAAAGAAAAAAATTACTTTCCATATTCCCCAGAAAGCTTTTCAAAACATCTTCCTTCTTGCACCTGCAATGATCTTTTGGTACAGGCACTCCTTCCTGTGAAACAATCAGATCATTGATAACTTACATCAATACATTTAGTGCTGGAGATTTCTTTTTTTTCTAAATTTGCTTTACACTAGCAAGGCTAATCCTTAATCATTTTTGACTTACAGTTTCTGTTGAGTGCATGCTATCTCACACGGAATATTAAATGGACAGATTGTTTTCAGTAACCCTTTTCTATATAATTTCCCCTAAAATATTTGACAAATAGAATTCCACATCTACTGCTTCCAGAGGAGGCAGTGTTTCTGCATCTGAGGTACTTTTTATTTTCTTAGCTTCCCAGGGTAAAAGGCAACATTTCCCATTTTCACAACCACAAATATCATGAAATCTGAAATCACTTGAACATCCATCAGGAAGAAGTCTACCTGGATTTCAGCAAGGCCTTTGACAAGGTCCCTCATGGGAGGTTAGTTAGGAAGGTTCAGTCGCTGGGTATACATGGGGAGGTAGTAAATTGGATAAGACACTGGCTCAATGGAAGAAGCCAGAGAGTGGTTGTGGAGGTTTGCTTCTCTGAGTGGAGGCCTGTGACTAATGGTGTGCCGCAGGGATCGGTGTTGGGTCCATTGTTGTTTGTCATCTATATCAATGATCTGGATGATAATGTGGTAAATTGGATCAGCAAGTTTGCTGATGATACAAAGGTTGGAGGTGTAGTGGACAGTGAGGAAGGTTTTCAAAGCTTGCAGAGGGATTTGGACCAACTAGAAAAATGGGCTGAAAAATGGCAAATGGAGTTTAACGCGGACAAGTGTGAGATATTGCACTTTGGAAGGACAAACCAAAGAAGAACGTACAGGGTAAATGGTAGGACTCTGAAGAGTGCAGTTGAACAGAGGGATCTGGGAATATAGGTACAGAGTTCCCTAAAAGTGATGTCACAGGTGGATAGGGTCGTAAAGAGTGCCTTTGGTACATTGGCCTTTATAAATCGGAGTATCGAGTATAAAAGTTGGAGTGTTATGGTAAGGTTATATAAGGCATTGGTGAGGCCGAATTTGGAGTATTGTGTACAGTTTTGGTCACCTAGTTACAGGAAGGATGTAAATAAGATTGAAAGAGTGCAGAGAAGGTTCACAAGGATGTTGCCGGGACTTGAGAAGCTGAGTTACAGAGAGAGATTGAATAGGTTGGGACTTTATTCCCTGGAGCGTAGAAGATTGAGGGGAGATTTGATAGAGGTGTATAAGATTTTGATGGGTATAGATAGAGTGAATGCAAGCAGGCTTTTTCCGCTGAGGCTAGGGGAGAAAAAAACCAGAGGGCATGGGTTAAGGGTGAAAGGAGAAAAGTTTAAAGGGAATATTAGGGGGGGCTTCTTCACGCAGAGAGTGGTGGGAGTGTGGAATGAGCTGCCGGATAAAGTGGTAAATGCGGGGTCACTTTTAACATTTAAGAAAAACTTGGACGGGTTCATGGATGAGAGGGGTGTGGAGGGATATGGTCCAAGTGCAGGTCAGTGGGACTAGGCATAAAATGGTTCGGCACAGACAAGAAGGGCCAAAAGGCCTGTTTCTGAGCTGCAATTTTCTATGGTTCTAAGAATGGCATGAAAGTATCACTAAGAATAAGCAATTTCCTGTTATTTGAGTCACCCAAGAATGGTAACTTAAGTATTCATATCTCCAGATTTAATTTTTAATGTTTCATTTTTCCTTAAAATATCCTCAACTTTAGGATGCTTCAACATAGTACTTGGTTGCAATACTTCTAAGCTAGTATCCAGTCCTGTCTGAGTGCATAACCCATTCAACCGACAAATTTGCAAATGCCCTATTTCTTCTTTAGACATCGGTCAACACAGAAAAACATGATAACCAGAATAGGAGTAACACTTGCTGAAGAGGATTGCTGATTCAAAGTTACTCCAGATCTATTCCACTTAATGTCTAAACCAGTGGTTCCCAAACTTTTTTCACTGGGCCACACTTTCGGAGTAAAAATTTGCTCGCGCCACATCGAATTTTGTATTGATAAGAAATACATTCAAAAACAAAAAAAAAACTCCGAGCAGTGCTTGATTCATAACATAGAACACAACCACTTTATAATATGATCATGGGACATCCAGAAAGTATAAAACGATGCTTGTTTAAACCATGTTTAAATGTTTCTTTGATTGTCCTGGAATCTTCCTGCCACACTTACCATCCTCTCTTGCCACACCCTTTGGGAACCACTGGTCTAAATCAATATATTCAAAAGGCTCTGACGTCTGGTTTCCAATCTTGCATTGCTCTTTAAGCTTATTAATAACACATTTCTCAAATTGCACAGTACCACCCTATAAGAACTCATCAACATGCATCATGAAGATGTATTTTTAATATCATAAAATAACGTGGGATCTGATTTTAATTGAATCCAGCCTACTCTGAACAAAATAGGTTTCACTGAATAATACCACACCCTTGAGGCATCATTCAGGACATAAATGGATTGATTAGTTACCATAGTTTCCCTTCTGCATCACTTGCCTCCTTGGACAGTTTCCAAAACACTTCTCCAAAATATTTTATCATGTAGAAATGCAGATCTACCCTTCTACAAATATGTGGCCAAAGGAGACAAAGAGACTTTCAGTATTACTTCTTCTGCTGTTATTAACATCTAGATCACCTAGTCACTCTTCAAAACCCCAAGCAACTAGCCTCATTTTAGTTATAGAAGTCTCACCAGCAAGAATGTTTTCTGTGCAAATTCATTCTTGCAACAAGGCTGACTGTCCCCTATCAGGCACCTTAGAATAAATTCCAAATTCCTTCCAGCTATCTAATTGCTTTCATTTTGCCACTTATTAGTTTACCCTCTCGTTTATTGGCAGCCACCAAAGCTTCACAGTCATGAGGACTTTCACTTTTAGTCCTATCTCTGTAGCCCTCCTTTCATTGTGAAATGTATTCAAGCTGCAGCCTCTAATTGCACTTTGATGTCTTTCAGGACAACTATTGTAAGATTTGTCTTGCATAGTTGGAGACTCTGTCTGGAACGTGATCATTTTCTAATCACTCTCAAACCCACTGTTAGAACTCATAATGAATCTTCTTACTTTCCATTCCTTTAGCCCATTCTGCCAATCCATGGATCTCTTGGTCTTCATCTTGAACATTTAATCAATATTCAACCTTGGGCGGAATCTTAACAAAAAATGGCAAAGTGTCTGGATCTGACTGAAAACCGGAAAACTGGCATGGTTCTCTCCAGAGAAAAAAGTAGGTTTTCTCTCCAGATCTTATGGAACTTTGTCAAAAAAAGACAGGTAGCAGGACAGGTGGATAAAGTGATTAAGAAGGCATATCGTATACTTGCCTTTATTAGCTGAGGCATAGAGTTTAAGAGCAGGCAGGTTTTGCTGGAACTATATAAAACATTGGTTAGGCCACAGCTAGAGTGTAGTGTGCATTTCTGAAATCCATAATATAGGAGGTATGTGATACCGCTGGAAAGGGCGCAGAGGAGATTTACCTGGATGTTTCCTGGGCTGGAGAGTTTTAGTTATGAAGAGTGATTGGATAGACTGGGCTTGTTTTCCTTGGGGTAGAGGAGACTGAGGGTGAACATGACTGACTTGTATAAAATTATGAGGGGCATAGTTTGAGTAGACAGGAAAAGACCTTTCCCCTTGGTGGAGGGATCAATAACAAGGAGACATAGATTTAAGGTAAGGGGCAGCAAGTTTAGAGGGGATGTGAGGAAAAACATTTTCACCCAAAGGATGGTGGGAGTCTGGAACTCACGGCCTGAAAGAGTGACGGAGGCAGAGATCCTCAAAACATTTAAGAAGAATTTAGATGTGAACATGCGATGCCTAGGCATACAATGCTATGGGCCAAATGCTGGAAAATGTGACTAGAATAATTGGGTGGTTTGTCTGTGACTGGTGCAGACATGATGGACCAAAGGGCCTTCCTCTGTGCTGTATATCTCTATGAAGGGGTAATGTCTTCTGGTATCTATACATATTTCACATTTTGCACTAATCTGCATCCTTTAGGATTTTTAATCTTTGACAGGAAAGGTGAGCAAATTGCTTGTGCAACTTTAGGACTATTTGTTTTTTCCCTTCTGACTTTTATCACTTGATGCCGTTAATATTTCTCTAACATTCTGATTAAAAACATTTATTTTTGGAAAAGGAATACAATAATATCCTGATTGAGTAAGCTGCAAATCCTGACTTTCATACTCCTTGTCCAGTTCATTGATGACTTTTTCATGGAAGGCCTACTTAACAACATAAATATCTCACGAGATACTATATCAATACTAATAAAGTGGGTTAAACCAGCTGTTTTCCCTGGAATCACCACTCTTTTTAATGACCTCAGAGTGTTTTCATCCCTGATCCTAAAATAAGTGGAATTTTCATACTCCCTGTCCTTCCAGTGATCCTTACTACTGAGTGAATCTAGGTAACATTTTAGCCAATTTATTCTGCATACTGTTGAGGTGTCACAACTATTTAACACTACACAGTTAAATAAATCTGTGACCAATGTGCAAGTAAAGTATCCAAAGGGATTAAGACTGTTACTTGTAAAGGTAGAATAGGCAGGTTTACAGGGAGAAGGTGAGAGAATTGCACTAAGTAATTTGCTCTTTCAGAGAGTTGATGCAAACATGATGGGTTGAATGGCTTCCTTCTGTGCTGTAACAAATCTGATTCTGTGATTCTGTAATACACTCCTCACTGGACTAAAGCTTCTTGTGACTAACATAATTCCTTATGATTGATCATTGCCATCGTCTTTTACAGCTGAATTCTCTGCCATACATCACATTGGGAACCCTACTGTTCTGTTTTGGGCAGTTCATAGCATTATGATATTTTGAGTCACATCTGAAGGACTTAGTAACAATTCCCCAGACATTCCTGGGATTCATTCATCTAATATTGTTGCTCCAATCCTGCTTTGATATCTAAATCTGCTAAAAGTATTTTCATTCTCTTTATGTACACTGTTACGACTACAGCAAACATTATTGGTGAGCAAATCAAATCCCAGAGAAAAAGATATAGCCCAGTAAGCCATACCTCAGCAAAGATTTACTGAGCCATACCTTTTATTTTTGTATTTTGAAAATGTTCTAATCTCAGTGGCACGAAATCTAGTTACATTTAAAATCTGAACAGTGTTAAGTAAAATGTTTATTAACAAGAATAAAAGAAAACTTAAGCACACAAGATTACAGTTACACAGTTAAAAAATAGCCTTACAAAATATTTCCCCCAAAAGACTCCCTACTTGGTCAGACCCACAAGTAAACACCTTCCAGACAACAATCCCTTATAGATGCTTAATTATAAAAATCCAGTAATAATATCCCAGGCACAGCTGCTGTCACTCTAATAAGGCATACCACACAACCTCTCATTCTCTTATTTACTCTGCTGTGGAAATCCAAAACTTTTAGAACAAGACTGCTTTCTGCGGCCTCAAGGTTTTTCTAGCTTGACTTGGTGGCTGATTCAAACTGCACCTTCTCCCAGCCCAGAGCTGTTTGTAGCAGGTCTTTCTCACTCAGCCAACCATTAAGCTCCTAACATTTCTCTTTAAATGTCTCTTTTCATTTTTATCTATGATTCCATTGTCCTCAGCACATCTTTGAAAGTAATTTTTCAAAATATAAAAACCTTTCATTTTCTATTTTGTCTTTGCTTTTGGGTCAATGACATGAATTAAAATATTTATCTATGGAACTCTTATAAGATGCAAAAGGTACAGCTCTGTCACCTCTGACTTCCTTTTGATATTCAAACAAACTCTCAACTTATCTAATAATGCAAATGTTAGATCCAAGCTATTTACCTTACCTCAAAACCACCATAATATCAGATTGCAAATGCACAAACCTAATACTTTTACTCCTGTCCCTCAACTCTTCCAGACAAAAGGTCCATATTAACTGTTATATACACACAGCCTTTTTCTAACAGAGTATTACAAATCTCCACCCGTCCGTCACACAAAAAAAACCAAATAACATTCATTCTCACAACTGGCACTATCTGGATGATCTCAAAATGTTTCCATCTTTTGAAACATGGCATAATGTCCCATTTTTGCCATCAAGGTTTACTGCTTCCCAGGGGCCATTGCAAGGCAGCAGGCATCTGCTCTGAGAACTGATACACAGTTAAGACCAGAAGTCAATTCATATGCAACACTTTAGCATAATCCAGAATTTAAATGCCTGAACTAAACAAGGAATCTCCAAATTGAATTTCTGCAATCATTATACAGTCTGATAAAGCCAAAGAACAAAGAAAAGTACAGAACGGAAACAGGCCCTTCGGCCCGCCAAGTCTGTGCTGACACAGATGCATCTCTAATCTAATATTTTCCTGTCTCTATGTGGTCCAGATCCTCTATTCCCTGCCTATTCATGTATCTATGCAGATGCCTCTTGGACATTGTTATATAATCTATTTCTACTACCTCCTCCGCAGCAAGTTCTGTGTGAAAAACTTGCCCCTTACATCTCTTCTAAACTTCCCCCTCTCACTCTCACCTATACCCCCGAGTAATTGACCCTTCGACCCTGGGAAAAAAGACTCTGACTATCCACTCTATCCAAGCCTGTCATAATCTTGTAAACCTCTATCAGGTCCCCCCTCAACCTCCGACACTCCAGTTAAAACAATCCAAGTTTGTTCAACCTTTCTTCATAGTCCATATCCTCCAAACATCCTGGTAAATCTCTTCTGCACCCTTTCCAATGCATCAACACCCTTCCGGTAGTGTGGGGACCAGAATTGCACACAATACTCCAAATGCGGCCTAACCAAAGTCTTATGAAGTCCATGATAGATTTCTCTTTGGAATGACTGCTTATCTTTTAAAATCTATCAAAGTCTAACCATGCCTCATAGGCCTCCAATAGATTAATTTTCTGGCAAATTTCATCTATACATCATCTATAATAGAAGATCCAAACAATCCTCTGATTGCAACTCATAGACTTCCAGCTCACAAAATACTCTGCATCAGAAATTTTTTTTTTTTCAGAAGTTACAAGGCCATATTTTGTTTCCTCTTTGGTAAAGAGATAACCCATGTCCATTTAATTCTTCCTTTGGTCACAATGTTCAGGCTCTGAAAACCTTGGCAAGTAATCATACCCTGACAATTTACACTTGCTTTCAGCCATCTTTCACAAAAGCTACTCCGATTGTAATCTTCTGTCTTAAAAATGTTTCTCTTTCTTTCCAATTTCACTTTTTGGCAACCATTCGCTGCTATCATTTTGAACTTCTTATAGCCAGCTTGTAATGGAAGAATCCAGAAGTCAATCTTCACTACGTTTCGATTTCTTCACAAAGGGAGAAATTACAAATGTATAAAAACCCACCATCCGTGTCAATAAATGTCTCTCTACTTGTTCAAGTGAAAAAAACAAATAAACTAATTAACTAATGAACTGCTCCTCAGAGGGGAATTGCAACTAAATCAAAAAATGTTTTGTAAGGAGATAGTCATCACCAGTCCCTGCAGTGTCTGCTTCCCAGTCTCATAAATGTCTTTTTATGTCGCATCATCTCCTCAGCAATGCACTGTAGTGGGACTTAAACCTCCAACTTTACGACTTAAAGGCAGGAGTGCTACCAACTGAGCCATTGGTTGGCACTTAATGTCTCTTTTTATTGGAAAATATGTTGAGGCATAAACACATAACAACTGCATACAGACATCCCAACTATAGATATCAATAGGGAGTTGAATCTGGTCCTTTTCAAGGGCTGTAAGATGTACAGTGCTGTAATCAACAAATACCGATAGTAAAGCTAAGACACCTGTTTCCATGCCGTTCCCAAGAACAGGGTAACTGGTTTGGTTTATGTGCACCAGTTATTATTCAATAAGTGACCTTCGCCCCGCCCCCCTCACTGGCTCCACCCTGTAGGCACTTTAATTCATATAATTAACAATGTTCCATGCATCTGCTGTCCTTATCCTTCCCCTCGGTAGAGCTTGTGTGTTTGAAAGGTGTTGCTGAAAGAATTTTGGTGAGTTGCTGCGCAGTTAAAGGAGTCTGGAGCCTGCGATTAACATGGATCACAAAACTAAAACTCCTTGTGATCAGTATAATTCGTTTAGATTCATCATTATCTTCATCCCGTTCCTCAAAATTCTCTTTGTTTTCTGTCATTTCAAGACCCTGCCGCTTCCTTTTGGGCAGCTCGTCACATAATGAAACTTTGAATCACACCAAAGCACCTATTAACTGTTCCCTGGATATTCCTGGAATTCATTCACTGATTACTTTTGTTTCAAATTTATCTTCTTTCAAAGGCACTTTCATCCTTATTCTGCCTGCCTTTAATCCTTCTATTGTATTGATGTCTGTGTTTGGTATCTGGACTATTTCAAAATCTGGAAATCATCGGGCTTTCTATTGTTTATGTCACTGTAGAAGGTCTTATTTGTTCCATGGAAATGAAGAAAATGATTGCCCCCCCCAGTATTTTTTTAATGCAGCAGACATCTGATCCAACAGAGTCTCCCTTTCCGAGACGTGAATGCCAGTGACAATCAGTTACCTGGTTCAATGAGGCACCTTGGCACAATCTGGTAATTTGAATATTAGTACTGATTCAGGGACACTCAAATTGAATTCTGTCAATCTTTTATACAATCTGTTAAAATCCATGATATATCTTTCTGTGGAATGATAATTTGTTTTCCAAAATCTATTTAATTCTGACCATGACTCAGACATTTAACGGATCATTTTTCTTGTCGATTGAATTCAAGAACTCTGGTAGAAAGTTCAAACTTTTCAGCAATATCCAACGATGGGCATCCATCTCACAAGATACTTCACTTCAGATTTTACTTCTTGTAGGAAGGCACAATGCCAAGGGAATTGGTAGAGACGTAATCCACGTCCACAAATCCACTTTGTGCTCGCATTGTTCAGACTCTGAGGCTGGAATGTTAGTTCAATGGGAATCGGAGATGGCGAGGGGCAGTGCATGGAAAGGTCTGTTGATCTCGGGTGGGATTTTACGGTTTCGGGACGTTCGAGGCCATAAAGTCCCGCCCTGAGAACTTCAAAAGATAATTGGCACTTGCTTTCTACTATTTTCCACATTAGTCACAAGGGTTTTAATTTTTGCATCTGAAAGGTTTTTTCTAGTTTCCCCCCTTCACCTTTGGGTAACTATCCTCTCCTATCATGTTCCATTTCAGAAAGCTAAATAATAAGTGGGAACTGCAGGCCGGTGAGCCTCACATCTGTGGTGGGTAAGTTGTTGGAAGGTATTTTGAGAGACAGGATCTACAGGCATTTAGAGACGCAAGGACTGATTAGGGACAGTCAGCTTGGCTTTGTGAGTGGAAAATCATGTCTCACAAATTTGATTGAGTTTTTTGAAGGGGTCACCAAAAAGGTAGACGAGGGCAGTGCAGTTGATGTTGTCTACATGGACTTTAGTAAGACCTTTGACAAGGTATGTCGTTGCATAAGTTTAAATCTCACGGGATCCAGAGTGAGGTATCTAAATGGATACAAAATTGGCTTGATGACAGAAGCCAGAGGGTGGTTGTCGAGGATTGTTTTTCAAACTGGCGACCTGTGACCAGCAGTGTGCCTCAGGGATTGGTGCTGGGTCCACTGTTATTTTGTCATTTATATTAATGATTTGGATGAGAATATAGGAGGCATGGTTAGTAAGTGCAGTTGACACCAAGATTGGTGGCATAATGGACAGTGAAGAAGATTATCTCCGATTGCAATGGGTTCTTGATCAATTGGGCCAGTGGGCTGACAAATGGCAGATAGAATTTAATTTAGATAAATTGTGATGCATTTTGGTCGATCGAACCAGGGCAGGACTTACTCAGTTAATGGTAGGGCATTGGGGAGAGTTACAGAACAAAGAGATCTAGGGGTACATGTTCATAGCTCCTTGAAAGTGGAGTCACAGGAGGACAGAGTGGCGAAGAAGGCATTCAGCATGCTTAGTTTCATTGGTCAGAACATTGAATACAGGAGTTTGGGCATCTTGTTGAAGTTGTATAAGACATTGGTAAGGCCACACTTGGAATATTGTGTACAGTTCTGGTCACCCTATTATAGAAAGGATATTATTAAACTAGACAGAATGCAGAAAAGATTTACTTGGATGCTATCGGGACTTGATGGTTTGAGTTACACGGAGAGGCTGGATAGATTGGGACTTTTTTCTCTGGAGTGTAGGAGGCTTAGGGGCTTAGAGGTCTATAAAAATAATGAGAGGCATAGATCAGCCAGATAGTCAATATCTTTTCCCAAAGGCAGGGGAGACTAAAACTAGAGGGCACAGGTTTAAGGTGAGAGGAGAGAGAGACAAAATTGTCCAGAGGGGCAATTTTTTCACACAGAGGGTGGTGAGCTGCCAGAGGTAGTAGTAGAGGCAGGTACAATTTTTAGACAGTTAAGTGGGTAAGATGGGTATAGAGAGATATGGGCCAAATGCGGGCAATTCGGACTAGTTTAGGGGTTTTTAAAAAAAGGACAGCATGGACAGGTTGGGCCGAAGGGCCTGTTTCCATGATGTAAATCTCTATGACACTATAAAATATAGAACTCAAACAATTCCTAAAACACATTTGTGGTCATTTCGTTATAGAGGTACACATCAGAAACATAGACCTCCTACCTCAACAACTACTGTTTCAGTCTGTCTATTTCTAGGAACACAAATTGACCCCCAGTTTATTTTTTATTTATTTATTAGTCACAAGTAGGCTTACATTAACACTACAGTGAAGTTACTGTGCAAATCCCCTGATCGCCACACTCCGGCGCTTGTTTGGGTACATTGAGGGAGAATTCAGCATGGCCAATGCTCCTAACCAGCACATCTTTCGGTCTGTGGGAGGAAACCAGAGCACTCGGAGGAAACCCAGCCAGATACGGGGAGGATGTGCAAACTCTGCACAGACAGTGACCCAAGCCGGGAATTGAACCCAGGTCCCTGGCGCTGTGAGACAACAGTGCTAACCACCATGCCACCCTGTTGCCCCATTAATGCACACCACCTGTAGACAGTTAAACATGGCAGTCTCCTGAAACAACAACACTTACCTGCTAAGCCCGGTAGGCACATGTTGTCAGTGGTTGTCAATTGCCTGTCATTGTAGGACCACTTCCTGAGGTTGTGTTGTCTCTTCTCATGGAAGGAGAGAAAACAGAGAGTCATAATGTTCACAATGACTGTGTGCAGAGCATGGAAGAATAACATTTGCCAAGGGTGAATGTGAGGCATGGATGCAAGACTACAATAGAATGAGAGTATGAGAGAGTGTTGGTTGTTTGGATGGGGATGTGAAGTGGTACCTGTAGAGAGAGAAATGGGTGGAATAGCTAGGTATGTTCCATGAAATGCTGCATAGGAGAAATCCTGACAATGTCAGAGTCCAGGACTTGGCATCGGAAAGTGTTATGCCACTCATCTCAAAATGAGGTGTCAACCTGGTGAAGCTACAACACAGGACTACTTGCATGCCAAACAGTGGAAGCAATAGACAGAGCTAAGCGAACCCACCACCAGATCTAAGCTCTGCAGTCTTGCCATATCCAGTCGTGAATGGTGATGGACAATAAAACATATTCTCAATGATGGGGGGAAAATTATACATTTCTGCAAAAGACCAGGCTGAAGCAATTGCAAGCACCTTCAGCCAGAAATGCTGGGTGGATGATTTGTCTTGGCCTCTTCCTGAGGTCCCCAGCATCATAGATGTCAGTCTTCAGCCAATTAGATTGTGATATCATGTGATACCAAGAAATAGCTGAAGGCATAGGGTACAGCAAAGACTATGGGCTCTGGCATCATTCTGGCAATAGTACTGAAGACTTATGCTCCAGAACTAACCATGTCACTAACCAAACTGTTCCAGTGCAGCTACAACTTTGGCATCAACCTAGCAATGTGTAAAATTGGTATGTGGACAGGAATGCCCTGAACACAAAAAGCAGGACAAATTTCTGACCAAACAGTCTACTCGTGATCATTAGCAAAGTGAAAGAAGGTGTCTTTGAAAGTTTGATCAAATGGCACTTAAACAGAAATAATCTGCTCACTGACACTCAGTTTGGGTTCCGTCAGGGCCACTCAGCTCCTGATTTCATTAATTCCTTCTTCCAAACATGTACAAAATAGCTGAATCCGAGAGCTGAGGTAAGATTGACTGCCCTCAACATCAAGGTAGCATTTGATCAAGGAACCCTGGCAAGACTGGAGTCAATGGGAATCAGGGGTAAACCTGATTACCTGGTTGGAGTCATACCTGGCACAAAGGAAGATGGTTGTGGTGGTCTGATGTGGGGATGTTTGCTCGCCAAGGCGAGCAGATATCCACTCCACCTGACGAAGGAGCAGCGCTCCGAAAGCTAATGGCTTTTGCTACCAAATAAACCTGTTGGACTTTAACCTGGTGTTGCTACAAGAGCAAGTCAGAGGCTGGTAATTCTGCAGTGAGTAACTTATCTCCTGATTCTCCAAAGTCTGTCCACCTTCTACAAGGCAGAAGTCAGGAGTGTGATGGAATACTCTACACTTGCCTGGATGAGTGCAGCTCCAACAATGTTCAATAAGTTCGACACCATCCAGCAAAAAAGCAGCTTACTTGATTGGAATACCATCCACTACCTTCAATATTCACTCCCTCCACCATTAGCGCAGAGTGGCAGCAGCGTGTACCATCTATAAGATGCACAGCGCCATCTCAGCTAGGCTCCTTCGAGAGCACCTTCCACGCTGTGTGGATCCAATTGGATGGAAGGTACTGGGATGGTCTGGTTCACCTTTGGTATTAAAAGAGAATATGAAACAATTGTCACAAGAAATTGTAGAAATTAAACTCATTCTAAAAGATATTGTGGAACTGCTGGTGTGTTCTTACAGCATGTGCTCACATCAAAGAGAATAGAACAGGGTCTGGGTATTATTTATTTAAATCCTCCTTAAATATGCAAATTATGCCATAGGACAGGAGCATAGTCAATGTAACATGATAGTTCCATAAAGGACAAAAGAATAAAAAGTAGTAACAATAGACTTGTTTCTAATCTTTGCTGTGGGTACTTTTGCATTCTATTGTTTGAGATAAAAATGATGAAGTATTTCAAAATGCATAGGTTAACAAAGGACAACAAATCCCAAATTGTTAAAGGCAACATTATGTTTGACAAATTTATCCAAGTTTTTGAAGAGTGGATTGATTGGAGAGATAAAAGGCATACAGCTGATGTAGTGTACATGGATTTTTAGAAGGCATTTGATTTAATGTCATTGGAGACAAATGGCTTGACCAAAGCACTATGCTATCTAGCCTTGGATACTGAAGTTTCTGGATTAGGGAAGGCATAAATTAGGATCAAGTCAGAATTTTTTGGGCCAGAAATTTCTGACAGGGCCAATTTATACCAGAG
Source organism: Mustelus asterias (assembly GCF_964213995.1). NCBI lineage: Eukaryota > Metazoa > Chordata > Chondrichthyes > Carcharhiniformes > Triakidae > Mustelus > Mustelus asterias. Next base: position 71,723,250 of record NC_135801.1, read on the forward strand.
TTCCACTGGACTTGTACCCCACAGAAATCTTAATCAGTTTCAGGGCAGGTTCAAGAATCACTTGTCCTCTCAGTGACAGCAACATGCTGATGGAATTAGGACACAAAGACATCATTTTCTAAATTCTGGGACTTCTACCTGCTCGTTTGTCCTTGAGAATGTATGCCACTGTCAAAAAGACCCAGTTTGCAATGACCAATTCATCAAGGCAAAAATATATAATTGAAAGTACACCATTCACTAAAGCAGCTGTGGAGACTTTGGGTCATCTTTTGGGACTCTTTGCAGCTATTGGAAAACAGAAATAATAGGTAAGTTCATCTAACTTCTGCTGTGGGAACTCTGAGATATCAGGTAGCCTTAACTTACATTCTGCATTAACCATACAAAGCATTCTATTGGAGGATAATTACGGAGCTGCACAATGGATTTGTCCATAGAAGTCCCACTTTACATGATGTATGTGCTGGAGGAACAGGGGCAGCAAGAGGTTGTAAGGGAAAACAAATTAATCAGGCATACCAGAGATGAGGCAAACCATCCCAATACCTTCCATCCAATTGGATCCACACAGCATGGCACAGTTTCTGAGACTTTTCGAGGAGACTGTACTTCAGTCATGAAGCTTTGCAGAACTTCTGTTCACTGGTCGCTGGAGCTTCAACAAGATGTATAGTAGAGACAGCTCTCACTGTGGCACAAAAAGTGACTCTAGCTCTTCACTTCTGTGCTACAGGCTCATTCCAGATAGCTGTTGAAATATTTTGGCAGATTAGCATTTCTCTAACAGGCAAGTCACCAATGCCCTCTTTGCCAAGGAATCTCAATTTAAATAAGGTGATAATGCTCCCAAACACATCACTGAGAAGGTCACCCATTTTTGTTTAGAATTGTGGGATTCTCCATAGCTTTTGGACTCCAGGTTGCACACAGTAGGTGTTCTCAATATAGATCATTAGTTATATGAACTGCAACTGTTCTTTGTCCACACTTCCCTCAAAATGACATATACAGCTTCTTTCACATGAATTTATGACACCCTGAAATGTATGTTGCATTTATACGTCATCAGTTCAGTCTCAGTTCTATCTCAGCGAAGGAGCAGGGGTGGGGGTTGGGGGGGTGTCAAGGACCAGGATAACGGAGCACTGAGGAAAACTCATTACTGTCTGAAGTCCTGATGCCTCATTAGTAGCACTACAAAGAACTATTACAATGATGCACATATGAAGAAAATAAATGGACAAGTCAGTGGTAAGCAATGTTGCAGTGGCTGGATTAGTCCAGGATTATCTTGCAAAATGCACTGTGTGGTAGTGTGTTTGTGTGCTTTGCAATGTTGCAATTAGAAAAGGGTTGGTGGTAGGTAACTGAGTAACTATTAATAACACTGTTGACACTGTGCCTCCCCTGGCTTCACAAGAATACTGCAGGGCATTGCTGGCTTGCCTCAACCTCAACTGTGGCCTTACTCAAAGTCAAAGCCTGTTAGTTTTGACTACACATCAGCATCCTATATGTAAACTGAAAGTCCAAGGTCACAATACAAATGATTAGGGTCACTTATAGTGACTAAATGCCTTTATTTTAATTTCTTAAGATTCTGGAATTTGTTGCTGACAATTTGGGAATATAATTTCATAATTCCATGTTTTTATTTTTTGCATTTCTGATTGGTGGTGAGGGAAGATTAACAATTATTTTATAATTACATGGGATTCCAGAATTTTGAGTGTCTTGGGAATCGTATTCATCATTATGTCAATTTTCCTGTTAAAACTGTCAAATAATGAACTTACAAAATAATTGTGTTCAAAGTTCAACCAGCTAGCCACCACAAAATTGCCAGACTGTTAATGTGAACACTGCATTAAAACAGTCATGCCTCTCATGTTAAGTGGATTCTTTCATATTAAACTGCTCTGTTTAATAATTTCACTTGAAGAAAAACAATCTAAATGGGCTTGACCCATCAAAATTGAAAATAAATTAATCGGTTAAACCATTGCTTCTGTCTATTGTGTGGGTATCAACAAAGGTTCCATGCCACTGTGTATTCTGAGAGGAGAGATCAATGCTCAGGGACTGACCTACATTTAATACTTGGTTTTTCATATCTGCAACTGCAGTTCATCAGCTCTAGTTTCACACTTCAGTATGAAATTACTAAATAGCACAATTTGATCTCTGGAGGCTGAGCTTGCATCCTCTTTGCCAAAGATCTCTGCTTTGAGGGGAAGGTAATTCTGCAAGTGAGTACTGCAAAGATGATGTTTTCCAAATATTATTTTAAAATACTTGTTTTTACAACAACTGTGTACAATAATTTTATCTTCATGGGCCCTTCAACTACTTGAGGTCCCTGGGCCACATTTAAAGAATTACAACAGAAATCATCAAAATCAAGGGGCACAATTCCTTGATGGGCCAAAGGGCCTCTTCTGTACTGGCAATTGAAAATGCTCCTCTCTATGTGTTCGAAAACACTGTTTTATATCAAAAATTTACTTTGTTTATTGAAAGGGCTCAAGCTATAGAAAAAGTTTTAAAAGGACATCTAGTGATCTAAACAGCAGGTCTTAAAGTGGCCAAAAATCTACATAACTACTGTAGAGTTCTGTAGAAGGGTCATATGGGCTCGAAAAGTTAACTCTCCACAGATGTTCCCAGACCTGCTGAGTACATTCAGCCTTTTTTGTTTTTGTTTCAGATTTCCAGCATCCCCATATTTGCTTTTATCGACATTACTACATCTTGCAACTTACAAAGCTTTGTGAATGGAGTTGAGCCACCTGGATGCAGCCCAACAAAGACAATAAGGTTAAATGAGTGGGAATTGCCAACGCTGAACTACTCAAAGACATTTAGACATAATCTAATTATTCAGGTGGATGAGGGCCGAGCTGTTAAACTTAATCATTTTGGACAATGGACTCCAGCTGAGTAGAGGCTCCACTGACCATCTTAATTTAATCACTTTAAACAATGGATCTGGAATGAACTTGCTATGCCTATGTTTGGTAACTGGCTAGTTCAGTGGTCTCCAACCTTTTTAAGCACAAAATCACCTTTAGCTCCCATCAAAATGTAGCACGAGATCTATCTTATCATAAAATCGTAGAATCCCTACAGTACAGAAGGAGGCCATTCGGCCCATCGAGCCTGCACCAACAACAATCCCACCCAGGCGCTATCCCAGTACACCTCATATTTACTTTGCTAATTCCCTTGACATTAAGGGGCAATTTAGCATGGCCAATGCACCTAATCCACACATCTTTGCACTGTGGGAGGAAACTGGAGCACCTGGAGGAAACCCACGCAGACATGGGGAGAACATGCATACTGCACACAGACAGTCACCCAAGGCTGGAATTGAACTCGGGTCCCTGGCGCTGTGAGGCAGCAGTGCTAACCACTGTAACACCGTGCTGCTCAAGTAAGTACATTTTGGGGGGGTTTTAGTAAAGTTGAATTAAAAATTCAACAATCCCAATTAAAATTAAATTAAGATAGTCGGTGGGGGCCTCTACTCAGCTGGGGCCCATTGTCTAAAATGATTAAGTCTAACAGTTGAATTAAAAATTCAACTTTACTAAAACCCCCCAAAATGTATTTATGCATAACCCTCACCTATCTTTAGTGTGACACTTGTCCTTGCACAATATCTGTGACTGCTGTGAAGCCTGGGTTGTAGTTTGACTGGCCAGTCCATCAGATGGTTATCTGTGAGAAAATTGCGATACTCGGATTTGATCAATTTCATCTGTGAAGAAGCCATCTCACCGAGGTATGTGGAATCAAAGTAGGCCTTCACCTTGAGTACACATGATGTCAGAAGAGGCTATTCCTCTCTGTTTACAAGTCCTCAAAAGTCTTTGTCCCTTAAGCGAGCTTTCAGCTCTATGTTATTTTGCATGGTGATTATTTCTATGCGAAGTCCACTGCTTTGATTGAACTGCTGAAATTTTGCTGTCAGTTCTCCAATGTCCACTTGGAGAAAAGGATTTGTTCCATCTTGTCTAACTCCTGAAATCACCTGTTGAATTCCTTTCCTTTCCCAATTTGTTCAGGTGGTCACAGAACTTGTTTGGATGGAACCCTCTCTGTTTAACCTGTTGTTTGATTTTCTCCAGATTTGGGAAGTGCTCAGTAATTCTTTAACTGGGAGGACCACAGGCCCAATTTCAACTTGAACACATTCACTGCACTGATCATGTGTGACAAGTCTCTGCCCCTTCCCTGCAGTTTACAGTTCAGCTCATTCAATTTTGCACGTATCTCCAAACGAAATGCCAAATCTAGCAACCATGCATTAATTGACAGCTCGCTGTACACCTCATTTCTTGATTTAAGAAAGGTGATAATTTTAGGGAATGGATCTAAAAATCTCAGGAGGACCACCTCACATCTGCACGAAGGATTAACTGACCATAGGTGACATTAAACTCATTGAGTAACATGTTGAACAAGTGATGTTTCAGGGCTCTAGCACAGATTGAGTTGATGATCTTGATAAGAGCTGTCATTACTTGTTGGCGGATAACACAGTGGTAATTGACAAAGGGGAGGGGTGGGGAGTTCAGGATCATTTCTGCAAAGTGCAACAAAGCCTGCATTGACACCCAGGATTGACAGTGCACCATCAATTGTGACTGAAACCTGTTTCTTGATTAGAATAGTTTTCTCAGTCACATAGGTTTTAAATTCATTGTAGATATCCATAGAATCCCATAGAAATCCTACAGTGCAGAGAGAGGTCATCTGGCCCATTGAGTCTGCACTGACTCTCTGTAAAAGCACCCCACCCAGGCCCTCCCCTCCACCCTATCCCCTAACTGCATGCATTTACCACACATCTTTGGACACTAAAGAGCAATCTAGCATGCCCAATCCACTTAACCTACACATCTTGGGACTGTGGGAGGAAACCAGACCAACTGGACGAAACCCCCGCAGACAGGGGGAGAACGTGCAAACTCCACACAGACAGTCGCCCAAGGCTGGAATTGAACTCAGGTCCCTAGCACCGCAAGGCAGCAATACCACTGTGCCGACCCAGCCTCTTGTCCTCTCTTTGAGTATCAAAAGAATGAGGAAGTCCTTCTTTGTTGTTGCATCTTTGAATGCCATGAGAATGAAAACATTAGCTTGGCCATATCCATCATGTTTACTGATCATCAAACTGCAGTGAGAGACATTCACAGCCTGAGAAGTCTTGGTGTATTGGCTGAAACACAAGCTCAGACAACAATTCCATCTTTCCGGCTACTGTGAAAGCTCCAAGTGCATGCTCTTGATGGTCATCATAATTCCATCTTTGTTTTTAAAGTCTTTGAACAAGTTATCAGCAGCAAACATCATAACCTTCTTGATAATTTCACCATCGGTAAACACTTTCATATGTTTTTCCATCAGATGGGTAATGTGAAAAGATTCCTTTTTGCTAGCCTTGTCTTCAGCCACAGATTTTGAGAAGAGTGACTGTCGAGCTTGCAACATTCCCTTTAACTCCCCAAATTTCTTAGTCTGAATGGTGCTGTTTTAAGATAAATTTTCTTTAAATTTTGTGTGCATTGTCTTGTGATGTTGTTCTAAATTACCTCTTTTATTCAAGGTTACACTCTGCTAACAAATGAGACAAATGGTCTTGCCTTTGACATTCGTAAAAAGAAATTCACCTATTCCTGGTGGAAATGGCAGGATTTTGCCCTCATGGATGTCCCTGATTCCTTGACCACCATTTTGTCTTCACCTAGCTTACTCCATGTTTTTGTGCCTGCGATTCAGCAGCCAATGAGCTGATTCGCTCATCAGCCCAAGAAGCGCGAGTCATCGCATTTTTGGCACTGTTCAGAAGCCAATGACCATCGATTATTCCAGACTCCAGGATCGACCTGTCGATTGCAATCGATGATTTGAAGACCATGGGGCTAGTTTGTGAAACAAAGTCATTGACAGCAAGTTAGCCCTTTGTGTAAAGAAGCACTGACTTCCAGGGTCAGAGTGCAGAAAGACCATGAGCGGCAACAGCAAGAAGGCTTGTGATTCCTTTCTCTCTCTCCAGTCATTCTGCTAGCTTTAGTTCTGTTTGTATTCTGACCAGTGAACTGCTGCAGACAACATCTACAATGCAAACCAAATAGTTGCTGACTCCAGAGGAAAAGACAGAGACCGTCCATCAACATTTTGAATAGTCTTGATGTAGAATCCGGAAAAATCACTTAAACAGAACTTAAAAGGATCAAAGTCATCAATCTACAAGGTCCATATACGATTGATAAAAATCGGATGCTGGAATCTGAAACCAAAAGAGAAAACGCTGGAAAATCTCAGCAGGTCTGGCAGCATCTGTAAGGAGAGAAAAGAGCTGACTTTTCGAGTCCAGACGACCCTTTGTCAAAGCAGTTTTGACAAAGGGTCATCTGTATTCAAAACATCAGCTCTTTTCTCTCCTTATAGATGCTACCAGGCCTGCTGAGATTTTCCAGCATTTTCTCTTTTGGTTCCATATATGATTGACATTTTTTTGGACCCTTTTAAACAATTTAACCTATGCTCCCTCTTTGTAACTTACATGTATGTGTGTGTGTGTGCATGCATGTAAGTGTATGTGAGTGAGACTCTCTTGTATTCATGTCTAAGTCTGAGTTGGAGCATTATTATTTTTTTAGATCGGTATTAAGTGCAATAAACACTATTTCCTTTTCTTTTAAAACTTCCAGAAAACCTGTGTGTGTGTCTTTCACACTCACAGCACTTAAATAGTTAAATGCTCATTGAATTGGTAAGAGTTGCAAAGAGAGGGGAGCCAGTCTAACACTGCTCACCTGGTTGTAACAGCACCAAGTTGCAAACAAGCTGTTTGAATTTGGCTCTACTGTTTGAAGTGGAGGTTTTGAGCTCATGGTCAGTGACCACAAGAGTGATGAGTGAGCAGGGCTTGGTGTAGGATCAGAAATGGAAAACAGAGTTTTAGATTGGCTAAAAATTACAGAGAGTGGGGAATGGGAAGCCAGTGTTGGAACAATCAAAACTGAATGGTATGGATATGGAAAAGAAAGACTGAGAACAAGGCAGAAACCTTCAGTGATTCTAAGTGGGTATCATGACAATAAGGATATGGGGTTGAAACAGTCTTTTTCAATCCAAAACAGTGGCCTGGATTTTGAGGACTGTAGCAAAACGATAGTGTTTGCAAATTATCTTAAAGGAAGTAATCTTGCAATCACTGTAGCATCTATTTCACTTTCTTGATGTTAATTTGATTCCAGCATCAAATCAAAGGGATCTCCCATATTTAATCCTAATGATATAAGGTTTACTTTCCAATAATGAACTTATTGATATTGTCCACTGCCCCCTGATTTGACGATGACATCCACTCAGGGTCATGGGTTTCTGCCATGGGTCTTCATGTTAGTGATCAGGCTGATTATTGACCTGCAGATATTTGGACACATGGGGCAGGACATCCCATGATGTAATGGCATTAAGAGTGTATAATTTGTTTTGTTTTCTTTCCTTCTCTGCCTCTGCTCTGCCCCATCATTAAGATGTTGTGACTCAAATTATGATGTAGCATGATGGACAATTTGCCACCATTTTGAATGATAGGTAGCGAGCTTCTCCCAGTCATTAAGATCAATGCCACTGTGCACTGTCCCAGCACAGGTATCCAACTGACTTTCATGCATCTGTCACCTATTTGCAGATTCTTCACTAGGGACTCCCAGGTTCACAGCCCTGCCCCTATCACCACATTCTCTATCGCCACAAGACTGAAAGAAGCAGCAGAAGAATCCCTACAGTGCAGAAGGAGGCCATTTGGCTCATCAAATCTGCACTGACCACAATCCCACCCAAGTCCTATTCCCACAACCCAGGATATTTACGCTGCTAATCCCTCTGACACGAGGGTCAATTTAGCATGGACATTGCACCTAACCTGTACATCTTTTGACTGTGGGAGGAAACCACAGCACCCGGAGGAAACCCACGAAGACATGGGGAGAATGCGCAAACTCCACACAGACAGTGACCCAAGCCCAGAATTGAACCCAGGTCCCTGGCGCCGTGAGGCAGCAGTGCTAACCACTGTGCCACCCCATTGGCAAATGGACCCCCGTAGATGCTGCACATGACATTTTTTAACATGAGGATCTTGTCATTTTCCACATGATCCTGCTAGTGTGGGTGGTCAGATTTTGGTGATGTTTCAGACCATAATGAGTGACACCAGCTCACCACCACAGCCTTCTTCTCCCTGTGCAGATGGTGAGGTGAACAGTCTTCCTTAACCTGGGCTGCTATTGAGGATCCTTTAGATGGCACTTTGTTTGGCATCTCTCTCCAAACTTGCTGGCTCGACCTGGAGCAAAAAGCTCCCGATGGCATAATTCCTTACCAGGAACATTATGGATATGTCTGCGTTAGTTAATTCTCTGCAGCACATTCATAGCTAGACTAACTTTCACTTCATTTAACCACCACTGATTAAAATACTTAAAGGCTTTTTTCAAGTATTGTAGGAGTTTCTAACAACTTTTTCAAAGTTTAGAAGAGTATTTAAAACCAATTAAAACTAAAACTTTTTAAAAGTTCACAACTACTTAAAATCGGTCTAAAGCAATATAAAGCACCAACCTGAACAGTGAATGACTGCTTTATCTCAAAGCAGGTGAATTCTTCCAGCTGGCTTCACTGAGATTAGGCCTCAAGGTACTAGGCCTTGGGCATGTGAATGCCACAGAACCATGTAGAAGCCAGGAGAATGAGCACTGATATATATGCTTTGTCACTGACAGGAAAATCCAGATGCTGAAATAAGCTATAATTTTTTACTATATTAATAAAGTATGGAATTTTTATCATAATGGAATAATTTAACATTGCTAGAATTAGTTTTCCAGGGCAGAGATGTTGTTCATAAGTAATATGACTTGGTAATCTATTAAAAGCAGTTCATTAACAAGATGTAATCTTCTCAGGAGTTTATAACACAGATTACAGCATAAAAGGGGAAGTTCTCATTCATTCAGTGATTTCTGAAGAATGCCACCTGTGGAGAGTTGAACAGCACACCCTGTGGAGAAGCAGAGAATTACTGTTAGCAACTGGATTTTCATGTTTAACTGCATGTGTGTAGATACCAGAAGTTGCTGCCAGATTCAAAGGGTAATGATGGAAAACACCAACAAGTTTGCTATTATTACAACCCACAAAACCTGGACCAAGTTCTGTGGTGAGGAATGCAATTAGCAATTATGATATGGAGCCTGCGCTGTGTCAAAATTTACAGCACAGAAGCATGCCATTCGGTCGAACTAGTCTATGTTGGTGTTTATGCTGCATTTGAGCCTCCTCCCACGCCACTATATCTAACCCCAGTGTTATCACGGGTTAGATACATTGCTTCAGTTCTGAAGAAGAGTCATATTGGACTTCAAACGTTAACTCTGCCTCATTCTTCGCAGATGCTGCCAGACCAGCTGAGTTTTTCCAATATTTTGGGGGCAATTTTACCATCGTGTTTTGCCTGTTTTCGGGTGCGACACAGTCGTAAAGAGATTGGCACCGGTTTTCGTGACTGACGCCATTTTACGAGTGCTGGATTTCCTGTGTGGTCAGCCTCTCGCTGGAAATAGGTGAGAGGCAGGTTAATGTATTTAAATTTATTTAAAAGCTGTTTAACATCTGCTTACTGAACCCGGTGCTCAATCGTCTGGGCCCGTCCCCCCTTTGTGACCTCGCCTGGAAAGGTTCTCGCTGGCGAGGAATAGACATTCTCCCCATGAATGGGGAGCAGTCGATTTGGCCTTGCCGGTGGAACCAGAGGCTATTGAGGCCCCTCGGGGTCTCGGGCAAGGGGGTGAGTGTCCCTTCGGCAGTGCCACACTGGCAACTGGGCAATGCCCACCGGGCATCTGGGCAATGCCTACCGGGCACTTGGGCAATGCCTACAGGGCAGTGCCTGGGGGTGGGGCTAATGGGAGAGGGGCCAATGGGGTAGGGCCAGTGGGGCGGGGCTAATGGGGGAGGGGGCCCACTGCCACATTGCAGCGATTGGTGAGAGGGGGCAGGAGAGGAGGCCCGCTGCCACTCTTCAGCAAATCGGTGGGGGGAAGGCAGCAGGGCCATGATTGATGGGGGAGGGAAGGGGTCCGTGATCGGTCTGGGCGGCGGAGAAGCGTCAGCAGGGGCTGTATCTTGGGCCATGGGCCCCTGTGATTGCAGGGGGAGAAGATGCTTCAGAGGCCTGCACGTGTGCACTATCTCCCTCTGCAGGCTCTTGGGTGTATTAAGCCCCACCCACAGGTTTCTGCAGCGAGCAACAGGCTCACTCAGAATTTTGCAGGCAGAGTGCGTATGGGGGGGGGCCTAAAAACATGCCCAAAAGATGGATCTGAAACTCCCAGTTTCAAGTCCACCCAACACTTAGACAAAAAAAGGTAAAATCATCCCATTTGTTTTGATTTCAGATCTCCAGCAACTGCAATATTTTACTTTTAGTTTAGTATAAACTTCCATTTATTTTCTCCTCATGGCCTTACCTAACTTCCCTTTAAATGCATCTGTATCATTTGCCTCAAAAATTGCACATGGTGGCAAGTTTCATATTTCAACCACTTGCTATGAAAATAAATTCACCTGAGTTCTTAACCGAATTCATTAATGATCTTCTGGCTTTGGAGAGCCCACAAGTAGAAAAATCTTCGCTGCATGTATGCAGAGAATTGTACCTCTTCATAATTATAATGATTTCTATCAGTTCATCTCTCAGACTTTTCTTTACTGGAGGAAAAAGCTGCATTAAAACCTCTCAGTTCTGATATTATCCAGATATATGTCCAGTGCCTCCACATTTGTATGAAGACCAGACTGTACATGGTACACTTCATGTGGTCTAACCAAGATTTTGTATAAGTTTAATATAACTTCTTTGCTTTTGAATTCTATGCATCTGGAAATAAACCTCAGTTTTTTGTTTGCATTCTTTATGACCTTATGGTATTATTAACATATATCTCCAGTACCTCTATATCCCACATGAAGATCAGAATTGTGCACAGTACACTTCATGTGGTCTAACCAAGATTTTGTATAAGTTTAATATAACTTCTCTGCTTTTGAGTTCAGTACCTCTGGAAATAAATCTTAGTGCTTTGTTTGCATTCTTTATGACCTTATTAATGTGCAGCACGACTTTCAAAGATTTGTGAATCTGTCTGCTTAGATTCCTTTCTTCATCTACCCCACTTAGACTCTTATTCCCCAAGGAATTTGTGGCCTCTTTATTCCTCCTACCAAAATGCAGCACCTCACACTTCTTTCTGTTGACATTAATTGGCCATTTATATCATTCTGGAAGTTTATTAACTTATTTTTGCATTTTGTCACAGCCTTCTTCAGTAATAATTATACTCCTAATTTCTCGAGATCTGCAAATTTTGAAATTCTCCCATGTACATTGTTTATCTAATTAGTGAACAACAATAGTCCCAGTACCGATCTCTGTGGAACACCATTTTCTGCTTTCCAACAGCCTGAGTAAACTGGGGGAAATTGCAGTTTCCTCAGGACTGAATGTTCGACGCGCAGTCAGATAACACGGTGGAGAGCCCCAAAGATGGCCAAATGTGACATCAAGGAGCCCTAGCAAAACTGAAGTCAATGAAAATCAGGGAAAACTCTCCACTGGTTGGAGTCATACCAAGCATAAATGAAGATGGCTGTGGTTGTTGGAGGCTAATCGTTTCAGCCCCAGGACAGTTCACGAGCTCCTCAGGATAGCATCCTAGGCCCAACCATCTTCAGCTGCTTTATCAATGATCTTCCCTCCATCATAATGTCGGAAGTGGGAATGTTTACTGATGATTTCAAAATATTCAGTACCATTCACGACTCATCAAATACTGAAGCAATCCATGTGCATATACAGCAAGACCTGGATAATATTCAGACTTGGGCTGATAAATGGCAAGTAATATTTGTGCTCCACAAGTGCCAGGCAATGATCAACCCAGGAGAATCTAACCATCTACCCCTGACATTCAATGGCATTATTATTACTGAACCCTCCACTATTAACATCCTGGGCCATTACCAGACCAAAAACTGAATTGGACCAGCCATATAAATACTATGGCAACAAGATCAGGTCAGAAGCTGGGAATTCTACGGTGAGAAACCTTACCTCCTGACTCCCAAATGTCTGTCTACCGTCTACAAGTCACAAGTCAGATGTGTGATGTAACATTCTCCACTTGCCTGAATGAATGCAGATCCAACAGCATTCAAGAAGTTTGATACCATTCAGGACAAAGCAGCACACTTAATTGGCACCCCATCCACCAACTTTAATGTTCACTCCCCCTCCCACCGATGCATTTGACAGCAGTGTGCACCATTTACAAAATGTACTGCAGCAACTCACCAACGCTCCTTTGAGAGCACCTTCCAAAGCCTCATCTTCTACCACCCAGAAGATTACAGGCAGAAAATGCATGGGGACACCATCACCTGCAAGTTCCCTTCCAAGCCACACAGCATCCTGACTTGGACCTATATTGTTGTTCCTTCACTGTTGCTGGAGCAGAATCCTGGAACTCCCTTTGTCATGATGTGGAGATGCCGGCGTTGGACTGGGGTAAACACAGTAAGAAGTTTAACAACACCAGGTTAAAGTCCAACAGGTTTATTTGGTAGCAAAAGCCACCTGTAACAGCACCCATGGGTGCACCCACACCACATGGACTGCAGCGGTTCGAGAAGGTGGCTCACCACACATTCTCAATGGCAAATAAGAATGGGCAACAAATGCTGACCTAGTCAGTGACACTCACACCCTGTGAAAGAATGAATTTTAAAAATAATATAAATTATAAATAGCTGAAGAACTAGCACTGACTCTTGTGACACACCAGTTACAGCCTTGTCTTGAAAGTGCGCCTTTTATTCCTACATTTTTCTTCCTGTTCTAATCTGTGCTGATGTATTATCCCCAACTCATCTTATGTATTAGTCTTTTATGTGGCACTTTATTGAATGTCTTTTGGAAATCAAAGTATATCACATCTATTGGTTCCCCTTTACATAACCTGCTAGTTGCATCCTCAAAACATTCTAATAAATTTATCAAACAGAATTTCCCTGTTGTAAAACCATGTTGACTTTGTCTGATCATACTATGCCATTCATATTATGCAATGCAGAGAAACCCAGGCATGTGATCCATGTAGGCTGGATGGAAGTTCAATTGGAAGTATTTAGCAAGGTACCTGGTGTGGGTAGTTTGGAAGAAAGACATTTATTAATGCCTTGTTTGGTACTTTACCATGATCTTCCTCTGGAACCTCACCAAGTGATCATCGGTAATGTGTGTGCTTTTACTTTATGTCAGCTCACCTCTTAAACATAGGAGCTGAGTTGCGCTTGCAGAGAGCCAACATGAACACAAATGACTTAATGACAACCTTCTGTGCAACCATTCTAGAATTCTATGAAAACATTGGAGGCTTATTCTCCGTTTGACTGAAATGAGTCATTTTATTGCATCAAATTCTGTTCATGTTTCATTCTACTTTCACAAATCTTTCTTGTCATGTAGGACACATTAACTGTTTTCAAATGCTTTCTTTGTTGATTCGTTCAAAGTTAATAAATATGCCTTTAAATTGACAGATGCAGCGAATCATTTAGGTTACTGCAGCAGCTCTTGCTCTATGTTTACAAGCTCAGTCGCACTTTTTTTCAGCTTTGGACAGCACCATTAAGTTGGATGATTCTTCCTTACGCACACGTTGTCCTACTTACTTGTTATAGGAGAGCAGTCCCTGACAGTCCTTTCTGCATTATTAAGGCATTTGCTGCAGTTTTCTTGTTCCTTCCCATTTGGGGGACTGCATTCATTTTCTAGGCTATTTCTGTTCAAACAGCATGTGCTGTACAGGTGTGGGGCATTCTTCCAAGATCTAGATTGCACGATGTCTTTCAATGACCTCTTTACCAAGAATTTCCATTTCTGCGCTTCTGATGAATGACTTGTTCCTTGCTTTGTTTCTTTTGCCTTTTATGCCTTTCCCATGAGTGAAAATAATGTCACACTTATTGATAAGAAAGTGATGCATTATCGGGGAATTAAATTGATCCATTTGCATGATTTTTAGCTTGACTTTGATTAGTTGGCTTAATTTATCGTCAGTGAGATTATCACAATGGGACTGGTAAAAAATATTACATTAATACTTTGCCTTAAATTGGCTGCAGTTGATTCAATGTCAAATTGTTCTAATGCCTGCAAGTGGAAGAAAAGGATTTCAGTTGGAGAGGAAAGATCACTGATGTGATCTTAATCTTAATCCTAACCTTACCCCAAATGCTATTTTTGAATTGAACAAAACCAGAAAGCCAGTTGCCGTAGGTGAGTTAGCAAGTAGCAGTGTCAGGGCCTGAATGGCCCTATCATTCTCTTTCTTTTTCTATATAAGTGCCTACACGCTGTGAAAGAATGGAAAAAAACAAACATCTAGGAATTACTAACCTACAGACGTGAAGAAATATCACATCGCTCTAAATCTGCAGCTTGCATCTGTTTGTGTTTACCTTTCATGGTCTTGAGTCATTTTCATGGCTAATTAATCTTTTTAAGAAAAAATACATGGAACATATCTTTTTGCCAATTGAAATATAATCCATTGTCCAATTAATAAAATAAACACTGCAAACCTGCAGTTCAGAGAGAAAATTTCAATTTAAAAATCAATCTATACTGAGCAACCTGCTGAACATTTTTACTGGAAAATTTTAAAGTTTATTTATTACTGTCACAAGTAGGCTTACATTAACACCGTACTGAAGTTATTGTGAAAATCCCCACACTTCGGCACCTGTTTGGGCACACTGAAGGAGAATTTAGCATGGCTAATGCACGTCCTAACCAGCATGTCTTTCAGACTGTGGGAGGAAACCGGAGCATCCAGAGGAAACCCACGCAGACACGGGGAGAACGTGCAAACTCTGCACAGACAGTGAACCAAGCCGGGAATCAAACCTGGGTCCCTGGCGCTGTGAGGCAGCAGTGCTAACCACTATGCCACTGTGTGGTTAACACTGCCGCATTTCATTTAGTAGTTTAGCGGTAAACTACTAGTGTAAAACTATGAATGTAATTCCTAATAGCATTTTGATAATTTTCAGTTTCTTTTTTCAAGTTTCGAAATTTGAATTCACCTGTCATTAATTCATAAATGTAAAAATAATTGTTTCCACAAAGAGAACTCATTTATCAGAGTTAGCTCGCAGAGCACAAGCTTTGCTTTTTCAGGCTCACTCCAAAACAACCATATCACGTCAGCTATTGCCCCTTGAAACTGCATCCCAACAAGATGCACACTCAATCAATAATAAAGTAGGACATGATAAATCTCCTTGACCTTGCACTCGTGCATTTTGTTAGCAATTGCTGCATTTGGAATGGCCAATTTTCAGCTTCAGATTAGGCAGTTCCATATGACTACCAAGATGTCCCATTGACAGATGCCATGGTTGATGCACTGTGCATCAAACAACATCCAAACAAAAACAAATTAAAGTACAAATGAGAAAATCTGACACATTATTGACTAACTATTGTAGCAGCAGAAAGTCTCTCCCTTTTCAAAGTGGCAGACTTCACACTGAAACTTATATTTTATTTATTCTACAAGTAAGTTTAAAACATTTTTAAAATATATCTCTTGATAGAATCATAGAAACTCTACAATGCAGAAGGAGGCCATCTGGCCCATCGAGTCTGCACCGACCACAATCCCACTCAGGCCCTACCCCCATATCCCTACATATTTACCCGCTAATCCCTCTAACCTATGCATCTCAGGACTCTAAGGGGCAATTTTTAGCATGGCCAATCAACCTAACCCACACATCGTTAGACTGTGGGAGGAAGCCGGAGCACCCGGAGAAAACCCACGCAGACACGAGGAGAATGTGCAAACTCCACACAGACAGTGACCCAAGCCGGGAATCGAACCCAGGTCCCTGGAGCTGTGAAGCAGCAGTGCTAACCACTGTGCTACCGTGCCGCTCATTAGGCACCATTTTCCAGGCAACAACCAACTTACTAAGGCCCCAGAATAATGAGCAAGAAGCGCATGATACTTCCAGCTTGAAGTACGTTGCAAGTATAAGAATAGCAGATGTTAACATAAGGACAGCAGTCTTCATTACTGTGTGTTTCTGTGGGAGGCTTTATTAAACTGACCTTTGGATGCCTGTCTCTGGAGGCAGAGTCATGGTAGAGGCACATGACTACAGCAAATCAGTTAGCCATGCAGTAGAGGATTTCCAAAACTCAAACGTCATCTTTTTCATACCAAAATTAGATACGACTATGCCCTTTTTAACAGCAAATAAAAGACACATTTGCATGCACGATCACAAGTGAAGGGGGGAAATCGGGTCCCCCAGATGGTCGAGTGGCGGGGGTGCCCACTGGGCATTGGCACCTTGACAATGCCAGCCTGGGCCCCCCCAGCAATGCCTAGGGGCAAAGTGACAATGCCCAAGGGGCACCTTGGCACTGCGGCCTGGTGGGGAGATTGATGGGGGTGAGGGTAGGGGGGGTCCCGCTGCCACTCTGCAGACAGGACCAGTGAGGGAAGGTGGGAGGCCAGCAATTGGGATGGGCTGATAGGGCTGGGGGTTGGGGTTAGCCTGCTGGGGGGAGTCGGGACAGTGGGACCCCCCGTCCCCGTCAGCACTGCGGGGGGGTCGGTGCTGGGGGGGGGGGGGGGGGGTAACTGTTGGGGAGGTGCAGAGCCTGGAGATTGGTGTGGGCCAAGAGCGGGGTGTTCGTGGCTGACCCGGGAATGGTCGGGAGGCCAGTGATTGGGCCGTGGGGGGGCTCGGAGAGCCGGCAATGCAGGGGTCACGGGTCTGGTCAGCGACCGGGCTGGCCAGCAATCGGGAGGCCAGCAGTGCAGGGCCACTGCGCATGTGTTGACAGATCAGCGCAGTGGCCCACTCAGTGCTATGCTGTCAACTTCCTGGGCTGGAATAGGCCCTGCCCACAGCTTGATAATGATATACACGCTAGTGACCTCTGCAGTGCACAGAGTGTGGGAGATTCTTCTCTGAACTCCCACCTGAAAAAACCAACGTGAATTATCCCAGTTTTCACACAAATTTGACACTTAGAATTTTTTGGGGAGAATTCCGGCCTATATATGTACTGTTCTCATGCATAAATAACTATTTGGTCTTCTAGTCAGTCTTTGCAAATGCATTGCACACATAACACTGCATGTTTCTTAATGGGATGTGTGCACATTGACACTAGCTATGCTACTGGGTAATTTTCTTTGTCCAGAAAGTGTCTTTCTCATAGCCCTTGTTGCCTTGGTGACTGTTGTTCCATTTTGTTTGTTGGATACTTGTGAACCTCTGGGATCGATAGTAGTTCTGTGTTCAGTACAGCTGGTGAGATCCCTTCACCCAGCTCAATTGTTGTAAAAGGAGCAGCTTTGCTAGTTGAACGCACATACCTGTGGCTGCGGCTACACCTGTATGATTCCAACTGTGGAATTGTAGGTCATCCTTTCCTCCTGGTACCTTTGTGTTGTCCCTAAAATTTGTTTGGTCAGATCACACACAGCTTGGCTCATTGAAGCCTTCTGTCTACCCTGCATTTCCAAAGATATGGACTCAGCTAGAATTTTGCTCTTCAACTCTTCCAGTTCAGTTCTGATGAGAATTGTTTCCTGTAGAACATTTACTTTTAGCTCATGCATTTCATTGCACTGATGTGGTCGGCAACCATCTTGTGGTTTACTTGAACCCTCTCCTATTCTCTATGTACGGTATGCTTTATGTAGCGTGCAAGAAACAATGCTTTTCACTGCATACTAATAAATGTGACAACAATAAATCAAATTAAATCAAATCAAAATTAAATCAAACATTTTTTTCTCTCTCTCTCCCTCTCTCTATCTCTGGGTCCTTCTGTCTCCCTCTCTCTGGGGTCTTTTTCTGTCCTTTCTCTGTTGACACATTTAGGATTATCAGCCCAAATTTTAAACTTGCTCCAGTTGAGATGAGTGGCTGTTACATCCCGTTTATGATCTCGAACTCGAGATCTTCGGTCTTGCCTGCATTAGGCTTATACTCGGTACGAGTATTGTGCTATCATAGGGCCTTAATCTTACTTCCAAGGGCTTCATTTTAGAATCGCCATGTTGAGTCACTTCATATAGACCTGCGAAGGTCATTATGCTGCATGACGTACCTATGTCTAGCTGACACTTCTTGCTCACTTGATACTTTACCTCTGTGGTCATGATTGTCAAAAGTCACAAACCATTTGTCATCTATGGACTTGACTGAACTAATCTATTGTGTTATAGAGTCATGGAGGTCTGCAGCATGGAAACAGGCCCTTCAGCCCAACTTGTCCATGCTGCCCCTTTGTTTTTAAACCCCTAAGCCAATCCCAATTGCCTGCATTTGGCTCATATCCCCCTATACCCATCTTACCCATGTAACTGTCTAAATGCTTTCTAAAAGACAAAATTGTACCCGCCTCTACTACTACCTCTGGCAGCTTGTTCCAGACACTCACCACCCTCTGTGTGAAAAAATGCCCCCGGACACTTTTGTATCTCTCCCCTCTCACCTTAAACCTATGCCCTCTAGTTTTAGACTCCCTTACCTTTGGGAAAAGATATTGACTATCTCGCTGATCTGTGCCCCTCATTATTTTATAGATCTTTATAAGATCACCCCTCAGCCTTCTACGTCCAGAGAAAAAAGTCCCAGTCTATCCAGCCTCTCCTTATATCTCAAACCATCAATTCCCGGTAGCATCCTAGTAATCTTTTCTGCACTCTTTCTAGTTTAACAATATCCTTTGTATAATAGGGTGACCAGAACTGTACACAGTATTCCAAGTGTGGCCTTACCAATATCTTGTACAACTTCAACAAGACGTCCCAATTCCTGTATTCAATGTTCTGACCAATGAAACCAAGCATGCTGAATGCCTTCTTCACCACTCTGTCCACCTGTGACTCCACTTTCAAGGAGCTATGAACCTGTACCCCTAGATCTCTTTGTTCTGCAACTCTCCCCAATGCCCTACCATTAACTGAGTAAGTGTTGTTAACTCATCTGCTGAAATCTCTGGAGTAGCCATCTGTATGAATTTCTTTTGCTTTTTTTTCTCATCAAGTACTTGTGTGCCAAATGATTTTGCTTCTCGCAGTTAGAGCACTGCTTACCCCATGTTGGGTAATTCTTCTTTTCCTGTGCATGTTATCCTCTGCAGTAGTTGCACCCTGCCTTTTGTCTCCGATTGCTCAGCTCTTTCGGCCTGCATTATCTCTCAGCATAATCCATCTCCTGGTCTACTCTGCCATACATATGCTCTAGCTGTTATTTCACAATCATTACCTTTCAGCACACATCTATCACTTTCTTTAGCATTAATTTCTCATCTTGCAATGGACGTGTGCCAAAATCTTACTGCCGTTCATGCTGGTGAAATCTTACAATCTTACGTGGTGATGGTGCACCCCGCTGCAGTTTTCCCAGTGCTGAAGGGTGCATTCAACAGGAAATCCCATTGATAACGGTGGGACATAAGATCACACTGTCAGCAAGAGGTGCCCAGCCCCCCACTGCTGTGAAACACGCTGTGGAGAGGGAGAAAAATCCCACCCACAGTCTCACGGGGGGGGGTTTGTCTCTCATGTCTAGGATCAATCTACTTTAAGGAGATCAACTTTTAGCTGTCCAAATTCACTTGCATCGGCTAGTTGCATTACTGCCGTGACGTACAGTTTAGTGGTCTTGTTTTCACTGAATTCTAGTGTTGAATACATATCTTCCATATGTAACATTCATTCTCAATGTTCATGTTCAAAATGTGCATTTAAGGCTTTCAAAATCTCTGCCATCTTTTCCTTTGATCATTTGTTACATGTTGGGTGATATACACTTTGTAGCAGTCCCTCCCCAGCAGTGTTAACAGTGTGGCTACTCTTATCATCTTTGGCTTCTAAATTAATTGCAACCTCATATTTTTGCCATTGTAACTAGAAAAACAGCATCATTTTTCAACTGGACTGGAGATGGAATTGGAAATCTTGCTGCTTTTCACTCACTTAGTATTTACTTGCAGCTTTTGTTTGTGTTTCCTTTTTCTCTGCAGCCTGTAATTTCATTTGCAGCCTGTGAGTCACCTTTATTCCAATCAGGCCGTTAAGGTATGGGTTTATAATTGGGTGACAAGGGATATTCCATCCAGTCATGGCTCTAAACTCCAAACAAGATCAGGCACAAGGCTGCAGAGTTGCCCTGCATTGAGAGCTGTGCTACCACAAAGACTACCATCGAAAAAATAATTGGCTTGCTCAAACATTACTTAATTCCTTGCATTATTCTGGAGAAGTTTTGCAGTACATCTCTGAATGGGTATCTAGATTGATTGCCATGTTGCGCAGTTATGCCACCCTGTGGGTGCCATCATTTCCCACCACCTTGGTAGAAAAAATACAGAGAAAGGAGAATGAAGAGACATTTTTCCTCTCAGAAGGCCATGTCTCTTTGTAACTCTCTTTCTCAAAAGCCAGTGGAAGCAGAATCTTTGAATCTTTTTAAGGCAGAGCTAGATAGATTCTTGATAGCAAGGGGGCAAAAGGTTAACAAGGGTAAGTGAGAATGTGGAGTTGAGTTTACAATTAGATCAGACATGATCTTATTAAATAATAGACAAACTCAAGACACTGAGTGGCCTACTCTTGCTCCTAATTTCTATGTTTGTATGTAGAAACTGGGAGAGGAAGAGGTAGAAGTAATGGATGAAGAGGAGAACGAGAGACAGAAGTCATCAGAATGCCTATCTACCTGAACTCTCAGAGACAAGTGAACTGCTTTGTTTAAACCAGCCACCTTATCCCCAATGGTCTCACAATCTTTAGCACTTTTCCACAACCAAAATAGTAGACCAGTGTCTTTTGCATGAAGGCCTCATTCGCACTGAAACTCGCTATACCCAGATTGAGAAAGAACTCCTCACCCTTGTCTTTGCCTGTCAGAAATTTCATGATTTCATTTATATATATCCTGCTATTATTGAAACTGATCACCAGCTACTCATCACCATCCTCAAAAAGCCCCTCCATTTGGCATGACCACACCTGCAGAGACTGATTCTCAAGCTCCAATGATACAACCTCAGTATGATCTACAATGCGGTAAGGAACTATACTGAGCAGATGCCTTTTCAAGGGCTCACACACCCACCCACCACTGAGTATGCTGAGCATGAAGAGGATATTGCCATTATGACAATCCAAGTGCTGTTGTCATGGAGAACCAATGAACTCAAACCTGCCCTGCAAGAGGACCACATCTACAAGCAGTTCCACTACATCATCATGAAAGGATGGCCTGCAAATGGCGAAAGAGTTTCCCCATGAGCTCCACATTTTTTACATCATGAGAGAGGAGTTAACAGTGCAAGATGGACTGATACTGTGTGGCCAGATGTTCATAATCCCTCATTCTCTGTGGAATTACTACACCGAGCAGATCTAGCAGATCTACCAAGGGCACCTGGGGTTGTGGGTGGGGGGGTGGGGGTGGTTTGGGGGGGTGAGGGTTGAAGTGACAGAGTGTGGAGCAAAAGGGACGATGTACTTGCCTTCAATGTATGGCGACATAGAGAGGGAGATGTCCAGATGAGCACCATACAATGTGCTCAGGACTTACCAAATCAAAGAACTAATGCACCGTCATGAGATTCTAGACCTTCCATGATCATTCACCACAGCAGATATATTTGAATGGAATGGGAAACAGCTTCTGGTCCTTGCTGATTCATTCCCAGGATAGTATGAAGTTGATTACTTACCTGACATGAAGAAAACTACGGTAATGTGGAAGCTGATAATTCAGCTCCAGCTTTGAACTGCCTCAACACTGAAAGCAAGACCAGCGGGTTCTGTCTGCAGCCAATAGAGACTCCAAGGTCCAAATTGTGAACTTTATTTTATTGACTCTAATTTGGCCAATCTATCCTCTCCCACTCTGTCATATGTGTGTGTAGGAGTGCATGCGATTAGCTTACCCAGATCAATTAAAGTGTAAAAACACTAACCTCTTTCTTTGCTAAACTCAAACAAAATGTCCAATTGGTTATTTTATGATCATAGCACATAGACAGTTAAGTACACACTAAATTGACAAATATGTCCTTTTCCAACACAGAAAATCTATTGCAGTCAAGCCAGGAGAGGGAAAACAGGAGAATTTTGACTCCCCTTGGCCCTAACTCTCCTCAGTTAATGCTTGCAGAGCCTCATGCCCTGAAGAGGAAAATCCCTCCACTCCTCTCCATCCTCTGCATCAAGGTCTTTCGTACAGCAACAGTCAATGTTGGTGCCTGCTCATTCTCTCCTTTAGCCATTTCTTTCCAAAGTGTTCTTTGGTGTCTGTAACTGGAATCTGTCTCCCCTTTAGTTGGTGCTAGCTGCCTTTAAGTAGCATTATGGATGTGTGACGTGTTCCCCCTACCTCCCATGCCAATGAGTAGACAGCCAATGAATAACATGGCTGCACAAACAGATAATGATAATTAGCAGACAGCACAGTTATTGTATGCTGCCTGCATTGACCTTGACTGGCACAGACAATGTTTGAGCTACAAACATTTCTCCATTTGCACAAGGTGGCAGAGTCCAGAATATAACTTCCTCTGCATTGCAAGCAAAAATCTGCCCGCCATGAATTTTTATGCCTACTTGACACCATATGGATAATGGCTGGCTAAGCAAAAAATTGCATTTGTGTGGTAGTGAAGTTAATTTGCAACATCTGTCTAACACTATTTGTATATTTTTATTATGTGCCAGTGGACTAAAAATAACAGTGAAGCCAATTATTGGTTTAATGAATGGGTGGTTCCAATTAAGCTTTTTTTTCAGCTTATTAGTGCTGCAACTTCTTTAACTGTTACTTGGGTATTTATCTTGATTCATAAGTCATCCTTTGACCCGACCTTATCCCTGATGGTAAATTGATGGATAACAATTTCTTTATCATGTAGAGTGAAGCATTGAAAATGAGAGGACCTGCTCTGTTAAAATCTATTGAATGTCATGCACCGATGCAGAGGAAATAAGACCACATTATTGAACTCTCAAACAACAGCTTCGATTTATATGTTGCTTCTGATGTAATAAAACACCCCAAGTTGCTCCACAGGAGTGATATTAAATGAAATTGGACACAGAAACAGTGAAGGAGATATCAGGAAAGATGACAAGTTTGCTCAGAGGTAGGGTGTAAGGTAATCTTAAAGGAGGAAAGAGAGGTTGAGGGTTTTAGGGAAGGAATTACAGAGCTTTACAGGGCCTTTGCAATTGAAAGCATGGCCGCCAATGGTGGAATGCTTAAAAAAGAGGATATGCAAGTGGTCAGAATTGGAGGAGCATGGATATCTGAGGTTGTTAGGTGAGAGGAGGTTATTTGGCTGTAGCTGGCTGGAGTGCAGCTGCAATGACTCTGGATCTACAATACAACATGGAAACGGAGCAGTGGCTGTGGAGATGGGAAGTTATGTGTGATGCCCTCTGCCAAGCTGGAGTCAGACCCCTCTATGCTCCATGACAGTGCCAGGAGGCTATTTGGCAGATCAGGCAATGCGCCCAGCATCCTCGGCAATGCTGTCCTGTATAATGCCCTATCAATATTCTTATCTGATTGCCCTGTAGCAGAACTCAACTGCGACCTCATCCTCTGGTAAACTGGCACACAAGCTGTCCTTTCCTCTGACCTGGCTGCAGCCCAGGCGTGCTGGTGACTCATCGCGTTGCTGTTTCCAACGTGAACAATTCTACTACCCAAGGCTTATGTTGTGCTGATAACGGAGGTAGCATTACAAGTGTCGAATCAGTGCTGTGCTCTCTCTCTTTCTGGGGCTGGACAGGTGACAATACTTGTGTGTCTAAAAGCAAGAAATAGGAATGGGAAAGTCTGGGGTGAGTAAAGTGGGGTGGGGACTAAAGCAAGAGATCCATTATCATATCATTCATAATGTTGAGCTGGGAGTTGAGAAAAAGCATAAGGCAAAAATATACCATAATCCTTAATGCTCTCTGTGCTCCCTGATGCCACGGGCTCTGTCACAGCCAGCCCCATGATGCAACAGGCCACCTCCTCCATTGAGCTCAAGAGTTGCAGGGGTCCTTGTTCTCCACCTTGTTCTGCTCTGCTTTGGGTAATTATGGGTGGCCTTGCCCTGCAACAGAGATGCCCATGATTGTGTATTACTGTGTTTAGATAATGTACCTGCCATAGCTGAATAGCTGGATTTGTGAAATTATTGGAAGCTGGGTGTGAGACTGGCAGTATTGGTAGATGTACTGGATGCTAGGCTTGAGCCCTGATTGTCATGCTGGATGAGTGATGGGAGTCTGGTGGATTGAGCATTGGAGGTTGCTGGTTGGCTGTGTATGAAGTCTATCTGAGATGAGTTCACTGATCTTCACTACCCTAGTAAAGTCATTAGCTTCTTGTTGCCCTGCTGCTGGGTCTTCAGAGCTAGTTTTCTTACATTGACCTGCTTGGCTATGTGATCCTATTTCCTATGAGGGTAATGTATCTAGCTTCCTGTGGAAAAAAATGATCTCTCTATCACCCACCTCCATGAGTAATGCTTCCATGAGCTAAGAGCACTTCCTCTTCAATGGTGTTCCATTTGTGCAGCTCTTATATGCAGCCAATGTCAGCAGCAGCTTATTTTCACTGCGTGCAGCTTGCTATTAGGTTGGGCAGACTGTCTTTAGAATGAGTAAGTTGGTTGTATCATGGGAGATGAGTGCATGGTGATCATTCCCTGCTGAGCATTGAGGCAGTCAGCAGCATGGACTTCAGACCAGCAGATCAATGAGGCGACAGTACCAAATTAGTGTGCTACCTGCCTCAATGGCAACTGGCATGGTGGGCAGGTCACAAACTGCGCAGGAAAATGGGCTATAATGAATGTTTAACCCCAAACTTTAATCAAACATGAATGTTTTTGTATAATATATTTGCATAATTGAAGAAAGAATAAAGAAAGACACACATTGATATTGTACCTTGAATAAATCTGAAACCAAAAGAGAAAACGCTGGAAAATCCTGGCAGGTCTGGCAGCATCTGTAAGGAGAGAAAAAAGCTAAAATCTGCCTTTGCTTTGACAAAGAGTCATCTGGACTCGAAACGTCAGCTCTTTTCTCTCCTTACAGATATTGTACCTCTCATGTCCTCACTACATCCCAAAACACTTTACAACCAATGAAGTGTAGTCACTGATAAGAAATGTGGCAGCCAATTTATACATAGAAGGCTCCCACAAACAGACATGTAATAATGACCAGATAATCTGTTTTTTTTTGGAAAAGATTTTGAGGCTCAGGATAAATATTGACCAGGATGGTAATGTTACTGGATGAATAATTCAGAGGCCTGGATCAGTTCTCTGCAGCTGGGAATTCAAATCACACAATGGCACCTGGAGGTATTTAAATTTAATTCATTAGTGTGTCTGGAATAAAATGTTAAGTCACATTAATAATGATCATGAAACTACTGAATTGCTGTCTGGTTCACTAATGTCTTTCAGGGAAGGAAATCTGCCGTGTTTACTAGTCTGACCCATGTGTGATACCAGGCACATACCAACGTTCTTGATTCTTTATTGAATCCATATAGGAAATCATTCAGCTGTAGATGCTTCACCACCACAGACTCGAGGGCAATCAGGGATGTCGGGATGGGCAATAAGTGCTGACTTTGCTGCTGATGCTCACATCCCAAGAACGAATACAAATAAACAATAGCAATGAACCATCCCTGCCCTTCTTTTCTTCAAAATTGTGCCACAGAATCTTTAACATGATGCACATAAGAGAGCAGACAGGGCCTTTATTTAGTATCTCATCTTATGGACAGCACTCTCAACAGTGCAGTACTGCTTCAAAACTGGACAGGAGTGCCAGCCTAGTTTTTGCTAAGCCTCCAGAATGGGACATGGACACACAACCGTCGAATGCAAAGGCAGGAGCGTCACTGGCTCAGCCATGGTTTACCCTTTAAGCCAGAATATAACTTCCTACTTTTCTTTTAGACTTAATTTTCTGTCATGTTTTGTGAAGACCCACTGTAAGAAGATTGTATCTTGGAAAATGGGGCACCTTGGCCGTGGGTAAAATGGATGTGGTTCATTAGAAGACTTAGCAGCCATACACGCATGTAATAAGCAAATTGCCCAGCTCAATTGTTAACTGTTATGTAGGTGAAATATTTCAGTCTGTAACTGAGTATAGTCAGAACGGCATCAACTCTGCTCTGTAAAGCTCTGCAATTTTAGATGGAGGGAGGCAGAATGTTGGTATTTTTCTCATATGACCTATGTGCCTTCAGTCTGTTGATATAGACATTTCAGCTACTAATTTGCATGCTACATGGAATATTTAGCATTAAATGATGGGGATTATGTTTGACTGCAGAATGTGGACTTGCTTTGTTCCTTGAGTGGATGCAGGCGATTCAGAGGTGCTGGATTCTACCCTATTGTTTCCCTTAGAGAAGGCCGCGTTCTATTAATGGGTGAAGCAAAGCTGGTTGAAGGTGCCGACTCATCTTTGGAGATAAACAACAACTTGCTCCTGGATCTGGCCAAACTTGTCATCAACAGTTCCAAGCAGCAGGCACCCGAGAGGGTCGGCCAACCCGACTACCTGCCCTTCGACCATGGCTATATTTGTGACTGGATGGAGAGGGAGCACATGGTGTTTGCTGGCACCATCGAGGTCTTCCATGCCCCATGGGCACCGCTGGGACTGGGGTGTTTTATCAACCCCGTTAGTCAATTTTGGTTTGATGTTTTAAATTTCCTTTGCAATTTGCTTTTGTTTGATGCAGTGTCCCTTTAGGAGCTGCTCCCTTGATTTGTCCCTTAGTCTGTATAATTTACTTTAATTGTTCCCATCTAAAATAGTATTGGAAATAAACAACAATGTGCAGAATATTACTGAAGAACAGGCATCCATTTAAATTGTGCAATATTGCTGCAGATACGAGACAGGAAGGAAGTTACATACAGAGACTTGAGAACTAAAGACGTTACAGATTTCTATTAGAACTAATTATTTTAAAGCAAACATCATAACACAAGGTGGTAATCTTTTACCTGCTTTATTCCAGAATAAGTTCCTTTCTTAGGACGATTAAAAAAAAATTGTAGTTGCAACTCCCAGCTGAGGCAGCATTGGCAATCCAGAAAGTGAAGGTCATTCCTGAGTGGTCACAGGTGACGCAATGATTTATCTCTATCCGCCTTATCACTGAACTCATGAGGTGAATAAGTAGGACATTTCTTCCTGCTTGTCCCAGTTGTTCATTTCAGAACGGTGCATCCTGTGTTCAGCCTCGAAATTCTAGGACACTAAACGGATATTGCATTAGAGGTTTAAAATAACCAAAGCTTAAGTATCGCTCTAGTAATGTAAAATTAAACTTATTCATGTGGTTAATCTGAAACAATGGGTAAATATACTAAGAGTTTTTGATCATTATGGGAAAAGACTTTCTCTGTGCATTGAGTGTAATGGAACACATAATTGTGCCACAGCTCATGCACAGAGGAAACCATCTCCCAGTGTCAGCACACCATGCAACAGAGGAATAGAAAGAAATATAGAAAGAAACACTACAGAAGGAGGCCATTTGGCCCATCGAGACTGTCCTGACCACAATCCCGCCCAGGTCCTTTCTCCATAACCCCACTTATTTACCCTACTAACCCCTTGACACTAAGGGGCAATTTAGCATGGCCATACAACCTAACCCGCACATCTTTGGAGTGATAATTAACTTTTGGTGGTTATGTATCAGGGTCCAAAATATTAGCAAAATGAGCAACAATAGGAGTGTAACATAGGAGATAAAACGGTGACATAAGCTGAGGTAAAGATAAAGCAGTTTATAAATGTGTCCAAGGCCTGAAGAGTAGATTATTATCTTTAGCTCAATATGTGGTTAGAGATCCTCCAGGTTTGTGAAGATTTTCTGTGTTTGGAATCATCAACACATTCAAGATGTTTATGAACAAAGAACAAAGAAAGGTACAGCACAGGAACAGGTCATTCGGCCCTCCAAACCTGTGCCGATCATGATGCCCTAACTAAACTAAAAAAAAACATTCTGCCCTTACCCTGTCCATATCCCTCTATTCCCTCCCTATTCAGGTATCTATCCAGATGCCTCTTAAATGTTGCTAATGTGCTTGCTTCCACCACTCCTCTGGCAGTGCATTCCAGGCACCCACCACCCTCTGTGTGAAATACATCCCTCATGCATCTCCCTTAAACTTTCCCTCCTCACCTTGAACCCGTGCCCCCTTGTAATTGACACTTCCACCCTTGGAAAAAGCCTCTGATTATCCACCCTGTCTATGCCTCTCATAATTTTGTAGACCTCTATCAGGTCTCCCCTCAGCCTCCGTCTTTCCAGTGAAAACAATCTTAGTTTATTCAACCTCTCCTCATAGCCAATGCCCTCAAGACCAGGCAACGTCCTGGTGAACCTTCTTCGCACTCTTTCCAAAGCTCCCATGTCCTTCTGATAATGTAGTGACCAGAGCTGCACACAATACTCCAAATACAGTTAGGAAATATTGAACAGAGGAAACTTTCACAAACATGTTTGCCAAGCTTTCACTCATATTATGTACACAGGGCATGGGATCTTAGTGGTCAGTCAAGTTGAGACAGGCATGGATGGCCGGGGGAGATGGCGGGGGAGTGGTGGATGTCGGTTGACTGGGTGTTGGTCCGTTGCTGGGGGTGGGGGTTGTGTGGTCAGTGGCAGAGGTAGGTTGGGTGGTCAGTGAGGGGGGTGTTAGGTGTTTGGGAGGGTTTGGGTGGTCAGTGAGGGAGGTGGGGTGTTGTCGTCAATCAGGTGTCAGGTGGTTGGTCAGGAGATGGTTAATAGGAAGTAAGTCTGTTGGGGGGTTAGGTGTTTGAGGGAGGGGGGAGGCGGAGGGGGGCGGGTAGTCAGTAGGAGAAGGAGTCCCATGGGAGATCAGTACTATTATTGCCCAGGAGTTAGAAGTGGTTTTAATACTATCTTTTCCTGGGTAACTATTACTGTAATACAGTTAGAACCGTTAAATCATATTTTCAGATGGTTCAGTTTGCAGGGAAATTGCCCAATGGATGTTTGAATTTGCTGTCGGGAAGCTCAGAAGTTACAGGCTGTAATGACTTCAATCAGGCCATTGAGGTTGGCCTAATGGAGTATGAACTCCCTGATTAAGGATCCAATTGATGGGCCAATCAGGGAGTCTTTGCCTTGTACTTAAATGGGAGTGTCAGTTCCTCTGGCACTCCCGGAGTTAGACTGCTAACTGCTCGCAATCTGTGTACTGCTGTTAGAGTTGTAAATAAAGGGATTTTGGTGAAGGGACTTCTGCCTCCAAAGACTTATTACACAGGCCAGGAAGTATTATGTCATCATGCAACTCCTGTCAACTTGTCCATTATAGATATCTATAATGGAAACTACCAATGTAAACTTGTCACACTGATTTACACCCTCCCACAAATGGTGATCCTACAATACTTCTGTTTTGTGTCTCATCATTCTATAGCACTGAGAAACTCTATGCTGTTCCAAATTGATGTACGTTCCTCTACTAAGAAAGCATTTCTTTCAGATGAGATGATAAACAAGACCAGCCTCACATCGGTGGTGGGTAAGTTGTTGGAAGATATTTTGAGAGACAGGATCTACAAGCATTTAGAGACTTAAGGAATGATTAGGGACAGTCAGCATGGCTTTGTGAGTGGAAAATCATGTTTCACAAATTTGATTGAGTTTTTCGAAGGGGTAACCAAGAAGGTAGATGAGGGCAGTGCAGTTGATGTTGTCTACATGGACGTAAGCAAGGCCTTTGACAAGGTACCACATGGTAGGTTGTTGCATTAGGTTAAATCTAACGGGATCCAGGATGAGGTATCTAAATGGATACAAAATTGGCTTTTTGACAGAAGGAAGAGGGTGGTTGTAGAGGCTTGTTTTTCAAACTGGAGGCCTGTGCCCAGCGGTGAGCCTCAGGGATCAGTGCTGGGCCCACTGTTATTTGTCATTTATATTAATGATTTGGATGAGAATATAGGAGGCATGGTGAGTAAGTTTGCAGATGACACCAAGATTGGTGGCATATTGGACAGTGAAGAAAATTATCTCCAATTGCAATGGGATCTTGATCAATTGGGCCAATGCGCTGACGAATGGCAGATGGAGTTTAATTTAGATAAATACGAGGTGATGCATTTTGGTAGACTGAACCAGGGCAGGACTTACTCAGTTAATGGTAGGGTGTTGGGGTGAGTTACAGAATAAAGAGATCCAGAGGTACATGTTCATAGCTCCTTGAAAGTGAAGTCACAGGTGGACAGAATGGTGAAGAAGGCATTCAGCATGCTTGGTTTCATTGGTCAGAACATTGAACACAGGAATTGGGACGTCTTGTTGAAGTTGTACAAGACATTGGTAAGGCCACACTTGGAATACTGTGTACAGTTCTGGTCACCCTATTATACAAAGGATATTATTAAACTAGAAAGAATGCAGAAAAGATTTACTAAGATGCTACTGGGACTTGATGGTTTGAGTTATAAGAAGAGGCTGGATAGACTGGGACTTTTTCCTCTGGAGCATAGGAGGCTGAGGGGTGATCTTATAGAGGTCTATAAAATAATGAGGGGCACAGATCAGCTAGAAAGTCAATATCTTTTCCCAAAGGTAGGGGAGTCTAAAACTATAGGTTTAAGGTGAGAGAGGAGAGATACAAAAGGGTCCAGAGGGGCAATTTTTTCACACAGATGGTGGTGAGTATCTGGAACAAGCTGCCAGAGGTAGCAGTAGAAGCAGGTATAATTTTGTCTTTTAAAAAGCATTTAGACAGTTACATGGGCAAGATGGGTATAGAGGGATAGGGGCCAAATGCGGGTAATTGGGATTTGCTTAAGGGTTTAATAAAAATGGGCAGCATGGACAAGTTGGGCCAAAGGGCCTGTTTCCATGCTGTAAACCTCTATGACTCTATGACCATGAATGGGATTTTCTGTCCTTTCCTGCCGGAGTCAACCCTCATTACAGGTTCCCCGGTGGATGAATGCAAATTGCCATTGACTTCAGTGAGTCCGGCAGATCCTGCTGGCGGCCAATGGTGAGATGCCTCCGCTGTGGGAAAATCCACCACGCAGCTGGGGGTGGGGGGGCAGGGGGGGGGGTGGTTGGGGCGGTGGGGGGGGGTGGTGGTTGGGGGGTTGGGGGGGGGAGAGAAAGTCTGGCCTATTTCTTTCTTCTCAGGTGAATAGAAAAATATCCCACTGCCCCATTTAAAATAAGAACAGGGTGTTATTGCTAACAAATATTTATCCTTGTCCTTCATCACCAATGTAGATTATCCAGTAATTTATCATATTTCTGTTTATGGACCTTGCTGTGGGCAACTTTGCTACTCAGAATTTTAGGACAAAAATTCCAAATGTCCAGCTAGCATGATAAAGGGAGAGTTGCAGATCAGTTTTTTGGGCTAGTTTTTACTCCCAATCTTGTGCATATAGTGCTTGAAAAAATGGACAAGACTGTTTCTAGTTAGTAGAGGCAGTGGGTGGGGCTTAACTCACCAGCCAGCAGCAGAGGGAGCTATTGTGTGTGCGTAGATCTCTGTGTCTGCACATGCGCAACTATAACAGCAGAGGCCTGACAGAGAGAGAGAGTGAGCTCTCGGGCCTCAGCTGCTGCAGCCAGCCACCACCCCCTCCCCCCCCCCCCAGCTATTGTGGTGCTTGCAGCCAATCGCAAGCCCTACACCACCCGGAAATATAGCCACCACCATCTCCCCCACCGCCCAGACTGTTTGCACCCCTCCCTCGTTGTACCGATCGCAGGAAGATTGCGCAGTGGCCCCCACCCCTCTCTCCATTGATCTGATGCAGAGTGGCAGCAGGTGCGCTTCCTCCACTGATCGCAGTGACCTCGGCCTGGCCACACCCCTCCAGGCCTTACCCCATAGATCCCACCCCCTTCAGGCCCTGTCCCCCATAGGTCCTGCCCCTTCAAGCCCTGCCCTCCGGCCCCAACCAATAAGGCCCGTCCCCTTCAGGCACCAGTCCCATATATCCCACCCCCATATGCCCCGCCCCTTCAGGCCCACCCCCTGGCACTGCATGGTGGGTAATGCCAAGGTGCCCAGTGGGCATTGCCAAGGTGCCAGGTTGGCAGTGCCAAGCTGACACTACCCAAGGAGCACTCTCCCCTTGCTCTTGGCCTCCACGGGGGCCTCAATGGCCTCTGGTTCCACCATCGAGGCCAACACGACCGTTCCCCTTTCATGGGGAGTAGGTGTTTTCCTCGCCGCAGAGAACCTCTCCCAGCGAGGCCGTAAAGGCAAGTGAGCCCGGATGAATGACTTTACAGATGTAAATGAATATTTAAATATATTTGAATAAATTATTCAGCCTCTTGCTGGAAATGGGCAACAGGCTGATCGCACCAGAATTCCGGTGCCGGTAATATTGTGAGAACCGAGAATTCAGGCACGACCCTGATTTCCTGGCTTTCGCGTGACTTTACCAGTTCACTCCACCCATCGGTGGGCAGGGGAACCAGTAAAATCACGGTCTAAAAGTACTTCCTTGGCTGTAAAGTTTATTGGAAAATTCTCAAAGCATTATATAAATTCAAGTTACTTTTCTTTATCAATAGTAAGGTAAGACGAAAGTAATGGCCCAGATTTTACAATTGTAATGGCAGGTTTTGCTGCCATCACTCTGTGAAACTTACAGCAACTTCTGGGACCACACGTGCACATAGAAATCCAAAAACATGGCAGTCCAGAAGCTCTTATCAATGAATCCTTGCTCCTCCACAAATTGCATTTTTAAAGTCCTGACAGATAGGAAAATTATCTAGAGATCCCCTGATTTGACCTGAACTTCCACTTTTTGCACTGTTAGTTTCACCGTAAAAAAAACTCTTGCCAAAGTTAAGCCTTGTTTCACGGGATTTTTAACAGCAAATTAAGTCATAATTTCTTTTTTATTCATTCATGGGACATGGAGGTCGCTGGCTGGCCAGCGTTTATTGCCCATCCCTAGTTGCCCTTGAGAAGGTGGTGGTGAGCTGCCTTCTTGAAACCCTGCAGTCTACGTGCTGTGGGTTGACCCACAATGCCGTTAGGGAGGGAATTCCAGGATTTTGACCCAACAATTGCGAAGGAACGGCGATATATTTCCAAATCAGGATGGTGCGTGGCTTGGAGGAGAACTTGCAAGCGGTGGAGTTCCCATGTATTTGCTGCCATTATCATCCCACTGGCAGGACAGACCCAGCAGAGGTGGCGGCGCAGTGATATACAGTTGGGAGGGAGTTGCCCTGTGAGTTCTCAACATTGACTCCAGACTCCATGAAGTCTCATGGCTTCAGGTTAAACCTCAGGATAAGTTGTTGACCACTTCGGACTGAAATGTGGAGAAATTTCAGTCGGAATTCTCCAGCGGGTTTTCCACCAGCGTGGGATGACATCAATGGGAATTCCTTTTGACAGCGACAGGACCAGAAAATCCCGCCGCTAGCAAACAACGCGCCACCTCCCGTTGGTGGAAACACGTGACTGGGAGGCCAGAGAATCTCGCCCAACATCTTTCAAAAGATTGTGACATTTTGGAATTCATGACCCTAGCAGGCTCTGGATACTCAGCTACTGGGTATATTCAAGACTGAGATTGGCTGATTTTTGAATACTAAGGGTTACAGGGAATGGGCCAGAAAGTGGAGTTGAGTAGAAACTCATTTGTGATGATCTTACTGAATGGTGGAGCAGGCTTATTGGACTCTATGGCCCATTCCCGCTCCTAGTTCTTAAGTTCTTATCTCATGCATTCTAACCTCACTTCATCTGCAGACAGCAATTGGTATTCCCTCCATGTAAGCATTACCATGCAAAGTGGCCAGTATATTATACCCATCTTGATTCAACTAATAAATAGCTTTTGAGATCTGACACCATTTAAATTAAATAGAAAACATTTTAGCAAAGTAGGATTGATGTTATGCTAACAATTTGAGATGACAAATACCCAGGAGTGATATATATTTACAGGTAGTTATAAGGTATTCACTTGTTGACAATTACAAAGACTGCAAATTTTAATTAAACAGAATCTTAAGTTTAAGTAGTCCTAAAGTAGTGTCAAATTAATCCAATTTCAATTGTTGATGTGCAATGATTGATAAATGTGCTGACCATTTTTATGCTGGCGATAGAGGCAGTATTCTCTTGTGATTAGGTGTAATGACGCATTTATGTTTTGACCACATTGAGTGTGCAGAGGAAATTTATCCCCAGTAATAGTGAGTGGCAGAATAGAGCAACAAAATTTAAAAAAAATCAGAAGTTAGTTGATATTATTCACATCTAGCTTTTAAGTATGCACCTCATGCGTTCTCTGATATACTCAACAAAGCTAACAATTGCAAATCATTGTGACATAAATGACACAGAAGACACATAATGGAACTGAGAAAGAGACAAATATGACCATGTCTTATGAAATCGTGCTGGGTGAAATCGCACATGGGCAGGGATGCTAAACAGGCTGAATAGGATCTGTCACTCATTGAACAACACACTTCCTATTCACTTATATTGAAGTCAACAAAACGGAATCAAATGAAATGTAAATCAGTAGACTGATGCGATACCAATTGCTTTGCGTCCATGTTCATGTCCAGTTCCACTTCCCTGTTATTATAATTTAGAAATAAATGATTAGATTTAATGATGCAATGCTGGAATTAAGAAAATATCCAGAATTAAGAATCTACTGATGACCATGAAACCATTGTCTATTTTCGAGAAAACCCATCTGTTTCATGAATATTTTTTAGGGAAGGAAATCTGTCGTCTTTACCTGGTCTGGCCTACATGTGACTCCAGAGTCACAGCAGTGTGGTTGACTCTCAACTGTCCTCTGAAATGGTCTACCAAGCCACTCAGTTTCAAGGACAGCATAAGATAGGCAATAACAATGCCCATGTTCCACAAATGAATAAAAGTAAATGCTTAATTGGGGATGGAAATTGAAACCTTTGTCATGACCTTATGCATTTTCCTTCAGTTCCAACAAGTTATGCATCACATAAATTTTCAGAATTTCAACATGACTATTTTTAATATGTTCCGTTCTCTCCTGTCAAAAGAAAAATATTTGAATTAATGTTTTTGTGGCAGCAACATGATTAACTGTGAGTATACTTTGGAAAATGTAAATTGGTATATATAGTACTTGAATACATGTTGATATTTAAGTAGCTATTATGTGCAAGCCAATAAAATTTAGCTACTAACATGCTGAATACTAAGTTGGGATGCTGACACAATGGTTAACACTGCTGCCTCACAGCGACTTGGGTTTGATTCAGGCATTGGGTGACTGTCTGTGTGGAGTCTGTGTGTTCTTCTCATTTCGACGTGGGTTTCCACCGGGTGCTCTGGTTTCCTCCCACAGTCCAAAGATGTGCAGATTAGGTGGATTGGCTATGCTAAATTGCCCCTTAGTCTCCAGGGATGTGTCGGTCAGGTGGATTAGCCATGGTAAATACATGGGGTTATGGAGATAGGGTAGGGATAGGCCTGGGTAAGATGCTCTTTCAGAGAGTCTATGCAGACTTTATGGGCCAAACATCTTCCTTCTGGACTGTAGGGATTCTATGGTTCTATATGTAGTATTGTTATGAAGAGTAGTCATATCGGACTCAAACGATCAGTTCTCTTTCTTTCGTCATAGATACAGTCAGGCCTGCTGAGATCTTCCAGCACCTTCTGTTTTTATTTCAGATCTCCAGCATCTGTAGTCGTTTGCTTTTATTTTAAGCTGAATATTATCCCTGACTGATGTGTCTTCAATACTGATGTTCAGTCATTGAAAAGCAGTTTATCAATATAATGTACTGCTGATTTAGTCCAGATCATAACAAGTACTCATCATAACAACCTGCACTTAATTATGAACAGAAGTTTGAAAAATAAGTAACTAGAAATCTGGTTCTGATTTGCTTGACTTAATAACGTGGCTAAAATGATGAAGGTCTGTTTTATTGGCACACAAAATGGTGCCTGACTCTGTCGGCTGGTCAGCACTGATTTTTAGCACAGATTTTCTTTGGTTGCAACCATAAGAAGAGCATAATTAATCAGAAACTGTCAGACATCTCAGGAACAAACTGTGGCGCCATCCTGTGGTTTTCCTTCATTTTAGTAGCTGAACTGTAAAATAAAACATATCACTGGAAAATGAATACTTTCTTTCATGCATTAGTGTTTGCTTTTTTCCTGCTGGATGATTAGAAACTGAAGAACCAAAACCATTTGCCTCCAATGTTCATTTATCTTGTTGAACCTCTGGATATAAAATATCACAGTAAGAAGTCTCACAACACCAGGTTAAAGTCCAACAGGTTTATTTGGTAGCAAATACCATAATCTTTCGGAGCAGAGCTCCTTCGTCAGATGGAGTGGATATCTGTTCTCAAACAGGGCAAGTTCCTGTGGGGGAACACTTCAGCAGTCACGGGCATTCAGCCTTGGATCTTCAGGTAAGCGTTCTCCAAGGTGGCCTTCACAACACACGACAGCGCAGAGTCGCTGAGCACAAACTGATAGCCAAGTTCCGCACACATGAGGACGGCCTAAACCGGGATGTTGGATTTATGTCACATTATCAGTAACCCCCACAGCTTGCCTCCTGGACTTGCAGAATTTCACAAGCTGTTCTGTCTGGAGACAATACACATCTCTTTAACCTGTGTTGAATGCTTCCTTCACCCACATTGTCAGTACATTTAAGACCTGGCTGGCTGGAGAGATTTGCATTCTAATCAGTATTCTGTAATTTGATTTCTGTGTCTGTGCACTGTTTGAGAACAGATATCCATTCCATCTGACGAAGGAGCTCTGCTCCGAAAGCTTATGGTATTTGCTACCAAATAAACCTGTTGGACTTTAACCTGGTGTTGTGAGACTTCTTACTGTGCTTACCCCAGTCCAACGCCGGCATCTCCACATTATAAAATATCAAGCAGTGAATATTTAATTATCTAGTGATATTTCTCATCTGAATGGTCCACATTGGATTGTCAGTTTTTATAGAATCCATAGAATTCCTACAGTGCAGAAAGAGCCCAT
The DNA here is from genome assembly GCF_964213995.1 of Mustelus asterias. Taxonomy (NCBI): domain Eukaryota; kingdom Metazoa; phylum Chordata; class Chondrichthyes; order Carcharhiniformes; family Triakidae; genus Mustelus; species Mustelus asterias. The sequence goes on from NC_135801.1 coordinate 71,760,553, forward strand.
TCGGCCCATCGATGCTGCCCCAACAACAATTTGACCCAGGCCCTATCCCTGTAACCCACATATTTATCCTGCTAATCTCCCTAATACTAAGGGTGGGATTTTACGGCCTCACTTGTCCTGAAACTGTAAATTCCCGCCCGAGGTCAACAGACTTTTCCATGGTCCGTCGCTCGCCTGCTCCAATTCTCATGGTGGGCGGGATGGTAAAATTCCAGCCTAAATGGCAATTTGGATGGCTAATCAACCAAATTTGCATATGTTTAGAGTGTGGGAGGAAACCGGAGCACCCAGAGGAAACCCACGCAGATACAGGGAGAACGTATCTCCACCCAAACTCCACACAGTCACCCAAGGTTGGAATTGATCCTGGGTCCCTGATGCTGTAAGGTGCCCAATTGAATCATGGGAAGAAGGTTTAATACAGTGGTGGGAGCAAGTGGAAATAACTACATCCAGGAAATATCAGTTGGGTTAAAATTGCTGCTACATAATATAAGGAACACTTACTTCAAATGATTATTACAATGTTATCATTGGAGCCTACCAAGCAGATATAAAATTCATTTTTCAAACCTTTTTTCCCTCCTTTCCTGATGGACAATGGTTCATATTGGAGCATGTTCATAAAAGTGACAATTTTTAATGTGTGATCCTAAAAGTGAAACTCATCAAGCTACTTAATCTTCTCACATCAGGAAAAGCCAGGCCACTTCAGCCAGCCCATGTCAAAAACCTGGCTGAGATGAGTTACCAACATAGGCCTTCTTGCTGCCTCCAAATTGCAACTTACAATGGGAGAGAAATTCAATTTACGACTGCTTGATTTCCTGGCATCATTTCCAAAGTAGAACCAGCGTCAGTCCTTTCAATGTGATGCATGGGCTACTGTATTCAAACAATGCCAAAAGTATGCCATATGACACATTGGGCTGGAATTTGCTCTTAACATCATACAAATGGCCTTAACTGTTTTGTAGTTCTTGAACTTGCTCAGGAACATTTTGTGGGGTTTTGAACCAGAATTTTCTGCAAATTATAGAGGCAAATAGCAAAACAGTTCCTGTGTTTTGGTCCCAGGGCAACCAACTGTGTTTCTTCAGAACAAATTAAGTTGAAGAATGATCTGCGCAGAGTCTGAACCAGTGTTATCTGGAATAGTGAATTCAATGTCAAATCAAGTGCAGATGAGAAACAAAGGAGGAGAGAGAGATTAAACTGAGAGAGAGAGGAAAAGGGAGACTGAAAAGAAAAAGATGAATTTGACATTTTTAAAAAATCCCTTACAACAATAAAAGCTGAATGAATGAGACTCCATATTTGTAATTTTTAATCCCAGAGAGATTGATTATCAATAATTAACAACTTTCACATTATTAAAGGGTATTATGTTTAAAATGGAGAGATGGTGGCATACTGGTAATGTCAATGAATTAGTAATCCAGAGCCCCAGGCTAATGCTCTGAGGACATGGGTTCAAATCCCATCATGGCAGTTGGTGGAATTTAATTTCAGTTAATAAAATCCGGAATATAAAGCTAGTCTCTGAATAATCTCATTAGCGATAGACAGCATGGTTTTGTACGAGGGAGGTCATGCCACAAATTTGGTTGAGTTTTTTGAGGAGGTGACAAAAACGATTGATGAAGGAAGGGCCGTGGATGTCGTCTATATGGATTTTAGTAAAGCGTTTGACAAGGTCTCTCATGGCAGGCTGGTGCAAAAGGTTAAATCTCACGTGATAAAAGGTGAGCTAGCTGGATGGGTGGAGAACTGGCTTAGCCATAGAAGTCATGATGTGGAGATGCCGGCGTTGGACTAGGGTAAGCACAGTAAGAAGTCTCACACACCAGGTTAAAGTTCAACAGGTTTATTTGGTAGCAAATACCATAAGCTTTCGGAGCACTGCTCCTTCGTCAGATGGAGTGGATATCTGCTCTCAAACAGTGCACAGACACAGAAATCAAGTTACAGAATACTAATTAGAATGCGAATATCTAAAGCCAGCCAGGTCTTAAAGGTACAGACAATGTGGGTGGAGGGAGCATTCAACACAGGTTAAAGAGATGTGTATTGTCTCCAGACAGAACAGCTAGTGAGATTCTTTCTCAAGTTTCCTGTTCTTAGTGTGCATGTAGATGGTGTAGTTCCTTTGTCTCATCTGCTTGGCAGAGTTTCGCAGCTGGTCTGCGTCCTGAGCGCAAGTTGAGAATATGGATTCGATCTTGGTTTCCAGGCTGTGGCATTTGCTGTACAGTTGGTGTATGAGGTGTTTGAGGAGGGTGAGAGAGGTGCGACGGCAAAGTCTCTCAGCGTAGTCTGTGTTAAAGGTTGACCTGAGTGGGTTCGTGATCCGTAGTCCTTTCGGTATCTTGTCTGCTTTCTTGCATGTTTGTAGAAAGAGACTTCTTACTGTGCTTAGCCTTAGAAGACAGAGGGTAGCAGTGGAGGGGTCTTTTTCCGGTTGGAGGTCTGTGACTAGTGGTGTTCCGCAGGCCTCTGTACTGGGACCTCTGCTGTTTGTGATATATATAAATGATTTGGAGGAAGATGTAGCTGGTGTGATCAGTAAGTTTGCGGACGACACAAAGATTGCTGGAGTTGCGGGTAGTGATGAACATTGTCAGAGAATACAGCAGGATATAGATAGGCTGGAACATTGGGCGGAGAAATGGCAGATGGAATTTAATCCAGATAAATGCGAAGTGATGCATTTTGGTAGATCTAATGTAAGGGGGAGCTATACAATAAATGGCAGAACCATTAGGAGTATAGACACACAGAGGGACCTGGGTGTACAAGTCCACAGATCCTTAAAGGTGGCAGCACAGGTGGAGAGGGTGGTGAAGAAAGCATATGGCATGCATGCCTTTATTGGACGGGGCATAGAATATAAAAGTTGGCATATGATGTTGCAGCTGTATAGAATGATGGTTAGGCCACATTTGGAATACTGCGTCCAGTTCTGGTCGCCACACTACCAGAAGGACGTGGAAGCTTTGGAGAGAGTACAGAGAAGGTTTACCAGGATGTTGCCTGGTATGGAGGGTCTTAGCTATGAGGAGAGATTAGGTAAACTGGGGTTGTTCTCCCTGGAAAGACGGAGGATGAGCGGCGACCTAATAGAGGTGTATAAAATTATGAAGGGCATAGATAGAGTGAACAGTGGGAAGCTTTTTCCCAGGTCGGAGGTGACGAACACAAGGGGCCACAGGTTCAAAGTGAGGGGGGCAAGGTTCAACACAGATGTCAGGGGGATGTATTTTACACAGAGGGTGGTGGGGGCCTGGAATGCACTGCCAAGCAAGGTGATTGAGGCGGACACGCTGGGGTCGTTTAAGACTTATCTAGATAACCACATGAACAGACTGGGAATAGAGGGATACAAACGAATGGTCCAGTGGGCACATGAGCGGTGCAGGCTTGGAGGGCCGAAGGGCCTGTTCCTGTGCTGTATTGTTCTTTGTTCTTTGTCTCGGTAATAGTGACCATAAAACCATTGATGATTGTTGTACCAATATCCTTTAGGGAAGGTAATCTGCCATCTTTACCTGGTCTGGCCAGCATATAACTCAAGATCCAGAGGAATGCAGTTGACTCAGAAATGGCCAAACAAGCCACTCAGTTCAAGGGTAATTAGGGATGGGCAACAAACATTGTCCTTGCCAGTGATGTCCACAGCCTGTGAAATAATAATTTCAAAAGTGACAAAAGTTACTCTCAGTGCTGAATTAAGTTCATAATTACCATGTAAATAGAATAACTTTATGGCAGTCAGTTTATGTCAATGATGGGACAGGTAGTGAGTGCAATGTTGTTTTCACAAACTAATCATGCAACTGGGACAGCAATGTTTGGATATTGACAATTAATTACACATCTGCACCTTGCCTGAAGTTGCAGTACATTAACTGTTCAATAACAATGATACTATTAACCTCACTGTTATTCAGGGAACAAAATCTGGGCCCAGGTTTTCACCATGACAGAGGGCCTCTTCATCGTGGTAAAAGCAGCAGCAATGCCCGAAAATCTTAAGTTCTGTGCCTGAGCATGGCATTTCCAACTTTCACGAGGATACAATTAGGGACTGGTTTTGTGTCTGCGCAGCTTATGGACATAACTGGCCACTTCAATCATCAGCTGTCTTCACTGAAGTGAGATTTTGATAGACCGGGAGTGTGTAACCCGAAGGTTGCAGGTTAGACCAGGTAAGAACAACTTTGTGAATTTGTTTAGTTAGGTATGATACCCCTTTGGATTTGGTTTTGGGACACCTTTGGGGAGGTAAGGTTCCCTTTAGTGGAGGTCAGATGCCTCCTGGGGTAGGGGTAGGACTTTGGAATTGTTAAAATTAGATATATATGTGCATAAAAAGTGCATAAACCTAGTACTGTCAAGCTTACTGTCAACAAGCCTGTCAAAATCAATTGTCAAACTGTCAGAAGCACCTGTCAAAGAACATAAGATCATAAGAAATAGGAGCAGATGACATGGCCCATTGAGCCTACTCTGCTATTGAATACAATCATGGCTGATTTTGGGCTTCAACTCCATGTTTCCACCCATTGCATATATCTCTCTTAGTTCCCTGAAATTGAGCTGTCAAAGGGAGCTGTCAAAATTGTCAGTGGTATCTTTAAAAAGGGACATGTGAAAGGCAGCTATCAAGGCATTTAAAAGTCCTCCCCATTAAATTTTTGGGGAAGAAAATGTCTGGGGTATTACAAAAAGTATTGTCTGATATTTCACTAATGTTGACATTAACCTGAAGGGTTTCATTACTGAATTAGTGAAGCATGACTGATTCACAACCATCCATTAGGGGTAACTGGGGAGGCATATATTGGCATGGAGTGTATGAAATCCAACATCCAGGCAGCCATTGTTAAAGGTCCGGATTAATGGAGCTGGGAATTCTCCTGTCTGTGTGCAAAGCTGGGCCCTGGTCCACTATTACTTATGCCTTGACAAATTACTATTAAACTCTAAATTGCTTTTACCTGCACCTGAATTTATGCTCAAACCCTACATTGAGCTGGGAAACAGAGAACCAAGGATCTTATGTTCCTTTAAGCCTAAAAATTATTATTGACAAACAATTCACCCTGTTGCATAACATTTCCCTTTTTGCCACTTTAACACAGTTTAAATGAGCTGGAACGACAGATGAAGGATTGTCCTATGAATGTGCTAAGTGGGAGTGTGAAAACTGAACGCAATAAACAACTCATTAACCTGTCTCAGTAATTTGACAAATGGTTTGCAACCATTGTGTCAGCAGCTCCCTGACCCTGGGCACTCTGGAAAGGTTGTCTTGAATGTACTTTGATTGTGATCAAGCAGATAGAATGGGAACAGAAAAACACATTGACAGTTTGGCTTTCAAAGAGCAAGTTGTTAGGGCAGGTTGATCCCCACATTGAGAAGGTTGGGATAGATGACAAAAATCAAGTAGCAACTTGATTTATTGACTTGGAAAAAATATAGCTGAAAATATAGCTATGTGTGTTATTGTGTATTAGTCAAACTCTGTGAATGGAGCCTGATTATAACTGTGAAAGAAAATTGCTCAATATTTCACTAAAGTATAAATGGTCATTGGCAAAATTCACAATATCCAATGTGTACAAGGAGGAATGCATTGCTACATCCTTTGTATCGCACTATCATAGATAGATACTTGTCAATGCGAGTCTACTCTGGAACATAAGGCACATGGGATCCACTTACAGGGGCAGCAGATACCAGTGAACCTAAAACAATATCTATGGCAGACAGCCTCATAGTTTGGTATAGTCCGCATATTTGGTTAGTCTTCACTGACTTTTGGGATCTAAGTCATTCATGTAAAGTAAAATCAATAAGTGTCTAAATGTCAATCAGTGAGGCACTCTGCTTAGCTCTTCTCCAGTTTGACATAATTTCTGAGGGGAAGAGGGGGGAGGGGTGATGGGGGAGTGGGGAGGATGGAGTGGAAAAGGATGGGGGAATGGGGGATGAGGGTGAAGTGGGGATGAGGGTGAAGTGGGGATGAGAGTGAAGTGGGGATGGGGTAAAGTGGGGATGGGGTAAAGTGGGGATGGGGTAAAGTGGGGATGGGGTAAAGTGGGGATGGGGTAAAGTGGGGAATGAGGCTAGGGAGGGGGGAATGGTGATGGGGTGTGGAGCTGAGGAGTGGGGATGGGGAAGGGGAGTGGGACTAGTGGAAAGGGGATGGGAAGTGGGGCTGGGGGAGTGGGAATCGGGCTAATGGGGATGGGGGAGTGGAGGTGGGGAGTGGGAAGTGGGGATGGAGGGAGTTGAGATGGTTGGAGGGAGTGTGGCAATGTGGGAGAAGTGACAGGGAGCAGGAGTGGGGATGGAAGGGAGTTTGGATGAGGAAGGAGGAATAAAGATTGGGGTGGGGAGAGTGGCGATGGAGGAGTGGGGGAAGGGTGCAGTGGGAATAGAGGAGATAGAAGAATGGTTTGGACGTAGGAACTAAGGCTTTCTGCAGAGACAGAAACAGAAGTAATGTGCTGAGTTGGAGTAGCACCAGGAGATGGGCAGCCAGTAAAGCAGTGAGTGAAACCTGGGCACTGAACAGACCTTGTGCAGCAGAGGTATGGTGTATTCTGGCAGCATTTCAGTATGAGTATCAATGAATTACTACTCATTACAGATAGGGTAATGGGGCACTGAATCAATAACCAACAATTACATATAGATTGAGTTAGTAAATTATTGTTGATGATATGGCAATCTAATTTAAAGGCTTACATTTACCCAGAATGTAACATGACCAAGGACATGTGGAAGAATTTTATAGTCAATTAATTACATTTGAAGTTTGAGAATGTAGGTAATGTAGCGGCCAATTTGCACACAATATGATCCCACAAACAGCATTAAGGTAATGATCAGATAATCAGTTTATGGGCGTGTACCTATTATTAAGTGCACATACTTTTAGGTACTGGATGAAGGATAAATGTTCTCCGCTTTATCTGTTATACTGTGGTTGACTGGTTCTTGGAATTTTCACACATCAGCTTACTTGCCACGACCAAAAGTACTTGACCACGGAGGATTCAACCATCAGAAGGTAAAGGTCAGTGATGTTTGCCAATGTCATGTGATCAGATGTCACATGATTAGGTATCACATGGTCAGATATCATGCGATCAGGAATGCCTCCAATCAGAGTTGGCAACCTCATGGAGTGTATGTTTCAGGGCACAACATATGACAGGAACACCACCAAAAGATGTTGGACAACTTCATGGGCAGGTTGAAATATTCAAACCACAAAAGATTCCACAAGTTTATTGCATTATAAAATACATTTTTAAAATTCCTTTGTGATCACCTGGGTGAAGAAACATAACTGCCACAGAACAGATCTTCAAAAAGTCAATTAATTATTCTTCTCTTTGATAGCTGATTTGATTTGATTTATTATTGTCACATGTATTAGAAGAAAGTGAAAAGTACTATTATCTTTTCATTGGATTTTTGTTTCAAATTGCTGATGGTATTTTTCTCTCATTGCTATATATTGAGTGATGTTTTTTCCCCATTGATTTATAAATATGACATTGCATTCAGACCAGTACAAGCTAATGCAAAAATATATATAATCACGATTTGATGCCTGAATGTGACACTGATACTAATGTCAACCATGGGATCACTGATCTTCAAATAATAGTGTTACATGAATACAAATGAGCTGCTCTAGCTAGATAATAGGAGGCCATTTCCATATTATTTTGCAATGCTGGGCACGGTGGCCTTTGATGTATCAGGCTTGTTAGCAGGAATGTCAAGTAGCAGCAGCCAGCGAAGGGCTACTGACTTCCTGTTGTGCAGCAGATTGTGGATGAGTCATCAGCAGCAGTAGTACAAAAAGTATTTTTAAATATCCCAAACACTTATCTTTGCCTGCGGAGCTTGCAAAAATCTCTTTAAGGAACTTCAATGCCTGGTACCAAAGAGCGGAGTGCACATGATGCCACCTAGTAGCTCAAAATTGCTTTTGTGTCCTCTATACGTCATTGGGAGAGGTTTGTAAATAAGTTCCTGATGGAAATGGATAGAAACTAGTGACTCATTCTGAGGCCCAAACCAAAATGGTGGCAGCCTAGGATGGAGCAGTAAGCCTGTTGCTGGAATTTTGGGATGGAATAGTGAAAAGCTAACATTTTTAATATATTTCTGTTTCATTAATGCAAGAACAAAATTGTCGTTGTATAGCACTGTTAATGAAGTAAAACATCCCAAGATTTTCTCAGAAAAAAATTTGTACTGAACTGACAGAACAAAAGCAGGCCGAGAGCCCACTGATTTGATTTTGATTTGATTTATTATTGTCTATGTATTCGCATACATTGAAAAGTATTGTTTCTTGTGTGTTATACAGACAAAGCATACCGTTCATAGAGAAGGAAAAGAGAGAGTGCAGAATGTAGTGTAACAGTCATAGCTAGGATGCAGAGAAAGATCAACTTAATATAATGTAGGTCCATTCAAAGTCTGATGGCTGCAAGGAAGAAGCTGTTCTTGAGTCGGTTAGTATGTGACCTCAGACTTTTGTTGTTTTTCCCAACGGAAGAAGGTGGAAGAGAGTATGTCTGAGGTACGTGGGAGTCCTTGATTATGCTGGCTGCTTTTCTGAGGCAGCGGGGAGTGTGAACAGAGGCAATGGATAGGAGGCTGGTTTGCGTGATGGACTGGGCTTCATTCATGACACTTTGTAGTTTCTTGCGATCTTGGACAGAGCAAAGTCAACAGAATGAAAGAGATAGTGATCAACTTCAGGAGGCTTAGTGAAGGGCATGCTCCTGTTTACAGATGGTGATCAACAGTGGTCCGAGCACCATTCCATGTGGAGCAACACTTCAAACTTTTTGCCATTTTTTGTAGGTACCTTTGATCCCTACACTGCATTTTTTGTAATTAGCTTACCATCCATTTTCCTATCTGTTCCCTGACTCCATAAGCTCTCACTTTAGTCACCAGGCTACTATGCGATCTTGTAGAAATCACTGAACTGATGAAAACTATATTATGAATGTGAAATTTATTGTAAGACTCTTTATTCGGTTTCTTTACAATCTCTGTATATCATTAGTCATCCACAGAACCCTGGCTTTGGATGCCATTCCTTTTCCCCTCTTACAAGAGTGTTTCTGGTCTGTACCCAAACAATATCCTCTTTGAAGGCCTGCCATTATTTGTTCACCATTTTACCTACAAAAAGAGATATCAGAATCACAAATGGTTTGATTTAAAAAGTGGGTTTTAAGGAGTGACTTAAAAGAACGATGAGAGGTAAGGAGATTTAGGGAGGGAATTTCCTAGCTAAGCCCCTCAGGTAGCAGAAGACACAGATCCAATAGTGAAGAGCAAAGTAAATCTGAGATATATGCAAGAGGCCAGAAGCGAAGGTATGTAGTAATCTCAAAGGGTTGTCAGTCTAGGGGTGGATAAAGGAGATGATTCTGGAGACACCACACTATGAGAAGAAGTGCAACTGCACAGGATCTGGCCTCAAATTGTCCACAGCCCTCTGGGATCAATTATTTTAATTTTTACGTGTTCTGGAGTAATTCCAAGGATTTCAATAGAACTCAAACCATCTCTCAGATGATAAGATAATATGGGCCAAGACAATGTGTTATCGTTTGTTTCTAGGGAAGCCTAGGAATTAATCCAGACCTTGTCCTTGGACATGGACAGTGGTGGAGGATTGGAAGAAACCTGTCCTAATTGACATTTCTTGGATTTCTTACGTGATTAAGAATCCAGACAAACCTGGTTTCCACCTTGAATTCTGCACCCCTGACTCTGTGCATCGCAGTGTGCTATGCAACCACTTTCCAGCGTCTCTGGACTCCAAAATTTTGAAATTCTTGGCCCAAAATTTCACTCTTGATTTAAGTGCACAGAATTGGGAAATTTCCCAACCCCCAAATCCAACTCAGAACAAACTAGCCTCAATGGCCGTATTTTCTCTCTAGGATGTGCTAACTGAGATTGGGCCTACTGCTGAGGAAGCAGCGTGGATGCGGCCACAGGGGCTGCAAAGTTTCAAGGCAGGTTAGTTAAAAGGTTCACTTCAGTGTCCTGGGACATCAGCCCAGTTATAATAAAAACAGTATGGCCTACTAGCTCTCACCCATCACATCCTTTCAACAACCCTCCGCCCCCCCCGCCCCCCATTTACTCCTTATACCAATTTGTGTCAACTCATGCCACTTCAATCCTACCCTTATTTGTCTCTCATATCCTCCCATGCTCCTGATCATCCCCATGGTTCTTTATAGCCCTATATCAATTTAAACCAACTCATGCCAACCTATGAAACCCCACTCATCCCCCGACCCTTTATAATCCCTGTGCCAATTTAGTGCTATATAATGGCAACTTATGTTTCAAATCCATCAATCTTTTCCCCTTCACCCTCCATGCCAATTCATCCAGTGTCCACCATGGGCTGACCTCAGGAGCCATAGTGATCTGAAATTTAAAAAAATTATAAATATCTATTACAGACTTCACAATAGTAAATAATATGCTTCCATTTATAAAAGTCCATTCAATGCATTTATACCTCATCAAATATTTAATCCCTCATAACAACAAACATTTGTATTCCTAGCCCCACATCAAAGACAGCTAATCCCATTATAACTACTTGCAGCTGTCAATCAAACTGTGAATTCACCGTGCTAAAGATAGATCGTAAAAGCAGTCAAGAGGCACTAATACTATAATAGCAGCTCTCAGGCATGTATAAACTAACATCTACTGAAATTGCAAGCACCAGTTCTTTTTAACTGAGAGATACAGAAAACCTATTTTTCAAAGTTAAAATACAGGGTATTTAAATTACTTAACTGTTTGACAGAACTGCAGACCATATCCCCCTTTTGCACACATTCATGTCTATTCTTAGCAGTCGGAAATATATACCTGACTGCTCCAAAGGAGTCATATTTCAGAAACTTGGATGACAAAAATGCTGCTGAGTGAAGGCAGCCACATTTTTAAGTGTGCTACTGCTTCCATGAACTACAGATGTGTGAAATGTGTGGCATGGATGTGTCTTGCTGCCATTCCCCCGAGGTGAAAATGATGGGTGCTGGATACAAGGGTGGGACTTGATGCAGTGCTCCAGCACTGTATTGGCTAAGGTGTGAAGCCCTCTGTCTCCATGGAAGTTCAAGCCCTCCGCACCGGAGTTTATTTGCTATTCTTTAAAAGTATAAAAAAGAGAAAGATTGTGATGATTTATTCCGACTGAAAACCCAATATTTACTCACAACAATATAAAAACTTTCCTGATTAACAGCAATTAACTGATAACTGACCTGAGAGTATATTTATGTTCAATTGGACATTATGGCTTTCATGCAATATTTCAAGTTAAACAGTCATGGAATAATAAATCATACATTACATGATACAATGCTTCTGTTATCATAAATCAGCATATTGCCTGACAAACTGTGAACAATGCTACAGGCTATCTGTCAGGATGTGTGCATGCACACGCAGATACACGCACACACACACACACAAACGCACGCACACACACACTACTGACATAGTTTTAATCAAGAATAATAAATTGAAATGGAAGAATCTGATTTTTAAAGCTTAAGAAAATTAAAGCAATAAAGTTGGAAAGAAACAAAGGGGGCGATTCTCCCAAAAGTGCTGAATTAGTGAGAAAACTGGTCCAGATCACGACTGTTTTTTCAGTGCAACTTCAGACCTGAATCTCTTCACTCTGTGCACTGCAGAGGTCCCAGTCGTGAATATAATTAAAAACCCAGGAGGGGCGGGGCCTATTCACGCCAGAGGCTGACAGCTCCGGACCTCTGCGCATGCGCAGTGACCCGATCTGTTAGTCTCCCCGTCTGCTGGCCAGCTCGATTGCTGGCCAGCCCGGGACCCCCACAGTGCTGCCTGTCCCATTACCACCACGGCCCAATCGCGGCCCCCATGACAATTCCCAGGCCAGCCCCGACCCCCCTCATCCTGGAGCCCCCCGATCTCAGACACTCCTCCAGCAGTGGTGATCCCCCACCACCCCCTCCACCGCAGCAGACCCACCCCCCCAATGCTAACCCCCCCAGCAGACCCCCCCTCTGGAGGTAGACCCCCCCTGACGGGAGGCAGAACCCCCCCCCGGCAGAGCACCCTGCCCCAGCCTGCCCCAATCATTGGCCTTTGCCCCTTGGGCAGTGCCAGGAGCACAGGTTGGCACTGCCAGGGTGCTCAGGGCCAGGGGGCACCCCCCCCGCCCCCCGACCCCCAGGGGTCCTCCGATTGCCCCCTTCACTCTGGCATGGTCTCCTGCTAGTTCCACGAATGTGGGGAGCTACTTTAAACCCCGCCGGAGTGTAATACTCCTGGTGGGGTGGGGGATGCTATCGGGCCCGGCAAGTTCCATGCCGGGCCCGATAATGACATTTAAAATAGATTAAAAATACATTTAAAACAGATTAAGATCACTTACCTCTCTTCCCACCAGTTTCCAGCGTGATCCCGACTGCGCCTGTTCTCAGGCTCTGGGAGACATGCATGCACCGGGAACACATGTGCGAATCCCGCGAAATGGCCGACATGCGCATCTCCTGACCAGATCCGTCAGAAAATCTGCGGGTCGCGATGGGAGAATCACCCGCCAAAGTATGCATATGTACTATGTTCTAAACCACCAAGCCAGCTCGAAATGCTAATATCACTTTTTCTAGTAGTAATGATTTTCGAAAATCTATCTCTCTCTTGCTTAAATATTTTTCTTGTTCTTTTTCTGCCAGTGTTCCCCAAACCCGCAGTGTTACCCCCCTACCCTTCCCACCCTCAAAGGTCCTCCTTCTTAGGATAAAATTCTGTGGGTACAGATTGCCCTCCTTCATCTGGCATAACTGGCAGCTTTGGATTGTCGGGACAATCACAGCAGAAGCCAGCTCTCCCCTCAGCTGAGAGCCAAAAATGCCTACCTTCCAGCAGGGGGCGGCATATACCACAGAGGAGCAGGAATCCCTGGCTAATTTCCTCCTTTATTGCAATAAGGACACTGAGGATAAATGTAATGGTACTGCCACTACCTCGGCCCAGGCCAGGTAATTCAATAAGGTCTGCAGTTGGACCTGGTTCCTACCCGGTTTGTAATACTTCTTTAATCAGACCAAATAATAAATCCAAGTGAAGCTGTTAATTTTCAAAACCTACCTTTGAAAACCCTGAGTTTGACTGAAAACAAAAAGAATGTTGGAAATTTTGGGAACCACGGAGCCAGTCCCAGAAATATATTCTTAACAAAAGAAAACCCCACAGATCTTTAGAAATGAAAACTGAATCAAGACAAATTCTAGAAAACACAAAAATGGACAGTGTAAATGACTCGGGTACGGCCAGATGATTTGACTATTTGTTGGTGGAATAGGCTTTCTCCTTCGTAACTCTATCTTAAGGTTAGAAACATAGTTTATATGGTGTACATAGTCTTACAACAGTGTTTGATCAAATGCCACATAACAGCTGCATCGTATTAAAAACATTGTGATTGACACAAAATCAAATTCCTCAAAGTGGTTTGGGAAAAGAACCATCTATGGTCTGAATGTTTATTCCCCTGTCGTTTTGCTGGGTATGATTCCGTGACTGCCAGGCACCCACCAGAACTAGTGGGTCATTCATCCAGTCTGAACCTAGAAATCGAAAACACAATCATTTTAAATTAGTTTCAACAGAGTTATGCGCCTGATGTACGTCAATTGAACTCAAGACACGAGGCTTCGGTAACTGAAGGCTTTTATTGCCTAACAATGGAACTACTAGAACGTAAGTACACCACCCCAGACTGACGAGGTCCCGCCCGAGCAGGGGGTCTTATACCTCTCCCAGGAGGCGGAGCCCGACTGGGATGTGCCACAACAGTAACAACCACAGGTGTATTAATCCCACCCTAGCCCAACAACAACATTAGAACAATCCCACAGTGTGAACACCCTAGCCCAACAACAACATTAGAACAACCCCACAGTGGGCACCAACGATGGTGCACCACAGCGCCACAAAAGGCAATTATTATCACATCCAACCTAACATAACATCCATTTTAATTGCATCCATTTCTTTTTCGCAGCTCGCCGGGTTGCCATGCCTTTCTTCATTTCTAGTGACAATTCACTTGTTAAAAATAAACTGACTTCATTTTGCTTGTTAAGATAGCAAGGTACGAATAAATTGCAGGCACTGCGGAGTGCACTCTTTCATTCTATATGGTGGCACAGTGGTTAGCACTGCTGCCTCACGGCACCAGGGAGCCAGGTTCAATTCCCCGCTTGGGTCACTGTCTGTGTGGAGGTCTCCCCGTGTCTGTGTGGGTTTCCTCCGGGTGCTCCGGTTTCCTTCCACACTCCAAAGATGTGCAGGTGAGGTGGATTGGCCATGATAAATTCTCCCTTAGTGTGTAGGTTAAGGGGCTGAGTGAGGTAAATGCATGGGGTTATAGGGATAGGGTGGGGGTGGGCCTGGGTAAGGTGCTCTGTCGGAGACTTGGTGCAGACCCAATGGGCCAAATGGCCTCCTTCTTCACTGTCGGGATTCTATGATTCTGAGCATCCGAATAGCACATGTAAGAGAGTGCCTGTATTTCAAGTTGCAACATGCACAAGAGGATAAATGCAATGAAGGTGTGATCTGGTGATGTTTCGGACAGGTAGAGGGGTTAATTTAATTTCTCCCTTCACCACCCATTTGTAAACAGAAAGCTATTTTGATTTGATTTTGTCCTTTCTAAACGGTGGCGCATTCCCCAACCCCTCAGTCATGTTGTGATCCTATTTTCTATTAATAACCCCACAGAAAACTTGCGATAGGGTGAACTCAGAGGTTTAGTTTATTTGCATCCAAAACGTGGAAGGGGGCTCGCTATGTACCCCGCTATGGGGCCCTTTGTCCCGGCCGACAAATCAGCTCTGGTTGGCCAGGCCTAGATTATGTAGATGGCTTTTGTATAGTTCTCTTTAAATTTGGTCTCTGCAGCCCACAAGGGTCATTCAGGTCTCTTCAGGGATAAAGAGATGCAAGTTTCTTTGATATCACCCAGATAGCTCCTTTCGTTCAGGGTCACAGAAAGGCATAACTTCAGCCAATTTTAAAGTCTTTGTCCAATTTTTAAAATTGTAGAAATTAAGCATGTACACAGATCATATATACACAAAATAAAAATATAGAGTGTGATGTCTTATCCCCCTGACATTAAATAGAGGGATGTAATAGCCTGCATTTGAAATGAACTTTCTCCCCCTCCATGGGCAGGATTTTATGCTCCCTTCAAGGTGCGTTCTGAGGTGGGGATTGGAGGAGGGGGGAGAAGTGTAAAATGGAATGGATGGGGTTTTCCCGGGAACCCACCTGCCAATCCCAGGCACAATTTCACACGTGGGTGGGCAGAGCCTCGGGCGGAAATCCCATCCTTTCGCCTATTAAGGTCCTAAAGGCTTTTTTCCCTCCCAGCCTCAATTTTTATGCGGGCATGAGTAGGTGCAGGTAGGGTGGGAAACAGTAGTGGTGAATAGTTGTTTGTCAGGCTGAAGGAAGATAAACGCCTGTAATTTCCTGCCCAAATGCCGGCTTAAGTCGACTGTGTCCCACACATTGTGTTGGTACAACACAGAAGGCTCATGCACATGAGTGCTGAAAGAGCACCAATTTTGAACCTCCCATTGAGGTTCGGAAAGCTGCTGGTTTTGAAGCGCTGAGCTGCAATTGTGCCAAAACCTCTGTCACTTGCGCTGATGTTGGGTGATTTTTTTTGTCCTTATTTATTTGCACTGTTATTTTTTGGTCCAGCTGCAGTGAGTAGAGGCAGAAAATATTCCTTGGGTGGATTTTTTTCAGAAATGTTTTTAAAAGATGTTTAACATATATATAATACACAGAAAGTGAAAGAAAGATTTTTTAAAAACAACTTTGTCCTAATCCAACTAATTCCAGACAAAAAGTAAGTTCACATATAACAAGGTGAATGTTGGTGTCTGGAATAAATTTCAGCATTTGGATTTTGGCAATATATTTTCGGCAGTGTTTAACCCTACTTTAAGAGCCCCCCTGATGCAACGTTGATCCTTGTGTAACTTGGCTAGTTCAAATGTTTCAGAACAGTTAAATATGAGAATTATAAACGAAGTAAGCAAAGCAAAAGTTATTAATGATAAACACAATTAGATTTTCCACAGCCCAAAGTGTGAATTCTCCTTTGCTCAATCCCATGCAGGTATCCAAATCACGGTCCGAGCGAGTTCTGACCTCTCATCTTCCAAATTAAATTTTCAGTTTCCATAATGTAAATTAAAACACACAAACACTTAAAAATCACTTTATAATAATATAATACAGATTTAAATAGTTTCCCAGATTTAGAATATTCTAAACGAGAACTTATAAACATGCCACACGTAAAGTTATATACTGTAATGCAGATTTAAATAGTAGTTTCACAAATTTAGAACAAATAACGGAATGTATTTATATATTAAGTAATACTCGTATTCAATCAATAAAAAGACAAAAATTACTTTTTAAGTAAGTGAATAACAATAGCATTAACTACTCAAAATAAATAGTTTTTAAAAATTCTAAAAACATTAACATATCTTTTATAACAGCAGGGTAATCTTTCTCTGTTTTCAACGTAGAATTACTAGTTCCAAACTGGACCTCAATGGGCATTCCCAATCTGGCCACATCATCAGGGCATGTGGTGAGGGGTCTCCTGTGTTGCGCTGGGTCTGTGGAAGTTGTTTTGCTGAAGACTGAAGGCTGTTGGCCCCATTGGGACTTCTGGCACAATTTTTCAGGGCAGGTAAGTGCCCAAAATCTTCTTGTGCTTCTGGTGGACTATAGTTGTCCCCTGGTGATTGGAGGTTATGGGTCATATCGTTGTTTTTTTCCCAAGAGTCGGTGCTCGGACCACTGCTGTTTTTTATCGATATTAATGGCTGAGACTTGAGTGTACAGGGCACAATTTTGAAATTTGAAGAAGACACAAGACCTGGAAGCATTGTGAACTGTGAAGAGTATATTGATAAACGTCAGGAGAACATAGCCAGGCTGATGGAGTGAGTGGACATGTGGCAGATGAAATTTAAAGCAAAGAAGTGTCAAGTGATACATTTTGGTAAGGTGAATGAGGTGAAGTAACTTAAAATAAAGGATGCAGTTCCAAAGTGGGTGTAGGAATGGCGAGAACTAGGGATGTGTATGCACAAATTGTTGAAGGTGGCAGGGTAGTTGTGAGAGTGGTTAAAAGGCAAATGGGATTCTTGGCTTTATAAATAGAGTACTATAGCAAGGAAATTTATGATGTGAGGTGGAAGGTTATTTAGGGTAGGCAGGAATGTGGAGTCGAAGTTAAAACCACCCATGACATTATTGAATGGCAGAGCAGGCTTGAGGGGCTGAGTGGCCCCCTCCTGCTCCAAATCCATATGTTCATAGAGTACCTTCATCATAGAAAGATAGCCACACACACAGGCATAATCAAGCAAAAATAATATTGTGAAAAGATGAATATGTTAGGAAGGATTACCAAAAGATTGAACAAGGAAGTGGATTTCAAGGAGAGTCTTAAAAGGAGAAGCGAGAGTTGGAAGGATCTAGCGAGGGAATCCCAGCAGTTGATTTGTCTTTTTATTGATTGAATACGAGTATTACTTAATATATAAATACATTCCGTTATTTGTTCTAAATTTGTGAAACTACTATTTAAATCTGCATTACAGTATATAACTTTACGTGTGGCATGTTTATAAGTGCTCGTATGTTTTAGTTTAGAATATTCTAAATCTAGGAAACTATTTAAATCTGTATTATATTATTATAAAGTGATTTTTAAGTGTTTGTGTGTTTTAATTTACATTATGGAAACTGAAAATTTAATTTGGAAGATGAGAGGTCAGAACTCGCTCGGACCGTGATTTGGATATCTGCATGGGATTGAGCAAAGGAGAATTCACACTTTGGGCTGTGGAAAATCTAATTGTGTTTATCATTAGTAACTTTTGCTTTGCTTACTTCGTTTATAATTCTCATATTTAACTGTTCTGAAACATTTGAACTAGCCAAGTTACACAAGGATCAACGTTGCATCAGGGAGACTCTTAAAGTAGGGTTAAACACTGCCGAAAATATATTGCAAAATCCAAATGCTGAAATTTATTCCAGACATCAACATCCACCTTGTTATATTACCTGAGTATATATGCCTGAGCATATTACAGCGGTGCAGAGGGAGGACAATTCAGAGGGGTCGTGTAACGAGTCACTCTGGGTGGAGCTTAGAAACAGGAAGGGCGCAGTCACTATGTTGGGGGTGTACTACAGGGCCCCCAACAGCCCAAGGGAAGTGGAAGAACGGATATGTCAGGAGATACTGGATAGGTGTAGGAAAAATAGGGTTGTTGTAGTGGGAGACTTCAATTTCCCTGGTATAGACTGGAAATCGCTGAGAGCTGGGACTCTGAATGGGGAGGAATTTGTAAAATGCGTACAGGAGGGTTCTTTGGAACAATATGTAGATAGCCCGACTAGAGAGGGGGCTATACTGGACCTAGTACTGGGGAATGAGCCTGGTCAGGTCTTCAAAGTTTCGGTAGGGGAACATGTGGCAAATAGTGACCACAATTCTGTTAGCTTTAGGATAGTGATGGAAAAGGATGAGTGGTGTCCCAAGGGTAAGGTGTTGGATTGGGGGAAGGCTAACTTTAGTGGGATTAGGCAGAAATTGGCAGCTCTTGATTGGGAGAGGCTGTTTGAGGGTAAATCCACATCTGGCATGTGGGAGTCTTTTAAGGAACAGTTGTTAGGGCTACAGGACAGGCATGTGCCTGTAAAAAAGGATAGGAAGGGTAGGATTCGAGAACCGTGGATAACCAGGGAAATTGAGGGACTGGTCAAAAAGAAAAGAGAGGCGTATGTTAGGTCCAGGCAGCTAAAAACGGAGGGAACTCTGGAGGAGTACAAAGAAAGTAGGAATGAACTCAAACGGGGAATTAGAAGGGCAAAAAGGGGTCACGAAATGTTCTTGGCAGACAGGATTAAGGAGAATCTCAAGGCATTTTATTCATACGTTAGGAACAAAAGGGTTGTCAGGGAAAAAATCGGACCTCTCAGGGACAAAAGTGGGGAATTATGCTTGGAGCCCAAAGAAGTAGGGGAGATCCTAAATGAATACTTTGTGTCGGTATTCACAAAGGAGAGGGATGTGTTGACTGGGAGTATCTCGGAGGGGAGTGTTGAAGTGTTGGAGAAAATCTCCATTACAAGGGAGGAAGTGTTAGGTTTGTTAGAGAATATAAAGACTGACAAATCCCCAGGGCCTGATGGAATCTATCCAAGGCTGCTCAGGGAGATGAGAGATGAAATCGCTGGGCCTCTGACGCAAATCTTTGTCTCGTCACTGGACGCAGGTGAGGTCCCAGAGGATTGGAGGATAGCTAATGTGGTCCCGTTATTTAAGAAGGGTAGGAAGGATAACCCGGGTAATTATAGGCCAGTGAGCTTGACGTCCGTGGTGGGGAAGTTGTTGGAGAAGATTCTTAGAGATAGGATGTATGCGCATTGAGAAAGGAATAAACTCATTAACAATAGTCAGCATGGTTTTGTGAGAGGGAGGTCATGCCTCACTAACCTGGTGGAGTTTTTTGAAGAAGCGACCAGAATGGTTGACGAGGGAAGGGCTGTGGATGTCGTCTATATGGACTTTAGTAAAGCGTTTGACAAAGTCCCTCATGGTAGGCTGGTGAAAAAGGTTGGATTTCATGGGATAAAGGGGGAGGTGGCTAGATGGGTGGAGAACTGGCTTGGTCACAGAAGACAGAGGGTGGTAGTGGAAGGGTCTTTTTCCGGCTGGAGGCCTGTGACTAGTGGTGTTCCGCAGGGCTCTGTATTGGGACCTCTGCTGTTTGTGATTTATATAAACGATCTGGAAGAAGGTGTAACCGGGGTGATCAGTAAGTTTGCGGACGACACAAAATTGGCAGGACTTGCAGATAGTGAGGAGCATTGTCAGAAGCTACAGAAGGATATAGATAGGCTGGAAATTTGGGCAAAGAAATGGCAGATGGAGTTCAATCCTGATGAATGCGAAGTGATGCATTTTGGTAGAAATAATGTAGGGAGGAGCTATACGATAAATGGCAGAACCATAAAGGGTGTAGATACGCAGAGGGACCTGGGTGTGCAAGTCCACAGATCCTTGAAGGTGACGTCACAGGTGGAGAAGGTGGTGAAGAAGGCATATGGCATGCTTGCCTTTATAGGACGGGGCATAGAGTATAAAAGTTGGGGTCTGATGTTGCAGATGTATAGAACGTTGGTTCGGCCACATTTGGAATACTGCGTCCAGTTCTGGTCGCCACACTACAACAAGGACGTGGAGGCTTTAGAGAGAGTACAGAGGAGGTTTACCAGGATGTTGCCTGGTATGGAGGGGCTTAGTTATGAGGAGAGATTGGGTAAACTGGGGTTGTTCTCCCTGGAAAGACGGAGGATGAGGGGAGACTTATTAGAGGTGTATAAAATTATGAAAGGCATAGATAGGGTGAATGGTGGGAAGCTTTTCCCCAGGTCAGTGGTGACGTTCACGAGGGGCCATAGGTTCAAGGTGAAGGGGGGGAGGTTTAACACAGATATCAGAAGGACATATTTTACACAGAGGGTGGTGGGGGCCTGGAATGCGCTGCCAGGCAAGGTGGTGGAGGCGGACACCCTGGGAACGTTTAAGACTTATCTAGACAGCCATATGAACGGAGTGGGAATGGAGGGATACAAAGGAAAGGTCTAGTTTGGACCAGGGAGCGGCGCGGGCTTGGAGGGCCGAAGGGCCTGTTCCTGTGCTGTATTATTCTTTGTTCTTTGTTGTCTGAAGATACAGCCACCAATGGTAAGGTTTCATAACTGTACATTAGAACTAAATGTTATTTTTGACAAGTACTCAGTTGAAAAGAACAATATTGTACTCATTTGATGTCCACCACTGCCCATTTTCGGTGTACTTACGGATATTCTCCAACAGAACCCACTAGGCTCAAGAATGATGATTGTTTAATTCCCTCTAGCTCGGGAGGACAACCTGCTGATGGCAGAGTTCAGGTCAGCTGCCTTAGGACAGGTATCCCATATGCAACATTTTGAGTTTGTAGAAGAGCTGAACTGAGCAGTGTTGTCATCCACTAGGCCATTGAGGGAAGTATGAATAGACTTCCAGTATCTCATGATTGCATTTAATGTTGGAGCTCCATCCGTGTGAAGTTGGTGAGCATTAAAAATTTGTTGTGACAAGTGGCGTTCCTCAGGGATCGGTGCTGGGACCTTTGCTGTTTGTAATATATATAAATGATTTGGAGAAAAATGTAACTGGTTTGATTAGCAAGTTTGTGGACAACACAAAGCTTTGTGGATTTGCGGATAGCGGTGAGGACCATCAGAGGATACAGCAGGATATAGATCGGTTGGAGACTTGGGCGGAGAGATGGCAGATGGAGTTTAATCCAGACAAATGTGAGGTAATGCGTTTTGGAAGGTCTAATACAGATAGGGAATATACAGTAAATGGCAGAACCCTTAAGAGTATTGATAGGCAAAGGGATCTGGGTGTACAGGTACACAGGTCACTGGAGAAGGTAGTCAAGAAGGCATAAGGCATGCTTGCCTTCACCGGCCGGGGCATTGAGTTTAAAAATTGGCAAGTCATGTTGCAGCTTTATAGAACCTTAGTTAGGCCGCACTTGGAATACAGTGTTCAATTCTGGTCGCCACACTATCAGAAGGATGTGGAGGCTTTAGAGAGGGTACAGAAAAGATTTACCAGGATGTTGCCTGGTATGGAGGGCATTGGCTATGAGGAGAGGTTGGAGAAACTTGGTTTGTTCTCACTAGAACGACAGAGGTTGAGGGGCTACCTGATAGAAGTCTACAAGATTATGAGAGGCATGGGCAGAGTGGATAGTCAGAAGCTTTTTCCCAGGGTGGAACAGTCAATTACTAGGGGGCACAGGTT
Organism: Mustelus asterias; assembly: GCF_964213995.1. Classification (NCBI taxonomy): domain Eukaryota; kingdom Metazoa; phylum Chordata; class Chondrichthyes; order Carcharhiniformes; family Triakidae; genus Mustelus; species Mustelus asterias. Next base: position 71,782,616 of record NC_135801.1, read on the forward strand.
TAAGGTGTGAGAGGCAATGTTTAAAGGAGATGTACGAGGCAGATTTTTTACACAGAGGGTGGTGGGTGCCTGGAACTTGTTGCCGAGGGAGGTAGTGGAAGCGGATATGTTCGTAACTTTTAAGGGGCATCTTGACAAATACATGAATAGGGATGGGAATAGAGGGATTTGGACCCCAGAAGGGTTGGGGGTTTCAGTTAAGTCGGGCAGCATGGTTGGTGCAGGCTTGGAGGGCCGAAGGGCCTGTTCCTGTGCTGTAATTTTCTTTGTTCTTTGTTCAGCAGAAAGAAACAGATATTCACCAGAAGCATAGGTGGATCGTCAATGACCCCTTATATATATATATATATATATATTAAGTAGCCTAGAAGTCATGCTGCATTTGTAAAAAAAAAACAATTTTTGACAGTCTTGCAAGCACTTCTACTCAAAAACGTACTGTCATGCCTGTCAAAGGTGTCACTGCAATATTTTTGCAGTAATGATGGCATTGAACATCCCCTTTGAGAAATTAATATCTTTAAGTTAGTTAGATATGAGGGGCCCAGACAAAGTGAAGTAGGAAAAGCTATTTATACAGGCAGGCGGGTCAGTTAGCAAAGACAAACAGATTTAAGGTAATTTACAAAAGAACTGGAACAGAAGTGAAGAGAATTTATTTTTAATGCAGTCCGTTCTTATGATCTAGAATGCACTGCCTTTAAGGTGCGAACAGAATCAACAATGACCTCCAAAATAGAATTTGATGCATAATTGTAAAGGAAAAAAACATGCAGTGCTATGTGCTAAGAGCAGGGGAGCAGGACTAATTGAATCGTTAAAGAGCTGATAAAAACACAATGGGCTGAATGGTCTTTCGTGCTGTCTCATTCTAAGTTTGGTCAGACAGCATGATCGCTAACATGAAACCTTACACTCCCAGTCCAGAACTTCAAAGTTAAAATCATAAGATTGCAATTCAAAGAAACATGAAATGAAAGGATGTGGGGAATTCCCTCAGAGTCCATCTAGCTCATGAGGATAACCTGCTGATGGCACAGTTCAGGTCAGTTGCCTCAAGACAGGTATCCAATATGCAACATTTTGAGCTCGTAGAAGTGCTGAACTGGGCAGTGTTGTCATCGACTAGGCCATTGAGGAAAATATGAATAGACTTTATAGAAACCCTACAGTGCAGAAGGAGGCCATTCGGCCCATCGAGTCTGCACCGACCACAATCCCACCGAGGCCCTACTCCCATATCCCCACATATTTACCCGCTAATCCCTTTAACCTACGCATCTCAGGACTCTAAGGGGCAATTTTTTTTTTAGCATGGCCAATCAACCTAACCCGCACATCTTTGGACTGTGGGAGGAAACCCACGCAGACACGAGGAGAATGTGCAAACTCCACACAGACAGTGACCCAAGCCGGGAATCGAACCCAGGTCCCTGGAGCTGTGAAGCAGCAGTGCTAACCACTGTGCTACCGTGCTGCCCCACTGTGCTTCCAGTATCTCATGATTGCATTTAATGTTGGAGCTCCATCCGTGTGAAGTTGGTGAGCATTAAAACTTCAGCAGAAAGAAACAAATATTCACCAGAAGCATAGGTGGATCATCAATGACCCCTTATATATATTTTTAAGTAGCCTAGAAGTCATGCTGCATTTGTAAAAAAACTCGTTTGTTCCTGGAACTTCGGCAGAAGATTGGCGGAAATGCTCAGATATATGTGTAAGTGGGGCTTCCAAAGGAAATTCCCATTGGAAATGTCAGAAACATATCAATTAGCAGCGGATAAAGAAGGAAAGCTTAATGATTTGGGAAAGAGTCCAGTGGAGGGACTGTGAAGCATTAATCTACTCATCACTTTTAGATGCTGCCAATACATTTCTAGCTTCTTTCCATTTTCACTATATCAATGAAATTTCTATATAAACGGGAAGGAATGGACATTGACCTTGTGGCGAAGCGCAGGCCAAATGTAAAAATTATAAAATAGATTGGTGGCCACATTTTCATGAGAATTTGGAGCTGAATTTCTATCCTACTTATATTTGTATTCCAGCTGTGTGTAAGTTATGTCTTTAAATATAAAATAAATTGAGCTGCAATGATAAGGGTGAGTTTTGTTTGTCAGCAATCTAATCCCAAATGTAACTATATTTTGAATTCCGAATATTACAAGTTTATACCTGATGGAGACAAAATAGCAAAATAGGCCAGGGGGATGATCGCCTAGTGAGATATCCAGACCCACCTTTTTAACTTTCTCACACAGCAACGTTGTGCTGTGTAAGCAAAGTGAATTTAATCACAGGAAAAGGAACTCAAATTCTTGTAGAAAAGTACTGTGACTAGTTTAAGTAGCCTTGCAGTATGTCGTATTTTGTCAATAATCACCAACTCTTGTGGAGTAAGTAATTCTTCGAACTTTTATACAAATGCAATTCATGTATATGAAACATGTTATCAAGTTAGAAGTGGTTTATTTAGTATAGTTTACATTTGGTGCAAACCACTGATGGTTCACCTTTTGAACAACAAAAAATGGCCACCTACTCAAAATGTGGATCCAGAAATATACTCATAAATAAGCATTTATATTGGAAGTTGTTGACTGCAAAAGTATTTATTCAAGTAAGTTTGATATACATCAACGATATAATCTGGTTTCACATTCTAAGTGCAAAATAAACCAGTTAAGGCTTGCCTAGTGCATATTAAATTCAGTGATTACTTTCAGTCATCCCCTGTGTATGAAGCAATAAACTGCTCCTGTGCTGATCGAATGCCAAGGTCATGTTTTACCAAAGAACAGATGCAGATTACTGCCAAGAACATTTAGAAAAAAAGGCCTTGGACACTATTTTCTTGTGAGAACGTGAAAGAAATCTTAAAATTATGCTTACCGATGTCAATATTTTAATCAGCTACGGTTGTTATCTGTGACATAATGGACAAAATTATAATGAAACCCACCCATTCACAGCGGCGGGCCTGACAATGGGTCACCAACCTGACCGTTGCTGGAGTGGATTTTGCCCTGGTTCCTTAAAGCTCCCAGGTTTCCAGAACATTCATAAAGCACCGGTGTGATGGTGACCCCGATGTTTCAATGGAAAGATCTCGATTTAAAGGGACTTCAATAGGGGTTAGAATTGCCTTATACTGCATTGGATGGTTTTGGAAACAAAGCAATGAAAATGAGATGTGGGAAACTTTGACTCTTCCCTGGAGTTTACTGTACAGGTGATGAGGGCTCAAAGATAAGTGCTGTTTCCCGTGGATGCGAGGAAGAGGCCAACTATACAGGCATGGCTGGAAGCGGCAGAAACACCAACAGTTGTCAGGGTCCCCTACAAATGGATTTAGTGCCAGAAAAGGTTCAATCATCTCATAAACAGTAATCATCTCATAAACGGTATACATAAATCTCATAAACATTATTTAAATGGTGAAAAATTACAACATGCTACTGTGCAGAGGGACCTGGAGGTCCTTGTGCATGAATCACAAAAACTCAGTTTGCAGGTGCAGCAGGTAATCAAGAAGGCAAATGGAATGTTGGCCTTTATCGCGAGAGGGATGGAGTATAAAAGCAGGGAGGTCATGCTGCAGCTGTACAGGGTACTGGTGAGGCCGCACCTAGAGTACTGTGTACAATTTTGGTCCCCTTATTTAAGAAAGGATATATTAGCTTTGGAGGGGGTACAGAGAAGGTTCACCAGGTTGATTCCGGAGATGAGGGGGTTAGCTTATGAGGAGAGATTGAGTAGACTGGGCCTGTATCATTGGAGTTTAGAAGGTTGAGGGGAGATCTTATAGAGACATATAAGATAATGAAGGGGCTAGACAGGGTAGAAGCAGCGAGGTTATTTCCACTTACAATGGAAACAAGAACTAGTGGGCATAGCCTCAAAATACGGGGGAGTCAATTTAGAACAGAGTTGAGGAGGAACTTCTTCTCCCAGAAGGTAGTGAATCTTTGGAATTCTCTGCCCAATGAAGCAGTAGAAGCTACCTCGTTAAATGTGTTTAAGTCACAGATAGATAGATTTTTAACCATTAAGGGAATTAAGGGTTATGGGGAGCGGGTGGGTAAGTGGAACTGAATCCACTATCAGATCAGCCATGATCTTATTGAATGGTGGAGCAGGCTTGAGGGGCTAGATGGCCTACTCCTGCTCCTATTTCTTATGTTCTTATGTTCTTATAAGGGCAGGGAAAGTGACTGCCACACTTTCAGGTATCAACCCTCTTGAAGTTTCACAGCATAGTCCTGTACAACGCTCCTCGCAACAATATATCTTGCAGCTGTACTCATTCCTCTCTGCAGAGGCATTTCTCCATGTCCCCATCTGAACAACTCACACTCACCCTCACCGTATTGCCACCTTGCACCCATCCTCACTGCCACCCTGCACAAAGGTTCTCATTCTATCCTCTCCACATATTCCATTTGTCACACCCCATAATTCTCTGATTTCTCTTCTTGCAGGAGCAGATGGTACACAACTGGGGATGGTTCCCAAATGAGTGACTGCAGGGCCTTGGAAATCAGATGGCAGAGTCTGTGGGCATTGGTGATGGAGAGATGAGGGTCCCCACATACCTGGTGACAGAATTAGATATCACCTTGTCATTTGGCACATGATAAGTCATGTTGAATTGTTGTCACCACTAACTGAAATGTTGATTTTTTTGATAAGCTAGATTTTGAAACCTTTTCCAAAGTCAGTTCAAAATCCTGGCTTTCAATTCTAACAGGTCCTTCAAGGGAATTGGAGGAGCAGGAGCAGAAGGGCTAATGAGTCCTGAAAGCAGGACAAAAACAGAAAGTGCTGGAAGTACTAAGCAGGTCAGGCAGCATCTGTGGAGAGAGAAACAGTTGGGTTGAATTTTGCATTCTGGAGACTAAGTGTGGTGATGGGCAGGAGAGTCGTGTGACACCTGCCGACTAGCTGATGTTGGCTGGTTTGTCCACTTTTTAGCTAATTACGTCTGTGGAAACATGCAGCATGCCATATCTCATAGTGAGGGTGGGATGGCTTCTTTTGAATTGTCCAGGCAAAGCACGGCCCACCCTACTGTTAGCTTATTGGCTCATATTTCTGGGCACTATATTTAAACGGCATCCGCGCACACATTCACTTTGCAGCCCAGGACTTGTCGTGACAACCACCCGAATGACTCTGAGAAGGTACAAATGTTTTGCACCCAGGATCAGTGACAATGCACTGTTGGCCTCTAGGCAGTTGAGATCTAGTGGGAGATCCTTTACCCCATAACAGGAGCCAGAGGTGCGCCAACTTCACCACCAAAGCTTGGGAGCAAGTTGCCAATGCAGTTAGTGGCAATACGCTCCAGGAGAGGACTACTGTCCAGTGCAAGAGAACAAATGATCTCATCCACTCTTCCAGTGTAAGTCGAACCTCTCCTCACTCTCTCCTCATACTCATGTAAGGCCATCAGGCATTTGCAGACTTCCAGCCCATAGGGATCTCACATACCACCAGCACAAGGCATATCATCACTGATTCTCAGACATACATTTTAACATCTTCATCCCTTGTCACATCCTGCACAAGCTACGTCCTCAGACCTGACATATGTCCACTCAGCACACACAGAAGGCAGGGAAGCTTATTATCTGCTTTGGCGGGTTGGCGCATAAGGCAAGGCAAGGTGAGGTGAGGCAAAGCGAAGTGAAGTGAAGTGAAAAGAAACAGAAAAAGCTGTAACTCTGCTAAGCTGTCCTGAGAATAAATGTGTTTACTGTAAGAAACAGGCTTCAGACTTATTCCGTCACCATGTCAATACAGTTATTGGAGTTAACAGCGGCACACTGAAGCAAATGTGGAAATCATACTGCTACCTACAGAAAGTGAAAATGTTATCCTAAAAGTAGTAGAGAAGTTTTCTTTTCTTCATATCTGCAATGTCGCCAGCATGTTCTTCATTCTTCTTTTTGTCTACCAGATTCATTCATGTCTCAGGTATTGAGTACTTCTCGAGTCGTCACAGCAGCAGTGAAGGCTACAGCTGTGAAGTTCTTCATAGAAGTGAAAGTGCTTCATTTTCTCAAGCCAGTGCATTTTCCTTTTCTCAATGTGCAACACAGAAGAAGACTACAGAGCAAATGTAATTTTGTTGCCTTCCTTTTCAAGGAATTGTGATTGTCCGAGTTGTGAAGATTTTTCTCTTGAACCAATTTTTCTTCAATTAGTAGTCACAGTCTTTATATTCAGGTTTATATAGGCGGCACAGTGGCACAATGGTTAGCATTACTGCCTCATAGTGCCAGGGACCCAAGTTCGATTCCCAGCTTGGGTCACTGTGCGGAGTTTCACGTTCTCTTCATGTCTGCGTCGACTTACTCCAGGTGCTCCGGTTTCCTCCCACAGTCTGAAAGACGTGCTGGTTAGGTGCATTGGCCATGCTAAATTCTCCCTCAGTGTACCCGAACAGGCGCCGGAGTGTGGCGACTAGGGGATTTTCACAGTAGCTTCATTGCAATGTTAATGCAAGCCTACTTGTGACATTGATAAATAAACTTTAAAAACTTTAAACAGGTTGTCATAAGAGTCACAGCTCAGGAAGCAGCACTCTTGAGAAGCTGCTACCCCACTCCACCAATGTGTTTGCCTTCCAAGGAGAAAATAACAGAACACATATGACCAACACATCCTCCAAGAGAACCAAGAACATCTTGTTGGGGAATGACACCTTTGGTGATGGTGACTTTGGGAAGGAGGGGTGGAGGGAGGCAGGAGCTGGATGGAAACTGTAAACAGTACAGGAGATTAACTAATGATGGGAATGTAATGTCAATTTAACCGAATAATGTGTTTGGAGATGTGTTTGGCGTGGGTTTCCTCTGGGTGCTCCAGTTTCCTCCCACAGTCCAAAGACGTGTGAGCTAGGCTGATTGGCCATGATAAATTGCCCCTTAGTGTTAGGGGGATTAGGAGGGTAAATATGTTGGGTTACGGGGATGGGACCTGGGTGTGATTGTTGTTGGTGCAGGTTTGATGGGCTAAGTGGCCTCCTTCTGCACTGTAGGGATTCTATGATTCTATGAGATTAAACTGGGGAAGTTGTAACGGGTTAATAGTTATGCCAATGAGATAACGATGTTAATGATGATGTAAATATGACATCAGGATCAGATGACTAACAGATTCCTGTTTGTTCTAGGGAGCTTGCTGAGGGTGAGATGGAGCATTGTAGCAAGGAAGATCGAGAAGAGTACCAGTGTGACCCAGTCCAAATGTGAATTAGGTCTGTGGTGGATCTGTTGGTCAGGATCACTGCTTACATCTCATTGTGGAGCAGATGGAGGATGATGACAAACTTTTGGGGACAGCCAAAACGGAGGCAGATGCTCCAGAATCCCTCAGGGGTGACAGTGTCGAAGGCCTTTGTGAGTTCAAAGAAGGCCACATGCAAGGGTTCGTACTATTCCCTGCATTTACTCCCCTGGTTATCAAAATCCATAAAGTGGCCTTGGATAATGTGGACCATTTTCCACATCTTGCGAGCCTACTGTCAATAAGGCCAGACATCGACAATGAGGTTCAATACTGCCAGAGTGCCTGTGCAGCCTTCAATCACCTGAGGAAGAGTGTTTGAAGACAAGTGTCTCAGTCCCAGCAAGAAGCTTTACAGGTCTACAGAACAGTAGGGATACCTGCCCTCCTATATCCTCAGCATTGAAGCATTGACTACATTCAATCAGCTCCAATGGGTGCGCCATATCTCTGCATGCCTGACATGATACTCCAGACATAAGCATTCTACTCGGTGCTTCGACATGGCAAGCGAGCCCCAGGAAGCCTTGCTTCAAGGACACCCTCAAAGCCTCCTTGAAAAAGTGCAAGACCCACTGACAACTGGGAATCCCTGGCCCAAGTCTGCCTGAAGTGGAGGAAAAGTGCCCAGGAAGGACCGGAACATCTCAAGTTTCACTGCTGAGAGCAAACTGAAGTGTCAATAACGAAAAGGAGCGCATGGCAACCCGGGCACCCCACCCACCATGTATCCCATCGGTGACAGAGCCTGCAGGTCACACTTTGCACTCTTCAGTCACCTGAGAGCTTACTTTTAGTGTTAGAAGCAAGTCATCCCCAAGGGGCTGCCTAACAAGAAGATTGTGGATGAACATGAGATGAAGTGTCACGCATGCCAACAATACATCTAATTTACAATTAATAAAGGAAGACATGAATTGTATATGTTCATGAAGTTGGAGTCCAGCTTTACTGAGTAGACAATCCAACTAAGTCAATTGGACAGCATTTAAAATAGGCTTTGTTTTGTTCTTAACAGTATCCTGTTCAGATTAAAGACTGGGCATTGTTCCCACAAATCTTCCCCCGATAACTTTTAATACGCCGTATTGGTAATGAGCCATTCACATTTGTGTTCGTGCCCAGGACAAAATGGATTCAAGTCAGTTAAATATTTTATTACAAAGTAATGTTTCGTTGGTATAAATGTCTTCAACTGGACAAGCCAGCCAAAATAATTCTGGGAATGCAGCAAGAGTATGGTTGATTTATTACAAAGCATTAGAGAGACTGCAAAGTTGAGCTTTAAAGAAAAAATGATGAACAAGTCACAGTGTAATGGAATTAATCAAGTTGCAGTGTTAAGGAGTTGAACAAGTTACAATGTAAAGAAACTGAACAAGCTGCATTACTGCATGACGTGCTGAAAGCCAGATTAATTGTTCCTAGTCAACATTAGCTTACTATTTACTGACTGATATTGTGCTACTTTGCTCACTAGATGAAAAGAACCTTTAAAGATGTATACTACTAGGGGTATTTTCCCCAGTACCCACTGCATCGGAGTCTGGCCCATGCATTCCCACGCGATCAGTCTTGGCAATCCTGTTGCGTACATTCTTCAGTCTTGCTTTCTCAAAAAATGTAATGGATTTTAAATAGTTCCTGATAACTTTAGAGAATGTACCAGAATTGAAAAGGCTGCATAAAGAGTCTGGGGCGATTCTCCCAACCGCTCCACTGCTTTTGTAGTGCAGATGGTGGCAAACAAGTGTACAATGCAAAGTGAAAAGCCCTCCATAGTGATAGTCAGGACACCATAAAGCAATGCATTTTTTCATCCACTTTCATTTTGGTTCTTACATCCCACAATGCTCCCACAATCCAGCAGCTGGATTTCTGAGCTCCGCGCCAGAAATTGGTGTGGAGCTGCGTAATATATGTAGGCCCTCATTTTAATTTAAATGCCATTAGTGGGCCTGGGACTGAAATCTCCGGGCCCACTCGCCTCTCCCCCACCGCCAGGACTATTTCACTCCAGCAGGGTTTAGTATAGCTCCCCACTTGCGGGGAGCTGATGGCCTACCCCGCTGGAGTGAAGAGGGGGCAAGCAAAGCCTCCCAAGGGGGTTGGATGCCTCCTGAGCATTGGCACCTTGGCAGTGCCAGCCTGGGCCCCCTGACACTGCCCAAGGGGCAAAGTGGCAATGCCCAGCAGGCACCTTGGCACTGCGCACTGCCAAGGGGGCGGTGTCTAATGGGGCAAGGCCTCTGGGGGGTGATCGGTGGGGATGGGGGGTCCCGCTGCCACTCTGCACTTTGGGCTGAGTGACAGAGGGAGGCCAGCGATCGGGGCTGGCCATTGGGGTGGGGGGCAGCCTGCTTGGGGGGGGCGGGGGGTAGGGCTGCAGGGGAGTGTGGGAGTGTTCGGGACTGTGGCAGTGGGGTTGGGGCTGCCAGTGAGGTGGGGAGATTCGGTGGGGGGCCGGGGGTGGGGGGGGGGGGGGAGGACAAATCGGGAGATCGGGGCTGCGGGGGGGGGGTGGGTTTGGCCTGAGCATGTTCGGGGGGCCAGCGGTCGGGCCGTGATGGGGTTGCACAGCCAGCGATACAGGATTCGCAAGGCTCACCAGCAATCGAGCTGGCCAGCGATCGGGAGGCCGGCAGATAGGGGCCAATGCGCATGCACCGATCTCAGCACTGACAGAGCCCGGCATCATAGCCCCGCTCAGTGCTATGATGCCAGGCTCTTCAGTGGGAATAGACCCCGTCCACTGCTTTTTGTACTGATTTATGCTGAGGCACTCTGCAGTGCACAGAGAGTGGGAGATTCCTTTTGAAACTTCCGCTGAAAGAAACAGCATGATTTACTCCAGTTTTTACTCAAATTTGACACTTAGAATTTTTTTGGGAGAATTGCCTGCTCTGTTTTTCCTGACGGGTGGTGATTCTTCAGCATGTAAAAATGTCACAGATGTGCACTTTTCCCTAACAAGAAATTCACAGTCATCAATTTCTCAGAGATATCATTTTTCAGAAAATTCTGAAAAGCATGATGATATTGGGCAAGGTCTTATTGTGCGATTATTCTCAAATAGAAAGAAAAATGGAATTAACAAATGTTTTATGTCTTCCTAAATGTAGCAATGATTTTATCCAGAAAATATGATAAGTCATGAGGCTCCAGCCCCTCAGAGGATTATGATGCTTGTTTTGTAATTCCAATTGTATAGAATGATATTTGTACGCATGAGTGATATCTGTATCTCGAAGGAGAAAGGAAAAAAGGGGATGCGATGTTATTGCACATGGAAATGGAGTGAAGACATTTTATTAAAACCAATTTTATGATGTAAATTGCTGCACCCAAGCAATGTCAATGTAGGAGGTGATACCACATTCTTTAAGGAGTTGCCAAACTCTATACAGTGCTACAGCTTTAATAATTGAAAATCGCCAGTGCAAAAAGCAGCAGGAGATTGGTTCCAAAGAGGAAAATGGAATGACGTGAATGCTACAATGTTGATTCTCAGACTAGACTATATCTCACACATGACCTTGCAGGGTCAAGCATTCCTTTAATATAATGGGGTTTTGCAACTCCCATTTCCATTGTTAAATAACGGGTATAAAGTGGAGTTACTCCATTTCCCAGTTCTGAAGAAGGTTCATCTAGTCTCGAAACTGAGATTTTCCAGCATTTTTCTGTTTTTGTTTCAGATTCCCGCATCCACAGTATTTTGCATTTATCTACTCCACTTCCCACTGTCTTGGCATTGATCTGTGATTTTAACATTGCCACCTTTGGCGATCAATGGATTCTGGTGGGTATGTTTTTAATAAATGCAATTGAAGCACATGGCTCATCAATGGAATTTTAACCCATTCCTCCAGCTCTGCCAAGTAATCCTGGTGGGATGTTAGCAAGGTGCAAAAAGCTAAGTTTAAAAAGGACTTTCCTTAGTAGGACACAGGAGAGCAGGTCCACATGGAAGTTCTGGGCGTCTGCTGCCCTGGGTCCCTTCCCTCTCTAGCCTCTCAATACCTTTCACTCAGATATAACCTTTGCTGCCAGCAACCTTTCCACTGATGTAGGTAGGGGTGGCTGCTAGGCCACAATCTTTTTTGTCCTTCCCCAATGGCCAGCTATCGCTTTTCATCAGAATGAGCCGAACATTTGACCAGCAGCGTTCAAATGAGGCCAGGCACTTAGACTCCCAGGCCTTCCATTCCCACACAGGATTGTCTTCCACTCCCACTGGCTTGCCTTCAGGAGTTAAAAATCATCCCTCCCGGAAATATTCAGAATCAGAGATAATCCATTTCTTGTGTTTTATTTAATCAACGCACTAATATTCTATTAAAGATCTGATATAAACATTGTCATTAGAAAAATGTGTTCCCAAACTTGACCCAAATGCTAGCAAAAATATATTTTTCAGTACACCTGAGAAGAAAGGGACATCGTGGATTTGCACTGATACAAATCTATGCAAACGGACACATATTTGTAACTTTCACCCTGTATCTCATTTTTGTTTGGTGAGCAAAGTGCACAGGCAATACCTGCCCTTCTCCTGAGCAGTCCTCATTTATCTTCGACTGGTCTTGTGAGAGGCCCGGCAACCCCTCACAGATTGTACATTAATTTGTTGTTTATACATCACAAATTATTCACACTAGTACCGCCTTAAAGTGTAGGGGGCAATGCTCCCATCCTGCTGTGCTAATTATTTAGCGCAGCGGACCAGGAGATTCTTGTGGCGGCTGATTAGTGGGATTTGCACATGTGTTCCCGCCCTGATAGCATCTCCCAGGCAGCAGCTCCACGCCGGAAATCGGCGGGGAGGCGCCAAGATGATTTAAATGGTCATTTTAATATAATTTCAATGTGACGAGCAGGCCTGGGACTGAAGTCTAGAATCTCCCTCCAGACTCTGGTGGGGATTACAGTAGCTGCCCACTAATGAGAAACTAGCAGCCTGACCCCGCTGGAGTGAATTGGAGGCAATCAGGGCTCCAAAGAGGGTCAGGTGGTGGGGGGTGCCACCTGGGCATTGGCACCTTGGCAGTGTCAGCCTGGGCCTCCTGGCACTGCCCAAGGGGCAAAGTGCCGATGCCCGGGGACACCTTGACATTGCCCATCAGGCATGGGGCAGTGCCAGGGGAGTGCGGCAATCAGTGGGAATGGGGGGTCCTGCTGCCACTCTGCAAACAGGATCGATGGGGGAAGGAGGGAGGCCAGCAATCAGGACCGTGGGGGTGGGGGAAATGGGGGGCAGGGGGGAGCTGGAGATCAGGGCTGGCATAGGAATGGTCAGGGAGCCAGCGATCGGCCCATGGGGGGTGGGAGGGGGCCAGCGACGCAAGGTTCGCGGGGCTCACCAGCGATCGAGCTGGCCAACAATTGGGAGGCTGGCAGTGCGGGGCTACTGCGCATGCACCGATCTTGGCGCTGACAGATAGGCGCACGCGCAATGGCCTCCTCAGTGCTATGCTGCTGACCTCTCCAGCAGGAATATGCCCCACCCACTGATTTTTAATGATATACAAGCTAGTGACCTCTGCAGTGCACAGTGTGTGGGAGATTCTTCTCTGAACTCCCACTGAAAAAAACAGTGCGAGTTACACCAGTTTTCACGCAAATTCGACACTTAGGATTTTTTTGGGAGAATTCAGGCCATAAAGTGCCATCGTAGCACTTTTTAAACATTATCCTTTTTTATAACTTAACTTTCTGAACTGAGCATTAACCCCAAATGGGTTTTTTGAAACGCAGTATTGTATTACAGAGGTTGCAGGTTCTTTCTCCCGCATTGCTGTTAAATAGGTTATTTTCGTCATCATCCCCATTATCCCACGGTACCCAAGCACCACCATTGAGGTTAGGATTGCTCCGAGGGTCTTTAGGTGGGTACTTGACAGGAACTGCAGTCTTGTTATATTGAGCAAGTCTCCGGAGTAACTTCTTGACAACTTCAGGATACTGTTGAGAAAGATCAACCCTTTCATATGGATCAGCTGTTATGTTAAATAGCCATACTGATTTCCCTTTGGCCCATAATACTCTTTCAAGATTCCACCACTTCCCGCCAAAATTTGGGAATGTTTGAGGGGGGATCCAGTCACTAAAACCTGGATTCCCCGTCAGTAATTTCCAGTCTCTAACTCGGATTGCTGCTTGGATTGCTGTGTCCCAAATTCCAAATCCATCACGTGGTGATCTGGTTTTGACACGCGTGTAAAGGGGATCTATGTTATGCAGTATATCAGTCCGTGGAGAAGGTTTCCCTTCACTGATTGTCTCCCATATATCATATCCATCAAGATCCAAGTTCTCCTCAAGTTCTCCCTCTGCCAGTGTCACTAGAGTTGGGTACCAGTCTGTGATGTGCATTAATCCTTGACTCACACTTCCTTTGTTTTTTATTAGGGGACTGTGCACAAAGCCAATACCACGAATTCCTCCCTCCCAGTAAGTTCCTTTCCGTCCACGAAGCGGCCAGTTGCTGCCCCCAGCTAATGGTTGCCCTCCATTGTCTGAGGAGTAGATTATCACAGTGTTGTCATAGTAGCCGTATTTTTTTAATGCCCTTGTAATGTTATTTACTGCTTCATCCAAACATGTTACCATAGCAGCATATCTCCTCCGGCCTAGGTTCTCAATTGACATGTAACGGCCCAGGTACTTTTTAGGTACCTGCAGAGGTGTGTGAACAGCTTGGAAAGCGAGGTACAGAAACATTGGCTCCTTAGGATTGTGAGATGCTAAAATATCTACAGCTTTTTGAGTATATAGGAAAGTAGAATAAGAGTGAGCTCTGTACTCCCAAGCCACATTTTCATCCTTATGTAAGTCAAAGCCACAAGTCTTGGGCCCATCACAAATTTCATGGGTGTAATAATCGCCACTGCCTGTAAGTGAGCCAAAGAATGTATCAAATCCTTTTCGTGTCGGCAGACATTCCCTTTTATAAAATCCTAGGTGCCATTTTCCAATCATATGTGTTGAATAGCCAGCTTCTTGAAGCTTTTGAGGTAGTGTTACATTAGCGAGGGGTATACAATTAGGCTGTCCAGCCCTTATGATAGAGTGTTGAAGTCCTGTGTGTATCTGGTACCTACAAAGTTAAACAAAAGAAGACAATAGCAATCAGTTTCATTACATGATGTGATATCTCCAACATAGTTGCACAATAAATTGGGTCATGTTTTGCTGTGAGCAGCGAACAGTTTGTGCTGCGGGGTTTTATGTTGCAAGCTGTGGTCAGACAAATGTCGAAATAGCTCAATGTCTTCTCCAGAACATCTGGGACCTCTGTGAACTGGGCAAGCAACTCTATCTCCTCAACCAATCAGATTAAAGAATCAACTGTGTGCTGCACAGAGTCTGAACCAGAAAGCGCAAGTTAGAACAGTGTTAATTCATGAAGCATATGATTAAGAGAGATGAAAAAGGAAAAAGTAAAAGTTAATATATTCAATTGCTTTTAAATCTCAAACAATAATTAAAAGCTGAAGGAATGAAACTCCACACTTCTAAAGGTTCAGTGCCAGAAAGGTTGTATGATTTATCATACAGCTAAAAGTAGCACTTTGACTGGAATAGGCTAATTTTCTGTGGTGTTTACTTTGTATCTACAATGTCAGTATAGGACCATCATGCAGTTGAATTTGTCTGAATAGGAAATCAACAGCGAGATGCAATTTTTGCATTGTTAATGGAGGAGCACTGTATCTTGGACAAATTCCATATTTTTGTTTTTAACCGGTTTGGGGATATGGGTCAAGTTGCATGAAATCAAGAATCTTATCAGACATTGCATACTACTGCTTACGTAAAAGCAAGTACTGGCCTAATTGAAGTCAGGAAAATAAGAACTGTCTGAGAAGCTAAGATATGGGCAGGTTGACACAATCATGCTGACTCAGCATATCCACCCATTACTGTTGATAAGCTGGACAATTTAATGAAATAATGACAGGGTTGGAACATGCCGAGCCAAGAAGTTGTCACTTATGGGAGATTAAATTTGTGTGCAAGAAATGATTAGAATGAGACAGGCAGTGGGTATAAAGGCAGGAATCGGGCTGCCTAAAGTTAGAACAGTTCTCAGGGATTGTAACAAGTCCACAGTCTATGAAGGCCAAGACTAAATGCTTTGGGACTATGAGGAAATCAAGTTGTTTAATTCTTACTATATAACTGTAATAGGTATTATGCTCGAGGTGGCTTTGTGGGAACTTAGATTCAACAACACACTTGAACTTGACTGTGAAGAATCATTTGCCTCTAATCATAGATGCCTTACAACAGTCACTGAAAGTTGCCGTCTGATTTGTGCATAAATAGAAGTGAATGCTTTTAGCCTTACCATTACCTTCTCAGCAAAATCAGCCCATTGTGATCCGAGATGCATAATCCATTAAGAAGTCTCCCCAGTGCCCCTCCTTCATGACCCCTGATGCCCCCATCATGACCCCTGACATGCCCCCCAATATATCCCCCCGCTTGACACCCCAACATATGCCCCCCATGCTCCACCCCTTCATGAACCCCTTTCATGCTCCACCCCTTCACAACCCCCCTGTATAGGCCCCCTGCAAAGCCCCCTTGTCATAGACCTTATCCCCTTGGCACTGCCCCGGCACATTGGCAGTGCCCAACCTGTCAGAAGGTCCTGGGAGCAGGGAAAATCTGGCGTCAAATGGGCTATGCATATTTTAATGCTACTTTAAATATGCTAATTGGCATCATGCTCTTTTTGGGCGCGATCCAGTTTGTGTTAGTAGAAATGGACTGGGATGATTGCAAACCGTTTGGCGCCGGGCACAAAGCCAATTTTTAGGCCCAGGATTCACGTGATCTGTGCCAGGTCGGAAAATTGTCCCCCTAAATTTTCCACCTCATAACTTTGTAAATCTAGAGTACAGGTGCATGTCTTAAGAAAGCATTCTCTGCATAGACGTTTGGAATTCTGCTCCTGTTCTATATTTGATTTACATTAATTGGAAAGAAGTCAATCTATTCAAGTCAACAAAAATTCATTGGATTTAGGAGAAATGGATTTGAAGGAAACTCACAAAGTGACTGACCATATGGACTTTCATTAACTTTATCAAATTATTTTGAAAAGTAAATCTGCATTATCATTAAGTCTTTCAAATGTTAATACTGTGAACATCACATACTCCTCTAACTGTACACTCCCCCGTTCTCTAAACTCAGGCAGGATGCAATAGATCTCTTGGAAGAGTAAAAAATCTTTTCCCAAGGGAGATTTTCTTCATTTTGCTGACAATATTTCCTGTCTTTTCATCTCTGGGATCACTTGTATGCATTCAAAAGTGACAATGAACTCCTGTATAGGTTGGTGCTGGATGCCTTGGCATTTACAGATAAATGATACCTAGGAGGCTATTTCTGATTATATTTAATTTACTACTGGCAATAAATATTATCAGCAAATGTTGAGTTTAACCAAATCTGGCAGGATTGGCAGATAGGTGAAGGGGCAATGGATGATTTTCATCCATGTTGTGTGTCATATCCAAAGGCACCAAATACAGTTCAACTGTACCCTGCAGATTAAAGAAATATGGGACGGCCAACCCTGCCCACATTACCCTGAAATAGTTTCAATAAACCAATAATGGAGGAATAAAAGCAAATACTGCATATGCTGGAAATCAGAAATAAAAACAGAAAATGTTGGAAAAACTGAGTTGGTCTGGCAGCATCTGTGAAGGAAAACATAATTTCGAGTTCATATAACTTTTCTTCCAAGTTCTGAAGAAGAGTCTTAAGGATACAATAACAGGAATACGGGTTGATTTTCTGTTCCTCAAGAAATTCGAACATTGAAATTTTACCGCGTCAATTTTAGCTTGTGAATGTTTAATGCATATATACAGAATTATTTTGTAAATAAACAGGGTAACTGATCCATTGAACTAGTAGGCAAAACAATCTTATCCAAGGACAATTTAGGATTTCTGTGCTAATAATCACACACAATAATTTCACTGGCTAAAGCCATGATTTGACCACACTCACATGCCTTCCCCATCCCCTCCCTTCCCTTACCCACCTCTGTGCCTTACATGAGTAGGGCCACTGGGTAAAATAGGGGTAAAGTGCTTCCGATTTCTATCAGGTTCTGGCTAGTTTATAATTTTAGACCCTAGTTTCAGGAGCTATATGAGAGCATTACCATAGGCAGGTGTAGCAGTAGAATCCAGTACTTTAAGGGTTAACCTAGGACTGAGTACAGTACCATCTACTGGTGATACAAGAAAGCGCCTGACCTGGAGCTTAGACCAGGGTGGTCTAGAACTAGGTAGCAATATGTAAGGACATGCCATGGAATCCTCTTCATTCTTGGACCCTCCACTGTAAATATGTACATAGTTCAGTAATGTTAATAAAAGCTTCTTGGTAATTTCTACAAAAATGCATAATGGTGTTTAAGCAGCACACATCAGGGGTGGTGACAAACACAACAATACACCAGCAAGTAAAGATCTCATAAATATTCAAAAGTCAGGATCCAATTATGTAATTCAAACCTTGACTCAAATTTAATCCCAGGCCCTGCAACTCTCGATTGGTGCTGGATATGCCCTCTACAACTGATAGTGGATGGACTCAGGTTCAGAAGAGGCCCAGAAAATTAGGTTTTAACATATCTTTGCTTCTTTCCTCATGGGACAAGAGGGGCAAGATGCTTTCCAGGGCTTCAAAAAGAGATCTTGGGTTTCCTCCTCTCTCTGTGATTGTTTCCCAATCCTCCCTCCCCTGCGACTTGCTCAAAGAGTCAAAAGGCCTGTTCTTGCACCTATTTCTTAGAATCTTAATGACTCAAATTATTCTCTATATACTCTCTTGGCAGCCTGAAATCCCACTCTTGCCTGCTGACTTCTCCATTAGTGTTTGGGCCAGAGTCAATTTTCCAAAATTTAGACAAGGACCGAGAATAAAATGGCCTGGGCTTCACGTCTGCAAGCCTTTTTCTCCCTTCAACTTCCACATCATGCACCAACATCTCCAATTAAAAGTGGGATTATCTTTGAGCTCAAGCAGGTAGATGATTAAAATATAAATAAAATCCAAATTATAAAAATAAAAGCAGACTTTGGTATCAGCAGCTGGATTGACAGCTTAAAAAAATGTGCTGTTCTACAGAATCTCTGGTTTGCTACCAGAACCTGGTGTTATTGTATTCACTTTGCGACATTCGAGATGGTGACAGCCTCAGGATACCTTACCCTACTTGTGCTGCCATTGAAGTATTTCAGATGCACTATCATCATGTAAACGCTGCAGAAACACCACTCCTAATAATACTACAGGTCATTTCTTGTACTCCTGCTAGAAGCAAAGATAAGACAACCACAAGTTGTCATCATAATTGTTCTTCTCCTTCTTGTCACTAATGAGATAACAATTCCCCTTTAAAGGATCCAGTTACGTACCATATTTATTACATGTTGTCAGGACGTTAATGATGTGGAATTTTTCCCATCCTGAACTGGATCATTTAGCAGATTGAAAAGAATGTAGTTAAGTACAATCTGTGTGAAAAGAATCTGCCTAATTCTGTTCAATGGATCTGATTCTGTCTGACATTTCTGCACATTTTTGAAAGCTAAAACCCATTCTACACTTTCTGGTTTAGCTAATGGTGCTGTAATGCATGTGGAATTTTACTGGCAATGATTCAAAATGTGTTCCTTATTATGGGCCTCAAAGAAACAGGGTAGGCAGCAAAGACTTGCTCAAAAAAACACCTAAAATAATGACAGCCTGCAACATATTAAGTTCCGGCACAAAAATTAATGTTCCAAATAAACATTTCTAAATTTTACGACTTCTTAAAATTTTATTTGGTCATTGCTGTGTGTTAGACAATGGCCAGATATAATCAGGCTTCATATCAAACCCTAGCTGGCAACTGGTTCTCACGAATGTGCAAATGTTTGTATAAGATAATTGGGTATTTTGGTTTTGAAACAACTGGAGCTTTGCTTATATTAAACAAAAGCAATTGTGTGGGGCAGGCAGGCTTTTTCCAAGCATGTTTCCTAAGTGGATGGCGATAATCAACCTTGCAATAAGTAGACCTTATCCTTTATGGTTGAAACCTGCGATTTTACTATTTGCTGTATATGTGCTGGGTTTACACACTCAATTTGAAAGGTCCGCCCCAAACCGCAATAGGCTATCCACTGGGGAACAGTTATGATACTCATCATATTTTCTCATCATCTTAGCAGCTGGAAAATAGCACACGACTAAATCAATGTGCTTCAGCTGAACCAGGGTTTCCCAAACTTTTTTAGCCATGGAACCCTTCTGACCTCCCAAGAGCACTGACAGAACCCCTGAGAAACATTTTTATTGCAATGAAAGGTTCAACCACAAAAAATTATTGTTTTCACTCAATAGGTGCAAACATACAAAAAACTAATTTTTAGAAGTCTTTTTAATTTCTTATTTGTATATGATTATTATAATTAAAAAGTTCTCCTTTTAAAAAACATACTTAAGTCTTACTTGTTTGTCATTATTAATGGGAGGAGTGCTGCTGGAAAGTGAGCGTGTGCACGCCAGTGGGAGAGAGTGAGTTTTAGCCAGAGTGAGGGCTTTGGGAATTTGGAGCTGGGTGGGAATTCGGTGCCGAGGGGAAAGAGGTGCTCATCTTTGGGAGAAGCGGACCTTGAAGGGAGACTCGAGGGCAAGTGAGAGGTACAAAGAAATTGAACCGTGCCATCACAGCCAGCAGGTAAGTGGTTGGTTGGTGACGGTTTCTTTTTTACTCTTGGCATTGTAGTTGTTGTTGTTGTACACTACAATAGTGTTTCCGTGTAATTTCTGTGGTTTATAGTTTGTAAAGGTTATATTCGGTAGTAACGAGGAGCAGAAAAGAAGGGCCCTAGAAAATTGGATAAAATCTGAAACAAAACATCTTTCAAAAGTTTAATTTAAAGAGGTGAGACATGACAGGGGAGCTCCAAGCCGTGGTTTGCTCCTCTTGCTCCATGTGGCAGGCTGGAGACAGTTCCAGTCCCCTGGGTCAGCATGTGTGCAGGAAGTGTCTCCAGCTACAGCTCCTGGAAGCTCGAGTTTCAGAGCTGGAGCGGTGGCTGGAGACACTGTGGAGCATCCACGAGTCAGAGAGTATCGTGGATAGCACGTATAGAACAAAGAACAAAGAAAACTACAGCACAGGAACAGGCGCTTCGGCCCTTCAAGCCTGCACCGGCCATGCTGCCCGACTTAACTAAAATGCCCGACCCTTCCACGGACCATTTCCCTCCATTCCCATCCTATTCATATATTTGTCAAGACACCCCTTAAAACTCACTATTCTATCTGCTTCCACTACCTCCCCCGGCAGCGAGTTCCAGGCACCCACCACCTTCTGTGTAAAAAACTTGCGATGTGGTCACACCGCAGGCTCAGACTCCACAGGCAGGAAGGGAATAACAAAGAACAAAGAACAGTACAGCACAGGAAACAGGCCCTCCAAGCCTGTGCCGCTCCTTGGTCCAACTAGACCAATCGTTTGTATCCCTCCATTCCCAGGCTGCTCATGTGACTATCCAGGTAAGTCTTAAACGATGTCAGCGTGCCTGCCTCCACCACCCTACTTGGCAGCGCATTCCAGGCCCCCACCACCCTCTGTGTAAAAAACGTCCCTCTGATATCTGAGTTATACTTCGCCCCTCTCACCTTGAGCCCGTGACCCCTCGTGATCGTCACCTCTGACCTGGGAAAAAGCTTCCCACTGTTCACCCTATCTATACCCTTCATAATCTTGTACACCATAGGTGACCATCAGACAGAGCAAGAGTGATAGGCAGGTAGTGCAGGGAACATAAAGACTAACACTAAGAGTTTCTATAGATACGTGAAGAGAAAGAGGTTGGTGAAGACAAATTTAGGTCCCCTACAGACAGAAAAAGGGGAATGTATAATAGGGGACAAAGAAATGGCCGAGCAACTGAATACATACTTTGGTTCTGTCTTCACAAAAGAGAACACAAATCAGATGCCAGGAATGTTGGAGAATGAAAGATTCAGTGAGAGGGAAGAACTGAGGGAGATCAATATTAGTAGAGAAATGGTACTGGGAAAGTTGATGGGATTGAAGGCAGATAAATCCCCAGGGCCTGATAATCTACATCCTAGAGTACTTAAGGAAGTAGCTCGAGAAATAGTGGATGCATTGGTGGTCACCTTCCAGGATTCTATAGACTCTGGAACGGTCTCTGCAGATTGGAGGGTAGCCAATGTCACTCCAATATTCAAAAAGGGAGGTAGAGAGAAAACAGAGAATTATAGACCAGTAAGCTTAACATTGGTAGTGAGGAAAATTCTCGAATCCATTATCAAGGACTTTATAGCAGAGCATTTAGAAAGCAGTCAGCATGGATTTATGAAGAGGAAATCATGCTTGACAAATCTGTTGGAATTCTTTGAGGATGTAACTAGTAGAGTTGACAAGAGGGAGCCAGTAGATGTGGTATATTTGGACTTTAAGAAAGCTTTTGACGAAGTCCCGCACAAGAGATTATCGTGCAAGATTAAAGCTTATGGGACTGGAGGAAGTATATTGAGATGGATAGAAAACTGGTTGGCAGAGAGGAAACAAAGAGTAGGAATTAATGGATGCTTTTCAAATTGACAGGCAGTATCTATTGGGGTGCCACAGGGATTGGTGCTGGGACCCCAGCTATTCACAATATATATTAATGATTTGGATGAGGGAACAAAATGTAACGTCTCAAAGTTCGCAGATGATACCAAGTTGGGTGGGAAGGTGAACTGTGACGAGAATGCAGAGATCCTTCCAAATGATCTGGACAGGTTGGGTGAGTGGGCTAATCAATGGCAGATGCAGTTTAATTTGGATAAGTGTGAGGTTATTCACTTTGGAAGCAAAAACAAGGTGGCAGATTACTACCTGAATGACTATAAATTGGGAGAGAGGAGTGTACAGCAGGACCTGGGTGTCCTTGTGCACCAGTCACTGAAGGTGAGCATGCAGATGCAGCAGGCGGTAAAGAAGGCAAATGG
This sequence comes from Mustelus asterias, assembly GCF_964213995.1. NCBI lineage: Eukaryota > Metazoa > Chordata > Chondrichthyes > Carcharhiniformes > Triakidae > Mustelus > Mustelus asterias. The sequence goes on from NC_135801.1 coordinate 71,804,972, forward strand.
CATGTTGGCCTTCATTGTGAGAGGTTTCGAGTACAGGAGCAGGGATGTGTTGCTGCAACTATACAGGGCCTTGGTGAGGCCACACCTGGAGTATTGTGTGCAGTTTTGGTCTCCTTTTCTGAGGAAGGATATTCTTGCTCTCGAGGGAGTGCAGCAAAGGTTTACCAGGCTGATTCCAGGGATGGAGGGAGTGATGTAAGAGGAGAGATCGACTATGTTAGGATTATTTTCGCTGGGGTTCAGACGAATGAGGGGGGATCTCATGGAGACTTATAAAATTCTAACAGGTCTAGACAGGATAGATGCAGGGAGGATGTTCCCAATAGTGGGGGAGTCCAGAAGCAGGGGTCACAGTCTGAGGATTCAGGGTAGACCATTTAGGACGGAGGTGAGGAGACATTTCTTCACCCAAAGAGCGGTGAGCCTGTGGAATTCAGTACCACAGGAAGTAGTTGATGCCAAAACATTGAATGTATTCAAGAGGCGGCTGGATATAGCACTTGGGGCAAATGGGATCAAAGGTTATGGGGAAAAAGCAGGATCAGTCTATTGAGTTGGATGATCAGCCATGATCTTAATGAATGGCGGAGCAGGCTTGAAGGGCCAAATGGCCTCCTCCTGCTCCTATCTTCTATGTTTCTATGTAGGCTGGATTCACATATTGGACATGAACACACTCACCTCTCACACACACACCCATACACACAGACACACCGCACACCTCGTACATGCACACAAACTCACCTCTCTCTCTTACACATGCACGTACTCACCTCTCTCATACATGTGCACATATACTCACCCCTCCTTCTCATGCACACATGCTGACAGTCATTGCTATAGATAAATATATATACATATATATTATTTTTAAGGGGAATGATTTAAAGTTCAGTTTTTTTCTACAGGCAGTGGGTATGTCTAAAGAGAATGCAGCTAGATGCTTGGAGAGGAGGATAATTACTCATTTTAGCCATGCTGTGTTTACTTAGGATAGAGCTAATGCATTCTTGTTTATCAATGGAAATTTCTCCGGGGATTTTGATTAGGTTGATTGACAGGGTCATGTCACAATGTGGTGATGGGAGAATCTAGGCTTGTAGAGGAAAACAGTTTCAGTTCTGGCTAGGGTTTGTTTAATCTCTTCAACCTTGCTCCCACTCAAAGTCCCGCTTCAATCCCGCTCCGAGTCCCGCTTCAATCCCGCTCCGAGTCCCGCTTCAATCCCGCTCCAAGTCCCGCTTCAATCCCGCTCCGAGTCCTGCTTCAATCCTGCTCCAAGTTTTGCTTCAATCCCATTCCGAGTCCTGCTTCAATCCCACTCCGAGTCCTGCTTGAATCCCGCTCCGAGCCCTGCTTGAATCCCGTTCCAAGTCCCACTCTCCCCATCACTTTGCTCTCCACGCTTGCTCTGATCTGGAGATTTTAGTTTTGTGCTGTTCCCAGCTCATTCAATCAGAGGCTGGTTTCTCCAGAAGTGAGTCTCTGATTGGACAATTAGCTCTGTGTTTGTGGTGGACTACAGTTGCGCCTTTGTCCTGTCTGGACCACCGTTGTTGTGTTTGTCATGCCTGGACACATCCCCTGCCGGCTCCTCCCCTTGTCACCTAGTATAAAGGTGGCTGTTTCCTCCCCCTTGTTCAGTTCGGGTCGGTTATCTGTTAGGATATGCTCCTAGTTCTGTAATGAATAAAAGCCTACAGTTGTATTGGCACACAAGTAGTCTTTTGCCTAATTGATAGCGCTTCAATTTTATTCATTACCTTTGACCGATATGGAGCAGCTTTTGAAGCCTGACAGATTAACCTTGGACCCTCAAGAGGTCGGAGCTTCTGATAGTTTTGACCATTGGCTGGACTGTTTTGAAGCTTTCATCAGCGCCTCTGCGGCCGTCGACTCTGACGGCGATAAGCTCCGCGTGCTCCGCGCCCGGGTAAGCGATGCAGTCTACTGTATATTCCGGGATGCTACTACATACATGGACGCTATAGAACTCTTAAAAGGGCAGTTTCGAAAGAGCCCTAACGTGGTCTACGCCAGACATCTCTTGGCTACATGCAGGCAGCAGCCAGGAGAATCGTGCGCCCAATTTCTGTGCGCCCTGCGGGTTCTGGCTAGAGCTTGCGACTGTAAGGCTGTTTCAGCCACTCAGAACACGGAGGACCTGATCCGGGACACTTATTGAGTCTACTTACATTCAGCAGCGTCTGCTTGAACAGGGTGGCCTGGATCTCCAGAAAACGCCCACGATGGCTGAATCCCTAGAAGCGGCCTCCCGCAATTTCGGGGCCTACAATGCACCCCGTTCCATCGACGGTTCCACCGCGCGGCTGTTCCAGCGGGGCCTAAATGCTACTTCTGCGGCCTAGCCAAGCACCCTCGGCGTCGCTGCCCGGCGAAGATTGCGATCTGCTCCGGATGCGGTAAGCAAGGCCATTTCGTCAAAGTCTGCCGGGCGAAGTCGATCGCGAAGTCTCGTGGCGCCGCGTGTGTTCCGCGGGCGCCGCCATCTTTGATGCAGTCAGTGGCTGCGCGGAAATTGCCATCTTGGGTGCCGTCGTCAAGGCGCGCCGAGCGGGAAACATCATCCGCGACGTCATCAGATGCGCACGAATATGAATGCCCACCGGGTTCAACGGTTGCATCGATTCGTCTGGACCAATCTCAACCTCACCAACTCTCCAAGTCAATGATGGAGATTAAGGTAAACGACCATGTAGAAACCTGCCTGTTCGACTGCGGGAGCACAGAGAGTTTTATACACCCTCGCACAGTGCGTCGATATGCCCTTCCCGTGCGGCCCTGGAGACGGACAATCTCCATGGCTTCGGATTCTCACTCAGTGGATGTCCTTGGGTGCTGTTTAGTGACGCTGACGGTACAGGGCACAGTCTACGAGCGTTTTCGGCTCCTCGTGCTGCCGCAACTCTGCGCAGCTGTACTGCTGGGGTTAGATTTCCTCACCCATCATAGGAGCGTCACTTTGCAGTATGATGGCCCTTATCCCCCGCTCACTGTCTGCAATGCGCCGTTACTTAAGCGCCTCCCGTGCACCACCTGCAGTCTCTCGACCCTCAAGATTACCCCCCCCCCCTTTATTCATTAATCTCACCCTGGATTGCAGGCCTATAGCCACCAAACGTAGGCGCTATAGTGTGGAAGACCGGGCCTTCATTTGGTCCGAAGTACAACGTTTGCTCAAGGAAGGGATCATTCAGGCCAGCACCAGCCCCAGGAGGGCGCAGGTGGTCGTAGTTAAATCGGGGGAGAAACACCGCATGGTGATCGACTATAGCCAGACCATAAACAGGTATACACAACTAGATGCGAACCCTCTTCCCCGCATCTCTGACATGGTCAATCGCATCGCGCACTATAGGGTTTTCTCCACGATTGATTTAAAATCAGCTTCCTATCTGCTCGGAGGATCCCCCATATAAGAACATAAGAAATAGGAGCAGGAGTAGGCCATCTAGCCCCTCGAGCCTGCCCCGCCATTCAATAAGATCATGGCTGATCTGAAGTGCAGCAGTTCATACTGCCTTTGAGGCGGATGGTCGCCTCTACCAGTTCCTCCGAGTCCCTTTTGGTGTTACCAATGGGGTCTCAGTTTTCCAGCGGGCTATGGATCAAATGGTGGACCAGCACGGGCTACGGGCTACTTTCCCGTATCTGGATAATGTCACCATCTGCGGCCATGACCTGCAGGACCATGATGCCAACTTACAAAAATTCCTCCGTACTGTCACTCTCCTGAATTTGACATATAACGAGGCGAAGTGTGTCTTTCAGACACGCCGCCTCGCTATCCTTGGGTACGTGGTGGAAAATGGTGTCCTTGGTCCCGATCCAGCCCGTATGCGTCCCCTTATGCAGCTTCCCCTCCCTACTACTCTCAAAGCACTGAGGCGATGCCTGGGCTTCTTCTCCTACTATGCCCAGTGGGTTCCCCATTACGCGGATAAAGCCCGTCTGCTTCTCAAATCGACCTCTTTTCCCCTGGTGGAGGAGGCCCGTCTGGCCTTCGATGACATCAAAGTGGACATCGCGAAGGCCGCGATGCATGCTGTGGATGAATCCATCCCATTCCAAGTGGAAAGTGATGCGTCTGACTTTGCCCTACCCACCACCCTTAACCAAAGGGGCCGTCCAGTGGCCTTTTTTTTCCCGGACCCTACAAGGCCCTGAGATTTGACACTCCTCGGTTGAGAAGGAGGCCCAGGCCATCGTGGAAGCCTTCTGGCACTGGCTCAGAGTTGGCCTTGCGGGCCAATGGTTCACTTTACTTACGGACCAGTGGTCCGTTGCCTTTCTGTTCAACACTAGGCAGAGGGGCAAGATCAAAAATTATAAGATCTTGCGGTGGAGGATTGAGCTCTCCACCTATAGATATGATATCATGTACCGGCCTGGGAAGCTCAATGAGCCCCCAGACGCCCTGTCCCGTGGAACATGTGCCAGCGCCCAACTGGTTCAGCTACAGTCTCTCCATAATGATCTCTGTCACGTGGGTGTCACCAGATTTTTCCACTTTGTCAAAGCCTGCAACCTGCCCTACTCCCTCAAGGAAGTCCGGTCGGTTACCAGGCAATGCAGGGTCTGCGCAGAGTGCAAGTTCTATCGGCCAGGTAGGGCGCACCTTATAAAGGCCACTCGCGCGTTTGAGTGCCTCAGCATTGATTTTAAAGGCCCCCTCCCTTCCTCTAACCGCAATATTTATTTTCTGAATGTCATCGATGAATATTCGTGTTTCCCTTTTGCCTTCCCCTGCCCGGACATGACCTCGGCCACGGTGATTCGGACCCTGAACATGCTCTTCACCCTGTTCGGTTTTCCATCCTATGTTCATAGCGACCGTGGGTCCTCTTTCATGAGTGACGAGCTGAGGCAGTACCTGCTCGCCAAAGGCATTGCCTCCAGCCGCACCACTAGCTATAACCACAGGGGTAATGGTCAAGTAGAGCGGGAGAACGCAACTGTCTGGAAGGCTGTTCTATTAGCGCTACAGTCTAGGGGCCTTCCAGTCAGCCATTGGCAAGACGTCCTCCCGGATGCACTACATTCAATTAGGTCACTCTTGTGTACAACGACCAATACGACCCCTCACGAGCGGATGTTCATTTTTCCCAGAAAGTCCTCCTTGGGTACCTCGCTCCCAGCTTGGCTGATGTACCCTGGGCCCGTTCTGCTTCGGAAGCATGTCCGGACCCATAAGGCAGACCCCTTGGTCGAGAGAGTCCAATTGCTACATGCTAATCCTTAATACGCTTATGTGGCGTACCCTGATGGGCGGGAGGACACAGTCTCTGTCCGTGACTTGGCACCCGCAGGTGCCCCTGAGGCCACCATGTCCCTCCGCCCCACTGTCCCAGTCCCTTGTGTTGTGCGCCCAGAGACCGCTACGCCCCTCCCCCCTTCAGTCCCAGTCTCCTATGTTGTGCGCCCAGAGCCCACTACGTCCCTCCACCCCCCAGCCCCAGTTCCCTCTGTTCTCCATACACCACCAGGGCCACAGCTCACTTCTCTCACCCCTATGTACAGCTCGCTTGAGTCGCCGGTACCGTCGCCACGCAGTACCCGACTACTGGACGGGACGACGGAGGGTTCCGCCTCACACCACCTGGTGCCTCCTCTCGACGCTCAGTGCCTGGAGCCTGGGCTGACACCGCTCCCTGCTCGGACGACTCTGCAACCTGCCCTACGACGATCGCGGCGGCGGATCAAGCCACCGGTTCGTCTGAACTTGTGACATTGTTTCCGCTTCACCCCATTTTTTTTTAAAGGAGGGGTGAATGTGGTGGACTACAGTTGCGCCTTTGTCCTGTCTGGACCACTGTTGTTGTGTTTGTCATGCCTGGACACATCCCCTGCCGGCTCCTCCCCTTGTCACCTAGTATAAAGGTGGCTGTTTCCTCCCCCTTGTTCAGTTCGGGTCGGTTATCTGTTAGGATATGCTCCTAGTTCTGCAATGAATAAAAGCCTACAGTTGTATTGGTACACAAGTAGTCTTTTGCCTTACTGATTGCGCTTCAGTGTTATTTTTCAAATTTTACCCCTGAGCCTGCCCTGCTGCAGAACTGCTTGGAGTTTTGGAACCCAGTTTACCCTGGGCTAAACTATTTGATCATAGTTATTTACAGCTGGAATATAAAGACATTTCAAGATACCAAAACTTCACTTTTACCAAATTTACAGTCCCCTTAAAACAAATAGGAAACTGAGTCAATGGTTGGAAATATACTGCTCAGGCAGCATTTGTGAAAAGGAAAACAGAGTTAGCATCGTGGATTTTGCCACGGACTTCAGGATCTTGACACTGAGACTGCACTTCCTGAGGGCAAGATTGGCAGAGCCATCTCCTCAGAGGTGGCTTCCTAATTAGACACCTCTGATCTCATGTCCTATTGCTCACTTGGTGAGTGCGTTCTCAACACTGTTGACCAGAGGGCCAGCAGCTCTGCCCCCACACCAGCTCCACTGGGAAAAGTGGCTGTTGCTGAGGTTGGGTCTGGTCCATTACGTTGAGCTGCCTTGTTGCGCTGTGCAGCAGTCAATAATTGGTCAGGACCTTTCACTATGTCAGCTGGCTGAGGCAGGCAGTTGGTCTCTTTCCCTGCCCACCTCGGCTGGGAAAGCTCTCCAGTGGGTTGGAGTGTGTCAGGGAGACTCTGCATCCCGGCTCCCTCCCCCACACCCAGTCCCTGTTTTTTCAGCTCCCCTCCTCCTCCTCACCCTACTAAATCCACCATTAGGAGCCCGGAAAATTCAAACCAATGTTCCAGACCAACGACTGACCTACATACAAGCATACCAATTAGGAGCAGGAGTAGTACCTATTGAATATTTCCAGCATTTTCCATTCCTATTTTAGATTTTAAGTATCCGCACTAATTTGTTTTGAGTCCATAGATCTTTATCTTTCCTAGCACCTTCCAGAAACAACGTTTGATGGCGCTTCATTTTAATCATTGTTCACAGTTTCTATTCCATTATCTTTACTAAAGGTTAAGTGAAATATTAGACTTAAAACCACAAGCAAGCTCCTGGGTTATCATGATATTCTCGCTTTGATCTTTGAAGATTTAAGGGTGGCACGGTTAGCAGTGCTGCCTCACAGCACCAGGGGCCCAAGTTCAATTCCAGCCTTGGGCGACTGTCTGTGTGGAGTTTGCATGTTCTCCCCGTGTCTGCGTGAGTTTCCTCTGGGTGCTCCGGTTTCCTCCCACACTCAAAAGATGCACGGGTTAGGTTGATTGGCCATGCTAAATTGACTCTAGTGTCAGGAGGATTAGCAGGGTAAAGGTTATGGGAACAGGGCCTGGGTGGGATGTGGTTGATACAGACACAATGGGCCGAATGGCCTCCTTCTGTACTGTAGAGATTCAATGATTCACCCTTGGCAACATGCAATACAGCAAACATTACATTCACCGAGAGACAATGCTCGTGTTTTTGCATAATCAACTTTAGCTAAAAGTGCTGGGCTACTTATCTACTTATCTTCTACCCAAGGTTCATCCCATCTTAGATGCCAGCATCCAGTGAATCTGATTGACTTCACATAATATTGACAAGTGGCTAGATGTACTGCTAAAGGGAATGCTATGGATCTGGACAACCGTTTTTTCCTTTGCTTATTCATTCTTAGGAAATATGCTGAGAATGAAAAATTGTTACTGGCAAGGCCAATGTTTATTGTCCAGCCTAAATTTCCCTGGGAACAAGATGCAAAGTCAAACAAAATATAAATCAGGGAGAGATGTTAAATGGGCTGAGATTTGTTACGTTCTTGTACGAGGTTAAATTTGTTGCCTTTATTGAAACATCCTCCATTTAACCCTTTAAGAATCACTGGATAGGCTGCTCTACTTTCAGTCCTATTGGGTAGAGGAAGCAAGAGTGGCCCAATTTCTCGGACTGACAGAGAAAGAGGGGAGGGGGACAAGGGTTAACACATTGTTGAAATGGTAAGCAGTAGCAGATGGAGAATGTGTGTGGTCGGCAAAGACGACAGAGAGGTGGTGAAGGATGAGGATGGAGAATACACCACAATCACAGGATGCAATTTGTAACTTTGATTAGCACCATTTCAATTCCACTTCTCATGAAAGGTCACAGACTGAAATGTTAGCTGTGGTTTTTCCATCCACGAATGCTGCCTGAACGGCTGCACATTTTCTGTTTTAATTTCAAATTTTCAGCATCCATGGTAGTTAGCTTTTGTGTTTTTGACAGTCATTGCAGAGCTGTGCTCAGAGCAGTCACCAGATTGGAAAGATTCAGAAATATATTCAAGGATTTGACAGGAAGATAGGACAAAAGAACGAACCAGGATATTGTCCTTCCAACTTACTGGGGTTTTTTTGCAGCTTTTGAGCAGCCTGTTAATTTAGCCAATATGGTTCACACTCATGACAAGTTTTCATTGCTTCAAGATTTAAGAGTGGATCATTGAATGTACACTGTTGTGGTTCAGGCTTTCTTCCAACACTTTGTTCTCTTTTCATGGCAGAAATGCAGATTCTATAAGCTGGCAGTGTCTCTTATGAATTTGAGCATGGGTGTTGTTGGCTGGGCCAGTATTTATTACTATCCCCAACTGCCCTCCATTTGAGATTGTTGTGGATCTGGAGTCACATGTAGGTCAGATTTCCTTCCCAAAAGGCATTAATGAACCAACTGGCTTTTTACAACAAGTGACAATGGTCACCACTGGACTTTTAATTCCAGATTTTTAATTAATTCAGATGTCACCATCTGCCATGGTGGGATTTGAACACTGGTCCCCAAGATCCTGCTCTGGGTCTCTGGATTACTAGTCCAGTGATAATACCACTATGCCACAGCCTACCTTACAACTGCTGTTAATGGTGTGGCATACCATGACACTAACAATTGCTATTTAGCTCCAATATATTCCACAAGAGGCCACATGGAGTTCCCACAAGGATCAGCGCTCTGCTTCAGGAATGGTAAGTAGCACTTTGTTATCCCTCCATTGAGGCTAAACGTAATGGTCAAATTTATTTACAAGTAAGATAATCCCATAAAACCAAAATGACACAAGTTAGTGATGGTATCGACACTAAACAATAGAGAAAATGATTTCATAAAAGGTTAACCATTCCTGTTAGCACATATTTGTTGCATGGTCTGATAATCTGAGAGGCTTTTTCAATGAAACAAACTCTTGGTGATTTCCGGTGCGATAGCAGTATATCTGTGGTGCAAAATTCCCCGTCTACCGCAAGGATCTCAGCTGTCAATTAGTCAGCAGTAAAAGCGAGCAGATTCTTGCAAAAACAAGCCTTTCATTTTACAATGTTGAGACTTATCTCTCAAGCATTTTCATAGTTTGCAGACTGACATACATTAAAAAAGTCCTGATTGCCAAATGGTGAGTTAATAGTTTCTGAACAAAGATAGGGGAACTATGGATACCATGATAGCAGCCTCTTGTCCAAATTTTAAAGAAATATAGGGGGTTCACATCACTGATTGTTTTCCTGACAGAGAGAACAGGATTATTTTTCATTACAGGTAGCTCCAGGCAATTTTTACAACATATTTGTCCTCTTATTATTGTTCATTTTATTAAAGGTCAAAAATCAGCTATTTTTAGTGCTGTTTTTTCTATCTGACGGTACGAGTAAATGACCGCTTATGATTCTGTCATTTTTATTAGCATCCTCTGGGTGTAAAGTACAACTTGAAGGTAGGTTTCTCATTTTCACTTCGTATTACATTAACTTAATGCCTCAGTTAACTGAAGTCACCTGACAGGAGCTAAAATATCAATGCCAGCCAAGGTTGGGAATCAGATCTAAGTTTCCTAGTCCAATTACTCAGTGTTTTTTTTCCACTTCTTAATTCTTGTGCAACATAGAATTCGTCGACCGAAACTGCTCCACAATCGGCTTCTGACTTGGAAAGCACCAAGCAACCGCTTGGCAGCCTGTGTCACATCATGGGCAAGAAATCAGTAACTTGCTGTTTGTGAGAAGTGCAGGTGTGGTTCTGTGTCCGACCGATGCAAGCAAATTTGCAAGCGGTAACTTGCTGCATCACTACAATGCCATGAGAGATTTTTTTTAAATCTTAACTTATTGGGAGGTATAATGAGTGAGTATAATTGAAGTGTACACTTTTGTGCCTTTTGACAACAAATTCAGTTTATAAGGATGATATTGTCTTGGAACAATAACTCGCTACATGAGTCATAGTGAGCGGAATTCTACATGAATGAACAGGCAAGAGTTAGGAGTGGGAAAATACAGATCATTCTAAAGTAAAAATTAATTGAAAATATACTTCCTCTATACAATCATAATTTTCTCAAACAGCAAAAGCAGATGTACAATATTGATATTTTATAATCTCATACCTTGGGCAGAATTTAGTGCAGGTTTCGTCATGTGGGAAGCCTGAAAAGCAAACCCGGGGGCGGGAGGGGGAGGTGGTTCTCATTCAAAGGCAATCAGTGCATGATCAAGGGACCCAGCACCAGAAAGGAGGGAGGATGGCCACTGAGAGCTATCCTCTTGCCCTGTTTTCCAAACCCCCTGCACCCCCCTCCATCACAGCCAAAGACGACTGACCCATGACCGCCATCCCATCCTTGCTGACTTGTGGCCTGGGTCCCTCGGAGATTCTTTGCCTCTGGAGACTGCATTGCTAAGAGCTGTACCATGCCTGGGTGGCGCTGAAGTCAAAAGATGTGTGGGTTAGATGGATTGGTCATGTTAACTTGCCCCATAGTGTTAAGGGGCAGGTAAATGTGTGGGGTTATGGGGATGGGGGGGGCGGGGAAAAGGGTGGCCTGCGTAGAATGCTCTGTCAGAGAGTTTGTGCAGAGCCAATGAGCTGAACGGCCTCCTTCTGCACTGTAGAGAATCTATGACAGGCAGCAGGCTTGTGACTGGCTGACAACTGGGGGGGGGGGGGGGCAGTGGAGAGGGGAGAATCTCACAGAAAGCCCTCTTGGCCTATTAAGTGCCTGATGGCAGTTCTTGCCGCTTCATGCTATGCCAGAATAATAGTCAATAGACACTGATTAGGTTGGATTAATTCAGTCTGTGAAGACCAATTAGTAAGAAGTCTCACAACACCAGGTTAAAGTCCAACAGGTTTATTTGGTAGAAAATACCATAAGCTTTCAGAGCGCTGCTCCTTCGTCAGATGGAGTGGAAATGTGCTCTCAAACAGTGCACAGAGACACAAAATCAAGTTGCAGAATACTGATTAGAATGCGAATCCAGAAGCTTGCCTCCTGGGCTTGCAGAATCTCACTAGCTGTTCTGTCTGGATACAATACACATCTCTTTAACCTGTGTTTAATGCTCCCTCCACCCACATTGTCTGTATCTTTCAGACTTGGCTGGTTGTAGGGATTCGCATTCTAATCAGTATTCTGCAACTTCATTTTGTGTCTCTGTGCACTGTTTGAGAGCACATTTCCACTCCATCTGACGAAGGAGCAGCGCTCCGAAAGCTTATGGTATTTGCTACCAAATAAACCTGCTGGACTTTAACCTGGTGTTGTGAGACTTCTTACTGTGTTCACCCCAGTCCAACGCCGGCACCTCCACATCATGAAGACCAATTAGAACAGCAGTCAGAAATCACTATCCTGCAGAAAGAATAACACTAGTCCATGAAAGCTAAAACCATGTGTGGGATTTTTCAGACAATCCCAACAGTGGGATCTTCCGGTACCGCCGAAGGTGACCCCCGCCCCCGGAGGTGGTATGGGCAAGCCATGCAAAACACCATATGCATTGGCAGGACTGGAAGACCTTGCCAGCAGCAAATGATGAGCCCCCTCCACTGCCAGAAGACACGTCCAGGGGACAGCAGAATGGCCAAGCCCCTGGCATGTATCGATATTTATTTCGGTTGTTTGCAAAAGGGATTCTGGCTTGTGAGGAATCACAATTCAATGTGTATGTCCTATCAATGGAATGGCCCATCAAACCTTACATAATCGTCCTAGTCACTAAATAATTCTGAAATGTATTGCTTTCTATTTAATGATCTCAATGTTTTGGCTTGGAAGGTTTGTATATTTTTTCCTTGTGTTTTCCAATTGCACAGAAACTTAGTTATCAATGATGAAGCTTTGTTGGGATATTACCCATTTAGTCTCATGCCACATTTTACCATGACCAGGTGAGAAAAATCTCAGCAAGCCCCCACTTCTGTCATATTATATACAGCAAGAATACATTGATGCATTCAGCACGTTGATCAGGACTGTGCAAAAATATACCAATTTTCATTGACATAGCATCTTTAATGTCGAGAATTGTCTGAGGCACTTCACAGAACTGCAAGTGTAAGGTGACGCTGAACCAATTTATACTCCTGAAGGACAAGAGCTCTCCCTGTCAAAAAGAAAGTGTTTTGGACAAATAGAGAGGTAAGGGGCAACATGGAAAAGGTGTACAAGAATGCAACAACAAAAAAGAAATCATAGATTCTGGTGAATCGGAGGAACAAAAAGAACAGCAAAAAATAGGTAGCATGAGCTATAAAAGAGTATAAAGGAATTGTGTAAGGAAGATGAAAATCAACATAAAGCAACTATTAAAAATATATTTGGAAAAAGAGGGTGTCTAAGAGCAAGTAGGCCTCTTAAAATACTGATAACAGTGACAGTATAAATGAAAAAGGAGGACATGTTAAATCAGTACTTTTCAACTAGGAAACTAACAGAGGCCATGATTCTCTGGGGAAATAAAAAACAAAATGCTGATGCCAGAGTGTTTCCCACTGGCATGGCAGCGCCTCCCATGTGGGATTCACCCACCTTTAGCATGTACAATTATGCATAACGGGAGGCACCCCAGCCAGCCGCCTGCCTTCAACAAGATCAGGGCACCCTTTTTGAACGCCCTTCTGAACACAGAGATTGGGGGGAATTGGGGAGCAGGGCAGGTACTTAAAGAGAGAAAGGGAAATCTCTTCTGCTGAATAGACTGCTGCTGGGACTTACGAGCCTGCCAGGTGTCCAGGGGGTATGGAGATTAAAGTGACCAGGCCGCCTCAAAGTTTTCGCAGTTGACAGGTAAGAATGAAGATTTTGATCAGCGACATCTCTGAAATCGCCAAGCCAAGGGCTAGAAGGGGCAGTCTAGCCACTAGACCCTCTATCCCAGGGGAGAGTGCTGAGGTCATCACTTGCCCCCAGCCTGAGCCCACCCAACACCTAGAACCCTTAGGGGACTCTCCCTCTGCAGCCTGGCAGCAGTGGGAGGGGCATGTGGGCACTGCATTTACCTCCTTGACACCCCTCGGGCAGCACCAAAGCCCACCCAGTGGTGCAGATCCCGCTGGGGAGGTGGATGAATGGCGATCACGTGCCCTTGTCCACTCGCCACCTCTGTCCCAAGCCCTCATTTGCTTGCTGTCCCTCTCCTGACACCTACCACTTGGCTTGCTGTTTTGCCTGAGGTGACCAGGAAGAAACAAGTGTTCCGGAAAGGTGTGTCGAACAGGAAGAATTGGAAGCTTAGGAGAGGCGTGTCAAATGGCAGGTGGTGGGCTTCGGAGAAGGACGGTGAGCAGGAGGCTCTGAGGGCTCAGGCGAGGTGAAGCAAGTCGGCGAGGGCTTGAGAAAGGGGCATTGTACAAAAGGCAGCAGGGGCTCAGGGGAAGGGTGCTGAGAAGTATTCTTTTCCAGCTGAATTTGGTCTGTGCCACCTTTGATGCAGGCTGCTGCCAAGGATGTCACTGAAAGTAACATCATAGGCACTGCAACTACAGTTGCAGCATCAGCAAAAACAACCACTGGCCTAGTGTTCAATTGTTCTGTATTTGATTATGTGAGCCTGGTAACTGATCTATGCTCACTGTGCTTCATTGGGTGAGCCTGGTGTGGACTTGAGAAAAGACAACAAACTGTAGTAAAAACTGGAAGCTCGAGCTACAGCGTAGAGTTGACATTTTAAAGCATTGCAAATAAAACCTGTTACATGTAGATCTGAGATATAAAAAATATATAACAGCCTGCAGCGCAGCTCTGAGGACCTGGATGTACTGCTGCAAGAAGTTCAGCCACCTCATGCGAGTGGTCGAGATGAGTGAATGCATCTTCAAATACCATGCCCTTTCTATTGAACCACTAGCCTCACACACTGCTTAATTCACCAACCAACAATCTTTACTCACCAACCAACAATTTCTTATCAATCACAACTCATTCCTCACATTTATAGTTTCACCTCACCCTCACACACTTTACATTGCTGCGGGCCTCACATTACATCTCACAGCTTGAGCACACTGTCAGCTTTTCAAAAGTTTTGCACCATGCTCTCCATCACAATTCCCTCTCACTTGCAGGACGTAGTGGCGCACAACTTAGGCAGCAGCATCTAACACGTGGAGTCCTTGTACCCATGGTGGAAATGGTACTCATCATTATTGGGATGGTCATGGCTGATGCTGTGGACAGCAGTGTGACTGTAACCAACGATGACAGTATATTCCTAACTAATCTTCCATCGCATGTCCCACCTCATCTTCATCCCACAATTCCTTCCAATTTACAAATTGAAGCTGCTGTAAGAATACATTCCTTCTCGTCTACCCTTGGCCTTTCTCCCTTGAGATCGCCAAGAACTGCGACTTGGCCAAACAGTGGTGCTGGAGCTAACAATTTCATCTGTTTAAGCCCTGGTATCATTCTGCTGAATCCAAGCTGTACTTCCTCTAAAGCCAGTGAAATTCAATACAGTAGTTTAGGTGGGATCTGACCAAGACTGTACAACTGAACCATCACTTCTGTACTTCAGTATTCTGATCCCTTTCCGATAAAGACCAACTTTCCATTACTCCTTCTCTGTCATGAGGAGAATTCCTCTGTGACCAGTGTGTAATAAATTCAAAACCATATTTGAACCTATGTATGAACATAGGAGTGAGGAGGAAGAGTAGGCTATTTGACCCCTCGAGCCTGCTCTGCCATTTGGTAAGATCATGGCTGATCTGATTGTGGCCTCAACTTCACTTTTCAGTCTACAGCTTGCCCCCACCCCCTCCCTTTTGTGGGCGGCACAGTAGCACAGTGGTTAGCACTGCTGCTTTACAGCTCCAGGGACCTGGGTTCGATTCCCGGCTTGGGTCGCTGTCTGTGTGGAGTTTGCACATTCTCCTCGTGTCTGCGTGGGTTTCCTCCGGGTGCTCCGGTTTCCTCCCACAGTCCAAAGATGTGCGGGTTAGGTTGATTGGCCATGCTGAAAATTGCCCTTAGTGTCCTGAGATGCATAGGTTGGAGGGATTAGTGGGTAGATATGGGGGTAGGGCCTGGGTGGGATTGTGGTCGGTGCAGACTCGATGGGCCGAATGGCCTCTTTCTGTACTGTAGGGTTTCTATGACTTCTATGATAAACTTTGAACTCCCTTGTCAATCAAGAATTTGCCTAACCCAGTCTTAAAAGTATTCAATGACTGGTACCAATGGCCTCTACTGTCGAATGAGTAAGAGACCCCAGACTAACGATCCTCTAAGAGAAAATAATTCTCATCTCCATCCCCTACTGTATCCCCTGCTTCCTGTTTCTCCCACAAGGGGAAACATCCTTTCAGTATCTACTCTGTTAAGTCACTTCAGGATCTTATATCTTTCAATAAGCTCACCTCTCACACCTTTAAACACTAATGGATACAGGCCCAGCTTGTCTAACCGTTCCTCGTAAGATAAGTCTTTCATCCGGGCGTCAGTTCAGTGAGCCTTCACTAAACTGAATCTAATGCAATTATATCCTTTCTCAATGAAGGAGACTAAAAATATATTCCAGATGTGGTCTAACCAACGGCTCTCGGCAACTGTAGCAAACATTTATATTCCATTCCACTTACAATAAATGACAGAATTCCATTTGCCATCCTGATTACTCACTGTACCTGTATGCCAAGCTTTTGTGACATACAAGGACACCCAGATCGTTCTGTACCTCAGAGTTCTGCAATCTCTTTCCATTTAAATAATATACTGCTTTTCTAATCTTCCTGCAGTATTTGAGAAACACATTTACATTCCTTCTTACGTATAAGATATGGGGGGAATACTTTTCTCTCAATACTGACTGTGAAGAATTACAGAAAAAAGTAAGTCAAGCAAGCAATATTTACCTCTTCATAAACAGGGACATATTTTTAAGAGCCACGTTTTTACCTAATGCCACACACCGCCGAATTTTTACTCTTAATATATTAGAAATATATGTAAGCAATGCATTTGAGCTTATTAACAGGATTCTGGCAGGGCTTTACAACTTCACCTGTTGCTTTTAGTTGCATTACCTGCAGGTATCATCCTGTTAATGTAATAAAAGCAACAGTCCCTTCTTTGCATAATTAATAAATTCTGTGGACATCGCCACAAAAAGTAATTCTGCGCCCGCTCTCGATCCTACAAACATGCAGATAACTATCATGAGTTTTAAAAATAATAATAATACAGATGTTACTCTTTGAGGGTGAGCAGAAACATGTCCAATACTTAACCGGCCTGTCATGAGTTGGCTCCTGGACGGGGTACAGATGGGCTGGATGTAGTAATTCTCCAGTTTGACCCCCTGGGCGGCCAGTCGGTCCAGGGTGGGGGTGTGGATTTCGGAGCCGTGGTAACCCACATCGTGGAAGCCCTGGTCGTCGGCGAGGATGAAGACGATGTGAGGCGGGGAGGGGGGCTTGCCGCTGCCTGCCGGCGGCTCCCGGAGCCCGGGCTCCGGCGCTTCAGCTTCGAGCCAGTCCCAGGACAAGTAACCGAAGGTCAGTAAGCTGGCCGCTGAGAAGCCGGCCAGGGCGCCGATCATGACTGGAGGGAGGCTCTGCCTTCTGCTGTGAGGCATGAAAAAGACTCACTTCTCCAGAGCTCCTGACAAGTGGGACACACTCATGGATTCAAAACGCCCCTCGGTCAAAATTGCCTCTTTTTGAAATGTATACATAAATTTATATATTTTTTAAAAAGTTATTTTCTCTCAATGGGCACTTTCAGATAGACACCTAAATATAAAAAGTTATTTTTTGTCAGTAGGCACTTTAAGATGGATACATAAATATGTTTTAAAAAGTTATTTTCTCTCAATAGGCAGGTTCAGATGGATACATAAATATGTAAAAAAAAGTTATTTTCTCTCAATAGGGAGGTTCGGATGGAGCTCTGGGTGTTGAGAGCTTGTCTGGGCTGCTGGTCTGAAGGGGTATGAGAGGATTGAATGTGTTTTGGAGATGCTGCTGCTCTCTCTCTCTCTCTCTCCCGCTCAGTCAGATGAAACTGTCCGACTCTCTGCCGGAGCTGCTTCCCACCCTGCCTGCTGTCCCCGTGTGTGCCCCCCCGCGCCTTATTGACCCTGTCACAGGGTCCGGCAGCCTCCCGGAGGGTGACCGGCTGGACCGCCGGTGTGAGTTGTCACTGCCACAGCTCAGCTCCCTCACTTCACCCCCAGCAGAGGGGAAAGGGGGCTGGGCGCACCTTCAAACTGAGTCCAACCCTGCCCCTAACACCAACATCGCTTAACTGTGCCGGGAAGGCGCCCGCAGTCACATCTCTGCACAAATTGCATTATCCGGTTTAATAAGTTACAGAGTTGGGATTAGCCTCTCTTTACAAGAATTCGGAAAGAAATGTGTTGCAACCGAAGAGGCCACAAGGATGGATTCGGTGAGCTGCGGAATTCCTCAGGACCTGCAGACTGTAAGGACTGAGGGTTTCTAGGAATATAGGAATTAGGAGCAGAAATAGGCGAATTCAGCCCTTCAAGCCTGCTCCAACATTCAATCAAATCATGGCTGATCTCTCCCTGGTCTCAAATTCATCTCCTCATCCGTTCCCCATATCTTTTTGTTTATAGTTTATTTATTAGTGTCACAAGTAGGCTTACATTAACACTGCAATGAACTTACTGTGAAAATTCCCCAAGTCGCCACACTCCGGCGCCTGTTCGGGTACACTGAGGGGGAATTTAACATGGCCAATGCACCTTACCAGTATGTCTTTTGGACTGTGGGAGGAAACTGGAGCACCCAGAGGGGACACATGCAGACATGGGGAGAATGTGCAGACTCTGCACAGACAGTGGCCCAGGCTGGGAGTCAAGCCCGGGTCCCTGGTGCTCTGAGGTAGCAGTGCTAACCACTGTGCCACCATGCTGTTCCCCCCTATCCTTTCATTATAGCAGAGACTTTTTTTGTATAACAGAAACTTAAAGTGTACTTAAATTATTTACACACACTGAATAAATTCAATATCCTATACCAATGTGGGACAAAGTCATGTTTAATAGGCACGAGTATGGCCCTTTGAACTTTAATCCCCCACTTCAGAATTTGCGGTGAAAATTAAATATACATTTTAACTCATGGGCGGCACGGTGGCACAGCATGCACTGCTGCCTCACAGCGCCAGGGACCCATGTTCAATTCCGGCCTCGGGTGACTGTCTATGTGGAGTTCGCACGTTCTCCCCGTGTCTGAGTGGGTTTCCTCCCACAGTCCAAAGATGTGCGGGTTAGGTTGATTGGCTATGCTAAATTGACCCTAGTGTCAGGGAACTTGCAAGGTAAATACCTGGGGTTATGGGGATAGGGCCTGGGTGGTTGGTGCAGACTCGATGGGCCAAATGGCCTCCTTCTGCACTGTAGGGATTCTATAATTCTATGATTCTATGCATGCATTTATGTTATTTCCCCTCACTTTAAGTACTAACCTGTCAAAACAAATACCCTTCAAACATCTGTCAGAGTAACCTGAGAAGCAACTAATAAGCTTTGACACCAGAGACGTAGCTTAATTTCCTGTTTAAGTTGACGGATGAGCAAATTCTGAGCCAATTCTCAATGAACTTCAGGGTTAAAGGAAATGTTAAGCATCTTTCATTGGTTGTCAATGAATGGATTCTTTTTAAATTGAGCAACTGAGTACAGCAAACCTGGGCAAGATGTGGCTTTGAGTAATGAAACTGTCAATTCTGTGTCAAACTGGTGTTCCATCTTTGTAAATTCTGCCTGGATCAGACAGAGGAATATTTGGTGTATCTCCAGATGTTTTATGTTGCCCACCTGCAGTGATTTCTGTTTGTCCACTCCACTTTAATGCAACAAGCAATGGGAGTTCTCTTTTGCATCTGCTATGTGGTTACTCCCTGGCACAACATCCACTGGTGAGTTGACACATTAAAATGATTTGACATATTGAAATATCATAATATACTGATATTCTATTATCAGGAATATAATAGAACATAGAACATAGAACAGTACAGCACAGAACAGGCCCTTCGGCCCACGATGTTGTGCCGAGCTTTATCTGAAACCAAGATCAAGCTATCCCACTCCCTATCATCCTGGTGTGCTCCATGTGCCTATCCAATAACCGCTTAAATGTTCCCAAAGTGTCTGACTCCACTATCACTGCAGGCAGTCCATTCCACACCCCAACCACTCTCTGCGTAAAGAACCTACCTCTGATATCCTTCCTATATCTCCCACCACGAACCCTATAGTTATGCCCCCTTGTAATAGTTCCATCCACCCGAGGAAATAGTCTTTCAACGTTCACTCTAACCCCTTCATCATTTTATAAACCTCTATTAAGTCTCCCCTCAGCCTCCTCCGCTCCAGAGAGAACAGCCCTAGCTCCCTCAACCTTTCCTCATAAGACCTACCCTCCAAACCAGGCAGCATCCTGGTAAATCTCCTCTGCACTCTTTCCAGCGCTTCCACATCCTTCTTGTAGTGAGGTGACCAGAACTGCACACAATATTCCAAATGTGGTCTCACCAAGGTCCTGTACAGTTGCAGCATAACCCCACGGCTCTTAAACTCCAACCCCCTGTTAATAACCGCTAACACACTATAGGCCTTCTTCACAGCTCTATCCACTTGAGTGGCAACCTTTAGAGATCTGTGGATATGGACCCCAAGATCTCTCTGTTCCTCCACTGTCTTCAGAACCCTACCTTTGACCCTGTAATCCACATTTAAATTAGTCCTACCAAAATGAATCACCTCACATTTATCAGGGTTAAACTTCATTTGCCATTTTTCAGCCCAGCTTTGCATCCGATCTATGTCTCTTTGCAGCCTACAACAGCCCTCCACCTCATCCACTACTCCACCAATCTTGGTGTCATCAGCAAATTTACTGATCCACCCTTCAGCCCCCTCCTCTAAGTCATTAATAAAAATCACAAAGAGCAGAGGACCAAGCACTGATCCCTGTGGCACTCCGCTAGCAACCTGCCTCCAATCCAAAAATTTTCCATCCACCACCACCCTCTGTCTTCGATCAGACAGCCAGTTACCTATCCAATCGGCCAACTTTCCCTCTATCCCACACCTCCTCACTTTCATCATAAGTCGACCATGGGGGACCTTATCAAACGCCTTACTAAAATCCATGTATATGACATCAACTGCCCTACCTTCATCAACACACTTAGTTACCTCCTCAAAAAATTCTATCAAATTTGTGAGGCACGACTTCCCCTTCACAAATCCGTGCTGACTATCCCGGATTAATCCGCATCTTTCTAAATGGTTGTAAATCCCATCCCTGAGGACCTTTTCCATCAATTTACCAACCACCAAAGTAAGACTAACCGGTCTATAATTACCAGGGTCATTTCTATTCCCTTTCTTAAACAGAGGAACAACATTCGCCATTCTCCAGTCCTCTGGCACCATCCCCGTGGACAGCGAGGACCCAAAGATCAAAGCCAAAGGCTCTGCAATCTCATCCCTTGCCTCCCAAAGAATCCTAGGATACATTTCATCAGGCCCAGGGGACTTATCAACCTTCAGTTTATTCAAAACTGCCAGGACATCCTCCCTCCGAACATCTATTTCCTCCAGCCTATTAGCCTGTAACACCTTCTCTTCCTCAAAAACATGGCCCCTCTCCTTGGTGAACACTGAAGAAAAGTATTCATTCATCACCTCGCCTATCTCTACTGACTCCATACACAAGTTCCCACTACTGTCCTTGACCGGCCCTAACCTCACCCTGGTCATTCTTTTATTCCTCACATAAGAGTAAAAAGCCTTGGGGTTTTCCTTGATCCGACCCACCAAGGACTTCTCGTGTCCCCTTCTAGCTCTCCTAAGCCCCTTTTTCAGCTCATTCCTTGCTAACTTGTAACCCTCAATCGAGCCATCTGAACCTTGTTTCCTCATCCCTACATAAGCTTCCCTCTTCCTTTTCATAAGACATTCCACCTCTTTCGTGAACCATGGTTCCCTCACTCGGCCATTTCCTCCCTGCCTGACAGGGACATACCTATCAAGGACACCCAGTATTTGTTCCTTGAAAAAATTCCACTTTTCATTAGTTCCTTTCCCTGACAGTTTCTGTTCCCAACTCATGCCCCCTAATTCTTGCCTAATCGCATCATAATTACCTCTCCCCCAATTGTAAACCTTGCCCTGCCGTACGGCCCTATCCCTCTCCATTGCAATAACAAAAGACACCGAATTGTGGTCATTATCTCCAAAGTGCTCTCCCACAACCAAATCTAACACTTGGCCCGGTTCATTTCCCAGTACCAAATCCAATGTGGCCTCACCTCTTGTCGGCCTAGGAAGAACAAATGCCCCCTTTCCTTTCTTTGAAATCAAAGGTTTATAATTTTGTTTTAACTAACTCTAACAGATTGTTCAAAGACTAACAGAAAAACTGTGAGATACAGTTTACATTAAGATGAGAACAACAATTGAAAAAAAGACCAGATCCATATAGTTTGCCCTCTCCTGTCCTAGTAGTCACCTGGTACATAGATAATGCAGTTGTTTATTAATCATAGCAACCAACCTTTGGAATGTAATTATCTCACAGAAAATGCTGATATGGGGGACAGATTATCAAAGTGGCTGAGAACAAAATATTTTCACTTTTCAGACTGTAGTTTAAATTCAAACCAAACAGAAGGGGTGAGCACCACTTTTTTCTCTCTCTTAGGGCAGCACGGTGGCATAGTGGTTAACACTGTTGCCTCACCAGGGACCTGGGTTCAATTCCAGTCTTGGGTAACTGTCTGTGTGGAGTTTGCACGTTCTCCCCATGTCTGTGTGGATTTCCACCAGGTGTTCCGGTTTCCTCCTACAGTCAAATGATGTGTAGGTTAGGTGGATTGGCAATGCTAAATTGCCCCTTAGTGTCCCAAGATGTGTAGTTTAAGGGGATTAGAAGGGTAACTACATGGGGTTGTGGGGATAGAGCATGGGTAAGATACCCTCTCAGAGAGTTGGTGCAGAGTCGATGGGCCAAATGGCCTCCTTCTGCACTGTAGGGATTGCATGATTTTCTGTTGGCTGTACAAATGAACTTGTAGCTGAACATGAAAATAATTTGCATTAATGGATACCAGTTCGATATTAAATTGACATGTTCGTTAAAAGACAACCTAGTGACATATCCAAAGATGTGCGGGTTAGGTAAATTGGCCATTCTATATTGCCCCTTAGTGTCGGGGGATTAGCAGGGTAAATATGTGGGGTTACAGGGATGTGGCTTGTGTGGGATTGATGTTGGTGCTAGCTTGATGGGCTGAATGGCCTCTTCTGTACCGTAGGGATTCTATGATTCTGTGACTGGTGAATGCAGCTGAGAATTCACACTGATGGAGTCGGGTGCTTTTTTGAGATACAATTTTGGAGCATTTGGTGTTTAACTCATTTTTATAACCTAGAATCATAGAATTTACATGGCAGAAGGAGACCATTCAATCAGTTTTGTCCATGCTAATGCTAGCTCTCCAACATGAACTGGCAATTGTGTAGATTTTCAAATGGGATGGCACACCAGGGTAAACATGTGAGGATATCTGTGTTTTGTCACTCAAATCCAAAAATTACTGGTGAATAATATCAGCATCATTGACTAATTTGCTGACTTCATGTTAGTGCCCCTAGCTTTCATACTATGTACTGACCCAAATGTGGCATTTGATGGTCTTTAGATATTGTCCCTCTCTCCTTTAAATCTGCTGTCATCACCCCAATCCTCAAAAAAAAACCTTTCCCCCACTATCCGTGCAAATTACCACCCTAACTCCAACCTCCTAGAACATGTTGCCATCTCCCAAATCCATACCTGTCTTTCCTGGAACTCCATGTTTGAATCCCTCTAATCAGGTTTACATTGCTTCACTAGCACCCAAAATGGAGTTTATCAAATGCAAACAGGGGATATGAAAACTAACTTGAATGGATATCAAAAATGTTAATAAATACAATATGAAGAGAGTGGCCAAGAAGAATGTGGGCCCACAAGGGACAGATGCAGGTGACACTCTGATCAATTATACGTTTATGATTGATCTCTTAAATGAATACACCACACTATTTTTAGGGTTGAGGAAGAGAACAAAGCACCAGCAAGGTACAAGGGAAATTAAAAATAAATCAAAGGGATGATCTTATTGAATTTAATATCTGTTTAAAAAATAGTCATGAAGAATATAAAGATATTCAGGACCTGAGGCTTTTGATGCCAGGTATTTAAATCTACATGAGGAAATTGCAGGTGAATTAGTCATATTATTCCAAGCTCCCTCAACGTTGGAATTGTGCTGTTAAATTGGAAAATTGGACATGTTACTCGATTAATAAAAAGGAAGGAAACTACAGGCACAGATCTCTTGGTCAAACATCCCTTGTGTGAGAAATTAGCCAAACTCTGTCATCATGGACTGAGTGATTGAATAAATATGAATTGATGAGACTTAGCATGGATTTGTGAAGCACATATCATGTTTGACTAATTCAGTTGAACTTTTTAAGGAGGTATCATGATTAGCATGGACGCAGGGAAGGTATTTCTACTTTTGATGGAGACCTAACGTAAGTATAGGTTAGTTCGAATAAACTCAATTGTGAATTCAGGAAAACCTCCTTTATTGAGAGTGTTTGGATGTGAATTGTAATAGTTGAGGTGAATAGTATGATGAAACTTTTTAAAAAGTATAAACATTTAAAAATTGACATAATTTAGTAAAGCCCCAAAGCTTTGAAAAATGTTAAAAATTTTAGGGGTGGGATTTTCTGGCACCACTCGCCCCAAAGCTGGAAAATCCCACCCGAGGTCAACGGACTTTTGCATGGTCTGTGTCCCACCTACGATGATTCCCATGGCAGGCAGGATGGGAAAATTCCTCCCTAGAATACATGGAACAGTTCATTGAAGTTACCTGGAGTAATGTAGTCTTTCTGGTGGATCTCAGTTAGTATGAAGAGAGGGTCAAGCAGTATTGTGTTCATTATCAAATTATATTTAAAAATTACTGTTGGAGTTCTCCTTGTAAGACCTCACTCCTGGAGTCTATAACATGAACTTTACAATGAACACCATGATGTGAACTTTATACCAATAATGCTACAAGAGGTAACCATATATACAGCCACCAGTGGAAGATCAGTCCTTGTTCATTGTACGTCCTCCCTGCAAGGTGACTGATTATCTAACTCCTCTGACTGCAGTGCCAAATCATTCTTTGCAACAAATCCTTAAACTTTCTTTTCCACGGTGAGCATGGATATTCCATTGACAGGGGGCCCTGCTGTCCAATCTAAATCCACTCTAGGCTACAATGTCATCCTCTACAAGCTTCTAGAGTTTTCATACATGCCGTCTCTCTTTGAATAACCAAGCATTTACTTTCATTTCCTTATCTGATCCAAGGCCGTTTTCCACAATTCTCTTGAGATGTCTTGTCTCCCATTTTTGAAGTAACTTTCAGAGATTCCTTGTCCATATTCACCTGTTACCAGCCAACTATGTTCAGAGCTGTTCATAATGGTTATCCAGTCTCAATGCTCTCTGATCTATTGAAACTATGCAATAAGGCCCTACATGCTAGTCAATTTTGCATTCCAGCAATCATAGTGACTAGACACAGCTTCAGTTGTGTTTTATGATAGTGCCTCAAAAGTGTTTTTACCTGTCATGTTCCAGCGGTCCTTGTTTAATTTGTGAAAAAGCTGCCTGCAGCTTTTTGTGGGCTATTTAATTTGAAAATTGCCCTTTTGCCTTGCAAAGCATGCTGGTACAATTAGTCAAGTTTCTGTTCAACTGAAATAGTAAGCATCACTTTGCATATCATGTAAACTGCCATTGACCCCAGGTTGCATAGCGTCCGCAAGTCCAATCACAAGTTCCAAAGTTAGTTGAAAACATTACAGTTTCTTAAAACTTGAGTCTGTTGTATTTACATTTGTAGTCATTCAACAGTATTCAAAATAATTTTATAAACATGAACCATTTTAATGTTATAACAGTCTATAAAGTAGAAAAATAGCTATTTAGCAAAAATGAGATACAAGGTCTTGTGCTATTGCTCAGCAATAACTACCTCAGAAGTCTTGCAATGTGTCTTTGCTGTTAAAATAAAGACTCACTTGTTTCACTTTCCATTGCCCATGTTCTTTTATCTGATTTCCTGAGGGAGGGAGAATATTTTGTCACTCACAACATCCAAATGCATAAGCCACCAGTTGTTCTCCAGCCACTTTGGTGGCTAGAACTGGGCCTTCTGTGGTCTAGTGTCATCCATTTTGTACTATTCTCGAACGATCTCATCTGCAGGGTGAAAAGTATATCCTTCCTACAGGGCAAAGTTGTGTAAAGTCCCTCCTGATCAGGCTATGGACATGGTGCCTAACGTTTTGTTGAGCCCTGTATTGTGTTGACATATACCAGAAACCATGCAAAACTAGTGCACAAAGTGGAAAAGACATTTCTTCCTCACAGGCTTAATCTTTAACGCATTGCAGTACCTGTTAGAAAGGTAGTGTCTGTTATTTTGAAGTCAGCTTGCAATGTCATATTCATATAAGCAGGATTTTGGCAGGGGGAAGGGTGCGGTTTTGGGAGGTATGTAAAATTGACTGGACTGGATTCCCTTTGGTATCCTGCCCTTCCTGACCTGGATGCAATTTTACATTGGGGCAGACGGGGTCTCAGTCGGAAAGCCTACCCATCCGCCAATTAAGGCTCTTAAGGGCCTTTTCACAGCCAGTTTTAATTTTTAGGCTAATAGGCCCCCTAAGACTGAGTGTGGGAAACAGAAAAGGTTCTTATCCTTCATCTCAGGCAGAAAGGGTGGGTCTCCATCGGATTGCCCTCCCTTATTGGACTGGCGACCTCTGGCCCTCTCACCCACCCCCCTCCCTCCTCCTCTGGCCTACCCCTGACAGCAAGATCACTCCCCTTGTGGTCCCCCAGGGTATCCCCTACCGCCCCTGGGACCCTTGGTATTGACCAGCACTGTGATTCCTGGGACTTGTCTCAGACATGGTGCAGCAGTATCTTGTCTGGCCACTGCAGTGCTATGTCTGCATAGGCTGGAGAGCTTCCATCTTATCTGATTGGTCAACAGCTCTCTGGGGCAGAAGCCCAGCTTGCTGTCAATCAATGCTTGTTTGAGTGTGAAAAGGCAGCAGGTCAGTCGGAGTTGGGGATGTGTTCCCCACTGACTGGTTAACAGGTGCTGAGCTTGCCATCCTGAAAATTCAGGCCTTTAAACATAAGATAATTCTTTAATAAGTCACTTCAATCTTGCTAAAGATTCTCTAATCACTTTTTTGTAGACTATGGCATATAAGTCGGCACAACATGTATGATTTCCCATTTTTAGGTACCAAAAACCATCCTTTTACATGTACTTGTGAGGTGATTTGTGGTGATTGCACCTTTAAAGGTAACACAGCAGAGTAAGGGTCACATGACCTGTGCAGCCAATCGGGACTCAGAGTGTGGAATCACCTGAGAAGGATGGAAGCTTCTCAGAAAAAAGCAGACGTGTTTAGGGAGCTGCCCACAGCATGAGGCTGATTTTTAAAAAATTAATAAATACATTTTGTGTTTTGAAAGCAGTCTGCAATATGCATCTTTAGATTTGACAACAAGGATAAATATTCCTGATGCTGCCTCTGGCCTGATACCTGTGAGTATCCTGTTTTATTCAAAAATTAAACAAAAAAAAATTGCCAGGATGCCAGTCTTTGGGTGAATAGACTAATTTGATTCCTGCACCGAGGACCAGACACAATACAATACAATGGGTATTATTTCCAATCAAATGAAACAGGGGAGGAGGCAAAATGCAAAGCAATCTTCCGAAGTGTTTGTGGAACTCAGACATATAACTTTATTTGCAGTCTTGTATGCCCGATTCCAAATCCTTGAGTAAGCTTGTGGATTTAGTGAAGGCTCAATTACAACCTAAACCATTACTCGTGGTACAGAGATTCAAATTTAGTTCAAGGGTGAGAGCCTCAGTCACCTTATTTTATTTATTAGTCACAAGTAAGGCTTACATTAACGCTGCAATGAAGTTACTGTGAAATTCCCCTAGTCGCCGCACTTCAGCGGCTGTTCGGGTCAATCTTGTTCAAAAAAATCAAATAAGCAAAATCAATTAAAAAAGTCTAATAAGGTATGCTAGAAATCTATATTGACAGATAACAAATGAAAGTCAACCTTGAAAATGTCTGCACTTGGCTTTGAAAGTGCTGCTGCAGTTACCTTCCTGGACAAAATAAATCCTCCCGAACAGGCTCTGTTCGTGTTAATATCAGGTCTAAGCAAAACAACATAAAAGTCAACATTAGTTGTGGACAATTCACCCAAATAGATGAACGATGAATCCCTGCCGCTTAACAAAGCAGGTCAGCAAGCAGATCAGCAGAAACTTTCCCAGTGTGCATTCTTGCACATCACAGTTTGCGATTTTCAGTGTAAGTGTCCGTGTACACAACAGAAGTTGTGGTGCCATTATGACTGTCAATAGTGGCAAACAGCTAACAAAAACAAAGAACAAAGAACAATACAGCACAGGAACAGGCCCTTCGGCCCTCCAAGCCCGCGCCGCTCCCTGGTCCAGACTAGACCATTCTTTTGTATCCCTCTATTCCCACTCCGTTCATGTGGCTATCTAGATAAGTCTTAAATGTTCCCAGTGTGCCCGCCTCCACCACCTTGCCCGGCAGCGCATTCCAGGCCCCCACCACCCTCTGTGTAAAATACGTCCTTCTGATATCCGTGTTAAACCTCCCTCCCCTCACCTTGAACCTATGACCCCTCGTGAACGTCACCACCGACCTGGGAAAAAGCTTCCCACCGTTCACCCTATCTATGCCTTTCATAATTTTATACACCTCTATTAGGGCTACCTTCATCCTCCGTCTTTCCAGTGAGAACAACCCCAGTTTACCCAATCTCTCCTCATAACTAAGCCCTTCCATACCAGGCAACATCCTGGTAAACCTCCTCTGCAGTCTCTCTAAAGCCTCCACGTCCTTCTGGTAGTGTGGCGACCAGAACTGGATGCAGTATTCCAAATGCGGCCGAACCAACGTTCTATACATCTGCAACATCAGACCCCAACTTTTATACTCTATGCCCCGTCCTATAAAGGCAAGCATGCCATATGCCTTCTTCACCACCTTCTCCACCTGTGACATCACCTTCAAGGATCTGTGCACTTGCACACCCAGGTCCCTCTGCGTATCTACCCCCTTTATGGTTCTGCCATTTATCGTTTAGCTCTACCAAAATGCATCACTTCACATTTATCTGGATTGAATTCCATCTGCCATTTCTTTGCCCACATTTCCAGCCTATCTATATCCATCTGTAGCCTCTGACAATGTTCCTCACTTTCTGCAAGTCCAGCCAATTTCATGTCGTCCGCAAACTTACCGATCACCCCAGTTACACCTTCTTCCAGATCGTTTATATAAATCACAAACAGCAGAGGTCCCAATACAGAGCCCTGCCGAACACCACTAGTCACAGGCCTCCGGCCGGAAAAAGACCCTTCCACTACCACCCTCTGTCTTCTGTGACCAAGCCAGTTCTCCACCCATCTAGCCACCTCCCCCTTTATCCCATGAAATCCAACCTTTTGCACCAACCTACCATGAGGGACTTTGTCAAACGCTTTACTAAAGTCCATATAGACGACATCCACGGCCCTTCCCTCATCAACCATTCTAGTCACTTCTTCAAAAAACTCCACCAGGTTAGTGAGGCATGACCTCCCTCTCACAAAACCATGCTGACTATCGTTAATGAGTTTATTCCTTTCTAAATGCGCATACATCCTATCTCTAAGAATCCTCTCCAACAGCTTCCCTACCACGGACGTCAAGCTCACCGGCCTATAATTACCTGGGTTATCCTTCCTACCCTTCTTAAATAACGGGACCACATTAGCTATCCTCCAATCCTCTGGGACCTCACCTGTGTCCAGTGACGAGACATAGATTTGCGTCAGAGGCCCAGCGAGCATCCTCCACAGTTTGAACTGAAAGCTTTAACCCTAAATGAAGAGACACAGCAAGTTCTGCAGGGATTTACAAAGACTCATACATATTAAATAGTTTGGAATGTCCCAGCCCCATGACGGTGGATGTATATGATCATAAGATATAGTGGGCAGGAATAGGCTATTTGACCTATCAAGCGTGCTCTACCATTCAGTAGAATAATTGCTGATTTAACTGTGGCCTTTTTCTTGTTAATCCCCCATAACTTTTGGCACCCTGGAGGTGGTGGTTGGGCAAGGGGGAAATGGGGGAGAATGGATGGGGTCCACTCCATGACACTTACTTGCCACTGGGGAATTTTGCAGAGGAGGGTGGGAAATGCGGAGTCAGGGAACTAATGAAGATGATTGAGGCCCTAATTAGGGATAACATTGCAGCCTTTGCTGCCAGCAGATTGCCTCTCCTACTGCATATAGAGGCTGCCAGCTCCATAAAGTAGCCTCCCAGTCGTCCAAAATTAACTGAAGAACCTCTGATCGACTTTAATGCCACTTCCTTGCAGTCTCTCCATACCATTATTTAGATACTATTTAAATTATTTATTCAATTTCCTCTAAAATGGCATTTTATCACTGCTTGTGATAAAGCCTTCAATGGTATAATAATGATTTAAAAAGTTTTCTTTGAACAATGTACTATAATTCTGTGTCCACAACCGTCCATTAAACATTTACCAACCAGTGGAAGGTTTTGTGCCTGTAAGCATTGTAATGATCAGATGCCCGACAGAGCAAGAGATAACCTGGGATCAGAGAATGGCACCGCCCATTGGATGATGCACAGAGTCCCATGGTAAGAGACCCTGGGAGAACAATTTAGTCACACAACAGTCTTAAGTAGCCTACCTGCATGCTGATCGTCACCATGCATGATAATAATGTGGGAACAGTAAATAGTTAAAGACTACCAATAAAGGGTTCAAGTTTAAACTGCAAGTCTCATGATCACCTCATCATCAAAACATTGCCACACATTATATTATGACATCGTGTGCAGTGGTGGGATAGGTTGTGATGACCAACTGACAGAGTACCATGGAGACCGGCGGTGGTAAAAAAGGTGACATCTTAAAAAATGAACCCAGAAAAGCATCCCAAGGTACGAAAGACTGTAGAAGCTGACTGTAGAAGCTGACTATAGAAGAGAGATGTGCACCTAAGAAAAAATAATTCCAAGACTGAGAGACGATGCCAGGGAATGGGTTCAATTCCAGCCTCAGATGACTGTGTGGAGTTTGCACATTTGACCAATGTCTGCATGGGTTTCCTCCGGTGCTCCGGTTTTCTCCTACAGTCCAAATATGTGCAGGTTAGGTGCATTAGCCATGGTAAATTGCGCCTTAGTGTCACAGGGATTAGCAGAGTAAATAACGGGGTCAGGGGGACATAATAGTGTCAGGGGGATTAGCAGAGTAAATTTCCTCCCTAGCCTCGAAATTGTGGGTCCCCTAGCCAAGATATTTGAATCATCGATAGTCACGGGTGAGGTGCCTGAAGATTGGAGATGGCCAATGTTGTGCCTTTGTTTAAAAAGGCTGCAGGGAAAAGCCTGGGAACTACAGGCCAGTGAGCCTCACATCTGTGGTGGGTAAATTGTTGGAACGTATTTTGAGAGACAGGATCTACAGGCATTTAGAGATGCAAGGACTGATTAGGGGCAGTCAGCATGGCTTTGTGAGTGGAAAATCATGTCTCACAAATTTAATTGAGTTTTTTGAAGAGGTAACCAAGAAGGTGCAGTGCAGTGCAGTTGATGTTGTCTACATGGACTTTAGTAAGGCCTTTGACAAGGTACCACATGGTAGGTTGTTGCATAAGGTTAAATCTCACGGATCCAGGGTGAGGTACCTAAATCGTTCCAAAATTGGCTTCTTGACAGAAGCTGGCGGGTGGTTGTAGAGGGTTGTTTTTCAAACTGGAGGCCTGTGACCAGCAGTGTGCCTCAGGGATCAGTGCTGGGTCCACTGTTATTTGTCATTTATATTAATGATTTGGATGAGAATATAGGAGGCATGGTTAGTAAGTTTGCAGATGACACCAAGATTGGTGGCATAGCGGACAGTGAAGAAAGTTATCTCCAATTGCAACGGGACCTTGATCAATTGGGCCAGTGGGCCGATGAATGGCAGATGGAGTTTAATTTACACAAATGCGAGGTGATGCATTTTGGTAGATTGAACCAGGGCAGGACTTACTCAGTTAATGGTAGGGTATTGGGGAGAGTTACAGAACAAAGAGATCTAGGGGTACATGTTCATAGCTCCTTGAAAGTGGAGTCACAGGTGGACAGAGTGGAAGAAGGCATTCGGCATGCTTGGTTTCATCGGTCAAAACATTGAATACAGGAGTTGGAATGTCTTGCTGAAGTTGTACAAGACATTGGTAAGGCCACACTTGGAATACTGTGTGCAATTCTGGTCACCCTATTATAGAGAGGATATTATTAAACTAGAAAGAGTGCAGAAAAGATTTACCAGGATGCTACCGGGACTTGATGGATTGAATTATAAGGAGAGGCTGGATAGACTGGGACTTTTTTCTCTGGAGCGTAAGAGACTGAGAGGTGATCTTATAGAAGCCTATAAAATAATGAGGGGCACAGATCAGCTAGATAGTCAATATCTTTTCCCAAAGGTAGGGGAGTCTAAAACTAGAGGGCATATGTTTAAGGTGAGAGGGGAGAGATACAAAAGTGTCCAGAGGGGCAATTTTTTCACACACAGGGTGGCGAGTGTCTGGAACAAGCTGCCAGAGGTAGCAGTAGAGGCAGGTACAATTTTGTCTTTTAAAAAGCATTTAGATAGTTACATGGGTACGATGGGTATAGAGGGATATGGGCCAAATGCGGGCAATTGGGATTAGCTTAGGGGTTTTAAAAATAAAAGGGTGGCATGCACAAGCTGGGTCGAAGGGCCTGTTTCCATGCTGTAAACCTCTATGACTCTAAATACGTGGTGTTACGGGGATAGGGCCTGAGTGGGATTGTTGTCGGTGCAGGCTCAGTGGGTCGAATAGCCTCCTTCCGCATTGTAGAGATTATATGATACTCTATGAAGATGAGTGAGCATAAATACAAAGCTGTACCTACATTCTGGAGTGGGTGGCAGTCCCAAGGCTCAGCATATAGAGAACAGCTGAAATAGAGCTGCAAATAAAAGCAAAGGGTTTTAAAAAACCTGCCACAGAGAGAAAGATGGCTAAGTATAAAAAGGAAAATGTCTGTTGAGTTTAAGAGAAAGAGACCCCTTTTCAGCAACGGCCCTGGCTGCTGTTTTCCGACAGAAAAAATGGAAATGGCTTTAAGACTCTTCTTTTAAAATAAGAGCTGATTTTGTCCCAAACTAAGTACATTGCAGTACAGTACAGAAAGCTGGAACACTCTGTACCTGCATTGATATATTTATTGCAAAATATACACCTGCAAAACTTTCTTTTCAAATTGAGCCAAAAATCTTCCCAGCACCCGGACTCTCAAAAAATACAGAGGGAAGCCAACTGTATCTTAGCAGCTAGAGCTTGAGTTTAAAAACAGTTACTGTCTTAAAGCAGAAACACATTTAAAGTGATAAATATAAGAAGAGAAAATAGCTATGGACAACAGAGACCTCAGAGAGAAGGCAACTCCACTGAGGGCAACAAGAGAATTCAGACGGAGAGCAACTCAACCAAAGGCAACAAGAGACTCCAAAGGGAGGGCAACAAAAAACCCTGTAAGGAGGGCAGAAAGAAAATAAATAGTTGAGCGTCCTTCAAGATTGAATGCAAAACGAATGCATAATCATTCAGCAACATGAAGAAATTAAACTTTCTTAAACAGCAGAATGGAACTTGAGGAGACTCTACTAAATTACAGGGCATCTCAAGGTGAAACAAGCGAGTTTCACAAAAAAATGTAAACCTGTTGAAAGACTTTCACATGGCACGAGTTCTTGAGATCAAGGTTAATTCTTCTGGAAGATTACAAAGAGAAGAAAAATGAGTTTTACGTCATGCTAAATAAGCTGACAAACCAGTTGTGAGAGAAGACACTAGCAGTGTTCTATACACCAAGAGGAAGCCAATAGCTACAGGAAACACTTTGAAGAAGCAGTTGAAGAAAGAGGAGAGGCATTGCAAGGAAAAGCCAGAGAACTTTCCAAGCCACAAGTGGATAATGAAGCCATGAGTAGCACGATTGCCAAACTGAAACAAGTTCAAACTTCGCCGGAGATGGACTTGGCCAACAGCGAAACAAAAACGAAGAACAAAGACAAACTTCTGTTGCAGGCACAGAAGGGAGATTGGAAAATGTAAATCCGACACTGAAATGCAAGGAAATAGAAGAAGAAAAAGCTGAGCTGAATGAACAGATTCATAAACTTACACAAGGCTTCGGAAGGAAAGCAGCAAACAAGTATTTGGTTGAGCTTGTGTAAGAAAAGTGGAAATGAACGTTCCTCTTGCATTACTTCCTCCCAATGAGTGCAGCTCCCCTTCAAGAGAAATAAGGTGGTTGCGCCACATGCTAAAAGCACATGCTGCTGGGAGCTTCTGCTGAACACTCAGCCAGCAAGCTGGCCCCCCCACTTGGCCCGACTGAGGCAGCAGCATGAAGCTTATGTGTTCCCTGCCTCAATAAGAGTGTAAGAAGTTTAACAACACCAGGTTAAAGTCCAACAGGTTTATTTGGTAGCAAAAGCCACACAAGCTTTCGGAGCTCTAAGCCCCTTCTTCCGAAAGCTTGTGTGGCTTTTGCTACCAAATAAACCTGTTGGACTTTAACCTGGTGTTGTTAAACTTCTTACTGTGTTTACCCCAGTCCAACGTCGGCATCTCCACATCATCAATAAGAGTGGGTATGGGCAGATTGTAAATTGTTACCCCTGCTCCCAAAAATAGGTTTAACACATTTTTCACCCTAAAGTAGAAATAAATTATCTTTCTGCTATTTTTTATGATATTGTTGACGCACAGTAACCATGAGATAGCTTTTCCCAAATATATTTTATAGAGCAGATGAGAACTGGAAAGAACACCACAGACAATTGACAGCCAAAGTATTAACACATTTCGCACATTAAAAGTGCAGCACAAGAATTAAGTGCAGACTCTGAATTCAGTGTGGAGACAGCTGTACAATAACGTCACTGAGGGAGATATTTGTTCTTGTAGCGCCGCTAGACTTAGTCGATTCCTCTGGGAAGCAGTGCTATGTGAATGGGTTTCCACCCCTTACCATTTTCAATCCTTGGTTTCCCTTTCCAAATCTCCCAAATTGAAATCATAATGGCTTATGATGTTTATCTTGGAATTCATGCTTCAAACGTTTCTCAGTCTTTCAGTCAGGGGATGTCTGAACACACTGATCTCATCACAACTTGCTGTGTGTATGATGCATACACAATAACAGCAACAAGTGATACTGCAAGAATTAAATTGAAATAAGCTTTGGTCTCCTTTTTTTTTGAAAAGAATTACCATTTTTCTTCTGAAATGTTTTCTGAAAGCTGCTATAAAATGTGAAGATTACTCTTCTGTTTTGAATTATTTATTCATGCCTTACACACTGCTGCTGAAACTTACCCACCTGCTGGTGTCCTTCCTTGATCCTGCCAATTTCGCTTTTGATTCATACTTTTGTAATGTATTTTTTGTAAAGATTTGGGCACGAGTATGCCTGACAACAAGAATAGGCATGTTATCATAAAATATGTACAATGCCCATATTAAACAAATCTGGCTTTCAAATGGTACGGTACACCCACAACCTTGGTGCAGTTCAGAGGAAAATGCAGGATAATTTAGGTAAGCTCCTTATGAATGTCAATGAAATTGGAAAGAAACCAAAGCAAACAGGCTGAAGTGTTTTTGGGGAGAGTAATGTGGTCAGATCCAAGGGTATACAGTCTTTCACTGTACAGTTATGTGGACCACAAGCAGCCCACAAGAGAGTTTTCCGTGACCTGCCAGTTTGTTTTGTTGCTGCTCTGGGAGGGGAAGGCTGCCAACCAAGCCCTTGAATGTGTACAAATATTAAGCTCACTCGCCAAATATATAAAATGGACTAGCTGTTGAACAAATCCATCAGTTAAAGAAACACAATTAATTCCTTGTTTTATTTATGCTCTGTATTTATGACTGCAAATTCCTTCTTTTCTTTCTTAATTGCTAAGGGAATGACTTACACAGCTGATTGAAAATGCCAGACATCCTGGTTCCAGGCCATTGCCAGCGCCACTCCCAAACTGCCATAGGAGTTGGATCCATTCAATAGCTAGTCCATAAACACGTGTGAGTGTATGTCACAAATTGAACAGAGAACACAGATTCTTAATTATCTGATTTGGAACATTTCGGTTCAAGCCAAAGTTACCTTAGAATACAATCATATTGCTTCAGCAATGCACCCAATCTACTTGGCAGTTAGCCCAACTTGGCTGGAGTTTTAGCAGGCTATTATAAGCATGTTCAGAGGCACTGGAGTGGGGAATTAGGACACATCCAGCCAGACGTTCAATGTCATGATGCTACTTCCAGATTTTACCAATGGAAGGAAACATAACATCAGTATGGTGGTACATCAATGAAAGTATTTAGAAGACCAATTAACTGGAATATTATCGAATATTTCCAATTTTATCAATGATGCATGGGAACCATGGAACATTAGAGCACCACCCGATTAAAGGAAAGTTTAAAGTTTATTTATTAGTGTCACAAGTAGGCTTACATTAACAGTGCAATGAAGTTACTGTGAAAATCCCCTGGTCTCCACATTCCAATGCCTGCTCGGGTACACTGAGGGAGAATTTAGCATGGCCAATGCACCTAACCAGCATGTTTTTCGGACTATGGGAGGAAACCGGAACACCTGGAGGAAACCCACGCAGACACGGAGAACATGCAAACTCCACACACACAGTGACCCAAGCCGGGAATCAAACCTGGGTCCCTGGTGCTGTGAGACAGCAGTGCTAACCACTGTGCCACCAGGGAGACAGCAAGGAAATGAAAGTTCAATGCTGCCTCTGCCAACCAGCCTTACGCAGAGCCAGCGTGTGGTAAAAGGGAGGGTGGGTGAAAGAGGGCATTGCCTGACAAACCAGAAGTGGGGTAAAGATACCGGAACTGAAGGGGCATGTTGCCAATGTCAGAGAGACACAGACACTTGCTCCCAAGGGGCTAGCCATAGAACAGTATAGAGAAAGGGTAGCTGGACAGAAGATGCAGGACTGGGAGATAGGCCACCTGCCTTGTGAAAAATCCACTCTATATTTGCAGTTCCCATCAGCAGGGGGAGTAGCTCAAAGGCAGAGAAGTTCAAGCACCAGCAGAGCCACATTAGGAACATCAGGACCAGCAAGAAGTCAGTCTCAGTGTGGGTATGGTGGAGAAGGACACAGAGGGCCATGCCAATAGCTTCCTGCATGAAGAAGGGCCTATCCCTGGGAGAGATCATGCCATACACAGATCAGCGATCTCGGATGCCTGAAATGCAGATTGAGGCTCTCCAGTGAAGCAGTTAATGATCTCTGTGACATGTTTCAGGATGAGGCTGGAGGACAACCAATTCCAGTGACCCTGAAGATCACCATGGCTCTCAAGTTCTACACCTTTGGATCTTTCTAGGGATCCGCTGACAACATTGGGGTCTTAAAGGCTGCAGCCCATAGGAAAATCAAGGAGGTGACCAATACTATATTCAAAAGGGCCTGTGACTATGTTCACTACCCAACTGGTCCTGGCAGTCAGGTGGCGAGGACCATTGCTGGATTCTCCAAAGTAACTACATACATACATGTGGCCACCAAGACTCTCATGATTGAGCCAGTGGCCTTCATCAACAGGAAGGGTTTTACTTAATGTTCAACTGGTCTGCGACCACTGAAAACAGATCCTTCAGGTGTTTCCAAGCTAGATATGAAGGGCCCACAACATTTACATACTTTGGCAGTCTCAGGTACCAGTGCTGTTCTGGCCCCTCACATGCCTGGGATGGAATCTCGAGGGGAAGTGCTACCTGTTGAGGACATGGCTAATTGCACCTGTGCGGAACCCTCACACTGCAGCAGAGGAAATGTGCAACAGCTGCCATTGATCCACCTGATCGACTATCAAGCCGGCCATTGGGCTGCTAATAATGAGATTCACGTGTCTAGATCACACTGGTGGAGCATTCAGTATGTCCCAGCAATGGTCTTTCATACCATGGTTGTCTGCTGTGCTCAGAGGCTGACTTACACTTTTGGGAACCCCATGCTCTCCCTCTTTGCAAGGCCCCCTTGACATCACTCTCTGCTGCCTCGTCCTCCCAGCAGTGGGGGCCTTGCCAATGAAGGCAGCTTTTCCTGACAACAGAAAGTGCACTGGGACCAATGGCAGAGGTTTGTGCTGTGTGCCACTCTGGTGTAATTGCAAGCATCCCAGGCCCACAGATTTTCAGGACAACCACTCAGGTGTCCAGAAATTTGAGCCACTTTTCTGCCTCTGGGGGACGATTGAAAGAGCGATATTTTGATTGCTTACTTTGATTGCTGGATCTTTCTCTGACCTAATGAGGATCCCAGCTCTGCTGTAAGACTGGTTAGAAATTGATGTGATATGAGATGGACATTATAAATGTCAGAACAATTGTCTATTTCTGGGAGGGGGCTTTTTTAAATTTAATACCACAGTTTCGGAACTTCTTTTTGACCTGATTGATGTGTGTGGTTAATTTCAATGATATTCTAATTTGTGAAATACTGCCCTCTACATATGTCCTGAAACATGGAATATTGAAGTCTTATCAGGAATAAATTCACCACTATTTGCTCTCCTGTTTAATCTTTACAAAATATGTAATCACTTCCGATATAAAAGGCAATATCCAAATGAATAATTCAATTCTGAATGGAAAGAAGGAATGTCTCACACTCTCAAAGTAGCAGATATCAGTTGTCTTTATAATTAAATACACTATTAAGTAAATTGCTTAAAAAGTTAGCATTCACACAAGTGTCATACAATGTAAGTTAAAATGTTTCAATTGGTTTAAGCATTGAGGAACTCACCCAAATACAATAGGTTATCTGATTTCAACTGGGATCACTGCACTTGACTTCACCATCTCTTGATCAGAGAAAGGAACATGGACTGGAGTTTGTTCCCCTCATCGTTATCCAGTAATACCTACTGAAAGGGTAGCATGGTGGCACAGAGGTTGCACTGCTGCCTCACAGCACCAGGGACCTGGGTTCGATTTCTGGCTTGAGTCACTGTCTGTGCGGTGTCTGCACGTTCTCCCCATGTCTCTGTGTGTTTCCTCCAGATGCTCCGGTTTCCTTCCACAGTCCGAAAGACGTGCTGGTTAGGTTCATTGACCATGCTCAATGTATCCGAGCAGACGCTGGAGTGTGGCAACTCGGGGATTTTCATAGTAACTTCATTGCGGTGTTAATGTAAGCCTACTTGTGACACTAATAATAAATAAATGTGTGAATGTCTGGAGAGGATATGATTGGGATTGACTGTGCCCCTCTTGCCATCAAAGCATTCACCATCTAGATTTAAGCATGAGGAATGACCGGTAGAGGCCATTGGAGAGTGCCCATTCTGCATGGAACCATACTTCACCAAATAGTTATGGGGCCTTGGAACAGAGTGCGAATTAATCAGCATGCTGGACTCACAAGGTAGGAGAGACACAAAAACCACCCTAGCACCTCATAAATCTGATGAACTGCAGGCATGCAGCAGTAGACAAATTAAATGCACTTACAGAAAATTCAGTTTGGAAAGTCAACAACAAGATTCAAAATATAACGTGCATAAATATGACAAGTTAGCTTTAATTGATAGAGTTCTTCAATGAACAGCTTGCATTGTATGGGCGCACAGCAAACCAGAAGCAACATCATGGAAAATGTAACCAATCTGCAGCACCAAATTAGGTCGGTACACACACAGTGATCTTAACAAGGAAAACAATACTCTCCAGAATCAGAATCAGAGGTTCAGTATCAAATGTGCTGAAGGCTACCTTCCCAAAACTTCATGGTTATTACACTATTACTGAGGAGTAAATTCCTGAGTGGTTCATCAAGAGAATCAGTATTACAGTCTTTTCACTGTTAGAAATCCATCTGAAACCTAATCTAACTGGCATATGAAAATTTATTTTAGTTGTAACGGTCTTACGGGTGGCATAGTGGTACAGTGGTTAGCACTGCTGCCTCACAGTGCCAGGGACCCGGCTTGGGTCACTGTCTGTGTGGAGTTTGCACGTTCTCCCTGTGTCTGCGCGGGTTTCCTCCGGATGCTTCAGTTTCCTCCCACAGTCCGAAAGATTTGTTGGGTGCATTGGCCATGCTAAATTCTCCCCTAGTGTATCCAAACAGGTGCTGGAGTGTGGCGACTAGGGGATTTTCACAGTAACTTCATTGCAGTGTGAATGTCAGCCTATATGTGATTAATAAATAAACTTTAAGTAGTGTGATTTTTGTGCATTGTTAACTGGATTCCAGTGATTGTGAGTTCTTAGTCGAAAACTATTAACTCTCTTTGCAATACTAATTATCTTAAGCTATGGGACTAGAGAAATTTTGAAGCAAGCAATCTT
Source organism: Mustelus asterias (assembly GCF_964213995.1). Classification (NCBI taxonomy): domain Eukaryota; kingdom Metazoa; phylum Chordata; class Chondrichthyes; order Carcharhiniformes; family Triakidae; genus Mustelus; species Mustelus asterias. The sequence continues at coordinate 71,844,883 of NC_135801.1, forward strand.
CCTGTGCAAAAGGAGTCCACTTGAACTGCCATAGCTCTTTGAGAGAGTTGTCCAATTTGGTCTAACATCCCAGCCTTTTTCTGATGATCCTTCAAAAGAGTTCTCATCAAGTATGTGCTCAGTGCCTTTTAAAAGTTTTAAAGAATCTGATTCCAATACCCATTCAGAGAGTGCATTCCAGATCTTAAAATCCTCAGTGTGAAGAAACATCTCCTCATTTTCCCTCTAGTACTTTTGTCAATGATTTTAAATCTGTGACCCCCAGGTTACCAACCCACTTGGAGAGGAAATAGTTTCTTTCTGCTTGCTCCAGCAAAACATCTCATCATTTTGAATACCTCAATTAGACCTCCCCTGCAGTTAGACATTCAACCTGCAAAATTGATAACAGGACTAAAATATGCCCATGCAGACAGATTATTTGAATTAGATACATTCGGGAGAATTGGAGGACATGCAAGTAACTTAATTAAATATAGAATTAAATGTCAAGAGGTTTGTTCTTTTCACAGGAGTCACTGACATTTGAAACAAGTTCATGCAGTAATTGAAGATATCGCCCGAAAATGATTTTTCTTTACTTTTGGGAATTGAAAAATAATTTCCCAGAACTTTTACTTCTTTGGCCCGAGGACGGGATATTCCAATCTCATCTGTTCCCACCCTGCTGTCAGCAAGAATTTGGTGCTCAGCCAAAGCTTCATTCATTGCACTGGAGCAGGAGAATCCCAGCCACGGACGAGGTTGGAGGTTTATGGCACTTGTTTTTTAAAATAAATTCTCATGTTTGTCTTCCAAGTGTTTGCATGGTGTTGTTGTTGTGGTGAGAGGGGAACTTTGGGGTCCTGTTGTCTCACTGTAACACAACTGGATGGGGCAAGATTGATGGCCAAGCTAGCCTTTTTCTGGCTGCCTTTTCCGTATGGTTGTCTCTCTTTGACCTGGGAATCTCACTGATGATGATAGAAGAAAGTTGTGGTAGCTCAAAGTGCAACAAGTGCTCCTTTATGAACTCTTTATTAAGATCTAATCAGCTTAGCATTCCGGCGTAAGGCATCTATTTCCATTTAGTTTCTTTGTGTTTGATCACAATATTAAGAATCAAGCTTCACGATTGTTGAAGATATTTCCCACATTCTGCTCAGTACAATCTCTTTGCTTTCTTGCCTGGCTGTTATGTTTGCCCATGAACAATTGATTGAGAAGTTAACAGACATAATTAATGGATGGAAAATCATTCAGGCACACATACAAATTTTTATTATGTGCCCCAGAAGGCAAGGTTTCCTACTTTAAATTACCACAATAATGTGATTGCCATGAAGAAAAATAGATTGCTCAACTGAAAATGAACAATTTCCCCCAGAGGCAGGAAAGTGGATCAGATTTCTGGACACCTGAGTGGTTATTCATGCAGTAACAGCAACGAGCTGTCGTATTAGATTTAGCATTAATTGTGGTGTAATTTAAATAAAGTTTGGTGCAGAGAGGCCTGTGCATGTTGTAATAATCCTGTAGGACCCAGAATTCTGGAAAGAAAACAAAATTCCTTACATATTATTATGTATAGTTATTACATTGGTATGAATATAAATTAAATACATATACATATAAACAGCACATCTACAATTTTATCTCCAATTTGTTTCTCCTTTGTCACTGCTGATAATATTGAAATAGTTGCAGAGCAATGTTTTTGGATCAGTCAGTCCATATTGTTGCTTATCCTCCATGCGGGATATCGGTGTTGCTGGCTTGACCAACATTTATTGCCCATCCCTAATTGCTTTTCTGCTACCTCAAAAACTCTTACATTTATATCTTCCTTCTGTTCTGATGAAAGGTCACTGAAAGGAAACATTAATTGGGGCAGCACGTTGTTAGCATTGATGCCTTACTGCGTCAGGACCCGGGTTCAATTCCCGGCTTGGGTCACTGTCTGTGCGGAGCCTGCATGTTCTCCCCGTGTCTGCGTGTGTTTCCTCTGGATGCGCTGGTTTCCTCCCACAGTCTGAAAGACGTGCTGGTTTGGGGCATTGGCCATGCTAAATTCTCCCTCAGTGTACCCGAACGGGCGCCGGAGTGTGGCGACTTGGGGATTTTCACAGTAACTTTATTGCAGTGTTAATGTAAGTCTACTTGTGAAACTAATAAATAAACTTTATTAAACTTTTATTAATTCTGTTTCTCTCCATAGATGCTGCCTGACCGAGTATTTCCATTATATTTTGTTTTTATACCATCTTGATTTGGAACTATGTGGCAGTTCCTTCACTGTCACTGGATTCGCCTTCCATGAGTCCTGTGGGTGCACTTGCACCCCATGGACTGCAGTGGTTCGACAATCCAACTCACCACCACCTTCTCAGGAGCAAATAGGAATGGGCAACAAATGCTGGCCTAGCCTGCGGCACTCGCATCCCATGAACACCACCTGATACTCCCAAATTCTTATATAAATCTAGAAAAGGCTCCACAATAATCAATGGATTCTGGGGGAATAGAGAACAATGGACATTTAACAATTACAAAAGACCGAACGGGTGCTATCTATACTCTAAATGATGAAAATGGAGAAACCGGAGACCTTGGTCTGGAATTTGCTGCAATGGTGATATTGGTGATGATCAGTGTCAGTAAGATTGTGTTCCCCAGTTGCCCAGCGATGAACTCACATCAGAATCTGCTAAGAAATGATTCACGAATGTCTCAGAGAACAGTGTGATAATCTTGTTCCTTTTGCTGACATATTTGGAGTCTTCGATAGTGCCTCTGTAGTCCAGGCTAATTTAAACAGGATGCTTAAATAGTAACTGTTTTAATGAAGTATTTTGAGCTTTCCCAAGAACGTGTTGTTGGAACCTATGGGGGGAGTGACAGGCCAGGAAGACCTGCTCCTTTCCTGCTGTGCAAGGCTCTTATGGATTTATCAGCTCATTTGTTTATTTGGTTTCTATGGCTTCAATACGCAGGTTTTCAGTTTCTTACAGCCTGTCAGCTCTGATAGATGAATGGTTGTGGCCTACATGGGAAGCAAAAGCACCCTTAGACACTGAGCACTGTTGCTGTCTTTATATAATCACACTTCTGACACACGGCTTCTTACTGAATTGGAATTTTAAGTTCGTAAAAGATTTGGCTTCCTTGGGTTGCACACTGTTCAAAGTGGTTAAATCTTGTTCACCCTCAGGAAGAAGAAGTGGCAATGAATGTCATATGAACTGTTGTTTTCTGCATGTTTCAATAATCAACATTGCATGCATCAATATCTCTGACCAGAATCTTTACTTTGGGATCTGTCAATCATCAATGGTTTTTATTGATGTCTTGTGATTCAGTTGTTGCAAGTGTGCTAACAATAAGGCATAACATTTTCACCAGTTTGCCATTTCCATGAACTCCCATGGGATATGTTTCAGTGCACTCCGGATCGCAATGTTTTGACACTCAGTCACTTTTTTTGTACAGCTGGGAGCTTGGCGCTGGTACGGTGGGGTGGGTGGGGGGGGGTGGTGCAGAGTTTTAACACACCAGTGAAACCAGCAGTGATAGTGGAGTCAGATACTTTAGGAACATTTAAGCGGTTATTGGATAGGCACATGGAGCACACCAGGATGATAGGGAGTGGGATAGCTTGATCTTGGTTTCAGATAAAGCTCGGCACAACATCGTGGGCCGAAGGGCCTGTTCTGTGCTGTACTGTTCTATGTTCTATGTTCAGAGTGCTCGAGAGCCATTGTGTAAGGTGCCCTGATCTACCGATGAACTGGGAGGCCACCTCCCACTCTCCACAGACATCGAACTCTCCCCCCCACCCCACTTTCATTGGCAGCATGTTCTCCACTCACACTGGCATGGGTTGCCAGCATCGGGGCATCAGGGCTCTCCTGATGGATCCCCTAGTGGACCCCCAACATGCCCACCCTGTGTGGACTCCCGACATGCTCTGCCCATCGTAACCCCCTGCAGGTCAAGGCCCTACCACCCCGCATTGTCTCCCTGTACATAGGTACCTACCATAGTCCCTCCCCATGACAGCCCCTCCACACCCCGTCACAGTTTCCATGCAGGCCCTAATCCTACTTGGCACTGTCCCTGGCACATTTCAGTGCCCAACTGGCACTGCCAGTGTGTCAGGCACTGCCTGATGGGCAATGCACGGTCATGCCCCCGACCACCCAGGGGCTTCAATGGCCTCCGCTCCCCCTGGTGTGGTCATAGCGCCTGGTCTCTGCTAGTGGAGACCAATAGTGATTTGTGCTGGTGTGTTGTCTCGCCAGAGAGGCAGGAAGCATCCAGGAGGGGGGAAGCAGCTGTGCCGAACTTCCTAATCTTATAGAGATGCAGTCAATCTGATGCTAATAAGCTTTGCACGTTTTCTGGGCACTAAGTGGTTCTCGCTATTAACAAGGGGCTGGGGCGATAGCAATCCGTTTTGTGTTGGGTGTAAATTGGATTTTTGGCCTCATGCTTTTTTCCTTGTTCACCGTGCCAATCGACAGGCGCGGCAAGGTGGTAAGATCATGCCCAAAATAACTCATCCAGCTGTAAGCTCGTTTCTTGAGCTGCTAGGTGGTCAACCAGTGAAATGTCAACTTAATTCTTCCGAGGTTTTACTGAGGGTGAATTGACCATTTATTCACTTCCACACTTTTGAGAGTACTATGGAGACCGGTTTCTGGAGGAAATTCCTGACAAGCTTGAAACAGTCATTTTATGTTCCTAAAAGAGATATGGCATTCAGCTTGGTGCATGTAGGATAACATTTGGGTAAGTATCTCTTAATGGGGTGAATGTTGCTATATCAAAAGCACCTTTGTTAAAAGGTTAATGCATGGCCTTTACTGAACTTAGGATTTTTGTTAAGCCAAAGCATCAAAATTGTTGCTACTTCCCTTCAATTAAACCAATTTATGGACATTCATTATGAAGAATAAGCTTTGTGTTCTAGTAAAATTTACACAGGAAACGTGATGTTGACCAAAGGGAGTCTTTCTATGTTCTTCCTTATTGAAATATCAGCTTAACTGTTGAATTGAAAATAATGGCACCTCTGAATGATCTAAAAGTACAAACTACTCCATTTAAGGATTAGTTGGAAAAGGGTGTTTCTATGTACGGAATTAACCATTTTTCTATTTCATTAATATTTTCTATTGCATTAATGAGCAAATGAACCAACAATAAATCATTTATTCCCTCACTGTAACATTTGTCTATCGTCACTGATCCTCAGCTCTGCAATCTCTCTCATTAACCCCTAATAATGTCTTCATTAAGATGGGAATAGGATGATGAAAGTAAAAACATTTTACTTAATATTCAGAATTTTTTTTTCCAGAAGATGTGAAGTGGTTTTTAATCCATGTGCTAGTTGTGTCACCATATAGGCAACATGCAAGCTTTTTAAAAATGTATTCTTTCATGGGATGCGGACACCGCTAGCAAGTCCAGCATTTGTTGCCTATCCCTCATTGCTACTGAGATATTGATGGTGAGTCACCTTTTTGAAACGCTGCAGTCCATGAGGTGTAGGAACAGCCACAGTGCTGTTAGAGAGGGAGTTCCAGGATTTTAACCCAACAACAATGAAGGAACAGTGATATAGTTCCAAGTCAAGGTAGTGTGGAGCTTGGAAGGAATTTGCAGATGGTGGTGTTCTCATGCATCTGCTGCACCTGTCCCAAGAGTTTCTGAGTATGGAAGGTGTTATGGAAGGAGCCTTGACAAGTTGCTGCAGTGTATTTTTTTAGATGGTATATGCTGCTGCCACATTGTAGGTGGTAGAGGCAGTGAATGTGTAAGGTAGTGGATGGAACACCATTCAAGTGGTCTGCTTTGTCCCAGATGGTGTTGAGTTTCTTAAGTGTTCTTAGAGCTGCACTCATCCAGGCAGGTGGGGCAAGTATTCCATCACATTCTTGGCTTGTGCCTTGTAGGTGATGGACAAGCTTTGGGGAATCAGGCGATGAATTACTTGCTACAGAATTCCCAGCCTTTGACCTGCTCTTAAAGGTACAGTATTCATATGGCTGCTCCAGTTCAGTTCCTGGCCAATGGTAACCTCCAAGACATTGATAGTGGGGTATCAATGATGGTAGCCAACAAATGTCAAGAGGAGGTGATTAGATTCCCTCTTGTCCGAGATGGTTATTCCCAGGCAATTGTCTGGTTACTTGCCACTTATTAGCCCAAGCCTGAATATTGTCCAGATCTTTCTGCAAATCTTCAATGTATGAAAAATTGTGAATGATACTGAAAATTGTGCAATTATCAGTAAACATACTGACCTTAAGATGGAGGGAAAGTCATTGATGAAGTAGCCGAAGATGGCTGGGCCGAAGACACTACCCTGAGGAACTCCCGCAACCATGTCCGAGGACTGAAATGATTTACCTCAAACAACCACAATCATCTTCCTTTGTGCTAGGTTTGGCTCCAACCAGCTGAGAGTTTCCCATTGACTGAGTTTTTCTAGGGCTCCTTGATGCCATACTCGGTCAAATGCTGCTTTGATGTCAAAGGGAGTCACTCTCACTTCAGCTCTGGAGTTCAACTTTTTTGTCCATGCTTAGACCAATGCTGTAATGAGATCAGGAGCTGATAGCTCTGGTGGAACCCAAACTGAGTGTCATTTGAGCAGGTTAATGCTGGGAGTTGTCGCTTGATAGCACTGTCGACAAATCCTTTCATTATTTTGCTGATGATCAAGAGGAGACTAATGATAATTGACTGGGTTGGATTCATCCTGTTTTTTTGTGAACAGGGCATATCTGGGCAATTTTCCTCATTGTTGGGTAAATGCCAGCATGGTAGCTGTACTGAAATAGCTTGGGGCACAGCTAATTCTGCTGTACAATTCTTCAGTACCATTGCCAGAATGTTGTCAGGACCCATAGCTTTTGCAGTATCCAGTGCCTTCAGCTGTTTACTGGCATCATGTGGAATGAATTAAATTGACTAAAGCGTGGCATCTGTGATAGTAGGGACCATAGGAGGAGGCCAAGATGGATCATCCACTTGGCACTTCTGCCTGAAGCTGGTTGTAAATACTTCAATCTTGTCTTTTGCACTGATGTGCTGGGCTCCCCCATCATTGAGGATGGGGATATTTATGGAGCCTCCTCCTCTGTGTTAGTTGTTTAATTGCCCATCACCATTCACATTTGGACATGGTGTGTCATTCACATTCTTGATCTGCTTTCTCTTACTCTCTATTTCTTTTATTATTCATGGAGCTCTGGCTTTGGGTCCCTACATTTCCCCGTCATGGGAATGTACCTCAACTGTACCTGAACTATCTTCTTTTTAAAGGCAGCCTAATGCCCCGTGGCAGATCAGACCTCACTCACTGAAATTGACCATCCTCCAACTAGATATTTTTACTCCAGGTTAGACATTTCGATGCTAACTTGAATCTTACGATACAATGATCGTGGTCCCTAACTATTCTCCTACTGACAAGTGATCCACTTAACCCACCTCATTATCCAGGACTAGATCCAAAATTTTTTCTTCCTCATTGGGCCAGAAACATACTGATATAGCAGATTCTCCTGAATGCACTTCAGAAACTCTTCCATCTCTCTGCCCTTATTACTATGCTATACTGTATGATAATATATTAGGATAATTAACGGCCCCATTATGACTACTGCATAGTTTTTGCATCTTTCTATAATTTCACTTCAAATTTGCTTCTCTATATTTTTCCCATTCGTTGGTGGCTTATAAAATATACTCAGCAGTATAATGTTATCTCTATTGATTCTTACTCTCACCAAATAGATTCAGTCATTGACCCCTCAGGGACATCCTCTCTCTCCAGCACTGTAATTTATTCTTAATCAACATGGTCATCCTATCTCCTCTATTTCCTTTCTTATCTTTCCTGACCACCTTGTATCCAAAGATATTTATTGCCCAGTCCTGCCCTATTTGAGACAAGTCTCTGTTATTACCTTAGCATCTTATTTCCACTTGGCTATCTGTGTCTGCTGGTCACAAATCTTGTTTACATGTTTTATACATTTACAGAAATGCATTGTAAACCTCATTAGAATCTTACTGCATTCTCTCTTACTCTGACCCCATCTAATATCGCACTATTTCCTACTCTGATGCTATCCATCACTTCCATTCCTTTATGCCCCTTGTTTCTCCTTTCTGATATCATATCCTGTTTACCACCCAGCTGCCAAGTTAGTTTAGACCCTCCCCAACAGCTCTTGCAAAACATCTCACCTTGGTCCTGGTTATGTTTGTATTTCTCTCATGCCAATAACTGGGAAACACAGCATGCATTCTCCTAAATTGCTAACTTCCTGTGGCCTGGGAAATTCTCCCTGAGACACAGTGTGGCTTTAGACTTTCTAGAGGAACCTCCAACATTGTCTTGTTGTCAGACAAATCCAAGAGAAATTTTGGGAACAACACCAGGAATTGCTCACTGCATTCGTTGACCATCAAAGCATTTGGCTCAGTGAATCATGAGGCTCTGTGGATTGTACTCCGCAGGTTTGGACGTCCAAGAAACTCCATCATAATCCTGCAATCACTTCATGATGATATGACTGCAACGGTCTTGAATAGGAGATCAGAAACAGATATTTTAAAAGTCCGGACAGGTGTCAAGCAAAGCGGTCTAATGGCTCCTATACGATATACAATCTGCCTGACAGTGGCTATTTAGCTCATCAACGATCAACTGCCCTCTGGTGTGTCTAGTAAATATTGCTTAGATGGAAAACTCTTTAACCTTTGTTGCCTCTGTGCCAAATCGAACCTGACCATAGACATGCATCATCTACAGTTTGCAGATGATTGCAATGTTGTTGTTCGCTCTGCACCAGATTGGAAAACCACTCTGGATCTCTTTGATTTGCAGACAAGAAACTTGGCCTGACCCTGAATGTTACCAAAACAAAACTTATATCATTCTGTCTCCCATATCTGTTGAAGGAGAGAATGTGGAATATGTTGAGCACTTCCCATTCCTCTCTCAAAAGGCCACCATTGACAAAAAGATCAAACAGTGGCTCAGTTGCTCTAGCTCAGCCTTCTGCAAACTACTTCAGCGAGTGTTTGACAACAATGATCTCCGCAAGTCAACAAATGTTCTTGTGTACAGTACAATTGTTGTAATGCTATGACCGGTCCTGGGGATGTTCCCCAAATTTGTTAACCTGGGAAAGATTCTTCAATTTGTTACTGTCTGGCTGGAGTACCCCAAGTTGTTATACTCCAGATGAGGAGGGATGAATTGGCCCCCTTTCTTTATTCAACCCCCTCTGCTGGTTGCAACAAGATTAATCCAAAAATGATTCCACCCTTTGTGGATACCTTTTCCCAGTTCCATATTAATGATTTAAAAGAAATCAATTTAACCAGGCTTTCTTGAGTTAAAGATAGAGTGAGCATATCAACTACTAAAATTGATAGATTATGGGGTAAATTTCCCCATTCCGCCCGCCACAGGAACCATAGCGGATGAGGGGCGGACCATGGAAAGTTCTGTTGACCTCGGGTGGGGTTTTCCAGTTTCGGGGCCAGTGCAGCTGGAAAATCCAACCCTATAAGTGAGAAATGAATCCAAAGTAAGTAAAATAAAGTATACAACACAGTCCTTGATTTGTGGGGAGTAAATGATTGAGTGTTGCAGCCGTTCCATTCTGAAATTCTAGCAGCACTGACTTCAGCGGGCAAATAGTTAGTCTTAAGATTGCAGTGTGCTGCAGTTTGACAGAGAAACTTCCATGTTTCCTTTACAGCTGTGGTTTTTGCTGACATGGCTTACTTCAACAATCAGAGAAACAGATAGAGATACACCTGAGAACAACTTTTACGGGGTGCTGCCACTATTGGCTAGTTTTTTGATTCTGTGTCATACACCATCTGACACCCCAACACTGGTATATACACAAAAACACACACAGGTGCGCACACACACATACACATATATGCACATGCATGCACACGTGCTTTTCATAAAGTCAAAGAATGCCTACGATGCAGAAGGCCATTCGGCTCATCGAGTCTGTACCAACCACAATCCCACACAGGTCCTATTCCCACAACCCCATGCATTTACCCTGCTAATCCCCCTGACACTAAGGTCAATTTAGCGTAGCCAATCAACCTAACCCGCACATCTTTGGACTGTGAGAGGAAACTGGAGCACCCGGAGGAAACCCACAAAGTCATGGGGAGAAACTCCATACAGATAGTCATCTAAGGCTGGAATTGAACCTGGGTCCCTGGTGCTGTGAGGCAGCAGTACTAAACACTGTGGCACCGTGCCTCGCGCTCGATGAGATGATACTCCTCTCCACTGATCTACCATTGTCTCCGCAGGAGATGGCAATTAGTTTGTATCTGCTTTAGAAGTATCTTTGTCTGGAAGGATGGTGGGGTCCCATTCTCTCTCAAAATATCAACGACCAGCAATTCCGCCAGTGACTGACTTTACATTCTCAGCCACCTTTGGCTTGTACGTCCATTTTGAAAACTGACGGGTCTTATAAGTTCAATATTTCCAGGCATAATTAGGTGTTTTCCTCAATCTTTATGACAATAAACACACACCTGTCCTGCAGTGAGACCTGGACTGTGTATCAGTGACATATATGAGTGCATTTTTCAGTGGTCCTCCCACGGAATATGGAGGAGCTTGCTCCCAGTCATTCAATATGGCAACAACTTGTGCATTCAGCTACATTACACTTTGAGTCACAGTGTTTTAATGATGAAGCAGAATGGGGACAGAGAAGGAAAGAAAAGGAAGAAATTCCTGCACTCCAGATTCAACAAATCATAGAACATAAGGCCCTATGTGCTCAGTGGTCTGTGAGTCAAGAACCAGTCTGTTTAGTCACATGAACAAAGAACAGTACAGCACAAGAACAGGTCCTTCGGCCCACCAAGCCTACGCTGATCATGTTGTCCTATCTAGACCAATCACCTGTATCCTTCTAATCCCTGCCTGTTCGTGTGTCTATCCAGATAAGTCTTAAATGTCACTAATGTGTCTGCCTCAACCACCTCACATGGCAGTGCATTCCAGGTCCCCACCACCCTCTGTGTAAAAAGACTTCTCCCGCACATCTCTGCTGAATGTTTTCTCCCTTACCTTGAACTTGTGCCCCCTTGTAATTGTCATTTCTGCCCTGGGAAAACGCTTCCAATTTCACCTTATTTATGCCCCTCATAATTTTATAAACTTCTATCAGGTTGCCCCTCAGCCTCCGTCTTTCCAGGGAGAACAATCCCAGTTTATTCAATCTCTCCTCATAGCTAAAACCCTCCATACCAAGAAACATCTCAGTAAACCTTTTTTGTACTCCTTCCAAAGCCTCCATGTCCTTCTGGTAGTGTGGCAACCATAATTGGACACAGATTCCAAATGTGGCCTAACCAACGTTTTATATAAGTGTAGCATAATTTGTCAACTTTTATACTGGATGCCTCAGCTGATGAAGGCAAGCGTGCCATATGCTTTCTTCACCACCTTTTCTACCAGTGCTGCCACTTTTAAGGATCTGGGGACCTGTACTCCCAGATTTCTCTGTGTGTGTCTATGCTCCTGATGGTTCTGCCATTTGAAGACCCGTACAGAAACACACAAATCTGAGAAGACGTCGTTCTCAAATTGTGGAACAGCCAATGATGTTGACCTTGAATATTCAAAGACACTTCTGGCTTGTCCCTCACATTCTACCCTCCAGGTCATCCAAAACTCTTAGCTTGCTCTAAGTCCAGTTCATCTATCATTCCTGTGCTTGCTGAAATACACTAGCTCTTAGTCAAGCAACATCTTGAGTTTAGAATTCTCCTCCTTATTTTCAAATTCCTCTATGGCTTCATCCTCCTTACGTCTCCAGTCTCCAACCCCTTTGAGTAACCCATGCTTGTTTTCTTCTGGCCTCCTGAGCATTCCTAATTTTGTCGCCCTACCATTGGTGGCCATGCCTTCAGCTTCTTGGGCCTAAGCTCTGGAATTCTCTCTCTCTACAACTCACCACTTCTTTACCTCACTTTTTTCCTTCTTAAAACCTAACTGTTTAACCAAGCCTTTAGTCATCTATTCTAATATCTCCCTATATGTCTTGTGAAACATCTTGGGAAATTTTATTACGACAAGGTACTACGTAAATATAAGCCATTGATGTCATGCAGAGCTTGATATATGAGATCACTAACACAAACTTTTCAACCTTTTTTTCGTCAATATCAGATGAAGTACATAGAATGAAGATGGTGGCCGGAATCTTACCACCCTGCCTGCCACGGGAATCGGAGCGGGCGAGGGACGGACTATGGAAAGGCCCTTGGACCTCAGGCGGGATTTTACAGTTTTGGGATGAGCAAGGCCGTAAAATCCCACCCGGTGATTCATGTTTTTAGATCTACACCTTGGTGAATCACTGAGAAACAGAAGGAGCATCGGGAGTGGAAACAGCATTCTGAGGAATGATGGACAATAATAGCAACCAAGTGAGTTGTTGCTGGAAACAAGAGCACTGTGTCAGAATCAGTGTGAAAATCAAGCAATGTAAATGGGCAATTAATTACTCCAGCAAATGAGAATGCTGCCAAGAGTCATGTTACCTCAGGATAAGAAAAAGACATGTTTCAGTGAATCGCAATAAATCTCTGATCCTAAAAGAATAAGTTCTGATCGTTGAAACACTATGAGTCTCAATGGAATTTCTTGAGAAGAAAGACCACCACAACACATCCCTGTGAATAATAGGGATGTCATGGTGAATGAAAGAGGAGCCTCGGAAAGATGTTGGGATAAACAGGTGCATTACAATTCGTCACTCTGAGAAACAGAATCACTGTAATGGGTTGCCAGCAGGCATGTGGCTATTGAGGACAATCCTTGTGTGAATACAGAAAATTATTGTGGGAAAGCAAGTGTTCAGTGCTTAGGAGAAATTCTGATGCAATTTGATATGAGTTTGAAAGGAAATATAAAGCTAATGCTACATTTGCCCACATCACAACCACTCTCCAAAAGTAATAAAGTGAAACATTTTGAGAAGTTTTGACAGCACCATAAGGTGCCAAATGAATTGAAGTCTTTCTTTGTTTAATAGTTAGCTTATATTGTTATTTGAAAATATAGAATTGACATTTGCTTTACAATTGATTGGCAAAAATTTGCCGTCAAAGTTAATGGTGAGGCACAATAGCTTCAGGCAAGGAGCAGATGCATGGTTAACCTTGCAAAAATTCACAAGTTGCTGCCTATGTGGATTCACAAGAATAGCAGCTCATTATTTGCCTCACCATTAAAACATATCCAATGTCATGGAGCTCCTGTATTCATATGATAGATGCACACTAAACCCATTACAGAACGCTAACGTGCCATTTTGAGTCCAAATCCCCTTTTAAAAAGTTTAGTAAGTGTTAATTACTCTTAAAACAACTGTCTGGTGCTGAAATTCCCAATAGCAACACCTCCACCAATTAGAGTCCACTTGCCAACCAATTAGTACTCTCTTCTCATGCAGTATAAATTGTTTTTCTCCTTTACTGTTGGTAATTTCTTGCAAGATGTCCTGTTGAGTGCAAAACAAAAAGCTTTGGTGGCATGTCTCTATTTTTGAGCAATACGCAAGTTCTGTATTATCAAACGACTATTCAAAATTTAACTGTTACTAGAGGGGAACCTCATTTTCTTATGTTTGAAATGTCAGAGGTTTTGGCAATAGAAAAGGTTACTTTTCTTTTACCTTTCTTTTCTAGCTCTTACTGCTCTTTCTTTTCTACTAAGTTGAAGACGGTGAAGTTGTGGCCACATTGCAAGTAACATTTAGACTACCCTTAACCTCTTTAACTCCACATTAAAAGGGTTGTCTGTTACTCAACATTCGCCAGACCAAAGTCCTCCACCAGCCCTCCCTCGCCAAGCATCTCATCTCCAGGCTTTGTTATTGACTGGAAGACCTTATAATTTGCTGAACACTTCTCATTATCTCGGCAGCTATCTTTTTCAAAAGTTCACCGTTAAAGTAGGGATCCAGTAAAGAACCAGCTGTGCCAGTACAGCAGTCCAAAAATTGTACAACTGGATCTTTGATAACAGAGATCTCCATAAGAGGACAACATCTTTAGTATACAAAGCTACAAAGACACATTGCCGGGTAGATGTCAGTATCTTAGCTATGCTGGAACAGCTTGGCTAGAGATGTGGCTAGTTCTGGAGTGCATGTTATCAGCACTATAGCTGTGTTGTTATTGGGTCTGTAACTTTTAACATATTCAATGTGCTCAACTATTTTTGATATCATTTGGGGTCAATTGAATTGGCTGAAGGTGGCCTCAGGAAGAGGCCAAGGTGGACCACCTCCTCAGTACTTACAGCTAAAGATGGTTGCAATTGCTTCAGCAATAAAGCCAAAGAAGACACTTGGTGAAACCTGAATAAATATTCAAAACGTGCCCGATAAAAAGGCGGAAGTGGTTGGAGGCTTTTTGCCTGATTTGGATGGATTTTTTTAACGCGTAGGTAGACTCTTTGAGGTGAAAATAGTTTATTTTGCACCTGTTCTGGGTTTCTCTATCATTGAGTTGGGGATATAAATGCAGTTTAATCCTCTCATTAAATTGGTAGCAAATTCTACCCCATTTCTGCAGGCTAATTTCAAATCCACAGTACTTCAAGCACAGGCTCTGTCCTCTAAGTCTATTGTTCTGGTCAAGGTGAAACCATTTGGGATGACCTTTATTATTTAACCATTTTCAAATTGTAAAAACTGCAATCATATTACTTGGGGCAGCAGGGTGACACAGTGGTTAGCACTGCTGCCTCACATCGCCAGAGACCTGGGTTCGATTCCTGGCTTGGATCGCTGTCTGTGCGGAGTCTGAATGTTCTCCCCATTTTTGTGCGAGTTTTCTCTGGGTGCTCTGGTTTCCTCCCACAGTCTGAAAGACTTGCTTGGCCATACTAAGTTCTTCCTCAGTGTATCCGAACAGGAGTGTGGCGACTCGTGGATTTTCACAGTAACTTCATTGCAATGTTAATGTAAGCCTACTTGTGACACGAATAAATAAACTTTAAAGTTTGGGGTTAAACATTCATTATAGCCCATTTTCCTGCGCAGTTTGTGATCTGCCCACGATGCCAGTTGCCACCGAGGCAGGCAGCACACAAATTTGGTACTATCTCCTCATTGGTCTGCTGGTCTGAGAGGGGATCCATGCTGCTGGCTGCCTCAATGCTCAGCAGCGAATGATCACCCCGTGCACTCATCTCCCATGGTACAACAAGCCCACCTGTGACTCTAATAAATAAATAAAGTTTAAACTGTCAGCCTGATCTTTATCAATGCGAACGTGCAGAATTAACATATCTTTCCTCATAAACCATTCCCTTCACCTTCTCAATCATTTGGGTTGCTCTCTTCTGTATCATTTTGATATCCTACGGTAGGTTTCTTATAACGTGGTAACCAGAGACTATACGCAGTTTTCTGAGTGTGGTCACAACGATCAGTTACAAAGTGGTTGGATTCCCTTGCTATTTCATTCAATGTTGACCGTTTCACACATGCCAACACCTGGTTTCCTTTACTCATTCCTAACAAGCACTATTGTGACAGCTCAACTAGGGCCCCCAAATCTCTTTCATTTTCCATGTGTTTTATCTTTTGTTCATTTAATTAATAGTCCTTCCTGGATTTCTTTGTCCCCATGGGAAACACTTTGTATTTCTCAACGTATTCAGTTTCTGCTGGCAAAGTGCCACTCACTGGTTCAATAGTATTTCATAATTCAAGAAGTTTCTTTTTTTTGAAGTACGCTGTAAATGCCAGAATTCGAATTTGTAGTTTTAAAGTAGAAGCTGTCATAATGTCTGTACACTAATAGATGAAAGGGAACCAAAGAGAAACATTCTATAGCCTGTTTCTAAATATTGTGAGCACCATAATGCATGTTGTGTTAACCTAAGTGGTACAATGACCCGGGAGAGAATTCCCCTCTGCAACACTGCCCAAAGTCAGGTGGTACCACAATGGGAAACGTTGGGAAATGACTGGACTGATATGCCCGTTGTTGCTTCACCACCTGCCTGGAAATTCCCTTCCCCATCCCATGTGGAAGCACTGCTGCCTATTCCTTTAGCATCAACTGCATGTAAATGGTGCAGGCAACAAAGGACCTGGGTTCCTCGTGAATACCCCTGATACCCATCACACTCACCACCACTTCCTGGGGCCTGGAAGTGGCATTCAGCCCCGGGGAGTGATGTTAATGAAGTGAGGGACAAGGCCTGTAACCGCCTCCTCTCCCTTCAGATGGATAAAAAGAAAAACAACTAGTTCACTAATACCCTTAAGGAAGGAATTTGCCTCTCCTGCCTGATCTGGTCCAAATCTGTCATTGGTTATTGTGGATTTTTATACGTTTTTCAAATTTTCAGCAATTGCAGCTTTAGCTTTTTGGCCCGTAGTCCCACAATACTTCCCTCATCTCAAGTATGCATTAAAGATTGTGATGTGAGGCAATCTGTGATATGTAAACAAATATTTGAACTTTCAGAAGGTTATAAGAAATAGGAGAGGGAATCGGCCATTTGGCCTCTCGAGCCTTTTCTGCCATTCAATAAAATCATGGACTATCTGATTGTGGCCTTACCTCCACTCTCATGTCTGCTTCCCCATAACCCTTCACTCACTTGTTGATCAAAAATCTGCCTAATTCAGCCTTCAGTATATTTAGTGACCCAACCTCTACTGCTCATTGTGATTGGGATTCCCAAGGAGTCCTTCTGAGGAAAAGACTTTGAGGACGATTCTCCTATCCCACTGCACTGACATTTTAGTGCAGCGGGCCAGGAGGTTTAAGCGAGGCTGGATTAGCACGATCCGCTCTGGGCATCCGGTCCCGAGCGTGTCTCCCAGTGTCGGATTTCTGGTGCCGTCAGCTCCATGCCGGAAACAGGAGTTACATAACATGAGCAGCCCTTCATTTTAATGTATTTTAAATATAATTAGCGGGCCTGGGACTGAAGTCTCCAGGCCCGCTGGAGTGAAGGGGCGGCAATTGGAGGGCCCCCCAGAGGGTCGGGTGGTGGGGGGTGCCCCCTGGGCATTGGTACCTTGGCAGTGTCAGCCTGGGTCCCTGGCAATGCCCAAGGGAGAAAGTGCCAATCCCCAGGGGACACCTTGGCACTGCCCATTGGGCACCGACAATGCCAAGGGGGTGGGGCCTAATGGGGAGTGGCCTGGTGGGGCCGATCTGTGGGGGTGGGGGGGTCCCGCTGCCACTCTGCTGTTGGGGTCTTTGGGAGGGGGCGGGAGCCCAACAATAGGGGCTGGCCATCGGTGTGGGGCAGCCTGCTTTGGGTGGGAGGAGGGGGTCAGGGTGTGGGTGCGGGGGGGGGGGGGGGGGGGGGGTTGGGACTGCCGGTGGGGCAGTCGGGAGATTGGAGCTGCGGAGGAATTGGGGGAGGGGTTGAGGCTGGGCCCAGGCATGCTTGGGGGCTAGTGAGGTCCATGGGGGAATGGAAGGGTTAGCGATGTGAAGGTTAGCCAGCGATCGAGCTGGCCAGCGATCAGGAGGCTGGCAGACAGGTGCCACTGCGCATGCACCGATCTCGGTGTTAACAGATCGGCGCATGCGCAATGGCCCGCTCAGCACTATTCTGCCGGCCTCTCCAGTGGGAAAAGGCCCCACCCTATGAATTTTAACGGGATTTACCCTAGTGCACTCAGCAGTGCACAGAGTGTGGGAGATTCTTCTCTGAACTCCCATTGAAAAAACCACCATGAATTACTCTAGTTATCACTCAAATTCAACACTTAGAATTCTTTTGGGAGAATCGCCCCCTGCTCCTCATCTCCTAAATGGGAAACCACTTACTTTTATACTATTCCCTTAGTTCTAGGCTCCCCCACAATGGGAAACATCCTCCGAGCATTCATTCCATCAAGTCCCTTCAGAACGTTACGTTTCAATAAGATCACCTCTCATTTTTCTAAACTCCAATGAATATAATCTGCTCAACCTGTCTTCATAGAACAACCCTTTTATCCAAGGAATCAGCTGAGTGAACCTTCTCTGAACTGCTTCCTATTTAAATATAACCCTCCTTAAGTAAGGAGACCAAAATTATGCATAGTTTCATTAAGGCCCTACATTTATTCTCCATTCCCTTTGCAATAAAGGCCAATATTCCATTTGCTTTCCCAATCACTTGCTGTACCTGCACGCTAGTTTTTTTGATATATGCACTAGGACACCCAGATCCCTCTCTACTGCAGATTACTGCCGTCTTTCTCTGTTCAACTAATATTCTGCTTTGCTATTCTTTCTGCCAAAGTGGACAAACTCACATTTTCCCACACAGCACAGTACTTGCCATTTTTTTGTCCACTCACTTAACCTATCTCTATCGTTTTGCAGACTCTTTGGCCAGGATTTTCCAGTTCTGCCAAAAGTGGGATCATCCACCAAAAGTGAAACGGGGCTGGAAAATCCCGGCCCTTGTGTTCTCTTCACAACTTGCTTTCCTACGTATCTTTGTATCATCAGCAAACTTAGCAACCAGGCACTTGGTCCCTTTATCTTAGTCATTGATATGGATTGTAAATAGTTGAGGCTCCAGTATTGTAATCTTATCAGTAGAATTGGGCAATCTTTGGATTGCAACTCGAGTTGGGACAGGCACTCCAAATACAATGTATGACTAATACATTTTTTAAAAAATCAGCAATGTGCAAACCACAACAAAGTGGACTCTCTGTGTTATTTATTCTTACGCTGCTGAAATATAAGTACCCAAAAAAGTAACCTTCCCTGTCGCGTTGTACTCTGCCTTTGTTTCCCTTTTACTGGTGTTTGTTGGTGGTGATAGTTATAATAATGGGGGAAAAGACAGAAAAGCCGGAATTCTCCCAAAAAAATTCTAAGTATCGAATTCGCGTGAAAACTGGAGTAAATCACGCTGTTTTTTTTTCAGTGGGAATTCAGAGGAGAATCTCCCACACCCTGTGCAGTGCAGAGTGCACTGGTGTGTATATCATTATAAATCAGGGAATGGGGCCTATTCCCGCTGGAGAGGCTGGCAGCATAGCGCTGAGCGTGTGCCAATCTGTCAGTGCCAAGATCAGTGCATGCGCAGTAGCCTCGCACTGCTGGCCTCCTGATTGCTGGCCAGCTCCGTGATACCCGCATTGCCGGCCCTCCGCTCCCCCTCATGGCCTGATCGCTGGCCTCCCTGACCATTCCTGGGCCATCCCTGAACTCCCTCCTTCTGGCCTGCCTTGATCTCCAGCATCCTGTCCCCCCACAATTCCCCACCCCGCAGTACCCCCCTCCCCCAGCCCACTAATTACATTTAAATTATATTAAAATGACCATTTAAATAGTCTTTGCGCCTCCCCGCCGATTTCCCGCGTTGAGCTGATGCCGCTGGAAATCCGGCACTGGGAGACGCTATTGGGGCGGGAACGCATGTGCGAATCGGCCAAGGTGAGAATCTCCTGGCCCGCTGCACTAAAATATTGCCGCAGTGGATGGGAGAATCGTCCCCAAAATCTTTTAAACCTTCTGTGTTATGTAATTATTCGTCTTATTTCAGTAAATGTCAGTGTTGGTGAGGTGTATAAGATTATGAGGGGTATGGACAGGGTGAGTAAATAGCAGCTGTTCTTCTTGGTTGGGTGGGTCCATCACGAGGGGGCATAATTTTAGGGTGAGGGGCAGGCAATTTGGAGGGAATTTGCGAAAAAGAAAATTCACTCAGAGGATGGTGGGAATCTGGAATGCACTGCCTGGGAAGGTAGTGGAGGCTGGAAACTTTACAGCATTTGAAAAATATTTGGATGAGCATTTGAAATATCATAATGTTCAAGTGCTGGTAAATGTGATCAGCACAAATTTAGTGGTAGTTGTTGTCGGTGCAGATTCGATGGGTCGAAGGGCCTTTTCTGGGTTGTATGACTCTGTGACTATTGTAGGAAAAGTACACCAGTAGAGTCAAATTTTAATTGAAATTTTTGTTTAAGCCTTTTCAAAGCTGCTTAAGTTTAATGGCAAAAACAAGATAATAATCTTGCTGAAGGAATTTTAAAGATGCAATGTGTACAGCAAAGGGACTAAACTGATTGTTAGCATTCAACCTCCCTTATCTTGTAGTGATTTTGTCTGCAGACTATTTGCGTTTGGTCTAGTGATCACAAAGAGATTGTGTCGTGCAGTTTGTTCACTAACAGCAGCAACTGACGCCACTCATTAAATGCTGTCATTTTGTCACATCGACATAGAGATGGCTGGTTTCAACCAGTCTAATTTATCTAACTATGAACCAAATTTAGCAGTTGCGTTACACTAATCTGTTCAAAGGCAGCTGCTGAGAAAATTCTGGTTCTAAAATTATACAGTGACTGAGATCTGGCAAGATCTCCATCCTCACACAAAATGTTTCCTGCCAACTGCATCGTCCAACATCAAAAAAAATTTTCTTTAGATATTTCATTTTCAAGGTAAGACTATAACATAAATTAACTGAAGGAAGGACTTAGTAATAATAAAAAAGCAAAATGCTATAGCTGGGATTTTCTGCTGCCATTTATGATGGGTGCCATAGTGGGCAGGAGCAGAAAATATCGAGAGTCACAAAAAAGGGTTTCACGTTGTCATAAAACCAGTTTGCGATCGTCCACTCCACCTGCCAATGGCAGGCTATATTTCCCTCTGCCGCACATTGGGAACCCAATTTCAATACGTTTGCAAGTCAATATGCTTACTGGAATCATCCCCCCACGACCCCATCTCACCGATGTGTTTTACAGACGTATCTGGTGACCTGCACTTTGCTCAGGACTTTGAGGTTCGTTTGCCCACCTTGCTTCAGGCAGCATTTGCAATCATCAGTGCCACATCGCTTTTCGTAAGGCTCACGGGCAAGTCTCTACCTAAGCTGGCGGTGTCTGTCAATGGGGTATCCTAAGGTGTTTATGGGGGCATATCTTGAGCTGTGCAAGTAGCCTCAAGGTTGTGAGGGCTGAGAAGGCAGTCTCCAGGGGAGATGAGGGGAAGAGGGAGATGTATGTGAGAGCGAATGGTGAAGTCTCTTGAGCTGGCAGTGAGTGAGATGCCACTGAACCTCTGATGGGCTTGAGAGTTTACATTTGGAGTGATGAGATGGTTGACCTACCCTCTTTCTGCACTGGGTGGCTGACCTCTTCTGATTCCTGCTGGCACTGCCACCACCTCCCTAGCTGGAGTGGTGAGATTGCTGCGGCCAGAACGGGCATAGGGGACATCACGCCGGGCCTCCGAACGGCATTGCAGGGATGGATCACTGACCTCTTCTTGCCTTCCAATGTCTTCACTGGAGCCGTCCTGAGCTGCGTTGAGAATTGTGTACGGCTGCAGTTTAGACATGGCACCTAATTGGGGAAATGGTGAAGTAATGGCGAGGTGGATAAATCAGAGGCCACTCGACACGATACAGCATGTTTACCGTGCCTGGAAAATTAAATAGATGGGAAGTAAACGATATGGCACAAAAAGTTGAATTAGGGCCTTGCGGAAAAAAATTGTCTTTTTTCACACCTGCTACCACAGAGAGTGCAATTCTGGGAAAATTCTATGTTATGGATGCTGGAAATCTGAAATTAAAACAGAATATACTGGAAACACTTAGGGCAGGCAGTACCTGTGGAGGGAGGTGGAGTATTCATCTTTGTATTAACTTTCCATCAGAATTGTGAAAAGTTAGTGAGGTAATCGGTTAAGGCAGGGGAAAGGGAGGAGGGTGGGAAAAAGAGCAACAGGGAGGTTGTGTGATTGGGTGGACAGCAAGAGAGATTAAATGACTGAAATGACAAAAGCATTGGTGTAAGGCCAAAGGGAAAGGTAATGGAATAAGTAAAGGGACAAAAGATGTGCCAATAGGAGGTGTGAATGGCAGATTGATGAACAACTGCTGGCAAAAGCAAAGAAAAAGAGAAAAGCAAGAGGGTGACACCGAAACCTGAAAAGAAAGAGTAGACAAAGTGTTACAGTCTGAAATTAGTGAACTCGGTGTTGAGTCCAAAGACTGTAAAATGCCTAATTGAATAAAATGGAATCAAATCGAACCAAATTTAATCCAGTGCAGTGAAGTTGACGCCAACTCAATCCCCTCCAGTCACTTTGTAGCAAGTGAAATCTCAGGCGGTGTTTCATGGTGGCGGGGAGAGTGAGGTACATTGCTCACGACTTCATCACAAGAGTAAGCTGGACCGAAAGAAAGCTCACCCTACAGCCATAGCATGCTGCTGGCAGGCTAAACAGTTTGAGGGTGGGACTTCCGTCCCTCAGTGGGAGGAAGTCCCGCTCTTGAGAACGGCCATTCCCAGCAGTGCTAGAACTTGATACTGGGCACTGCTGGGATTGGAGGAACCTCTACAAAGAACTTCAGTGGATTGATAAGTCACAGGCTTTAAGGATGGGGAGGGATCGGGCAAGGAGGGAGGAGAAGTGGGTATGGGGTGGGTGCATTTTGGGGGCCTGTCAGGGAGGAACGGAGGGAGAGGTGGTTAACATCTTGAGATGTGTGCCCCTGATAAACACAGTGTAACTCCTCCCCACTTCCGAAGGATGTCCCTGCCCCTTCCTTTCCACCCTTTAAACATGTGATTAAAAATGGCCAGCTCTGCCAACAATATTATGGTAGCCTACTATTCAAATAAGTGTGCTTTGTAACAAGTTCAATTGACTGTTAATTATTACTTTAAAATGGAGAGTCCAAGGGAGGCAATAGCCTAGTGGTATTATCGCCAGACAATTAATCCTGAAACTCAGCTAATGTTTTGGGGACTCATGTTTGAATCCCACCATGGCAGATGGTGAAACTTGAATTTGATAAAAAAAATATCTGGAATTAAGAATCTACTGATGACCATGAAACCATTGTTGATTGTCGGAATAACCCATCTGGTTCACTAATGTCCTTCAGGGAAAGAAATCTTCTGTACTTACCTTGTCTGGCCTACCTGCGACTCCAGAGCAACAGCAATATGGTTGACTCTCAACTGCCCTCTGAAATAGCCTAGAAAGCCAGTCAGTTTCAAAGACAACTCGGGATGAGTAATAAATGCTGGCCAAGCCAGCCATGCCCATGGCCCACGAATGAATGAAAAAAAAGACACTCCTGACTTTGCTCAACTAAAAACAGATGCTGAGACTTAGGAAACCATCTGCAGTGAGCACTGTTCTGGAGTAACAATGGAAAATATTTATGATTCTATCTGCATTTGCAGAGGAATTGCACACACTGTGCTGTCGTCTCTCTTGAGCTGAAGGTCTGGGTTCATTTCCTTGATCCTGTTGAGTTAAGAGGAGACAGTTGTTGCTGTTGCTGTTATTGCTGGGATGTTGGTGTGGCTGTTGCTTTTGTCTCACCAGTTATCCAGTTGTATAAGCTGCTCCCTTGCTGCAGTGAAAGCTGACAACAGGGAAGTGCAGCTCAAAGTGAGTGAAATCCAAAACAGGTCAAATGCCTTCTAAAAAGTTGAAAATGACCTAAAGCAGTGAAAACACTCTCCCAGAAGAGGTCCTGTGAGCACAAGCCTTTCACTTAGGCGGGGCTGCAACAATATATTTTCTGTCTTCAAACGCTTTCTAGTTTCACAGAGCAATCACTTACCGCTGTGCTCCTGAGGATTATACTTTGCTCTGGAAACCTGTGTGCTGGCTGTCAAAGCCAGAATGCTGGGTTAAAGACTGCATTGATTGGCTCTTTACATAAATAAATTACTGATCTGACAG
Source organism: Mustelus asterias (assembly GCF_964213995.1). NCBI lineage: Eukaryota > Metazoa > Chordata > Chondrichthyes > Carcharhiniformes > Triakidae > Mustelus > Mustelus asterias. Next base: position 71,868,658 of record NC_135801.1, read on the forward strand.
CTCTCCGGGGCTTTCCTGCTTCCGTGGTAAAAGTTGGAAATGAATGGAATCGTGTTAGGTTTCCAATGCAGCCAAACACATTGTAAAACATCATATAAAGCTTCCCTGTGACACGTACATGTTGAATCAAACATTGGATTTTCTTGACTACCTGTCTCCATCCATGCATATGACTTTGCTGTTTTTAGTATGCATTCCTTCATGAGCCCAACATTGATAATAGTTTTTACTTCTCTCTCACCATTTAGAATACTTGCATTGATCTTTCCACAAGTGTTCCCCAACGGGCAAGTGTGATGCTTAAAAAAATATTTGTTCACAGGATGTGCGTTGCTGTCTGGGCCAACATTAAACCTCATCCCTAATTGCCCTTGAGAAAGTGGTGGTGAGCCACCTTCTTGAACCACTGCAGTCAATGGGATGTAGATACACTCACAGTGCTTTTGGGGAGCAGCGGGTGTTCCAATGTTTTGACCAAGCAACAGCGAAGGAACGGCGATATATTTCCAAGTCAGCATGGTGTGTAACTTGGAGGGGAACTTGCAGGTGGTGGTGTTCCAATGCATCTGCTGCCCTAGTAATTCTAGTAAGAAGTCTCACAACACCAGGTTAAAGTCCAATAGGTTTATTTGGCAGCACTAGCTTTCGGAGTCTCAGGCTCCTTCATCAGATGAGTGAAGAGCCTTGTTCACAAACAGGGCATATACAGACACAAACTCAATTTACAAGATAATGGTTGGAATGCGAGTCTTTACAGGTAATCAAGTCTTAAAGGTACAGATAATGTGAGTGGAGAGAGGGCCAAGCACAGGTTAAAGAGATGTGTATTGTCTCCAGCCAGGACAGTTAGTGAGATTTTGCAAGCCCAGGCAAGTCGTGGGGGTTACGGATAGTGTGACATGAACCCAAGATCCCGGTTGAGGCCGTCCTCATGTGTGTGGAACTTGGCTATCAGTCTCTGCTCAGCGACTCTGTGTTGTCATGTGTCGTGAAGGCCGCCTTGGAGAATAATGCTTACCTGAAGATCAGAGGCTGAATGCCCGTGACTGCTGAAGTGTTCCCTGACTGGAAGGGAACACTCCTGCCTGGTGATTGTCGAGCGGTGTTCATTCATCTGTTGTCATAGCGTCTGCATGGTCTCCCCAATGTACCATGCCTCGGGACATCCTTTCCTGCAGTGTATCAGATAGATAACGTTGGCCGAGTTGCAAGAGTATGTAACGTGTACCTGGTGGATGGTGTTCTCACGTGAGACGATGGCATCCATGTCAATGATCCAGCATGTCTTGCAGAGGTTGTTGTGCCAGGGTTATGTGGTATCATGGTCACTGTTCTCCTGAAGGCTGGGTAGTTTGCTGCGGACAATGGTCTGTTTGAGGTTGTGCGGTTGTTTGAAGGCAAGAAGTGGGGGCGTGGGGATGGCCTTGGCGAGATGTTCGTCTTCATCGGTGACATGTTGAAGGCTCCGTAGAAGATGTCATAGCTTCTCCGCTCCGGGGAAGCACTGGACGACGAAGGGTACTCTAACCGCCGTGTCCCGCGTTTGTCTTCTGAGGAGGTTGGTGCAGTCCTTTGCTGTGGTGCGTTGGAGCTGTCGATCGATGAGTCGAGCCCCATATCATGTTCTTATGAGGGTGGCTTTCAGCGTCTGTATGTGTCTGTTGCGGTCCTCTTCATCTGAGCAGATCCTGTGTATTCGGAGGGCTTGTCCGTAGGGGATGGCTTCTTTAACGTGTTTAGGGTGGAAACTAGAGAAGTGGAGCATCATGAGGTTATCCGTGGGCTTGTGGTACAGTGAAATGCTGAGGTGACCGTCTTCAATCGAGATGCATGTGTCCAAGAATGCAACCGATTCCGGAGAGTAGTCTATGGTGAGTCTGATGGTGGGATGGAACTTGTTGATGTCATCATATAGTTGTTTCAATGATTGTTCGCCATGAGTTCAAAGGAAGAAAATGTCATCGATGTGTCTAGTGTATGGCATCGGTTGAAGGTCTTGTGCAGTGAAGAGGTCTTGTTCGAACCTGTGCATAAAGATGTTGGCATATTGAGGTGCGAATTTGGTCCTCATGGCTGTTCCGTGTGTCTGGATGAAGAACTGGTTGTTGAAGGTGAAGACGTTGTGGTCCAGGATGAAGCTTGACAATCACCAGGCAGGAGAGTTCCCTTCCAGTCAGGGAACACTTCAGCAGTCACGGGCATTCAGCCTCTGATCTTCGGGTAAGCGTTCTTCTCCAAGCGGCCTTCACGACACACAGCAGGAACTGATAGCCAAGTTCCGCACACATGAGGACGGCCTCAACCGGGATCTTGGGTTCATGTCACACTATCTGTAACCCCCACGACTTCCCTGGGCTTGCAAAATCTCACTAACTGTCCTGGCTGGAGACAATACACACCTCTTTAACCTGTGCTTGGCCCTCTCTCCACTCACATTATCTGTACCTTTAAGACTTGATTACCTGTAAAGACTCGCATTCCGACCATTATCTTGTAAATTGAGTTTGTGTCTGTATATGCCCTGTTTGTGAACACAGCTCTTCACTCACCTGATGAAGGAGCCTGAGACTCCGAAAGCTAGTGCTGCCAAATAAACCTGTTGGACGTTAACCTGGTGTTGTGAGACTTCTTACTGTGCCCACCCCAGTCCAACGCCGGCATCTCCACACCTTGTAATTCTAGAACAGTGGTTCCCAAATGGTGTGCTGTGGTCCACTGGTGTGCCGTGAAGATCCCCCTCCCGCACCAAATATGCCATGAAGATAGATTCAAACTAACTAAACATTCACATAATTAAACTAAAACTAACCTTCATCTTCAGCTCTGTGATCGGCATCTCCAAGACCCAATGAACCTTACATACACGGGCAGGAAAGAGCCGGACATGCATAGTTTACATCTTTTTTGCATTAGTCAGTCCCATGTGCATGACCAACATGACCTGGAGCTGAGGACAAAGGCCCCATGCCCCTGCACAGAAAGCAAAAACTCAGAAAGGCCGCAAAAACCCCAGGTGAAAAGAGGCACAGAAAGAGGTAAAAAAAAACAAGAGAGGACAGGGAGAAGTTAAAAATAAAATTTCCAGTATGGGAAAAAGACAGAGGTACAAAACAGGAACCAATCAAATTCAGAAAAGAAACAGCCTCCGATTAGAGAATGTACTGCAAGGAGCAGACTTTAAGTGAAGTGAAGGCAAAATACTGCGGATGCTGGAATCAGAAACAAAAACAAAACATGTTGGAAAATCTCAACAAGTCTGACAGCATCTGTGAGAGAGAATAAAGCCAACATTTTGAGTCTGGATGACCCTTCATCAGAGCTGAAGGGTCACCAGACTCAAAGCTGCCTCTATTCTCTCTCCACAGATGCTATCAGACCTGCTGAGATTTTCCAACATTTTCTGTTTTTGTTGCTTAAGTGAAGTGGGCACAGGAGAACGCAGGCTGAAAATCACCCCCAAAAAACTCTTATGCTAGAGGTCAGTTCAGAGAAAATAGGAGGTGTGCCTCAAATCTTTTTACAGTATAGAGTTGTGTCATGACACATAAAAGGTTGGGAACCATTGACATAGATGGTAATGGTTGGTGGATTTGGAAGACGCTGCCAAAGGAACTGTGAGGAGGTGCTATAGTACCATTGTATCGATGGTATACATTGTTGCCACTGTGCATCATGCTGGAGGGAGTGTATGTTTAAGATGGTGGATGGGCTTGGGCTTCTGATCAAGCTTTGTTATGGATGGTGTTGAATTTCTTGAGTGTTGTTGGCTGCACTCATCCAGGCAAGTGGAGACTATTCCTTCATACTCTGGACAGCTTGGAGTTGAGTTACTGCTTGCCGAGTTCCTAGGCTCTGACCTCCTCTCATGGGCCACAGTATTTACATGACTGGTCCAGTTAAACCTCTAGTCAATGGTAATCCCCAGGATGTAGATGGTGAGCGATTTAACAATAAACTTCAAGGGGAGATGGTTTAACTTGAGATAACTTGTCCACATAAATGCCAAATTCCACAGTTTTGCCTACTTACTTAGTCTGTTCTCATCTATGCCTCTTAGTGACAACTGAAAACATGCTTATATCACTCTCTATTCCTTCATCCAAGTCATTAATATGTATAGTGCAAAGCTAAGCCCTGATCCCCCAGTAATCTGAGAATCCTCCCACATCCTTGCTCCTACTTCTTGGTCAATTAACTACCCATGACACAAGATTGTCAGCAATTCCAAAAGTAATTTCACTTTTGCTAACAATCAGATACCTTCTGAAAGTCGATATAGGCAACATCCATAGACACTCTTGAATCCCTCATGTTAGGGACAGCCTCAAAAACTTCAATTAGATTGTTCGAACATGACATTTCCTTCACAAATCCATGCTAACTCTCCCTGATCAGTTCCTACTTCTCAAAGTGCTTTGTTACTCTGTCCTGATAACTGATTCCAGTAAGTTCCCTATAACTGATGTTAGATTGACAGCTTTCCAGTTTCCTGATGTCACCTTTGCCCCTTCTTAAATAATGGAATGGCATTTGTAATTTTTCCAATCTAACTGCACAATTTTGGAATCAAGAGAATTTTGGAAGATTATGACCAAAGCATCTGCAATCTCCTCAAATATTTATTTTACTGGGAAAACAGATCTTAAAATAGTGATTTCAAGCCCTACCCCCCCTCCACTCCTGTCAAGTAGAAAGGCTCAGGTAGTATTCTAAAACTTGATCATCTTCAACTACTGTGATCCTGCCGGCCATTATATTCATGGAGATAATTTAGGCCTGGGTTTGACTTCTACTAAAAGCACACCGGGGTCTACTTGATATTGAGGTTTCATGGCCCAATGAAGTTGTCAGCACTGCAATATAATTTTGAGGTACTGCACTAAAAGCTCCCAGACCAGCAACAGCTCGTGTCAGAAACGGTCCAGTTAAGTTTAAAATGTTGCCTGTCTTTGAACTCCTTGTGAGTCAGGAGGAGTAGGAATGTTCCCATAAGCCCTTGAAGGAGTCCTTGTGCCTCCCAAACCCTGGATCCCCATGATTGCACATTGAAAGGAAGCACCAGCTTATCCTCCACCCACCTTGCATCCACCCATTTCAATTCAACTAACACTTAACTGTCGCCACTGAAGAATGGTGCATTCTTCAGAGAATTAAGCATAAAGACTCTGAGCCTGTTGATACATTCTTGGACCATGTGATTAAAGCACTGCTGTTAAAAATAACCCTGGGAAGAAAAGTGAACGCACACCGTTATTTGATCTGGCATTTATTTGCCAGTGAATCCTTTCTGCACATTGAAGGTTGAAGAAGTTTAATTATGCCCAATGAAAATGAACACTGGCCAGCTAAATTAGCATTAAAATGCTGCATAAGGGTCTGTTGTTATTCTCGTTCACCTGTGGAAGACCTCTTTTGATTCCTGTATTAGAACATGCTCCTTCTGCACTCTGAGGTTACTGACACCAAATCTGGATACTAAGTTATGAGTCATTCTTCTTGGAGTTAAAAGTTAAATACTAATAAAACCTTCATGGTAATGATGAACTGTTAAAAAAAAAGGGCAAATCAGACAGCAACCCCTGACATCCTTGTGTGCAGTTAAATACGGAACTGGAAGATATCAGCAATACTTCACGCCTCCACATGGGGTGCTGTTGCAGCCCTTGCCACAGAATAGGCATTCAAATGAAAGCAGGAACTTGGGGTGCCTGTCCACCAGTTTTATACCGAAACAGATGAAACGGTTAGGACCTGTGCAATCAACAATAGGAGAGGTATTAACAATGTGACAAGTGATAATTACTGCCAAACAAACTTTTTATTTATTTGTGTCGCAAGTAGGCTTACATTAACATTGTAATTAAGTTATTGTGAAAATCCCCTAGTTGCTACACTCAAGTGCCTGTTCGGGTACACTGAGGGAGAATTTAGCATGGCCAATGCACTTGACCAGCATGCCTTTCAGACTGTGGGAGGAAACCGGAGCACCCGGAGGAAACTCACGCAGATACGGGAGAACGTGTAGACTCCACACGGACAGTGACCGAAGCCGGGAATCAAACCTGGGTCCCTGATGCTGTTAAGCAGCAGTGCTGGGGGAAAAAAAAATTTACAATGTGGAGTTTCATTCCCTCAGGAGAAAATTAGTGGTAAGTCTGTTTCCATTATCTCTCTCCCTTAATCCTATTTGTATTTCTCTATCTTTATTTTTGTTTTTGTACTTTATTCAAGTCTATTTATATTTCCTGCTTTGTACTTCAGTAAGAATTGTTCAATCTAATTGATTGAAGAGACTTTCTGTTGCTTTCCACAGAAATCAGAGGTCCTCTGTAGAGGATGTTGTGCTGAACCAGATGTCAGATTCGTGCAAGTCTACGCGATCGTTTTGCTGGCAGCTGTCAACGTAATGAAAAGCAGGTGCTGTCACTTTACCACTGATCACAAAATTTGGACTAAACTATAAGAGAAACTAGGTGTGACATTGTGAGCGCACTCTTGCCACTTGTGAGATTGCTGGCGGGCCTCAAGATGGGGTGAAACCTGGAAGTTGTTAATTTCGCTGGCGAGATCATGACTCCCAATGTTTGCTGCCCCTTGCCGGCAATGTGAACCTGCTGTGGGGATCCCCCAGGAAGCGTAAAGGTGAGTATAGCCCCTGGGGGGAGGGTCATGGCCAGGCAATGGCCTGGCACTGCCTCTGGAACTGCCCCTTGGCACAGGTTGGGACTGCCAGGTTGGCACCATGCCCATTTACCCTGGCAGTACCAACTTTGGTAGGGCTAACTTGTGCTGGGGGCAGTGCCAGGGGTGGACCCTGTTGGAGCCTCATGGGATGTGGAGGGGAGCGATTCATTTGTGTGTGGCAGGATACAGGCAGGGGAGCTGGGAATGGCTGTGTGGGTGGGAGGTGGGGGGGGGAGGGGTGGTCAGGGTCTGATGTTTGGGGGGAAGGGGGTGTGCCAGCATTGACTGTTGGGATGGGGGGTGGGGTTGGGATGGCCGGAAGTTGCCAATATTCAGGGAAGGGGGTTGCTGGCACTGACTCTCGACAGGGGGAGAGGTGCCGGCTCTGATGGGGTGGGGGAGGGGATGGGAAGGTGCCGGCTCTGATGAGGGGAGAAGTGCCAGTTCTGTTCGGTGAGGGGCGACTTGTTGCCGTGTTGAAACTCATCCAGCTGCTTTTTTTTCACAGTGTCGCTATGATCTGGAATGAAAACCATCCTGTTTCTCTTGAGGGCAAATGTTGCTTTTCTCGCCAGAACCAACACACTGCCAAAATCTGGCAAAATTGCCACTTCTATCCAGAAAGTAATTATTTGTTGAAATAACCCAGCATTTCCCCATTTCATATATAATGAATAAGAATTGTAAGGGGAATAATCTTGCGTTATTTGACATATGACTTCATGCATTAATAATATTCTCCTCGCTAAACCTCATGACTATGTTAGAGTTTAAAATGATGATCTCAGAGGCCTCCTGTGTTTGCAGCTGACTGGGGAATGTATTGTATTTTGCTTCACAATCTAGATGGGTGTTGGATGGTACTCTGGAAATACTGACTCAAGTGAGGCCCTGCCTTTCAGGTCAACAGTAATTCCACACCCCCGACCTTGCCGGGATTGTCACCTGCGAACAGCTGTGTAAGAATTCCAGCCCCTCTATAAAATTGAGGCTGAAGTGCTCAGTTAACAAGGCAGCAAATTCCTTGCTCTCCATTATAGACTCAGCAGCAACAACCTTCACTACATGCACATTCTCCTTCACCACTCTCTTTCTCTTAGTGTCTTTGTAAAAACTTGCGCCTGCAAGTCTTTTCCTTTTTCATCTTCTAATCTTTGAAACCATTTGTTGCTTTTTATAACCCTACAGGTGGAATTTTATAGGATTTTTTCTAAGTGTCCAGCTAGCGTGAAAATGGGAGAGTTCCTGATGGGTTTCTTGGGCTAGTTTTCACACCCAATCACATGCACTCGGTCTTTGAAAGTACAGGCTTGACCACTTCTAGCCTCGAGAGACAGTGGGCGGGGCCTAATTCGCCAGACAGCCTGCAGCTCAGATCGGAGTCACAAACTGCGCACTTGTAGAAAAGTGGAAAAGAAAACAGCTCTGCTGACAGAACCCCCTGAACCAGATACAGCTTCCCCCTCCCCTCCATGGACATTGGACATCCCTACCACCAACAATACTAACCCCCTTATGCCTCCTCCACCGCACCCACCCCCCTCGGTACCCCCTTGCACATGGCTCCCTCATCATCTCCCCTTGCCCCGATGATTGACTGACATGATCCTCTCTCTCCCCTGCCCCCGATCATTACAGAGGTACAAATTCCACCCCTGTCCATCAGCACACCTGCAAGTGCTGACTTGGTTTCCCCTCCATGGAAACAAGGCAAACCGCGTTAAACTCACTGGAATACTCTAACGGACGCGTGACTTGCTCAAATTGCCACTTACATAGAACATAGAACAGTACAGCACAGAACAGGCCCTTCGGCCCATGATGTTGTGCCGAGCTTTATCTGAAACCACGATCAAGCTATCCCACTCCCTATCATCCTGGTGTGCTCCATGTGCCTATCCAATAACCGCTTAAATGTTCCTAAAGTGTCTGACTCCACTATCACTGCACGCAGTCCATTCCACACCCCAACCACTCTCTGCGTAAAGAACCTACCTCTGATATCCTTCCTATATCTCCCACCACGAACCCTATAGTTATGCCCCCTTGTAATAGCTCCATCCACCCGAGGAAATAGTCTTTGAACGTTCACTCTATCTACCCCCTTCATCATTTTATAAACCTCTATTAAGTCTCCCCTCAGCCTCCTCCGCTCCAGAGAGAACAGCCCTAGCTCCCGCAACCTTTCCTCATAAGACCTACCCTCCAAACCAGGTAGCATCCTGGTAAATCTCCTCTGCACTCTTTCCAGCGCTCCCACATCCTTCTTATAGTGAGGTGACCAGAACTGCACACAATATTCCAAATGTGGTCTCACCAAGGTCCTGTACAGTTGCAGCATAACCCCACGGCTCTTAAACTCCAACCCCCTGTTAATAAAAGCTAACACACTATAGGCCTTCTTCACAGCTCTATCCACTTGAGTGGCAACCTTTAGAGATCTGTGGATATGGACCCTAAGATCTCTCTGTTCCTCCACAGTCTTCAGAACCCTACCTTTAACCCTGTAATCCACATTTAAATTAGTCCTACCAAAATGAATCACCTCACATTTATCAGGGTTAAACTCCATTTGCCATTTTTCAGCCCAGCTTTGCATCCTATCTATGTCTCTTTGCAGCCTACCACAGCCCTCCACCTCATCCACTACTCCACCAATCTTGGTGTCATCAGCAAATTTACTGATCCACCCTTCAGCCCCCTCCTCTAAGTCATTAATAAAAATCACAAAGAGCAGAGGACCAAGCACTGATCCCTGTGGCACTCCGCTAGCAACCTGCCTCCAGTCTGAAAATTTTCCATCCACCACCACCCTCTGTCTTCGATCAGATAGCCAGTTACCTATCCAATCAGCCAACTTTCCCTCTATCCCACACCTCCTTACTTTCATCATAAGCTGACCATGGGGGACCTTATCAAACGCCTTACTAAAATCCATGTATATGACATCAACTGCCCTACCTTCAATCAACACACTTAGTTACCTCCTCAAAAAATTCAATCAAATTTGTGAGGCACGACTTGCCCTTCACGAATCCGTGCTGACTATCCCGGATTAATCCGTATCTTTCTAAATGGTTGTAAATCCCATCCCTGAGGACCTTTTCCATCAATTTACCAACCACCGAAGTAAGACTAACCGGTCTATAATTACCAGGGTCATTTCTATTCCCTTTCTTAAACAGAGGAACAACATTCGCCACTCTCCAGTCCTCTGGCACCATCCCCGTGGACAGTGAGGACCCAAAGATCAAAGCCAAAGGCTCTGCAATCTCATCCCTTGCCTCCCAAAGAATCCTAGGATACATTTCATCAGGCCCAGGGGACTTATCGACCTTCAGTTTATTCAAAACTGCCAGTACATCCTCCCTCCGAACATCTATTTCCTCCAGCCTATTAGCCTGTAACACCTTCTCTTCCTCAAAAACATGGCCCCTCTCCTTGGTGAACACTGAAGAAAAGTATTCATTCATCACCTCGCCTATCTCTACTGACTCCATACACAAGTTCCCACTACTGTCCTTGACCGGCCCTAACCTCACCCCGGTCATACTTTTATTCCTCACATAAGAGTAAAAAGCCTTGGGGTTTTCCTTGATCCGACCCGCCAAGGACTTCTCATGTCCCCTTCTAGCTCTCCTAAGCCCCTTTTTCAGCTCATTCCTTGCTAACTTGTAACTCTCAATCGAGCCATCTGAACCTTACTTCTATCCAGAATGTAATTATTTGTTGAAATAACCCTCGTCAGATCCCACTTGGAGTACTGTGCTCAGTTCTGGTCGCCTCATTACAGGAGGGATGTGGAAATGATTGAAAGGGTGCAGAGAAGATTTACAAGGATGTTGCCTGGATTGGTTGGCATGCCTTATGAGGATAGGCTGAGGGAGCTCAGTCTTTTCTCCTTGGAGAGACGAAGGATGAGAGGTGACCTGATAGAGGTGTACAAGATGTTGAGAGGTATAGATCGGGTGGTTTCTCGGAGGCTTTTTCCCGGGGCTGAAATGGTTGCTACGAGAGGACGCAGGTTTAAGGTGCTGGGGAGTAAGTACAGAGGAGATGTCAGGGGTAAGTTTTTCACTCAGAGGGTGGTGGGTGAGTGGAATCGGCTGCCGTCAGTGGTGGTGGAGGCAAACTCGATAGGGTCTTTTAAGAGACTTCTGGATGAGTACATGGAACTTAATAGGATTGAGGGTTATAGGTAAGCCTATGTATAAGCCTAGGTAGGTAGGGACATGACCGGCGCAACTTGTGGGCTGAAGGGCCTGTTTGTGCTGTATTTTTTCTATGTTCTAAATTGCCTGCAGTTGATCTCCCCTAACAAGGGACAACTCCATAAAAACCCCAAGGATGGACAGAAAGACAGGCAGTGCAGGAAGAAATGGCCTACAGTCATAGAGGTTTACAGCATGGAAACAGGCCCATCACCCAAACTTGTCCACGCCGCCCAGTTTTTAATCACAAAGCTAGTTCCAATTGCCCGCATTTGGCCCATATCCCTCTATACCCCTCTTACCTATGTAACTGTCTAATGCTTTTTAAAAGACCAAATTTTACCCATTTTTACTATTACATCTGGCGGCTTGTTCCAGACACTCACCACCCTTTATGTGAAAAAATTGCCCCTCTGGACCCTTCTATATCTCTCACCTTAAACTTATGCCACCTAGTTTTAGACTCTCTGTTTGGAAAAAGATATTGACTGTCTATCTTATCTATGCCCCTCATTATTTTATAGACATCTATAAGATCACCCCTAAGTCTTCTATGCTCCAGGGAAAAAGTCTCAGTCTATCCAGCCTCTCCTTATAACTCAAACCATCAAGTCCCGGTAGCATCCTAGTAAATCTTTTCTGCACTCTTTCTAGTTTAATGATATCCTTTCTATAATAGGGTGACCAGAACTGTGCACAGTGTTCCAAGTGTGGCCTTACCAATGTCTTGTACAACTTCAACAAGACGCCCCAACTCCTGTATTAAATGTTCTGACCAATGAAACCAAGCATACTGAATGCCTTCTTCACCACCCTCTCTATCTGTGTCTCCACTTTCAAGGAGCTATGAACCTGCACTCCTAGATCTCTTTGTTCTATAACTCTCCCCAACACCCTACCATTAACTGAGTAAGTCCTGCCCTGGTTCGATCTACCAAAATGCATCACCTCGCATTTATCTAAATTAAACTCCATCTGCTGTTCATCAGCCCACTGGCCCAATCAAGATCCTGTTGCAATCCTAGATAACCTTCTTCACTGTCCACTATGCGGCCAAACTTGGTGTCATCTGCAAGCTTACTAACTATGCCTGTTGTGGGAAAAATGCCGCTTTGTGAGTCAGGCTTGAAGGTTTCAACAATACAGTTTTATTTAATGAAGCTTCGTGGAGAAAAGGCACTAACAAGCAGCAAAACCTTCTCTCACTGAGACAATAGGAGCGGTCCATCTTTATACCCTTTACACAATAGATGGATCGGACATCTAGCCATTATCACATCGTTGTAATCAAGTAGGTGATCGATCGTTAAACACATCGTTATAGACAAATACAGACAGATACAGACATAAGCATGTTAACATCACATTGTTCTATGAATGGATACATTTCCTACATCAGTGACTATCAATGACTTTAGTTTCGGTCTATTCACACAGTAGTTTACAGTAATTGGTTTTCCTGCAGTTATGTATTCCCAATCCCACCTGTAGTTAATCTCATTATCTATCCCTATTGTCCTTATCTTTAAGCCCTGGCTGGCTTCCTGTAGGATTTGATTCCTGCATGTTTAACTTTGGATAGCTGTCTGTCCTTTATGTTTTAATCTCAGGTGGCTGTTTGTACTGAAAGTCAGTGTCCGTTTAATGTCTCTTTCCCAGGTGACTGTTTGTGTGCCAGGCAACCATCTTATGTGTACCCATCTGTATATTTTTCCTCCTTCAATGCCTCCTAAATTCTCATCCAAATCATTAATATAAATAACAAATAACAGTGAACCCAGCACTGATCTCTGAGGCACAACACTGATCATGGGCCTCCAGTTAGAAAAAAAAACACTCTACAACCACCCTCTGGCTTCTGTCAAGAAGCCAATTTTGTATCCATTTGGCTACCTCACTCTGGATCCCATGAGATATAACGTTTTGCAACAACCTACCATGCAGTACTTTGTCAAAGGCCTTGCTAAAGTACATGTAGACAACGTCGATTGCACTGCCCTCATCTACCTTCTTGGTTACCCCTTCAAACAAAACTCAATCAAGTTCATGAGACGTGATTTTCCACTCACAAAGCCATGCTGACTGTCCCTAATCAGTCCTTGCCTCACCAGATGCCTGTAGATCCTGGCTCTCAGAATACGCTCTAACAACATATCCACTACAGACGTTAGGCTCACCAGCCTGTAATTCCCAGGCTTTTCCTTGCAACCCTTCTTAAACAAAGGCACAACATTTGCCACCGTCCAATCTTCAGGCACCTCAACTGTGGTCTCCAAGAAGACAGCTCCCCGTTTTTCAGATGCAGTTGCTGGAGGTGGTGGAGGAAAGGCAGGTCACCCTCTTCCCCCCGGCAGGACGCCGTCCCAGAGGAAGAGATGGAAACGCAGTCTGTGAGGTGGTGGCAGCACGTGTTAGTGCAGGGCACTGGCCAGGAGAAGCAGGAAGCAGTGCCACAAGAAGCTGAATGACCTCATCCAGCCAGCAAGGGTGAGTGTTTTACTTCATTTAGCATCTTCCCCCTAAATGACTCCCAGATCCCCCCACCCCCAGCACTCTGCATGCTTTCAGCCCTTGACCCCCAAGCGCCTCCCTTCTCCCACCCAAGAGTATCACAACCCTTACCCTCTGAGGGCCACCCCCTGAAACCCTGCAGGACTCGTGCCATCAGGTTTTACATGGCTCCTCTGTCCCTGCAAAACGGGTGTGAGGAGGTTGTAAAATGTCACCCTACAAGTCTGTTGGATTTTTACTTCTTGCATTTTGGTATTATCATTTAGTGACTTACAATACCTTACCTCAAACGTTGACTATAATTGATCGCAGTTAACCACTCAAGTGGAACCATTGCTTTTTAAGGGTATGCACTGATTTATTATTGTACCAAATACTCCTTTGAGTATTTAATAGTTAAAAAGTGTTTGCTCTTTTACACATTAAGCAAGCAGTGAGATGGAGGATTGGCTGGATGCCATAGATTTGAAAGATATATTTTTTCCCCAAGCATTTGGACCATGCCACAGGAAATTTATTTCAACATCACGAAATAGAACTGCCTGAAAAAATTACACATATGATCTTTTGATTTCAACCTGGCAGCAAAATGCTTCTCAAAAGTAATACACATCACAACAAGTTCAAGTATCTTCACATTGATCCGAACCTGAACAAGTAACTGGTTAAAGCCTCTTTCTAATATAATGAACCCTCCAGCTGTTAAAATGATAGAAATTTATGGTTAACATTGAAATATTCCAACCAACTCCCTCTCAAGAACTAGTAACCTCGATACTCTGTACTGTTTATGGCAAAGAATTAAAAAAAAAATTCATATGATGTGGGCTTCACTGTCTGGGCCAGCGTTTATTGCCCAACTCTAATTGCCCTTGAAAAGGTGGTGGTGAGCTGCCTTCTTAAACCACTGCAGTCCATGTGGTATAGATACACCCACAGTGCTAGATTGGTGTTACCTGGCTGGGTTGAGGGTGAGGAATTTGCAGCAGAACCTGTTACATTCATAGAATCACAGAGTTATAGGATGGAATTTTACAGGCACATGGTGATGGGCTTGGAGGCTGGGTATCCAGGAAACTGGTGGGAGAACATGTTGGATCCAACATGTCTTCCTGCTGCCATCCAAATTTCCTGGTGTTGTCTAGGCCTGGGGCAGATATCCAAAAGAGCCTGTTAAGTTGTCAATTGAATATACTATTCCACTGGGTTTAGAATTTTCCACGGACTGCAGGAGACCCACAATGCAACAATGGCGCTCTAATTCAAAGGAGTGGTGAGTTGAGAGCTAGTTGAGTGTCAGGAGAAACTAATAACAATTGAGCTCTGTGAGATTACGTGCAGATTCAGATCAAAGATCGAAAGGCTGAACCGTCAGAGGGATTGTTGTGCAGAAGGCAAGTTTGGATGGCTGAGGGTGTAATGAGTCTAGGAGAGACATGCCAGGAGCAGCACCATATCTAAAACCAAGCTGTCAACCTGGTGAAGCTATAACAATTGCTTACATGCCAAACAGCAGAAGCAGCATGCGGTTGACAAAGCTAAGCATAATACAACGGATCTGATCCAGCTCTGTAGTCCTGCCACATCCAGTTGTGAATGATGGTGGGTAATAAAACAACTAACAGGAGGAGGCTTCACAAATATAACGCAGCCTTTAATGGTGGTGAAGCCCATGCAAAAGACAGGGCTGAAGCATTTGGAATCATCATAAACCAGTAGTGCCAGGTAGATAATCCATCTTGGCCTCCTCCGGAGGTCCCCAGCATTACAGATGCCAGTCTTCAGCCAATTCAATTCACTCCACTTGATATCAAGAAACGGCTGAAAGCACTGAATTGTGCAAAGGCTGCAGGCCCTGTTAATATTCCGACAATTGTACTGAAGACTTGTGCCACAGAACTCTTTGTGCCCCTAGCTATTCCAGTTCAGCTACAATTCTAGAATGCGATGTGAAAAATTACCCAGGTATGTCTTTTCCACAAAAAGCAGGACAAATGCAACTGGGCCACTTACCACTCCCATCAGTCTATTCTCAATCATCAGCAAAATGATGAAAGGTGTTGCCGACGGTTCTATCAAGTGGCACTTACTCAGCAACAACCTGCTCACTGACATTCAGTCTGATCTCACTCAACTCCTAACCTCATTACAGCCTTGGTCCAAACATGAACAAAGAGCTGAACTCAAGGGGTCAGGTGAGTAACACTGCTCTTGACATCAAGACAGCCTTTGACTAAGTATGTTATCAAGGAGCCCTAGGAAAACTGGAGTCAATGGGAATCAGCGGGAAAAATCTCACTGATTGGAGTTATACCTGACCTAAAGGAAATTGTTGCAATGATCGGAGGTAAATCATCCTAGTTCCAGGACATTACTGCAGGAGTTCCTCAGGGTAGTGTCCTAGGCCCAACCATCTTCAGCTGCTTCATTAATGACCCTCCTTCCATTATAAGGTCAGCAGTGGGGATGTTCACAGTTGTCTGCACAACGTTCAGAACTATTCATGATTTCTCAGATACTGAAGCAGTCCATGTCCAAGTACAGCAAGAACAGGACAATATTCGGGCTTGGGCTGACAAGTGGCAAGTAACATTCATGCCACACAAGTGCCAAGCAATGATCATCTCCAACAAGAGAGAATCTAACCATTTCCCTGTGTTGTTGTGCGACAACCACATGGAGAAAGGCAGCAGTGCGTAGAGTGCAATGGCAGTGCGGAGCTTTGATAGGTGAATAGAAACAGTAATACAGTTGAATGCCTGAAGAAGGTGGTGCCGATTGCAAAGGGTTTACAAGCAGAGATGTAGCATCATGGAGCTATCGGAGCACCAGTATATGTGAAGATTACATCTGTTGAGAGAGACAGTCCCTGGCTATGCAACATCATGAAGGAGGTGTTGAGGCTTTTGGGATGTGTGGATATTCATTGTGACATTGAAGGTGACTGTACTGCTCAACCTTTTCACTACCGGGTCATTCCAGAGGTCATCTGGAGACATTTGTAGTATTTGTAGCAGACAAATGAACAGGAAGAGCTTCCACTCCCACAATGTAGAAATTATCTTTAACCCGTGCAAAGGATCCTCAAATGCCCAGGAAGCTGCATTGACTTGTTCATCCTCAAACCATCCCAAATGCCTTGACTCTTCTCACCACCTGGATGTCTTCATTGAAGGATCTTGTGTGGCAAGGGTTATCCACTAAAGACCTGGCTGCTCACACAAATGTGGAAGCCCAACCCCAAGGCAGAGGAAGCATACATCTATTGCCATTGGACAACAAGGGTGACCATGACACAGGCAATTGGCCCTCTAAAAGTGCAGCTCAAATGTTTAGAGTACTCTGGGGGGAGCCTTCCAATATCAAGCAAGGAACCTCACATTCTGATGGCGTGCTGTACTCTGCATTACCTGGTGTAGCAAAGTGGAGTTGATCTGGGGCAAATGAAAATATTGGGTGCATTGCCTCCTTGGAAGAGGGGGAAGTGTAGCTAGACCTGGGCATATAATTGTCATGTACTGAGGGCTGAATGGCCACAGGCATCGTCGTTCATGCAAGGGAAACATGCAACTCTCTCATCTGCACACGGTTCAACTGTGAATCCCTGTCACCTCACTGGACATGAGACAGTCTTCCTGTGGATGCCATGGTGGCCTTTGAGGAAATGCCATCACTATGTCATGGGTACCGTGATTAGACCATTCCAGGTGCTTCATGCGTGTGAGCCTGACATTCACCGTCCACGATTTCACATGTGCCATCTCAAAGCATTAATACCTTGTCACGCATCGCTGGGGCAGAAAGAAGCACATGAGCTATCTAAGGATGGATTTCAACAAATGTTAAGGTGTACAGTGCAAACACACAATGGCATGCAAGAATTATAAATCACCCAGTGAGATGTGCAACTAGGTGTCTTTATGCGACTGCATCTGTGTACCCCGATGTTGTGCTCTCTCGGTAACAAGAGAAGGCAGACTGCTGACATTACTGCTCCAGTCAATGGGATACCAAAGTGGACAATCTCTGGGTTGCAAAGTCCTGCTGACAAAGATCCCTCTGACCCAGCCGAGAGTGGAGTGTCTTTTCTTCAGAATGTAATGTCAGAGGTATTTAGAAAATTCTTTTTTTAATAATACTTTCTCTTTCAGTCTCTTTTATCTCTCACTCAATCCCATGTTTCTTTCCTTTCTGCATTCACTTACTGGACATGATTTTACAATGAATTAAATATTCGGATTTATACTTCCTGGTTTAGATTTCGTGCAAAGGGAACTTTCATCCAGATGAGTTTGGTGTGTGGCCGGAGAGGGGGGAGTGGTTTAAAATTGGCAAAACTGTCAGGAAACCAATTCTAATCTCTGGGTTTGATTGGAACGTGAGGTTGACTGCGTACAATGTCTTTTGTCGGGCAGATTGCTTATATATTGGTCATTCAATTAAAACAATATTTCAACAAACTTTAAATTTAGAGATGCATCCTAGGAATTTCTGGGTTGTCTGAAAGCTGTTAGTGAAGGCTAGGCAAATGCACAATAGCAACTGAGGGGACTGAATCAATCTCTGGGAAAGATGCCAAAAGTACTAAGCACTCCCAGCTGTTTTCTTGTCTGTTCCTGGGGAAGGGCTTGTTTTCTGAGAGGTTACTTTCTACCTCATAGGTTTTCTCAGTCACAGTAGGTCAGTTGGCACTTTGATTGCTTTAGATTGACTTGGACATTTATCAATGTGACCATCAGCAGCGGTGGTTTAGAGACTTGTAGCTGGACAGCAGAGAGGGAAGCAGCAGAGAGGGGTGCAGCAGACAAGCAGCTGGGGGGGCGGGGGAGAGGTGCAGCAGAGGGCTAGGCGAAACAGAGAGGGGCACAGCAGAGAGGGGCACAGCAAAGAGAGGCAAGGCATAGAAAGGTGGAGCAGAGAGGGGTGCAGCAAAGAGGCTGGATGCCGCAGAGAGGAGCATAACACAATGGGGTGCAGCAGAGAGGGGCAAGGCAGAGAGAGGCAAGGCAGAGAGGGGTGGAGCAAAGCGGGTTTGCAGCAGAGGGAGTGTGCAGCACAGAGGGTCACAGCAGAGAGGGGTGGAGCAGAGAGGGGCAAGGCAGAGGGGGTGTGCAGCACAGAGGGGCACAGCAGAGAGGGGTGGAGCAGAGAGGGGCAAGGCAGAGGGGGTGTGCAGCACAGAGGGTCACAGCAGAGAGGGGTGGAGCAGAGAGGGGCAAGGCAGAGGGGGTGTGCAGCACAGAGGGGCACAGCAGAGAGGGGTGGAGCAGAGAGGGGCAAGGCAGAGGGGGTGTGCAGCAGAGGGGAGGTGCAGCAGAGTGGCTGGATGCAGCAGAGGGGCTGGATGCAGCAGAGGGGCTGGATGCCACAGAGAGGAGGATAACAGAATGGGTGCAGCAGAGAGGGGCAAAGCAGAGAGGGAAACAGAATAGCATAGTGAGGAGTATCTTAACATGTTCAAATAGCTGTGTTTCAGGAGACTTAGGTTATCATGCCAGGTATTGGCAGCATCTTCAGTCTCCTGGAAGAAGGTTGTCTCGCTGCTAAATCTGGTGGCCACACAGCACAAGTGGTTGTCCCAAGTCACCACTATACTCAACATCTTTCCTTTGAGATGCTTCCAGAGTTACCAGAGTCATATCCAGGATTTCTCAGCCAATGGTCCACAAATGTTTAAGCAGGGTTTTTGTTTGCCAGGACTAACAGTTATATCAACTTTCCCTGTGGTAATACTAATTAGAATGACTGGGTATTTGGGTTGTGTCTCTGGCTGCTTTCTGCAGGTCCAGGATGTCTTCGACTGCACAGAGATGATGATTGGGCACCCTCAGAGCAACCAGGGATACTCTTCAATTGAAAAGGCTTCCGTTCAATCAATATGAAGCTGGTGTGCAACCACCAAAAAATCCCAAGTAGTTGCCATGATTCCGGTCTAAGCTCCCTGATCTCTTTGGGACTGCAACAGACTTGAGGGAAGGCTACAAGGGGAATGCAAACAATGAAGCTTAGCAGTGCTGCAATAAATGCCATATCAACTCTAGATGTGTGATTGAACAAGCCATCACACCAGGTACCTGGACCAAGCTTTGATGGACATGAGCCAAGGTCTCCAGCAGGGTCAAGGTACACTCGACAGCATTGTGCAGGAACAAGGTTTGGGTCTGAAGGAAGAACAAGACAAAGAGATCAAATCTTCCTCAGATGATTTGGAGAAGAAGAAAGAGAAGGAAGGTGATAATGAGGAAGGTAATGATGACAATACGTTCTCAGCTGTTCACCTTGCTGCTGGGATTCCGGGGTTGCAGGGGGAGGGGAGGAGGGAGGGGGTTTGGGGGGGGGGGGGGATGGGGGAGGGAGGGGAACAAAATACTGCAGATATTCACATTCTGAACTAAAAACAGAAGATGCTGGAAATGCTCAATCGGTCAGACCCATTTCGTACATTTCTGTTGTTTTCCTTTAGTCTCTCTCCTAGAGTCACAATTGGGTTCCCCTTCTCCTGACTTTCCACCCGACTAGCCTCCTTATTCAATAGGTCATCCTTCACCATTCCCACCACCTCTGGGGTAATGCCACCACGAAGCACACCTTCCCCTCCCATTTCAGTGTTCCGAGATCCCATTCCATCTGTGACACTCTGGTCCGCTCCTCAATCACCCCTTTCCTTTCATTGACATTTTCCTGTGCAAGCACTGGGGATGCAACACCTGTCCTTTTACCACCTTCCTCCTCACCATCCAGGGATCCAAACATTCCCAGGTGAAACAGCGCTTCACTGGTACTTGCTTCAATTTAGGAAATTGTATTCGCTGCTCACAATATGCTCTCCTTTATATTCAGTACACCAGTGTAACATTCAGTTTCCTGTAGGCGTAACTTTAACTCTCCACCTCACTCCCACTTTGACCTCTCTGTCCTCAGCCTTCTACTCTCTTGTGATGAAGTTCAATGGAAACTCATGGAACAGAACCTCACCTTTTGACTGGAAAAGATTTGAGCTCTTTGTCTTTGACTGGACACACTACAGCCTTCTGACTCTATTTCGAGTTCAACAATTCAGATCATAAGCACTGTTTCTATTTCTTTCAGAGAGCAGCTGTTGATAATATTACTGCTCTTGCTAATTCCATCTCTTTCAGACCCATCATTTGTTTCTTTATTCTTGGAGTCATTCTTGCTGGGGAATATTACCTCTCTCTGACTCTTCACTACCCTGTGCAGCCCATCAAGGGAGGCGTTGTTAAAGCAGGGTGCAGGCTTTATGTCTCTTGATTCCAAACTGAAGCCTCTTCCTCTATTACTTTCAACTTCAAACTCCTCCAAATGTCATCTTCCCAATGTCCCTTTAAATGCAGGAGTTGTGATCACATTGTGCGGGTCCTCACTTCACCAAAGCCATGGGTTGGATGGTAAATGGGTCATTCTCGGCTTGGCAAACTGTTACTAGTGGAGTGCCACAGGGATCAATGATGGGGGTTCAACTCCAATCGATATCAATGACTAGGATGAAGGGACAAATATATGATTGCTAAATGTCGATGACAGCAGGACATGTAGGAAAGTAAATTGTCAAGAGAAGATCGAGACCGGAATTCTCTGATGTTGGATGCCCCGCCACCACTGCCAGCGAGAACGGAGTACTTGATACTCAGCCAAATCTCCATTCACTGCAGCGGGACTGGTGAATGCCAGCTGCAGGCGAAGTCAGAGAATTCCCGCCAGTGAATCTACAAAGGGCTACTGATGAGTTGAGTGAGTGGACAAAAATTTGGCGGAGGGAGTATCATGTGGAAAAAATTTGAACGTGTCTACTTTGGCGGTGAGAACACAAAAGCAGTGTAGTACTTGAATGGAGAGCGACTGCAGGATTCTAAGATACAGAGGGTTCTGGGTGTCCTGGGACATGAATCATAAAGAGTTGGTAAGCAGGTGCAGCATGTAATTTGGAAGGCGAATAGGATGCTGGTGTTTGTTGCAAAAGGAATTGAACTGTTAGATTTGGCTCTCATTCCCGACAAGAGAGGAAGGACTGTCACAGGAACTGCTGGAGAACGTCCTGGGTCTTGTAACATATAGGGACTCTGTAAAAAGAAGTGTTCAATTTGTGCAAAGTGCTGCTGGGTTTGCAAATATATAATGGTGGTGGGAGGGGGATGGGGGCAGAGGGGATTGCTGTACAAAGTGCTGGCATGCACTTGATGGGCTGAATGGTCTCTTTCTGTGCTGTAATCATTCTATGCCTGCTATTCTAAAAGTAAGGTAGTGTTGCTGCGGTGAGTCATCTCGTGTAGAGATTTGGTCTCAAAACTTAAGAAAGGATATAATTACATTAGAAACAGTTCAGAGAAAGTTCACTCACCAATTACCGGGCTGAAGGGATTATCTTATGTGGAAAAGTTGAGCAGGTTGTGCCTATATCCACTGGAGTTCGGAAGAATGAGAGGTAATGTTATTGAAACATAAGATCCTGAGCAGACTTGACAGGATGGACACTGAGAGGATGTTTCCCTTTGTAGGAGAGTCTAAGGGACACAGTTTAAAAATTAGGGGTCTCCCATTAAAGATAGAGACAAGGAGAAATTCTCTCGGTGGATTGTTAAGCTGTGGGATTCTCTTCCCAAGAAAGCAGTGCAGGCTTTTTGATTTGATTTATTATTGTCACATGTATTAACATACAGTGAAAAGTATTGTTTCTTGTACGCTATACAAAACATACCGTTCAAAGAGAAGGAAACGAGAGAGTGCAGAATGCAGAGCTAGGGTGAAGAGAAAGATCAACTTAATGCAAGGTAAGTCCACTCAAAAGTCTGACAGCAGCAGAGAAGAAGCTGTCCTTGAGTCGGTTGGTACGTGACCTCAGACTTTTGTATCTTTTTCCCGAAGGAAGAAGGTGGAAGAGAGAATGTCCGAGGTGCGTGAGGTCCTTAATTATGCTGGCTGCTTTGCCAAGGCAGCGGGAAGTATAGACAGAGTCAATGGATGGGAGGCTGGTTTGCGTGATGGGTTGGGCTACATTCACGAACTTTTATGGTTCCTTGCAGTCTTGGGCAGCGCAGGAGCCATACCAAGCTGTGATACAACCAGAAAGAATGCTTTCTGTGGTGCATCTGTAAAAGTTGGTGAGAGTCGTAGCTGACATGCCAAATTTCCCTTGTCTTCTGAGAAAGTAGAGGCATTGATGGGTTTTCTTAACTATAGTGGGGGACTAGGACGGGTTGTTGGTGATCTGGACACCTAAAAACTTGAAGCTCTTGACCCTTTCTACTTTCTACCTTGTCTCCATCCAGGACTTCCAGGGTGGAGGGCATGCTCTTGCTCATCTCTTGCTCAAAATGTGCATAGAATACATTGAGCTCATCAGCGAGGGGTGCTTTGGAGCCGGCGATTTTACATGCCTTCATCTTGTAACCTGTTATGTCTTGCAGACCTTGCCATAGTCGACGGGTGTCTGTGTGGCTCGCCTGGGACTCTAGCTTGATCCGGTCTTGTCTTTTGGCATCTTTGACGGATCTCCTTAGATCGTATCTGGCTTTCTTGTATAGGTCAGTGTCGCCTGACTTGAACGCCTCAGACCTGGACTTCAGCAAGCAGTGGTATCCCTGTTCATCCATAATTTTCGGTTGGGGAACACACGGATTTGCTTCTTTGGCACACAGTCTTCTACACACTTACTAATGAAGTCAGTTACTGTAATGGCGTACTCATTCAGGCTGGTCGCAGAGTTTTTAAATACTGACCAGTCCAATGACTTCAAGCAGCCCCATAGGAGTTTATCCGATTCCTCAGACCAACATTGCATGACTCTCTTTGATGGATTCTCCCGCTTCAGTTTTTGTTTGTAAGCTGGGAGCAGGAGCACAGTCTTGTGGTCTGATTTGCCAAAGTGTGGGCGGGCAATAGCGCGATAGGCATATTTGTGTAGCAGTGGTCCAGGATGTTTGGGCCTCTGGTGGAGCAGGAGACGTGTTGGTGGTAACTTGGTAGTATGCTCTTGATCTTGGCCTGATTGAGGTCCCCACCCACGATGAACAAGGCCTCGGGATGTTTCATCTCAAGGCTATTTGTAATGGTGTATATTTTGTCCAGCGCGATCTTCACGCCCACATGGGGTGGGATGTAAACTGCCATCAGGATAACGGAGGTGAACTCCTGCGGAAAGTAGTAGGGGCGGCATTTTAGCGTCAGGTATTCTAGGTCTGGGGAGCAGAAAGTTTCCAGTGTTGCTACGTCTCGGCACCATGAGCTGTTGATTAGGAAGCAGACCCCATCTCTCCTAGCCTTGCCTGAGGCCACTGTACGGTCCATTCGATGGATTGAGAAACCCTATGGTTGTAGGGCACTGTCTGGTGAAGCAGGAGTGAGCCACGTCTCTGTGAAGCAGAGTAAACAGCAGTCCCTCAATTCTCTTTGGAAAGTGAGTCTGGCTCTAAGTTCGTTTAGCTTGTTTTCCAGAGACTGGACATTTGCAAGCAGTAAGCTGGGGAGGGGGGCTTTGGGACTGTGTTGTTTCACTCTCACCTCAGGCCTGCACGTTTTCCACGCTTCCTGGAGTGTCTGCTTCTTTTCGAGCCTGGGAGATGGTGAGAGTGGTTTACGGTGTTAAGGGTATGGTTGTGTCCAATGAGGTTCTTCGCTCTGGTTGGTGTGCGGATGGAGGATTTGTTGCCTTGCTTGCAGTTCCTGTGTCGGTAGATGGGTCTGCACGGTCAGGTGTTCCAGGTCTCTGTCGGGCTGTGTTTTGGCTTCGCCGGTTGGTGGATATCCAGATCACGCTCCGGCGTGGACGGGTCGAAGGCCGGTAAGTGGATGATGTCCCTGGGGTCGCGGTCGCGGATGAGTCCGTGTATCGGTGTCCACTGGCTCACTGCCAGTTTGGGCTCTTCCTTCAGAGGTCAGAGTATTTTTAGACTGCAATTGAATTTAAAAGAGCAGTGTTAGTGATTGTTGGGCTGTGAGAGTTTATTTTTAGGAGTGTAGAAGCAGGGAGGGGAGGGAGTGCTTGGAACCTGCAGGAGGTCGCAGCTCTCTGGCTCAGAGGGGTTGGGGGCTGGGGAGGGAGAGGCCTCCAGCCTCAGGGATGCAGGTCTGGTCGTTGGGGACCGGCAGAGTGCAGGTCCCGGCTCCCGCAGCCTTTTCCTGGGCTCTAGGAGTCCTCCGAGTGTCGGCCCAGGCTTCTCAGGCATTTTCCTGGTCTCTGGAAGACGCTCTGGTGGAATCCCCAGCTCTGGGGCTGCAGGGCCGGCTGCTGCTGTCATTGAATATATTCTAGGCTGAGTTAGACAGATTTTGATCAACAAGGGATCCAAGGGTTATTGGGGGAAGATTGACGAGTGGAGTTGAGGCCCACACTCAGATCAGCCATGACCTTATTGAATAGCGGAGCAGGCTGTAGGGGCCAAATAGTCTACTCCTAATTCCAACTCTTGTGTAGAATTATCATGAGTGGCTGCTTTAGAAAGCCACTGACATAAATGTTGAACTTAGTTCTGGGTTCGCCATATAGTATCGGACAGACCTTGCTCCCAAGGTTCCCAAGTAAATAGCAGGGCCCACATGTCTCAGTGAGGATTCTGGAAATAACCAGTTCCGCAAGAGATAGTGAGCCCTATTTTAGCATTTTGATTCTAAGTACTGGGTGGACTTGAAACTTGGAGTGTTTCAGATCCGATCTGCCTGAAAAAATATCAGCAATTCTGAATCACGCTACACAAGCCTGTGGGTGGGGCTTAATGCACCCGAAACCCTGCAGCACTGATCGGCGCCCCAAACTGCGCATGCGCAGAAAAGAAATGGTAGAATGCGGCTCCCCTGCCACATTCCTCCCGGGCCGGATAATGCCTCCCCCTGGCCCCCACAGACATTGCCCCAGACCCACAACATTACTGACTCCCTTATCCCCCACCTCCCGCCACCCAGACCGATTGCTGGCCCTTCCCCACTTCCCCCTGCCAATCTCAGACAGACTAGCAGCGGACCCCCCATCCCCCTCACTGATCTCAGGCAGAGTGACAGCGGACCCTCCCCCCCGCCGAAGGATCTCAAGCAGAGAGCCGTCGGATGCTCGGCACCAACCTCCTCACGAACTGGAGTGCCCGAATCGAACTTATATGGAGCATGTCTGTTTCGTGCCAATTCCGGATCGGCGAACGCGGTGCCAGTAAAGTTAGGCGTGCAGCCCATTAAGTCAATTTAAATGCATGCAATTTAAATGGTCCCGATCGCGGCCATTTTCAGGCCTTGGTAAAGGGGAAAGCGGTGCAGAGGCGGGCGCAGATCGAGTCTCATGCCCGACTCTACCAAGTTTTCACACCTGAAAACGGGCGCAATGTGATGGTGAAATCAGGCCCAGTGACTCCCTAAGTTGATAGCCTGTTCACTCATTGCAGAAGACCTCATACCTTGCAGCTTTGGTCACCTTAGCCTGTTAGTGGCCATGAAAGCCATTGTGGCCTTGAACCTTCCCACTTCTGCTCTGTCCAAGGATCAGTTGAGGATCTTAATCGTGTTTCAAAAATGGATGCACGCCAGTGCAACATGGCCTCCATTAGCCACCCTCCAGAAAAAGGACCTCTCTCCTCACTCTTACAGCATTAAATCCAGGTTAACATTGAAACAAATGAGGGTGTGCCTTGCTTCAGGTGCTAGCCTCTGTCTGTCCTCTGACATCTCGCTTCTGTATGTTAATGTAGAAGGCTTTGGTACAATCAAGAGACTTTGCCCTCAGTGATAGCTGCTGTGGGATGTCTGAATCAGTCCCACACTTCATCAGACCTGCCTCCATTTGCACCCCACGACTCGAAGTAGACAGGAAACCTGTCTTCATGCCAAGGGCTCCCCATGCAAAAATCTTAACTTCAGTTTCCCACCGGAGGTGGGTTCTGACCTGAAAACAAATCCAGCTCCGATCCCTCAGGGCTTTCCAACCATATTGGGAGATCCCTCCTCCCCTGTAAAATTTAAATAATACAACAATATATAACATGGGGCTTACAATTGCACTCTTATCCCTTCACTTACCTTTAGTGACTGAAATTTTGGCCGGGATTCTCCAGAAGCTTGCGCCCCAAGACTGGAAATTTCCACCCGAGCTCAACGGTCCTTTAAATGATCCACCACATTTTCTGTCTCGCCCACTATGATTCCCGTGGAGGGCAGGACGTGAGAATTTCTTACTTTCGTTCGGTTCTCGTTTTCTTTTACTTCACAAAGTTCATGCTTTTGTCTCATGTCATCCAAGCCATCTCAAGCTGTTATGGTGAAAATAAATGATACCTTCAAAAAATGGGATCACAATCTTCAAACTCCCACTGCTGATTGTTGGACAGCACTGGGCAAGTTGCTTGTAAATGGGGAAAACAAGTGTTTCATCCCTTCCTGGTGTATTTCACACTCTCGGATTTCCTGCTGAAATTGACAGGTGACCTTCCCTACTGCATCTTCAAATCAATGGGCACGTTGAAAGATTTCCCCTGAGATGCTTGCCTATTTTATGACCTGTAGCAATGCTGGATGCAAGGGTGGCTGGGTGTCTGATGTTGCCTAGATAACTAATATTATTAACACTACAGAGGGAGCATTATATTGTTGGATCCAGAAAGCATGTGTGATTGATTTCAAGGCTAGCATTGTATTTTTAAGAAATATTTTTAATGAAGCATTTCCAAGTTTGAATGACAACTCAGAGGGCAGCAGGTGTTGTGCTCTATGGCAGACCTCTGTAGCAAACTGCTGCTCTGCATCTTGATACAGCTTGGGGAGCCTGCCAAAAATATTTGAGTGGCACTGCAGTTAGAAGATCAGCCTGAATCAGGGGCACAATTTTGGAGTGATAGAAGCCCTACTCTGCCAAAGCCCAGTGTCTGGACTCACATATCAGTTTTCAGTGCTTGTGTGGTAGATGCAGTATTCTTTCTAACAGGAGATTCTCTGCTCATTCATCCATGATCTTGTGCTTTCCTCTTTAGTTGCTTGTAAGAACCTTCCATTATTAATCTCAATGAAAAAGGTGCACATGACCAGAGAAAAGAATATGCGAGATGGCTTTCCTTTCCATTCCTCATGTGTGCTGAAAGGAAACACAAATTCTCATCCCGAAGTATCCTCTGGTTGCAAGCAGGCATTGTTGTTCAAGGATCTAGCTCTTCCACTCATCACCACCAAACACTTGCTGGCTCTGCTGTTGGCTATAACTCATAACGCTTAGCATGGGAGTCTTACGTGAGTCTGAGGTGATGCACAAAATGGGAGGGACAACCAACCACTTAGGTCGCAAATGACTCTGTTACCCAAGAGAGTTGGGTCAGCATTTGCACCTGTTATGAATTTGGACCATGAAAGCAGTCTCACGCCACCAAAAATCAATCAACAACTCACTTGGTTATCTCACTTTTTGGTTACAAATGGAAATATTTGAAGTCACTCCTTCTTTCCATCTCTTCTTCCAAGACCTTTAGTGAAATATCTGAAAACCTTGGTGCATCTATACTCTCTCCCCTGATCAGCCACAGTACAATGTTCAGAATTATCACCGCATCTCCAGCAGTCACAAAGCAAAATCCCTTTAGGAGGAGCAGACTAGTTTGAATTGGGTCAGTCGTGGCTCAGTAGGTAGCAAGATTCCAAATTCAGGTTCCACTCTCGGACTTGAGCACAAAGAAACAAGGCTGACACTTCAGTGCAGTACTGAGGAAACTCAATACTATAGAAGGTACTGAATTTTGGATGATGTCTGATGAAACTTATACTTACCTTGTTGAGTTCAGATGTCAGGAACAATTCACAACAATCCTTGGACTTTTCACATATGCAGTGGCCATAAAATGGCCACACATGCACAGTTTGATTATTTTATGTTTTTCATACTGAGGACAAGCACTGTGCACCAGCGTGGAAGAGAGAAAGAAGAATGGCATGAAAAGGCAGGCCAGTTGACCTGGTAAGGAATGTCATTATTGAGTGAGTGTCTCAGGGAGTGGGATATGGCAGCGGGGACAGTGAGAGATCCCAAGAGAAAGTTCCAGGTAAGCGATTAAAGACGCAGGTGCCATTAATTGTGTCGTGTGGTGTCTCTGACTACAGTTCACTTGTGAATTCACATGTACCTTATACTTACCCTGAATGTTAGAGTATAAGGTAGCTATTGTAAGTTATTTTATCTTTCGGAAATTGTATAGGAAAGTTTATTTGTGTTCATTCAAAACCCATGTAATCTTGTGGCTTTGTTCACTTAATAAGCGTCTTGAATCTGAAACTTCATCTACCTTAAACAAAATGTTATAGTCCCTAAACAGATCCCCCCCCCCCCCCGCCCTCCCCCCCTGCCACCACTGCCCAATGATGCTGGCCAAGATCAAAACAGATATTAATCTGAGGCCCTATCTGTCTACTCTGTTGGATGTAAAAGACTCCTTAGTAATACTGCGAAGAAGATAAGCAGCAGAGTTATCCCTGGTGTCCTGGCCAATATTTATCCCTCAACATTGTTACAAAATTACATATCTGTTCAATATCACATTGCTGGGAGTTGTGGGAGTTTGCTGGATGTATATTAGGAGCAGAATTCTCCAACCTCACATGCAGCTGGGATTCTCTGAGCATTGAGTATAGGAATTGAAAAATCATGTTGCAGCTGTATAAGACTTTGGCTAGGCTGCATTTGGAATATTGTGTACAATTCTGATCGCCACACTACTGGAAGATTGATGCATTAGAAAAGATGCAGAAGAGATTTACCAGGATGTTGCCTGGTTTGGAGGATGTGGACTATGAAGAAAGGTTGAACAAACTTGGATTGTTTTCATTGCAGCGTCGGAGGATGAGGGGGGACATGATAGAGGTTTACAAGATTATGACAGGCTTGGATAGAGTGGATAATCAGAATCTTTTTCCTCAGGTTGACAGGTCAATTACTCGGGGGCATAGGTTGAAAATGAGAGGGGAAAGTTTAAAAGAGATGTAAGGGGAAGGTTTTTCACAAAGAGGGTGGTGAATGCCTGCAACGTGCTGTCGGAGGAGGTGGTGGAAGCAGATTCTATAACAACATTCAAGAGGCATCTGGACAGATACATGAATAGGCAGGGAATAGAGGGATATGAACCACATAGAGGCAAGAAAATATTAGATTAGAGAGGCACCTATGTCGGCACAGACTTGATGGGCTGAAGGGCCTCTTCCTGTGTTGCACTGTTCTTTGCAGTGAACG
The DNA here is from genome assembly GCF_964213995.1 of Mustelus asterias. NCBI lineage: Eukaryota > Metazoa > Chordata > Chondrichthyes > Carcharhiniformes > Triakidae > Mustelus > Mustelus asterias. The sequence continues at coordinate 71,898,265 of NC_135801.1, forward strand.
GAGATTTGTCTGAGCACCAAATTTTCCGTATTCTCTGGCAGCAGCGGCGGGGCATGAACGGCCAGAGAATTCCAGCCTAGGTGTCATTTTTCCTAAATCACAACAGTGACTGCACTTCAAAAAAGGTAATTCATTGGCTGTAAACACTTTGGGATTGATCTAAAATAAAAGCAAAATACTGCGGATGCTGGAATCTGAAACAAAAACATATAGCTCTGATGAAGAGAATCTAGACTCGAAACGTTGGCTCTATTCTCTCCCCACGGTATGCGGGGTATTGGCTGCAGACAGAAATTATTATATTGAGTTGGCAGCACAAAGTTGGTGTCTAGTCTGCATTGTATGTTGATCACATATTGCGCATCCTCTGAACATTATCAGGTTATATAATTTAATTCCCCATATGTCTTGGCAGAATAAGACATTTGATTTAAGCTGCCTCTAAGTGGACCACACTGAATAATGAAAGGTATTCAGCCAGTACTGATCAAATCAAGAGGTAAAAAATGCTTTTAGGAAATGTCCAACGTTGGAATCAATCAAACTAGGCTCCCCAGTCTGGAAATGTGCATCTAGCTTTGGGCATGAACTGGGCAATGGCTAACTGGCTGATGCCAAAATGACGAACCAGAGAACCTTCATCAGGAGGCAATTAGACGTACAGCGGGCACCAGCGCCAAGAGACAGTTTGGCAGTAGCGAAAAGGAATAAAATCAGATTGCTGGGTTTTTGGGAAGTCTGGGGGAGGTGTTTGGATAATTGATAGCTGAGCCAAGGCTGGCAGTGGCTCCTTGATTTCAATGAGGATCTAGCAAAGCCATCCTGCAACTCTTATTTTTAACTTTCATTGTGTCCTCCAACAGACCCTTTAAGGATCACTGATGAAGCTATTGTGGCATTGCAAATATCTGTTGGAGCTAATGTGTGCTGTTTCCAATAGGTTTTTGCACAACATGGAAGAAGTGAAAAAAACTGCAGGTTTTTTTTCTTTGAGATTTACATTGGGTCAACGCTGACTTAAAATTGAGGGACTGGGAAAATCAGGCTGGATGTGTAAAGACAGCTTATTCAGCACTGCCTTCTTATGCTCCACATAAGTTTAATTCCACCCCTCACATCTTTACAATCTGATTTTTTTTGTCCATCTGCCATAGGGGGCCTGGAGCTACTATCTCCAGTGTGCTTATCAGCAGTGTGAGGAATTTATTGTTTACCAATGCATTACACATAAGGGCCCATTTTGATTGATTAAAAGTGTGAGCTTGCACATGGAAGTAGCTCTTTGATCTAGGAACAAGACAGACCATCTAGAGACCAATCACCCATGATAGTAACTTTCAATAAGACACCGTCTGCACCAAAAAGAGACACAAACCAACAAGTTGCTAAACATTTTTCAGCATGCAACTGACTCATCAATACCTCCGTAATTTTCATACGGTTCTGTTTTTATCATGAAGTGAAGAGCAATAGAGGTCAGTGTTACTCTTTGACTTGCATTTTACTTATCAATTCTTTATGTCAAATATGTTTGACTTACTTTTACCAAGTTCAGTGAAAATCAGAGATAATTTTTTCCCTCTTCTTCATAAACCTGAACAAACATAGCGAAAGTGTCAAAATTGAAATGAAATAACGAAAGGGTGGAAATCATGTCTACTTGAAAACAAATTTATTTTGAATGCGTGCCACATATCAAGTATTTGCTTGCTTATTCATCCAAAGCCTGATGTTCTTTCTCATCAAATGAAAATGCACTCTGAAATTAAGCCAAGACTTTTGCTTACTCTGATTCCCAAAATCGAGTTAAAAAGAAAACTAAACACAGATTATATCTTAGGAATGAGGTGCACCTCTCATTTAGCACTCCCTTAAGTGATTTTTCTTATGAATGCAACCTATGTGCTGTGCTTCAAAGTGATTTGCTGTTTTAACATTGCCATTTGGAGCTTGATCTTGGTTCAACAGTTGAACCTGAAATAAGTCACAACATTTTATTTGGAATAAACTTTTTTCCCCAAGAAGTAAACAATCAAGTTGGTTATTTGTCATTGTTATGATGGTACTAATGGTCAAACTTTATTTATTAGTGTCACATGTTGGCTTACCTTAACACTGCATTGAAGTTACTGTGAAAATCCCCTAGTCGCCACACTCCAGCACCTATTCGGGCACACTGAGGGAGAACTTAGCATGGCCAATGCACCTAAGCTGCACGACTTTCGAACTGTGGGAGGAAACTGGAGCACCCGGAGGAAACCCACGAAGACACAGGGAGAACCTGCAAACTCCACACAGTCAGTGCCCCAACCTGGGAATCGAACCCAGGTCCCTGGCGCTGTGAGTTACAAGTTATAAGTTAAAATTTCTGAAAGCTGAAACTCATCTGGGTTACAGGTTGCTTCCAAGTTTTAAGCAAAGAATATCCAACATGAACTCAGACACAAGACACAGATACACACATCCAACACAATATGTACAGTTGGCCAAGAGAAATGTATTGTATCTTTTTTCTTGGAACATTTTTGTTCATCAGCAAAAGATATTTTGTGCTTTACCATAAACATAAATAAAACTCCGAAGTTGCTTCTATCACAATTATGCAACTAATATAATATTGTTAAATTGGTTTAGAGTGATATTTCAACCATATTTACATGGTCCTTTCAAAGTAAAGCCTTGTTAAGTCTCAGGCACCATGTTCATCAGATTGTTAGAACCGATCCAGATATGTTGGGCCTGATTTTACCATCAAGTTGTGCCCGTTTTCAGGGGAGGAAACTTGGTAAAGTCGGGTGTGAGGTGAGTAGCGTGATCCGTGCCCGCCTCCATGCTGGTTCCCCCTTACCAAGGCCCGAAAATGGCCGTGATTGGGACAGCGCCCAAAATGGGCGCGATGGCTATTTAAATGCATTTGCATGCATTTAAATTGACTTAATGGGCTGCACGCCCAACTTTACCAGCACTTCCAGACACATGGAAAAGCCATGGAAACCAAATTCACACCTCAATATGCCAATATCTTCATGCACAGGTTTGAACAAGACCTCTTCACTGCACAAGACCTTCAGCCAATGCTATACACTAGATAAATCGATGACATTTTCTTCCTTTGGACTCATGGTGAACAATCATTAAAACAACTATATGATGACATCAACAACTTCCATCCCACCATCAGACTCACCATGGGCTACTCTCCAGAATCGGTTGCATTCTTGGACACACGCATCTCCATCAAGGACAGTCACCTCAGCACTTCACTGTACCGCAAGCCCACAGATAACCTCACGATGCTCCACTTCTCCAGCTTCCACCCTAAACACGTTAAAGAAGCCATCCCCTACGGACAAGCCCTCCGTATACACAGGATCTGCTCAGATGAGGAGGATCGCAACAGACACCTCCAGATGCTGAAAGATGCCCTCATAAGAACAGGATATGGCGCTCGACTCATCAATCGATAGTTCTGACGCGCCACAGTGAAAAACCGCACCAACCTCCTCAGAAGACAAACACGGGACACAGCGGACAGAGTACCCTTCGTCGTCCAGTATTTCCCCAGAGTGGAGAAGCTACGACATCTTCTCCGGAGCCTTCAACATGTCATTGATGAAGACGAACATCTCGCCAAGGCCATCCCCACACCCCCACTTCTTGCCTTCAAACAACCGCACAACCTCAAACAGAACATTGTCCGCAGCAAACTACCCAGCCTTCAGGAAAACAGTGACCACGACACCACACAACCTTGCCACAGCAACCTCTGCAAGACGTGCTGGATCATCGACACGGATGCCATCATCTCACGTGAGAACACCATCCACCAGGTACATGGTACATATACTTACAACTTGGCCAACGTTGTCTACCTGTTACGCTGCAGGAAAGGATGTCCCGAGGCATGGTACATTGGGGAGACCATGCAGACGCTATGACAATGGATGAATGAACACCGCTCGACAATCACCAGGCAGGAGTGTTCTCTCCCTGTTGGGGAACACTTCAGCGGTCACGAGCATTCGGCCTCTGATCTTCGGGTAAGCGTTCTCCAAGGCGGCCTTCACGACACATGACAACACAGAGTCGCTGAGCAGAGACTGATAGCCAAGTTCCGCACACATGAGGACGGCCTCAACTGGGATCTTGGGTTCATGTCACACTATCTGTAACCCCCACGACTTGCCTGGGCTTGCAAAATCTCACTAACTGTCCTGTCTGGAGACAATACACATCTCTTTAGGCTGTGCTGAACCCTCTCTCCACTCACATTGTCTGTACCTTTAAGAGTTGATTACCTGTAAAGACTCGCATTCCAACCATTATTTTGTAAATTGAGTTTGTGTCTTTATATGCCCTGTTTGTGAACTGAAATCCCACTCACCTGATGAAGGAGCAGCGCTCTGAAAGCTACTGGCTTGTGCTACCAAATAAACCTGTTGGACTTTAACCTGGTGTTGTGAGACTTCTTACTGTGTTTACCCCAGTCCAACGCCAGCATCTCCACATCATGCTTACCCACTTCAGACATGGCTGATGATGCCTGTGCAGAGGCCTGTGTCTGAGGCAGAGACCAGCTATAATGAGGCCAATGCAGCCACCCGCGCGACAGTGGAGACGTGCATTGGGCTCCTCAAAATGAGATTCCAGTGCCTGGACCGATCTGGCAGGGCCCTCCAATACAACCCCTCATCTCTTCCTGCATTGTGGTGGTGTGCTGTGCCTTGCACAACCTGGCACAGCAGAGTGGTGACCTATTGGAGGAGAAGGAGGAGGAGGACGTGGAAGCTGACCAGCCGAGCGTCGCTAGGGAGGAGGCTGACCAGCAGGAGGAGGAGGAAGAGGGGGAAGAGGAAGAGGGGGAGGAGGAAGAAGAGGAAGAGCACACCGAGCAACACCACCCAAGTGCTGGAGGGCTGGCAGCTCGAATGAGGAATGCGAGGGCAGCTCGTGAGGCCCTGATCACCAGGCAGTTCAGTCGCTAGGGGCTTGTGTCTGTGGGTTCCATTCTGCCCCCCCACTCCCCCACAAAAGTCCTTCTATCTCCTGCAACATTGTCACACCAGAGTGGTGGGCCTGGGTACGCTCTGTTAACGAGTTTTTGGCAGGCAGGAGGGTGATGACAACTTGCCGAGCACCATTATGATGATGCCCTGGTGCAAACTAGTCTGACTCCTAACTGGCCCACATTTGTGTAAGGTAAGGGATCTGAAACCCCATACAGGGCCCTTGGGTGGGTGGGGTGGGATAGGGGAGGGGAGGGAATCGCTCGTGGGGTCAGGGGAACCAATGGCTTCCTTTTCTCAATGACACAGCATTGTGGGGCCTCCCCAACTGACATCAACATGAAGCATCATTCCGGCAATCATCAATGGAAGAGGATTCCTATTCGAGAAAAATCTGAGAGAAATTAGTCACAGGTGGATGGTGAAAAAACATTTAATGATTACAATAAAGGTGTTTAAATAATAAGTTCTAACATAAAAACTTGTGAACAGAAAATGTTAAGGTGATTAAAGAACTATCTAACCAGTGCAACCCTTCACCCATGCCATCTTAATGCAACTACAACTTCCTCGCCTTACGGGGCCTACCGCTATGTCTCAGTGACTTCCCAGAATGTACATCGGAGATGGAGGGGGCCAGTTGCCTCCCTCACCCCACTGCCTGTGATGTACGTGGCGGGCGTCCTCTGGAGGCCCTGGACATTGAGGTCCCTGGCCGGCTGCTGGGTGTCAAGGTTGTTTTCATGACACCCTCTCCATCCCGCTGCCCCTGAGATACCCCAATGTCAGGAAGGGGGAGTCAGAAGGTGTAGCCACAGCCACAGTCTCCTGGCTGGAAGGCTCCAGCATGGGCTCATACCCTTCCTCCTCCCTTGGGGTTCCTGTGGGCCCCTGGGTCACTCCATGGGACAGTGGTGCTTCTGCAGTGAGCTCCAGAAGCTTCGGCATCACCTGGCCCTGCTAGTCCTGGAGGACCACCTGCATCCTACCCATGGTGGTCGAGCCCTCTGCGATGGCCACCTAATTCGGGGGCCACCTGTCAATGGCCGCAGCAAGTGCCCTCTGAGACTAGGCCACGCTCTGCAGTTCCACAGCCATGACCCTCTGTGACTGGGCCATGTTCTCAAGGGCTGCTGCCGTAGCCCGCTGTATCTCAGTGCTGTCCTGCTGAGTCTCCTGCAAGCTCTCGAGCCATTCAGCCATGGGCCGCAGCTTGTTCAGTCCCTCAGCTGTGGCCTCGCTATGACTCGGCCATGGCCCTCTGGGACTCTGCTGTGGCCTGCTGTGACTTGTCCATCGCTTGGAGTCTGTCACTCATGGTGAAGATCCCCTGTCCCAGACTTTCCACTGCAGACACCACCCTTGCAGTGTTGGCCTGGGAGGCACACAAGACAGGCAATAGCTGGTCCATCTGAAAGCTTTAGGGCTCCTCCCAACAGCCTTGCAGTAGGTCCAGTGTGACCGGCAGCCCCTCCTGCATTCCTTGGCTGTGTTGCTGCATCTCCAGCAGCTGAGGGAGATGTGATCTCAGAGGCCCAGCATGTAACCTGGGGCTAGCTGAGTCCTCGCCTCCAGCAGGCCCCCGCATGCCAGAGGCCTTGGATGTTGCCTCCTCCACCCGATGTACATTATCAGATGTGTCGTGCTCACCAGAGTGACCCAGAAGCCTCATCACTAATTGGACCCACCGACGTGTCAGTATCTGGGATGGTGAACTGCAAGGTGGAAGCTGATGTCAAAACAGTGCCATAATTGGAGGTCCCTTCACCCATATCCTCTGAGGACTCGTCTGAGCTGTCTGGAGCAGGATGGATGGGAGCCGCAGTGGGGGCCATGATGCCAGATGGCTCTGGGGTGTCTAGATATGTGCCTGCAACACAGGACACCAGGTTAAGTGCAAGGGAGGGAGAGGAATCGGTGATGCAAAAATCTTGATTCACATTTCTCCATTGAACATAGAACAAAGCACAATGAAGATTACATCACAGGAACAGGCCCTTCGGCCCTCCAAGTCTACAGCGACCAGGCTGTCCATCTGCATTGTAACTCCCTACCCTTCCGGGGACCATATGCCTCTATTCCCATCCCATTCACATAGCTGTAAAGACACTCCTTAAAGATCACTCTCGTATCTGCCTCCGAGACCTGCCCTGGCAGCGAGTTCCAGGCTTCCCCCTCTCTGTGCAAATAAACATGCCTCGTACATCTTTAAACCTTACCCCTCGCACCCAAAACCCATGCCCCCTAGAAGTTGCCTCAAATCGAGTGGAGGATCAGCAGGTGCTCACTTCTTGACTCCAGTCTGGCCATACTAATGCTGACAACCCGCATCTCCCCTTCCCTGGACAGCTCCAGCGCCCGCTCTTCAAAGGGGGTGAGGGCCCGGAGGTCTGGCTCACCACCCCCTGTCTTTGCCTTCTCTCTGGTGTTATGGTGGTCTTCTTCTGTGGAGACAGAAGGGGCCATGAAAGAAATGATGGTGTGACTCCGGCAGAGTATCAGGTGGCGGCCCTTAGAGGGAAGTGAAGTGCTACTCCTGGGGGGTAAGAAGGAGGTGCTTAGGGGTCAGGAGCTGGAAGCATGCAGGCTGCTGGGTACAGGAGAATATGGAGGCGATTTGGCGGAAGATACTAGATGGGGTCAAGCACTGACCCTTGCTGCCTGGATGAGGTCATTGACCTTCTTGCGGCACTGCATCCCTGTTCTGAGGGCCAGTGCCATGGCACTAACCAAGGTGGCAAATGCCTCCCAGGCTGCACTGCCATCAGAACACCTGGGTTTGCATCCTCCTGGAGGGAGGAAAGTGTCCCGCCTCACCCCTGCTGCATCTAGCAGCCTCCCGAGGTCGCCCTCAGTGAATCGGGGAGCTGGTCGTGTATTCATTGTTTCCTGCACTGCCTGCCTGCCTGTTCATCCTTGGGGTTTTTATAGAGCTGCCCCTCGTTCAGGCAGCTCAGCTACAGGCAGCTTGGCAGAGCATTCCAACAAGTTACATGCAGTTTGCTTGTTAGCATTGAGGAGAAGGCAAGTGAGCATTTGCAGGTGTGCTAATGGGGGCTGGGTGGAGGATGAGTGCCTCAATGATTGGGGACAGGGGAGAGAGAGGAAGGTGTCACACAGCCATCAGAGTCCGGAGGAGATGGGGGCCTTGTGCAGGAGAGTCCAGGATAGGGGGTCACTCTGCCTGATATCAGTACAGGGGAGAGGGCATATCTCTGCCTGAGATCGGTTGGGGGGGGGGGGGGGGGGGGGGAGGGGGGTCCGCTGCCATTCTGCCTGAGATCATTGGAGGAGTGGAGGGGAAGGGGGGTCCGCTGCCACTCTACCTGAGATCAGTGGAGAGGAAGGGGGGAGCTGCCCGTGATCAGTCTGGGTGCCATCAGGGTGGGGAAATGTCTATGGGGGCCAGGGGGAGGCATTACCAGCCCAGGAAGGATGTGGCAGGGGAGAAACATTCAATCAATTTTTTCTCGCATGTGCAGTTGGAGGCTCCGATTGGAGCTGCAGGGTTTCAGGCACATTCATCCAGTCCACCGGCTTGTGCAGCGCGATTCGGACTCGCTGATATTTTTGCAGGCAGAGTGCGTATGGGGATGCCTAAAAGTCAGATCTGAAACACTCCCAGTTTCAAGTCCGCCCAGCACTTAGAATCAAAATGGTAAATAGGGCCCCATTGCAAATTTCTTTTAAAATATCAGTGTAGCAGTTCAGGGGATGCAGTGAAAGTGCCTGAAATGTACTGCCTTGTCTTCCCTTGAATGTAAAATAGAAAGTAGCATTCCTCTAAGGTCAGTCAACCATTCACTCAGGAGACTGGGTGGTACTGTACTTAACACACTAGCCTTTTGTTTCTGGGACTAAGAATAGAATGCAGCCCAGATTAATGAGATGAAAGTGTCCTCTGTTTGCAAACTGCATGGGTCCTGTGTGAAAGAAGTCTGAGCAATTTTAACCTGGTTCTTCGTGGGCATTAACCTACATAAAGCAGCCTGTTGGGTACTAAATATCTTGAATAATGAAAATTTCAGCCTGAGAGGTCACAGGAGGGTTAGTTTTGGGAATGGCAGATAGTACCAGACTGGTTGGTTTTTCTAGTTTGAATTGATCCTTATTCCGCATCTAGCAAAAGCAGGGGAAAAAAAACCATACATTTATATATATTACCTTTCATGACCTCAGGATGTGCCAAAGGCAATAAAGTTTGTTAATTTGCAATTCATCTGAAAGCAGTGTAACAGTAGCCCTCAAATTTCCATGGGTGTTCTCACATTTGGCTGACAAATCTTTGGTGGATGGTCAGTGGAAATCCTCAATAGGTACATAAAGAGTGTTGCTGCCGATCTTCCACCAGATTTACAACAAATGAATGGGAGAAATTCTGAGGAAATTCATGCTTCAACAGTTAAATGCTTCAACATCGTAGACAAGTTCACTCACCTGGCAGTCACCAACCAATATTGGCTGATCTGCCAATCTATTCCACATTTGACATGTAAGAGCATGTGTCTTATATCAATGTTCATCTTCCTAGTGTCGACTTTCAGTGTGGTGTTATTGTGTTATTCCTTTTGTTTGACTAACTATTATTATCATATTAATGTGCTTTTCAATGGCACACCATGAAAAATAGCAAACCTGAGTAGCAAGAGAGGACAGGAATGTATGCTGGGCCTGTCACATTTCTTTTGTATTTAGACATGTTTTGAATCTTTATGAACTGCAACTCTGAGAAGAATGTATAGACCATTATATTCAGTCTTTGCAATGAAAAGTATCTGATGTATTGGATCAGATGCAGAATGCTTATAGATGGAATTGCAAAATGCTAATAAACTGTACATATTGCCTTGCAAACACATCTTGTAACATTAAGAACGTACAGGGTAAATGGTAGGACTCTGAAGAGTGCAGTTGAACAGAGGGATCTGGGAATACAGGTTCAGAGTTCCCTAAAAGTGACGTCACAGGTGGATAGGGTCGTAAAGAGTGCCTTTGGTACATTGGCCTTTATAAATCGGAGTATCGAGTATAAAAGTTGGAGTGTTATGGTAAGGTTATATAAGGCATTGGTGAGGCCGAATTTGGAGTATTGTGTACAGTTTTGGTTACCTAGTTACAGGAAGGATGTAAATAAGATTGAAAGAGTGCAGAGAAGGTTCACAAGGATGTTGCCGGGACTTGAGAAGCTGAGTTACAGAGAGAGATTGAATAGGTTGGGACTTTATTCCCTGGAGCGTAGAAGATTGAGGGGAGATTTGATAGAGGTGTATAAGATTTTGATGGGTATAGATAGAGTGAATGCAAGCAGGCTTTTTCCGCTGAGGCTAGGGGAGAAAAAAACCATAGGGCATGGGTTAAGGGTGAAAGGAGAAAAGTTTAAAGGGAATATTAGGGGGGGCTTCTTCACGCAGAGAGTGGTGGGAGTGTGGAATGAGCTGCCGGATAAAGTGGTAAATGCGGGGTCACTTTTAACATTTAAGAAAAACTTGGACGGGTTCATGGATGAGAGGGGTGTGGAGGGATATGGTCCAAGTGCAGGTCAGTGGGACTAGGCATAAAATGGTTCGACACAGACAAGAAGGGCCAAAAGGCCTGTTTCTGAGCTGTAATTTTCTATGGTTCTATGGTAACATCTAAGAACAATGTACTTGTCTTACATTTCAACAGAGGTAGATTGACAGGCTTATATTTCTAGAATAGTAAAGACAATTGTATTTAAATAATCATTTGCTGGCATAGAATTGAGGATTGCTGAAAAAAGAGATAATGTCGAAGCTTTTCATCTTGCACTTATCAAGACAGTTCATAAGATTACCAATAGTAGAGAGAATAATCATTGGTAGAGGCATTGCTATGGAGAATAATCATTGGTAGAGGCATTGCTATGGAGAATACAGCATTGAACAGTTAACTGCCAAGATTGTGTTCAAATTCAAACCAGGCAGGTTGACTCGAATTGATCAAAGCATTACCATGGGGAATGAAGCAGGAAATGGCTATCCCCTAGATAGAAATGGTGCTCTTTTTGGCTGCAAACGGCAGGGAGGGCCCTGGTGTGTGAAGAGTGTAACTTATTGCATGGGAATGTGAGCCCAAATGATAATTTTAAATCGTTTTGTTTCAGTGTAATTCATAGCACAATCAAGATTGTTTAACAAGTGTTGTCCAATCAAAAGGTGTTGTCTCTACCAATCAGAGCCCACCTACAAACCAATCGACACTCTCTTTTCATGCAGGATAAATTGTTCCCTTTACTATTGGTTGTCTTGCGAACTGTCCTGATGAGTGCAAGATGAAAACTTCAACAGCTTATCTCTTTTTTCAGCAATTTGTTATTTGTAGCTTGAAGTTTTCCTTTGCAACACAAGGCCATAGGCACAAAATTAGAAAATTGCACCACAGCATGCTTGGGAAAATATTGCCTCGAGAAAGATTCCCCATGTTGATTTAGCAAAATTATTCCTGCCAAGCTATTTTGTCTTCTCAACAGCTCAGAGAATTGATATTACAGACAGAAATGTGGCAAACAGTTAATAGGAAGAAGTATGCATTCATACATACTAAAACAAAATCTAAGCCTGGGAATGCCACTTTGTGATGTGAACAATTAAATGCATTCCGATGACATTTCTTCACTGTTTGAGTGAATATATTAATAAATGGGATAATGCTTGCATTGAAATAGTGACAAAGTAATGCCATGCGTGTCCATCCAGTATTAATTCACTAGCATCACCAGCAGCAACTTCTGGGCTTACAATGATTGTAAGCTTGAATTGGGGGCAAGGCCTAAAGTTCAGCAAGCCAGCAGGATTGAAAGACATAAAGTTGAGGGAGGCCATCACAAAGTATACAGCTACAGGAGAGAAGATGAAGTCAGCATAAATGCTCAAGTCAGCCATGATACTCTTTCTGCCAGCTTTACATTATATAAAAAAACACTTTTAGAATCATAGAATTCCTTCAGTGCAGAAGGAAGCCATTCGGCCCATCGAGTCTCACTGACCACAATCCCACCCACGTCCTATTCCCGTAACCCCACATATTTGCCCTGCTAATCCCCTGACACTAGCGTCAATTTAGTATGGTCAATTAACCTAACCTGCACATCTTTGGAGTACGGGAGGAAACCGGAGCACCCGGAGGAAACATACACAGACACAGGGAGAATGTGCAAACTCCACACAGACAGGAGGCCGGAATTGAACCTGGGTCCCTGGCACTGTGAGGCAGCAGTGCTAACCACTGTGCCATCATGCTGACCTATGTAATGTTATGTGAACTTTGCCTACTTATCATATACAAAATTGCCACATCTAAAAATGTGGATGGCCTCAGCGATGTTACAAGAGTATCTCAAATCAGGGGATCGCATCTCTAGGCTCCAGAACTCAAAATGAGCAAAAAAATTAGAGAGAGTTTGAAATAAGCATTCACCCAAATTACCGATCAAATAGCTGATTTACTTCTTCAGTTCTCTGTCCAAAGCCGGGTCCAACCCACCATGTGTGCCCTCCATCATAGGTAGGTCAAGGAGGTAGGTCCTGAGTCCATCCCAGCCAGAACAGGGATCAAACCCTTTGCTGTTGACACCAATCTGATGCATACTAACCTTCCAGCCAACTGAGCCAACCCAGCCAACATACACTTCTACGTGCACCGTTTACCCTCGAGGTATGAACATAGAACATAGAACATTACAGCGCAGTACAGGCCCTTCGGCCCTTGATGTTGCGCCGACCAGTGAAACCAATCTAAAGCCCATCTAACTACACTATTCCAATATCATCCATATGTTTATCCAATGACCATTTAAAAGCCCTTAATGTTGGCGAGTCCACTACTGTTGCAGGCAGGGCATTCCACGCCCTTACTACTCTCTGAGTGAAAAACCTACCTCTGACATCTGTCCTATATCTATCACCCCTCAATTTAAAGCTATGTCCCCCTTGTGCTAGCCATCACCATCTGAGGAAAAAGGCTCTCACTGTCCACCCTATCTAATCCTCTGATCATCTTATATGCCTCTATTAAGTCACCTCTTAACCTTCTTCTCTCTAACGAAAACAACCTCAAGCCCCTCAGCCTTTCCTCATACGATTTTCCCACCATACCAGGCAACATCCTGGTAAATCTCCTCTGCACCCTTTCCAACACTTCCACATCCTTCCTATAATGCGGCGACCAGAACTGTACGCAATACTCCAAGTGCGGCCGCACCAGAGTTTTGTACAGTTGCAGCATGACCTCCTGGCTCCGAAACTCAATCCCTCTACCAATAAAAGCTAACACACCGTACGCCTTCTTAGCAACCCTATCAACCTGGGTGCCAACTTTCAGGGATCTATGCACATGGACACCAAGATCTCTCTGTTCATCCACAGTACCAAGTATCTTACCATTAGCCCAGTACTCTGTATTCCTGTTACTCCTTCCAAAGTGAATCACTTTGCACTTTTCCGCATTAAACTCCATTTGCCACTTCTCAGCCCAGCTCTGCAGCTTATTTATGTCCCTCTGTAACCTGCCACTTCCCTCCGCACTGTCTACAACTCCACCGACTTTAGTGTCATCCGCAAATTTACTAATCCATCCTTCTATGCCCTCATCCAAGTCATTAATAAAAATGACAAACAGCAGTGGCCCTAAAACAGATCCTTGCGGTACACCACTAGTAACTGAACTCCAGGATGAATATTTCCCATCAACCACCACCCTCTGTTTTCTTACAGCTAGCCAATTCCTGATCCAAACCACTAAATCACCCTCAATCCCATGTGTCCGTATTTTCTGCAAATGCTTACCATGGGGAACCTTATCAAATGCTTTGCTGAAATCCATATACACCACATCAACCGCTTTGCCCTCATCCACCTCTTTGGTCACCTTCTCAAAGAACTCAATAAGGTTCGTGAGGCACGACGTACCCTTCACAAAACCATGCTGACTATCCCTAATCAAATTATTCCTTTCCAGGTGATTATAAACCCTATCTCTTATAATCCTTTCCAATACTTTGCCCACAACAGAAGTAAGGCTCACCAGTCTATAATTACCAGGGTTGTCCCTACTCCCCTTTTTGAACAAGGGGACAACATTTGCTGTCCTCCAGTCTTCTGGCACTATTCCTGTAGACAATGATGTCATAAAGATCAAAGCCAAAGGCTCTGCAATCTCCTCCCTAGCCTCTCAGAGAATCCCAGGATAAATCCCATCTGGCCCAGGGGACTTATCTATTTTCACACTTTCCAGAATTGCTAACACCTCCTCCTTATGAACCTCAATCCCGTCTAGTCCAATAGCCTGTATCTCAGTATTCTCCTCGACAACATTGTCTTTTTCCTGCGTGAATACTGATGAAAAATATTCATTTAGCGCCTCTCCTATCTCTTCAGGCTCCACGCATAACTTCCCACGACTGTCCTTGACTGGCCCTAATCTTACCCTAGTCATTCTTTTATTCCTAATATACCTATAGAAAGCTTTAGGGTTTTCCTTGATCCTACCTGCTAAAGACTTCTCATGTCCCCTCCTGGCTCTTCTTAACTCTTTCTTTAGATCCATCCTGGCTAATTTGTAACTCTCAAGCGCCCTAAATGAGCCTTCACATCTCATCTTTACATAAGTCTCCTTCTTCCTCTTCACAAGAGATTCAACGTCTTTTGTAAACCACGGTTCCCTCGCTCGACCACTTCCTCCCTGCCTGACACGTACATACTTATTAAGGACATGCAGTAGCTGTTCCTTGAACAAGCTCCACATTTCAATTGTGCCCATCCCCTGCAGTTTCCTTCCCCAACCTATGCATCCTAAGTCTCGCCTAATCGCATCATAATTTCCTTTCCCCCAGCTATAACTCTTGCCCTGCGGTATATACCTAACCCTTTCCATCGCTACAGTAAACGTAATCGAATTGTGGTCACTATCACCAAAGTGCTCCTCTACCTCCAAATCTAACACCTGGTCTGGTTCATTACCCAGTACCAAATCCAATGTGGCCTCACCTCTTGTTGGCCTATTTGCATACTGTGCCAGGAAATCCTCCTGTACACATTGGACAAAAACTGACCCCTCTAAAGTACTCGAACTATAGCTTTTCCAGTCAATATTTGCAAAGTTAAAGTCCCCCATAACAACTACCCTGTTACTTTCGCTCCTATCCAGAATCATCTTTGCAATCCTTTCCTTTACATCTCTGGAACTTTTCGGAGGCCTGTAGAAAACTCCCAACAGGGTGACCTCTCCTTTCCTGTTTCTAACCTCAGCCCATACTACCTCAGTAGACGAGTCCTCATCAAACGTCCTTTCTGCCACCGTAATACTGTCCTTGACTAACAATGCCACACCTCCACCTCTTTTACCACCTTCCCTGCTCTTACTGAAACATCTAAACCCCGGAACCTGCAACAACCATTCCTGTCCCTTCTCTATCCATGTCTCCGAGATGGCCACAACATCGAAGTCCCAGGTACCAACCCATGCGGCAAGTTCACCCACCTTATTCCGGATGCTCTTGGCGTTGAAGTATACACACTTCAAACCACCTTCCTGCCTGCCGGTACACTCCCGCGACGTTGAAACCTTATCCATGACCTCACTACTCTCAACCTCCTGTATACTGGATCTACAATTCAGGTTCCCATCCCCCTGCTGAATTGGTTTAAACCCTCCCGAAGAGCATTAGCAAATTTTCCCCCCAGGATATTGGTACCCCTCTGGTTCAGATGTAGACCACCCCGTTTGTAGAGGTCCCACCTACCCCAGAATGAGCCCCATTACCCATATGGGTAGGTGGCAGCAGCTCAATGTCTTTCTATCGTATGGTTGACCAGGAATCCCTCTCACGCTTACTGCCTGCCATTGGCATGTGTTGGAAAGATTTATAAGTTGATATTCAACCAGCTGACCACATTATGAACACATCTTTGATCATCAAGTCCTGAAGTGAGACTTGAACCCAGTGCCTCGAGTTTGGAAAGAGATACACTACACACAGCGCCACAAGACTTCCCTTGTTGATTTTCTAAATGTGTACAAATCCAAAGCACATTCAGTCAGTGAGCACCAATGAGGAATGAGTGAAAAGCAGAAAATTGAGCATTTACCCATTTGCATTGCTTTCCCCTTTCCAGTTTACCAAAGGTTTCGCTCCAGATATTGGGCCGCAATCCCAGCTTTGGAGTCCATCAGAAGGATAATATTTTCTTCTTTTGGGATGGCAGTGCGGACTTCTTCAAGGTCAGATTTAGAACAACATTTGAAAAAAATCAACAACAAAGGTCTTTCTCTTTTGCATAATATCTCCTTGTATAGTTTGTATTGTTCTAACCCTTCAGAATGCTGAATTAGGAAGGTTAGGGACAATGGACAGAATTGTACCATGATGCCCACCATAGGACTTGGAGGGGCGGAACATAGAAAGATCCCATGACCTTGCATGAGATTTTTGCGGTTTTGGAACGAGCGAGGCCGTAAAATCCTGCCCAACGTGCTGGAGGTGGAGGAAATGGTGAAGGATGATCCATTGAACGTTGAGGCAGGTGGAGTGGAAGGTGAGGACAAGGGGAACCCTATTAGTGCTCCTGTGAGGGAAGGGAAGGTGCAAGTGCTCAAGCGCGGGAAATGGGATGGAGTTGGTCAAAGGCCTCTCACCATAGCAGCAACGAATCCTGAGTTGAGGGAAAAAAACAATTACATATTGGAAGCAGTGGTGTAGAGGGTGGCATCATCAAAACAGATATGGTGGTGATAGAGAAACTGGGAGAATGGAAGTGGGGTTGGAGGAAGTGTAATCAAGGTAGCTGAGGGAGTCAGTGGACTTATAGTGGATATTAATGGCCAACCCACAGCCAATCCCAGAAATGGATGTAGTGAAGTCAAGGAAAGGAGGCAAAAGGGCAGAAATAGGGTGGCATGGTAGCACAGTGGTTAGCACTGCTACTTCACAGCTCCAGGGACCTGGGTTTGATTCCCGCCTCGGGTCACTGACTGTGTGGAGTTTGCACATTCTCCTCGTGTCTGTGTGGGTTTCCTCCGGGTGCTCTGGTTTCCTCCCACAGTCCAAAGATGTGTGGGTTAGGTTGATTGGCCATACTAAAATTGCCCCTTAGTGTCCTGAGATGTGTAGGTTAGAGGGATTTGCAGGCAAAATATGTAGGGATATGGCGGTAGGGCCTGGGTTGGATTGTGGTCGGTGCAGACTCGATGGGCCGAATGGTCTCTTTCTGCACTGTAGAGTTTCTATGCTTCTATGACTGTGTAGAGATGAGACAGGGGTGGAAATTGAAAGCAAATTTGATTGCATTTTTTAATTTGGGATAAGAGTAGGAAGTGTAATCAATATAGTCATCAATATACCAGAAAAGATGTGAGGAAACGGACTAGAATTGCAATGGAACAAAGAATGACCCAGGTATCCCATGAAAAGGCAGGCATTGCTTGGACTGAGATGGGTTTCCATTGTGCAACCCCTTATTTGGAAGAAATGAGTTGAGATAAACGAGAAGGTTTAATGTAAGAACAAGTTCAGGCAGGTGGAGGATGGTGATGGTAGATTGGAAAGTAGCTGCATCTCGATACAGTTGGGGGACAGACATTTAGGGGAATTGGACAACAATGCTGAAAACGAGATTTTTAGGGCCAGGAACTGGAAATTATTAAAGTGCCCAGAGTCATGGATGTAGGGTAAAAAAGACTGGATGAGAGGAGAAGGAGCAGAGTTGAGATAGTAATAAATAAGTTCAGAGAACAGATCCAGATGAGATTAGTCAGTGATAGTCTAGAGAACAGTGGGTTGTTTGACAATAGAATTAATGTCCCAGGGAAGGTAGCAGGAGGTATCAGAGGGTGACATTCAGCCACAGCAAGGTTTGTTCATCAAACAACAGGGCCACCCTTGACAGCAGATTTAATGAGAGATGTAAATTAGAATGGCTAAGGGGAGTGGAGAAATTGCTATGGCAATATGTCATCCTGACTTCTTCCAAAAACAGGGCAAAAGACCTGAGGCCAGGGTTCAGAGGGAATCTCTGAACCTCTAGATGATGAAGGGTCATCTAGATTTGAAACGTTGGCCCTACTCTCTCTCCACAGATGCTGTCAGACCTGCTGAGACTTTCCAGCATTTTTCTGTTTTTGTTTCAGAGGGAGGAAGAATTCTGAAGACACAGGAATAGGTCATCAGTACAGGGAAAAGACGCCTGGTCAATGAAGGGGTGCAGAGGTGATGGAAGAAGAGCTCAGCATCATGTTGAGTTCAAAATGTATTCAGCTGGCGGTGTTGTAGGGAAGCTAAGACCTTTGCTGAAGTGTGAAGCAAGAGAGGCAAAGGTCAGAGGTGATAGTGACAAAGTGAAGAGGTTGGCAGGAGTGATAGCATCACAGGAAAGTGAATGGAAGATGGGTCAGGAATGGGCTTTGGTATCCAGCAAAAACAATCCTAACCTGGTCAATCTCTCCTCATACATCAGTCCCGCCATCCCCGGAATCAGCCTGGTAAACCTTCGCTGCACTCCTTCGAGCGCAAGAACATCCTTCCTCAGAAGAGGAGACCAAAACTGCACACAATATGTTGTTGCAATTATAAGGCCCTGTATAATTGCAACAACATATCACTGCTCCTGTACTCGAAACCTCTCGCAATGAAGGCCAACATATCATTTGCCTTTTTTACCGCCTGCTGCACCTGCATGCTTAGCTTCAGTGACTGGTGCACAAGGACACCCAGGTCCCACTGCACACTCCCCTCTCCCAATTTACAGCCATTCAGGTAGTAATCACCTCTTCCACGATCATCCTCAAAACTGGTGCCCCACAAGGCTGTGTTCTCAGCCCCCTACTATACTCCTTGTACACTTATGACTGTGCAGCCAAATTCCCCTCCAATTCGATTTTCAAGTTTGCTGACGACACCACCGTAGTGGGTTGGATCTCAAACAATGGTGAGACAGAGTACAGGAATGAGATAGAGAATCTGGTGAACTGGTGCGGCAACAATAATCTCTCCCTCAATGTCAACAAAATGAAGAAGATTGTCATTGATTTCAGGAAGCATAAAGGAGAACATGCCCCTGTCTACATCAATGGGGACGAAGTAGAAAGGGTCGAGAGCTTCAAGTTTTTAGGTGTCCAGATCACCAACAACCTGTCCTGGTCCCCCCATGCCGACACTATAGTTAAGAAAGCCCATCAACGCCTCTACTTTCTCAGAAGACTAAGTAAATTTGGCATGTCAGTACGACTCTCACCAACTTTTACAGATGCACCATAGAAAGCATTCTTTCTGGTTGTATCACAGCTTGGTATGGCTCCTGCTCTGCACAAGACTGCACAGAACTACAAAAGTTGTGAATGTAGCCTAATCCATCAGGCAAACCAGCCTCCCATCCATTGACTCTGTCTACACTTCCCATTGCCTCGGCAAAGCAGGCAGCATAATTAAGGACCCCACGCACCCCGGACATTCTCTCTTCCACCTTCTTCCTTCAGGAAGAAGATACAAAAGTCTGAGGTCACGTACCAACCGACTCAAGAACAGCTTCTTCCCTGCTGCTGTCAGACTTTTGAATGGACCTACCTTGCATTAAGTTGATCTTTCTCTACACCCTGGCTATGACTGTAATAGTACATTCTGCACTTTCTCGTTTCCTTCTCTACGAACGGTATGTTTTGTCTGTATAGCGCACAAGAAACAATACTTTTCACTGTATGTTAATACATGTGACAATAATAATAAATCAAATCAAATGATTCTGCCTCTTTGTTTTTGCTTCCAAAGTGAATAACCTCACATTTGTCCAAATTATGCTGCATCTGCCTTTGATTTGGCCACTCACCCAACCTGTCCAGATCATTCTGAAGGATCTCTGCATCCTCGTTACAGTTCACCCTCCCACCCAAATTGGTATCATCTGTAAAATTTGAGATGTTACATTTTGTTCCCTCATCCAAATCATTAATATATATTGTGAACAGCTGGGATCCCAGCACCGATCCCTGTGGCACCCCACTAGTTACAGCGTGCCAACTTGAAAAACACCCATTAATTCCTACTCTTTGTTTCCCCTCTGCCAACCAGTTTTCTATCCATCTCAATACACTTCCCCAATCCCTTGCGCTTTAATTTTGCACGATAATCTCTTTGTCAAATGCTTTCTGAAAGTCCAAATATACCACATCTACTGGTTCCCCCTTGTCAGCTCGACTATTACATCTTCAAAAAATTCCAACAGATTTGTCAAGCATGATTTCCCCTTCATAAATCCATGCTGACTCTGTCTGATCCTGCCACTGCTTTCTAAGGAGGAGAGTTTTTAGTTAAAGAGCTTTCATTCAGAACTTTCATCCAGCAACTTTGAATGAAGGGCAATATTTTCCAAGTGAGGATGGTCCTTGACTTGGTGAGGGCCTGGGAGCTAATGGTGCCTGAGGTTCTTGTCCTTCTACATGATACAGGTCATGGGTTTGGGAGCAGCTTCTGAAGAAACCTTGATGAATTGTTGGAATACATCTTGTACATGGTACGCTGCAGCCACAATGGACTGATGGTGGAGGCATGAATGTTTAAGGTAGTGGCTGGGCTGCCAATCAAGAGGCTGCTTTTTCTTGGGTGGTGTTGAGCTTCTTGAGTGTAGTTGGAGCCACACCCATCTTGGCATCTCGGAGAGTTTTCCATCACATTCCAAACTTGTGCTTGTCGATAGTTGAAAGGTTTTGACGAGGTAGGAGGTGAGTTAATCCCTTGTAGAATGCTGAGCCTCTGACCTTTTTCTGTAGCCTTAACATTTATATCAATCCATTTAAATTTCCAACATCCCCCAGGATGTTGATGGCAATGAAGAGGTTATAGCGATTTAGTAATGGTCATGCCGTTGATTATGAAGGGAATATCTCTTGTTGAAAATGGTCATTACCTGGCACTTGTGTAGCATGAATGTCACTTCCTACTTATCAGCCCAAGCGTTTATGTTGTCAAGGTTTTACTGCATGTGAATGTGGACTGCTTCAACATCTGCGGAATTGTGATTAGAACTGTACACTTTGCAATCACCAGAGAAATTTCCCACTTCTAACATTATGAGAAATGGAGGGTCATTGATGAGGATTTCCTGCAGCAACATCTTGGGGCTGAGATGGTTCACAGAATCATAAAATCCCTACAGTGCAGAAGGAGGCCATTCGGCCCATCGAGTCTGCACCGACCACAATCCCACTGAGGCCCTCTCCCCATACCTCCATGCATTCACCCTAGCTAGTCCCCCTGACACTAAGGGGCAATTTAGCATGGCCACCTAACCCGCACATCTTTGGACAGTGGGAAGAAACCAGAGCACCCAAAGGAAACCCACGCAGACACTGGAAGAATGTGCAAACTCCACACTGTCACCCAAGCCGAGAATTGATCCTGGGTCCCTGGCGCTGTGAGGCAGCAGTGCTAACCACGGTGCCGCTGTGCCGACCTCAACTAACCACAACCATCTCCCTGGTTTGCCTCCAGCCAGTGGAGAGTTTTCCCCCCGATTCCCAATGATTTTAATTTTACTCAAGCTTCCTGATCTCATTCTTGGTCAGATACCACCTTGACATCAAGAGCAATCACTCTCAGCTCACATCTGGAGTTCAGCCCTTTTGTCTATTTTGGACCAAAACTGAAATGAGGTCTGGGGAAGAGTGGTCCTGCTGTATGGTTGAGAATTGGTTGAAGGAGTTCTAATTGGCTGGATTACATTTATGAAGCGTTTTATGAACAGGACACATATCTGGATTATTTTCCACTTTATCAGGTAGAGGCCAGTGCTGTAGTTGTGCTGGAACAGCTTGGTCAGAAGTGTGGCTACTTCTGGAGCACAAACCTTTGGTACTACAATTGGTATCTTGTCAGAGCCCATAGACTTTGCTGCACCCAATGCACTCAATCATTTATTGACATCTTGCAGATGCTAGTTTCCATGATATTTAGGATCTCAGGAGGAAATTGAGAAGGCATTTGGGATTTCTGTCTGAAGATGGTTGCGAACCTTTCAACCTGCACTTTTGCAAACGTGTGTTGGTATCCCCTACCATTGACAAAGGGGCATTTCTGGAGCCTCCGCCTCCTCCCATTGTCCTCCTTCAATTGTCCACCGCCATTCATGACAGCATGTGGCAGTTCTCCAGAGCTTTCATCTAACCATTGATTGTCAAATTGTTTAGCCCTGTCTTCCACATAATGCTGTTTAGCATGTGTGTAGTTGTGTGATACCTTCACCAGCTTGGGATCTCATTCTTATGTGTGCCTGGTTATGTTCCTGGCATGCTGTTGCTGCAATTGTGGGGGGTTATAAGGTTATTATGTTTTGGGATAAATAAAGGAGACCATGTGATCTCTTCTGCAGTCTGACTGAACGTAAACCTGGGTGTTTTGATTATTAGAGATCAAAGGAAGATTTAAATTATTTTACTGAGAAGAAAAGGCAAGGTGTTTATGCTTGAAGACAATGGCCTGAACTTGGCGGTTATTCATGCCGGCAGGATCTTCTATCCCACTGACACTGCAACCTCAATGCGGATTTCATTATGGCAAGGGGAGCATTCATAGAAACATAGAAACATAAAAGATAGGAGCAGGAGGAAGCCATTTGGCATCAACTATTTCCTGTGGTAATGAATTCCACAGGCTCACTATCCTTTGGGTGAAGAAATGTCTCCCCACCTCTGTCCTAAATGGTCGACCCTGAATCCACAGACTCTGGGGATTCAGTGAGAAACTCCATTGACAATGGCAGGGTCAGAAGATCCCACCAAAGGACAAAGGTGAGATTCCTCCATTGCCTCCTGGGCATTGACCATCTTCATCATCTGTTCCCATTTCCTTATTGCCGAAGGGGTCCCTGCCCTCCTTCTTTCTGGCTTTGACCTGTCAACACAGTGCGACCAGAGTGGTCTCTTTCCCCTGGTGTACCATACATCTTGTCCTTGAATTGAAAAAAAAAGATTACCCAGCAGCCTGCACTGCATTTCTTTTATATGGACTCTGTCTTTAACTAGGAAAAACACCGCGAGCACGTGGTTTCTTCCCAATGCTTCTTGGTCCCTTGGAGTGTGCAGAGGAATCTGGGGCTGTGCAAGAGCTACTTGTCACTCTGCTACAATCACAGAAATGAGGTACACAGATACTTTTGTGTCTTACTCAACCTTATTTTCAATGAGAATGGACATGTTGCAAAAACCAGGAAAAACAAATCTTGTGCCCAGCAGCTCTTAAATGTCACCCTAGGTTATACACTGAAGTGAGGAGTGATTATTGGCCTTCTGATTTAAAGGTGAGGGAATTACCACTAGACCAGGACTAATACTGACTCAGGTTCTGAACCCAGTTACCCTCTTGTCTCTTCAAAAGCTAAGGGGGCAATTCTCCTAAAAGAATTCTCAGTACCAAATTTGCGTGAAAACTGGAGTATCTCCCGCTGATTATTTTAGTGTGGTTTTCAGAATGAATCTCCCACACTCTGAGCACTTCAGAGAGCCCTAGCGGGATTCACTCTGCAAATCAGGGGGCGGGGCCTATTCCCACTGGAGAAGCCAGCAGCATAGTGCTGAGTGGGCCACTGCGTAAGTGCGATCTGTCAGAGCGGATCACCCCTTGGCACTGTCCGATGTCCAGTGGGCAGTGTCTGTGGTGAACCATCGTTGGTTACCACTGTGGGGTTATTCTAATGTTGCTGTTGGGTTAGGGGGTTGACACTGTGGGGTTGTTATAATGTTGTTGTTGGGCTAGGATGTTTACACTGTGGGATTAATATACCTGTGGTGGATGCTGTTGTGGCACATCCCAGTCGGGCCCCGCCTCCTGGGAGAGGTATAAGACCCTCTGCTCAGGCGGGACCCCTCCAGTCTGTAATGGTGTACTCGTGTTTAGATAGTTCCATTGTTTGTCAATAAAAGCCTTCAATTGCTGAAGCCTTGTACCTTGTGCTTGATTGTCGCGCATCAATTTTATTGACAAACACGAAACTCTCGACAGAACTGAGAGTATGGAGCAAATGCTGAAACCAGAGCATCTGACGCTGGACCCACGTGCGGTCGGCGCCTCTAACACCTTCGACCACTGGCTGAAGTGTTTCGAGGACTACCTGGCAGCCTCTGCAGCAGTTATTATGGATAACGACAGACTCCAGGTCCTCCATGCGAGGGTAAGCGACACTGTCTACCTCGCGATTCGTGCGGCCACCACTTACCCGAGGGCCCTCGAGCTCTTGAAAAAGCGATACACGAGACCACCCAACGAGATCCACGCTCGTTACCTCCTCGCTACACGACGTCGGCAGTCGGGCGAAACCATGGAGGACTATGCCAATGAGCTCTTGCAGCTTGCCAGGGGCTGCGACTGCAAAGCTGTGTCGGCTGAGCAGTACATGTACGACCTCGCCCGAGATGCGTTTGTGGCAGGGGTAGGGTCTTCGTACATCCGGCTCAAGCTATTGGAGAAAGGGAATCTCAACCTGACCCAAGCGATGGAGATGGCTGAGATGCTGGAGGCGGCGTCGAAAAGCTTGGCCCTGTATCCAGAGGACCACGTGGAGACAACGTGGCAGGAGCAGTCACAAATCCCTCCTCGCCCCACGGGCTCGCGCTCCCATATCGACCCGACGACGGCAGCAGCTCCAGGCAGCCCGCGGTGCTATTTTTGCGGAGGAGCCAAGCATCCACGGCAACAGTGTCCAGCTAAAACGGCGATCTGCAACCAGTGCGGTAAAAAGGGGCACTACGCGAAAGTCTGCAAATCGAAGCCCAAGAACGGCAGTGCAGCCTGCGACCCTCCAGAATGGAGATCATCTCCATCGGCGC
Organism: Mustelus asterias; assembly: GCF_964213995.1. Lineage (NCBI taxonomy): Eukaryota > Metazoa > Chordata > Chondrichthyes > Carcharhiniformes > Triakidae > Mustelus > Mustelus asterias. The sequence continues at coordinate 71,923,095 of NC_135801.1, forward strand.
CGCAGTACCCACGAGGTCCGACCACGTGTGAGCCCAGGACGACGCCATTGTGGCTGGCGGAGGAGGAGGATGACCACCAGGAGTCGCTACGCTCGGCGCCCTCACCCATGTGCGATTCATGGGGGCGGCCATCTTGGTCGACGACGACAAGGAGCGACCAGCAGGGGTCCTCAGTATCAACCTCGGCTGCCTGCAGTGACGTCCAAGGGCCAACGGTGGCGTCGATCACCCTGGACCAGGCTAAGCATCACAGGCTTGACTGTTCAATGATGAACATTAAGGTAAATGGTCGTACTGTGTATTGTCTGTTTGACAGCGGGAGCACTGAGAGTTTTATTCACCCTGACACTGCAAAGAGGTGTGGACTCCGGGTTCTACCTGCCAAACAGACAATTTCTATGGCATCACGGTCCCGGTCTGTACCAATCCAAGGACGTTGTGTGGTAACTCTGGAGGTGCAGAGCACAATCTACGAGCGATACAGGCTCCTTGTGTTGCCGCATCTTTGCGCGCCAATTCTCCTCGGACTAAACTTTATGGTCCACATGAAGAGTGTGATCCTACAGTACGGTGGGCCACTCCCTTCGCTGGCAGTAGGGACTCAGCCGCAGCCTCCAAATCGCCCAAAGTGCCCCGCATGCAATCTTTCCACACTAAAGATCACCACACCCTCTTTATTTAAGAATCTGGTACCAGGCTGCAAGCCCATCGCTACTAAAAGTAGGCGTTACAGCGCTGAAGACCGGATCTTCATCAGATCTGAGGTTCAGCGGCTCCTCAAAGAAGGGATCATACAGTCCAGCGTTAGTCCGTGGAGAGCGCAGGTCGTGGTGGTTAAGAGCGGGAACAAACCCCGGATGGTCATCGACTACAGTCAGACCATTAATCGTTATACGCAGCTGGATGCGTATCCTCTCCCGCGCATTTCTGATATGGTCAATCAGATTGCGCAGTACCGGGTGTTCTCCACCATAGACCTTAAGTCCGCCTACCACCAACTCCCCATCCGCCCAGAGGACCGACAATACACGGCTTTTGAGGCGGATGGTCGTCTGTATCAGTTCCTTAGGATTCCATTTGGTGTCACCAATGGGGTCTCGGTCTTCCAGCGTGCTATGGACCGAATGGTGGACCAGAACGGGCTGCGGGCTACCTTCCCGTACCTGGATAATATCACCATCTGCGGCCATGACCAGCAGGACCATGACACAAACCTCCAGAACTTTTTACGCACTGCGTCTCGCCTGAACCTGACCTACAACAGGGAGAAGTGTGTATTCCGTACGCGCAGGTTAGCTATCCTGGGATACGTGGTGGAAAACGGGGTCATTGGCCCTGATCCAGACCGTATGTGCCCCCTTACTGAACTTCCCTTGCCCGCTAGCGCAAAAGCACTGAGGAGATGCCTCGGCTTCTTCTCTTATTATGCGCAGTGGGTCCCCAACTACGCGGACAAAGCGCATCCGCTCATCAAGTCCACGACTTTCCCACTCACGCCAGAGGCCCAATTGGCCTTCAAGGCTTTGAAAAGCGACATTGCGAAAGCCACGATGCACGCGGTGGATGAATCCATCCCTTTTCAGGTGGAAAGTGATGCATCGGATTTCGCCCTGGCCGCCACACTAAACCAGGCAGGCAGGCCCGTCGCGTTTTTTTCCCGCACCCTTCAAGGTCCCGAAATTCGGCATTCAGCGGTGGAGAAGGAGGCCCAGGCTATTGTGGAGGCCATCAGACACTGGCGCCATTACCTGGCGGGGAAGCGGTTCACCCTGATAACGGATCAGCGATCCGTGGCGTTTATGTTCAGTAATACGCAGAGGGGCAAGACAAAGAATGACAAGATCTTGCGGTGGAGAATTGAGCTCTCCACCTATAATTACGATATTATGTATCGTCCAGGGAAACTCAATGAGCCCTCGGATGCCCTCTCGCGCGGAACATGCGCTACCATGCAGGAGGACCACTTGAACGCCCTCCATAGTGACCTGTGCCATCCTGGGGTCACTCGGCTCTACCACTTCATCAAAGCCCGCAACCTGCCCTACTCGGTGGAGGATGTCAGGTCAGTAACAAGAAGCTGTAGGATTTGCGCGGAATGCAAACCGCACTTTTACCGACCTGACCGGGCACAATTGGTCAAGGCCACTCGCCCCTTCGAGAGGCTGAGTGTGGATTTTAAGGGCCCCCTTCCCTCAACGGACCGGAACGTGTACTTTCTCAACATCATAGACGAGTACTCCCGGTTCCCGTTTGTTGTCCCCTGTGCGGACACGTCGACTGCCACGGTGATCAAGGCATTCCGTGATCTTTTTACCCTGTTCGGGTACCCCTGCTATATACATAGCGACAGGGGCTCGTCGTTCATGAGTAACGACTTGAAGCAATTCCTGCTCTCATACGGGATTGCCTCTAGTAGAACCACGAGTTACAACCCTAGGGGCAACGGACAGGTGGAGAGAGAGAATGCTACAGTCTGGAAGGCTGTCCTATTGGCGCTGAAGTCCAAAGGCCTTCCAGTCTCCCATTGGCAGGAGGTCCTTCCAAATGCGCTTCACTCCATTCGCTCCCTCCTGTGTACGGCAACCAATGCTACTCCCCACGAGAGGATGTTCTCATTCCCTCGGAAGTCGTCCTCGGGGATATCTTTACCAGCCTGGTTGACGTACCCAGGACCCGTCCTTCTGCGGCGACATGTAAGGGCCCGCAAGTCCGACCCCTTGGTCGAACCGGTCCAACTCCTCCACGCCAACCCTCAGTATGCCTATGTGGCATATCCTGACGGGCGAGAGGACACAGTCTCAATTCAAGACCTGGCGCCTGCAGGGGACGTAGCAACTCCTGTCGCTCCCATACCCCCTGTCACGAATCCCCTATCACTTATTTCTTCCCCGGACGTGGCGCGGTCAGCACCGGGACCAGTGCATAACAGTTATACTCCCATGTACAGCTTGCCTGAGACTCGGAGATCGGCGCCACCACAGACGGTACCGGGATCCCCTGCACCACCGCTTCACCAGGGTCAACTGGCCCGTGAGTCCTCGAGGGGACAGCCGGACGCTGTTTTGGAGAGAACGCCACCGCAAGCACCTGCTCCGGTGTCACAACCGGTGTTGAGGAGGTCACAGCGTCGGTGCGGTCCTCCAGACCGTCTGGACTTGGAGATTTTTGTATATATGTAGTCTGTTTTCGCACCCCGCCGGCCTTTGTTTTCAAAGGAGGGGTGAATGTGGTGAACCATCGTTGGTTACCACTGTGGGGTTATTCTAATGTTGCTGTTGGGTTAGGGGGTTGACACTGTGGGGTTGTTATAATGTTGTTGTTGGGCTAGGGTGTTTACACTGTGGGATTAATATACCTGTGGTGGATGCTGTTATGGCACATCCCAGTCGGGCCCCGCCTCCTGGGAGAGGTATAAGACCCTCTGCTCAGGCGGGACCCCTCCAGTCTGGAATGGTGTACTCGTGTTTAGATAGTTCCATTGTTTGTCAATAAAAGCCTTCAATTGCTGAAGCCTTGTACCTCGTGCTTGATTGTCGCGCATCAGTGTCAAGGGGCACCCATTCCCTTACCCCTGGCCTCCTGGGGGGATCTCACTGGCCTCTGTTCCCTCCAGTGGGGTCAGGCCACTCATTAGTGGGGAGCAGTTGTAAATCCTGCTGGAGGGAAGCACTCCTGGTGTGGGTGAGGAGGTGGGGGTAGGGGGGGCTGGAGACGCTAGCGGGCCTGGAGAATTCAATCCTGGGCCCACTAATGAAATGGAAATTCAAATTTAAATATATTAATCAGCTCCACACGATTTCCGGCATGGAGCTGATTGCTCCAAAGAACTTAGCCCCGGAGACGTGTGGAGACTGTGACGCCCAGTGGGGAGCCCGCTAAATGGCATCCACTGATGGCGCAGCACAGCGGGCCGGGAGAAGCACCCCCGCAGTGTTGAATGGTGGAAAACTGTATTACAGAATCTATTGGGGATCATTCTAACCTAAGCCACCCAGGGAGAAAGCGACGTGCTTCGATAATTACCTGCCTATGTTATGTATTTTACTTCCAATGGATTCTCATAGAAGACAAAATTGAGCAGTGTCAAAAGCATGAAGCTAATTTCGTTCTGTGAGTTTTTCATGTAATTAATGGAGAAAGAAAGAGTTGGAAACTGGGGGTGTGGTGGAATTTGTATTGGTGAACATTCAAAAAGTTAAATAAAAGAGCAGCAGCTTTGCTTCCAAAGGCACAATCTCTGTTCAGAACTTGAGGCACTGACATGACATTTGAGAAAAAAAGACAAGTCAACTCAGTTTTCTGTGTGACACATGTTTTGACATTCTCATGTAAATGATGTGAAATCGACAGACAAAAGGAACTTGACTCCCAACAATAGGTCACAGAGGGTTACAGGAGCAAATCCCCTTGAACAAATGTCATAACTGAAGTTGAACAAAGAGAAGTTGAGAGGTGAATACTTTCTGAAAGGATCTTGGAAAATATCATTTGCATTGAAGTGAAGCCTTGTGGCTTTCAAAAGTTCCAAACCTCCCTGCAATTTATGATAAGTTTCTGAATCGGAATCTCCTGCACGTTTTAAGGATTATTTCCTCTGATTGTAGTGTACTATTTTGCGTACCTGAGGAGTGATGTTATGGGACCAGGTGCTCCAGGGCAGGGAGTGGTGTGGGTCAGTTTATCTTGGAAGCCACGGACCAACATTTTGACTTTCCATCCAATAATTTTAAAAGACAGAAAGCCAAACTCAAGAATGGACCTTCAGTGAAAGTTGTTTGCCGCTAGAGGTTTTTGAAGCTGGAAGCATCCCTATAGTCAGCATTTTGTTTAATTGAAAACAAAATCCACAACATCAACGTTTACAGCCACTTCAAAGCACTGCAGAAGAATGCAAAATGTTGAGGTTTCTTCATTAATCAAATACATCACAACCCCAATTGTCTGATACTGCTTTATCATTACATCCGTTTGCCATTAGTGGGGAATGGGGGTTGGGAGGGGAAGTGTAGGAGAGGTGTCTTTCTATTACAACAGGAATACTCAAGGATTTGACTACTTGATTTTGTGCACTGCATAGATCTGAGTAATGGAGTTAGGACCGTGTAGAATCATAGAAACATAAGAACATAAGAACTAGGAGCAGGAGTAGGCCATCTAGCCCCTCGAGCCTGCTCCGCCATTCAATAAGATCATGGCTGATCTTTTCACGGACTCAGCTCCACTTACCTGCCCGCTCACCATAACCCTTAATTCCTTTACTGTTCAAAATTTTATTATCCTTGCCTTAAAAACATTCAATGAGGTAGCCTCAACTGCTTCATTGGGCAGGGAATTCCACAGATTCACAACCCTTTGTGTGAAGAAGTTCCTCCTCAACTCAGTCCTAAATCTGCTTCCCCTTATTTTGAGGCCATGCCCCCTAGTTCTCGTTTCACCTGCCAGTGGAAACAACTTCCCTGCTTCTATCTTATCTATTCCCTTCATTATCTTATATGTTTCTATAAGATCTTACCTCATTCTTCTGAATTCCAACGAGTATAGCCCCAGTCTACTCAGTCTCTCCTCATAAGCCAACCCTCTCAACTCCGGAATCAACCTAGTGAATCTCCTCTGCACCTCCTCCAGTTCCAGTATATCCTTTCTCAAGTAAGGAGACCAAAACTGTACACAGTACTCCAGGTGTGGCCTCACCAGCACCTTATACAGCTGCAACATAACCTCGCTGTTTTTAAACTCCATCCCTCTAGCAATGAAGGACAAATTTCCATTTGCCTCCTTAATTACCTGTTGCACCTGCAAACCAACTCCTTGTGATTCTTGCACAAGGACACCCAGGTCCCTCTGCACAGCAGCATGCTGCAATTTTTTACCATTTAAATAATAGTCCAATTGCTGTTATTCCTATCAAAATGGATGACCTCACATTTACCAACATTGTACTCCATCTGCCAGACCCTCGCTCACTCACTTAGACTATCTATATCCCTTTGCACACTTTCAGTGTCCTCTGCACACTTTGCTCTGCCACTCATCTTAGTGTCATTTGTGAATTGTGACACACTACACTTGTCCCCAACTCCAAATCATCTATGTAAGTCGTGAACAATTGTGGTCCCAACACTGATCCCTGAGGTACACCACTAGTCACTGCTCGCCAACCAGAAAAACACCCATTTACCCCCACTCTTTGTTTCTGTTAGTTAACCAATCCTCCATCCATGCTAATACATTACACGTAACACCGTGCACCTTTATCTTATGCAACAGCCTTTGGTGCAGCACCTTGTCAAATGCCTTCTGGAAATCCAGATACACCACGTCCACAGGTTCCCCATTGTTCACTGTGCATGTAATCTTCACAAAGAATTCCACCAAATTAGTCAAACATGACCTGTCCTTCATGAACCCATGCTGTGCCTTACCAATGGGACAATTTATATCCAGATGTCTCGCTATTTCTTCCTTTATGATAGATTCAAGCATTTTCCCTACTACAGAAATTTAGCTAACTGGCCTATAGTTACCCGCCTTTTGTCTACCTCCTTTTTTAAACAGTGGCGTCACATTTGCTGTTTTCCAATCTGCGGGAACCATCCCAGAGTCCAGTGAATTTTGGTAAATTACCACTAGTGCATTTGCTATTTCCCCCGCCATTTTTTTTTTGAACCCTGGGATGCATTCCATCAGGGCCAGGAGACTTGTCTACCTTTCGCCCCATTAGCTTGCCCAACACTACCTCTTTCGTGATAATGATAGTTTCTAGGTCCTCACCTGCCATTGCCTTCCTGTCATCAATTTTTGGCATGTCATTTGTGTCTTCCACTGTGAAGACTGACACAAAATACCTGTTCAATGCCTCAGCCATTTCCTCATTTCCAGTTATTACTTCCCCCTTCTCATCCTCTAAAGGACCAATGTTTACTTTAGCCACTCTTTTTCGTTTTACATATTTGTATAAACTTTTGCTATCTGTTTTTATATTCTGAGCTTAATTCTATTCCTGACCATCCAGCAAGGATTGTGTGGGCAAGGACTGTGCTGCCATAGGCATTAATAGTGCCGGTCAGGTGCTGAAAGATACAGAGCCTGGAGTTTGGAAAGTGTCGAAGTTGTACACCACAGGAAGGAAGAGCCTCATGAATATTGAAATACTCAGATCCAATGATGTAAACGATTTAACAGTGAGACAATTCAGTGCATCCACTACAACTCTCACCAATTTTTACAGCTGCACCATAAAAAGCATCCTTTCCAGATGTATCACTGCTTGGTATGGCTCCTGCTCGGATTAGGACTGCAAGAACCTATGAGGCCCTGACAGCTGAGGCCACTGACAGTTCGAGGACTGTGGGACACCAGGACTATGGTGAGCCCCAGGCCGATGATGAACCCTTGGAGTTGTCAGTGACACAGCAACAGAGGGAAGGGAACATCTTGCAGAGCTGCTAAAGGTTGCGTGCACCAATGTGCAGACAGTGGAGGAGTCTGTGTAACACTCCAGAGTCTGTGTAATGTTAGAATGTAACCGGTGACAACTTTGATTGGATGTAATGTGACCAATGGGAATAAGATGTAAGAGTCAGTTGACCCAGTAAAACATGGAACCAATTACAGAGTGATGTAGTACTCAGCTGACCAGCTGGTTTACTGTAAATAAGGGACTGTGTAGAATTGTGGGGAGCTTGGAGTGGCCCAGGGCGAGGCCCAAGGTTTGGAGTAATGATGTTTCTTTATTAAACCCTTTCTTTGATTTATAAGTTGGAGGAAGTTTTGTTATATTTTCATTAGCTGCATTTTGAAGAGTTCCTTCTGTAGAAACATGTAACAGTGCCTCCCCAGCCTCCATTGCGTGTATATACTATAAAGTTAAAGTTAAAAGTGGAGGTGGCACGGTGGCACAGGGGTTAACACTGCTGCCTCACAGCACCAGGGTTCGATTCCTGGCTTGGGTCACTGTCTGTGTGGAGTTTGCCCATTCTCCTTGTGTCTGTGTGGGTTTCCTCCGGGTGCTCCGGTTTCCTTCCACAATCTGAAAGACGTGTTGGTTAGGTGCATTGGCCATGTGAAATTGCTCCTCAGTGTACATTGAAAACATTGAATGTATTCAAGAGGTGGCTGGATATAGCACTTGGAATGAATGGGATCAAAGGTTATGGGGAAAAAGCAGGATTAGGCTATTGAGTTGGATGATCAGCCATCATTGTAATGAATGGCGGAGCAGGCTTGAAGGACCAAGTGGCCTCCTCTGGCTCCTATCTTCTATGTTTCTATGTATCTGAACAGGCGCCTGAGGGTAGAGACTAGGGGAATTTCACAATAACTTCATTGCAGTGTTAATGTAAACCTTTCTTATGACTAATAAATAAACTTTAACTTTACTCAAGGCCCTTGAGGGCCATGCTGATAGGATCGACCAGATCGACCTAATCGCCTGAATCACATCTTTAATGAACATGTAGCCAGCTTGATAATTGCTCAGATTGTTCTGCAGCTGGTGTTGTATCTCTCCTCTGTATCTGTCCATGGGTTCCTGCAGATGTGAGCAGCCCTTGTCTCCCAGTATCCATCCCAGAAGGGAGGCCAGAAAAGCTGCAACACCAGGGACTACCAAAGTATGTATAAATTGTGGCTGTTTCCCAGGAAGCCTGCAAATCCTGGACAAGCGTGAAGGATCTTCAGTGGTTTCAGACCAGTGGAACATTCAGCAAGTGGAAACTTCTCAGAAGAACATGAGAAATGGACTAATTTAAATGAACAGGACTAATTTAAATGTGGATTACAGGGTCAAAGGTAGGGTTCTGAAGACTGTGGAGGAACAGAGAGATCTTGGGGTTCATATTGGTCCCCTTATATGAGGAAGGATATATTGGCATTGGAGGGAGTGCAGAGAAGGTTCACCAGGTTGATACTGGAGATGAGGGGTTTGGATTATGAGGAGAGGCTGAGGAGATTGGGTTTGTACTCGTTGGAGTTTAGAAGGATGAGGGGGGATCTTATGGAGACTTATAAGATAATGCGGGGGCTAGATAGGGTGGAGGCGGAGAGATTCTTTCCACTTAGTAAGGAAGTTAAAACTAGAGGACACAGCCTCAAAATAAAGGGGGGTCGGTTTAAGACAGAGTTGAGGAGGAACTTCTTCTCCCAGAGGGTGGTGAATCTCTGGAATTCTCTGCCCACTGAGGTGGTGGAGGCTACCTCGCTGAATATGTTTAAAGCGCGGATGGATGGATTCCTGAGCGGTAAGGGAATTAAGGGTTATGGGGATCAGGTGGGTAAGTGGTACTGATCCACGTCAGATCAGCCATGATCTTATTGAATGGCGGGGCAGGCTCGAGGGGCTAGATGGCCTACTCCTGCTCCTATTTCTTATGTTCTTATGTTCTTATGTTCTTATATCCACAGATCTCTAAAGGTTGCCACTCAAGTGGATAGAGCTGTGAAGAAGGCCTATAGTGTGTTAGCTTTTATTAACAGGGGGTTGGAGTTTAAGAGCCGTGGGGTTATGCTGCAACTGTACAGGACCTTGGTGAGACCACATTTGGAATATTGTGTGCAGTTCTGGTCACCTCACTATAAGAAGGATGTGGAAGCACTGGAAAGAGTGCAGAGGAGATTTACCAGGATGCTGCCTGGTTTGGAGGGTAGGTCTTATGAGGAAAGGTTGAGGGAGCTAGGGCTGTTCTCTCTGGAGCGGAGGAGGCTGAGGGGAGACTTAATAGAGGTGTATAAAATGATGAAGGGGATAGATAGAGTGAACGTTCAAAGACTATTTCCTCGGGTGGATGGAGCTATTACAAGGGGGCATAACTATAGGGTTCGTGGTGGGAGATATAGGAAGGATATCAGAGGTAGGTTCTTTACGCAGAAAGTGGTTGGGGTGTGGAATGGACTGCCTGCAGTGATAGTGGAGTCAGACACTTTAGAAACATTTAAGCGGTTATTGGATAGGCACATGGAGCACACCAGGATGATAGGGAGTGGGATAGCTTGATCTTGGTTTCAGATAAAGCTCGGCACAACATCGTGGGCCGAAGGGCCTGTTCTGTGCTGTACTGTTCTATGTTCTATGTTGTATGTAAATAGGAGCAGGAGCAGCCCATCTGACCTGCTCCGCCATGCAATAAGATCATGGCTGATCTTAAGCTTAACTCCACTTTCCTTCCTGCTTCCCATTTCTTTTGATTCCCTGACAGACCAAAAAACTGTCTATCCTAGCCTTAAATCTACTTAATAATGGGTGGATAAGGCTTATGCCAGGCAGTCCCTCTCCTTATACAAGTCTTTCTATGCAGGTAGCACAGTGATGAGCACTGCTGCCTCACAACGCCAGGGACCCAGGTTCAATTCCGGCCTTGGGTCACTGTCTGTGTGGAGTTTGCACATTCTCCGTGTGTCTGCGTGGGTTTCCTCCGGGTGCTCCAGTTTCCTCCCACACTCCAAAGATGCGTGGGTTAGGTTGATTGGCCATGATAAATTGACCCTAGTGTCAGGGATGATTAGCAGAGTAAATGTGTGGTCTTACTGGAATAGGGTTTGAGTGGGATGTGGTTGGCACAGACTTGATGGGTCGAATGGCCTCCTTCTATACTGTAGAGATTCAATGGATTCTATCCAGATGCCACCCTCATCTTTCTCTTACTCATTTCTTTTGAGCGAGGACCACTGCTCTGATGGCACCCTTGGCAGCATATCCCTGCAGTGCTGGCACCTATTTCCCCCTCTTGCCTTCGGTTGTCAGTGCCTATACAGTTCCATTCTCCCTGACACACGGGCTCCCAGCATACTAGCTCTCTCGGTGGCTGGCTGAGAGAGTCAGCACTGAGCTCCTGCTGGCTTGCTGTCTCCTTTAAACAGGCAAGGCTCTGAAGCCCAATTGTTTTCTTGTGCCAATAGTAAAATTCAAAAATACAATAACATTGCAGTCAATTGACCTGTTAAGTACTTTATTTGCCTTCCTGCCTCGTTAATTAGCAAAGTTCATCCTCTGTGTCAGGAAAATGTGGAAATAACATTCCAAAATGTCTAGCCATGTTCTGGCCATAGGAATTGTCGAACGTGTGCATTAATTTGTTGCTGATAGAGTGGTGCCTTTGAGATGAAAATTATAATATTAGCTGAATATAAGTCCTAAAGGGAGATACAAGCAGCTCTTCAATAACAACAAAACTAATTTGGAACTTTTCAGGACCTCACAACCTTCTTCCTCAGGGAGTTTATTGATATTGATTCTGGATCAGACTTTGCTATCAAAATAATGGCAAAACTAATGACAATCATGCTATTTATGTGCAAATGATACAGCAAATTCAGACAAAGGGGCAGATGAGTGATTAAATTCAAAAGCTACTAACTGAGTGGTGATGCTCCATGATTAGTTTTGCAAAAACAATATCATATTAAGAACAAAGAACAAAGAATAAAATAGGACAGGAACAGGCCCTTCAGCCCACCAAGCCTGCACCAACACATGGTGCCTTTCTAAACCAAAGACCTTTTGCCTCTGAGCAGTCCTTATCTCACTATTCCCTGCCTATTCATGTATCTATCAAGGTGCCTTTTAAACAATGCTATTGTATCTGCTCCTACCACCTCCTCTGGCGACGTATTCTAGGCACCTACCACCCTCTGTGTAAAAAAATTGCCTCTCACGTCTCCTTTAAACTTTCCTCCTTTTGCCTTAAAGTAAACTCGATTCAGATCTAAGTCCTCTATTTACAATGCGAACAGAATTCATTACTGCTAATCATCCTCTCTAGCACTGAAAACTAACAAATCTCATTCCTTCACATTTTAATTGATGTTGGAGATATTAAAACGTAAAACTTTAATTTTTAATTGTTTTATTTTTCTTTGTTTCTCTCTCGCTCTTTCAGGTATTTCTTTCTTTTTCATTTTGCTCTCTGTACAGGATTGGCATTGAATTCATCCACTCTAATATACAAATCCTCTAAGTCCTTGTGTTTTTAATTTCAGCTGATTGGTTACACAGTTCCTTGCCCAGTCCCAGATGCTCAATCTTCCTTTGCTATACCAGCAAAATCTGATCTATTATATATTGCAACATTGCATTTGAATTGTTATAGCTTCCTTTCTCTAGTTCCAGTTGAAGAATAAGTTGAAAATGAGAACAGCTATATTACATCTAAAGAGAATAGATGGTGGTTAACATACTTAAACAAAACACTTCACATTCCAAATTAATTTGGTAATAAAGTTTACAAAGGAAACCTGCCAACAAAATTACAAAGCTTAAAACAAAGGAAATAATTTGCAAACTATTAATACTGAAAAATATTCTTTACATCAACCTATCTAGCATATATGGAAACACCCTCATTAGTCATCACTTCTAGCAAGTAACTCAGTTGAAATAGAAAAATCACTTCAAGGACATCTCAAGGTGGGAGCGATTATCCTGTTCTTCTTCAACACTCACTAATTACAGATGACTGGAGTTGAAAACATTTCCCAGAACAGAACAAAGGTTACCTTCAAAAATGAAAATCATGCTCTCTTGGCCATCATCTCCTTTAAGGACATCTGTTGTGAATTTCAACAACTAATATTGTAAGTTTCAACAGATTAATTTGTCTCTGAAGGAAACATGGAAACATTGTCCTTTATTCTTCTCTTCACCTTGGAGCAGAGGAAATTGAGGGGAGATCTGACAAAGGTGTGCAAGATTACAAAATAAAGCTTATTTATTCGTGTCACAAGTAGGCTTACATTAACACTACAATGAAGTTACTGTGAAAATCCCCTAGTCGCCACACTGCGGAACCTGTTTGGGTACACTGAGGGAGAATTTAGCATGGCCAATCCACTTAACCAGCATGTCTTCCAGACTGTGGGAAGAAACAGGAGCACCCAGAGGAAACCCATGCAGACAAGGGGAGAATGTACAGACTCCACACAGTCACCCAAGCCGGGAATTGAACCCTGGTCCCACTAGGCAGCACATTGTGCCACAGTGCCGCCCTTTAATGACAGGGTTGGGATGGGGGGGGGGGTTCGGGGCTGGGCCCGGGAATGGTCAAGAGGCCAGCAATCAGCCCATGGGGGAGGGGCAGAGGGCTGGCAATGCGGGGTCGAGGGGCTGGTCGGCGATTGAGCTGGCCAGCAATCGGGAGGTCGTCAGTGCGGGGCCACTGCGCATTCGCTGGTCTTGGCGCTGACAGATTGGCACATGCACAGTGGCCCGCTCAGCACGCTCATTTCAGCCTCTCCAATGAGAATAGGCCCCGCCCCCTAATTTTTAATGATTTTCACGCTAGTGGCCTCTGCAGTGCACAGTGTGAGAGATTCGTCTGTGAACTCCCACTGAAAAAAAACAGCGTGAATCACTCCAGTTGTAGAACACTTCGAATTTTTTGGGGAGAATTCCTGCTTACATTTTTTCACATGTGCCATGTTCTTGCCCGCTCACTTTGTCTGTCTAAATCTCCTTGAAACGTCTTTGTATCCTCCTCACAACTCACATTCCCACCAAGTTTCTTACCATCAGAAAACTTGGGAATATTACATTTTGTCCCCATGTCCAAAACAATGGTATGGATTATGAATAGCTGGGGCCCAAGCATTGATCCTTGCAGTACCCCACTAGTCACTGCCTGCCAACCTGAGAATGATCCGGTCATCCCCACTCTCTGTTTTCTGTCCACTAACCAATCATCAATGCATTTCAATATATTACCCCCAATCCTATGAACTTGAATTTTGCTGACTAACCTCCTGTGTGGGACCTTATTGAAAGACTTCTGAAAGTTGCTTCTATTAGAAAAAAACTCAGGAGAAAGGATTGGAGCAAAAACTGTAAACAACAGAGCTAAATATGTGACTAATTTGTAGATCATTCAATTAAAAATAAGCAGTCATTTGGTAGTACAGAACTCTACTACTGCTGAAAAAGAGAGACTTATTGAAGCTTTTCATCTTGTACTCATCAGTAAACTTTGCAAGAATACCAGTATCAGGGAAAACAACCATTTATGCTATGTAAGAGAGTGCTGATTGGTTAGCAAGTTGACTCTGATTGGTTGAGGCATTGCCATGGAATTTATGGAGACTGACAGATAACTTCCAAGCGTTGTTTGAGACATAAACCAGGCAGTTTGACTGTGATTGGTCAAGGCATTGCCCGAGGAAACAAACCAGTAAATGTCTGTCACTTATTTTGTTTAGCTAAAACAAGAGCAATGTGCACACATGTTCTTTCTCTTTGCAAAGAACGGGGCCTTGTGTATTAATACATGCAGCTTCCAGTATACGTAGTATATGGCTGACAATCTTAAATTGGTGTCAGCATAATTCTTAGCACAATGAGGATTATTTAGCAAATGTTGTCCAATTGTGGAATCACACTCATGTTGGACACTGAAGGCAGGATTTTCTGGTCTCACTTGCCCCGAAACTGGAAAATCCCGCCCAAGGTCAACAGACCTTTCCATGGTCTGCCCCTCGCCTGCTCTGATTCCTGTGGTGGGTGGAATGGTAAAATTCACCTCTGTGATTTGAATTTTGCAAGCACAGGCTGGTTGGAATCTGAAACATTCTGCCTCCAATTGGACACCCCCGCCGGGACAATTACCTGCCCTCGATCTTTTCATTGGAGTTTCAGATTCCAGTATCCTCAGTATTTTGATTTTATACAGGCAGGCTGGATACGGTTTGTACCTTGTCTGTTGTGAGTGGAAAGAACATGCTGTTTGATATGATCTGCCAGTCTTTGGGATGTATGGCTTACATACTTAACATCACACTGGCACTGAACTTCATATACCACGTTACTCATTTGTGTGATAGGCAGAATATCTTTTTGGTTTGATGGCAGCCTGTTAATGGCAAATATCATTTACATTCCTATGGCACAATAGCATTGTGAAATGGCTAGTTTCATCAAATATTTGAGACATCCACCAAGAGATATTCCCAGGTAACCTGAGGTTGACTGGGCATTTTCAGGGTAAAATGAGATGGTCTTAGGCCTATTCATTAGTTTGAATGATATACAGAATGAAATTATTTGATCAGGGTAGTCATTATCCGGCTGAATAATGTTTTCTCCTTATGCTGATATTTTTGCAGAAGTGACCTGATGAATGCAAGACTAAAAGCTTTGATGGGTCTCTTTTTTCAGCAACAAAAAGAAATCTCAGAAATTCCATGAAAATTCAACATAATATAAATGAAAGGAAATGTGAATGCTGGATGGATCAAACACTGAAACGTGAAGCTATAATAATGTGCCTATTGCTGCTAATTGAACTCATCACTATAATATTGGTAAAAGTTGAACGTGTTCCTGAAGACAGTGTGGTAATAGTTTTGTTTCACAAGCTCCCTGTATTGTGAGCACTTACTGCAAAACTGCACATTCCTGGCTGTCTGCAAATGAACAAAAACCTGGCTGGAAAATTGGATTAGTCACTTAAATGGGAGAGAATCGAGCAGGAGGAACTCTGAGCAATTCATGTTGCTGCAATTGGTCAGGAATAACAATGTCATCGAAGCTCTAAAACTGGTGAAAATTTCTTTCAAATTGAAATGAACATTAAAACATCTCATTGTGAGACAGTAAACAAAACTATTTGAATGAACTGTAAAATAATGCAGGAGGAAGATCTGAAATGAGGCAAACATTCCTGACACTATAAGGCAACAGCAGTGACACAGCAAAAAATCAAATAGTAAAAAGAAAGCCTTGTATTTAAATAAGCAACCTTCACATTGTCAGAATGTCATCACAGATCACAGAGACGCAATTGAGAAGATAATTGAGAAGGAGTTGTGACTGTAGTCATCACAACTCTGACTATCTCAGGGCTCCACTCTTGCCTCCCTTCTATGGCGGCATGGCCTGCTGTCACCCTGTCATTCATTGTCTTCTCCTTCATTTGAATTATGAGGACGAGGAAAGGCCTCCTGTCCATCTCTGTTCTCCTGTATTATGGACTTTTTTCCCCTGCAGTGACACAAAGAAAAGATGTGTCAGAACTCTTCCACATTGGCAATGCTCGTAAGGCTGTGCTAATTCCATTGGCCTTCACTGTGTTACTGGGAAGGCTGCTACATGGATTCAAACATGCTTGGAATTGAACACTGATAATTGGTCATGCGCTCTGGTGCAACACGACCCTCTGACTTGATGTACACATTGGTTTTTGTTGAGTCCCTTTGCATGAGTTGCCCACATGATTACACATGTCATGGCCTCTATATTACCCATGCATGGATGCCACATTGAAGCCCTCACCAGGCCATTGAAGTGTTCCATGTTATTGCTACAAAGCTGTGGGTTCTCATTCCTTTGGCTACCACCAGCCAGACCTTCTTCATGAAACTGGTGAGGCTCCTATCCCCGGCCTTTGGGAATATAGTTCATTTCTCCTTTCCTCTCTCCGGTAGGAGCACCTCACTGAAACAAGAAGCAACCCTTTCCCATCCCTCCACACCCACCGTTTTCTTCAGCCCTCTGTGCAGCCAGCATGGAGGCTGCAGTCTGCCCTTTAAAGATGGCACCCTCAAATTCACTGCCAGCGCTAAGTCCCACTCTTCACCTGTTACTCTCCAGCTCTCTCCTGCTGTCAATTGGCCACATCTCACAAGATGCCTTCAGAAGTCCCAACAATGCATGCGCAGACATACGACCTACAAATGACCCCGGTGTCAGGACCCTAAGTCGATCAACGAAATCTACCCAATGGAACAGCACAGGAGAATAGTGTTCAACCAATCGTGTATGTACTAGCTCTTTGACAAAGCAATCCAAATTGTTCCATTCCTACGCTCTTTCCCCATTCCTCTGTAATTTTTTACTATCCAAATATTTAACAAATTCCCATTCACAAGTTATGAATGAACCTGCTTCCACCACTCTTTAAAGAAATGCAGTCAAGCTCACTACAACTGGCTGCCTTTAGAAATTAGCCTCCTATCGTCCCTCCAGTTCTTTTGTCCACCATCTTAAATTGTAGAGGCTGGGACAAATAGGAAGCAGCAAATTTGCACTGATATCACAGGGTAGACACAAAAATTCTCCAGAAGCTTCATAGGTCACTTTAAAATAGGAGTTTCATAGAAACATAGAAAAACTACAGCACAAACAGGCCCTTCGGCCCACAAGTTGTGCCGAACACATCCCTACCTTCTAGACGTACCTATAACCCTCCATCCTATTAAGCTCCATGTACTCATCCAGGAGTCTCTTAAAAGACCCTATTGAGTTCGCCTCCACCACCACTGACGGCAGCTGATTCCACTCGCCCACCACCCTCTGTGTGAAAAACTTACCCCTAACATCTCCCCTGTACCTACCCCCCAGCACCTTAAACCTGTGTCCTCTCGTAGCAGCCATTTCCACCCTGGGAAAAAGCCTCTGAGAGTCCACCCGATCTATGCCTCTCAACATCTTATGCACCTCTATTAGGTCTCCTCTCATCCTTCGTCTCTCCAAGGAGAAAAGACCGAGCTCCCTCAGCCTATCCTCATAAGGCATGCCACTCAATCCAGGCAACATCCTTGTAAATCTCCTCTGCACCCTTTCAATCTTTTCCACATCCTTCCTATAGTGAGGCGACCAGAACTGAGCACAGTACTCCAAGTGGGGTCTGACGAGGGTCTTATATAGCTGCATCATTATCCCCGGACTCCTAAACTCAATCCCTCGATTGATAAAGGCCAGCACACCATACACCTTCTTAACCACCTCCTCCACCTGCGGGGCCGATTTCAGAGTCCTATGGACCCGGACTCCAAGGTCCTTCTGATCCTCTACCGTACTAAGAGTCTTTCCCTTTATATTGTACTCCTTCATCCCATTTGTCCTACCAAAATGGACCACGACGCATTTATCTGGGTTGAAGTCCATCTGCCACTTCTCC
This sequence comes from Mustelus asterias, assembly GCF_964213995.1. Lineage (NCBI taxonomy): Eukaryota > Metazoa > Chordata > Chondrichthyes > Carcharhiniformes > Triakidae > Mustelus > Mustelus asterias. Next base: position 71,940,974 of record NC_135801.1, read on the forward strand.
GCCCAGTCTTGCACCCTATCTATGTCCCTCTGTAACTTCTGACATCCCTCTAGACTATCCACAACCCCACCAACCTTCGTGTCGTCAGCAAACTTACCAACCCATCCCTCCACTTCCTCATCCAGGTCATTTATGAAAATAACAAACAGCAAGGGTCCCAGAATAGATCCCTGGGGCACACCACTGGTGACCAACCTCCATTTAGAAAAAGACCCATCTATACCCACTTTCTGCCTCTAATGTGATGTATTTATATTAGTTCAATGTCTGAATGATTGTCTGCGGTATTGCTTTATATTTAAGAGGAATTTCTAACTGTCATTATCCAAGTCTTCCATTGGCAGTGCACAAAATCTGCTGGACTGATGATGTGAAGTGATTTTCAATCCTGTCAGTAGCATTATTCTAATGTAGCCCAGATCAACGCATCTACTGTATTTGTGTGACTAAAACCTTAAAATTGGCAGCAGCAAATTACAGCAGATTCACAATTCATTTAAATCTTGCCACCTGGCCATGAAATAATATTGGATTAAAGAGAGAGTGGGGTGACTGGTTTGATCTGCTGGTCTGAAGCAGGTTTTCCTGTAACAAAAGCTTGCCAATTATACTGCAAAATTAAATCATATGCAGGTAATAAAATCAAGTGAATAACGTAATATTCCAGATGTGTAAGTCCCCAACACATGTTTTCTGTTGGCAGCTGACGCTGATACTCAGACTGAGTGAATACTTGGACAGTTGACCACAGGGGACATTAAAATCCAAACGCAAAAACGTACTTATGGAAGGTTGTAAAGGCGGAATGGATTCCTCAGTGTTTCCTAGTTCCAAAACAAATAGGCTGCTGTTAGAAACCAGCTCTGCACATGGATACAAAGCATGCAGTTAACAAGGACATATCATCCAAACCCACAATTGGTAACCTGCAAATGTTTGAACAGCTGTGCCACAAAGTGAACTCTTTCAAAAAAAACTTAAGATCTCAGTCCATGTTGGGCATAAGTGTGTTCCAAATGACGACCTCACTGGTCTACTTGCACCAGCAGTGTGAAGTATATAAATTATGATTACATTTACGAAATAGGAATACTGAACAAATCGCTTCTTATTCACAGGGTAAGTATCCCAGCGGACACAAATACATACTGCAAACTCTTCAATTGCAGCAGAAAACATTTCACTGTTTTTCTGTAACATTCAACTGTAAGTGATCTCGGTGTCTAAGATGTAAATCAAATAAAATTTGATAAGATATGTCTGCCTTACTAAGCAGGTGTCTGGTTGTATGTCTGAAATACCATAACTATCGCGTAGGGCAGGAGGGCCCATTGATACAGATCTGTGATTGTGTAATAGGGAGTTTAAGTGCATGAGTCAAATAAGCTATTTATGCAAATATCTTGGCTGAAAATTTCCCATCTCGCCCACCACGGGAATGGGCGAGACAGAAAATTGGGTGGACCATTTAAAGGTCCGTTGAGCTCAGGTAGGAATTTCCAGTCCTATGGCGCGCACAGCCAGAGAATCTCACCCCTTGTTTCTTCAATCTTGTGGACCTGAACAAAAGTAATGACATGGTTATTATCAAACATTATTCAGTGATTTGCTTTCATATTCAACAAAATGCCATTCAACCATTTATCTGAAATTTGGCCAGGAAATGAATTCCTGGAGCCAAATTTCCATGGAACTGAATCTTATAATTTATGCCAGAATTCTGCTCATTTATAGTCTGCAGTATTCATTCGCCTCGAGTATGTTGGATCAGGGGAGGGCATGTAATTAGCATGGAGCCAACAGTTGTCTATGCTACTATGGCCATATCTCATGCACCTGTCTGACCCAGAAGGCCACAAAATGTGTGCTGCAGATCAGTTTGGAGGGGGCGGCATGGGCGAGAAGTTTGCATGTCAGGATTCCTGTCTAGGAATGCCAAAAATTTCCCCAGACAGAGACCATTCTTCATTTTCCTTTGAAACTCCCTCCTGGGTTCCACATCAGGTTATCCAATGTGGCCCCACTTTCAACATTCGTAGCTGAGCTATGACTCTTCCTTCTGGATCAACACTGGTTGACAATAAATAATCACACCAGAGGTAAAGGAACGCCTAGTCCTGCTGCCATCCTCTCTATGCTCGTAAATTTGTAAGGGGCAGGAGGAAGAAGATCTATATCTGACAAAGTCCTGCTGGAAACAACAGCTAAGGCTGGGCAGTGTGGCCATTCTGCTCCACATATATTGCAACTCAGGGTCATGGCACCACCTATTTGGGGCAAATATATTGGGCAGGATTCTCCAACCTCGTTAGTTCCTGTCCCTCTGCCAGTGAGAATGGAGAATTTGGTGCTCAGCCAAAACTCCATTCACTGCAGCGGCACTGGAGAATCCCAGCCATGGGTGAGGTCAGAGATTTCTGGTGATTATTGTGGCTATACTGAAACAAATTGAACTCATATTGAGATTTTAACCTTGTAGAATACCCAAGTTATTTCACTGTGGGGAAAGGTTTATCAGATTGGGGATTAGGAAAGGGAAGCATGAGATCAAAAGAATAAACAGGAGAAATTCAAGGAAGTTTTGAAGCAACAAGAATGGAAATAGTAAATGGGCAGAAGATGAAATTTCCAGATTACGGCAGCATAAAAGATAAAGATTCTACAATTCCCCCTCTCTAACAATCCATCAAAATGAGGAGGACATCTACCACAGAGTGCAGCATGTGACAAGGGGTGGATGTAGAGTCTTTTAACGTGGGGAGGCTGTCACACTGTAGCTGGGCATGTCCACATCAGCACTGTAGCTCCACATGGTTCTGGCTGACCAGGAAACTCTTCCATTCTTATCGCCTCAGGCGGGTTGGAGGGATTTACAAGTTGATCATTGACCTGTTTGGCCAATGTTATGAACACGTCTCCCATGGCCATTGGGTCTTGGGGTGGAACTGGAACCCAGAGCTTCTGGCTCAGAAATACGAATGTTACCCACTGTGCCGTAAGGCCACCTGTGATTCCGCTATCACTTGTGAAAGATAATATATAGTAGACCAAATTCAGAAAGAAAAAGTGCACTTTAAAGGGATGGAAAGGAGTGAAATGGGGTCAGTATTTGAATTGGGATAATATATTTCTGGTTGGCAGCCTTCTTTGGATTTGAAAAATCTGTTAACAATTTCTACTGTTCCTGGTCAAACTTCAAAAGATACCATGTGTACAATGGTGCAGTGAAGGGAATTTGGATTTGAGTAGGATGCCAGAAGTGCGGGAGGGCAGAGCTCTCATAAGGTTGTAGGACTGAAGGAGGACGCAGAGATTGGGAGGGCTGAAGCCATGGAGAAAATTGAATACAAGGATAGCCATTTTAAAATTGAAGTGTTGCCAGGGCAGGAGCCAATGTAGGTCAGTGAGCAGAGGGGTAATGAGTGAGGACGTCCGAGTGTGAGCAAGGCTAGGAAGTGGAGTTTTATATGCGTTTAAATTTACAGAAGGTGGTAAGTGATTCTGCTTTAAATTCTGGAAGCCTTTCCCTAAGCATCTCTGGCCAAAATTCCAAGATGTGCTACAAATAGGCAAGGCTCCCTTCCAGAAGTGCAAAATCATAAAATGATCTCCAAAACGCTCCTGTAACAATTTCAATCCTTTTGATTCAGCAATTGGTATAAAAATCATAAGACTTGCTAATGCATTATATTCACAAATTTGAAGATGATGTCAAAAGTTCAAAGTGTCTGCTCCAATTACATTGGGACATTGTTTTCACTGTAGAGAGAGAGAGATCAAAATAGAGCATTTAAACATATAAGGCTGGATTATGCTGTGAAAATAAGTGGGGTGATTGGCCCTCACCTTTATTTCTTTCTAAATTAGACAGCAACTTCCATGTGCAGTTTAATTTGGAAAGGCCTGTGCCGCTCATTGGTCCAACTCGACCATTCGTTTGTATCCCTCCATTCCCAGACTGCTCATGTGACTATCCAGGTAAGTCTTAAACGATGCCAGCATGTCTGCCTCCACCACCCGACTTGGCAGCGCATTCCAGGCCCCCACCACTCTCTGTGTAAAAAACGTCCCTCTGATATCTGAGTTATACCTCGCCCCTCTCACCTTGAGCCCGTGACCCCTCGTGATCGTCACCTCCAACCTGGGAAAAAAGCTTCCCACTGTTCACTCACCCTATCTATACCCTTCATAATTTTGTACACCTCTATTAGGTCTCCCCTCATTCTCCGTCTTTCCAGGGAGAACAACCCCAGTTTATCCAATCTCTCCTCATAGCTAAGACCCTCCATACCAGGCAACATCCTGGTAAACCTTCTCTGCACTCTCTCTAAAGCCTCCACGTCCTTCTGGTAGTGCAGCGACCAGAACTGGACGCAGTATTCCAAATGTGGCCTAACCAGCGTTCTATACAGCTGCCAACATCAGACTCCAGCTTTTATACTCTATACCCCGTCCTATAAAGGCAAGCATACCATATGCCTTCTTCACCACCTTCTCCACCTGTGCTGCCACCTTCAAGGATTTGTGGACTTGCACACCTAGGTCCCTCTGTGTTTCTATACTCTTGATGGCTCTGCCATTTATTGTATAACTCCCCCCTACATTAGTTCTTCTAAAATGCATCACTTCACATTTATCTGGATTAAATTCCATCTGCCATTTCTCCGCCCAATTTTCCAGCCTATCTATATCCTGCTGTATTGCCCGACAATGCTCTTCGCTATCCGTAAGTCCAGCGATCTTCGTGTCATCCGCAAACTTGCTGATAACACCAGTTACACCTTCTTCCAAATCATTTATATATATCACAAATAGCAGAGGTCCCAGTACAGAGCCCTGCGGAACACCACTGGTCCCAGACCTCCAGCTGGAAAAAGACCCTTCGACTGTTACCCTCTGTCTCCTGTGGCCAAGCCAGTTTTCTACCCATCTAGCCACCTCTCCTTGTATCCCATGAGCCTTAACCTTCTTAACCAACCTGCCATGAGGGACTTTGTCAAATGCCTTACTGAAATCCATATAGACGACATCCACGGCCCTTCCTTCGTCAACCGTTTTTGTCACTTCCTCAAAAAACTCCACCAAATTTGTAAGGCATGACGTCCCTCTTACAAAACCATGCTGTCTGTCACTAATGAGATTGTTCCGTTCTAAATGCACATACATCCTGTCTCTAAGAATCCTCTCCAACAACTTCCCTACCACTGACGTCAAGCTCACTGGCCTATAAATACCCGGGTTATCCCTGCTACCCTTCTTAAATAACGGTACCACATTCGCTATCCTCCAATCCTCAGGGACCTCACCTGTGTCCAATGAAGAGACAAAGATTTCCGTCAGAGGCCCAGCAATTACATCTCTTGTCTCCCTGAGCAGACTAGGATTGATGACATCAGGCCCTGGGGATTTGTCAGTTTTAATGTTACCTAAAAAACCTAACACTTCCTCCCTTGTAATGGAGATTCTCTCTAACGGATCAACACCTCCCTCTGAGACACTCGCAGTCAACAAGTCCCTCTCCTTTGTGAATACCGATGCAAAGTACTCATTTAGGATCTCCCCTATTCCCTTGGGTTCTAAACATAATTCCCCTCCTTTGTCCCTGAGAGGTCCGACTTTTTCCCTGACAACTCTTTTGTTCCTAACATATGAATAAAATGCCTTAGGATTCTCCTTAATCCTGTCTGCCAAGAACATTTCGTGACCTCTTTTTGCCCTTCTAACTCCCCGTTTGAGTTCTTTCCTACTCTCTCTGTATTCCTCCAGAGCTCCATCTGTTTTCAGTTGCCTGGACCTAACGTATGCCTCTCTTTTCTTTTTGATCAGATCCTCAATTTCCCTGGTTATCCACGGCTCTCGAATCCTACCTTTCCTATCCTTCCTTTTTACAGGCACATGCCTGTCCTGCAGCCTTATTAACTGTTCCTTAAAAGACTCCCACATGCCAGACGTGGACTTACCCCCGAACAGCCTCTCCCAATCAATGGCCACCAATTCCTGCCTAATCCGGCTTATGTTCCTCGCTAAGCTTCTTGAAAATGGCATTGCTATCTGACTCACCATTCAAATGTCCACTTCTTTTTCTTACCTCATAGAAACAGATGAAATATGCCAAAAGAAGTTGCTGAGAAGAGCAATAATCCTGCCTTTGATTGGAAGATCAACACTGCTTGGATCTTGTAGCTTGATGCCTGATGGATGAAGAATCATTGGCTGAAACCAGTTGAAGTCATTTGCTAATATGTCAACGACAGTGCCAATATCAATTTTAAAAGTAGCACTGAAGCCTTGAACTCGCGCTGTAACTAACCAATTGTCGGGATTAAGTTTATCTAGTTCCACAGGGATTATGTAATTTTTGTCTTTTTCTTGCCTTTCAATTTATTGGGTTGAATGTGTTTCATGAATACTTTCTGGTCTTTAACTTTGATTTAAATTGTTGGATTTGCAGAAATGCTTTGCTGTACTGGGTGCAATCCGTAATACCTGCTGGGCAGTCTTGGCATCTATGCTGAATTTCCAACCACATTGCAAGCATCTCAAAATGGCTACCATCGTGGAGTTTCCTGGCCTTTTGCTTGGTTTGGCAGGCCTTCTTGTGGGTGAGGCCACTACTCATGGGGGTACCCAATTCACAAAGTCATGTGAAGCCTTGGAGTCGTCCCGAATTATAGCCCAATGAAATGCTCTAAATTCAGCCTCCCTTGGATAAGGGTTCACTTAATAAGATCATCTTTTGGTCTGCAGAAAGCAGGGACACCCATGCAATCATAGGTCAGCTCGTTCTTCAGTGCCCTGTACCATAAGAACCAGCTAGACAATGTAGCCAGTCCAAAGTAATTCAATCAAAAGTTTTAAACTTTATTTATCAGTGTCACAAGTAGGCTTACATTAACACTGCAATGAAGTTACTGTGTAAGTCCCCTGGTCACCACATTCTGGCACCTGTTCGGATACACTGAGGGAGAATTTAGTATGGCCAATGCACCTAACCAGCGCGTCTTTTGGACTGTGGAAGGAAACCAGAGCAGCCGGAGGAAACCCATGCAGACACGGGGAGAACGTGCAGACTCCGCCCAGACAGTGACCCAAGCCAGGAATCCAACCCAGGTCCCTGGTGTTTTGAGGCAGCAGTGCTAGCCACTGTGCCACCGTGCCACCCTATATTCCCCAGGTCATTGCAACTGCTGGTTAAAATGTGCTTATTCAATTACTAAGGTTTACTTCGAGCTAAAATAGGTGTCAATCGCTTTAAGAATGGACACAAAGGGTGGGATTTTATGGCCTCGCTTGTCCCGAAACTGTAAAATCCCACCCAAGGTCAATGGACCTTTCCATGGTCCGCCCCTTGCCCGCTCTGATTCCCGTGGCAGAGAGGTAGTAAAATTTCTGCCAAAATCCGTGATGGACTCCTGCACCTTAGAAAAATGCCATCTGCAACTGGATCTATCGCATAAAGAAATGAACTGATTTGTAGCTTTATCTTCTTATTCTTTCTGCCAGAAAAAACAGAGCTCTATAACTCCCGCTACCGACCTCTATATGGGCCCTCAATTCAGTCAAATGGGTGGGGCAAGGATAGAGGCTGCTCATCCTAATTACCTCCTTTTTCCCAGGTCTTTTTAAAAATGTTTCTTCACTCTATGATTCCTTTGATAACACTAATGTGTTTTTTTAACATCGATATCCCCACTGCTGGCATCATGTTCTAAGAGATGTTTTTCTAACTTGGACTCTAGGCATGGGATTCGGGTATTCAATGGACTGTTGATATACTTTAGTATCTGGTGAACATTTGTTTAATGATACTACATCTAAACAGGTTACAAAGTAGATACATTGATCCTCGGCATGATTCCAAGCTCTCTCTCTTGATTGAGAGAGAAAGAGAGAGAGCGAGAGTCTGACACATGACTGCCCGCTGTGAGTGGGACATCATCATCTATGCCATACATTAGCATCTCCCATCTGTTAGCCCTTTATGTACATCAGATACTCGAATTATAGGATTGGCAAGCAAATTTCCAAGATGTTCGCTTGGTGATTGAGACTTTTTGTCACAAGCCCAAAGGTATACAATTATCCCTGTTCAACAACATTGGACATATCACTCTAAACAATTCGCAGCACATTTTGCATGCTTTACTGTAAAGAGTGTCATAATTCAAAGTTTTGTAAGCTTTAGCACCGATTTTAATTCCTAAAGTGTTTAGGGATTTGTGTGAGTCTGCAATGCATGGCAAAAGTTTTGTTGCAGTCTCTTAATGATGGCTATATCTTCCATTGTGTAAACTGTTTCCAGATTTGGCATCACAAAGTGCTCCATTGGTCGTAATGACTTCTTGGCAACAGTCACAGAAGCAATTGGTTTGTTGCAGATTTCAATGTTATTTTTGTTGTGAGCACTGGCTTTGGCTGCAGAGGCCTCAGGTTTGCACATAGGTTCCATGATCTGGTTCTCCATTGATTTGGTGAGAGAGACTCAGGGGATTAAATAGGAACATGTTTGAGAACCAGCACCAATCTGCAGCGAACATGTCGAACTCCAGACTGACCAGGTTGTCATCTGAGCAACCCTATCTGGAGATGGACCCATGGATAATAATGACCCTGACACTAACAGAGAGGTGGTAAGGGAGCGGGGGAAAATATCAGTGGTTGGGCCATCCAGATATATGGAAAAGTCGGAGGTCCTGCCAAATTTAACAGCAGGAGTTGATTTGAATTTTTATATTCAGTTTCCCACCTGGCAGCTTGCCAGATTGAGAGAAAGCTTGTCTGTCCTGCAGTTAAGTCTGGTGTTCAGGGCCACAGTAAAAGGGACTGGAGGAGGAAGGGTGAGGTCACGGAATGATAGGAAGTCATTGTAAGGTGGGGGGCAGTTTTTGGAGTAGGAGATTGTGGACTGTGGTTGGAAGAGATAACAGAGTAGAGATAGTGGGAGAGAAATCACAAGGAGAGTTTATAGGGGGTGAAATTGCCCAGGTCAGAGACATAAATCACAAGGAGGGTTCTGGAGATCACCAGGAGGAAAGCAGATTGGGAGGAGGTGGGGTTGGGGGGGAATATGTGGGAAACACTCTTGCTCTTCCCAGTAAACAAGCAGCAACCTAATTTCTCAAACTCTGGGAAGCTGACCTCCCTTCGCTAAACCCACATGGCTGCTAAAATCTGTGGCCCACAGCCTCGTTATCACTTTATAATTGCATATCGGGTTAGACATGCCTGATCCCTATCCCATCCTAGTTAAGCCAGATGTAGTCAAGTTTGCAGCAGCCTGGTGTTGGATTTCCCATTTTTTAGGTAATTTACAATCCCCGTCCCTTTCCTACCCACCCTGAGGTGTTGAAATCTCCTGTAACATATTGGTGAAGTTCTATTTCTCATTTGTCAGTAGCCGTCTAATTTTGATTGTGGCCAGTAAGTTTCCCGGGGCTCGGGAAACCTGGTAGCTAAAGGAAGGCAGCTGCTCCTAGATAAGCAGGTAACTGTTGTTGCGATGGTGTGGAGATACCGGCGTTGGACTGGGGTAAACACAGTAAGAAGTCTCACAACACCAGGTTAAAGTCCAATACGTTTATTTGGAATCACGAGCTTTCACGAGTGTGATTCACCTGATGAAGGAGCAGCGCTCCGAAAGCTCGTGATTCCAAATAAACCTGTTGGACTTTAACCCGTTGTTGTGAGACTTCGAACTGTTTTTGCAGCACTGCTCTTGGTTCAGGAGGAGCAGCATTGTTTACCCCTTCTCCCTTAAGCAAATCTTTTTCTATGACTGATCGAGCCCTCCGTGATCTGCCAACCCCTTCTTCAATCTGCCAAATAAGTCAACTAGTCCTGATCTTTCCCTCTCTTCTCTCCCTTCTCTTTGCTCCTCCCGAACCACCCCATATGCCCTGATCTTGCTGGCAACCAGCCCCTCTCAATCAGGCTAGATCTTGAATAGGAAATGGAATAGAAAGGATGATCATGAGTTCCAGTTGATTAAATTGGCATTTGGGGCCTGCCCATTCCATGTTCTTTCCCTCTAATAATATTTTAGAATACCATATATGAATCATCTGAGATGTGACATATGATGAGTGTAATATGCTTGGAACAAATAGATGATTTTGGACCTAAGGGCCTAGATTTTAATCCCCAGACACCCTCCAATGGGCAGAGCAAACACAGGGCTAGGATTAAAATATTGGGATTAAGCAATCTATTCCTGGTCATTTAAAATTTAATAAATACAAATCAATTAATTGACAATGTTCCTACAAAAGGCAGACAGACACATAATTAAGATTCAAAAGTCATGGCCTGGTGAAATCATTGGTACAGTGACTTAAATGCAACTATAAGTAAGGGTGGAACTCAAGCTAATGGCTGCCCAGCAGTATATCTGAGGTGAGATGTAGGCTGTGGATGCTGGAGTTGAAACTAAGACACAAAATGCTGGAAAAACTCATCAGGTCTGACAGCATCTGTGGAGAGAGAATAGTCATCAAGTCAGGATGTCCCTCGTCAGAGTTCAGGTGAGATATGCTGGCTGACTAAAGTCAACACTAAAGATCTGGCGTTTTTAGCACTCCTTAGGCAGGATTTTCCAGTCACGCCCATCCCAAGACTGGAAATTCCTGTCAATGGACCTTTAAATCATCCATCAAATTTTCCGTCCCGCATGTAATGATTCCCATGATGGGCGGGACCAGAAACTCTACCCCCTTATGGGCCCAAAGATGTAGAAATGTCACCCACCCATCCACCCAAGCCTCACAAGGAAGCCTTCAGACTGCCCAAGTTCCAATCTTGGCCTCAGTCTTTCAGCTTGGAACATTTTCCTTCCCTTCGTACTCACTGCTGGGGTCTGACTTTCTGCATCCCTACTTGTGACTTCTTGCTACTTGTTTCCATTAATTTTTCCCATCAGCCAGGTTGTCAAATTTTCCACCTGTCCAACAGGGGTTGGCAGAACATAAATTTTAATGATACCCTCTCATTAAGATCAGTAAGGTCTCCATGTCCCCAGCCTTGGCGGGTTCCTGCTATATCTCCAGGCTTCGTTGCAACCTCTTCACCTTCATGTTAATATTGGGGCCATGGTTCCCAAAGCTTTCCCTCACTTAGGGTTTTCTTGCCAACTGTCTTGGACATGTACAAATTAATTGACAAGAGAATGTTTACCGGATTAGTGAGTAACTCTATTGTTGTTGTATCATACGAGCACTAGGATGGGGGAAGCCAAATTAGATGGACCTTGGTCTGTTTTTAAATAAAGCATAAGGAAATTCACATGTTCCCCTATGACGGATATATCTTGTGGTTCCCATGGATTAGCCAGTTTGCTCAAGGGTGAGGTACAAAAGAGAGAGGTTGCATCTAAGGGAGATAGGAAACATATGGGTAAATGTTCCCATGGTATGTTCTCCGCACAGCCCATGTTTTTCCATCCACTATGGACGGAAAGTGATATGTATAACTTCTCAATATGTGCTTCCATAAGCGAGACCAGCTGAGCACACATCATCAAAAAAATTTACCCTGAGGAGACTAGCTAATCATGTAGAGGAAGGAATTATCCAGTTTTGAGTTGGATGTAGTGGAGGGAGGGAATCACACTTCAACCATGAATAAACAGAACTTGGAAGGTGGTCACTGGGAAATAGAAAAAAAAGTTTAAAAAGTGAAATTAAATTCAAGCAGAGTGAAATATAAAGAAGCTGCAAAATCTAAGATAAAAATAAGAAACAGGATTAAAGTGCCTTCACCTTAAAGCTCGAGACATTAAAAATAAAATAATGGAATTTGAGGCATATGTAAGGGAGAAAATACCCAGCCTGGACGATGTGATTGAACTCAATGTGAAAGATAGGAGTTGTTTGGGAAATCAGAGATGACAGCAGGGGAATAAGGGCTCACTTATATGTTCAGGGTAATTTGGAATTCAAAGAGGTTTCTTCACTGGAGGCAACAAAATGAAACAATCTGTTTTAAGCTGAAAGCTCTGAGATTGTGAGATTCCACAACTAAGTAGCCTCACTGGGTGGAAGCATCGATCAGCGAACTGAGTGTTCAACTCAGCGCAGTCATTTCATAGTACAGTGGATTTTCTAGTTTCACAATTCCATGGTTATTAGCGGAGGTTTTCTTGGGTCTGCACACAGTCTACTGGATTGCCTGAGCAAAATCAATACCCCAAAATCGGCAGGGATTGAAACACATCCTTGCAAAGTAACCCATTTAATTTTTCTTCTGGTTAAGTGAGTGGACGAAAAGTACAAGGAGCTGCAAATCAAACGCACTGGAATCCATGGTGAGTCATGTGCTTCCACTAATTAAGGCTGTACAGTATTGATGGATTTCACAATGTCAAGGCAAACGTTTCAGGGACACGTTTGAGTCTCACAGTGAAAATCTACATCCAGATCTGTTCTGTGAAAGTGATTGGGATATTGCATAATAAAAGCCAAATACTGTGGACGCTGGAATCGGAAACAAGAACAGAGAATGCTGGAAAAGCTCAGCAGGTCTGGCAGCATCTGTAGAGGGAGATGCTGCCAGACCTAACATTTCGAGTCTTTAGGGCTCTTCCTCAGAACCAAAGGGAGGGAAAAATATGTTGGATTATTTTCCGTATAAGAGGGAGTGGAAAAGCTGGAACAGTGATTCGTGGGAGGTGGGAGCGATTACAACAAAGATGCCACAAAAGTTAAGAGCAAGTGACAGATGGCCCAGCGGGGGAGGGAGAGGGAGGGCTTTTGCATATGAACAAATTTCTTTTTGGATATATAAAAAGGTTAAGATGGAGGAGAAAGGTCACATTTTAAAGATTTTGCACTCCATGTTGAGTCCTACAGGCTGCATTGTGCCTAATCAGAAGACAAGGTGCTACTCCTAGGTTATTGTAGAAATAGGTGAATATGTAAGGCTGGAACTTTCTGACCCTGTCATGGTGAAACCTGATGCGGGATATCCGGAGGTCCAGCCAAAAGTCCATTGACAATCCTGCTGGCAAGTGGAGCAGGAAAGTCCTGCCCTGAGGATCCATGATCACATCCGTCTATAGCACTGGAAGTAAAAACAGGAAATGCTGCAAAAACCCGGCAGGTCTGGCATCTTCCATAGTATTTTGCTTTTATTATTCACTGCAAGTATTGGAAACAGCACACATTAATGCGGCATTGTGCCCAGTCTGACAGACATCCAATGTTTAACTCTGTCATATTTTTGTAAATAATGTTCTTCCGATAGGTTTTAATAGCCATTATGTTTAGTTAACTGTTTTGCTTAACAAAAACAAAAACTACTACAACCAATGAAGAACCACAAACTACACAAACATGCAAACCGCACACAGGGGGCCAACCTAAACATTCACATTTTTAAAGTTATCAATCTGGAATTGGTAACTACTACAGAAGTGCTATCAACGGGCAATTGATGGTACATTTTTAACTTGATGTTCAGGGCATGAAACGACCATTGGTGATTGGCACCAATTATATGAACATCCCAGACTTTGTTTCCATTGAAAGTAATAGAAAGCAAAATTATCAACATACAAACATACGAACAAAGAGCAGGAATGGGCCATTCAGCCCCTAAAGCCTGTCCCGCCATTTAATGCGATCATGGCTGATTTGATAGTAACCTCAAATCTGCATCCTATTACACCCTTACTTACCACGATTCTATCCACCTCTGCCTCAAAAATATTCAAACTCTGCTTCCACCAACTTTTCAGGAAGAGAGTGCCAAAGACTCACGACCCTCAGAGAAAAAACATTTCACTCCACTTCCATTTTAAATGGGTAACCCCTTGTTTTTAAACAATTCTAGATTCTCCGACAAGAGGAAACATTGGGGCGATTCTCCCATTCCGACCCGCAACTTTTCTGGCGGCTCGCAGTGGGAGATGTGCGTCGCCGGCCTTGTTCTGGGATTTGGGCATGTGCCGGGAATGCATGCGCATCTCCCAGAGCCGGCGAACAGTCGGAGACCAGACCACGCTAGAAATTGGCGGGAAGACAGGTAAGCCATTTGAATCTGTTTTTAATGTATTTTAAATGCATTTTAAATGTCATTATCGGGAACCTGCCTGACCCGATAGCATCTCCCATGCCACCAGGAGTACTTCATTCCGGCGGGGTTTAGAATAGCTCCCCATGTTCGGGGGGCTAGCGGGAGACCCCGCCGGAATGAAAGGGGGGCAATCAGGACTCCCAGGGGGACGGGCGGCGGGGGGATGGTGCCCCCTGGGCATGAGCACCCGGGCATTACCAGCCTGTGCCCCCTGGCACTGCCCAAGGGGCAAGGTGCCCTGCCCAGGGACACCTCGGCACTGCCCACCGGACATCAGGCAGTGTCAAGGGGACAGGGCCTATTGTGGGTGGGGCCTAGGGTGATCGGTGAGGGTGGAGGGTCCCACTGCCACTCTACATGCTGATCAGTCTGGCTATGGAGGGAGGGCAGCGATTGGCGCGGGTTGGGAATTGGTCTGCCGGGGGGGGGGTCTGCCTCCCGGGGCGTTCATTCCCCGGGGTAGGTCAATGGGGGAGTGTCTCCCAGGGTGAGGGGGCTGGGGGGATCGCTACTGCTGGGGAGAGTGGGCTGGACATCAGGGCGTTCTGGGGCGGGGTGGGGTCAGGGCTAGCCCGGGAATTGTTGTGAGGCCACGATCGGGCCATGGGCGGTGCTGGAGGGGCAGCACTGCGGGAGTCCTGGATTGGCCAGCGGTTGAACTGGCCAGCAAATGGGGAGACAGATCGGGGCCACGGCGCATGCGCAGAGCTCCGGAGCTGTCAAACTCCAGTGAGAATAAGCCCTGCCCCTGGGGTTTTTAATGAGATTCACAACTGGGACCTCTGCAGTAAGAAGTTTAACAACACCAGGTTAAAGTCCAACAGGTTTATTTGGTAGCAAAAGCCACACAAGCTTTCGGAGCTCTAAGCCCCTTCTTCAGGTGAGTGGGAATTCTGTTCACAAACAGAGCATATAAAGACACAGACTCTATTTACATGAATAATGGTTGGAATGCGAATACTTACAACTAATCAAGTCTTTAAGAAACAAAACAATGTGAGTGGAGAGAGCATCAAGACAGGCTAAAAAGATGTGTATTGTCTCCAGACAAGACAGCCAGTGAAACTCTGCAGGTCCACGCAACTGTGGGGGTTACAAATAGTGTGACATGAACCCAATATCCCGGTTGAGGCCATCCTCGTGTGTGCGGAACTTGGCTATCAGTTTCTGCTCAGCGACTCTGCGCTGTCGTGTGTCGTGAGGCCGCCTTGGAGAACGCTTTATCCAAGTGTCATTTGTTATGGTCCACCCTAGGAGAGGTTCCCCAAAACTGTAATAAGGGGCCCAGAAACAGGGGAAGCAATGGGGCCTATGATTTATCTCCCAGGCACTGAATCCCTGTTGCACGTTAATGCTAAACTCCTCCGTGGACCTTGATTTTGAACTTTCTGGCAGGCTTCTCAATATAGCAGACATTTTGCTTTGGCTAGCCCATCAACCTTCACCCCTACATAGCCCATCAAAATCCTCATCTGAGACCTCTGCAACAGAATTAGCTGAGCTGGCAGATGCACTATCCACTCCCCCTGTCCGAGCACAGAGTGCAGAGACTATATTAAAATACTTAAATATTAGGGAAAGACACAGCAGCCAGAAGGAGCAGAATGACAAATGTATACTGGATGAAATGGCTCTGAAATCCTTTGTACCTTTCAATGAAATTCATTAACAGCAGGCCTGAATGGCTAAGTACAGAAATCAAGGCAGGGTTTGATTCTCCCAAGGATCCCTTTGTCACCTGTCTAACTGATGAATGGACAAATGTAAGTGAGGAAATGAAGACACACGGTACTATTTCCAGCATTCTTGCATTGCTGAGTGTCAGCCAGCCCGTGTGTACATACCCCAGGTGCCCTGCTGTGCCTGGGCCTTGGAGACAGAAAATGTTGAAAAGACACAGCATTCAGAATCAGTGTAGAAACAAGCTGTGAAACCGATTAGCTAATTGGAATAGGATTTTCAGGCTTTCAATCACTTTGCCACAGAGTTTTCTCTTCGCTCTGTTCAGAAAACTATTTAAAACCGAGCACAAAGTGAAAGATCTGCACCTTTGTATGAGGTGTCCAGGAATCTGGACTCCAGATATAAATTAATAACTAAAGAATAAAAAGGAGCTCTGATGAAGGGTCATCCAGACTCAAAACATTGGCCGGAATGTTAAGGCCATTCACGCCTGTGGGATTTTCCCATGGGCACCAAATCCTCTGACCTTGCTGCAGCGGGAGTGTGGTGTGAACGGCTGGTAAGATCACGCCCTTAAACTCTGTTTTCTCTCCACAGATGCTGTCAGGCCTGTTTCAATTTTCCAGCCTTTTCTGTTTTTGTAATACTGAAGAATCCTCCTCCGGACACCATGAAGTAGGCTTTATAGTTTTGAATATATTAACAACAAGTCTTTATTGTCAACTAATAACTATGTACATATTTATAGTCGAGGGTATAGGTAGAAGCCATCACTCCATTATAGGTCACTGCCCTTCTCTGTCCATCTCTACACTGATCCTAGCTCTGGACCTTCTTACACCACTGTGTGGGCAGTACTGTACTCAGTCCTACATTAACCCTTCATGTACCTGACCGCATTACTACAATAACAACACATAAAAGATGTAATGACCTGATAGAACAGTGCCAGAGCTGTGGGATGTGAAATTGTGCCCATATTACCCTGCGTAATAAGTTACTGTTGATGATGATCATCAGTTGAGTTGGCCTTTATATAGAGACCAAGCAATTTTTCACAGCAAAGGAAAGAAGATCAATGGACAAATTGCTCCTGAGCTGCTCCAATTCACTTTCTGGTAGCAGATAGAATTGGGAGAGGCCAAGAAGCAGGTCACATGTTGATGCGCGATTAAATCTTCGGGAGGCTGGATTGTACCCGGGAAATAAAGGCTTTTATTACTAACAAGAATGGAGCACACTATATACAATACAATGCCAGACTAAAGGGTCACCAGGCAGTGCAGTGACCTTTATACTCCTCCAGGTAGGCGGAGCCAACTGGAGTGTACCACAGAACAATATCAACAGGTAGAACAGCCCCAACCCTAACCCCAACAGTGACAACAGTAACATATCTACAAGTACCCATAGTGCTGACCATCTATGGTTCAGTACTCATAGTGGTAACCAACTATGGTTCACCACACATGTTTCTGTGCTGTATGATTAACGATGAATGCTAAGTGTGGTATATGAACACTTGGAGATAGTGGACATATATATAACTATCATATGAAATCAAAGGAGAGAGCAATTTAATCATGCCACGCAGTGACGTTACTGTGCATTCTGGAAGGTATTGAAGTGGAATGAAAACTTTATATTAGGAACCTTGAGACAAGTTAACAGGTGATGGTAGAAATCTTGCAAGTCTCCATACCTTGCAGAATTGCTGGGAAGCCAGGTATTTCCTTGGTGCCTACAGAAGACCTTCCACTGGTCTTGCTATAGTGGGTATAGTATGTCAACAATTTGGGTTGTGCTCAGGGCATGCAAAATTTTTCGATCTATGAGGATTGCTTCATACTTGCATCCATCTTGAGTAGCTCTTCGATGCTATACGTTTTGGGCTTATCTAACAGGTCTTTCTGGAATTCTTCCAATGGGAGTGGAAACAATTCTGCCTGCTCGCGCTGTGATTGAAGAATCACACCACATACTCTTTTCTCTGGATCTGCTAACAAATTGGTCTATGGATTCTGTAGGCTGTTGTTGAAATGACATGAAATCTAACCGATGAATGGAGATTTTGAACTGATCTTCTTGTGTAGTTCATATCTTTTGTGGATTCTTTAGTTCTTCTTCCTCTTGATGCACTCTCCCAATCACAGAATTGACAGGCTACGCACTTCAGTCGCAATACAAGGGATCTGTCTGCTTAGCAGTTCTTTATTTGTGCTTTACTTCAGCATTGTGCCTTCAAAGCTCCTCTGCACAGCCACCATACTGCAGTTTCAACACAGTCTGACCAGAATGTCAAGAATCATCTCATGCTATGTAGCATGAGGTAAGACCATTTACCATGTCATACCTGTACTTTTAATCTTGCTACCAGGTTGTTTGACAACTATTGAGCACTATCCCATATTGTCATAATGATATAAGAACACCAATTACTCGTAAGGGATTGGGTAAACACATGGTTGGTTCATTTATTTAGACTAGGCACATGAGAACAGTTATACAAAGACAGAGATCTTGAAGTCAGGAGAGCTGTGCTGCATTCTGCTCATCAGGAAAAGGTGAAACAAAGACCGAATCACATGACACACTGCTATCCATTAAAGTTGTATTTGATGAAACAGTGGCTCTGTGTGCCCAAAGTGATACTTCAATGTGGAAATCAGCAACACTGAAAACCTGAAGAAGGAAGAATGTTCTCTAACTTACCAGCCACGAATTTCTATCAGGACTAACAACTTGCTGGGAACCCTTGTGAAGGGGGAAATTATTAACCAGCTAATAAGGTTTTAGACAATGCATAAGGCACTGACAGCATTACCAGCAATGAGTTAGATGATTCGTGAAACAAAGATAATAAGCTAATGAAACAAATAGTTTACACATATATGGATGCAATAAGAGAATTAAATAAGTAATTATGATTTTAAAACATATAGGCTGATATTTTAAATGTATTTTTAGTATTAAATGAATTGTCCATTTCAGCCAAAAGCAAGTTACTGCAAGATATAATGATAAAGGCAAAGTGTTCAGAGCCAAAGGCCTGGGAACCTCAGTAGTTAGCACAATTCATATTAGAAAGTTTCTGGTGAGGGAACACATTTTGCAACTTTATGAATAGGGACATTCATTGTCTAGACATAGAATAGACATGTACCTGGACGCAGGATCACATGTCAATCCAGTTTTGGCAATGAGCTGGTGGGAATGTTCACTTCAACCTCTATGTTGAGCGTCCTTAGTTACATAGCAACAGGGAAGTGAGTTCAGCCAAGATGGGAGTTAGTATCCGGATTAAATGGACAAATGAGATATCGTTATGCTGGATGGTAAAATGCGATTGGCTAAGTTACTTGTCAGGACTTCTTATTGATGTATGTTTACTGAATATAATTGATTTTGAATTAGTACGAGGCGGCGATGATCGATAAGAAAATGTACACTTGATCTGTTTTTGATTGTACACGGTAGATTCATCGGGAAATTTCTGCCACTCTATTCCAGAGCTACTTAACCCTGTTGGTGATCTCTGAGCAGCTGCTTGTTGTGTTCTTGTTTTAAATAAATGTTATGTCTTTATACAGAGATATCTGTCTCGTGAGTTTTGTATTGTCTGTAGTTAAAGACATTACTGGCCATCTCAAATTATCCCACAACACCTTGTTGCTGAGGGTGGCACAGCACCAGTGACCCAAGTTCAATTCTGGCCTTGGGTCACTGTCTGTGTGGAGTTTGCACGTTCTCCCCGTGTCTGCGTGGGTTTCCTCCAGATGCTTCGTTTCCTCCCACAATCCAAAGATGTGCAGATTAGATGGATTGGCCATGTTAAATGGTCCCTTAGTGTACCAAGATGTGTAGGTTGGGGGGATTAGCATGGTAAATATGTGGGGTTACAGGGATACGGCCTGGGTAAGATGATCTGTCAGAGAGTTGGTACAGACTCTTTGGGCTTCTTCTGTACTGTAGGGATTCTATGATTCTGACACAAGGAACCTGGACCTCATGGCATTCATTTTTGAATATAAAACTAAGGTCAATCCTCAAGCCTTAACTTAATATTTTGGGTGTACTCTTGTCCCTGTTACAGTTGGGGTTAACACAGTAAGAAGTCTAACAACACCAGGTTAAAGTCCAACAGGTTTATTTGGTAGCAAAAGCCACTAGCTTTCGGAACGCTGTTCCTTCGTCAGGTGGATGGGAGGTGGGTGGGATTAATGATCACAGTTGGGGTTAGGCAGTGTCATCGAATCATAGAATCCCTTCAGTGCAGAAGGAGGCCACTCAGCTCATCGAGGCTGCACTGACAAAAATCCCACCCAAGCCCTATCCCTGCAACCCCACATATTTACCCTACTAATCCCCTGACACTAAGGAGCAATTTATCATGGCCAACCTAACTTGCATATCTTTGACTGTGGGCTGAAACCAGAGCACCCGGAGGAAACACACGCAGACACGGGGAGAACATACAAACTCCACACAGCCAGCCACCCAAGGCCAAGTCCCTGGCACTATGAGACAACAGTGTTAACCACAGTGCCACTGTGCCACGCTAGTGTCCCTTAGTTAAATGCTGGTGGAGGGGAGAGCAATGCTCCTGCTACTCCCGTCTCCACGCCATAGCTAAAGGAATGAAGCAATTATCATTTTGGTGGCAATTGATAGTAAATCTGCATCAAGACCAGCAAAATCTGAAAGGAGGTTTAGAATCTGTTCTATTTGGACAAGCCAATTTCCTAGAAGGATTTCAAGACCAGCATCTGACCCCTTCTGAATTTGCAAGGAATCTAATGCCTAGTTTAAATGATTGCCCTGAATCCCTGAGAAGAGGCTGGATCCAAAAACTGGCTCAGATATCTTCCTTGCATCTCTGCAGCAAAGGATATTGGTTCCAAAATTGGTACTATCTGAACTCAAATTTAAACCCGTAAATTGGGGGCAAAAGGTCCAGGTGCTACCCTATAGTGTCAGTATCAAATGCTCCCTGGATAGATACAGCATATGTCGAGGCAGAATACTCTGCCCAACAAAGTACTTTACCATAATCTGCAGGATTAATATGCATTAATGATCTAATAAAGGATCCTATTATTGGAATGAAGCATCATACTTAAAATGTCAAAGAATAAACCTTTCGTCAGATGACTATGCAGGGTAGATGCTTTTAATTGGTGTTTGGCTTGCAGAACTGGCACACTTGAAGCTTTTTGCTGGATAGACATGACTGATTGTTGTCGAGTTGGCCACAATTCGATATGTGGAGTGGGCTCTCCCTCTATACAGGACCTCCTGCTGACAGCTCGCCAAACAGGTGGGGACCGGCAAACCTCTGGTACATCTGCAACTTTTAATGATCAAGGTCCAATTCTTTCGGAGAATAAGGAAGCAAATAATGAAGAGGCTGCTAACCTTGGAAAATCAGCCAAACTGAGACTATCCAGCGTCTTTCAAGCGGATGGGAAAAATATCCATGTTTCCTCTTAATGTGTTACATCTTGACTGAAGCCACATGCGAAGCACGCCAGCAGTCTAACAGCTGGAGGGCTGGAAAATGGCCAACATAATATCAATTTTCATAGAGGGAAACAGAGCTCACTAATTGCAAGCCAATTAGCTTAACATCTGTGGAAGGGACGATTTTGGGGATTTGTAGTTAAAAATACAATTATTAAGGGATAGATATTCATTTTAATGTCCAACCTTGACTGTGTGCCCAGGAGGCCCAAAGTTTGCCAAGAGTTCTTCTTTGAGCCTCATCTACATTTTCGGGAGAGGGAGATGATGGCTCCACAGAGAGCTCACCAATTGAGAAAATTCAATTCTGTACAGCCTGCCTTTTTCAGCAGCCCCCTGCAGGTAAATTCTAATCGTGGAGGTGGCAACTCGGGTGGGAGAGGCAATTATGGGGATTGTGGATTTGGAGGTTGCAGCCTTGCTCTGCAGGAGATTTTTAAAAAATGATTATAAGATGTTCTTTAATTGGAAGTCGAAGGGGCCTCTGGTGAATCCTGAGCAGCCAGGCCAGATAAATACCTCATCCAATGGTAACATGTTTTGTAGAAGAGTCTTTTTACAGGGCCCAGACTCCTAATTACTTCGACTCCTACCCAAACCTTGAAAAATGGGCCTTACAAATGTAATAGTGAGCCCAAAGTCTGCACATACTGGAAGCTGGCTGTCCCACTGCTAAATTGATATAATTGGTGCCTGTTTCACACTCAAATAGGGTGCAATGTATATTGATTTGAAGCCCTAAACATCCAGCTTAAGAAAACAGGAATTACATGCATCTGACTCAAATTTCCGTTGCAAAAATTGCCTGAGATTGAGGAGGTCACAAATATGGTGAATAGGGGACATATCGAGGAACACCTTCAACAAAGTAGCACGCGGAGTTTATTAGAGGAAAGTAAGGAATATGAAATTAGAGAAAGGATAGAAAATTGAATTATAGTGAGTAGGAATTAAAGGCATTTTTTCAAAGTAGATGGAAATGGACGACAATGTCCTAAAGGTTTCACTGTTGCTGTTCATTGTGGATATTAATAATTCAGATACAGGACTACTAGGAATGATGACTAAAATTGCAGACAATACTAGGCAAGGAAACATAGAATCAAAAGAAATTTCAGGTAGATATTAATAAGGTGATAGGGTGGGATTAAAGAGATGGAATTCACTGTCAGTAAATTAGAGATTGACGAGGACATCATGTCAATCTTTAACAATGGGTTACATTGGTGTTGAAGGAAAGTGGATTCAAGGAATATGGGAGCAGGACAGTCATCTGGGATTAGGACTAATGATCATGTGGAAGAGGAACAATGGTATTGACAGGTTAGCTGGGCTAAGAGGCTTACTTCTGTGTTGTAATTTCTATTCAATTTTATGCAATAGGATAATAAGTTTGTTTGCAGTTCATTGCAACTTTATCCAGATAGTTCAGTCACATTAGTGAAAAGCAGGAGAGCTGCAAATCAAAGCTGGAAATTCATGATTGATGAGATATTTTTGAGGACAATGCTGCCAAAGGTGTACAGGAATACTGCTTTGTGCATATGTGGTTATTGCACTTAGTGAATTGAAAAGTTCAGACCATCAGGCAATTAATCTCGTTTATGAAAAGTTAGAATTGTATTTTTATTGTTTACAGGTTCTTCAGCAAGAATATCTTCATGGTCATTGCCATACTCTGCTCTTGCCTAGGGCTGGATCTCCTGTTAAGACCCAGACCAAAATCTCCAAGGTATTTTGTGAAGTTAACCTAAACCCTAAGTTTTATATTTGATTTTAGCATAGGTGAGCATAAGTTGTTTCACTCCAGGTATGATTCAAGTGACTGACTCGGAAGCTTTTATCAAACAAAGTTTATTTAAGAACACTGTTAGAATATAACAAAAATAAGTAGCATAACTTTTACCAATTACAAGACATGACACAGTATAACTCTTAACAACTAGCTCTCTCTGTTTCAATTTAAAACAATATCCCATAGACATACACCCTTCTTCAGAATTAGCATAAACACAAGTATGCTGACATGATACTGCATTTCCAGCTTTGTAACACCTATGGAAAGAAATTTAAGCCAGCAGTTTTCAGAGAAGGATATATCCTCAAAACAGCAAAACCTCAGAGAGCTAAAGCTCTCTGAAGCTCTCAAGAGCTGAAGCTCTGAAGTGAAGCTCAATGCAAACTGGAGGAACAACATGTCATCTTCCGGCTAGGCACATTACAGCCTTCCAGTCTCAACATCAAATTCAACAACTTCAGATGATTAGCTCTACCCCGCCTCGATCCCTTTGTTTTCATTTCATTTCATTTTTAACTGTTCTCTACCTTTTGCTTCTTTATTGTCTTTCTTTATTTTTCTTTCCCCCCAACCTTTCCCTCTATTTTACCCCTCCTCCTTACAATTCCCCCCTTTGCTTCCCCTTTCCCCCTTTTTCTCAATTTTATCTATATTCCACCCATCCCCCCCTCCCCCCACCCCCTCCCCACATCTTCATCTGTCACCCTCTGATTTTAGCTTCTTTGCCATTTGGCCATTCACACCCTTTATTCTCTCTATGGGCTGCCATTAGCAGCCTTTCCCCTTGTTTTTGTGGCGATGACTCATCTTTCATTCCCTCCCCCTGCAGTATGAATATCTCTCACTTTCTATGTCTTTTAGCTTTGACAAAGGGTCATCTGGACTCAAAACGTCAGCTCTTTTCTTTCCTTACAGATGCTGCCAGACCTGCTGAGATTTTCCAGCATTCTCTCTTTTGGTCTCAGAGAGCTAAACCCAGTCTCTGGCAGTTTCCAGTTTCCAGACCTCAAAGAGGGGAAAAGAGACAGATTTCTCTCTCTTAACTCAAAGCAGCATCTAAAACAGCAACACTTACCCAGCAAAGACTCCAACTCTAGAGAGGGGGAGAAAACACAATTGCTTCTCTCAGCGCTCAGCTTGATTCTGAAGAATGAAACTAAAACTGGACTTCTCTGTGAAAACATAGCTGTCCCCAGCCATATGATCTGACTTGTCAATTACCCCCAATCCAGCTCTACTCTGCCATCCCAGGGGAACACTGAAACAACAGAACACTGCATTAGTCCGGATTAAAACCAGCATGATATCAATTATATCACTTCAGTAACAATAAAGGACATTGGCTACAGAACATAGGGCTCCGACAAAATCCCAGGGACTGCTAAAACATCCTGCAGGGAAATATGACTAAAATACATTTCTTAAAGGCACAGTATCATCACACTCCCTCTGCACCTTCTCCATTGTTGGGCCTTTCCGGGTGATAATGCAATGCAGCATTCATTAGATAACAATGATATGCCAGTCAATAGCAATCATAGTAGTGCATGGGTCTTATTTCTATATTCATGTGTTGTTCCAGCCTGTTTCATAAGGGGGTGGCATGGTGAAACAATGGTTAGCACTGCTGCCTCACAGCACCAGGGACCCGGGTTCAATTCCTGGCTTGGGTCACTGTCTGTGCGGAGTCTGTACGTTCTCCCCGTGTCTGCATGGGTTTCCTCCGGGTACTCCAGTTTCCTCCCACAGTCCAAAAGACGTGCTGGTTAGTTGCATTGGCCATGCTAAATTCTCCCTCAGTGTACCCGAACAGGCACCAGAGTGTGGCGACTAGGGGATTTTCATAGTAACTTCATTGCAATGTTAATGTAAGCCTACTTGTGACTAATAAATAAACTTTACTTTAAAAAGATCATAAGGTAATAAGATCTAGGAGCAGAATTAAACCATTCGGCCCATTGAGTCTGCTCTGCCATTCAATCATGGCTGATAAGTTTGTTAACCCCATTCTCCTGAATTTTCCCCGTAACTTTGATCCCCTTACCAATCAAGAACCTAACTATCTCTGTCTTAAATACACTCAATAGCCTGGCCTCCACAGCCTCCTGTGGCAATGAATTCCATAGATTCACCACCCTTTGGCTAAAAGAAATTCCATCTCATCGCGGTTCTAAGGTGTCATTCCTTTTCTCTGAGGCTGAGTCCTCGGATTCTAGCCTTTCCTACCAATAGAAACATCTTCCCCAAATCCACTCTATCCAGATCTTGCAATATTCTGTAAGTTTCAATGAGATCTCCCCTCATCCTTCTAAACTCCATCGAGTACAGACCTAGAGTCCTCAAATGTTCCTCATACATTAAGCTTTTCATTCCCAGAATCATTCTTGTGAACCTCCTCTGGACCTCTCCAAGGCCAGCACATCCTTCCTTAGATACGGGGCTCAAAATTACTCACAATTCTCCAATGTGGTCTGACCAGAGCCTTATAAAGTCTCAGCTGTACATCCCTGCTTTTGTATTCTCGTCTTCTCATTTCATGGGTGTCATGAGTCAGGACAGAAGAGAGTAGAATTTGTCACTAAGAAACCATCCTTCTAATCATCAATAACTCAGGCATGGAGGACTTCTTTATATAAGGAAATCGTAACTATCATCTGAGAGGCAGATACTGTTGATGCTATGGATTGGTTCCGGGGATTTTAATTTTCCACATATAGATTGGAACTCGCATACTGTTAAAGGTTTAGATGGGGTAGAGTTTGTAAAATGTGTTCAGGAGAATTTTCTACATCAGTATATAGAGGTGCCAACTAGAGAGGATGCGATATTGGATCTCCTATTGGGAAATGAGTTAGGGCAGGTGATGGATGTGAGTGTGAGGAAACACTTTGGATCCAGTGGTCATAATGCCATTAGTTTCAACCTGATCATGGATAAGGATAGATCTGGTCCTCGGGTTGAAGTTCTGAACTGGAAAAAGGCCAAATTTGATGAAATGAGAAGGGATCTGGGAAGTGTGGATTGGCACAGGCTGTTCTCTGGTAAGGATGTAAATGGAAAGTGGGAGACCTTCA
Organism: Mustelus asterias; assembly: GCF_964213995.1. NCBI lineage: Eukaryota > Metazoa > Chordata > Chondrichthyes > Carcharhiniformes > Triakidae > Mustelus > Mustelus asterias. The sequence goes on from NC_135801.1 coordinate 71,967,116, forward strand.
AAGGAGACATTTTGAGAGTGCAGAGTTTGTATGTTCCTGTCAGGATTAAAGGCAAAGTAAATAGGAATAAAGAACCTTGGTTCTCGAGGGAGATTGTAACACTGATTAAGAGGAGGAGAGAGTTGTATGAAATGTACAGGCAGCAAGGAACAGATCAGATGCTCGAGGAGTATAAAAAGTGCAAGACGCTACTTAAGAGGGAAATCAGGAAGGCTAAAAGAAGACATGAGGTTGCTTTGGCAGACAGAGTGAAGGAAAATCCAAAGAGCTTCTATAGGTATGTTAGGAGCAAAAGGATAGTGAGAGATAAAATTGGTCCTCTTGAAGACCAGAGTGGTAGACTGTGTATGGAACCAAAAGAGATGGGGGAGATACTAAATGGTTTTTTTGCATCCGTATCTGAGGAAATGGGCATGGTGTCTACGGAAATAGGGCAAACAGGGAGGGAGGTCATGGAACCTTTACAGATTAAAGGGGAGGAGGTGCTCGCTGTCTTGAGGCAAATCAGAGTGGATAAATCCCCAGGACCGGACAGGGTATTCCCACGGACCTTGAGGGAAGCTAGTGTTGAACTTGCAGGGGCCCTGGCAGACATATTTAAAATGTCAGTATTCACGGGGGAGGTGCCGGATGATTGGAGGGTGGCTCATGTTGTTCCGTTGTTTAAAAAAGGTTCCAAAAGAAATCCGGGAAATTATAGGCCAGTAAGTTTGACGTCGGTGGTGGGCAAGTTATTGGAAGGTGTGATAAGGGATAGGATCTACAAATATTTGGATAGACAGGGACTTATTAGGGAGAGTCAACATGGCTTTGTGCGTGGTAGGTCATGTTTGACCAATCTATTAGAGTTTTTCGAGGAGGTTACCAGGAAAGTGGATGAAGGGAAGGCGGTGGATGTTGTCTACCTGGATTTCAGCAAGGCCTTTGACAAGGTCCCTCATGGGAGGTTAGTTAGGAAGGTTCAGTCGCTAGGTATACATGGGGAGGTAGTAAATTGGAAAGGACACTGGCTCAATGGAAGAAGCCAGAGAGTGGTTGTGGAGGATTGCTTCTCTGAGTGGAGGCCTGTGACTAGTGGTGTGCCGCAGGGATTGGTGTTGGGTCCATTGTTGTTTGTCATCTATATCAATGATCTGGATGATAATGTGATAAATTGGATCAGCAAGTTTGCTGATGATACAAAGATTGGAGGTGTAGTGGACAGTGAGGAAGGTTTTCAAAGCTTGCAGAGGGATTTGGACCAACTAGAAAAATGGGCTGAAAAATGGCAAATGGAATTTAACGCAGACAAGTGTGAGATATTGCACATTGGAAGGACAAACCAAAGTAGAATGTACAGGGTAAATGGTAGGACTCTGAAGAGTGCAGTTGAACAGAGGGATCTGGGAATACAGGTACAGAATTCCCTAAAAGTGACGTCACAGGTGGATAGGGTCGTAAAGAGTGCCTTTGGTACATTGGCCTTTATAAATCGGAGTATCGAGTATAAAAGTTGGAGTGTTATGGTAAGGTTATATAAGGCATTGGTGAGGCCGAATTTGGAGTATTGTGTACAGTTTTGGTCACCTAGTTACAGGAAGGATGTAAATAAGGTTGAAAGAGTGCAGAGAAGGTTCACAAGGATGTTGCCGGGACTTGAGAAGCTGAGTTACAGAGAGAGATTGAATAGGTTGGGACTTTATTCCCTGGAGCGTAGAAGATTGAGGGGAGATTTGATAGAGGTGTATAAGATTTTGATGGGTATAGATAGAGTGAATGCAAGCAGGCTTTTTCCGCTGAGGCTAGGGGAGAAAAGTACCAGAGGGCATGGGTTAAGGGTGAAAGGAGAAAAGTTTAAAGGGAATATTAGGGGGGGCTTCTTCACGCAGAGAGTGGTGGGAGTGTGGAATGAGCTGCCGGATAAAGTGGTAAATGTGGGGTCACTTTTAACATTTAAGAAAAACTTGGATGGGTTCATGGATGAGAGGGGTGTGGAGGGATATGGCCCAAGTGCAGGTCAGTGGGACTAGGCAAAAAATGGTTCGGCACAGACAAGAAGGGCCAAAAGGCCTGTTTCTGAGCTGTAATTTTCTATAGTTCTATGGTTCCAGGTATTGAAATAAATGGAACCCAGTGCAGTCTGAGAAAACTATGATATTGCCAGGATTTTATCAATAACATGCCATTCCCAATGTCGTAACCAGAACTGTATGCCACTTATGCTCTCTCTCTTTTCCCCATTTCCCATGCAATTACAACACACGCATGGAAAACACACGCGATTCAATGGCAAAGGAAGCTTTTCATTGGTGAAACCCACTGTTGGCTGACAATGCAACAAGTATGGGTGGGCTTCACTGCTCCATGCCCTTGACTTCCCACCCCTCTGTCCTCCTTTGCATCCCTCTTCCACTCCTCCATATCCCCCAACCTACCCGCAAACCTTTGACTCACCCTTACTGGTTCTGTGCCTCCATGCAAGTTCCGTTCTCCTGCTCCCCTCCCTTTTTTAACCTGGTGTTGTTAAACTTCTTATTGTGTTTACCCCAGTCCAACGCCGGCATCCCCACATCACCCCTCCCTTTTGACATAGAGCTCAACAAGAAAAAGCGCTAAGCTTGCACATAACTGCACAAGGCCAACTGGTGCATGCCACCTTGATCATGAACCAGGTGCCACGAGATTCACATGCGCCACTGACTTTATCCTGAGGGTGGGACATTATTAAAAACCATCTCACAGGAATGAGTGTTCATGGAATGCAAATGTAAAATGAGTATGAACATGCCACTGGCCCACAGCCAGGATTCATGCTCAGTCTGCCACAAACACACTTCCGATTTTATTTCTCCATCTCAACCGCCTGCCAGGAAATCAAGGTTTTACATTCTGACTAATTAATTCACCCCATGCCCCACGTTTCCCGTTCTTGCAGGGTCCATAAAATTTTACCTCCAGCTCCCTTCCCCACCCAGAAAAAGTGGTCAAGTATCTGGGTAGATCTTTGAGTATATCCAATAGTGCCCTCAACGCTGATGAACCTGTAACGTGAAGGAATTCTGATTTATTCTATGGGAAAACTAATGAAGGTGACTACGCAAGACGAAATGACTTACCTAGCATATGAGCATTATGTTCATCGCATCCAGTGTGCATCAGTTGTCAAATTGTTCTTTGTCTTCCCAGCTAGGATGATATGTGAGAAGGTGGTTCATTCTTTGTTGAACCAAGAGACAGGTCAGCCAGAACCCCCTTAACTACATGGGGCAGGCAACATTTTACTCATCACAAAGATAGTGACGATATTCATCTGAAACCAAGAAGTGACTGATTCTTGCAACATGCCTGTGTGTGAATATGAATGAGATCATCAACAAGTAATGTTTACTTCAAAACCCTAGGGATAAAATTGGTTCCAAGTTACAAAAATATAATCCAGTGGAAGCAGCAATTTGAGTATGAGATATTCCAATAGTGGGATGGATTATGTAAGCTTTTTCCATACTTTCATTAACATTAATTATATTTTCTCATGTTCAGGGCTAGATCTGGTTTTCCCTGTGCATCAACCCAGCTCTTTCAGTCCAGCTTCACATGCCACCCAGGAGGGATATATTAAGAGTTTAATCTCTAGGAGGACAAGGTTGACCTCAGTTTATATTCATTAATTTGTCACTAAGCTCATTAGGATGATCATTTTTTTTGCTTACAGTGGAGAGTATTATCTTTCCTGCAATTATCTTCTGAACGCTTCCCAAGTGTAATGGATGGCACGGTGGCACAGTGATTAGCACTGCTACCTCACAGTGCCAGGGACCCGGGTTCAATTCTGGCCTCGGGTGACTGTCTATGTGGAGTTCGCACGTTCTCCCCGTATCTGTGTGGGTTTCCTCCGGGTGCTCCGGTTTTCTCCCACACTCCAAAGATGTGCAGGTTAGGTTGTTGGGCATGGTAAATTGACTCTAGTGTCAGGAGGATTAGCATGGTAAATATGTGTGGTTATGGGAATAGGGCCGGGGTGGGATTGTGGTCGGTGCAGTCTCAATGGGCTGAATGGCCTCCTTCTGCACGGTAGGGATTCTATTCTATGGAATTGGAGATTCTCTCTATTCAGATAGGGAATGTCCTGATTCTTCAAACTGATTAGTCTGCAGAAATAGGTGTTGGCCTTCAAAGAGCTTGGAGCAGGCTGAAAGAAAATAGATATGGGCTGAATTGCAGCCTTATTTTAAACTCACGGACAAGCGCAGCTATATTTCCAGACCATAGTCTTTATTCGAATCTTACAAAGAAATATCTCTGTGAAATCAGTAATTGAAACAAAGGAAGGAAAAAATGCAGACTGGAGAGGGGGAGGTGGGAAACTGGGAGATTGAAACAGTGTCCAGCAAAGTTTGCAGATGAGCCGATGGCTTTGTGAATGCGCATGTCATGAATTCCACTAAATCACCAGGATAATGTTGCCAACCCAGCAGGAATGTCCTGTGGTCTCCAGGGATCTCCTGGACATTGCAGCGAGCAAACTGAACGAAAACTACAATATTGAAATGTTTTGTGTGCGGTTCTCATCTTCTTTGAACATTTTAATTTATTCATTATTTGAATGTTGGAAGTGGTGAAGAAAGACTGTTTGATTTGGCTGGATGGTTAGTGGCAGGAGGTTATGGGATAATCTGGAGTTGGTGGCCCTACATCAAGATTGGCCAATCATGCAGTAGTTTGGAAGTCAGCATTGTTATAACTTTGCCTCCACAAGTCTCGGTATTCTCTGTACAGTATACAGTTTATTCTCCTGGGCATTTCTGAAGCTGACACTATTGGAATCTTCTACATTTCAAAAACCAAAATGGTAGCTTTAAATACCATTTAAAGCTTTAAATGGTAGCTTTAAAGCTTCCTGCCAGTGGTGAGAATCATGGTGAGTGGGGGCACCAAATTTTGGCGTATTGGAAAAAGTTCCGTTTGTGTGGAATTAGTTTGGAATTTCGTTCCCCTGACTTTGATGGCAGATTAAACGTGGGTCAGGTTCCCTGCTGATCTATGTTGGGAATCAAATATACAATCATTTGCATCTCATGAATGCTCATTAGAGAGGGCAGCTCACCAGAATTATGTTCCCCTTCCAAATTAGGCACTCCACCAGTGGATAAGTAGGATGATCTGTTTCCCGACTGAATGGATACAATCTTATCAAAAAATGACAAAGTATTGGTTTCGGCACAAAAAACAAAGTAATTCCTGTCAACGGCGCCAGCATGTTTTCGGGCCGAATCTTATGCCCTATTAGTATTAATTTTTCTGCATAGAAATTCAGAGTGGCTTTGAGTTTAAGGGCCACAGGCAGTGGGTGCCCCCACATTCCATGTGGTGCCAGCTCTTGCAGGATCTGGCAGAGGTGGTCCACCGTCTCCCAGTACAGACAAGCCTTCTATGGCACTGCATCTCTGACATCAGCAGGTAAAATGACTGACATCGGAAAACCGTTGGCCTGTATCGACACATTAGTGACAGGCCCAAATTCTCCTTCCTCTCCTGGGCGCTGGTCATGGCCAGATGCCGCGGCATGTCGGTATCTATGCCAATAAGTAGGATAGCCAACTCTAGAGTCTCCATGATCTTCAGACAATGCACTGTAAAGAAGAGAAAACCACAGTGAGTTATTAGGGTTTGTGAGAGAGTCCACACTCTGCTCCCTCAATTCCTCTAGGGCTACCACCCAGTCGCAACACACTCAGTAGGTGCCTCAATGCCTTCCCTCACACCCTCCACCCAGAAACTATTCACATCTCCACATTGGTCCCTGCCAACTCTTGCAGGATGCAGCGCGTGGACCCACCATGGTCTCAGTGGCACCAAACGCCTGCATTCCCCCAACCCTCCCAAAGAAACTTGGCATCACGTTAGAGGGCAGTCGAGTGACTGCATGTGACCAGTGTTTGCATTTTGACTGGGGACCTCAGCGATGCACTCCATCATGACCTCGACTGGGGTCAGTGCCGGATTTAGGCATAAGCTAAACAAGCTACAGCTTAGGGCCTCACAATCCGCAGCGGCCTCACAAAATTTCAGAAGATTTACAATGAAGAGAACATTTAAGAGCGGATACCAGAAAAGAAAAAGAAAGCACCAGCTTGAAGAGCAACTCAAAAAATTACCGAAATTACCAAAATCTATGAGAGAGATCAAGCCAGCCAAATGATAAATATTTAATCAGTAAATGCATTCATTTGAAAATAATTTGTATTTTTCACTTTAAATACCTTGCTATTAAATAATTAAAAGGCATAATTATGTTTTCAATTTTTTTGTGGCGACCCAAGGTCCTGTTTTGGTACGCACCTTTGTGAGACCTTTTGGTGTAACTTTTAACAAGGGGCTTCCAAGCTTTATATAGCTTAGGGCCTCACCAAGTCTAAATCCGGCACTGACTGGGGTGTGTGATGAGAGACATCATCATCACGCCTCGCAAAACACATCAGTGTTGTCTGTGTGATGTTGCAGCCTTTCTGAGAATTTCAGCATAATGCTTGGGGCAGACACTTGCAAAGGGTTAAAATGTGGCCTCCAATAAATGGTTGTGCTGTTTGGCTACACAACATTTATTGGCTTAAGGGGAGGCTGGGGTGGCTGTCCAGTCAAGTGTCTCCCTCTTGTGGCAGATGAGGAACAGTTGAATCATGCAAGGGCAGCAATTAGCACATTCAGCTCATTCCTAGAGGGCATCCTGTTTCTCCCAGGTCACAAGTGGTGCGGAGCTGAGCAGCCTTCCATGACCTATTGAGATCTACCGTTACGCGCAAGCACCCCTGACAATTGGTTTGGGACTCCTGGGCAGCTTCTGCCCTTTGTCCTGGATTCCAATCACACTGCAGTCATCCTCCCCCAAGTGTGAGGCTCTTCAGACAGCATGAGGGGAGACGCAGCCCATTCCTGAATCCCCCACTCTGCTCTGACAACCTGACCTCACATGGAAACAACCCCCCCCACTTCCACCTGGGTATCTCACAGTCACCTCCAGTGCTGAGCCCTTTGTTTTCAAGCCTTCCCACCCTGTTGCCAGCCCCTCAGCTGCAATATAGAAAGGAATCCAGGATGGAAGATGCAGGAAGGGCTGCCTGCATACCAGCCTTCACAACCCCTTTAAAGCAAGGGGAGTCCCAACTTCAAGAGAAGGCAAGGCCTACAAGTGACTCATCCTGACCCCTCTCCCCGAAATGGTGATTCTGGGAACACTACCCCGGCCCCGAGTTGAACAAATCTGTATCCTCCAAGTCCTCCCTGATGCCCGCTGAGCACGGCACAGCACGTAGGGTGCTGACTGCCTGAGCGCTCAGCTCTGAAATCCCCCTCAGAGGTGATGTGCCTCTGGGCCTGGTCATCCCACAGCTGCTGGAGCTGCAAAGGCAGAGTTGCGAGTATCAGGAAGAGATGACAGCAGCCCTCCCTGCAGTGCAAGACTGATTGGAGGAGTCCCATCGCCTACTATCCGAGGAGATGGTGGATTCACTGCAACGCACCGAGGCTGGCACTATAAGGCATCTTCAATCCTAACGATGGGGCCTTCCTTGGCAGTAGCCTAGGGATTGTGTGCTCAACGCTACGAAAATGCACATCACTACAGAAGTGCACATCCTCAAGCAATTGCTCATAGTACAGTCCTTTTAACCATAATGCCAACATGTCAGTGGTCATGGCATTCTTCAAGAGGTTGAAATGCTAATACACACACAGATGCACCCATGCTTGCATTACAGCAGCAATGTTGGAATCCCATCTGATGTCGCTATCAGGCAGACTGGTCCCAGAATTGAATCCTGGCTTGATAGATCAAAACTTTTATTTTTTTAAAGAAATGTGGATAAGCAGTCAGTGTGGACTGCTGATTAACTTTCACTCCACATGAATAGCTTGATTATAATGCACTACTCCGTCACCCCACCTTAATCGTCTACTCTAATGTTCTCATTACACAGTCCTTGTAAACCAATAGGCAAAATGTGAATAAACACACCACACTCTGAAACCAAGTGGTTGATTCTCCGTCTGTGGGCACATGAACTAGGATGGCCCATGAGGTAGTGGGATCCGGAGTGCCAGGATTTGCTTCCTTTTCTTTCCTTCTCTGCTGCTGCTCTGCCTCATCATAAAGATGTTGCAGCTCAAAATGTGGTACATCTTGATGGGCAAGTTGTCACCACATTGAACGATTGTTAGCAAGCTCCTCTCAGTCATTAGTGTCAATGTTGCTACACTTCAAGGAGAGCTTCAGAGTGTCTTTGCAGTTTACTTTCCCCCTCCCCTGGAACGCTGGCTAGAAACGAGTTGAGAAAACAGGGCCACGCGGGAGTGATGATTTATAGTCCTCCGAACAGGGTGAAGAATTTACTATAGATTGTAGATTGTAGATCGCAAAAAGTGTTTTATCTTAGAACCGTTGTGCCAAAATAAATTTGCTGCAGGATTTGCAAAGTTCACCAGAACAGCTTCATTCACTGCCACTGTTGTTGCAGTGTATATTCTGGTGAAACATCCAAGTTATCATTTTGCTCTGTGGTTCGGGATTCTGGTGTCAGGGTCTAAAACAAGCAGAGCACCACACTGTGGGAGAAACAATCATGCATCAGTGGACTTCCTCTAAGTGGCCAATCAGAGGCCAGAGGGCAAACTCAGTGTTGAATTGGTCAGCCCATGAAGCTGGGGATCCAATAGGATGACTTCCAGCATGGAAGAAACAGCAGATTGTCTTTTTCAGGGTGGGGAGGAAGAGAGGCACCTTAAGATGGAGGCTCCCTACTCCAACTATTTTAACTGTTGCACCACCCCCTTTAGGCCCACCCCTCTGGCCCCACCCCCTTGGCACTGCCCGATGCCCGGTGGACAATGCCAAGGTGCCATTTGGGATTTGCCCCTTGGGCAGTGTCAGGAGACCAAGCTGGCAATGCCCAGGGGACACCCACTTACACCTGACCCTCTAGGGCCCACCTTCACTCCAGTTCACACCAGTTAGGATATTGGCAGAAGAGGTAATCCCTAGATGGGGAGTACCCCTACAAATCGATTCGGACCAAGGGACGCACTTCACCGGAAAGGTGGTAAAAACAGTATGTCAATTAATGGGGATAAAACAAAAATTTCACATCCCTTACGACCCACAGAGTTCTGGAATGGTGGAACGCATGAATAAAACATTAAAAAATGCATTAGCTAAAGCCATACAAACATCGGGGAAAATGTGGACAGAGGTATTGCCCACTATACTAATGAGATTAAGGGCTACCACAAACCGGACCACCGGATTAACCCCTTATCAGTTAATGACAGGACGGGCGATGCAATTACCCGAAAGCATCATAACAGGTGGGACCGATGTAGGTCCACTAATAGATAAAATCAGGAGATATGTTCTTGAACTAAGCACCCAACTAAAAGGGATGCGCAAATTGGTAAAGGACAATCAGGAAATAAAAGACGCAGAGAGAGAGCTTGAAATGCTCCCTGACGTCCCAACAGCGGGAAGTCGCGACCTAGTAAAGACATTACCTGACAAACCAGGGTTTGCACCAAAATGGAATGGGCCATATGAAGTTATAATTAGTGGAGACACCTGTGCCTGTATAGACATAAGAGGGAAAGGGGTCTGGAAGCATTGGACACATCTAAAACTATACAAGGGGACAAATAAGTAATTAAATTGATGAACTAACGAAAATGCTTTCCTCAACACAGGCAAAGACAGCAAGAACGACTGGCGCACGCGGGTTGAATAGACACTATAACTTGTAAAGATTATATGAACTATAGTGTTAGGATTGATACTTGCTCGTTGCGGAGATGTATGTAATCGCGTATGTAACTGTACTACTTTGCGTTGTTGCGACTGTAAATTTAACTGGATTGGAGGATAACTTGTTTTACAAAGCTCACATACATTTACACGGGAATCGAACTGTATGTTACCCGTTAGCACAATCGGTTGAAGCCCTATTTGTAGCCACCCCTGGGTGGACCCCTCATGACTTATATACCGTAGATACATCAGATACACCCTGTAAGGGACAAATTGGCAAATATAAAAGAAGTATACAGGGGAGATGTGTGGGACTTGTAAACCCCACAGATCCTATGTGCAGGGGCTTCCAACAGGGGGGAGGAAAAGCTTGTTCAGATACTGCAAGCTATCCGCTTTGTTTTACGGGGCAGGGATGGGGATGTGCCTATGCCTTGGTCCCTAAGAATGATTCCTGCGTACAGATGCAGTGCGTCCGTCAACATTGTCAGGTTGATAAGGGACAGTTTACTTGCACTTGTGATGAACAGAAATGTCTGAATATAACCGCGGGAAGACAGCTTATTTGTGGACAATGCAATGGAATTCATGTAAGCTCAGCCAAATGGACATACCCATTTGATATTTACCAGGTGGTGGGACCAAATGGGGAGTCAAGTAAACTGAACAATTGGCAATATGAACAAACTCATAATCAAGACACTAAATGTTACTGGGCTAAGAAGGGAAATGTGTTCCTCTTCAATGGTACTTACATGACAGAAACACCAAACCTCCCAAACCGTTTTGCAGTAGGAACAATCGGCCCACTGACTGTTCCATGCCCTCAGAAGGGGCATATTCGGAGGAGAATAGTAACTCGAGCTATCAGCAAAGAATTCTGTGCTGACTGGGAAGCCCCGGGCACAATGGGATCCTCACTGGGATATGGGTTCCTTGGAGCCTTATCTCTGGGGGGGTGGGGGGGGGGGTGGTGCGGCGGGGGCAGCAGGAGTGATTAGTGCAAAGAATAGGAATCATATTTTTTGTGGACTAACAGTCCTGGGAAACAGCACTTCAAAAGCACTGGAGGCTGTTAACCAAGAAATGGCTGAACTGAGATTATATGCACAACAGACACGATACGCAGTGGACTATCAGTTAGCACAACAAGGGGGAGTGTGTACAATTATAGGCAATAAATGCATAACCCATGTCATAGACGAGTCCTATAACATTACACAGGTCATCAATAGCATCAGAGAACAACTTGATAGCTTCAGACAGGGAACCAAGAAAGGAAGTAAGTGGCTGGAATGGCTAGTGGGGGGGTCCTGGGAATCTTACTTATTACAGCGACTTCTGACAGCGCAGAAACTGACAACGCAGAATCGCTGAGCAGAAACTGATAGCCAAATTCCGCACACATGAGGACGGCCTTAACCGGGATGTTGAATTTATGTCACACTATCAGTAAGCTCAGACAAATGGACTTGCCTCCTGGACTTGCTGACTGTCCTGTCTGGAGACAATACACATCTCTTTAACCTGTGCTTAATGTTCCCTCCACTCACATTGTCTGTATCTTTAAGATCTGGTTGGCTGTAGGGATTCGCATTCTAATCAGTATTCTGTAACTTGATTTTGTGTCTCTGTGCCCTGTTTGAGAGCAGACTTCCACTCCATCTGGCGAAGGAGCAGCGCTCCGAAAGCTAATGGTATTTGCTACCAAATAAACCTGTTGGACTTTAACCTGGTGTTGTTAAAACATTTACTGTGTTTACCCCAGTCCATCGCCGGCATCTCCACATCATGACTAGAATTGTGCCAGGAGCCAGTGTATACATCGAAGAAGAAACCCCGATGAAGATCCCTGAAGTCATCAGAAGAAACGAAGAAGAAAAGAAGAATTATACATATAAAAATTCTATTATTAGTCTAAAGATTAGTGAAACTCATAATCCGACCAAAAGCGGGGACTGAAGGAGGAAAAATATACAGATGGATACACATAAGATGGTGGCCTGGCACACAAACAGTCACCTGGGAAAGACACATTAAACGGACACTGACTCGTAGCCCAGACAATTACTTAGGATTAAAGACACTCAGACAACTACTTGTAAATTAAAATATGCAGGAATTAGATACTGCAGGAAGCTAGTGGAAATAGGGACAAAAGGGTCTGGTAAAGAGATTAGCTACAGGTGGGATCGGGAATACAAAATGCAGGAAAACCAATTACTGTAAACAACTGTATGAATAGACCGAAACTAAAGTCATTGATAGTCACTGACGTAGGAAATGTATCCATTCATAGAACAATGCGATGTTAACATGCTTATGTCTGTATCTGTCTGTATTTGTCTATAACGATGTGTTTAACGATCGATCACCTACTTGATTACAACGATGTGATAATGGCTAGATGTCTGGTCCATCTATTGTGTAAAGGGTATAAAGATGGACCGCTCCTATTGTCTCATTGAGAGAAGGTTTGCTGCTTGTTAGTGCCTTTTCTCCACGAAGCTTCGTTTAATAAAACTGTATTGTTGAAACCTTCAAGTCTGACTCACAAGTGACATTTTTCCCACAACACTGCCCATCCTGAGTTGCCTGAGGGAAGTTGAGAGTCAACAAACACTATGGCTCTGGAGTCACATGTAGGCCAGACCAGGTAAGGATGGCAGGTTTCCTTCCCCAAAGGACAATAGTGAACCAGATGGGTTTTTCTGACAGTCGACAATGGTTTCATGGTCATCATTAGATTCTTAATTTCAGATATTATTTATTGAATTCAAATTCCACTATCTGCTGTGACAGGATTCAAATCTGGATCCTCAGAATATTTGCTGAGTTTCTGGATTAATCGTCCAGTGATAATACCACTAGGCCATCGCCTCCCCTGTGGCTGTAGTTGAATAATAAGAAGTCTCACAACACCAGGTTAAAGTCCAACAGGTTTATTTGGTAGCACAAGCTTTCGGAGCACTGCTCCTTCATCAGGTGAGTGAGGAGCTGTGTTCATAAACAGGGCATATATAGACACAAACTCAATTTACAAGATAATGGTTGGAATGCGAGTCTTTACAGGTAATCAAGTCTTAAAGGTACAGACAATGTGAGTGGAGAGAGGGTTAAGCCGTCCTCATGTGTGCAGAACTTGGCTATCAGTCTCTGCTCGGCGATTCTGCGTTGTTGTGTGTCGTGAAGACCGCCTTGGAGAACGCTTAACCGAAGATCAGAGGCTGAATGCCCGTGACTGCTGAAGTGCTCCCCGACAGGAAGGGAACACTCCTGCCTGGTGATTGTCGAGCGGTGTTCATTCATCCATTGTTGTAGCGTCTGCATGGTTTCCCCAATGTACCATGCCTCGGGACATCCTTTCCTGCAGCGTATCAGGTAGACAACGTTGGCCGAGTTGCAAGAGTATGTACTGTCGCGTCTTCATATGTGTGGGACTTGGCTATCAGTTTCTGGTCGGCGATTGTGCGACAGTACATACTCTTGCGACTCGACCAACGTTTTCTACCTGATACGCTGCAGGAAAGGATGTCCTGGCAGGCCAAGCACCCCCCCCCCCCCCCCACCCCCCCACCCCCCACCCCACCCTGATGGCCAGCCGCAATCGCTGGCCTCCCTCCCTCGGTCACCAAGCCCGAGTGCAGAGTGACAGTGTGACACCTATCCCCACTGATCTCCCCCCCCAGACGCCCTGCCATTATAGGCCCTATATCCTCTGGCCCCACCTCCTTAGCACTGCCCGATGCCCAATGGGCAGTGCCAAGGTGTCCTCGATGGCACCCCCTTCACTCCAGCTTGATTGGGCTGTCAGCTTCCCCAAGTGGGGAGTTATTGTAAATCCTGCTGGAGTCCTGGGCCCGCTAATCAGATGTAAATCTCCATTATATAAATGAAGGGGGTGGGGGAGACTCTAGCAGGCCCAGAGACTTCAGTCCCGGGCCCACTAATCAGATGTAAAATTTTCATTTATCTCATTTATTCAGCTCCATGCCAATTTCTGGCGCAGAGCTGATGGTGCCGGAAATATGGCAGCTGGAGGCTCACAGAGCCTGTGGCACCCAGCAGGAAACCCACTTGAGCCTCCCAGCCCATTGCGCTATATTTTGGAAACCATTTCCATGTAAAATCTAAGCTATTTTCTTATACTTTTCCTCCTTACTGTCACTTTCTGCCCTCGAGGCTGATCAGCAGATCTGTCAAAGTTGGATAGGCCACACGCATGAAGTTTTCTTTCGCGAGTCAGATGGACATTTAAGGCATAGATTTCCACCACAAACAGGAATGCAGTGAAAGGAGTCTGTTTGAAGTCAGCAATATTCTTAAGTCTGTTCCCAATCACTGGCCTTCTCCACAACCCCCCCTGATCGCTGGCCTTGTAGACCTCCACCTCCTGGATGTCCCTGGGCCAGCCCCGATATCTCCCACCCCCGGCCAGCCCTGATCTCTCACCAATCCCCACCTCCCCCCTGCCACCGATCCCATGACCAGCCCCGATGTATCCCCCGCACCCCCGGTCAGCCCCGATTTTCACCCCCTGACAGTCCCGATCCCTCCCTTGCCCAATGACTACCCCTAACACCCTGCCCCTGGCAGCCCCGACATCACCCCCACTCTGATGGCTAGCCCTCAATCCCTCCCTCCCCCACCGATCCTTTTATAGCTTGGCAGCAGGTCCCCCCACTGATCGCCCCCCCCCCCCCCCCCCCCCCCACCCCCACCAGTAGGCCCTACCCCTTGGCAATTCTGTAGATGTTATGGACAGAGTTTAACGTGCATTGTTAATGCTGAAAATGTTAACTTTAAATGAAAGGCATTTAAAATGCTGGTTGCTGAGGTGATGAGATGGAAGTTTGCATCTCCACCTTGACAGACATTTGCACAAAAGAATGTATTTTATTCGGCAAACTTTGGCAGTTTTATTCCTTGGAGTATATGTCTGTGGCAGCATTTGATTCTTGCCACCTGATTAAAAAAGATCTTTTCTGTTGCTGTTATGTTTACTTACTTCCTTTGTCAGTGTTTTTCAGCTGATTGGAGCTGTATTTTCTAATTTTAGTTTACATCTCCATAATCATCCTTATTTTTATTACGAGATGATTTACTGCACTTTAAAAAAAAATACCTCATCATATCAATAGGAGGAGCAATTCTAATGCATATAAGGAAGACTGGATTGCATTTCTTCCTGCTCAGATTTAAAATGAAAGATAAGCCGTTAACTGCATTTTACTTTATACTTTCCTTGCACTTACTCGGGTAACTGTAAATGTTAGCAATAGACAGATCATTACTGATTATATCAGAACATGGTCTACTTCAAACTGACAATAAATATAAGTTTGAACTGTCTGAATCTCAAGCTATCCGCAGGATTGAAAATAAAACAGAAAAGCGTTTGAAATACGCAGGAGGGCAGGCAGCATCCATGGAGATAGAAACAGAGTTAATGTTTCAAGTTGAATATGTCTTTCCTTCAGAATTGAAGGATAGGTTTTATGCTGTTGAAAGGGATGAGGGGAGGAAAGATAAAAGGGAATGTCTGGGTTAGGTTAGAGAGTGGAAGGGATTAAGTGACAAAGATGTCATTGAGTAAAAGACAAAGGGAGTGGTAACAGCGGTGATAAAGAAATAAAGGGTGGGATTTTCTGGCCATGTTCGCCACAGGGTCCGAAAATCCCGCCTGAGGTCAACAGATCAGCGTCCCACCCACTACGATTCCTGTGGTGGGCGAGATGGGAAAATTCCGCTCAAAGAGTGGGGTTTTCTGGCCACACGCATCCCAAGACTGGAAATTCCCACCTGAAGTCCTGAATGGTATACTGAAATTTCTGTCTCGCCTGTTAATTCCCACGGTGGGCAGGACCAGAAAGCCTTGCCCAAACTATTTGTTCAGACTTGGTTACTGAGACTTGGACTGAGAATGGCAGAATAGTCAGTCCAAGAGCAAAAACATGTAAAACAGAACTAAGAGCAGCGCAGAGTGAAAAACCAGAATGATAATGGCGAATAAAGTTCAGGCTCTGAAATTGTTGAACTCAATGTAGAATCTGGAAAACATTACTGGAAGATGGGGTGCCATTCCTCAAGCTTGTATTGAGCTTGGCAGAGGACAGAAATGTGAGCATGGGAGCAAGGTGGTGAGTTAAAATGGCAAGTTACTGGAAGCTCAGGGTCATGCTTGCAGCCTGAACTGAGGTGTTCCAAAAAGCAGTCACCCAATCTGAGTTTGGTCGCCCCAATGTAGAGGAGACTGCAGCCAATACAGGAAACTAAATTGAAAACAGTACAAGTAAATCGCTGCATCACCTGGAAGGGGACAGTAAGAAGTCTCACAACACCAAGTTAAAATCCAACAGGTTTATTTGGAATCACAAGCTTTCGGAGTGCTGCTCCTTCACCAGGTGAGTTGAGGTGGGTTCACAAACACGGCATATATAGGCAAAGACACAATTGCAAGATAATTACAGATTGGAATGTGAAGAATGATTGGAATGTGAATCTTTACAGGTAATCAAGTCTTTACAGGTGCAAACAGTTTGCGTGAAGAGAGGGATAATCACAGATCAAAGCGGCATGAATTGTCTCAAGCTAGGACAGTTAGTGGGATTTTGCAAACCCAGGCAATATGGTGGGGGTGACAAGTGGCGTGATATGAACTCAAGATCCCGGTTGAAGCCATCCTCATGGGTGCGAAACTTGGCTATCAGTTTCTGTTTGGCGATTCTGCGTTGTTGTGTGTCTTGAAGGCTGCCTTGAAGAACGTTTACCCGAAGATCCAAGGCTGAATGCCCTTGACTGCTGAAATGCTTCCCGACTGGAAGGGAACACTCCTGCTTGGTGATTGTTGCGCGGTGTACGTTCATCTGCTTTCGCAACCTCTGCATGGTCTCACCGATGTACCACGCCTCGGGACATCCTTACCTGGAAGGAGTATTTGGGGCCTTGGACAGTGAGGAGGGAGGAGGCAGCTTCCCAAGGTACCTTTGCATGCAATCACAGGAGTTTTAACACCTACCTACTCTCTTTGATATACTTTGATATTTATTTTATACTTTGATATTTATTCAGTTAAAGATGTTGTGTAATGTAAAACTGAAATGTATTCAGTCCATTCACTGGCATTTTTACAAATATAATAATCGACTTAATATTGAACTTGGCATGCTTTGTGCTGAATTTCTCTTTAACTGACTCACAGGGGACAGATCAGTCACTAAGTGCTGGGAACCCAGAATTTGGGATGTTATGTTGATATGTCCAGGGGCACTGGTCAGTGAAGGTCAAAAGGACAGATAAGCCTTTGCTGGAATCAGGGTGGTTCATTAGATGGGTGGTGATGAGGGGGAGGTGTTGATTATGGAGTGAGCAGCAGTGAAGGAGCGGGTTGACCATGGAGGAGGAGTGAGGAGTGAAGAGTGAAGAAGGTGGAGTGCGGTTTGGGTGGGCTGCTGATCTTTGGCTGGGTGGGAATTCTGGAGCCTGATGGAATCAGAGGTCAAGGAGAGGATGGGGAGAAATCAGATGTCTGAACGAGTGGTCAGAGGCCTGAGAGGGTGGTTGTTGGAGGTCTGATTGGGGGCATGTCGTGAACCTTATGGTGGGATGTGGTTGGGAGAATCTGGGGCTGTAGAGAGGGAGCGGGGAATTGGAGGGGTGAGGGGATCAGAAACTGATAGAAACTGACTGCATCAGGGAACTGGAGCAGCGCTTGATGACCTTAGTCTAGTCAGGGAGAATGAGAGACAAATAGACATGAGTTATAGGCAAGTAGTTACACCGGGGCCTCAGGGGGAAGACACGTGGGTCACAGTTAGGAGGAGTAAAGGTCATAAGGGTAACGTACCAGAGAGTATTCCAGTGGCTGTCTCTCATAATAGGAAGGGCTCAGCGACAAGTGTGAGAAGGGAGGGGAGTGAGCAATTAATGGAGGGGTCACCTGTGGTTGTCCCACTCCAAAACAAGTATATTGTTTTGGATAGTGTGGAGGAGGATGACTCTCCAAGGATAAGCCACAGTGATCAGGTCACTGGCACACAATCAGGCTCTGTGGCCTGGAAAGGAAAGAGAGAGGTTAGGAGAGCAATAGTGGTGGGGGACGTGTCGGTTAGAGGCACGGACAGGCAATTCTGTGGGTGCGAACAGGACTCCAGGATGGTAGTCTGCCTACCTGGTGCTGGGGTACTGGATGTCTCCGAGCGGATAGGAAGCATATTAAAAGGGGAGGATAAAGAAACGGATGTCATTGTACACATTGGTGCAAATGACGTAGATAGGAAGAGCAGGGGGATCATACGAGAGCAATTCAGGGAGTTGGGAAATAGGCTAAAAAGTAGGGCCTCCGGGGTGGCAATCTCTGGGCTGCTCCCAATGCCTAGGGCCAGTGAGGCTAGGAATAGGGAGATAGTACAATTGAACGCTTGGCTAAAGGACTGATCCAGGAGGGAGGGTTTCATATTCCTGGATCACTGGGACGTTTTCAAGAGAGGAGGGCACCTGTACAAGAAGGACGGGTCACAACTAAATTGGAAGGGCACAAATATCCTGGCTGGGAGTTTTGCTAGTGCAGTTCGGGTGGGTGTAATCTAATATGGCAGGGGGGTGGGGATCAAAAAATTATGCCTACAAGTGTAGAGGCTGGGGACGAGCTTGGGGCCAGGACAAGGCTGGCAAAGAAGAAGAGCACTCTGGGGGAGGATGACCTCACTGAGCCTGGAGGTCTGGAGTGCATCTACTTCAATGCAAGGAGCGTAGCAGGTAAGACAAAAGAACTTAGGGCCTTAATGCATACGAGGAATTTGGATGTGGTTGCGGTGGCAGAGACTTGGTTGAAAGAGGGACAGGACTGGCAACTGAATATTCTGGGGTACAAGTGTTTTAGGCGAGACAGAGGAGGGGCCAAAAGAGGTGGGGGAGTAGCAGTATTAGTTGGAGAGCATATTACAGCGGTGCAGAGGGAGGACAATTAAGAGGGGTCGTGTAACGAGTCACTGTGGGTGGAGCTCAGAAACAGGAAGGGCGCAGTCACTACGTTGGGGGTATACTACAGGTCCCCCAACAGCCCAAGGGAAGTGGAAGAACGGATATGTCAGGAGATAATGGATAGGTGCAGGAAAAATAGGGTTGTTGTAGTGGAAGACTTCAATTTCCCTGGTATAGACTGGAAATCGCGTGGGGCTGGGAGTCTGAATGGGAAGGCATTTGTAAAATGCGTACAGGAAGGTTCTTTGGAACAATATGTAGATAGCCCGACTAGAGAGGGGGCTATACTGGACCTAATACTGGGGAATGAGCCCGGTCAGGTCTTCAAAGTTTCGGTAGGGGAACATGTGGCAAATAGTGACCACAATTCTGTTAGCTTTAGGATAGTGATGGAAAAGGATGAGTGGTGTCCCAAGGGTAAAGTGTTGGATTGGGGGAAGGCTAACTTGAGTGGGATTAGGCAGAAATTGGCAGCTGTTGATTGGGAGAGGCTCTTTGAGGGTAAATCCACATCTGGCATGTGGGAGTCTTTTAAGGAACAGTTGTTAGAGCTGCAGGATAGGCATGTGCCTGTAAAAAAGAAGGATAGGAAGGGTAGGATTCGAGAACCGTGGATAACCAGGGAAATTGAGGGATTGGTCAAAAAGAAAAGAGTGGCATATGTTAGGTCCAGGCAGTGAAAAACGGAGGGAGCTCTGGAGGAATACAAAGAAAGTAGGAAAGAACTCAAATGAGGAATTAGAAGGGCAAAAAGGGGTCACGAAATGTCCTTGGCAGACAGGATTAAGGAGAATCCCAAGGCATTTTATTCATACGTTAGGAACAAAAGGGTTGTCAGGGAAAAAATCAGACCTCTCAGGGACAAAAGTGGGGAATTATGCTTAGAGCCCAAAGAAGTAGGGGAGATCCTAAATGAATACTTTGCGTTGGTATTCACAAAGGAGAGGGATGTGTTGACTGGGAGTGTCTCGGAGGGGAGTGTTGACCCGTTAGAGAAAATCTCCATTACAAGGGAGGAAGTGTTAGGTTTTTTAGGGAATACAAAGACTGACAAATCCCCAGGGCCTGATGGAATCTATCCAAGGCTGCTCAGGGAGACGAGAGATGAAATCGCTGGGCCTCTGACGCAAATCTTTGTCTCGTCACTGGACACAGGTGAGGTCCCAGAGGATTGGAGGATAGCTAATGTGGTCCCGTTATTTAAGAAGGGTAGGAAGGATAACCCGGGAAATTATAGACCGGTGAGCTTGATGTCCATGGTAGGGAAGTTGTTGAAGAGGATTCTTAGAGATAGGATGTATGCGCATTGAGAAAGGAATAAACTCATTAACGATAGTCAGCATGGTTTTGTGAGAGGGAGGTCATGCCTCACTAACCTGGTGGAGTTTTTTGAAGAAGTGACTAGAATGGTTGACGAGGGAAGGGCCGTGGATGTCGTCTATATGGACTTTAGTAAAGCATTTGACAAAGTCCCTCATGGTAGGTTGGATCTCATGGGATAAAGGGGGAGGTGGCTAGATGGGTGGAGAGCTGGCTTGGTCACAGAAGACAGAGGCTGGTGGTGGAAGGGTCTTTTTCCGGCTGGATGCCTGTGACTAGTGGTGTTCCGCAGGGCTCTGTATTGGGACCTCTGCTGTTTGTGATTTATACAAACAATCTGGAAGAAGGTGTAACTGGGGTGATCAGTAAGTTTGCGGACGACACGAAAATGGCTGGACTTGCAGATAGTGAGGAACATTGTCAGAGGCTACAGAAGGATATAGATAGGCTGGACATTTGGGCAAAGAAATGGCAGATGGAGTTCAATCCAGATAAATGCGAAGTGATGCATTTTGGTAGAACTAACGTAGGGGGGAGCTATACGATAAATGGCAGAACCATAAAGGGTGTGGATACGCAGAGGGACCTAGGTGTGCAAGTCCACAGATCCTTGAAGGTGACGTCACAGGTGGAGAATGTAGTGAATAAGGCATATGGCATGCTTGCCTTTATAGGACGAGGCATAGAGTATAAAAGTTGGGGTCTGATGTTGCAGTTGTATAGAACGTTGGTTCGGCTGCATTTGGAATACTGCGCCCAGTTCTGGTCGCCACTGTTCTGGAGGCTTTAGAGAGAGTGCAGAGGAGGTTTACCAGAATGTTGCCTGGTATGGAAGGGCTTGGTTATGAGGAGAGATTGGGTAAACTGGGGTTGTTCTCACTGGAAAGATGGAGGATGAGGGGTGACCTAATAGAGGTGTATAAAATTATGAAAGGCATAGATAGGGTGAACGGTGGGAAGCTTTTTCCCAGGTCGGTGGTGACGTTCACGAGGGGTCATAGGTTCAAGTTGAGGAGGTTTAACACGGATATCAGAAGGACGTATTTTACACAGAGGGTGGTGGGGGCCTGGAATGCGCTGCCGGGCAAGGTGGAGGAGGCGGACACACTGGGAACATTTAAGACTTATCTAGATAGCCACATGGACGGAGTGGGAATGGAGGGATACAAAAGAATGGTCTAGTTTGGACCAGGGAGTGACGTGGGCTTGGAGGGCCGAAGGGCCTGTTCCTGTGCTGTATTGTTTTTTGTTCTTTGTTCTTTAATGGTGGGTAATCAGAGGCCTGATGGTGGTGTGGGTGTCCTAAGCCTAGTGGCAGGATTAGAGACCATAGGGGTGGAGAGAGGGGTGGTGGGAAGTCATAGTAGACTTGCCCCGTTGCTGAGACTCTTCAGGGAGGTAAGTGAATCCTGGAGGCAAGTGTGAAGGCACTTACTTCCTGAAACTGCCAAATCCTCTCCTCAATGGAGTTGCTGGCTTTCCCAATGCTTCCGAAACCTGACTGGCTTGAGTTAAAGTTGAAAGATGTTTGACAAGAAGGCTTGTGGCTTTGTTATCATATTTAAAGTTCCCAGCTTCCTATTTTGAGCAGATTTCTCACACATCAACCAGCCACCCAATTGAAACCTGACTGTTAAATGTCCTCCTTCCAAGTTAGTTAACATATAAACAACCTAAAAACAGGTAGGATTATAGATAGGTCTTTGATATAAGGGGCATGGTTTTCTGAATTGTGTCTCTCAGTCTGGCAATGATCTTTAATTCAACATCTCCGGCACTTAGCTGCCCTGCAATGAGAATAGAATAAAGTAGAACTCATAGAACTCATAAAATCCCTACAGTGCAGTGGGAGGCCATTTGGCCCATCGAATCTGCACCGACTCTCTGACAGAGCATCTTAACCAGGCCCAACCCCTGCCCTATCCCCCTAACGCCCCTGACCCCACATATATACCCCAATAAACCCCTTAACCTGCAAATCTTTGGATACTAAGGGACAATTTAGCAAGGCCAATCCACCTAACCTGCAGATCTTTGGACTGTGGTAGGAAACCGGAACACCCGAAGGAAATCCACGCAGACACGGGGAGAACTTGCAAACTCCGCAGTCACCGAAGGTTGGAATTGAACCCGGGTCCCTGGCGCTGTGAGGCAACAGTGCCAACCACTGTGCCACTGTGCCACCCTAGCAGTAAATGCACTGAAGATATCACACTCATCTAAATAGAAAGTGCAGGTTCCAGTATTGATCTGTGTCTGGGCCTTACAATTGTCCTTAACACTTCTGGGCTAGGAAAGAAAGAGATTGAGTTAAGCTGACCATCATCCAATGGTCACTGACTATACCAGGCTGAGCTTCAATGTTCCTCATGCATGAACAGCTGTCATTCTCACTGTTCAGCTGTTCAGCACTTCAGGGGCGGCACAGTAGCACAGTGGTTAGCACTGCTGCTTCACAGCTCCAGGGACCTGGGTTCAATTCCCGGCTTGGGTCACTGTCTGTGTGGAGTTTGCACATTCTCCTCATGGCTGCGTGGGTTTCCTCCGGGTGCTCCGGTTTCCTCCCACAGTCCAAAGATGTGCGGGTTAGGTTGATTGGCCATGCTAAAATTGCCCCTTAGTGTCCTGAGATGTGTAGGTTAGAGGGATTAGCGAGTAAATGTGTAGGGATAAGGGGGTAGGGCCTGGGGTGGGATTGTGGTCGGTGCAGACTCGATGGGCCAAATGGCCTCTTTTTGCACTGTAGGGCTTCTATGATACACTTTTGACTCCCCCTGTAACCAATTGGAAAATTAACAAATAAACAGATCAAGCAAACATGATAGCCCGTAATCTCGATTCACAGTCTTTTGAGTGTATCAAATAAACATAAGGTCAAATTAACAAACATAATCTAATGTAATTTCAAGTACTAGACTCGAAGAGGCTCTGTAACTGAAGGAAAATAGTCAAAAGAATTTTACCGAATCAAATTAGAAATGTTATTTGGGGGGCCAGTGAAGCACTCCAGCCCCTGTGGTATCTACTGGTCATGGAAGGGTTCCCTATTTATACTCTTTTTATTAGAACAAAAAATATCAATAAATTAAATGAAGGTGGTGGGGTGGGGGGATGCGGGGGTGGTGGGGGAGTGTTGGTGACAGACCTAGATGGGGCACTATCATCGAAACAAAGCATCAAAAAGGAACCTTAACTAACGAAACCAAAATGTCATTCCCAGGGGTGATGATGTACCCCAGCCCCCACGGCCCGGTTCCTAGAATCCTAGAATCCCTACAGTGCAGAAAGAGACCATTCGGCCCATTGAGTCTGCACTGACCGCAATCCCACTCAGGCCCTATTCCCGTAACCCTGCATATTTACCCTGCTAATCTCCCCTGACACTAGGGTCAATTTACCATGGCCAATCAACCTAACCTGCACATCTTTGGACTTGTTGGCAATGTCCCCTGGCACGGTTCAGGCTTCTGGTTGCAGAAGGCCTGAAGTGTGCCAGTGGACATTGCGTGCTCTCACTCCAAGGCCACCCAACCACAAATGTAGCCATGGTAGAGGGGCAGACAGTCGGATCGGACAACCTGTTCAGGTTTATATGTGAACACTGATACTTGACTCCCTGCACCAATGGAATAGTTCCCTGGCAACCGTTAATAGCCTCAGAAAGAAAGGAGAGAAAATTGCTTTCCTCAGTTGAACTGTCAGATAGAACACTAGGTGGAAGCACGATACCAGGTCAATGGTAAAGCCAGGAGCTATTGGTGATCCTGTACAACAGAGCTCACCTTGAAGTTAAGGCAGGCGACTGCGTAGACAGTTCAAGTTAGAGAAAATCAATCAAGTTTATGAGTTTCATTATTTGAAGAAAGCTTAAAGGAGAAATTAAATTGAATATTTGATCAGCTTTTTGAAATTCTCTTTTATGTTTTATAAGCACATTCATTTGACCAATCCTGAATTTTATCCTAATTTTAACCCTTTCCATATCTAGAGGAATTTTGAAACTGAACATATTGTTGTCTAATTTAGTTTGAAACCAGATTCTGGATCTTTTAATGCTGACAGCAAAATAAACCGGTGGCCCAAAAACATTTTTCCATTGTCTAATTTGCTGATAATTTCAATGTGATCCCAATTTTAGCCTAACTTTTCAGAGCTTTTGCCTAAATAGGGAAAAATGATTTCGAATGATCACATAGCAAGAGTTCAAACCTAGGAATAAAAAATTGTATCGTTAGGCCATAGCCTGACCGAAAAAAATCAATCATAAATTGATATTAAGGAGGGGCGGGACAGGGGTGAGGGTGGAATGTGAAGCACTGGCACAATGGATTCTATAATTATAGTGATCTAATTAGCTGAGCAACCCAAATTCCTTTGCATCAATCAGCAATAAAAATCAATCATGCTATCCTACCGTTCGTACTGACTTACCTACAACTGCATACGAGATGTGTTATTATTTTCCCAGCCAGTATTTTTAACTTCATCGATCGGATATGTTACTGGAGTTTTCTGTCGTGTATACGTACACACATATGGTACTAGTGTAGCCACAGAAAGTTAAGTAGAATGAAAAGCCTTCTTGGGAACCAGTTAATTATCGGTTTTGTAAGGTTTTGCACAGTTGTAAGGATTTCATGCTGAGAAACAGCACATCCTTGCAAAGAGAATAAATGATGGCTGCTTTCACTGTCCAGTTGGAACATTCTGATGAATGTTTCAGCTGCTTGTCACAAATGTGGCTATCTGCAAACAGTGTGAGAGGCACAGATAAATGTGTCTTCTATTCCAATGAACAATAGGTCCCTTCACAGTTGTGAACATTCTCATCCAAAGGAGAACCTGTGTTGGGTGCCATGAACGAGTTTCTGATCCATTCAACTTAGAGAGGAGATGTAGTTATAAACATGGGGAATGTAGATCGTCATTTTTAATAATTGTAACATTTGTCACACATTTTAAAGTACTGTACACTCTTTTATGTGTAGGGGCGGTGTGGGGGATAGGGAGGAGGGGGAGAGATGTATGGAATTTGCCTTGTGCACAATACATCCAGTGAGTTGGTGGAGTGATTACGCTGCATGCTGGCCTGTGCCAGCCGGACACATTCTGCAGCAGACCTCATCTGAATGGAATTGGCAAGCTCCAGGTGCCAAATGGGTTCCTGATGCAGCTGGCCAGATTGGGGCCTGAGGACTTCCGTTAACTCTGACACCAGGCTGACCTGAGGATACAAATAGGCAGAACTTAAAGTTTAAAGTTTATTCATTAGTGTCACAAGCAGGCTTCCATCAACTCTACAATGAAGTTACTGTGAAAACCCCCTAGTCGCCACACTCTGCCGCCTATTCGGGTACACTGAGGCCAATACACCTAACCAGCACGTCTTTCAGACTATGGGAGGAAACCCACGCAGACACGGGGAGAATGTGCAGATTCCACACAGACAGTGATCCAAGCCGGGAATCAAACTCGTGTCCCTGGCACTGTGAGGCAGCAGTGCTAACTACTGTGCCACCGTGCCTTGTACTCCTGCAGCTGATATAGGACCAGAGTTTGCATTGCACAGCAGCCTATTTCAAATGGGTGGGCTGGTTATACATTTACATAAATGTTTTACATACATTTTCATCATGGAATCTAGCATCAGGCAAGATTTGGGTGTCTGAGAGGCAGCTATGGTAACCGCAACTCTCCCATTCTATTTTCACCTTCTAAAGGGCAAAGGAATGAGCAAGAAGTGGTGACCTAGCCAATAATACTCCTGAAGCAAGTCTGTTCGCTGCTGTGACTTAGAATCCTATGAGGATTCAATGATGCAATGCTCAGAGGTGTAACAGACTTAAATACTTGTATGATTGTATAATATGGGGAGGTAATTTTTATCTAACCCACTTAGTGGAAATCTGGTGGGGTCAGATTGATGATCTATTCATCTTACACCCCACCCAATTTGGCTTCCATATGAACTATATACAAAATCAGGCAGTGTATGAAATAGGTGGCCTATCAGATCCGGTAATGTTCCCACAAGTCAGAATTACTCCCTGGGCAGAATTTTCTGTTCTGAAGATGGGAAAGCTGACATGGCTCCTGCTAGCCGGTGGGAAAGGTTGCAGTACCAAGTCATCCACTATTTAGCTCATTATGTATGCATAAATGAGCGGCTCGTCTCTTGTGGCAGGGTGGGCTGAGATTCATCCGGCCTGCCGCTACCTCATCGACGAAGGGCCGTACGCCATTTTTAAATGGCACCCGTACACACACCAAAGCTCTGTGCATAGCATCCTTAATCCTTATACTCAGCACATACAACAGGCATCATCTGCTTTTGTAACCATCCTGCTCGCAGTCTGTCCATCTGTCTTTTTTACAGGGCAAGATTGCAAAGAAAAAGAGGGAGAGATCCAAGACTGAAGTGGGGGTGATGCCAATGCTCAGGCTATGCACCCCCTTTGAACAGCAGGTGGCAGAGCTGGCTAGAGAGTATCGGTATTGTTCTTAAACCGAAGGTAAGATCGGCGTCTCCCAACAAGCCAGTGAGGGTCCATTGAATAGTTTTTACACACCCACTGACACTGTGGGCACCCACCTAGGTCATCTCAGACAGCAGGGTGTGGTTGTCAGCAGGTTGCTCCACCTCTGCTGTGGATGCCAGGGATGCAGGGTGGTAGTTGCAGGGTTAGGAAAATTAAGACATTTTGAGATGCAATGGTGGCATGGGTGTACACTCACTATAGATCTTGCACATCTGCAAATCTATTTTGTTTTTCTGAAAGTCTCATTTAGTGAATGGCTCTTCAATCTGATGCAATGCTCAGAGGTGTAACAGATGCCCCCTGCTTCACTTATCTTCTATCATGTGGGCGGCACGGTGGCACAGTGATTAGCACTGCTGCCTCACAGCGCTAAGGACCCAGGTTCAATTCTGGCCTTGGGTCACTGTCTGTGTGGAGTTTGCACATTCTCCCCGTGTCTATGTGGGTTTCCTCCGGGTACTCCGGTTTCCTCCAACACTCCAAAGATGTGCGACTTAGGGGGATTGGCCATGATAAATTTCTCCTTAGCGTCAGGGGGATTAACAGGGTAAATACATGGGGTTACAGGGATAGGGCCTGGGTGGGATTGCTACTGATGCAGACTCAATGTCACGAATGGCCTCCTTCTGCACTGTCGAGTTTCTATGATTCTATGTCCCTCAGGTCTATGGAGTTTCCCTCAATTTCAGTTCAGTAAGTTGTCTTTATGTCTGCAGAAGTGGCATGAACAAAGCCAGTTGCTCTATTAACATGGTGGTTGGGCAATTCATATGTAAGACTTGCATCAGTTGATCATATCATATGACATCATAAGTATAGATGTTACCGTTCTGTTCATATCCTGATGCTGCTGAACTGAGTTCTGTTCTTTGTGGATGTTACAGCTTTTAATGGTAACTGAATTTGGAATCATTCCAACCAGGTGCATTTTTCACTGGCCCCCATACAATATCTGTCCGGTGTGGGTTACAGTTTAAGTAATATTCTTAGCCATTTATGCCTAAAAATTACTCATTTAAATTTTCCACTTTATACCTGTGTGATGCAGAGCTATGGACCTAACGAGCACTTGGTGACTCCTGAAATGTCTATTGGAAGACAACTATGTAATGTTATAGTTCTGTGTCTAGTCTCATGATGCTGGCCTATTGCATATGCTGATCTGAATCCCTGTGTTAACTCTTAGAACATGGTTATCTAATTGAGATACTCCCATCAGTGTCCTCGGTGTCCACTTGTATATCTTAATCTGCCAGAATGAAAATGTGGAGGCCTCTAGCGGGATGAGAGCGATGCCCCACTGCATCTGCTGTGTGCATTTTATTATCAATAAATGCAGTGTCAAGGTTGACTGGGTCACCTCACTCCAGGTGCCATAGCAATGCTGGACATGAACTTGAGAAGTTCCAGACAAAGGCTGGGTCACAAGTATAGGGTGGCATGGTGGCACAGTGGTTAGCACTGCTGCCTCACAGCACCAGGTACGTGGGTTCAATTCCCGGCTTGGGTCACTGTTTGTGTGGTGTTTGCACACTCTCCCCATGTCTGCGTGGGTTTCTTCCGGGTGCTCCAGTTTCCTCCCACAATCCAAAGATGTGCAGTTTAGGTTGATTGGCCATGCTAAATTGCCCCTTAGTGTTGCAGGGTAAAAAGTGGGGTTGTGGGATAGGGCCTGGATAGGATTGTTGTCGATGCAGACTCAGTGGGCCGAATGGGTTCCTTTTGCATTGTAGGGATTCTATTTGTCAATGGTACCACTGAAGCTCTCTCTCTGCACACAAAGGCAACATGACTTGTAGACTTGCATCTATGATTGAGAGTGAGAAATTACAGTGATCCTGGGTCGCACCAAATGCCTCGGTGGAGTTGGTCTCACCTCCTCAGCTTCTAGGTCTTAATGATGCCACACTGGCCCAAGTTCCTCAGGGTTCTTCCCTTTGCCCTGCCTGAGGAGGACAGACTCTTCTCCTCCTCCTCTGTCACACGAAAGCCATGAAGAAGACTGAGCTTCCTGCTGTCTGCACTCTGCACTCTTCCTCTTGTCTGTGGAAAAAACAGTCCAGAAACATGAGTGAACATTACCCTTCAATCGCCAAGCTAGGAAGTCACGGTGAAGCCGTTAGGCTAACTTGTTCCAGGCATTCCATTCTCAGATCCTCCCTTCAGCTATCGTACAGCCTTGAGGATTACTGGTAGCTGAGTTTCTGCACTCTCACCCACTTCACCCCTTCCCACCAATACTCCAGACATGGCAGTACATTCAATAGAGAGTTGGATCTGCATGAGTATTGCCAAGCATCATCAGCCTCAGTCAGGGCACCGTCACATTGCTTCCTTTGGAGTAGATGAGAGCCCAGCCATGCACAAATGTAATGGCAGTCACCACTGAGCTGTGTAAAGCATGAACCTCCCAGCAGTAATGCATGGGGTTGTTTGAAGCATTTTGAGTATATACTTTAGCTGTGGCCCTTTGATAGTTAGATCCTTCCAACCTTTGCACAGTCCAGTGAAAGAACCAAATAGTCAGCCATACCCAATCTACACTTAGCCCCAAGCTCTATTGAATTCTTGCAAGAATGCACAACGTGAATTAAGGTGCCCAAATCCTTCAATTGGCATTTGAGTCTTCCTAACATTTCTCAGTTGAGCCTTTCCCTCCATGTCCTGAAGTGGTTATTATTAGGATGCATCTCAATCGGCCCAAAAAGTTCAGTAGTCAACTTGTCCCACAATCCCTCAGAACCTTCTCCCAGCGATTTCTTTCCAAGGTTATTTTTCAACTGCATCGTTATATTAACTGTCAAAATGGTGCTGCTCCTCTTTTACTATACCAGCTTCCAACGCCTGTCTTCACTGTCCAAGTCCCTCCCATCATCCTGGCAGGGCAACATGTGCAAATTATCCTCCCTTCATTTACACTGTTGCCTCCTCATTTAACCCTGGCGCCCAACGTCATTCCTGTAGATATCCCAGTACCCCG
The DNA here is from genome assembly GCF_964213995.1 of Mustelus asterias. Lineage (NCBI taxonomy): Eukaryota > Metazoa > Chordata > Chondrichthyes > Carcharhiniformes > Triakidae > Mustelus > Mustelus asterias. Next base: position 71,996,703 of record NC_135801.1, read on the forward strand.
CATTGAACCATTTTTTGTGAATGCCCCATGTTGACTTCACTCCTCCTCATCTTGAGGCCCCAGAGTCTTGACCTACTGAGAGCACCCCACTTAAACATAGAGTGCTCCTCTCTCGTTTACCCGTTCTCCATTTACAGGCTGCAGATGCTTCCCCTGCCTGTGACAGTACCAGACATCTTTGGTACACTCTGGTTCACACCAAATATCTATGTGGATTTGGTCTTACCTCCTCAGCTTCTGAGTCTTCATGAAGCCATGTTGGCCCAAGTTCCTCAGGGCAAGGTTTTTCCTTTTGCCAAGTCTGAGGGTGACAGACCCCTCTCCTCCTCCTCTATCAATTAGATTAGGTTTGCAAACATGATTCCGGCGAGCTGGGTTTTTAATGAGCATTCATGAGATGCAAAGGCATGCAAATGCAATTCCCAGCATGGCGCAGCGGGCAACCCGACCCATCATGAAGGTTGGGAAGGGAAAATTGCAACCTACTTCCCTCCCGCTGGAAAACTGACTTTGGGCCTCACTCGGAATTTTCCAATGCCACCTGCCACAAATCCCACCATCAGCGAGATCGGAAAGTCCACTCATTGCAGCTTCAATGAGAAATGTGTTCAGGCCCGATTGGCGATGACTGAAATTGTGGATGGGATATTCTGGCTGCGCTCGCCCCAAAGCAGGAAAATCCCACCTGAGGTCCACGGACCTGCCCGTGTCCCGCCCGCTGTGACTTCCTGGCGGGCGGGACGGGAAAATTCCACCCTGTGTCTCTTATTGTCCTTATAAGAAAGTTTCTATTGATGAATCTGTTTTCACTGCTGTGTCTAAAGAGTGTTGTAAAATTCAAATTTATTTTTGCAATGATTCTAAACAGAATTTGCTGCTATTTAAAGAAATAAAAAAATAAGCTTATTAGGTTCCAAAGATTCACAGACGTTCGACCCAGAAGTTACTTTGTTTGTCTATCGAAATTTTTAGTTTGTATATCAGCACAGTTGGCAGTACAGTCTCTGAATCTCAAGGTTCTCCCACTCTTGAGCTCGAAAATCAAGGCTGACATTTCAGTGCAGTATGGAGGGAGCATTGCAGTGTGAGAGGTAACGTCTTTCAAATGAGATGTTGAAGCAAGACCACATTCGCCTGCTCGGGTGGATGTAAAATTTCCGATACCACTATTTCAAAGAAGAACAGGAGACTTATCGCTTAAGCCGCGGCCAATATTTTCCCCTCAATCAGCATCGCGCACACAGAAAACAGATTATCTGTTCACTATTGTGCTATTGTTTGTGGGAATTTGCTGAGTTGCTGTGTTTCCTACATTACTGCTATGACCACACTTCAATAAGTACTTCATTGCCTGTAAGGCTTTGAGAAATCCAGTGGTCATAAAGGTGCAATGAAGGCACCTCTTTCTTTCTTTAGAAATCTGGAAAATATTGCCCACCATCCTATCCCCTTTATCATTTAACCTTTTACACTTTGAAGCCAAAGGGCTAAAATTTAGCGTATCTGTTTTTTATCACAGGGGCTTAAAGTTTGTGCTGCCATTTTGTCACTCTGATAGTACTTTGGAGTAAGGAGTCTAACAACACCAGGTTAAAGTCCAACAGGTTTATTTAGTAGCAAACGCCACTAGCTTTCGGAGCGCTGCTCCTTCATCAGGTGAGTGGGAGATCTACTCATAAACAGCAAACAGGGCATATAAGACACAAACTCAATTTACTGAATAATGAATAATGATTGGAATGCGAGTCTTTACAGCTAATCAAGTCTTAAAGGTACAAACAATGTGAGTGGAGAGAGCATTAGCACAGGTTAAAGAGATGTGTATTGTCTTCAGACAGGACAGCCAGTGAGACTTTGCAAGTCCAGGCAAGTTGTGGGGGTTACAGATAGTGTCACACGAACCCAAGATCCCGGTTGAGGCCGTCCTCATGTGTGCGGAACCTGGTTATCAGTCTCTGCTCAGCAACTCTGCACTATCGTGTGTCGTGAAGGCCGCCTTGGAGAATGCATACCTGAATATCAGAGGCCGAATGCCCATGACCGCTGAAGTGCTCCCCAACAGGAAGAGAACAGTCTTGCCTGGTGATTGTTGAGCGGTGTTCATTCATCCGTTGTCGTAGCGTCTGCATGGTTTCCCCAATGTACCATGCCTCGGGACATCCTTTCCTGCAGCGTATCAGGTAGACAATGTTGGCCAAGTTGCAAGAATATGTACCGTGTACCTGGTGGATGGTGTTCTCACGTGAGATGATGGCATCCATGTTGATGATCTGGCATTTCTTGCAGAGGTTGCTGTGGCAGGGTTGTGTGGTGTTGTGGTCACTATTCTCTTGAAGGCTGGGTAGTTTGCTGCGGACAATGGTCTGTTTGAGGTTGTGCGGTTGTTTGAAGGCAAGAAGTGGGGGTGTGGGGATGGCCTTGGCGAGATGTTCGTCTTCATCAATGACATGTTGAAGGCGCTGGAGAAGATGTCGTAGCTTCTCCGCTCCGGGGAAGTACTGGACGACGAAGGGTACTCTGTCCACCGTGCCCTGTATTTGCCTTCTGAGGAGGTCGGTGCGGTTTTTCACTGTGGCGCATCGGAACTGTCGATCGATGAGTCGAGCGCCATATCCTGTTCTTATGAGGGCATCTTTCTGCGTCTGGAGGTGTCTGTTGCGATCCTCCTCATCCGAGCAGATCCTGTGTATACGGAGGGCTTGTCCGTAGGGGATGGCTTCTTTAATGTGTTTAGGGTGGAAGCTGGAGAAAGTGGAGCATCGTGAGGGTATCCGTGGGCTTGCGGTACAGTGAGGTGCTGAGGTGACCGTCCTTAATGGAGATGCGTGTGTCCAAGAATGCAACTGATTCCGGAGAGTAGTCCATGGTGCGTCTGATGGTGGGATGGAACTTGTTGATGTCATCATACAGTTGTTTCAGTGATTGTTCGCCATGAGTCCAAAGGAAGAAAATGTCATCGATATATCTAGTGTATAGCATCGGTTGAAGGTCTTGTGCGGTGAAGAAGTCTTGTTCGAACCTGTGCATGAAGATGTTGGCATATTGAGGTGCAAATTTGGTCCCCATGGCTGTTCTGTGTGTCTGGATGAAGAACTGGTTGTTGAAGGTGAAGACATTGTGATCCAGGATGAAGCGGATGAGTTGTAAAATTGCATCTGGAAACTGACAGTTGTTGGTGTTGAGTACTGAGGCAGTTGCATGATGTTGCATGATGGGCTTGGAGCCCAGTGTCTGCCATTCTGGTGAAAGTCCACAAGTGTCCATCTGCAAAGCTGAAGTCCCTTGGATAGCACAACATTCCTCGATCCTCCCTGACTATAAGCACCAGCACTCAAAAGCAGACTCAAAAATATTCCACAGCACTTCCACAAGTTCAAGCAAGGCAGAAATAATTCAAAATAACCCGACTTGGAATTTGGGTGCCAAGCCCTTGAATTAACACCGCTCATTGCTGTTCTTACAACTTAGCAGTTGCTCTTTGCAGAGTGACAGACAAACATGTTGCATGGATTTGCATGGCCCAGATGAGGAAATCTGGTGCTCCATCAGCCAGGAGAAGTTTGCAACATCAGGATAGTACCCCCACTACTTGCTTCCGGCATATGCAGATGACATCTACTTGGATGCCCTTCTCAAAAGGGAGAGGCACATGGGCTGTCGATGGCAGCTGGTGACAGAGCAAACACCTCCAGGAGGGCATAAGGTTCATATAGTTCCAGCACTAGCAGCCTGACAGATGAAATTCACACTCCAATATTTTCCATCAATAGATATTACTTTAGCATAAAAAAGTGTACATTTTCTCCAGTAAAAAGTGCTTACATAAGTATGCAACTACATGTTTAAACATTATTCATTCATGAGATGTGAGCATCATTGGTTCAGGCCAGTATTTATTGCCCATCTCTAATTGCCCTTGAGAACATAAGAACATAAGAAATAAGTGCAGGAGTAGGCCATCTAGCCCCTCGAGCCTGCCCCGCCATTCAATAAGATCATGGCTGATCTGAAGTGGATCAGTTCCACTTACCCGCCTATAACCCCTAATTCCCTTACCGATCAGGAATCCATCTATCCGTGATTTAAACATATTCAACGAGGTAGCCTCCACCACTTCAGTGGGCAGAGAATTCCAGAGATTCACCACCCTCTGAGAGAAGAAGTTCCTCCTCAACTCTGTCCTAAACTGACCCCCCTTTATTTTGAGGCTGTGCCCGCTAGTTCTAGTTTCCTTTCTAAGTGGAAAGAATCTCTCCATCTCTACCCTATCCAGCCCCTTCATTATCTTATAGGTCTCTATAAGATCCCCCCTCAGCCTTCTAAATTCCAACGAATACAAACCCAATCTGCTCAGTCTCTCCTCATAGTCAATACCCCTCATCTCTGGTATCAACCTGGTGAAGCTTCTCTGCACTCCCTCCAAGGCCAATATATCCTTCCGCAAATAAGGGGACCAATACTGCACACAGTATTCCAGCTGCGGCCTCACCAATGCCCTGTACAGATGCAGCAAGACATCTCTGCTTTTATATTCTATCCCCCTTGCGATAGAAGCCAACATCCCATTTGCCTTCTTGATCACCTGTTGCACCTGCAGACTGGGTTTTTGCGTCTCATACACAAGGACCCCCAGGTCCCTCTGCACAGCAGCATGTTGTAATTTCTTTCCATTTAGATAATAATCCAGTTTGCTATTATTTCTTCCAAAGTGAATAACCTCGCATTTGTTAACGTTATACTCCATCTGCCAGATCCTCGCCCACTCACTCAGCCTGTCCAAATCTCTCTGCAGACATTCTACGCCCTCCACACAATTCACTTTTCCACTTATCTTTGTGTCATCTACAAACTTTGTTACCCTACACTCAGTCCCCTCCTCCAGATCGTTTATATAAATGGTAAATAGTTGAGGCCCCAGTACCGATCCCTGCGGCACGCCACTAGTTACCATCTGCCAACCAGAAAAGCACGCATTTATACCAACTCTCTGCTTCTTGTCGGATAGCCAATCCCCAATCCACGCTAACACCCTACCCCCAACTCCGTGCGACCCAATCTTCTTCAGCAGAAGATGGTGAGGAGTTGCCTTCTTGAGCTGCTAACATTGTGGTGAAAGCACTCCCATCATGCTGTTCGGAAGGGAGCTCCAGCAATTTGACCCAGCAATAATAAATTGATTTGTTATGTCACAGTAAACATGGCGTCAGTAACCAAACTGATGGCTGTGAGGGTCAGATCAAATGGTGTTGCTCTTGCCCTTGATAGTGAATCTGCACTGGCTGTTCAGGAGGTAATTTTTGGGTATCTGAAAGCAAAAAGGTAGAAGAGGAAGAGGGTTGGGTTGAGAGAAGGTGAGGTAGGATGGAAAGCCAAATGTCTCTGCTCACACTATCTACAGCTCTCACCTCATACCAGATAGCAGGATGAGGGTGAAGTGGAAATTGAGAATGTTACAAGGCAGGAACACAGTGTCATCCTGATTGTCCTTGGTGGTGTCCGATGTAGTGGTCTCAGTCACTGCCGGGCTTATCCTGCAAGAGAAAGGAAAGACCATCGGTGAGCGTGTTGCACTTCCTGTGATGTGCCTGCCACAGCCAGATAGCTGAAGATTAGGAATGGGTCCTGGTGGGTAAGTGGCTGTAGTGCATTGAGCATCCTGAGAGGTTGGTGGTGCGGTGGGTAGGGGATGTCATTTAAATATACTTCCACTGAACTTAACCAAGAGTGTGAAGTTACTGAACTTTTTCCGGCACCACAGACAGATCCTCAGGGCTAGACTCCAGAAACTGACCTCCCTGGTCATCTGTTCTCATTCCCTTTTCCGGGTGTGCCCCAAGGCTCTCCGGGCGTCCTGTGGACTTTCTTCTCCTATCCACCTCAGTCACTAAGGCCCCCAGTTCTGCTTCTGAGAACTAGACAGCCTTCTCCAAGCTGTTCTGCTTCTGCTGCTCCAGGTACACGGTACATACTCTTGCAACTCAGCCATCGTTGTCTACCTGTTACGCTGCCGGAAAGGATGTCCCGAGGCATGGTACATTGGGGAGACCATGCAGACGCTACGACAACGGATGAATGAACACCGCTCGACAATCACCAGGCAAGATTGTTCTCTTCCTGTTGGGGAACACTTCAGCGGTCACGGGCATTCGACCTCTGATCTTCGGGTAAGCATTCTCCAAGGCGGCCTTCACAACACACGACAGCGCAGAATCGCTGAGCAGAGACTGATAGCCAAGTTCCACACACATGAGGACGGCCTCAACCGGGATCTTGGGTTCATGTCACACTATCTGTAACCCCCATGACTTGCCTGGGCTTGCAAAATCTCACAAACTGTCCTGTCTGGAGACAATACACATCTCTTTAACCTGTGCTTAACGCTCTCTCCACTCACATTGTCTGTACCTTTAAGACTTGATTACCTGTAAAGACTCGCATTCCAACCATTATTTTGTAAATTGAGTTTGTGTCTTTATATGCCCTGTTTGTGAACAGAACTCCCACTTACCTGACGAAGGAGCAGCGCTCCGAAAGCTAGTGGCTTTTGCTACCAAATAAACCTGTTGGACTTTAACCTGGTATTGTGAGACTTCTTATTGTGTTTACCCCAGTCCAACGCCAGGATCTCCACATCACTGCTGCTTTATTAGCAGAGGGCTTCCTTCTAGAAAAACATTCCAGGCACTACATCAACAGTTGCTGTGGACAGAGGAACAGGCTGCCTTTAAGAAGTGCAGGTTAGCTGTACACTGTGCTAACCACTCACACTTTCTGTCCCCTGTGGAATGTACGGTCTCCTGATGACGAACAGGCAGAAATGTGATCTCTGTGTCCGGTTTCTTTCTAATTGAACCGTTCCCCATTTGTGTCAACAAACTTAGAATTCGATTAGCTGTTAACCATACTTTGTGAAGATCAACTTCCTGATATTTCTCTCAGATTTACCTTTTCCCAGTGTGAACATTTATGTTCCTTGTCCTACTTTCAAAGTTTACCTTATTTGAAATAGCTTTTACATTTTCAAATGTTGAATACTAAAGATTTCAGTGAAAATTCATTACATACTGCAGCATTTTAATATGAGCTTCTGAATTGTTGAAATTAATGCTCTGGAATTAAATAACAATGGAAAAACAATGGTAGCTGCTGCTCTCCCTGGTAATGTTTAGTAAACACTATTCACAGAAGTCAGGATGGGAACAGCTATGAGTATAACAATTACAGCAGTTTGGGGGCCTGATGCAGCGATTAAACAGCATCAACATGTACAGATAATTACTTCTGTTATCACCGGCTTGATGAGGTCACACGATTAAATGACAAGCTGGTTTTTAGCTTTGAGTAATAGCTATATAATTAAAACCTGAATGAAAAATTGAGGAGACGCTATCTGACTGGTATTGTTTTACACAACTGAAGTAGAAATCTCACTGGATTGCATTGGAGACATTCTTCTGAGATTAGAGAAATCCACATAATGGGTTTCTTGTCTTAAATCCACACATCAAGGGAGCTGTCAAGAACAAGTATGATGATTCTCCCAGAGACAAGGAATTAAAAGTAAGTTCAATGAGATGACGAGATATTTCCATATATTGTACTGTAACTTAAGATTAGTTTTGGAGATGACAATGCTACGGCACTACAGTAAACAGCATAAAATGAGTTAACAAAGGAAGAGCCTTTTTATTGGAACACAGGGGTGCATTGAAATCAGAGTAGAATTGAATCAGTCAGTTTCAAGTAATATTAAGAGACTTACAAACCTGACACACATACCATGTGACCTAGTTGTGCCTTTTATTGCTGTTTCCCCTGATCTAGATAAAGCCTTTGACAGTGTGCAATAGAATATGAGTTTTTTTGCAGAAACCCTCCCTTCTACACAGTATAAGAGCTCCCGGACTAGTTAAATTCCTCAGCTCAAGGTTGGCACTCCAGATGGTTCAAATGAAGCTCCTGTTAGGCCACAACTGGCATCCGGTTCAACCATCTCTGTCATTAATGTCACAGAATGGTCAGTGCCCCAGAGCATGGCACACATGCTTTGAATGTCAGTGTGCGGTTCCTGCATGCACTGTGGGTCTGCCGTATAAGGCTCTCTATGAGGTTACTCACTCTCTCATTTGAGAAACTTATGAGTTCAAAGTCCTGGTTCACGTGAGCTGAATGGACTCCTCCATTCTCAGCCCATGACCCGGCACTGTGGCAGGAAACTCTGACATGTGGGAGGTGATGGCCTAGCGGTATTATCACTAGGCTATTAATCCAGAAACTCAGCTAATGTTCTGGGGACCCAGGTTTGAATCCCGCCACGGCAGATGGTGGAATTTGAATTCAATAAAAAATATCTGGAATTAAGAATCTACTGATGACCATGAAACCATTGTCGATTGTCGGAAAAACTCATCTGGTTCACTAATGTCCTTTAGGGGAGGAAATCTGCCATTCTTACCTGGTCTGGCCTACATGTGATCCGAGAGCCATAGCAATGTGGTTGACTCTCAACTGCCCTCCAAGGGCAATTAGGGTTGGGCAATGAATGGTGGCCAGCCAGCGATGTCCATGTCCCATAAATTAATTTTTAAAAACCTGCTAATCTTTGCAGAACCTCTTTGGTTGTGATTTTTGGGTCTGACATTTGTGCCTAGCTGAACAGATAACATTTGCCCTCCATCCTCCGAGAGGGACTGTCCATAGCTGCCTCTGCCTCTCTCACCTCCTTTTGCCCATGTTGCTGCGCTCTTCACCTGGGGACAACACATGAGGGCCCACCGATATGATTGCATCTGTGCTGCTGGAGAGCATCCTTGTGGGATATGATGGTTCCTACTGTGTCTGTTTCTTGTGAGTGCATTGATCCTATTACAAGACTCTGGAACTCCCCCTCCTGGTCAGAACCTGTGGGAGACACGAGAGATCATGGTTAGAATTGTACACTCCTCTGGGGAAGGAATGGCAGATAGGGGAGACAGTAAAATTGGCCTCTATTATAGTGGTGCCATGCCTGGTGCCTACCCGTGCCCTCTCACCCCCATAGAAGTCAAGGCATCGAAAGACCTGCTTGCCCTGTGCGTAATTGAGGCCCTCAAGTGGCTAATCAGTGGTGACAAAGGGCCTCCTTCTATCGCTGCTGGCATGTTTCCCGCGGTGGGGGAGACTGGTGTAAAATGTCCAAGCTGCAGGCATAGTCAGGGTAAGGAGCAAGTCTGCCAAGCAAAGATGGGCTCGTCCCCATCTTTTACACTGGAGGAACAGGAAACCTGCCCCCAGCATAACATTCAGCCCATATCGGCATCTGAGATCAGAAGCCTCTGCCGTGTTGAGGTTTCCCAATGTAGCTGACTCTTTGCAAGCTGTCAGACAGGGAGGAATGCTCTTCACCCCTCCAGCCACTCCATCTGCAGGTTTGAATATGTTTTCACCCTCTCCACTTCCTTCTTGTGGGGTCACCCTTGTAATTTCTGTGGCTCCCTCTTCCATGGCAGTCATGAGGTAGAGACAGAGCACTCCTATATCAGAGCTCCTTCCCTGAGTTCCAGGACCTTAACCCAGCAACAGTGAAGGAATGACAATAACTATCAAAATCAGTGTGTTCTGTGATGTGGAGGGAATGTCAAGGTGGTGCTGTTCCAATGCAGCTGCTGCCGAGTCCAGGCGGTAGAGGTCATGGGTTTGGAAGATGCTGTTGAAGTTTGTGAGTTGCTGCAGTGAATCTTGTAGTTGGTGCACACTGCTGCCATTGTGCATTGGTGGTGGAGTTTAAATTTATTTATTAGTGTTACAAGTAGGCTTACATTAACACTGCAATGAAGTTACTGTGAAAATCCCCTAGTCGCCACACTCCGATGCCTGTTCGGGTACATTGAGGGAGAATTTACCATAACTAATGCACCTAACCAGAGGGAGCAGATGTTTAAGATGATGGATAGGGTACTGATCAAGTGGGTTGTTTTGATTTGAGTGGCATTGAGCTTCTTGAGTGTCCTTGGAGCTACCAATTGGCCACCACATCCACCCTCCATCCAATTCGCAGCTTGTCTGTTCAAAAATCGCAGGCTGTGACATCTCCCCCAATGCCACCAATACAATCGCCCTTCCCTGCCCAACCCCACCCCATACATTTAAGGAGATTTACCCCCAACAGTTTCTGGCCGGAATGATCATTTTTGGCATTTCAAACATTTGAATATCACAATGAGCTGTTTTCCTCACTGAAGGTTGGGAGTGACATCGACCAGTCCATACCAGCTGTGGTCAAAGAAGGGACAAGAAGAACAACAACAGATGAGGGAGCTTCAAGGGGTTAACACCATTGTTCTGCGAAGAGACCAGGGAGGTGGAAGGCTGCTTGCTGCCAGTCTCACCTCATAGGGTCTATGGATTCAGATTGGGCTAACTGAACCTCAGTGAGGAGCAGTGAAACAAATGGGGCTTCTTACTGTCTGTCATTGCAGGGAACTGCAGGAAGCTGTAGCCCAGTGCCACCACAGGCACTACACTTAGAATCATAGAAGAATCATAGAAACCCTACAGTGCAGGAAGAGGCCATTCGGCCCATCGAGTCTACACCGACCACAATCCCACCCAGGTCCTACCCCCATATCCATACATATTTTACCCGCTAATCCCTCGAACCTACACATTTCAGGACACGAAGGGGCAATTTTAGCATGGCCAATCAACCTAGCCCGCACATCTTTGGACTGTGGGAGGAAACCGGAGCACCCGGAGGAAACCCACGCAGACATGAGGAGAATGTGCAAACTCCACACAGACAGTGACCCAAGCCGGGAATCGAACCCAGGTCCCTGGAGCTGTGAAGCAGCAGTGCTAACCACTGTGCTACCGTGCCACCTGCACTTGTTCAAAAGATGAAAGCATCATTTGCTGCCTTTGAGATCACAATGTTTTTTGCAAGCTCTGTAGTAGCTGTGGATTTAGCAAAGCCAGATAACGTGTCTGCAAATGATGGTCAGTGAGATGGAAGTTGTTTTTTGACAAGGATCAGTTGGGGTTCTACATGCTAAATTCTCCCTCAGTGTACCCAAACAGGCATCGGAGTGTGGCGACGAGGGGATTTTCACAGTAACTTCATTGCAGTGTTAATGTAATGGATTTTAACGGTGGTGGAGTGGGGATAGGCGGTATGTGGAGCACTTTAGGCAAAGCAATGTTCATGAGTTGCTACTGAATTCCTCTGGTTGTCGGCGGATGTCAATGTTTTCCTACAGTTGCTGAATCCTCTAGTTTATCAGCTTCCTACTCTTCATGTAGATCATAGCCTCCTTTCACCTGTCGCCAACATTATCTCTCGCCATTGCAGGGCAAAGTGACTTTACTCACGGACCACCTCCCCCCCCCCCCCCCCCCCATGCCCTGCAGAGCCCCCCCACCCTCCCACCCCTACCCTTTTCCAAGCAGCTTAAGATCCTTCTGAATGGATAGGATCCAGCAGCCTCTGCCCCATGGTGAGTTAGGTGAGCAGGAGGGTGGCAGGTGGGGATCCTGCCACCTACCCACCTGTAACTAAGTGGCAGGAAGATCCTTCACGAGTTGAGGCTCATAAATGAGAAATTCATACTTCATCCCACCACCGCTGGGGTCTATACAGTCCGTGGGGGACACACCATGCAGAGAGGACAATAAGCAAACTCTGGTGGACTCCAGAGTGGAGGCTCCCTCATTCAAAAGCACTTAGTGCCTGTTTCAGGGAGCTGGCATTGGAAAGTGGGGGGAACCTGCTGAGAGACAAACCCCCTGCCCTAGCTTCTGACAATCTCCACCCTCCCCCCACAACCCCCACACCCCATTCTCCGATGACTCCCTTTCTGCAATCCCTTTCCCACCATCATTCACCAATGCCTGGGTCCCTCCTCAATCTGATATCTTTGCTGGGTGTCATAAAGGCAACAGCCACCACCTTGCTGGCAGTGCTGCTGAATTCAGCCTCTGAGCTGGAGCTGCCGCCCTCTGAAGTACAATGCAATGCCATGAGAAGTTGATCTACTTGAAGGTGCTATACGAATACAAGTGGTTGAGATTATTCATGAAGGCCCGCCTTCTCAAACATGTCCCTCTCCTGAGGTGTGGTGATCCTCAGGTTTAATCACTTCCAGTCAGCTCTCCCCCCCCTCAAAGGAGAGGGCGGCCTATGGTCATCTGGAATAATGGTGACTTTTACCCTTACCTATTGATGATATTAGATTTTGGTAACTTGCTGCCAGGTATCAATTATTCTACGCATCCTCTTCTCTAGCAGCTTGTTTTAGACTCTGACTGTGTACAATCAGCTTTTGGCACTGATTCTCAACAGTGGCCTTATTTTACTAAATTGTGTCTTGTAGAGGATGGTGGCACAAGGATTAGCATTGTCCGCTTTTGTTTGCTTATGATTTGGAGCAACTCGCAAGTGTTATTCAGAGATTATCAAAGAAAATCAAACGAGATCATGACCATACGATGATGCGATATATATTATCAAATTTATTAATCTTTAGGATGTTGAAAATCTGAAATTCCATCAGAATATTTTACAGGGCTCCCTATAGAATTGATTATCTTTAAAAGGCATCATCTGGACCTTAAGCCAACAGATTTTAAATGAGCAAGCCCAGAAATAATGCTCCAAACGTGACTCTCTCATTCTGTCACATCTCCTTGCAAACGGAAACAGTGTACAAAATAAAACTCAATGAGAACTCAAACACAATCAAGTAACTTTGTTATAAATTGCTGAGGTAGAGAGTTTCCATTATTATTTACTTGCATTTCTGAATAATAGTCTCAGAAATTATGCCCAGGAGAATGCATTGTATCATTTGCTGTTGTAAAACGTATATGTGACTTCATTTTTAACCAGTTTTATTTTTCATTTTGTGAGAATGTTTGTTCATCAAGGTCGGGAAAGCCACAGCGTTTTCTAGTTTATGATCAGCGTCAAGAACACCCAAGTTGGTCTAATGATGCTTTGACAAATTCGGAAATGGAACAAGTTCTTTTCAGTTGCAAATATGCAATTGCTTAGCTTGTGATTCACAAAAGTACACTGGGGTAAGTGAGCGAATAAAATGGTAAAGATGGTAGGAAACAGGGAATACTTAAGAAAGCTCAGGTCAACTTTAATGTTCTGCAAAATCTATCAGCTGGATTTTCCCCCTGGGGATGAGGAACAGAGTGTTTCAGATCCTAAATGGAAGGCAATCACTCATTTATTTATTAGTGTCACAAGTAAGCTTACATTAACACTGCAATTAAGTTACTGTGAAAATCAGGTACACTAAGGGAGAATTTAGCATGGCCCATGCATTTAATCAGCACATCTTTTAGACTGTGGAAGGAAACCGGAGCTCCTGGAGGAAACACACGCAGATATGGGAAGACTCCAAACAGATGTGACCCAAGGCAGGAATCTGAGTCCCTGGTGCTGTGAGACAGCAGTGCAACCATGTCGCCCATTGGGACTTTCATGGGTGCTTAATTGGCATAGCGATAGGTTCTCCATCCAATTAAAGATGGAACATAAGAACATAAGAAATAGGAGCAGGAGTAGGCCATCGAGCCCCTCAAGCCTGCTCCACCATTCAATAAGATCATGGCTGATCTAATAGTGGGTTCAGTTCTACTTACCCACCCGCTCCCCATAACCCTTAATTCCCTTAATGGTTAAAAATCTATCTATCTGTGACTTAAACACATTTAACGAGGTAGTCTCTACTGCTTCATTGGGCAGAGAATTCCAAAGATTCACTACCCTCTGGGAGAAGAAGTTCCTCCTCAACTCTGTTCTAAATTGACTCCCCCGTATTTTGAGGCTATGCCCCCTAGTTCTTGTTTCCATTGTAAGTGGAAATAACCTCGCTGCCCCTTCATTATCTTATATGTCTCTATAAGATCTCCCCTCAACCTTCTAAACTCCAAAGAGTACAGGCCCAGTCTATTCAATCTCTCCTCATAAGCTAACCCCCTCATCTCTGGAATCAACCTGGTGAACCTTCTCTGTACCCCCTCCAAAGCTAATATATCCTTTCTTAAATAAGGGGACCAAAATTGTACATAGACTCTAGGTGTGGCCTCACCAGTACCCTGTACAGTTGCAGCATGACCTCCCTGCTTTTATACTCCATCCCTCTCACGATAAAGGCCAACATTCCAATTGCCTTCCTAATTGCCTGCTGCACCTGCAAACTGAGTTTTTGTGATTCATGCACAAGGACCCCCAGGTCCCTCTGTACAGTAGCATGTTGTAATTTTTCACCGTTTAAATAATAGTCCATTTGACTATTATTCCTTCCAAAGTGGATAACTGCACACTTACCAATGTTATACTCCATCTGCCAGATCCTTGCCCACTCACTTAGCCTATCCAAATCTCTCTGCAGACTCTCTGTGTCCTCCATGCAATTTGCTTCCCCACTCATCTTTGTGTCATCCGCAAACTTTGTTACCCTACACTCAGTCCCCTCCTCCAGATCGTCTATGTATATGGTAAATAGTTGAGGCCCCAGCACTGATCCCTGCGGCATGCCACTAGTCACTGATTGCCAATCGGAAAAGCACCCATTTATTCCGACTCTCTGCTTTCTGTTAGATAGCCAATCCTCAATCCACGCTAACATTTTACCCCCAACTCCGTGTACCTTTATCTTAGTCCAAAGATATGCAGGCTAGGTTGATTGGCCATTCTAAATTGCCCCTTAGTGTCCTGGGATGCAAAGGTTAGAGGGATTAGTGGGTAAATATGTAGGGATATGGGGATAGGGCCTAGGTGGGATTGTGGTTGGTTCAGACTCGATGGGCCGAATGGCCTCTTTCTGCACTGTAGGATTCTATGATTCTATGATTCTTATGCAGCAACCTTTTGTGAGGCACCTTATCGAATGCCTTCTGGAAATCTAAATACACCACATCCACCGGTTCCCCTCTGTCAACTGCACTCATTATATCCTCAAAAAATTCCAGTAAATTAGTCAAACATGACTTTCCCTTCATGAATCCACGCTGCGTCTGCTTGATTAAACCATTCTTTTCCAGGTGTTCTGCTCTTTCTTCCTTAATGATAGATTCCAGCATTTTCCCAACTACGGATGTTAAGCTAACCGGCCTGCAGTTACCTGCCTTTTGTCTACCTCCTTTTTTAAACAGTGGCATTACATTAGCTGTTTTCCAATCAGCTGGCACCTCCCCAGAGTAAGAAGTTTAACAACACCAGGTTAAAGTCCAACAGGTTTATTTGGTAGCAAAAGCCACACAAGCTTTCGGAACTCTAAGCCCCTTCTTCAGGTGAGTGGGAATTCTGTTCACAAACAGAGCATATAAAGACACAGACTCAATTTACATGAATAATGGTTGGAATGCGAATACTTACAACTAATCAAGTCTTTAAGAAACAAAGTTAAACTTCTTACTGTGTTTACCCCAGTCCAACACCGGCATCTCCACATCATGACCTCCCCAGAGTCCAGTGAATTTTGATAAATTACAACTAATGCATTTGCTATTACTTCTGCCGTTTCTTTTAGTACCCTGGGATGCATTCCATCCGGACCTGGGGACTTGTCTACCTTTAGTCGCATTAGCCTACCCAGCACTACCTCTTTAGTAATAGTGATCGTTTTAAGGTCCTCACCCCCTACAGTCCCATGACCGTCAATTATTGGTAAGCTATTTGTGTCCTCCACTGTGAAGACCGACACAAAAAACTTGTTTAAGGCCTCGGCCATTTCCTTGTTTCCTATTATTAAATCCCCCTTCTCATCTTCTAAGGGACCAACACTTACTTTAGCTACTCTTTTCCGTTTTTTATATTTGTAAAAACTTTTATTATCAGTTTTTATATTTTGTACTAGTTTACTTTCATAATCTATCTTTCCTTTCTTTATTGCTTTCTTAGTAGTTCTTTGGTGTTTTTTAAAGCTTTCCCAATCTTCTAGTTCCCCACTAATTTTGGCCACTCTGTATGCATTGGTTTTTAATTTGATACTCTTCTTTCTTTATTTCCTTAGTTATCCATGGCTGGCTATCCCTTTTCTTACATTCCTTCTTTTTCACTGGAATATATTTTTGCTGAGTACTGAGAAAAATCTCCTTAAAAATCCTCCACTGTTCCTCAACTGTCCCACCAATTAGTCTGTGTTCCCAGGCTACATTAGCCAACTCTGCCCTCATCCTATTGTAATCCCCCTTGTTCAAGCAGAGGACACTGGTTTGGGACCCTACTTTCTCACCCTCCATCTGTATTAGAAATTCAACCATATTGTGATCACTCATTCCAAGAGGATCCCTCATAAGGAGATCATTAATTTTACCTGTCTCATTACACAGGACCAGATCCAAGATAGCTTGCTCCCTCGTAGGTTCTGTAACATACTGTTTGAGGAAACTATCGTGACAGCATTCTAAGAACTCTTCCTCAAGTCCACCGCATCCGACTTGAGTTGACCAATCAATATGGAGGTTAAAATCCCCTATGATTATTGCTGTTCCATTTCTACATGCATCTGTTATTTGTTTGTTTATAGCCCGCCCCATCTTGAAGTTATTATTTGGAGGCCTATAGACTACGCCCACCAGTGACTTTCTCCCCTTACTATTCCTTATCTCCACCCACAACGATTCCATATTATGCTCCTTAGAGCCTATATCATCTCTCACTACCGCCCTGATGTTATCCTTAATTAACAGAGCTACCCCACCTCCTTTTCCTTCCTGTATATCCTTCCGAATTGTCTGATACCCCTGGATATTTAGTTCCCAGTCCTGGTCACCCTGCAACCACGTTTCTGTAATGGCCACGAGATCATACCCATTTGGACTGATTTGTGCCGTCAACTCATTCACTTTGTTTCGAATGCTACGTGCATTCAGGTAAAGTGTCTTTATGTTAGGCTTTCTTACCTGGACCCGATTTGTTAGTGCATTCCTTTGTTTGCATGCTCTGTCCCTTCCTATCACAGACTGGTTATTCTTCCCCAGACCATCTCCTTGCACTGTGTTGACCACCTCCCTTCTCATGCTTGTCACCTTTTTTACTCTGCCTGAGGTTAGATTCCTGCCACCTTCCATACTCTATTCTATTACATGGTCTAGAAACTTTACTAACCTCTCCTGAGCCCTCGGCTCCTTTAACTAGTTGAAAGTCCTCACCATTAACCTGCACTCCTACCCTCTCCTTTACCTTTGATTTTCTAATTCTCCATACAACTGAACCCCCCCCCCCCACTATTTAGTTTAAAGCCCTATCTACAGCCCTAGTTATACGATTCGCCAGGATTCTGGTCCCAGCACGATTCAGATGAAGACCATCCCTCCGGAACAGGTCCCTTCTTCCCCAATACTGGTGCCAATGTCCCATGAATTCAAACCCATTCCTCCCACACCAATCTTTGAGCCACGCATTTACCTCCTTAATCTTATTGACCCTGTGCCAATTCGCTCGTGGCTCAGGTAGTAATCCAGAGATTATTACCTGTTTGGTTCTGCATTTTAATTTAGCTCCTAGCTTTTCATATTCCCTTAGCAGAACCTCTGTTCCTGTTCTACCTATGTCGTTGGTACCTACATGGACCACAACAACTGAATTTTTACCCTCCCACTCCAAGTTCCTCTGCAGCCCAGATGAGATATCCTGAACCCGAGCACCAGACAGGCAACACAACCTTCGGGATTCTCGATCCTGGTCACAGAGAACAGTGTCAATGCCCCTAACTATACTATCCCCAATTATGGCAACATTTCTTTTTTCTCCCCCCACTTGAACAGCTCCCTGTACCACGATGCTGTGGTCAGTTTGCTCATCCTCCCTACAGTACCCGTTCCTGTCCACACAGGGAGCAAGAATCTCAAACCTGTTGGACAGGTTCAGGGACTGAGGGTCCTGGAACTCTACCTCCTGGATCCCGCTACCTGCCTCACTCGCAGCCACACCCTCTTGTCCCTGACCACTGGCTGAATTCAAGCTAGTTATTGTAAGGGGTGTGACTGCCTCCTGAAACACAGCGTCCAGGTAACTCTCCCCCTCCCTGATGTGTCGCAGTGTCCGAAGCTCAGAATCCAGCTTATCAACCCTGAGCCAGAGTTCCTCAAGCAACCAACACTTACTGCCGACATGCTGACTGGAAACCACAATGGAAGGCAGTCTCTTGACCGATCAGAGGCCTTCTTTTTTCCCTTTTTAAAAAATTTGTTCATGGGACATGGACATTGCTGGCTGACCAACATTTAGTGCCCATTCCTAATTGCCCTTGGCTCAGCCATTTCAGAGGGCAGTTGAGAGTCAACCACATTGCTGTGGCTCTGGAGTCACATGCAGGCCAAACCAGGTAAGGATAGCGGATTTCCTTCCCTAAGGGGCATTTGTGAACCAAATGGGTTTTTCCAACAGTCGACAATGGTTTCACGGTCATCAGTAAATGCTTTATTACAAATAATTTTTATTGAATTCAAATTCCACCATCTGACATGGTGGGATTTGAACACAGGTCCCCAGAACATTAGCTGATTTTCTGGATTAATTGTCTTGCAATAATACCACTAGACCATTGCCTTCTTTCTAGCTTGAGAGGAGCAGTTGGTTGCAAAGCAAGGTAAGAAAGAGAGCGGATGCTTCAAACGGGAAGCACTCTCTCTCCAACCTGTTTGAATCTTTAGTTATAAAAGTCAACAACTGAGGGAGAAAGGCGATGCGTGGATGTGTGGAACCCCTCCACTCCCCTTCTTTCCTTCTCTCTGCTCACTCTGATCAATAAAATTTAGAGAAGCCAGCCTCTGATTGGACAAACTGGAATAGCACAAACCTCAAATTGCATTGCTCAGCCTGACATGCAGCGATTTCACAGAACCCAGTTTGTGAAGCCTTGATATAAGTTATTTGGTACACAAAATAATAATCTGCTTTTTCAGGTATTCTGACATACAGTTTGCACTGCATTTGCTTTCTGGACTCGGTGCATTTGGTGTGATAGATGGAGTAAGAATAATTCTCCTCATGGCTGAATCCATCCTGTGCAACATTGAATATAGCTGGTGGGGTCATCAGATTCTAGAAAGTTATGACCAGAGCAATGAGTTTGTGGTTAGAGCACAGGGATCACTATTATTTAAACCAGATCACCATATATATGACAAGAACAATATTCTGCAACAATGTAAAAACTCATTTTGGGATACCAGCAACAGAGCTTTACCCTTTGAAATCTGGCCTTTATACTTTTTGTTGAAATGTTCCCTTGCTTGCTGAACCATGGAATGCATGGAGAAGCTTTAGTATCCCTGTCTATAATCTATTAGAAATCCTTGAGATATTTCCTTGCTTTTGGCATCAGTTAAGGTCAATGCTATGGGTTTGTGAGCTTAATTGCATTTCTTTCTATCTGCACTCTGTTTATTAGGCAACTTATTAATTACAAAATTCCTCAGTGATGCTTGTGTTTTAACAAGCTTTCTGCATTTTTCTGTAGTGACAAATGTCATGACTGCATTGTGCATTGAGAAAGGCCATTTTTGGGTTCTGGTTTTTAGATCAGACCCAGTGGCTGTATCAATCCAGAAGCTGTGCATTCAAATCTCACGATAGGAAGTGGTGGATATATATTTAACAAATCGAATGAATTTTCAGCCAGCACCAGAAAACAATAGCAAAAGCTGTTGGTTTGTCTAAAAGAACCTAAATGCTTTGCTAATGTCCTTCAGAGGAAGAAACTTAATTTGGCCTCTATGTTCTCTATTAAGTGGCTTGGATTATAAAGCAGAATGCTATTTGTATGCCATTATGATAAAATTGCATTTTAAACATCCTATTGTTAGTACTTTTTGCTACGTATAATTATGTATAATTGTGTATTCCAATCTGTTTGCCCATGTGGCTGCAATTCAAAAGTTCATTTAGTGTAAAGCATTTTGGGATGTCCCGAAGAAGTGACAATGTGTTATGTCAGCATAAATGCTGTCCTTCAGTTCACTTACTTTAGGTATATTGAAACATTTAATCATAAGAAAATGTTTTTTAGTCAACAGCATTTCTCTGGGTTTATTTTAGAATTTAAAGGGATAACAACTTCAAAAATAAGTTTGCAAATTGTTTTTTGGCATTAATTCAAAGCACTTTATGAGCCAGTTTTGTGTGATATATCATGAAATTAAAATAGGATTGCCAAAAAGAAACTTGAAGAAATATTAAGATTCCTGACTCTAATTAAATAGATAAATCACAAAATATGGATTAGCAATATTTCACATAGTATTTCATATGTTTACCATTATTATATAACCAAAAGAGTGTTGATAAGGAGAAAAATATCAATGGGAAGATGGAACAGACATGCTCCCCGTACAAGGTTGGCCTGTCTACTGTGATGGGGGGGGGGGGGGGCGCGGTGGGCAGGAGAGTTGTTTATGCTTAACAAGTTAATTTAACATATTTGCGATCTTTGAAACAAATATGCAAAAACTACCTGGTACTTGGAACACACATGCAATGGGTTAATATCAACTTAACGTGGCTTGACAATGGATTGTACTAATCATCAAAATGTTGCATGATGTGTTTAGCATTTTGATATTGTTGCAAACTGTTAATGGGAATTGCAATCTCAAATTTGATCTGGTGGGTCTGGCTAATTTTGTCCATGTATTTGGAATCTTGCAAGTTGTCTGTAATTTGGAGATAATATGCGAAATATTTTGTGATTTCACAAGTACAAATTGGTCATGTGATGACTGTCTGCAGCTTTCCATTTCAGTGATTGAGTTTTGAGATTGAGAATGGTGGGCGGAGGTGGAGATGCTCCTGCCAAAGTCAATGGACTTTTAAATGGCTCACCGCATTTTCCAGCCCCATCTCCTCCATAATGAGGCCATGAAATTCACTCTGGTATGTCGCATTTCATAACATGGCAACATGCACCTTTTACCTGAAAGTTGAAGTCTGAAGCTATGGTTTATGGTGGGAGAGGCTCCAATATTCTTTCCATCATATGGCTGACCAGGAATCTCTCCCAATCTGACAACCTGTCATTGGCAAGTGTTGGAAGGATTATCCGGTTGATACTCAGCCATATTATGAACACATGGTGTTGGTCTCGAACTGAAGCATTTTTGGCTGAGAGGCAGGCAGGGTACTAACCATTTTGCAACAAGACCTCCAAAGTATATGTTATACATTCAGGTATTTTAAAACCTAGTGATTCACTCATAGCGGGGTCGATTTTACCAAATCGGCTCTAAGTGCCGGGTGCGGTCGTAAATCAGACCCGCGCCCGGCAGCCGCGCTCCAGCGCCCCCATACGCCTTTTTTCGGCGTGGGTCCAGTGGGCAGGGCCTAGCGCATTTGCAACTGTCGGAGGTGGGATGTGACGTCTCTTCCCTGGGGGGGGGGATTTGACGTCTCTTCCCTGAGGGGGGGTGGGTGGGGGCGGTGTGATGTCTCTTCCCTGAGGGGGGGGGGGGCAGGGGGGGGATGTGACATCTCTTCCCTGAGGGGGGGTTGGGGGAGGATGTGACATCTCCGCCCCTTCCAGGGGCAGAGACGTCACATCCCCCCCCTCAGGGAAGAGATACTAACCAGTGGAATTAATATGATGACCTGAAAATGATCACAAATTTAGCTTCTTAAAAAGCTGCATATTTTTTCCTTCATAAGTGGAACGATGACAGTATTGGGGCCCTTTTCGGTCTTTTTGAAAACTGGAACCATGATGCCTTGCTTTGATCTGACAGCAGTGCTTTATTGACAGTGAACGGTCAAATAATCTCTTTGCAGGAAATTGCAGAATATTCTAGATGAATGTTATTGCCCTCTGTGCTTTGGCCGGCAAAGCTGTAATAAACATGATAAGATTGTGAGCTTTTAAAGTTGCTGACAGATTCCTGACAATCATTCATTTGATAAGATGTTGAATCAACAAATTAATGCTCCAGTGATTTGCTCCACAGCTGTGTCCTTTATAAAGCAGTCTTTGACATTCAGTTTTCAGTTATAAATACAGATTTATTAAAGTTGCACTATAAGAATTGAAGACAACAAAAACCATTTCTGTGGAAAGAAAGAAAACAATACTACACAATACAAATATTAAAGTTCCTTTGGAAGGATATTTTATTGGTGCCATGCTGTACCTATATGTGTCACAGCACCTTAGCAATTTTCTAGTCCTCCAGTGCAGTAAACACTGTTTTGTACCTAAAAATAGAAAATACCTAGGTTTTAATGAATAGCATATTGCAGTGAAGTTGTCTGCTAATATTGGGTCACTAGTGTGGAATCTTGTATTGAATAACGTATATCAGAAAATTTGAACCACAAAGTTTATTTATTAGTCACAAGTAAGGCTTACATTAACACTGCAATGAAGTTACTGTGAAATTCCCCGGGTTGCCACACTCCGGCACCTGTTCGGGTCAATGCACCTAACTGTGGGAGGAAACCGGAGCACCCGGAGGAAACCCACGCAGACACAGGGAGAATGTGCAAACTCCATACAGACAGTGACCCAAGCCAGGAATCGAACCTGGGTCCCGGTCCCTGGCGTTGTAAGGCAGCAGTGCTAACCACTATGCCACCATGCCACCCCATGACACTTTATGTGGAATTTCTGGGACGTGGCAGAAATGTGCTCCAGATCTTGAGCAAGGAAAGAAAAAGAAATAGGAGCAAGCCATTCGGTCCTTCATGCCTGTTCCACAATTCAGTTAGGTCAAGGCTAATTTGTATCTTAAATCCACCTATTTATTATGGTTCTGTAATAACCTTAAGGGGGAAGAAATCAACAAAGCTAATATTCTAGCGCAGGGTTTGGAATATGTGAGTACTCTATGTGCTGTCATATTGAGGCAGGCATAATATCAAACCTTTT
Organism: Mustelus asterias; assembly: GCF_964213995.1. Taxonomy (NCBI): domain Eukaryota; kingdom Metazoa; phylum Chordata; class Chondrichthyes; order Carcharhiniformes; family Triakidae; genus Mustelus; species Mustelus asterias. Next base: position 72,019,553 of record NC_135801.1, read on the forward strand.
AGCATTATAGAATCCCTACAGTGCAGAAGGAGGCCATTCGGCCCATTGAGCCTGCACTGACATCAATCCCACCCAGGCCCTATCCCCGTAACCCCACATATTTACCCCGCTAATCCCCCTGACACTAAGGGCAAGTAAGCATGGCCAATCAACCTAACCCGTACATCTTTGGACTGTGGGAGGAAATCGGAGCACCCGAAGGAAACCCACGCAGACTCGAGGAGAATGTGCAGACTCCACACAGAAAGTCACCCAAGGCCGGAATTGAATAGAGATGCCCGGGTGCTGTGAGGCAGCAGTGCTAACTACTCTGCCACCGTGTTGCCTCCTCATATGCATGATTTTAGCATGCAGCCCAGCATGAAAGACACTGGTTACATGCTGAGCAGATTTGCAAGGTTAACTTGCATCTTCTCGAGAAGAGCAACACTTATTGTACGGAAGTTGTGCAGATTGTCAATGGAAGAATGCATAGAAGCAAAAGCACAAAAGGTAGAGCCAACTGACAAGAGAAAAGGCTCCCAACATTTTTTTATCCATTCATGAGATGCCTGTCAGGGGAGTTTAATTGTGTGGAAGGCCCAACACAGTCCAGGTAAGTGCCTGAATACTGGTAATTGCGTCATTCCTACTAAAAGGAAGTGACACAGGTTTCCCACCGGTTCACCAACTGCTGTGTTGGTCCCTTGTCATACACCTTAAATTCTGCCTGATGATGCCACTAAGTTTGCACCAGGAAAAGTTATAAGTACCTCATTCGAAAGTTGGGTGACTGGCCCTTTAAAAATTCCCTCGTGCCGCATGTTCGGTTTAGGAGAGAGTATTAACAAGAACTGTATGATCCACAGTGGCAGGTCATGTACCAAATCAGCATTAGAATTTTGGGCATTCTAACCCATGCTTCAAATGTAAGCACGGCACACACATGCTAGCACTCTGTCAGTCATGTTGCATCATGTGGGCTACACCGGAAGTGGTTGGAAACATCTGGACCAAATTATTTTCCAGTTGTGCTCCACTGTGGTGCCACAGAGCCCAATTTAGCAACCTTAATATCCCAGCCTTGTAAAAATCTATCAATCTCAGTCTTGACTCCTTTCAATTGAATTTGCCTCGACAGCTTTTTGGGGGCATATAGTTCCAGAGTTTCACTACCCTTCGTGTAAGGAAGTACTTCCTGATATTGCTCATGACTGACATAATGCCAATTTGAAAGTTGTGCCTCCTTTATTTGGATTCGGTCACGAAAAGGAATATTTTCTCTTTATCTACCCATTCAAATCCTTTAATCATTTTAAACACCTCAATTATCCCTTAATCTGCTTTTGTCAAAAAAACCCACTCTATTCTGTGCAACATGTTACTTTTGCGACATTTTATCATTCAGCGAAAGGCATCTTGTTGCAAAGTCATATGCTTAATTATGAAACCTTCACCTTACAACAAGCAGAACTGCCAGCTATTCATCCAAATAAACATTGCCAATAGCACCAGGGTCCAATTATTTCTTGACTTTTAAATGAGCTTTCCTGCAGGGAGAAGGGCTGCGGAAGTCCTATATTGTGATTTCAATCTCTAATGGTTTGAATGAGTTTTGCTAAACCATTAGGGAACCTCCAGGTAAATTATCTGCTTGCTTTTGTCGGTGGTTGCAGAACTGAGCAGATGCTGGGGGATTGGAAAATCAGGCGAAGACCATTCTCAGTGGATCTATTCCTAGTCTGCACCAAGTGTGACATTTTGGATGGGCGAAAGGTCATGAACAATGGAACCGAGATTAGAGGGGGTGATAATTAGCTTGTGCAAAAATAATTCTCAACCTCAGCTTGAATATTGAGTACAGTTTTGGGCAATGTGCCACAGTTGACACAGAGGATAGGAAGTAAATTTTAGTTGGTAAACAATTGGATTGGCTACCTGAATTTTCAAGGAAGGTGAAAAGTGTGAGGGATATTCACATTGGAAAAATTAAGTACTAAAGATATTCAAAGCAATAGATCAACACTAAATGATGTTCATTATGTAGTTCAGTGGAAGTTTTTGTGGAAAACAAGGAGATTCCCCCAAAAAACCTAGAATAGAAGGACAGAAAATAAGATTAATACACAGTTAAGATTTACCTAGGAGGCAGTAGATGCGAGAGAAAAAAAGACTTGCATTTATATAGCACCTTTCATGACATCTAGGCATTTCAAAGCACATTGCAATCAATAAAAGACTTTTGAAGTGTAGTCATTGTTATAGTGTGGCAAACGTGCTAGCCAATATAGGCACAGAAAGCTGCCAAGAGCAGTAATGTGATAATAAACAGATAATCTGTGAATTCTTTTGTGATGTTGATTAAGCAATAAGTACTGATCAGGACACCAGCAGTACCTCCCTTGTCCTTGAAAATAGTGCCATGGGATCTTTTATGTCTACCTTGGAAAGCTGACGGGATTTTGCTTTAATGCCTTATCCAAAAGATGGCATGTCTGACAATGCCTTACATCCTCAGACCTGCCAGCCTGGATAAACCTGTTGGACTTTAACCTGGTGTTGTTAAACTTCTTTCTGTGCTCAAGCAGGTGATGTGATAAATTTTAAGAGGTTGATGTGTACATTTTTGGTAGATATGGCCTTTGAACAGAATCAGCGATAAAGTAGGATAAAAAGTCAGTTATCTTTGGGACTGGCTCAGTGACTGAAAATAGTCATTTCCATTCCTGCATGACCCCTTGTTCCAAAGTAAATGGGACATAAGGAAGGGTGAAAATTAGTAAGTATGCATTCTGATATGTTATGCCTAACAATGTTCTCCTGGATCTTCCTTTATTTCCGAAAAAGAGCAAGGAAAAAGTTACCCATTGGTCATTGGGTAGATTTGTTTTCACTTTTGTGCTGCATCAGGGGTTAGCGTTAATGTCAGTTGAGAGGACAATCTGTGTGGTTGTACCATTTAATACATAAGGTGAACATTGATGGGTTAAAGGTCTTTTCTTTCTAAGTAATAAGAACATGAAGAGATTCCTGATAAACTTTCCCAGCAGCAGACATCCTGTGACAATCATTCATTGAAAAGATCTTCACCCCCATCTGCTCGATGGAATGAACCATTCCCTCCATTTTTACAAAATATCATTGTTAAATGCACACACACTGACATCAAATTCTACATCAACTCAACCAGCATGGATCCCATTCCTTTCAGTAGCCTTTCCCTCACTGGATATTGCACAGGTGCCAAAGGACTGGAGGACAGCTAATGTGGTTCCACTTTTCAAGAAGGGCGGTAGAGATAAACCAGGGACCTATAGACCAATGAGTCTCACATCAGTGGCAGGGAAACTATGGAGAAAATTCTGAAGGAGAGACTTTACAGCCTTGCTCGAGCGAGACCGGAAAATCCCACCCGAGATCAATGGACATTTACGTTGTATGCCCCTTGCCTGCTCTGATTCCGTGGCAGATGGGGCAGTAGAATTCCAGCGTTAATCTCCAGTTGGAGAGGCAAGGTTTGATCAGGGATAGTCTGCATGGCTTTGTCAGAGGGAGGCCATGCCTAACAAATTTGATTTAATTTTTTGAGGAGGTGACCGCGTGTGTAGATGAGGTTAGGGCAGTTGATGTAGTTTATATGGATTTCAGCAAAGACTTTGGCAAGGTTCCACACTGGAGACTGACGAAGAAGGTAAAAGCACATTTTATCCATCGAAAGTTGGCAAGTTGGATCCAAGACTGTCTTAGTGCCAGGAGACAGAGAATGGTGATAAAGGACTGTTTGTGCGACTGGAGGTTGGTGTCCAGTGGCATACCACAGAGATCAGTACTAGGTCCCTTATTGTTTGTGATACATATAAATAAGATAGATGAGAATGTTGGGGGGGATGATAAGTAAGTTTGCAGATGACACAAGATTGGCAGGGTAATTAATAGTGAGGAACAAGATCTTAGGTTCCAGGAAGATATGGATGGGTTGGTCAGATGGGCAGGTCAGTGGCAGATGGAATTTAACCCTGAAAAGTGCGAGGTGATGCACTTTGGAAGGAATAACAAGATGAGGTGGACTCAGTGAATGGCAGGACACTCAGAAGCCCAGAAGAACAGAAGGGGGCGTGACAGCTTAATAGGTAGCTAAGAAGGCATACGGGACACTTGCCTTAATCAGTTGTGATATAGATTATAAGAGCAGGGAGGTTATGTTGGAGCTGGACAAACTTTGGTTCGGTCACAGCTGGAGTACTGTGTATGGTTCTGGTCACCTCACTATAGGAAGGATGTAATTGCACTGGAGAGGGTGAAGAGAAGATTCACCAGGATGTTGTCTCATTTGAGCTATGAAGAGAGGCTGGGTAGGCTCGGGTTGTTTTCTTTAGAGCAGAGAAGGCTGAGGGGGGACCTGATTGAGGTGTGTAAGACCATGAGATGTATAGACATGGAGGATAAGAAGCAGCTGTTCCCCTTAGTTAAAGGTTCAATAACGAGGGAGCATAATTTTAAGTTGAGGGGCAGGAGATTTCGAGGGGATTTGAGGAAGACCTTTCTCACCCAGAGGGTGGTGGGAGTCTGGAATGCACTGCCTAGGAAGGTAGTACGGGCAGCAAACCTCACAATCTTTAAAAAGTAGGTGGCTAAGCATTAAAGGCTATGGGCCAAATGCTGGAAAGTGATTTCTCCATTGGCCTCAAGCGAGATTGTACAAACCTTGGGCGGACGTGCCAGTAAAATTTTGCCCTCAGTGTTGTTTTGTCGGTGCAAACTTGATAGGCCGAAGGGTTTCTTATGTACTATATAACTCTATGACTATGACTCTATAACACTGTTGGAATAAACAAGTGAATTTTGTACTTTTATTAGTGAGTTGCGCATGTACATAATGTTATTTTCCCCAGTGCTTTCTTCTGATGACAATCTCGAGTGAATTTTCACACCTCATTGTCAAAGAAGCAAATTGGCCTGCAATAAACATTGCTTTAGGCACTAAACAATTTCACAAGATTTCTCATTAATTGTATGCTGCTGCAGCTTCTGAAGAAGGGGAGGAATAGAGCTGTCAGGCCTCTGTGAAGATCCAATATTCTCCACCTATGATTGAAATTTTAGAGATCCTTGCTACTTTCTCTTGATGGGGCAGTGTCTAGCTCAATGGGATAAATGCTTTTGCACATGCCGATTAACAGCAGCATCTTAAAAGGTACATCTACAAGGGCATAAGTGTGCAAAAATATTTACTTTTCATGGACATATCACAAAAAATGATATATTCTGAATAGAGTTTATCATTGGCATACATTAATATAAAATATTTGATCACAGGACTTCCCTGGCTGCTCTCTGAGTTTGCACAGTAACTCAGGCGTAGAGATTAAAATGCTGTCGACCCTTAGTAAGCAAACGTTAAATGTTTTATCATTCACAAGCTGAGTTTCAGTCCTGACAAAGGAATGTGGTGATGTTAGTTCAGAAGTACATTCCATGGTAAAGTTAATGAATGCATGTGACTTTACATGTACTTCTTAAAACTCACTTTAAGGTCACATTTTGATATGAAGTGCTTTCTATCGTAAGGACTAATCTACACTTGTACCCTTGCCATCAAAGGCCATCAACCAGTTAGATATTTAATTACTTCGGAGATCTTTAATAAATTCATAAAACATATGAATAGGGTTCAAATATTGGTGCTTTTATTTTGTCAGCTAAGTGCATACATTAAGCAAGTCACAATATTTGATGCAGTTATAAATGTAAACGGGAAAAAGTGGAAACATGACTAAACATAAAAATGTGAAGAAAATAAGAGCAGAAGAAAATGCACTGACCCAGTTTTTCTTTCAGCGCAGTTTCCCCAAAATAGGCCAAACCATACAAAAAAATTGAGAAATTTCAAGCACAAATGATGTCCAGTGGTAAATTGAGTCTCTGCAAATTCCTGATGCTGGTTAAAAAATTATGATGTTGCCAGATTGCCCTACCAACAAAACTGACCACACACACAGCTTGAATTAATCATCATTGCAAATTTTCACTCATTGTACCCATTTGTACGGTATTGAGGATGTTCTTATGATTAAGCACTTTTTAGGCGTAAAATATTTTATTAAATAGTTTGCTAAGAAACTGGTTAGTGTACACCCATGCAACTAGTAAATGTTTCCGAACAGTTTTTTTAGAATCATTTTCAGTTATTTAAAATCAGGGCCGGAATTCTCTAGCTGTTTACGTTCCCCCCGCCGCTGCCAGAGAGGTCGGAGAATTTGATGCTCAGACAAATCTCTGTTCACTCCTGCGGGATGGGAGAATCTCAGTGGTGTGAACGGCTGGAGACTCCTGCTCCTGGTTACTCAGAGATGAGTGATTGGACCGATTGATTAAAAGTGCTGATATTTAGCGATAAATCCATTTTCAGTTGTATTAATAAAACTGCATGAGGTTACTAAAACATCAAAAATCTATCAATATCAGATCTGAAAGTTAACAACTGATCTAGTGTCTACTGCCAGTTGCAGAAGAAAATTCTAACCTTTACGAATGTTTGTGCAAAAGGATCTTTTATAATTTCACTCCTGAATGTTCTGGCTCTAATTTTTTGACTGTGCCCCTAGTTCCTTACTGCCTAACCAGCAGAAATAATTTCAGTCTGTCTACCATAACTGCACCCTTAATAGCATAAAAGATTCCATCAAATCAGATTTACCATCTAAATCCTGGGGAATGCAACCCTAGTTTATGTATTTTCTTCCTGTAACGTAACCATCTGAGTTAAGTTATCATTCCAATAAACCAAAGCTGCATTCCCTCCAAGGCCAACATATTTTTCCCAAGGTGTGGTGTCCAGAACTGCTCACTGTACTCCAGGTGTGGTCTAACCAGGGTTTTTTAAAGATGAAACATGACCTCTATCCCTTGTATTCTGTTCTTTCAGCGTTTCATTAGCCTTCTTAATTATTTTTATACATTAAGAAGTCTCACAGCACCAGGTTAAAGTCCAATAGGTTTATTTGGTATCACAAGCTTTCGGAGCGCTGCTCCTTCATCAGGTCACTCACTCACCTGATTCCAAATAAACCTGTTGGATCTAAACCTGGTGTTCTGAGACTTCTTACTGTGCCCACCCTAGTCCAATGCTGGCATCTCCACATCATGGCTACCATCAACACCGCAAACACCTGGCTCAAAGTGGAGAGGAGTTACTCACCTGATGAAGGAGCAGCGCTCTGAAAGCTCGTGATTCCAAACAAAACTGTTAGACTTTAACCTGGTGTTGTGAGACTTCTTACTGTTCCCACCCCAGTCCAATGTTGGCATCTCCACATCAGTTTTGTACATATTCATGATATTTTATGTACCTGTACAAATTCTCTCCAGTCCCAACCCTTCAAATGTCTTTGGCTCTCCACTGTTTCTATTTAGAAACCACCTTGTTTTATCCTTTATCTGTCCAAACTGGGAGACATCAGGTTTGCATACATTGTAATTCACGGTTTTGCCATTCACTTAATCTATCTATATCTCTGTAATTTTATGCTACCATGTACATTACTTGTATAAAAACAGAAAATGCTAGGTAAACTTAGCAGGTCTGGAGCATACACGGAGAGAAAAATAGAGTCAGCATTTCGAGTCCAATAGGAATCTTCTTCACAACTTCCAGTTCTGTACGAGAGTTATATAGACTTGAAACATTGACTCCCTGCTTGTTCATGACATCTGTGCCTTGATGTGTCCTAGACACTGCATTTCCCCCACCCCCACTCCCACCCCCACTCCCACCTCCATCCCCACGCCTCCCAATTAAAAATTTCAAACAGCATCTGAGTCTGTTGATCTTCATATTCATTGATCAAAGTTTAATACATGCCAGGTTTGTAACTGTGTTGGGGGAGTGGAAGAGTTGGGTTTCTCATCAAATCCACTGCTGTCACGGATTGTTGGCTGTGGTGTAGGGTTGCAAGGCCTACTGTGTACCTAGTGGTGGAGCAGTGAAAAACAGGTCACAACCTCAGACGTTTTGGCTGGGATTCTCCCAAAAAAAATCTAAGTGCCCAATGTGCAGGAAAACGTGATTATTTCCCACCTGTTGTTTGGGCATACTAACCAGAGCGAATCTCTGACATTCTGTGCATTGCAGAGTGGCTCAGCGGGATTCACTCTGGTAAATGGTGGGTGGGGCCTATTCCCTCCCGAGAGGCCGACAGCATAATGCTGTGTGGGCCACTGCGCATGCACCGATCTGTCAGAACAGAGATCGGCGCATTCACAGTGGCCACCCATTGCCAGCCTCCCAATCGCTGGCCAGCCCCACAATCCCCCCATCGCTGGCCTCCCAACCCTCCCCACCCTCTGATCGCTGGCCTCCCAGACCTCCCCGGGCCAACCCCTATATCCCCCCACCCCCAGTCAGCCTCGATCTCCCTGGCCAGCCTCGAACCCCCCACCCTGATGGCCAGCCTTGAACCCCCCCACCCCGATGGCCAGCCCTGATCCCCCCCACCCTGATGGCCTGCCCTGGTCACCTCCTCCCTCCCTCCCTCCCTCCCTCACCGATCCCAATTGCAGAGTCACAGTGGGTCCAGCCCCACTGATCGCGCTCCCCCCATAGGCCCTGCCCCCTCTGGCCCTGCTCCCTTGGCACTACCTGGTGCCCAGTGTGTAGTGCCAAGATGTCCCTTGGACAGTGCCAGGGTGCCAGGTTGACACTGCCCTAGGGGCACCCCCTCCTTACCCCCGACTTCCCAGGGGGCGCTCAATAGCCTCAGTTCCCTCCAGTGGGGTGAGGGCGCCTTTTAGTGGGGAGTAGTTGTAAACCTTGCTGGAGGGAACCACTCCCAGTTGCAGATGTTGCAGATGTATAGAACGTTGGTTCGGCCGCATCTGGAATACTGCGTCCAGTTCTGGTCGCCACACTACCAGAAGGACGTGGAGGCTTTGGAGAGAGTACAGAGGAGGTTTACCAGGATGTTACCTGGTATGGAGGGGCTTAGTTATGAGGAGAGATTGGGTAAACTGGGGTTGTTCTCCCTGGAAAGACGGAGGATGAGGGGAGACTTAATAGAGGTGTATAAAATTATGAAAGGCATAGATAGGGTGAACGGTGGGAAGCTTTTCCCCAGGTCGGTGGTGACGTTCACGAGGGGTCATAGGTTCAAGGTGAAGGGGGGGAGGTTTAACACAGATATCAGACGGACATACTTTACACAGAGGGTGGTGGGGGCCTGGAATGCGTTGCCAGGCAAGGTGGTGGAGGCGGACACACTGGGAACATTTAAGACTTATCTAGACAGCCATATGAACGGAGTGGGAATGGAGGGATACAAAAGAATGGTCTAGTTTGGACCAGGGAGCGGTGCGGGCTTGGAGGGTCGAAGGGCCTGTTCCTGTGCTGTATTGTTCTTTGTTCTTTGTTCTTTGTTCAGTGAGGTGGGAGATGCTAGCGGGCCCAAAGAATACCGTCCCAGTGTTACGCTCAAAAATAGCACCTGGGAGATGTCACTCCAGGCCCCCTGTTGGTGTCTCCTGGGCTGTTGCGCTGCTCAAGCAGCACGCGATGCTGGGAGAATCCCGGCCTTTGTGTTTATCTTTGTTTGTGCTAAATGCTGAAGCTGTGGTTAGATTCTGAAGGGTAATGACAGTGAATATTTACAGTTTGCTACCAAAATACCCCAAAATTCAAGCTCACTGTGTGACCATTGAAAAAGGATGAAAACCACCATGTCTCCATGAATTTAACCACAAAGCTAAAAATAGGGGCCTGGAGTCTCCATTAGCTTGTGTTGTTTTTTTTCAGTGCAATTTGCTCTATATTTTCTTTAAATTTATTATTTCACATGATGCGAATGTCGCTGGCCAGGCCAGCATATGTTGCCCATTCCTAATTGCCTTTGAAAGGTGGTGGCAAGCTGCCTTCTAGAAATGTTGCAGTCCATGTGGTGTAGGTACATCCACAGTGCTGTTGGGAAGGGAGTTCCAGGATTTTGACCCAGTGAAAAGGTCAAAAACCTGGAACAATGATATAGTTCCAAGTCGGGATGGTGTGTGACACGAAGGGGAACTTGCGGGTGATGGTGTTTCCATGCATCTGCTGCCCTTGTCCTTCTAGATGGTAGAGGTTGCAGGTTTGCAAGGTACTGTCAAAGGAGCCTTGGTGAGTTGCTGTGGTGTACCTTGGTACACACTGCTGCCACTGTGTGCCGGTGGTGGAGGGAATGAATTTTGAAGGTGATGAACAGGGAGGCAGTCAAGTGGGCTTCCTTGTCCTGGATGGTTTTGAGCTTCCAGAATGATGCTGGAGCAGCACTCATCCAGGCAAGTGCAGAGTGTTCCATCACACTCTTGACTTGCGCCATGTAGATAGTGGAGAGTATTTGGAGTGTCAGAAGGTGAGTTATTGACCGCAGTATTCCTAGCTTCTGACCTACTCTTGTAGGCAGTGAATCTTCTAGTACACACTTCTATCCAGGTCTTGCTGCATATGGACATGGACTTCTTCAGTATCTGAGGAATCAAGCATAATACTGAACATTGTGCAATTAGCAGGCAGAATGCAGATTTGAAGTTATTAAATGGTGGAGCAGGTGCAAGGGGCTCAATGACCTATTCCTGCTCCTTGTTGGTATCTTTGTATGAATGACACCGCTGCTGACCTTAAGTTGGAGGAAAGGTCATTGATGAAGCAACTGACGATGGTGAGCCTAGGACACTAACTCCTGCAGTGATGTCCTGGAACTGAGATTATTGCCATCATTGAGGGTGCAATATTTGTAGAACCTCCTCTTCCAGCTAGTTGTTTAATTGTCTACAAATTATTTACTACTGGATGTGGCAAAACTGTAGAGTTTAGAACTGATCCATTAGTTATGGGATTGCTTAGCTCTGCCTTTGCATGCTGTTTCCGCTGTTTGGCATGCAAGTTGTCCTGTTTTGTAGCTCCATCAGGTTCTCACCTCATTTTTCGGTACACCTGGTGCTACTTCTGGCATGTTTCACACCCAGAGTACATTCTGTGCCCTTTTCACCCTGAATGAGTCTTCCAATTGGTATTTAATATGGAGGAGAACTGATGTTACATGCAACCACCACCTGCAAGTCCCCCTTCAAGTCATACACCATCCTGACTTGGAACTATAATCACCACTGCTTCACTGTCACTGGGTTAAAATCTGTGACACCTTTCCTAACAGCACTGTGGGTGTACCTACACCACATAGACCGTAACAGTTCAAGAAAGCGGCTCCAGCACCTTCTTAGGAGCAATTAGGGATGGGCATTCAATGCGGGGCTTGCCAATGATGGTCACATCTGAAAGAATAAAAAAATTGTCAAAGGAATAGCTAAGCATTAATTTGCTAATATTAACAGCAGCAATTCTTAATCTGCATCCCACAAACCTCTGCTTTCATTATTCTTGAATGATTAAAGCCAACATATCATTTTGGTAACTTAATAAAATCAATTGAGCACAATGAGATACTAACAGCAGGATTTAAACTCGCATCCTATTTTATATTGGGAGTTTATTCCATTATTGTTGGTGTAAATAGAAGTTATCGGGAGAATTACCTGTAATTTTACTCAACAAAAAAAAATGGAATGAAAGGAAATGAGTTTAAGGTGTTATCCTCGAAGAATGTATTTTGTTACTCAGCTACCTGCTAATGCATCACATCAATGGGACTTCCAATGTTCAAACCGCCGTATTATCTAAAGTAGGTTATTCTATCTAACAAGGTTGTCACATTGACTGTATGAAACAAAATCCACGCATGGCCACAGACTGTCAACTTCCAAGACAATAAGAGCAGGAAGATTTCATTAGCTAGTTAAATATGTAGTATCCTTTTGCAAATAAACAGCCCTCTGTGCCACAAAACTAGAAGTCAACTAACCAGCACTTTGTCAGTGGCTTTACAAAGCTCATTCCAAACATAGAGAAAAGTCTGATCAGTTGAATATAAATTTAAAGGGTGCTGGTTTTTTAAAAAAGTACATTGCAACATTAAAATGAAGTTAATTGTTCTGCATTCAATGTGTGAGCATCAGGTGTCGCATTCACGTAAGCATGCCTAATGGGCTTATAACCAGCACAGCTCTTAAATCATTAACTAAGCGACAGTAAGGCTGAGAAACATTGTCATGTGTAAGGAGAGTATGTAGATGCATTTCAATTGTAATTATCTTTATCACGTGGCAAACATGAATAAATGTTGCATTTTACTGTCCGGGAGAAGACTGTGTCAATCTTTCAACCATTTTTCTGGGGAATTTCAGGCAGTAATAAATGTACACTTGCATGCTGAGAGGATTTAAACATTAATGAGGCCGTTGTCTTGCTACTTAAACCTTGGGGAAGTAGATGGCTTATTTACCTGAACTATAATAAATTATAATTGATTTTTAACAATGCATTTTAAAATATTTCATTGTCATGACAGCAGAACCCATTAGATTTTAATGATATAAATGACATTCCAGTTTCACTCTTTTGTACTCACTACACAATGAAATTGTTGTCTTTTGTGGGGATCATGCTAGTGAATGCACAGAATTCTACTTGTTCCTCTAGAGACAGCTCAAAACGCTTTGTATAAAAGCAATCACTAGCTTATCTATCTTAACCCTGAAAGTACTTGCCATTGCTTCAACTTCACTGACAATGTTAAATTCCAGCTTATTCAGCATAGTAAGGGTTACACAATAACAATGGATATATTCTCCAAGTCGATACATGGCACAGTTATCTCGGGTCTCAAGTGAACACTGGCATTAGATGATACATTATCGTCAGTTAAAGAGACTTGAATTATCTGGCAGGAAAAATAAAAGTCTGATGCTGGGAACAAATAGCCTGTACCAATACCAGCAGCAATGCTTCCCCTTGTGAATTTTCCAGATAGTTGTAGGCTGTCAGTGTTTGAAGACGTTAAACTGTCACATCTTTGCAGCTAAATTTTAATCCAAAAATTGCACAGTTGGAGAATTGTGCTGGTGAACTGATGTGTGGAGCTGAACAGAATGGAAATCAATGGGTTCTGCGTCTAGTAATTAAACTGTGGCTCTGGCCTGTAGCCCCAAATAGTTAAATATTTGAATTGCAGAACAGACCATCACTCTGATCCGCCTGCAATTAATTATAAGTTCTTGATTAGGCCATTAGTTGGAATGATGGTGCAGTGTCATCCCATTCATTCTATGTCCACGAAGGTGTTAATGTTGCTTGATGTACTGGTTAGAAGTGATCCAACCTAATCTGTTGACCACTCAAACCTAATGTGGTTTGCCCATTTGAAGCAAGATTTAATCATTTTGCGTTAAATGTTTCAACTGTTTTTGTGTCTTTCTCCCAAAAGATACATTTTCTATCAGCTGTTCTCCATACTGTAAACAAGGCTTAGCTTACCTCTGTTGTTGGCGTTATTTACCCATGAAAATTGACCTTCGATCACATTAGGGGGTGTTCGTATTGTACATTTGTTGCCTTGGAGTGGCAAGTGGTGGTTCTCTGTCCGAAAGTGATGTGTCTACTGAGATCAGGTGAAGTTCTCATAAAAAACACATTTTGATTGTAAAGTAAGCTGCCAATATTTCTCAAATATTCAAAGCTCAAATCAATTTCCCTCTCGCCATTTTTTAGTGCTTTAGGATGTTTACGTGATGGGATCGTATCCTTTTTGGTTATCTGTAAACATGGAAAAATAACTCCTGTTGTCTCATTTTAAAGTATCCTTGCATAATGCTGTTTCCGTGGGACTTCAATAGGTTTGACAAATTGAATCAATTCTAAAGGGGCAACAAAATTTGCAACCTAAATTCATAATGCTTCAACTAATTATTTGCTTTTCTCATATGCTACTTGCTCCCCATATCTGGACTGTCAAAGGAAGAAGAATTACAAATTGAAAACTCCACCATTCGATCCTCCTGATCACTAATCAATGAACCCAGTTGGAAATGTGCACGTGTGTGTGCCTGTATCTGTCTGCTCATTGGGCGAGGACAGCTTGGATTTAGTTCTAATACCTTCCATTGTTAAATAACTTTCCAATACGCTTCCTGCTGGATTTCATCACTGACCATCTCTGCTTCCTCCAACCTTATAGACAGTGGGCAAGATTTTACAGCCTCGCTCAGGCGAGACTGGAAGATTCCACCCGAGGTCCACGGAGATTTCCATTGTGGGAGCCTCGCCCGCGCCGATTCTGGGATGGGCGAGGTGGTAGAGTTCAGGCCACTGGGTTCCAGGCCATTACCACTCACTGTGTAAAAAAGGATCTTCCTTACATTCCCCAAATCTCCTGCCCAGGATCTTAAATCTGTGTCCCCTAGCCCTTGTACCATCCGCTGGTGGCAACATCTTGTCTTTGTCCACCTTTGTCCACCAGGGCACCACGGTAGCACAGTGGTTAGCACTGCTGCTTCACAGCTCCAGTGACCTGGGTTCGATTCTCGGCTTGGGTCACTGTCTGTGTGGAGTTTGCACATTCTCCTCGTGACTGTGTGGGTTTCCTCTGGGTGCTCCGGTTTCCACAAAGATGTGTGGGTTAGGTCGATTGGCCATGCTAAAATTGCCCCTTAGTGTCCTGAGATGCATAGGTTAGAGGAATTAGCGGGTAAATATGTGGGGATGTGGGGGTAGGGCCTAGGTGGGATTGTGGTCGGTGCAGACTCAATGGGCCCAATGGCCTGTAGGGTTTCTATGATTCTTATCTAAGCCTGTCATAATCTTGTACAACTCTATCAGATCTCACTCTCAATCTCATTTGCTCTAAGGAGAACAACCCCAGCTTGTCCAAATTAATCTGGCAGTTAAATCCTCTTATCCCTGGAACCATTTTGATGCATCTCCTCTGTACCCTCTCAAGGACCTTCACAAGGAGGGCCGATGAGGGTAGTAGTTGATGTAGCCTCACATGGATTTTAGTAAGGCTTTTGATGTGATCCAGAATGGCACATTGGTCAGAAAAATTAAAAGATCACGGGGTCCAAGGGAAAGTTGCAAGTTGGATCCAAAATTAGCTCAGTGGTAGGAAACAAATGTTCATGGTCAGTGGATGTCTTTATGACTGAAACCAGTTTGTAGTGGGCTTTTGCAGGATTCACCCTCATCTTCCTGCAGAATGCTGCCCAAATTGAATGCAATATCTAATTGTTGCCTAATCAGAGTTGTATTATTTTCAGAGTACCTTCCCTGCTTTAGTACTCAATATATGTATTTTAAAATTTAAGATCCCATTTTCTCTGCTAACGTATTTCTCAATATATCCTTCCACCTTCAAAGATCAATGCACATGAACTTCCAGGTCCCTCTATCCCAGGCCATTTGTGACTTTAATCTGTATTGCCTCTCCTTATCTCTTCATCAAAAATGCATCATCTCATACTTCTCTACATTCAAATCCATCTGCCAGTTCTACAGGCCTCTCTATGTTCTGATACAGTTAATTGGTATCATCCTCACTGTTCGCCACACCTCCAAGTTTGGTAGAATCAACAACTTTATGTTATTGACATTCAGAGTGCCTGGCACACTCGGTTTAATCCTGAGCAGCAGTCCTCCTTCAAAACTGAGCCAGACAGGCCTGGTACTCTGAACACAGATTATTGAAATTGCCACAGTTTTAAGGTATATGGAAATCTGTTAGGCTCTTTCGTGAACATCATTCTCAATTTTAATACCAGGAACTAACAATCTATCAAAAGTAAGGGCCGAATAGTGGAGGTCAAAAAAGAAGCAAATGGGAATAATCATTTATGCTATTGGCTGACTTGGGCAGATGATTTTAACCTGCCAGGATGGGTGTGTATTGATGCATATGTGATGACTAAAAGAGCAAGAATTGCCAGTGTGTTGGGAAGTCAGCAGAAATCTGCTGACTTTCACATTTAACTCAAGCACAATTGCTTGTGTGTGAAAAACCTTGTGGGGTAAGCAGATTTGCTAATAACACATTGTGGTAACATGGCCCCTTTAAGGGGGTGATCCTTTGGGGGCCATGTGGTCAGGCTGGACCCTATTTAGAGGCTGCAAGGGATGCTGAGCCAATCAGGAGCAAGGGCCCTCTTTTCTGGGAACCTTAGGTTGGAACCAGGGAGGAGAAGAGAGTAGATTTGTGTATTAGTTCTGTTAGACTCTTATCTTGTATAAATGTTACATTGATAATAAACCGTTCATTATTGAAGCCACAATGAGTGGCCTTCGACTTTACTACACATGTGCTAAAAGCAATTGTACGAGCTAATTCCTAGACCCTGTTTTTTCACGGTAAGTGGATGAGTTTCCCGAACTCGTCAGGTTGAACAAGGGGAGAGGACAATGTATAGATCAGGCTGAGCAAGTGGCAGGTTAGAAAGACTGTAAATACTAAAATATGTTCGCTGCCTCTTACCTGTGAAGACCTTGTTCTGGGAGTGCTTTCATTGCTTTGAAGGTGATTTCCAATGGGTTTAAGGTCATTCCTGTAAGGCAGGATTTTTTGTCCTTGATATGCACTTCCAGGTATCAATCCTCTCTGCAGTATGGGAGCTGCTTATGCAGCTTTACCTCGGATCTCACAAGAGGAATAGAATGAACAGCAGCAGTAGGAGCAGCCTATACCTCGACCACCTGCCATTCCATCGGACAGAGAGAATGAGCACAGAGCTCCAGCTTGATTGAAGAGGGGATATCCCCAATGCAGGGTATCCAGTCAGAGGATTAGTGCCCTGGACATTAATGAGCAGCAATGCCTCACAGTTTCACTTCAGGTCATTGCTGTCTCCTCAAAGAAAACCTCCTTCCAAGTGGACCAGGCGGATAAACATTGCCAATGGCAGTCAGTCACCCCAGTCCTGATTTGTTTCACTTCCAACTCCTCCCAGTGATGTGTTGGTGACATTTATAGAATCTCACAGTCTGCTGCACACAAGTGCATCTCGCAGGTGACAAATGCCATGTCTTCCAGAGCTGCCACCTGTATCCATTGTGCACCTGATGAAGCCAGTCAGAAGAAGAGCACTCTTGGGTTTGCAGCTCTTGCTGGATTCCCACAGATACAGGCAATTATAAATTGCCTATATAAGGTAACCAATGCACCCTCAGATCAACCAGAAAGCTTCATCAACCTTCCACAGCATCAATATTCAGCTGGTCTGCAACTACTGAAAAATTATTATACATATCTATGCAAGAATGCAAGATATCAAGAAATCTGCCACGACGCCTTTATACTGCACCGGTCAAGTCTCCCACAGATATTCACATGTCCAAGTGGAGGGTTGCTTTGCAGTCAAGGGCTAACCTTTAGAGATGTGGTTGTTGGCACCTGTGAGGAAACTATCAGACCCAATAGAGGCATGTCCCATCCGTAACCTTTAAAACAAGAGCTGTAATTCGTTGGGGATATTCGGTAACTAACTTTCGTCTTAAAATTGATACTAGTGTGCTGCAAAAGATGGCTGACAAGGGGTCACCTAACTCTTGACCTGTGGTGTCCAAAAAGGTGTCACACTGGCTCTAAAGGATAAAGGGAGCTTCCTGATTAAAGACAAGTCAATGTACACATCCTGAGACCACCCAAACTGCATTCCTGACTTAAATGGGTCATTCTAGAATCCAGACAATGATTGTCTCAAACCCCAAGGTGGATGTCTGTACACAAAGACCCAGGTTGTGGTTAATTAACTTAAGCTCAACTTCTCGGCCTCTTGGCTAAGATCAGGTGTAGTATCGACATGCTGCGCTTGGTTGAAGTCATTAGGTTACATTTTAGCTTCATTTGAAGCAATTTTTAAAAGCGGCATCTCGGCTTTTTGGCTAAGATGCAAATGAGATCAAGCCTTGGAGGAGGAGCTATGCCTACTCCAATCAGCTTGGATCATGTAGATCAAGCCCAAGACAGGAGGTGAGAGCCCTGTCTTGTCAGCTTGGATCAGGAATGTCTCAACTTGTTGAGACTCTGAATTGGACTTGATTTGATTGAATTGGAATAAAAATACACAAAAATTAAGCTCAACACCAAATTTGTGAGGGAGCTATGAAGGACCACGTACACGGTGGCACAGTGGTTAGCACTGCTGCCTCACAGTGCCAGGGACTCAGGTTCAATTCCCAGCTTGGGTCACTGTGTGGAGGCTGCATGTTCTCCTCGTGTCTGTGTGGGTTTCCTCCGGGTGCTCTGGTTTCCTCCCACAGTCCAACGATGTGTAGGTTAGGTGAATTGGCCATACTAAATTCTCTCTCAGTGTGCCCAAACTGGAGTGTGGCGACTATGGGATTTTCACAGTAAGTTCAGTGCAGTGTGAATGTAAGCCTACTTGTGACACTAATAAATAAACTTTAAAGCTTTAGTGAGGCAGTTGTCTTGATCTCCCATTTAGAAAAGTCCTGAAGGGATGGCTGCAAGAATTACACAGAACAACTGCAGAAACAGCAGCAGCAGAAAAGGCAGCAACAAGGGGTGGCACGGTGGCACAGTGGTTAGCACTGCTGCCTCACAGCGCCAGGGACCCAGGTTCAATTCCAGCCTCAGGTGACTGTCTGTGTGGAGCTTGTATGTTCTCCCCGTGTCTGCGTGGGTTTTCTCTGGGTGCTCTGGTTTCCTCCCACAGTCCAAAGATGTGCAGGTTAGGTTGGTTGGCCATGCTAAATCGTCCCTCGGTGTCAGGGGAACTCACAATGTAAATATGTGGGGTTAAAGTGATAGGGCCTGGGTGGGATAGTTGCCAGTGTGCAGACCTGATGGGCCGAATGGTCTCCTTCTGCACTGTAGGAATTCTATGATCCTACTTATACCTTCAGACCTGGAGACTGCAACATTGCAACATCTCCAAACCTGTTCCTTTATTAAATCCACCATATACAGAAAACAACATCCCGATAGTGGGAGTACAAAGTAATTAAACTTTGTGCCTGCTGAAAATCCATCTTTTCAAAGGAATCCTGCAGCAATTCTGAGATATGACTCATGAACTACAAACTGTTCTTTTGTTTATAAATGTAAAAGTATATTATCCTCTCAAACTCTATTGTGTGTGTACGCATCTGTGTTGCTGACTGAGTGAACTAGCGATAGATTTTCAGTTTGGAAGTGTGAATAAATAACCCCCTTTATTTAAAAAGATGAAAACTTGCTGCTGGCAATTTAAATTGACTGTATATTCAGGAGTTAAGAAACATATACATCTTCCTTTGTGAAAACACACTGATTAAGGACAGTCATGAAAGAAAATAGGGGTTTCAATTCTCTCTCATCCTTGTCTGTAAAAAACACTAATTGACTTGCAGGAAAGAGACAAGCCTCATGCCCACAAAAGCAAGCCATGGGGATGGTGATTCAGATGCCTGAACAACATTGACAGCATCCTTTAGTATGTACCAGCCAGCGTTCCCAGAATGATAGTGCACAGCATGTCGCAGCAGTGAGGGCTGGAGTTGTGGGAGCAAGTAGGTGATGTCCGCTGTATATCTTCAGAGGAGGAGGAGCAACAGGAGGAGCTGAGCGATAAGTCTGATTTAGCCAAGGTTTGTCTCAACCTTTCAGTTAGCTGCTCGGGAGTGCCTGGGATGGACTCATTTGTACACACTTCAGCCAATCTGAAGCAATGCAGCCATCTGACACACCAGTGCTGAATCCATTGCACCACTCTCCTCCCCACCTCCCACCAGCCCCAATTCCCCATTTTGTGTCAGCACAAAACAGTCCCACAGTCAACAGCCAATCCCTGTCACTGACACCCGTTACTCGTCTTCCATTCTGGCCATACCATTTTCCTCATGGCTGAAATCCACTCGGCAGGTGGAAGGCAACAATGGGGAGGACAAACAACAACTTGAATTAATGTAGTGTTTGTATTGGACAGGACAATGGAGCTTTGAAATAAAGGTCATGGTTTGTAAACATTGAACATAAAAGTGACAATTTAACAGGTGAAAAAAAAGGGGTCAATTTTGACTTGAGTAGAAATGAAAATTGGGTGAGGTATAAAACAGGTAGCTGACCCACTACCCTCCAATTCCCAGCAGGGGAACAATTAAAAACAACTTTGAAGGTGTTCTCAATGAAACAGAGAAGGGCTACTGGAGAATCTGATAGGAGTGCCTGAAGCTTTCAAAGGCTTGAGAGAATAAATGGTGAAATATTGGGGGTGATTCTTCCAAAAGTGCTGAATTGGTGGGAAGACTATTCTCGATCACGACTGTTTTTTCAGTGCAGCTTCAGACCTGAATCTCTGCACTCTGTGCATTGCAGAGGTCACAGTCGTGAATCTCATTAAAAACCCAGGGGGGCGGGGCCTATTCGCACCGGAGTCTGACAGCGTCGGAATTCTGCGCATGCGCAGTGACCCTGATCTGTCAGTCTCCCCATTTGCTGGCCAGCTCAATCGGTGGCCAGCCCGGGACCTCCGCGGTGTTGCCTCTCCAATCCCCCCCACAGCCCGCTCGCAGCCCCCACAACAATTCCTGGGCCAACCCTGACTCTCCCCCCACCCTGCCCCGGAGCGTCCCAATGTCCAGCCCCCCACACCCAGCAGTGGTGATCCCCCCACCCCCTTCACCCCGGCAGATCCCCCCCGGGAGGCAGGCCCAACCCCCGGCAGACCACACCCTCCCCCCAGCCTGCCCCGATCGCTGGCCTCCGTCCAGCCCAGACCGATCCCTACGCAGAGTGGCAGCAGGACCCTCCACCCCCACTGATCACCCCTAGGCCTCGCTCACAGTAGGTCCCCCCTCTTTGGCACTGCCCGATGCCCGGTGGGCAGTGCCCAGGTGCCCCCTGGGCATTGGCACTTTGCCCTTTGGGCAGTGCTAGGGGGCACAGGCTGGCACTGCCAGGGTGCCCATGCCTAGGGGGCATCAACCTCCACTGCCCGACCCCTTGAGGGGCCCCGATTGCCCCCCCCTTCACCCCGCCGGAATGAAGTACTCCTGGCAGGGTGGGAGATTCTATCGGGACCGGCAAGTTCCCAATAATAAAATGCAAAACATAGTTAAACTATATTAAAAAAAGATTCAAATCACTTACCTGTCTTCCCGCTGGTTTCCAGCATGGTCTGGTCTCAGACTATTCTCTGGCTCTGGGAGATGCGCATGCGTTCCCAGCACATGCGCAAATCCCGGAAAAAGGCCGATGACGCGTATCTCCCAGCCCAACCCGCCAGAAAAGTTGCGGTCGCGATGAGAGAATCGCGCCCATTGTTTCCAATGGTTGTTGACTTGGTTCCAAGGGGACACAATGTAAGATTAATCTTCGAAGCACAAACAGGAGCTTCGAAGAATTTTAATACTATTTGTTATTAAATATAATTGTTAGTGGAATATAGGCTTTTATGCTTTTTTTTACTGATAAGAACAGATTTTAAAATTTTTTTAATTTTTACTCCATCCTTAAAGTTACAAACCCACTGCTCAGGCAAACCCAAATCCATTCCTTCCTTGCTCCAAAAACAAAACTCAAAACCTAATTGAATCCAATTCAAGGTCCCCTCGAGAGAGACAAACAAGATCCAAGCTGACAGGATGAGGCATTGCACCCCATCTTGAGCTTGATCTAACACTTGATCTTAACCAAAAGGCTGTCAATTGTGGCATTTAAGAGGATTGGATAAAAACTATAATAATATTAAAATGCACAGGGAAAAGCAGGAAAGTGGGATTGTAATAGATAGATAACTCTCTCTTGGTGGCACGGTGGCACAGTGGTTAGCACTGCTGCCTCACAGCGCCAGAGACCCAGGTTCAATTCCCGGCTTGGGTCACTGACTGTGTAGAGTTTGCACATTCTCTCCGTGTCTGTGTGGGTTTCCTCCCACAGTCCAAAAATGTGCAGGTTAGGTGGATTGGCCATGCTAAATTGCCCCTTAGTGTTTGGGGGGATTAGCAGTGTAAATATGTGGGATTTCGGAAATAGGGCCTGGGTGGGATTGTTGTCGGTGCAGACTCGATGGGCTGAATGGTCTCCCACTGCACTGTAGGATTCTATGGTTCTATATAGGGCTATCAATCGGTTAAGTATAATATCTATAAGGCCTTCTTTTGTACTGAAATTCCTGATTCTGTGATTTTAATTTATGATGATCCTAAGTATATCATTTACTTTGATCATGGTTAGAAGGTTCTTAAATAATTCATACAACAAATGAGAATCCATTCTCACAGTTCATCTCTTGTTGCAAATTGCAGAGCTTCTCTCAATTCCATTTTTACATTTTTCTTTAAATACTGGAGCTAAGGTCATGTCACACTCAGTCTCATCGTGCATACTGTATTCACTGCTCACAATACCATCTCCTCTATCCTGGGAAGAACAAACACAGACTGGCTGATTGCTTTGTGGAACACTCCAATCAGTCTGTGACCTTCCAGTCACTTCCCAGTTAAACTTACCATCTTGCTCTCATGCTCACATTTCTGTCATTGGCCTGCTATAATGTTCTAGTGAAGCCCAATGCCAGCTGGAGGAACAGCACCTCATCCTCCAGTTAGGTACTCCAAAGCCTTCTGGACTCAACAGCAAGATCAGCAACATCACACCACAAACCCTCTCTTCCACTTTGATTTTTTTCTCTCAAGTACCAGTTTGTATCTTCTTTAATCAGACCAAAATACTGTGGATGCTGAAATAAAAACAGAAAATATATCTTCTTTTCATGTTTTTGCTTTTAATAAAGCTGGCCTTTATTCTGTTATTGACACCTACTCTGGACCTATGCTTTATTTCTTTATTGCCACTCCCTTTGCCTTTTGTTCCATAACATATTTGGTTTTTAATCTCCCCCAACCTCTAACCTATCCATGATCTTTCCTTTATTCCAACCTTGCCCCTTTCCAGTCAAAACAATTTAAATATTATTAAAAGGCTCAATGCTGTATCATCCAGCCTTGTGGAATGTTCTTCCCCAGCAGTGTGACATCATGCTGATGCGATTCTCTACCAGTCGAGATGACCATGCTGGGGGTTGCTTGGCGCTCCCAGGGTTTGAGGGCTAAGGCTGGGCAGTGCCAGGGGCACTGAAGTGGGGAAATGAAGTGGGCACACTGAAGTGGTGGTTAGCAAACATATATCTTATGTGCAACAAAGCAGCCAATTCAATTTTACTCTTGGATCCCCACTAACCAATGGACAAAATAGGTTGTCATGGAGTGGTGGGGGCGGGTGGGAGTCGGGGGGGGGGGGTCCACTTATATTGTGTTGGGTGGTGAGAGTGCTCCCCCCCAACATCTGTGGTGGGGAGAGGTCACCCCAAAGCTTGTGGTGGGGTGTCCACCCTGGCCATGGGGAGTTGGAAGGAGTCTATGATTTTAGCAGATCAGGGTGTCCTTTAAAAAGACATTCTCTGTTCTTTTTTTTTGTACCTCATTTATAACTTGTGACACTAGCTGCTCTTTCTCAAAGGAATGAGACTTGGTCAGCTTATCTGTAGGTTTGTATAGTTTGAGAAGGTCTGCAATCTCCTGATCCAGTAATTTTGTTGCCTGTGGCAAAACTATCCTTTGCTTGGGTACATTTGATGTTGCTTGTATGCTGAATTCAGTGCACTCACAATGTTTCATTCAAGAGTGTTTACAATGGACAAACAGAAAAATGAACATTATGCCCAAGTGGAATTAATGGTGGGATTTTGTCTTTATGCTTGCAGTTTTGCCGCACATCAGTGTGAGCTTGCTGTTCAGTAGGGCTCATACCTTCCTCAGAGTGACAGTCTGGGTATGTGTGCAGGGTGTGTGAGACTGCGTCTGGGTGTTTAGACAGTTACTCTGGAGTTAGAAGTGTGTTTTTCCTTTTAAGAGCAACTATCAGGGTAAAACTGACAGAACCATCTGAAGTTAGCAATTTAAATTATTTCTGAAAGATGGTTCCCAGCCCAGCAAAATTGTCCAGATGAAGTTAGCAATTCTGGGCAATTGTTGGGTAAACCTTTACGTGGGATTCCCCAGCGCATCGATGGGGTACCCCCAAAATGCGATGCTGGGGAACCAGGACATTATGGGCCTAGATCTTGAAAGTATCAGTAGTCATGGCAACATCTGGAATAGAGCTGAATGGCACCTCAGGATCTATGACTATATCATGTTTTACTGGGTCAGGTTGTTGTTCTGTTGTCTCTGCTAGATCCACTTCCTTGTACATCTATAATGTGTGTTGGATCAGTAGCCAGACAATCAGTCAGCAGCTTCAGAACTTACTCTTCAGCCTTGACACCGGAGTTTGGGGAGTCAGCTTTGTGTTCTGCACTTCTTTCACTCGGCATTGTTGGAGCTCCTGTTCCCGTTTTCCCTTTGTGAAAATCAGTGCCTGCATCAGGTTGTCCTCCATCATTGGTGTCCTTACAGTTGCGGCATCCAACTTTAAAATGACCCTGCATCCTGCATGCATGACACTCTGTGTGTATGAAGGGACATTTTTCAAGCCTATGGATTTTATTTAGCATCACTTGGGAGCGCTGGATAATAACAGTGACTGCCCTTCTTTCATTCTGGATCTGATGTTTATTCAGTGCGCTGACACTTCCATTGTTCACAAACTGGACCGATCAGGCTGTCTGACTCCACAATCTATCATCCCAAACCAAAAATCGGCTCTGCCTTCACAGCTGTCATTGACTGAACTGTCCTGGAGGCAGTGGCATAGTGCTATTGTCACTGGACTAGTAATCCAGAGACCCGGGTTCGAATCCCACTATGGCAGGTGGTGAAATTTGAATTCAATAAAAATCTGGAATTAAGTGAAACCATTGTTGTAAAAAGCCACCTGGTTCACTGATGTACTTTAGGAAAGGAAATCCGGTCTGGCCTACATGTGACTCCAGGTCCACAGCAGTGTGGTTGACTCTGAACTGCCCCTGAAATAGCCTAGCAAGCCACTCAGTTCAAGGGCAATTAGGGATGGGTAATAAACGTTGGCCCAGTTGGCAACACCAACATCTCCTAAATGAATAAAAAAACAATGGTGGAACGGTCCCCATTATCTAATCCAGTTTCTAACATTATAGAGGGTGACATGGTGGCACAGTGGTTAGCTCTGCTGCCTCACACTGCCAGGAATCGATTCTGGCCTTGGGTAACTGTCTGTGTGGAATTTGTACATTCTCCATGTGTCTGCGTGGGTTTCCTCCGGGTGCTCCAGTTTCCTCCCACAGTCCAAAGATATGCAAGTTAGGTGGATTGGCTATGCTAAATTGCCCCTTGGTGTCCTAAGATATGTAGGTTATGCAGGCAATGTGGTTGACTCTCAACTGCCCTCTGGCAACTAGGAATGGGCAATAAATGCTGGCCAGCCAGCAATGCCCATGTCCCACAAATGAATATTAAAAAATGGTGGATTAACCATGGTAAATATGCAGGGTCTCGGGATAGGGTGGAGGGCAGGGCCTGGGTGTGATGCTCTTTCGGAGAGTCGGTGCAGACTTGATGGGCCAAATGGCCTCTTTCTACACTGTAGGGATTCTAAGGATAATGTTAGCTATTCGCTGGACTGTAGAAAGTCAGGTGAATCTTCATTAAGGACAATCCTCCAAAGGCCAATATATGAATTGAATGCATTAATAACCTATTCATAAGTTGCTGTGCCCTCATTAACACCCTATCTTTATAGAATATCATCTGCACTGCTGCCAACGAAACATAAGAGTGTCCTAACCTATTCTTTTACAGGCTTCTGTGCCACCTCTGAGGCGGTCCTTTACCTGTTGAATCTGCGATACCAGTTTTTCACGTCTGTTACTTGGTTGGATTGTAGTCAAAGCAGTTGGATAGAGGGAAGGCTTTATCCATGGCTACCTGTTATTATAGTTTACTGCCTTGACACTCTATTGGCACTGTTCTTTTTGATTCCTTGCTGCAGTCATTCCTTCGCTGCTGTATACATGATGGTTTTTCCATTCCTGATGTGGAGATGCCGGTGTTAGACTGGGGTAAACACAGTAAGAAGTCTCACAACACCAGGTTAAAGTACAACAGGTTTATTTGGTAGCACAAGCCACTAACTTTCGGAGCGCTGCCCCTTCATCAGGTGAGTGGGAGTCTAGCAGTGCTCCGAACGTTAGTGGCTTGTGCTACCAAATAAACCTGTTGGACTTTAACCTGGTGTTGTGAGACTTCTTACTGTGTTTTCCATTCCTGCCATAGTCTGTTTCATTGAGGATCCTTGCCATTGGGTTAGTTAACCGTTGCAATCATAATATCAGAAACAGGCCCAAAGACTACAGGAAACAAGGTATCCTGAAACATCCAACTATTTACAATGTACAGGGACAGATAAGCATCATATTCCTTCTAGAGGTATCTCTCTCTGAGATCTACGGACACATGATCTGACATAATTGATAATGTATATAAGCTGTTAGCATAATAGCTATAAACCCTTTATACTGCACAGAGGAGCTGGCTCTCAGTGGCCACCACCTCTTCTTGATGTAGATGGTTAGCACTGCTGCCTCATAGCACCAGGGACCTGGGTTCAATTCCCGGCTTGAGTCACTGTCTGTGTGGAGTCTGCACGTTCTCCCCGTGTCTATGTAGGTTTCCTCCGGGAGCTCCGGTTTCCTCCCACAGTCCGAAAGAGGTGCTAGTTAGGTGCATTGGCCATGTTAAATTCGCCTTCATTGTACCCGAACAGGCACCGGAATGTGGCAACTCGGGGATTTTAACAGTAACTTCATTGCAGTGTTAATGTAAGCCTTCTTTTGACTAATAAATAAACTTTAACTTTATGTCCAGTCCTTCAATCAGTCATTGAGTGTGAGCTTGCTGTTCACTAGGTATTGTCCAATGGGGTGATGAACGCCTGAAATGGGTTGTCAGGGAGAGACTGTCAGCTTAATCTCACAAAAAAAATCAAGAGTCGTCGATCAATATCTGGAAAAGAAATTGATAGATAGATATTTCAGATACTGAGATCAGCCAGATGAAGCACAATGGCCTTTACTGGTCCCATGCGTTCTTATGTTCTTGCCTTGTAAACTTTCACACTGCTTTGTCTGAATATTACTAACATTGTGAGATATATTTTTTGGGAGAGTAAGTTTATATGGTCTAAATCTAATTACTTGACATATGCTACTTGCAGAATCAGGAGAGTCCCTACAAAATATCATAGATCAAGTAAAATCTAGAAGTTCAGAAGATGGATTGAGTACGAACACCAAAAAGACAAAAACAATGGTAGTTAGACGGATGACATTAGAAGGAACTAAAGTGAAAATTGAAATGGACAGTGTCACACCTGAACAAGTAGGTAAGTTTTCCTATTTAGGACAAACGAGAACAGAAGATGGTAGATGTGATGCAGAAGTAATAAGGATAGAGATAGTCAGAAATATTTTTATGAATATAAAAGATGTGTTAATGACAAGAAAATTCAAGCTTGTAACATGTAAAAAACATATAAGATGCTACATTCTCTCCGCTTTCCTGTGTCCCTCAGAAATGGAGTCACAGCGTCATAGAGGTTTACAGAATGGAAACAGGTCCTTCGGCCCAACTTGTCCATGCCGCCCTTTTTTTAACCACTAAGCTAGCCCCAATTGTCAGTGTTTGGCCCATATCCCTCTATACCCATCTTACCCATGTAACTGTCTAAAGCTTTTTAAAGACAACATTGTACCCACCTCTATTACTACCTCTGGCAGCTTGTTCCAGACACTCACCACCCTCTGTGTGAAAAAATTGCCCCTCTGGACCCTTTTGTGTCTCTCTCCTTTCGCCTTAAACCTATGCCCTCTACTTTTAGACTCCCCTACCTTTGGGAAAAGATGTTGACTATCTAGCTGATCTATGTCTCTCATGATTTTATAGACCTCTATAAGATCACCCCTAAATCTCCTATGCTCCAGGGAAAAAATCTGGACAATAAATGAAGATCTGTGAAAGAAAATAGAAGCTTTTGAAATGGATGCTAAGACTTTTGCTAAAAATTCCATAAGCTGACCATAAAACAAATGAAGATACAGTTGAAATAGGAAGAACAAAATGAACTTTAAAAAGTGACGTCCTGAAAAGAAAATGTCAGTACTTCAGTAATTTGATCAGAACTGAAAAACTACAGCGATCTCTTCTGGTGGGCAAAATGGAGGCAGCAGAAAGAGGGGTCGACCTAGACCTTGTTGGATAATGGATGTCACAGGTATTTACAGATGAACTACAGTGAATGTGTGAGGTTGGCCAGGATAGATGAGCATGACAGACCATGATAGTAAATCTTCTGACAGGAATGGCTGCAATTAACAACAGTGGCATTGAAGCACTGGGAATGGTGGCACGGTGTTAATATCACTGGACTATTGCTTTGAAGACTTGAGTTCAAATCCTACCATAGCAGCAGAGAATTTTGTTATATTTTTAAAAGTATTGTGGGTTGCTTTAAAACTGATCACATGATTTGATGGTGATGTCATGCAGGGGTTGTCAGCTCCTGTTTTACTTTCAGTTTGTACTTTGTGCCAGGAACATCGCTTTCAAATAAAATTTGTTGTGTGTTAGTTTGAATCTGAGGTCGAAATTCTCCAGTCGTTCACGCCAGCGGGATTCTCCGGTCCCGCCAGCGGTGCACCCCTGCTTGTAGGTTTTGCGTCAGCATGGGGTGATAGAAATGGAAAATCCCATTGACTATGGTGGGGCCAGGGAATCCTGCCGCTAGCGAACACACACTGCCTTCCGCCACCGGGAAGCATGCGGCTGGGAGGGCGGAGAATCTCACCTGATGGGCAGGATTTTACAGCCTCGCTTGTCCCGAAATATTAAAATTCCACCCGAGGTGAACGGACCTTCCCATTGTCCGCCCTTTGCCCGCTCCGGTTCCTGTGGGGGATGGGGCAGTAAAATTGTGTGCTTTCCTTTTCATGTGAAACCCACAACCCTTAACATAGTGAGGGCATTACAAATTTAAATTCAATGAATTAATAATTCTGGAATAAAAGTCTAATGATCATGAAACTATTGGATTGTCATAAAATAACTATCTGGTTCACTAATGTCCTTCAGTTGCCCTGACTTGGATCGGTCTGCATGTGACTCCAGACCCACAGCAATATGTTTGGCTCTGAACTGCCCTCTGAAATAACCTAGCAAGCCATTGTTTTGTATCAAACTGCTTCAGAGTACTTAAATTACCTATACCATGCGGACTGCAATAATTCAAGGAAGTGACTCATCACAACCTTCTCATGGTTAATTAGAAATGGGCAATAATTGATGGCCTCGTCAGCAATACTATTATTTAAAGGATGACGAAATAGAAAAGTCTGCAGCCAAATTCACCTAGCTGGATAAGGGTTAATGAACGGTTCATCTCCATCGTCACTGTCTGAGCCAGTCTCGTGACATCACATAACTTGGACTACATGACATCATGGTTGCTATGAAATGTCCTGAGCTGCTTATATTTCTAAAGTAGATTTCAATGGAGCCAAATGAGCTGGTGTCATTTGGTAAGCTGAACAATATCCCCCTGTGCTTCACAGTGAAGTCTTTATAAATCATTCATTCAAAATGTCATGGAGCTTAACTGTCCTCTCTGCTATCTTCGCCTCCCATTTCTCCCTTGCCTTACAGATATACATTGTTTCGAATTTGAACGTCATCCCCCACCATGATTCAATGGCCTCTTGGATCTCTCAGAAGTTATTTTGTACTGAAGAATTAGAAAATAGGGAACGAGAAATGTGGGCACAATTTATTCAGCAACCAGCTGATAAAATCAAAATTAAATTTTAAAGTAAGGCAAAAGCAACGTACAGTGACTCTGGAAATCTGGGACGGAATTCTCTGGTCTTGCACGCCCCGCTGCCATTGGCAACGAGAACAGAAAATTTGGCACTCAGCCTAATCTCCGTTCACAGCAGCGGGAACGGAGAATCACAGCCGCGGGCGAGGTCGGAGGTTTCCAGCACTGATGTCTGACAAAAGATCACTATAAACATTGGGCTGAATTTTATGCTTCCCTGCCAATGGGTTTGAGATGGTGGGGCTCATAATATCCAGCGGATGGCCTGTTTGCCTAGCCCTGACCTGTCTGAAATTTTCCAGAGGGTGGGCAAGTGTTAGGTAGCCTCCACACCCTTGAGCCCATTGAGGCCCTTAAGTGACCAGGCCCACTGGAGGCAGCGTCCCACCTGCTCACAGCCACCCTCCTCTCTGCCACCCCATCCCGTCCACTCTGGCCACTGAGACACCGGGCAAAATTTTATGACCTCATCGTGCCCGTTTTGCGGCGGGAGAAGTCATAAAACGGGGCATGATGCGACTAATAGGAATGGTGTCCATTTTAGTGCCTGTTCCCATTTTACCAAGAAAAAAATCAGCGTGATCGCAACCCCGCCAAAAACAGGCGAAACGCCAATTTGCATTTTTACATTCATCACAAGGTAATTAGTGAGCTTCACTCCCAATTATCCCAACTCACCTGCCTTAACGATCTCATTTGCCGCAGTCGGATCAGACAGCAAAACACCTCAAGTATAAAGGTCGCAGTCAGGCGCTTGAGCAGAGAGAGTGCGTGAGGAGATAAGTCTATGCTTCCAAACTACTTGGTGCTGCTCAGAGGGGTTGTTTTGTGATGGCCATGTTGTGTTTCGGGTTGGGGAGGCCTGCAAGTGTGTGGAGGGTGGGGGCCTGCTGTTGTTCGCGGGGTCCGACTTTGGCCTCTCAGCGCGGATCTGGGTCTGAGCGCTGACCTCGGGTCTTTGTGCTGACTCGGGGTCCCAGTGCTGGCAGCAGCAAGCACTGTTACAGGTGGGGGATGGGCTGGAAACTCTCTGAAGTGGCAGTGCTGCAGCCTCAGGACTTGTCAAGCAGCACTGTCTGTGGCCACGACTGCATGGGTTCTGGGTGTGTGTGTGTGTGTGTGTGTGTGAGTGGGGGGGGAATGGAGGGGGAGCTGTGTTGCCATTCTGGGGGACTGTGGGGGGGGGCGGTATGGGGAGTGTGTGTTGCTGGGGGTCTGTCGCGGGTTACAGGGAGTGTCTGGTATTTGGGGTCTGTGGGGGGGGGGGTATGGGGAGTGTGTGTTGCTGGAGGTCTGCAGTGGGGTATAGGGAGTTTGTGGTGCTTGGAGTCTGTGGGGGGGTGGTATGGGGAGTGTGTGTTGCTGGGGGCTGTTGGGGGTTATGGGGAGTGTGTGTTGCTGGGGGCTGTTGGGGGTTATGGGGAGTGTGTGTTGCTGGGGTTCTGTGGGGGGGAATGTGGGGAATGTGTGTTGCCTGACTGGGCTCTTTAACCTCTCCATCTGTCTCTCCCCTTCCCCAAATTCCGCCCCTCTCTTCAGATTGATGAGATGGCTGTGTGATGCAACCCAATGATTTTGTTCTTCTTTTGGTTGCTGTGGAGCTGAAGAGGAGGAGCAGGAGGATTAATTACGGGCAGAGGAGGCTCAGGCCTTACCATTCGCAGGAGTAGAGGGAGACGGCCACCAGAGGCCAGACATGGCCGCCATTCGCCCCAAGGGTGGGGGGCAGGAAGAGGAGGGAGCGGAGACCCCAGCAGTTCCGTACGCGACTGTTGTTTTAGCAAATGTCGAACATCTCGTGCATGCCACCGACAGCTCTGGCTCCGAAAGGAAACGGTGCAACAACTGTGCCATTTGTTGCAGGACCTGGCACCTCGGGGCATGGGGGGTACCCACTGCCGGTGGCTGTGAATGTGACAGCAGCCTTAAACCTTTACGCCACCAGATCTTTCTAGGCCGCCAGTGGAGACCTTTGTGGCATTTCCCAATCATCTGTCCACAAGTGTGTCAAGGAGGTCACGGATGCCCTGTATGCCCGGGCTGGCCAGTATATTAAATTTGACTTGGGTGTGGCCCAACAGTAAGCCTGGCTCCAGGATTTGTGGCCATTGTGGCAATGCCAAATGTACAGGAGGCTATAGACTGCATCCACGTCGTTCTCAAGGCCCTGATGAAGAATGCAGGAAGATTCATGAACAGAAAGAGCTTCCACTCAATAAATGTGCAGTTGGTTTATGACCATCAGTTGAACATCATGCATACCTGGCCAGACACTCCAGCAGCGTGCATGACAGCTTCACATTGAGGAGTTCTGATATCCCAGAGATCTTTGAGGTAGAGCCCAGGGAGCAGCAATGGCTCACAGGGGACATGGAGTACCCGCTTCGGACTTGGCTGATGACGCCTGTGCGGAGGCCTGAGACTGAGGCCGAGACCCGATATAATGAGGCCCAGATTGCCACCTGTTCAATAGTGGAGCGGTGCATGGGGCTCTGCAAAACGTGGTTCAGATGCCAGGACCACTCTGACAGGGCCCTCCAATATAGCCCCCTGATATCGCCCCGCATTGTGGTGTTGTGCTGCCCTACACAACCTGGCGCAGCAGCGAGGAGACCTGTTGGAGGAGGAGGACACAGAGGTCGACCAGCTGGGCATCGCTGGAGATGAGGCTGCCCAGCAAGAAGATGAAAAGGAGGAGAGGAGGAGGAGGAGGATGACGAGTAACACCACACAGGCGCTGGAGGGCTGGTAGCAAGGATCAGGCATGCGAGGGCAGCGAGGGAGGCCCTGATCACCAGGCACTTTTGTCCTTAGGGGCAGGGGGGGAATGCAGGGTAATAACGACTCGCAATGTGCCATTGTGATGATGCCCCGGTGCAAACCAGTCTGACTCCAACCTAAGCTCCGCATGCACGCTGGCACCTGGGTCCACATCTGAGTTGTGGGTAAGGGAACATTGAACCCCCCTGCAGGGCCCCGGGCAGGGGGAGATGGAGGGAATCTCTCGTGGGTTCTGGGGATGCCATGACAGATGCTGTAAGTCACTGCCAATGCATGCCACCCTCTGTAGCCAGTGAATAATTTGAGTGCCTTGATTTTCTCAGTAGCAGTGCACTGAGGGGCCTCCCCCACTGACATCAATGTGCAGGGTTCCTCTGGTGACCATCGCGGTAAGTACATTCCTGTTAGAGGCTAATCAGAGACAAATTAGACACAGGTGTGGGGTGAAATAAATCTATTGGTGCCAATAAAGGTGCCTTCAAAATAATTGCTAATATAACAACAAATGAACATGAGACTTTAAAGTGCCTAAATATTCTGTCTAAATAGTGTTGCCCTTCACCCATGCCATCTTAGTGTTGCTACAACTTCTAAACTTTACGTGGTTTACCACTATGTCTCGGTGTCTCCCCAGGATATACATCGGAGGTGGAGGTGGCCAGCTGCCAACTGTGGCCTGTGGCCTGTGAAGCCCTTGGTGATCATCCTCTGGAGGGCCTGGACCTTGAGGGCCCTGGCTGGTTTCCAGGTGTAAGGGATGTTTCCATGACACCCTCTTCATCCCACTGCCCCTGAGATGACCCAGTGTCAGGAAGTGGGGAGTCAGAAGCTGTAGTCACAGCCACAGTCTCCTTGGTGGAAGGCCCCGGCTTGGACTCCAGCCCTTCCTCCTCCCTCGGGGTTCCTGTGGGCCCCCTGGGTCACTCCATTGGACGGTGGTGCTTCTGCAGTGAGCTCCGGAAGCCCCGGCATCAACTGGCCCTGCCAGTTCTGGAGGACCACCTGCGTCCTACCCAAGGTGGTCGAGCCCTCTGCAATGGGCCTCTGAGTCGGGGGCCACCTGTCAATGGCCACAGCAAGTGCAAGAACAAGTGCCCTCTGAGACTGGGTCATGCTCTATAGCCCCTCAGCCATGACCCTCTGCAACTGAGCCATGTTCTCAAGGGCTGCTACCGTAGCCCGCTGTGTCTAGCACTGTCCCGCTGGGTTTCCTGCAAGCTCTTGAACCTCTCAGCCATGGGCCGCAGAACCCTGAGAATCCTGTTCAGTCCCTCTGCTGTGGCCTGCTGTGACTCTGCCATTGATTGGAGCCTGCCATTCATGGTGAGGATCCCCTGCAAGAAGTTTAACAACACCAGGTTAAAGTCCAACAGGTTTATTTGGTAGCAAAAGCCACACAAGCTTTCGGAGCCCCAAGCCCCTTCTTCAGGTGCCCCAGGCTTTCCACTGCAGATGCCACCCTTGCAGTGTTGGCCTGGGAAGCACATAAGACGGGCAATAGCTGGTCCACCTGAAAGCTTTGGCACTCCTCCCAACAGCCTCGCAGTCAGTCCAGTGTGGCCATCAGCCCCTCCTGCATTCCCTGGCTCTGTTGCTGCATCTCCAGCAGCTGAGGGAGAAGTGATCTCAGAGGCCCAGCATGTAGCCTGGGGCCAGCTGAGTCCTTGACTCCAACAGGCCCCCACTCACCAGAGGCCTCGCACGTTCCCTCCTCCACCTGATGTACATTATCAGATGTGTCGTGCTCACCAGAGAGTGACCCAGAAGCCTCACCACTAACTGGATGCACCGATGTGTCAGTATCTGGGATGGTGAGTTGTGAGGTGGCAGCTGACGCCAAAATGGTGCCACTCTCAGAGGTCCCTTCACCCTTATCTTCCGAGGACTCTTCCGAGCTGTCTGGACCAGGATGGGCGGGAGCTGCAGTAAGGGCCTGGAGTCCAGAAGGCCCCGGGGCTTCTGGATGTGTCGCTGCAACACAGGACACAAGGTTAAGTTCAAGAGAGGGAGAGGAATCCGGGAAGCCAAACACGTGATTCACATTTCTCCGTTGAACATAGAACAAAGCACAAAGAAAATTACATCACAGGAACAGGCCCTTCGGCCCTCCAAGCCATGGGCCCAGAATCTCAAGAAGAGTGTTGAGGCCTTTAGCTGTGACCTGCTGTGACTTAGCTGTGGCCCTCTGGGACTCTGCGTGGCCTGCTGTGACTCAGCCATCACTTGGAGCCTACCACCCATGGTGAGGATTCCCTGCCCCAGGCTTTCCATGACGGACGCCACCCTTGCAGTGTTGGCCTGGGAAGCAAGCAAGACAGGCAATAGCTGGTCTGCCTGAAAGCTTTGGGAATCCTTCCAACAGCCTCGCAGTCGGTCCAGTGTGGCCGTCAGCCCCTCCTGCATTCCCTGGCTCTGTTGCTGCATCTCCAGCAGCTGAGGGAGAAGTGATCTCAGAGGCCCAGCATGTAACCTGGGGCTAGCTGAGTCCTCGCCTCCAGCAGGGCTCCAGTGTGCCAGAGGCCTTGGATGTTCCCTCCTCCAACCAATGTACATCAGCAGATGTATTGTGCGCACCAGAGAGTGACCCAGATGCCTCGCCACTAACTTGACCCACCGATGTGAGAGTCTCTGGGAAGGTGAATTGCGAGGTGGAAGCTGACGCAAAACCGATGCCAGTCTCGGAGGTCCCTTCATCGGCTTCCTCTGAGGAGTCTTTCGAGGTGTCAGGGGCAGGATGGGTGAAAGCAGCAGTGGGGGCCACAGTGCCAGTTGGCCCAGGCACAACACAAGACACAGTGCAAGGGAGGGAGAGGAATCTGGGCTGCATGCAAGTTACTTGACATTTCTCCAACAAGTGGAGGATTGGCAGGTGCTCACTTCTATGCGCCAGCCTGACCATGCTGTCACTAATGGTCTGCATCCCCTTCTCTGCCGCATGCTCCGTGCCCGCTCCTCAAAGGGGGTGAGGACCCAAATCTCGGGCACACCTGTCTTCTTCCACTCTCAGCGATTATGGGCATTCTTCTCCTGTGGGGACAAGAGGAACTATGTAAAATCTAATGACCCGAGTCCTGCAGGATTTCAGGGGGTGGCCCTCAGAGGGTAAGGGTTGTGATACTCTTAAGGGGGAGGAGGGAGGTGCTTGGGGGTCAGGGGCTGAAAGCATGCAGAGTGCTGGGGGTGGGGGGATCTGGGGGTCATTTAGGGGGAAGATGCTAGATGAGGTTAAACACTCACCCTTGCTGCCCGGATGAGGTCATTCAGTTTCTTGTGGCACTGCTTCCTGGTTCTCCTGGCCAGTGCCCTGGCACTAACACATGCTGCCACCACCTCCCAGGCTGCGTTTCCATCCTGGCCAGATCCGCATCAGAAAAATGGGGAGCTGTCTCTCTGGAGGCCATTTCCTCCTGCACTGCCTGCCTTGGGGCAGGCATTGGTGGGGGGAGGAGGGAATATCCGGCCCGGGTGTGTTCTGTCAGGAAAGCTGCTTTCTTTTTAGCTTTTCCTGCGCATGTACAGTTTGTGGCTCCGATCTGAGCTGCTGGCTGGGGTGAAGTCGGCCCTGCCCACTGCCTCTACTGGCTACAAATGGTCTAGCCCACTTTTTCAAAGACTGGATGCATATGATTCGGCGTGAAAACCACCCCCTCCCAAAACAAACTCAGGAACTCTCCTGTTTTCACTCTAGCTGGATGGACACTTAGAAAAAAATCTTGTAAAATTCCGCTCCCCAACTCCTGATTTAACTGGGTTCCTTGGTGTGCCTGTCCGATTGGCCACAGGTCTCTGGAACAGGGCTCTGTCCTGAGATAGAGGTGGAAGTCATATCTTAAATCAATTAATGCTGCTCCGAGTAAATTGCTGTGGGGTAGTAATTGGGTTTGTGGCAGTGCTCCCTCCACCCCCCCCCCCTCCTCCTCCCCTCCTTAACCTTTTAGTCAACCGGCAGGGACCAAGCTGCTAGATAAAATTCAGACTATTAACTCTGCTTTTCTCTCTGTAGATATAGCCTGACCTGGAGAGCATTTGCAGCATTTTCTGTTTTCACAGTTATGTTGCCTTTTCCAAGATCAACACAGAGTGATTTGCTTCTACTTAAGATGAATCAAATATTTTTCTGAATGTAATTCCTGAAATACTATAAATAGTGGAAATGTGTATGGCTTTGAAAATTAGTAAGAGTTCACTGCCAGGATTGTCCTCATTGAGGAGCTCCGCTGCTAGTCTGCCAATGTTTGTATGATGTGGAGATGCCGGCGTTGGACTGGGGTAAACACTAAGAAGTCTAACAACACCAGGTTAACGTCCAACAGGTTTATTTGGTAGCAAATGCCACTAGCTTTTGGAGCGCTGCCCCTTCGTCAGGTGGAGTGCGAGATGTGCTCACAAACAGGGCATACAGAGACACAAACTCAATTTACAGAATAATGATTGGAATGCTAATCAAGCTAATCAATGCAAATACAGCTAATCAAGTCTTTGATTATAGAAGACTTGATTAGCTGTATTAGCATTGATTAGCATTCCAATCATTATTCTGTAAATTGAGTTTGTGTCTCTGTATGCCCTGTTTGTGAGCACATCTCCCACTCCACCTGACGAAGGGGCAGAGCTCCGAAAGCTAGTGGCATTTGCTACCAAATAAACCTGTTGGACTTTAACCTGGTGTTGTTAGACTTCTTACAATGTTTGTATGGTCAGAGGGGACAGACAGGCTGACAGAACTGGGTCTTTTGAGATCTAAGGAACCATTGAGCATGTCAGGAAGTGCAGTGGTACCGGGCCAGCCCAGGGTGGGAGTGATGCCAGGTCGCAAACTGCCTTCAGGCCTTCTCTCTGCCTTAGCTGTGAACCCTTGGTGCCTTCACTTATGCTACTTGGGAAAGTACAAAACAAATCATTTGAATCTTAAGCAAATTTTGTGAAGGATCAGAAAAGCTGCATACCATAAAGCTTTCAGTGAATGTGTAATTGTTTTAACTCATGAGCCATGTGATATTTTTGACTGATTGTATAACCGTGCAGATTGGGGGCATTGGTCATGCTAAATTCTCCCTCAGTGTACCCGAACAGGCACCGGAGTGTGGCGACGAGAGGATTTTCACAGTAACTTCATTGCAGTGTTAATGTCAGCCTACTTGTGACACTAATAAATAAACTTAACTGAGACTAAAAATTGAATTAAAATGTAGTTTCCCATTTGCACAATCTTTTAATTCTGGGCAGTCAGTTTCTTCTGTATCACATAAAGGCACGGTGGCACTGTGGTTAGCACTGCTTCCTCACAGCTCCAGGGACCCGGGTTGGGTCAATGTCTGTGTGGAGTTTGCACATTCTCCTCATGTCTGCATGGGTTTTCTCTGGGTGCTCCGGTTTCCTCCCACAGTTCAAAGATGTGCGGGTTAGGTTGATTGGTCATGTTAAATTGCGCCTTAGTGTCACGAGGATTAGTGGGGTAAATATGTGGAGTTATGGGGATAGGGCCTGGGTGGGATTGGTGTAGACTCGATGGGCCGAATGGCCTCCTTATCTACTGTGGGGTTTCTATGATTTCTATGGTAACAGGGCCATGAACAAAATGATTACTATTCAAGGTTGAGGATATCAGAATATGATCACCATGGGGGGAATTCTCCCATCCTGTCCATCACGGGAATCGTAACAGGTGGGGAGCGAACCACGCAAAGGTTCATTGACCTCGGGCGGGATTCTCCGGTTTTGGGGCGAGCGCGGCCGGAGAATCACATCACTCCAAACTCATAGGTCAAGACTTGTGATGCCAATAGTTCTGACTGTAAATACATTTAAACCAAATACAGATATAGCTCTTCCACTGGAATCAGAAATTGATAAATAATTAAATTCATACTATCTTATGGATTTGTTATTAAGCATTTAGTGAGTGGGCTTTTAGATTACCTGCTATTGTCATATCACTATAATTTCTGAAGGATAAAGTGAATTGACAATAGCACATAATTTACTCAGCTCCTTCATTAATACGTATCATCCTGAATTCAGGGATGTAAAGGTTGAGGAGGTTTTCTCAAAATTACAAATGAGATGATAAGCTGAATAGCTTTACCTAAGAATAATTTAATATTGAGGACTATGCCTTTTAAGAGATGTCTTGGAGGAGGGGTAGAGGGTTGGGGGAGGAGTTGTGGGTTGGAGAGAATGAGGGGTGTAGCTGTCGGGGGCATAAGGCTGCACTCACGGGGTGGGTGGTGGTCGGCGTTGCTGTGGGTGGTCATGAAGTCTGCTGTCTGTTGCTTAGTGTTGTGAAAGTCTGCTGTCTGTCGCATGGGAGTATGGGGCAGGGGCGCCTGTGGGACACATGGGGTGGGATGCAATGAGAGACAAGTCGCTGGCCCAATGGGCTAGGTGGACGAGGTCCTGAAAGAGAAAGCAACATGGTGCCACCTCCCTGATGCGAGTGGGGGTATCTCAATCTCTGGAGTAACTGTCCAGGAGGCTTAAGTGTTGAGGCATGACAGCAATGAAATCTCTGAATGATGCAGCCTGAGTAAGAAGGGTGACTATTAGCTCTGCCTGTCCATGAAACATAAAGCAATTGTGCCCTCTTACTTTCCTGAGACTCATGTTCGTCACACTAATTGGTCATCAAGAGTTAACTCTTAGCAATGTCAGCTCTCCAGTGTTTCAAAGTCAAGGGGTGGGATTTTCCAGTCACACTCACCCCTAAACTGGAAAATCCTTCCCGAGGTCAATGG
Organism: Mustelus asterias; assembly: GCF_964213995.1. Classification (NCBI taxonomy): domain Eukaryota; kingdom Metazoa; phylum Chordata; class Chondrichthyes; order Carcharhiniformes; family Triakidae; genus Mustelus; species Mustelus asterias. The sequence goes on from NC_135801.1 coordinate 72,058,740, forward strand.
ACCTTTGCATGGTCCACCCCCCCCCCCCCCCCCCCCGCCAGCCCACTAGGATTCCCGTGGTGGGAGAGATAGGAAAATTCTGGTCAAGGAATATGATGAATACTCAGGGTTCAATGCTTGGCTGCACAGGATCAAGAGACACTGGGCTCACTTCTCTGCTGGAACTCCAATACCTGCCAGTTAGGATCCATTAGCCCCCAATTTCAAATAATTTCCCCACTTGGGAAGGTTTCACAATTCTTAACACTTTTTTCAACGAACTTTTTTTCTGCAAAAATGTATTTGATTCATACAGAATCTGATAGACACATGACAAAACATTTTCAATTATAACAATAAAATTTACGTTTTCTACAGCGATCTAATGCAGTCTGAGGTGCTTCAGTTCAGTAATGAGAACATAACATATATTTCAATATTACAGAGAGCAACATCCTTTACAAACTATATACATCGGTCATGTTGCACTCTGCAGTGCTTCACAGAGTTAGAATTAAACACACAGTCCGAGGGGTTTTATCCAGTTACCAGCCCCTCGGTGTACATCAGCTAAAGGCCTTACACAGTGGCCTCTTCCCATTGCTCCTTGGTGATGGCTGTCCCAAGCTTGAGTGCATCCCTCAGCACATAGTACTGGACTTTGGAATGTACCAGTCTGCTTTCTTTCACAAACAGCCTATTGGCGGTGGACTCTTGATCCTCAGCGTGGCGAGGAAAGACTTGCAGAATGATAAGTGTTGTAAATCTGATTTGCTCTTCACACATAAATTGACAATTAACAACCAAGAGTTCTGCAGAAGTCTGCAGTCCAGCTAAAGTGGAAGCTTGCCCTTCATAGAAATTCCCAAAACAACCATCTTTGTTGTGCGAAGAAAATCATTCCAAAGATTCCTTCAGTATTTGCATTTTGTTTTTGAATATGCTAATTTCTAAAAAATAAATGACAGCTCAAAGATATGCATGGGTGGCGTGATCAAATATCACATGGTATAAGGCACTTACTAGTTTCTGACCTGAATAAACCTAAAATGCTCTGAGATAAAGGTAAAATAAATGACAGGATTAAAAACTGGGAGCATAAAGGCTTCATCGTGTTACATAGAAATAAATGAAATGGATGGACAAGCATAGGAAATAAAATCAGAATATTTCTTGAGCTTTTGAATTATTTCAGAAAATGACCAGCCAGTAGAAACATCGATATAATTAATTGCTAATATGGGCCAAGGCATGCTACTCCGTGAACTAACAATGGGCTATTGACTTGTGAAGAATTATGCTTTATACCAGTGAACCTTTCATCATAACACTGGCCACTTGTTCAATTTCTTTGCCTTTCAGTATCAAAAATTTAATTAGTCATCACCATGCAATATTTTTTTCTTTTTTCGCCCTATATTCTGAAAGAAATGCATCTAAAGTTATTGTGATGTCCCCAGCTATCTTTGGAAACATTCAAGTAAATTTCAGTACTTACCTTATGGTTTAACAAGCAGGCTAATAACTATTAGGCATACAAATATTTCAATCTTCTTACAGTCCAAGGTGGCACGGTGGCACAGTGGTTAGCACTGCTGTCTCACAGTGCCAGGGACTCGGGTTCGATTTCTGACTTGGGTCGCTGTCTGTGCAGCGTCTGCATGTTCTGTGTGGGTTTCCACCGGCTGGTCCGGTTTCCTCCCGCAGACTGAAAGATGTGCTGGTTAGGTGAATTGGCCATGCTAAATTCTCCCTCAGTGTACCCAAACAGGTGCCGGAGTGTGGCGACCAGGGGATTTTCACAGTAACTTAGTTGCAGTGTTAATATAAGCCTACTTGTGACACTAATAAATAAACTTAAACCTTCTATATTTAATATTCTGCATATGGACAGAAATTTGTTATATCAGATTCCTTGTTTACTCAATGCTCGTACAAATTTCCAGGTTACATACTGCTAAACAGGACTCCATAGTTGGCTTTGAATTCCCAGACTACCAAAAAAAGGATTGTGGGATCCAACATGATGGAGCCTCTGCTGACACTTCCATTGTAGCTGATATGGCTGCCAATACTTAGGTGAAGCACTCTTCAATGGATTGGTCTATGAGAGCCCTGACAGCCAAGAATGATGGTGGTCACTGTCTCAGTTCTTCCTCCCACCCATAAGGTAGCAAAAGCTCTTATCATCCAATAGCAAAGCTATTGCTAACTTGGTTTGAATAAAGTTGACTATATGACTGCTACCAGGCCATTGGGCACAGATCTGCATCTACTGCCTGTGGTTGCAACCCAGCAGTACAATGATGGATTGATAAAGATGTCAGGATGGTGATAAAGAGCATGCAAGGCATGTGTATGCAATTAATGGCACTCCGAAACATCTGCCTTGCTGGTGAAGCCTAGTGCAAAGCTTTATCCTGTTTCACACTGTCCATAAAGAAGATGTAAATGCTTCTCTTGTGGAAAATGGGAGATGTCACTGATCACTTGTTGCGCCCGAGCATAAACGTTGAGATCCATGGTGATTACGACAGCTATAGACAGTGTTGTTCATGGCTTGGTTCAAGTTGTGTCTGTAGCAGGTGTCACTTCCCAGTTACAGGCACTTGAGACATTGCTCCTGAATAAGGTTAAATGTTTTCTGAATAGCCAGTGCGCAAATGGACTTTTGCACAGTGCCCTCCTTCTCCATCCTCTGGCGGCTGCTCTGGCTCTCCGATGTCTACCTTGCTTCAATCTGTCATGCTCCAAGCTCAAAAGCTGTGCTGAGGGACCATCCATGATTGCCGCCAAACTGTGTGAAGCAGCCAGTGAAATGTTACTGTGGTTTGACAAACTGAACTTTTCAAAGTGATTAAATTCACCAAAGAAACACCCAGCAGCCTAAAATGACATACCATTAACTAATCTGGAAGTAAATTGTGCAATGAAACATCAATTATAATTATAATTTCTAATGAAAAAAGAAGTCTGGTTCCAACAATTGCCTTATATAATTGTAGGTGAATGGAACCTCTCTGAACTTAATTGCTCAACATTACAAAATGCATTTCAGCATCAAGGAAAGTTAATTTTTGATTATTATTTTTTGGAAAAGCAGTGGACTATAGAGCAAATCTGTACTAGTTTTGTAATTAGATGCAGCAAGTATACCTTGTTTGAAATTTTCCAGTTTAATTCTCCTAATACTTAAGATAATTCAAAAAATGTTTTCACTTTCACTTGTTCAGGCTATTTTTTAATGGAGGTGCAAAATACCGCTAAATCCATTATATCCATCCTACTAAAGACAATAAAGTCTCAACCTCTTCCTCTAGCAAAAGTTTGTTGAGCAAAGTTGACACATAAGCCGGAATTTTACCGGCACCTGGAATCGGGGCAGGTGAGGCTCACAGAGCAGAATTCTCCGTTGGCCTCAGGCGGGATTTTACGAGCATCACCCGAGCGAAGTCGTAAAATACCAGCTATAGTGTATTCCTCCTTCAGTCTATCTTTTCCTCCATTTTATTCATTAATCTTCAACCCTTTCACATCCATGCATCTCCCTCCTCCCCTCCATTTGACTCCTCCCTCTTCCTTCTCTATTCCCCTTCTCCCCACCCTCCCTCTTCACCACACCATACCTCCCTCTATTCCTCCTCATCGGTCTGCTTACTATTCCCTCCCATCCGCTATTCTTCCTTCTCATCATCCTCCCTACCCTCCTTAGCCCTCTCTTAATTCCTCTTTTCCCAATCTCTGCCTCTTCTAATCTTCTCCACCTTCTTAACCATCCCTCCCTGACTCATCCGCCTTCCTTCCCTTACCCTGCTTCTTCCCCTTTGTCCCTCTCTTCTTTTCCTCCCCATCCTATTTACTAGCCATCCCTACCTCCCTTAGCTCTTCTTTCCCCTACTCTCTTTTCCATTCTCTCCCCACCCTCAATCCTGTCCCTCATACTCCTGCGCCATTCCCAGTTCAATCCATTCCTTCTCCATCTTATTCACTCCTACTCAATCCTCTCCCTCCCCAACCCTTATTCCCAAACTCTCTCCTCCACCCCAATCCCCTCTCTACTCCCTTCACTTCCCATCCCCTCCCCCTCTTTCCAGGAATCCTGTACCCCTTCTCACCTGCCACCTCTTTTTCCCGCAACCCCTGCCCCTTTCTCGCCACCCATGCCCCCCTTTCCCACCACCCCATGTCCCCCATTAAATCTACCCCCTGCCCCCCTCTTTCCCACTACCCCCTGCCCCCCTCTTTCACGCTACCCCCTGCCCCCCTCTTTCACGCTACCCACTACCCCCTCTTTCCCACTATCCTCTGTCCCCCCCTTTCAGACCATCCCCTGCCCCACCCTTTCCCACAACCCCCTGCCCCCTCTTTCCTGCTAATACCTGCCCCCCTCCTTCCCGCCAACCCCTGCCCCCCCTTTCCCGCCAATCCCTGCCCGCGTTACCCACTGCTCCCCCCTTTCCCGCCACCCCCACCTCCCTCTTTCCCATCACTCCTGCCCCCCTCTTTCCTACCACCCCCCCTTCTTTCCCGCCACCCCCACCCCCCTCTTTCCCGCCACCCCCACCCCCCTCTTTCCCGCCACAATCTTTCCCGCGGCCACCCCCACCCCCCTTTCCTGCCACCTCCGTCTTTCCTGTCACCCCGCCACCTCTTTCCCACCCTCCTCTTTCACACCCGCCCGCCCCCCTCTTTACCGCCAGCCCCTGCCCCCCTTTCCCGCCACCCCCGCCCCCCTCTTTCGTGCCATCCCCCACACCCTCTTTCCCACCAGCCCCCCCTCTTTCCCGCCACCTCCCTGCCCCCTCCGCCCCCCTCTTTCCCGCCACAACCCTGCCCCCCTCTTTCCCGCCACTTCCCTGCCCCCCTCTTTCCACCACCCCCACCCCCTTCTTTCCCGCCAGCCCCCCCCCTTTCCCACGGCCACCCCCACCCCCCCATTTCCCGCCCCCCTTTCCCACCACCTGTCTTTCCTGTCACCCTGCTCCCTCTTTCCCACTCTCTCCTTTCCCACCCTCCTCTTTCCCGCCGTCCCCCTTTCCCGCCACCCCCTCTTTCCCGCCACCCCCTCTTTCCTGCCATCTCCGTCCCCTCTTTCCTGCCACCCCCTGTCCCCCTTTCCCGCCATCCCCCATCTCCACTTTCCCACAATCCCCCACTCCCCTCTTTCCCGCCACCTCCACCCCCCTCTTTCCCACCACCACGCACCTCCCTCTTTCCCGCCACCCCCCTCCTCCCTCTTTCCCGCCACCCCCCTCCTCCCTCTTTCCCGCCACCCCCCTCCTCCCTCTTTCCCGCCACCCCCCTCCTCCCTCTTTCCCGCCACCCCCCCTCCTCCCTCTTTCCCGCCACCCCCCCTCCTCCCTCTTTCCAGCCACCCCCCCTCCTCCCTCTTTCCAGCCACCCCCCCTCCTCCCTCTTTCCAGCCACCCCCCCTCCTCCCTCTTTCCAGCCACCCCCCCTCCTCCCTCTTTCCAGCTACCCCCCTCCTCCCTCTTTCCCGCCAACCCCTCCTCCCTCTTTCCCGCCACCCCCCCTCCTCCCTCTTTCCCGCCACCCCCCTCCTCCCTCTTTCCCGGCACCCCCCTCCTCCCTCTTTCCCGCCATCCCCCCTCCCTCTTTCCCGCCAACCCCCCTCCCCCTTTCCCGCCAACCCCCCCTCCCCCTTTCCCGCCAACCCCCCCTCCCTCTTTCCCGCCAACCCCCCCTCCCTCTTTCCCGCCAACCCCCCCTCCCTCTTTCCCGCCAACCCCCCCTCCCTCTTTCCCGCCAACCCCCCCTCCCTCTTTCCCGCCAACCCCCCTCCCTCTTTCCCGCCAACCCCCCCTCCCTCTTTCCCGCCAACCCCCCTCCCTCTTTCCCGCCAACCCCCCCTCCCTCTTTCCCGCCAACCCCCCCCCCTCTTTCCCGCCAACCCCCCCTCCCTCTTTCCCGCCAACCACCCCTCCCTCTTTCCCGCCAACCCCCCCTCCCTCTTTCCCGCCAACCCCCCTCCCTCTTTCCCGCCAACCCCCCCTCCCTCTTTCTCGCCAACCCCCCTCCCTCTTTCCCACCAAACCCCCCTCCCTCTTTCCCGCCAACCCCCCTCCTTCTTTCCCGCCAACCCCCCTCCCTCTTTCCCGCCAACCCCCCCTCCCTCTTTCCCGCCAACCCCCCTCCCTCTTTCCCGCCAACCCCCCTCCCTCTTCCCCGCCAACCCCCGCCTCCCTCTTTCCTGCCAACCCCCCTCCCTCTTTCCCGCCAACCCCCGCCTCCCTCTTTCCCACTACCCCAGCCCCTTTTTCCCGCCACCCGCTGCCCCCTTTTTTCTGCAACATCTCTGCCCGCGTGTTTCCTGCCGTTCCTTTGCCCCCAAATGATTTCCCCAACTTCTCTGACCCTTCCCTCTCTCCCTCCCCCCTCTCCCGCATCCCTCGATACATTCCATCCACCTCCCCCTCCTCTCCCACGTTAAGCCCCGCCCCGCGCGCACTTGACCAGCCCCGGCTCCTCATCAATCCTCTCGAGCCCGAGGTCCGGATCGGCACCGCCCCCTCGGCTTGTGATGTCAGAAAGGGGGGCGGGGCCGAGTGGAGCGAGCGGGAGCGCGCGGTAGGCCGGGAGCGAGCCCGAGTTCAAACCACCGACAGCCGGTAAGAGAGGCACGCGCGGGGCGGTGTGAGCCCGGGAGCAGGCGGGGGGGAAGCCCGGCACCGCGGCTTTTACCCTGCCGAGCTGAGCCAAGTTTGTTTGAAAAGTGCTCCCGGTAGTTATCACTTGTTGCCCCTAACGGTCCGGCCGGGGTTCCGGGTAGGGGCTCCGGGCTTCGTGGACACCGGCTCACTGTGAGCCGCACCGTCCCGGGGATGCTCCCGGAATCACTGGGGGGGAAAGCGGAGGCGGGCGGCGGCTCCGAGCTCTCCTCCGGTATCACTTTGTAAAAGTTGCGGAGCAACAGGTGTGAGTTTCTGTAAACCGGAGGAAGATGGGGGGGGGGGGGGGGAAACAGCCCAGTGAGGGTAGGGAGGACCCGGAGGGAGAGGGGGAAATGAAGCGGGGGAGGTACAGGAGCAGGGGATTGGGAAGGGGAAAAGGGAAGAGAGGGGAGACGATAGAGGACTGGGGGGGGGGGGGGGGGGAAGGAGGCTGGATGGAGGGGTGAGGAGGGGTGTGAGAGGAATAAAGGGTTGGAAGAATGAAGGGAGGTAATGAATGTGGGGATATAGGAGTGGTAGGGGAAGGAGAGGCAGAGAGGGGGGTTTAGTAGAAGGGAGGAGGAATGAGGAGAGGGGTGTGTAGGGCACAAGGGAAGGGGGAGAAGGTGAGGGATGATGGGGGTGAATGGATGGAAAGATTGGGGGTGGGAGGGATGGAGAGGAGCAGGGTGAGAAAGGGAAGGAGGGGAGTGGGCAGAGGAGGCAAAGGAGGAGTGATGTTGTGGCAAATGGGTGGTGCAGAGAGGAACGGCCCAGCCATTCCCAGGTGAAGAGACCCTGTTTTGCTGCAACAGTTTGTGTTGCAGGCACCTTTTGAACATCCGATTTGCTCGGGTCTTAGGATGTTTCCTGGGGAAGTTGATGGGTGTTGTTGCAGAAAATTGTACTCCTGTGAAAATGGCCCAATTTAAAATGGTTAGAATTAAAAGGCAATTTAAAAATGTCTCTTTTGCATCCCCCACCCACTTCTGATTCTCACTCTGTTTATCCCTGCCACAATGTGCACCTGATTGGAAGCAATGTAGCTCACTTTTTGCAGATGTGGCTTTTCGTGATCGGTTTGTTCTTTGTTACTCCATGTATTTCTAGTGGTTGCATCATCTCCTTGTGTACTTGGCAGCATTTTAAACATGACCTTCAAATTGAATGTAAATATACTGGGACAGGTATGAAGCAGTTTCTGAAGTGCTGCATTGGAAATCTCATGAAGATTGTCTTCCAGGTTTTGCCTTTAGTGCCATGTGAGCCAGTTTGCTGATCTGATTATTGGATTGTGCTACTGTTTGGTGTTGATGTGAAATTAATAGTGTATTTGGCCGTCAGTCAATGATACACTGGCTCTGTGTACGCCAAATCATCCCATCTCTAGAATCAACATCTACTGTCTCGTATTGCAGTCACTCATGCTTCACTCTTTTAGGTTATAGTGTTGTCTGAATGCTGAAGTGCAATATTGCCACTTGATCCATTTGGAATGTGGCTTTTTCTTCTAAATATACTGGGACAGGTCACTGTCTGTGTGGAGTTTGCACATTCTCCTCGTGTCTGCGTGGGTTTCCTCCGGGTGCTCCGGTTTCCTCCCACAGTCCAAAGATGTGCGGGTTAGGTTGATTGGCCAGGTTAAAAATTGTCCCTTAGAGTCCTGGGATGCGTAGGTTGGAGGGATTAGCGGGTAAAATATGTGGGGGTAGGGCCTGGGTGGGATTGTGGTCGGTGCAGACTCGATGGGCCGAATGGCCTCCTTCTGCACTGTAGGGTTTCTATGTTTCTATGTAAATTGTGATTTTAGAATTAACGATAGTGAAGTGAGTTTTTTTTTACCTTTGATGTATTTAAGATTGTGATTATTGCTAAAGAATGATTTGATGTTTGTAAGCCTCTTTGTCAAGCTATTCAGTCATGGGGAATTACAGCTGAATACGAGTCTGTCCACTAGTGATTTATGGGTAGCTTTTCTTTCTCCTCCCCAAGCGCAGGGATATAGAGGCCAGTTGGTGAGCTACCATGGTTTCCCTAGTTCATAGAATCCTAGAATAGTACAGCTCAAGAGGAGGCCATTCAGCCCATCAAGTCTACAGCTCCAGAGCAATGCATCTAATCTCTCACCTTGGCTCTTTCACTCCACCCCATTAATATTATTTTTACTCCATAGTGACTATTCAGTTCCCTTTTGAAGAACTATAATTGAATCTGGTTTCCATCACAATATCAAGCAGTGTTTTTCTTGTGTGCTTCTGGTTCTTGTGCCAATCACCTTATACCTCTGCACCCTAGATAAGGCCCTTCAGTTACATATTCAATACCAATACTTTATTTTATTTAAGCTGTTCGTGATTTGACGTACCTCTGACAAACTGCCTAGCCTTCTCTGCTCTTGAGAATAACTTCAACTTTGACAAAGGGTCATCTGGACTCGACGTCAGCCCTTTTCTCTCCTTACAGATGCTGCCAGACCTGCTGAGATTTTCCAGCATTTTCTCTTTTTTTGGTTTCAGATTCCAGCATCTGCAGTAATTTACTTTTAACTTCAACTTTTTTGGTCTATCTGGGTAACTGTAAACCCTCATCCCTGATTCAAGTAAATCTCTTTATCCTTGCAAGCTTTTACATTCTTCCTAAAGAATGGCATCCAAAATTGACACTATTTCAGTTGGGCCTGAATTATAATCTTTTCAGTAGGCTTAGCATAACTCCCTCATATTTGTACTATATCTTTCTCTTTATAAAGGTCCTCTGTTTAAAAGTCACTATCCAAATGCACAATGACTACTTAACTGTTCTACCATCTTGAAATATATTTGTTCAAAGACCCTCCAATGTCTCTGTTCTTGCGCTGATCTGATCAAATGAGCAGATCACCTTCACTTATTCCAGTTAAGGAAGAAAAACATTTCTTCTTGTTTCTGTTCTTGGTTAATCTAGCCACTATTAAGTTTTCATATAGAAAGCAAAAAAGGCAGGATCACCTCCATGACAGCTTTTCTCAATTCTCTCTTTCCCCCACAGTCAAATAATCTGCTTTTGCATCTTTTTGTTAGAGGCTCCTTCTTTGAAGTAGTACAATTTGAACCCAGCAGGTTTTGCTGTGAAATTAATGGATGTGGGTCTGTACCCACTATTTACATGATTAGCTGCTGAATGTGGAGTTGTTAAATAGTCTTTCCACTTGTGCTATGGATGCTGATATAATTGTAACTTCCACCCTCCTAACAACATTCGTTTGTTCCTGCCCTCGAAGAACAGAAAATATTGTTGAATCAGCTCCTGTAGTTTTGCACAGAAGAGTGCGCACCGACCCATTGATGCATGGAATTGTGTTTTTGCTGAGATACCCAACTGATATAGTTGTGGGTTTGAACTGACCAGAGGCCTTCTTGCTACCAGCTCTCTGGGTCTACTGTGTCTACTAGAGCTTGGATGGCTCTAGGTTTTAAGGAAATCTACCTTGGCATTACTTTCCAAACTGAGCAAAAAGATATGTGGAGGAAATGGGAAGGAAAATATTCCTTTATCAGTTGCTTGGTTCTATAATTGTTTGAATTGGAATAATTTGTCTTCTAACCAAGCCTGTATTTTATTGCAGGCTCAATCCAACAGCAATACACATGTTCTTACAATTTGTATTTCTAGAGATGTAATAGCAAGCACTTCATTTTTCCCCAGTGCTACAAATTTTAATTAATTCAAGGGATGCAGGCTTTGCTGCCCAGGGCAGCATTCATTGCCCATCTCTAATTACCCTTGAGAAGGTGGTGGTAAGCTGCTCTCTTGAACCGCTGCAGTTCACGTGGTGTAGGCACACCTGCTGGGAAGGGTGTTCCAGTAACAGTGAAAGAACAACAATATATTTCCAAGTCGGGATGGTGAGTTGCATGGAAGGGAACTTGCAGGTGATGAATGCATGGGAACACTATTTATGGCCACTGCTGTGTGGAGTTTTTAAATAGTCTTGTGTTATGGGTGCTGGTAGACACAAGTTATATAGTGCATATACACAAGGGTGTAACAGCAAATTAAATGATGATGGTCTTGTACCTTAGTATGAAGTGAACTGAAGTTGTTAAATTACATGTTGCATATGCATTATAGCAAAATGTCACTTCATAATTTTGAGTTTTTTTTAATTGAGACTCTCTCTTGATGTTGGTTGGTGTTTATGTGCATTATTGTATAGCGACTTGTATTTAAAAACAAAAGTTTAAAAGTTTATTTATTAGTGTTGCAAATAGGCTTCCATTAACACTGCAAAGAAGTTACTGTGAAAATCCCCTTGGTAGTGAAATGTCAAATATTTTATAAATTACCTGAAAAACAGAAGTGAAACAAAGCTGGTATTAGGCTGATGTTCAAAGCACTTGTTGCTCATTCTTCGGTGTTATTAGTTTTGGATATGCACATTGAAAATATTAGCATTTGTGGTGCAAATGATCATGAATGAGCACTTGGACTCATTCAAGCGACCTATTGGGTCATAAACTTGAGTAGTTTTTTTCCTCCATTCTTAAAGTTACAAAGCGAATGCTCTGAGTGGATTGAGTGGACCCAAATCCATCTGTTTGCTTGCTCCAAAAACCAAATTCAAATTGAACCCCACAAGAGAGACATACAAGTTCCAAGCTGACAAGATAAGGCAATGTAGAAATGTCAGTTACTAGGGCCATAAGTTTAAGGTAAAAGGGAGAAAGTTTAAAGGGTGCTAAGTGCCTGGAATGCATTGCCAGACGAGATAATAGAAGCAGATACAATAGCAATGTTCAAGAGGCACTTGACAGACACGTGAGTGGAGGGATACGGACTGCATAGAGACAAACAGTCTTTAGTTTAGAAAAGCATCAAGTCTTACCACAGGCTTGGTGGGCCGAAGGGCCTTGTGCTGTGCTGTACTGTTCTTTACTGTTTGCCATGGCACCCCATTTGGGCTTGACCCAATGCTTGACGTTAACCAAAAGTTCCTTAGTGTTATTTAAATCCAGTGATATATCTGTAACTTTGTACTGGCTGTTTGGCTTTTTAGGTGTAGCAGTTAATCATTCTTTTATGTTGATAAGATTATACTAACCTTTAAATGTGTAAAGGATTTTACTGCAGAATATGGTATTGCTGAAAGGGTGCAGTATGGGATTGATTTTGCATTTTCATTGTAAAATTGCGAAGAAATAGGTAACTTGACACATTGTGCTCTCATGCAAATGATAGAGAATAGGTTACAACTCGTATCTTTGTGAAAATCTGTGTGGTTTTTCTCATATCTAACAGTAGCAATTTGCTAAATCTTTGGCTATTTGCTTCAGTTTGCAACCTGTTTGTAACGGTAGGCTTCTTGAAGTAAGGAACTTTGGCAAGAGACTACTCTTCACCCTGTCTTCACCATGAGGTGACGCATCTATTCCTCATTAGATAACTGAGGTGTCAGCTCTTAATTACCTGGAACTTTCCACTTGTGACATGTTGAATAGTGTGGTCAAATGTAGATGGAGCTTTAGCAGCAGTTGCTTTTCTGCCTCCAACTAAATCATGAGTTATAAACATAAGTGTGTTTTAACCTCTTTTATATTGATCATTTCTATGGTTTTCATTTTTATTTACATTGTGCTGCCAACTACTTTGTTTCCACAAATGTAAATGTAATCAGCAAAAAAGAAGGGACAAAAGAGGTCTCAGATCAATCTTTTGAGGAGAATGAGTCCACTAATTTTAATTTTTGTAGAGTAACTGGAGTGTGCTTCAGATATGTCAACATGGGTAATATATAAATCTCTGCAGATAACTTCTCATAATCATAGTAAAATATAAATGTTTTGGTCGACTAGTTCATTCCATGCATCTGGCTGAAAGGGAATGTGGGCAGAGGCTTATAAACAAACTGTTAATCTTGGTTGTGGGGATGGAGAGTTCAAAGAGGTGTAAAATATGTACCATCAGAAACTATTTAAAATGGTGACTTATGATTTAGTATCTAGTTAATATCAGTACAGTACCTTTTTTTAATTCTTCTGCATTTGTCTCAATCTTACAACTGCTTCACTTGTCTTGTTTGGTATAAAAATGTTAGAAATTATTATTGAATTGGTGTCTGGGGATTAGGTGTAAAATTTGCTATGAGGAAACTTTGGGATTGCTTGATGAATGTCTGTAGAAATGTACTGTTGCCAAAACGTTCAACACCATCAAGGAAGCTAACGAGGTCTTGATCTAGATGAGCAGAATCCAATTTTGAGGGTTCTAGTTTGCTTCCTATGTAATCTTTTGCTAATTACTATGAAATGTCCTGGGTTCCACTATATCATCATGATGACAGGACAGAAGCAAAAGCAGGTTCACTAAGATGCTGCCTAATGAATTGCTGAATTAGATAGTAATTATAACATGGAAACCAGTATGTGTTGGTTAACTTTCATGTGAATGTTAGTCCAAATCTCATGTCTTCCTTGTTCCTATTATCACTTTATTGCCCTTTCCTTCAAATCTGTTTATCTCCCTTGTCTCGTCCATTTAAGGGATGATTTGAGAGGATGTCCACATGATTATTGCATTCATCCAGGCAAGTAGAGAGTATCTCATTACACTCCTGACTTGTGCCTTGTAGATTGTGGACAGGCTTTGTGGAATCAAGAGATGAGTTACTTGCTGCAGGATTCCTCGCCTCTGATCTCTTGTAGCCACAATATTAAAAGAGATACCCAGTTTAGTTTCTGGTCAGTGGTAACTCCCAGGATATTGATAGGGGGTGGGGGGGGGGGGGGAATTCAGTGATGGTAATGCCATTGAATGTCAAAGAGTGATAGTTAGATTCTCTCGTTGGCAGTGACCATTGCCTGGCACTTGTGTGGTGTAAATATTGCTCATCAGCCCAAGCCTGGATATTGCTTCAGTTGGGTTGCAGGTGCCTGTGGAAGTTGGAATCTTCAGGGAGATGGAAGAAAATCATTGACATCAGCTGATAATGCTCTGTTTTATCTGAAAGAGGAAATTTGTGTACAACATTAATCCTGTATTGGAAAAGTCTGTACTGTTGGAGCCTATACTGAGGTTCTGTTTGCTAGTTCTGGTGAATGATAAATTATAATAAATTGTACTTCTATTTGTAGAGATTCAATTTGTAACCCACTTTTTAAAGAATGCCTATATAAATTGGGTCAACATTAAGTATTGACAAGCATTCACTTGATTCATTTGAACTGGCACTCTCTGGCATACCCAGACCGAGTTCAAAACTGAAGTTTTACATACCTCAAGACACCATTTCTAATTCCACAATCTCAACATATGGGAAATAAGAGTGGAAAATACTGACAGATTTAAAGCTGACATTGCTGGAATGGAATCTGTCATTGAAGGCAAGTGATCCATTGTCAGTAATTACAAGAAAGATCAGAGCAAGAAGTTACTAATGTGCCAAGACCTACTTAAAGTCCAGTAACTACTGGTTTTAACTTTGCCAGAATATCCAGATTTCTCTTGACATAGGAATGCAAGGAGTATGTTTGAAGGGACCAAACAGGCACAGGTCCTTTAGCAAGAAAACTTCAATTAGAGAAGAAAATCAGGGAAGGTTGTCACTGACTGCAGTAAACAGATGGTGGAACACAACTTTTGAGTTGTCCTCGAGGGGCAAAATGTTTTAGACGCCATAGTGAAACTGCCTGTCGTCAAAGAGCTGGATATCGACCCCACAGTGCAGGAGCTTAGCAAAGCTATTGCCTTGCTTGCCATAGACAAAGGTGCTGGTGCTATATCATCTGAACTCATCAAGCACAGGAAACTGCTGCAACTGCACAAACCTCTGTCTCTGTTGAAGGGAAGAGATAGTGCCTCAGCAATATGTGATGCAAAAATTGTGGCCCTGTAGAAGAACAACTTTTCTAACTTTATTCTTTCACGGGATGTGGGCAAATCCAGCATTTGTTGCCCATCCCTAATTGTCCTTAACTGTATTTTGAAATGCTCAGTTTGAGTCAACCACCTTACTGTGATTCTGGAGCCACATCTAGGTCCGACTAGGTGAGGACGGTGGATTTCCTTCCCTAAAGGATATTGGCAAACAAAGTGGGTGTTTACAACAATCTATTATGTTTACATGGTCACTGTTACAGGGACTATTTTATATTCCAGGTTTATTGATTGAATTTGAATTCCATCAGCTGCCATGGTGGGATTTGAACCCATGTCCCCAGAGCATTATCCTGGGTTACTAGACTAGTGATATTACCTGTGCAGAAATTACAACAATTATCGTACCATCTTCCTGCTGAACATGGGGAAAATTATGGATTCTTTACATCATACGGTGGCACAGTGGTTAGCACTGCTGCCTCACAGCACCAGGGACTTGGGTTTGATTCTAGCCTTGGCTGATTGCCTGTGTGGAGTTTGTATGTTCTTCTTGTGTCTGTGTGGGTTTCTTCCCAGTGCTTTGGTTTCCTCCCACAGTCCAAAGATGTGCAAGTTAGGTGGATTGGCCATGCTACATTACCCCTTAGTGTCCAACAATGTGTAGGTTAGGGGGATCAGCAGGGTAAATACATGGGGTTATGGGGACAGAGCCTGGTTAAGATGCTCTGTAGCAGAATTGGTGCAGACTTGAATGGCCTCCTTCTGCACTGTAGAAATTCTATAATTCTATTTGCCCCCATGTTATCTTTGTTAGATTGCAGATCTTGGCTGAACATGTCTATCCCAAATTCTAGTGTTTCAGAACTGGAAGATCCACAACTGCTCTTTAGTCCAGCAGCTTCAAGAGAAATTCTGTGAATGAAGGGTACCTCTATGTTGCCTTTGATCTCAGCAAGGCATGTTAGCAGATGCAAGCTATTTAAAATGGGCTGCCTGCTGAAGCTGCTTTGTGATATCCTTTTTTCATGACAACATAATGGGTAAGATCAGCTATGATGGAATAACATTAGAACACTGACCCACAGTGGAGTCAAACAGAGTTGCATTGCAATGCTGATACTCTTTTGGCATATTCTTCTCTTAAGATCATCTACAGAGGGGTGCCCACTTCCATACCAGAACTGGCAGCTATTCAACCATGCCCACCTGAGATTGAAGCCAATAATGTGCCGAGTCCTCAGTTGCTCATCAATGATGTCACATTAGAAGTCCATACAGAGGAACACCTTCTGGTCTAATGCCTTTCAAGAGTTTGACCATTAGGAAGAGAAATGTCATGGTTCAGGATGTTGTCAATTCTGATAGATGGCAGTAGGCAATGTGATGCTGGAGGTTATCTTCACATATCCAGGTTTCGTAATCGGCAACAATCTGTTACTCGATGCAGAAATCTGTAGCTGTCACGTCCAAGCTGACTAAGAGTGTGTGAACAACTGGACTGAGAACAAAAAGTTGCATGGCTACCTGAGCCTATAATCTTCAGTGCACTTCTCTACAGTAGTGAGATGTGGACAACAAGCTATCGGCAAGAGAACTGGCTGAACAATTTCCACTGTTGCTGTTTCAGACCTATCCTTGGCATCTCTTGCCTGTGCCTGGTCAACAATTGAGGTCTTGGAGCATTCCAGGTGCTATCTCCATCTTCACATTTCACTACTAAGCCAACAATGTCTGTGCTGGCTTGGCCACATCCAGTGCCAGGCCAACACCTGAAGTCCTGGAGCATTCCAGGTGCTCCCTCCATCTGCATACTTGATTACTAAGCCAACAATGTCTGTACTGGCTTGGCCACAACCACTCGATGGTTGACAGCCATTTACCCAAAGACCTGTATGGTGAACTGGCCAAAGGGTTCATGCCTTGCTATACATCCATATGCTGCTACAAGGATATCTATAAGCAAGATATGAAGATATTAAACATTGGCATGGACAATTGGGAGACAGTTGCTGGATGCTTACTAAGAAGGGCATTGGGAAGAAGTGAGCAGAACTATAAAGCGTATCTGATGGCCCAAAAAGTGGCTAGCAAACCCTGTACTTTCTCAGCACACTCTTCATCTGCAGTGAATGCGGCAGAGCCTACTATGCCACGTTGGAGATTATGAGCCTTGCCAGGCAATGTTTAATGCAGAATTGAGCACTAAGGCACTGACTAATGTCTTAGAAGTCGAAAGACTGTTAAAAGAATCAAATGCAATTCTTGAAATACTCAATTCTAAGCAATCGGCAAGTTAAAATAAATTTTCTGTTCAAGGGCTATGTAAGTGAACCATATGAGGATCTTCCATAATCCTGCACCTGACTTGATTTTGACAAAGTTGGGGGAGAGGAGAAAAAAAAATCGAGGGAAAAGATTCAAAACTAAACTGAATATGCTGGATTTATTCTGGTGTGGGTAGTTTGAAAGCATGCAGATTGTATGTGACAAAGGACAAAAGGATGTTTGGTCCATGGGATGAAATCTGCTGCCCACACTTCTATGCTGTTGGGATCTTTGCCATTGCCCACACTTCCAAATGTTAGACCAGTCTTTATTGAATTTCTTTGGCAATTTGATATTTTATTTGTACATTATAGTATGAAAATGACATTTAACCAATTATAGTACAAATTATCATAAGGATTAAATCATGAATCTTGGTTCGGAATGGGGTAGTGCTTTAATATATAGCTAAGTGGGATACTTGTGGCTGAATGGTTTGACTAGCATGAGCTTGCATAGACAGGACAGTATTGAAATGCTGAGGCCTTAATACAATCTGTAGTGTATTTCCTTCAATTTGTTAAAATATCAGTCTGTGAATTTGAATCTTTTACCAACTATATTTACCCAGTAAGAGTCTGTAACTGCAACCATATCATATCATTGCTGCTTCATCTCTTCGAATCCCCTAATGTTTCATATAGTTAACCGTCATTGATTCCCTAGATACTATCCTTGTATAACTTCTATAATAATTAGTGCTCAGTTTTATTGACATGGTTTCGAAGTGTGAAATCAGCTTTCATTTAGATGTTGACTGCCTAGACTTGCTGCTTGATTATCACTCTGAGCTGTTCAACTATATCCTGTTTGTATTGTGCATTAGCTAGGACACCTTGCAGTTTAACACTGGCATGTTTGACCTAATGCTGTTTAGCTATTCTGAAACTCCATTCAGTAGGTTACAATCCCATCCACTTCCCTGTCTGTATGTTGTCAGTTTGAATCACATTGTGTACAACCTTGATATCCTGCTCAACACTGATTGGAGCTACAAACTTCATCTCCAGGCCTTTTGCTTTCAACTTGGAAACATCATTTATCCTTATCCTTTTTCAAAAATTATTTGCATTGCTGCTGAAGTCTTATCTGTCTTTGTGACCATCCAATCTGATTATTTTTCTATCTTCCAACTCTCCTTTCTCAATGCCCTTTCTGGTCTGAATAGAGAGCCTACATACTTGGGTAAACTAATTCATTCAGTACTCTGACCAGATATGATCAATATTTGCAAACTATATTGCTGACTTGGGTGAAGAGGCCGAGTATATTGTGGTGATTATACGAAAGTAAGTTGAGGAGAATGCAAAGACATATAGATTGTTTCACACAATCTATGTAGCAGATGGAGTAAAACATGGGCAAATGTGACCTTGTCCACTTCAACAAGAAGACTAGAAAAGCAGAATATTATTTAAATGGGAACAGACTGTGGTCCAAGGGGATCTAGGTGTCCTTGTATATGAATCACACAATTAGCATGCAGTTGCAGAAAGTAATTAGGAAGGCAAATGGAATGTTGGCCTTAACTGCAGAGGAATGATTATAAAAGTAGGAAAGTATTGCTAATGCTGCACAGGGCACTTGGACACCTTAAGTACTGCAAAAACTTTGGCCCCCTTAACAGTGGGGCATGGTTGCATTGGAAGCAGTTCCAAGAAGGTTCACTAGGCTGATCTCTGGGATGAAGAGGTTATCTTATAAGGCAAGACTGTGCAGGCTGGGCCTATGCTCCTTTGAGCATAGGAGAGGTGACCTTATTGAAATGTATTAGATTTTGAGGGGGGCTTGATGGGAGAGATGCTGAGGCTGTTTCCCTTTTGGTAGTTTAGAATTAGGGGGGACAATTTCAAAATAAGCATTTACATTTTAAGGACCAGATGGTTTTTCTTTAGCATTTGCTACCACAGAGAGCACCTGGAGACTGGGTAGGAACATGGGAGCAGACCATTTGGCCCCTGACCTGCTCTGCCATTTAACTAGACCATGGTTGATCATCTGCCTCAATGCCATCTGCTGTGCTATCCCTGTATCCCTTGATGTCATTGGTATCTAGGAATCTATCGACCTCTACTTTGAACATGCTGCGTGAACCTCCACAGCCTTTTGTGGTAGAGAATCCAAAAGACTTCCTCCATATCTCAGTCCTAAAAGACCTACCTGAGACTGTGTCCCATGATTGTAGATACCCCGCACCTCCTTTGCATGCTTCTCACAACTGAGATTACCATCTAATTTTGTCATCAGCATACTTGGAAATATTGCATGTAGTTTCCACATTCAAATCGTTTATAAAGGTGGTGAATAGCGAGGGCCCCAAGCACTGTTCCTTGCACGACCCCACTCACCACAGTCTGCCGACCTGAGAATGATCAGTTTATTCCTGCTCTGTTTTCTGTCTATTAATGGATTCTGATTCCACGTCTATTGCCCCCAATCCTGTGTGCTCCCATTTTGTTGTCTAACCTCCTGTGCGAGACCTTATCAAAAGCCATCTGAAAATCCAAATACATCACATCTTCTGGTTCATCCTTGTCTATCCTGTTAGAACATCGTCAAGTTATCTGAGCTCTGGGACATCACTACAGGAGTTCCTCGGGCCCAACCATCTTCAGCTGCTTCATCAATGACCTTCCTTTCATTGTGAGCCCAGAAGTGGAGATGTTTGTTGATGACTGCACAATGTTCAGTATCACACCTGACTCCCCAGATACTGCAGCAGTATCCAGGCAAGTGGCAAGTCTCATTCATGCTACACAAGTGCCATGCAATGACCATCTCCAAAAAGAGAGGAACTAACCATCAACCCTTGACATTCAGTGCCAATACCATCACAGAATCCCCCACTATCAACATCCTGGTGGTTACCATTGACCAGAAACCAAACTGGCCTAACCATATAAATACTGTGGCACAAAAAGCAGGTCAAAGGCAAGGAAACCTGCGGTGAGTAACTCACTACCTGACTCCCCGTTTGATTGCCACCCCTTCCACAAACATTCAATTCCTCTACCACCAATGAACAGTGGCAGCCTTATGTACCATCTACAAGATGCACTACAGGAGCTCAAGGTTCCTCAGACAGCATCTTCTAAACACATGACTACCACCATCTAGAAGGACAGGAGCAGCAGACACGTGGGAACACCAACACCTGGAGGTTCCCTGCCAAGTCACTCACCATCCTGACTTGAAAATGTATCATTGTTCCTTCACTACCACTGGGTCAAAATCCTGGAACTCCCTCCCTAACAGAACTACAGTTCAGGGACTGCAACGGTTTAAGAAGGCAGCTCACCACCACCTTCTGCAGGGTAACGAGCAATGGGTAATAAATGCTGGTCTAGGCAGTGGCATTCACATCTATCCTATAAATGAATGTCAAAAAACTTCAACGGTTTGTCAAACATAAATCCATGTTCACTTTGCCTAATCCTAACATTTAAGTGCCTAGCTATCACATCCTTTTGTAATTAGATAATGTTTTTCCTACTAATGTCAGGCTAACAAGTCTGCAGTTTCCTATTTTCTCTTTCTCCCTTTTTTAAAGAGTGGGATTACGTATGTTACGCTCTGGTCCAAAATCTATAGAATCACCAAGCATCAACTATCGCTATAGCTGCCCCTTTCAAATCTGGAATGTAGATCATCAGGTCCAGGAGATTTATCAATTTTCAGTCCTGTCAATTTCTCTAACACTTTTTACTAATAGTTTCTTTCAGCTCCTCAATATCACTTGTCTCTTGGCTCCCCGATATTTGAGGTTTTTGTATTTTCCTCCGTGAAGACAGATGCACAGTATTTGCTTAGTTTCTCTACCATTTCCTTAAGTATTATAAATGCTCTATTCCTTGCCAGTAATGGGTCTTTTTACATATCTATAGAAGCTTTTGCAGTCTATTTTTCTTTTTGTCCCTCATTAGTTTACTTTTCTATTTTCCATCAATTACTTGGTTTTCCTGTATTTATTATTAAAATGCTCCTAATCATTAGGTTTACTTTTTGGCAACTTTGTCTCTTCCTTTGATCTAATAGAATCTTTAACTTAGCCATGGTTGGAGCACTTTTCTTGCTGGTGTTTTGTGTCTTACATGATTTGCAACAATTTTACATTCATTTATCAATTCTTAATGCTAGCCATTGCCAGTCTACTGTTGTACCATTTAATGTAGTTCAATCTATCTAGGCCAATTTGCCCCTCATACCTTTGTGGTTTCCTTTGTTTAGATTATAAAGACCCTAGATTCAAATTGAACTACGTTACTTTTAGACTTGATGTAAAATTTTATCATGTTATGGTCACTTTTCCCTAAAAACTCCTTTTACAATGAGATTAATTAGCCCTTTCTCATTCTGGAATATATTTGAGCAAGGGGGTGTGTTAGAGGAAATGGTGGCACAACGGCATTGTCACTGGATAATAATCCACGGACCCAGGATAATGCTCTGGGGACTTGGATTCAAATTCCACCACAGCAGGTCACAATCTGATCAGCCATTATCTTACTGAATGGCAGAGTAGGCTTGAGGAGCTGAATGGCCACATTCCTATTTCTTGTGCTGTTAATCCAATTCAAATTCTACTCATTTGACTGCTTCATTGTGCCAGTCTCCAATTGATTTCCTACACTTCAGTACGTTGGGTTGAAAACCTCACCATTGGACCTCTCTGGCATTACTCACTCAACATTTTCAAGACTTTTTTTTCCGACTGGTTTACAGAGCTCCATTTAATAATTGTATTGGCATGAGATATCAACGAGGGAGATGCTGTAATCACAGTGATTTACTTAAAGAAAAACTAGGTAAAACGTTATGCATGCACAGCAACTACAATACAGGTCTTTACTCCTTGATTCCCGGGCTCTCACTGAGGGCCCGCTTGCTCCCTGGACCCTTGCAGTTTCCTTCTATTTCTGAGGTTCATGCGCTTTCATGCAATAGGCCTCAGATGGGTCATCTGACAGACAATTACCCCTTGATTCCTCCCCCTCAAGTCCCTTTTAATACTATGCACATAACTGGATAAAATGAGTAACTATTTACAATGAGGGCAAGACCGAAAAGAGGGAGAATAGGGTACAATCTTTTAAGTCAATCGATCAGCTGACTTCCGGGGTCTGGTGGAACACCTCAGTTCTCCGATGGATTCTTCCGCCACTGTGGTGTTGGTAGCAACAGATGGTTGTTCAAAGGTCTCAATGCGTTAGTGTCGACACCCTCTCCAGTTCCCTCTTGAGTAGGAAGAAGGGGGCCTCTTCTGAAACAGCCGGTTCCCTCATTTCAGACTCTGACGGAACATTAGTAGTAACCACTGGATCCACTTGTTTTGCTGTCAAAGCTGCAGCCTCCCTCATGTGGTGTGTGTGTTTTTGCACCTCTCCCTTGTAGGTCCACCAAATATAATACAGGCTCGGAGGTTGCTATAATTCTCCCAGGTTATATGTTGGTCCAACCCCGAAGTTTTTATTGGAAGTAAAATCATCTGCCTGAAGGATCTGTTGCCTCTGGTTGAGTCATGGTATTTCTTTTGGGTAGCTTGCCTCACTCCCCACCCCTCTTCCCACTAAATTGGGGAACACCAGGTTCAGTCGTGTTTGAATCCGTCACCCATCAACAGATCAGCTGGTATTGCCCCGGTGGTAATGTGGAGTGTGGTGTTGTAAGAAAGGAGGAAATTGGGCACCTTGAGTTGCAATGGCCTATGTCGCTGTTTTTCGTCACAGATTTAAAGGTTTACAGTGCTCTTTCTGCCAGTACATTTGAGGCTGGGTGATGGGCGGTGTGGATGTGCTGAATACTGTTGGTCAGTACAAAATTCTGGAATTCTTCCCCTGTAAAGGTGGTGCTGTTATCTGAAACTATAATCTCTGGGAGATAGTGTTTTGCAAAAATTTGTTTTAATCTTTCAGTGGTGGCTGTTATATGCATTTCTTGAATTTCTAGCCACTTGTAGTGAGCACCCACCACTACTAAGAGCACTGTCCCTAAGAAGGGACCAGAGAAATCTATATGCAGTCTTGTCCAAAGGTGGCTTAGCTATTCTCAGGAATGTAGTTGAGCCTCAGCCGGCAGAAACTGCTGTGAATGGTAGTAGTCACAATTGTGGACCAAATTTTCGATATCTGTCAATAACTGGCCACCTGATATAACTTCTGGCCTACGTCTTCATTTTGGTTTAGTCAGGATGTGTGCTATGTTGTTCTTGGCTCTCTTGTTGAGGGTGATACCACCACCCAGGACCCCCAAAGTAATACCCCATCTTCACAAGCGAGTTACTCTTTCCTCAGGGTTGTTAAGGTCTGAGCTGCTCCAAATTATCATAATGCGAGACACATAAAATCATCTGCTTGGTTTTGGACAGGAACCTGTCCCTCTGTGTTAAATTCTTAATATGATTCGATGATACGGGCAAGGTATCCAAACAAACATTTAAAGCAAGGACAATTTCTTGTGGCACTGGGAGCAGAGCCATACTTTGAGTCAAGTAATTGTCTCAGCGTCAACATTGGAAATTTGAGTCCCTGGTCGATGTTGAAAAACATCAGATGGTTTTATGTGGTGGTATACAGACCACCAAATGGTAGTGGTAATGTTGGGAAAAGCATTAGACAGGAAATCAGCGCTGCATGTGTTAAAGGAACAGCTGTGATTCTGGGCGACTTTAATCTGCATATAAATTGGGAGCATCAAATTAGCCACAGTACAATTGAGGAGGAATTTCTGGAGTGCATACGGGATGGTTTTCTGGAGCAATACGTTGAACCAACAAGGGAGCAGACCATATTGGACTGGGTGTTATGCAATGAGAGAGGATTAGTTGGCAATCTAGTTGAGAACCCTTGGGGACGAGACACCATAATATGGTAGAATTCTTTGTCAAGGTGGATAATGATGTAGTTGATTCTGAGACCATAGTTCTGAAACTCAATAAAGGTAACTATGATGGTATGAGGCATGAATTGGCCATGATGGACTGGAAGCATTACTGAAAGGAAAGACAGTGGATAGGCATTTAAAGAATGAATAGGTGAACTCCAGAAGTTTATTCCTGTTTGGCACAAGTGGTAAGGGAATTGTGGTCAAACCATGGCTTAAAAGGGAAATTAGAGAGAGCATCAGATTCAAGGAAGAAGCATACAAATTGGCAAGAAAAAGCAATAGGCATGAGGATTGGGAGCAGTTTATTTTTCCTTTTTTAATCAATCCCTTGGTCCTCCTTTGCTGAATTTTAGAGTATGAAAGTAAGGTAGCAGGAAACAAAGTATCTATAGATATGTGAAGAGAAAAAGATAAAAACAAATGTAGACATTTTAGTCAGAAATGGGAGAATTCATAACTGGGAATAAAGAAATGGCTGAGAATTAAATTTGTACTTTTATTAATGTCTTCCTTTTGTGAAGACGAAGCAATGCGGCACAGTAGCACAGTGGTTAGCACTGCTGCTTCACAGCTCCAGGGTCCTGGGTTCGATTCCCGGCTCGGGTTACTGTCTGTGTGGAGTTTGCACATTCTCCTCGTGTCTGCGTGGGTTTCCTCCGGGTGCTCCGGTTTCCTCCCACAGTCCAAAGATGTGCGGGTTAGGTTGATTGGCCAGGTTAAAAAATTGCCCCTTAAAGTCCTGAGATGTGTAGGTTAGAGGGATTAGCGGGTAAAATATGTTGGGGTGGGGCCTGGGTGGGATTGTGGTCGATGCAGACTCGATGGGCCGAATGGCCTCCTTCTGCACTGTAGGGTTTCTATGATTCTATGAATGCTGAAGAAGTGCTGAGAGAAACATGTTTTAGTAAGGAGCTGATGGAAATCAGCATTAGTAGAGAAATAGTTTTGGGGAAATTGATGGGATTGAAGGTGGATAAATCCCCAGGTCCGAATAATCTTCATTCCAGAGTACTTAAAGTGGCCCTGGAAATACTAGATCCATTTTCCAAAATTCTTTGGACTCTGGAATAGTTCCTACAGATTGGAGAGTAGCTAATGTAAGCCCGCTGTTCAAAAAGGGAGGTCGAAAGAAAACCGAGAGCTATATATAGACCAGTGAGCCTAACGTCAGTACTGGGTAAGTTGCTATGATCAAGAATTTCATAACTCAGCATTTGGAAGGTAGTGGTATGATCAGACAAAGTCAGCATGGATTTACAAAAGGGAAATTATGCTTGATGAATCTATTGGAATTTTTTGAGAATGTAACTAGTAGAGTTGACTGAGGAGAACCAGTGGATGTGTTTTATTTAGACTTTCAAAATGTTTTTGACAAGGTCTCGTGTAACAGACTACTATGCAAAGTTAAAGCACATAGGATTGTGGGTAGTGTCTTGAGATGGATAGAAAGCTGGTTAGCAGATAAGAAGCAAAGAGTTGGCATAAAGGGCCCTTTTTCTGATTGGCAGTCAGTGACCAGTGGGGTTCCACAGGGATCTGTACTAGGACCCCAACTGTTCACAATATATATTAATGATTTGGAAGAAGGAATTGAATGTATTGCCTCCAAATTTGCAGATGATACAAGGTTGGGTGGGAGGGTGAGCTGTGAGGAGGATGCAGAGATGCTTCAGTGTGATTTGGACAGGCTGAATGTGTGGGCATGTGCAGGGCAGATGCAATATAATGTGGATAAATGTGAGGTTATCCACTTTGGAAGCAATAATAGGAAGACAAATTATCACTTGAATGGGTGTAAATTGAGAGAGGTGGATACTCAACAAGACCTTAGAGTCCTCGTGCATCAGTTGCTAAAAGTAAGCACACAGGTACAGCAGGCATTAAAGGTGGCAAATGGTATGTTGGCTTTTTCAGCGAGAGGATTTGAGTATAGGGATGTTTGGCTGCAATTGTGTAGTGTATTGGTGAGACAAGATCTGGAGTATTGTGTGCAGTTTTCGTGTCCTTATCTGAGGAAGGATGTCATTGCTATAGAGGGAGTACAGTGAAGGTTTACCAGGCTGATTCCTGGGATGGCAGGTCTGTCACATGAGGAGACACTAAGTCGCTTAGGATTATATTCACTGGAGTTCAGAAGAGCGAGAGGGGATCTCATTGAAACTTATAAAATACTAACAGGGTAGATTCAGAAAGAATGTACCCAATGATGGGGGAGTCCAGAACTAGGGGTCAAAGTTTGAGGATAAGAGGTAAACCTTTTAGAACTGAGGTGAGGAGAAATTTCTTCACCCAGTGGGTGGTGAATGTGTGAAATTCACTACCACAGAATGTAGTTGAGGCCAAAACGTTGTCTAATTTCAAGAAGAAATTATATATAGCTTTTGGGGCTAAAGGGATCAAGAGATATAGGGGAAGGGGGATCAGGATATTGAATTCAGTGATCAAAATGAATGGTGGAACAGGCTCAAAGGGCCGAATAGCCTACTCGTGCTTCTAGTTCCTCTGTTTAACATAACTGTCGGCAGCCAACCCTGGTTGAAGCAATGGGTGGAATCGGTCTGTCCTTGTGGATTAAACCCGATAATTGTTTGATTTCTAATGGTGAAAGAGTGACTATAAACATTGAAAAATTTTCATGTTATACGCTATAGCCTGGCCCCCTCTTTTTCAATTTGGGAGTATCTTCTTTCTGCTTTGGTCATTGTGTGGGAAGTGATATATTGGTCAGTGCCATCATCCATTTTGTGTGAGAGCACGGCTCCAATGCTATAGGGTGAAGTATCATATTAAGATTATCTATTTGTCAGGGTCAAAGCAAACTACGTTGGATGATTGTAAAGCCAGCTTAACACATTCAAAAGCCTGTTTTTTGCAGGTCTTTCCAGTGCCAACACTGATTTTTTTTTTAAGGAGATGGTGCAAGAGTACTAATGTTGCCACGTTTGGTATAAACCGGCTGTAATAATTAATCACAACTAGAAATGATTCTAATTCTGTAATGTTTCTCGGTGCTGGAACCTCTGATCGCTTTCACCTTATCTTCTAAGGGGTATAGGCCTTTGGCGTCAACCTTGAATTCCAAATATGTAACTTCAGTAACTTAAACGGTGCATTTTTCCTTTTTCAGTCTATATGATGCCATCAACTGGTGATATGAAGCTTGACCTTTGACAACAATCATGACTGACTGGTGTTGATGTGACACCGATGCCATCGTGGTACCTAATATCTTTCAGGTTTTCCCCATTTAAGTTGCTAATTTAGCAGCCGTACTGCTTAATCCCAGGAGTTGGACTCCTCGTAGTTACTTGTAGGTCTCTTCTCCCACTGAAGCTCCACTTACTCCCCAGATCTGTGCCCTTTCCTTCATTGGCTGAGGTTCGCATGCTTCTCTGCAATAGGCCCCAAGCGAGTCTTGTGATCGGTGGACAATCGTCCTCTTGAAGGGGCTACGCTACCACGTCATTTGTAAATTTTACATTTGGAAATGCAAAAATGTGTAAGCATGAGTTCAAGTTCTGTCCTTCACCAGCTGGCCCTCTGCAATCAAACACATATTCTTGTTTAGCTACAGCGTGATTTAGAATAGGTTTAAATTTATCAACCCAGATGAGGTCAATTCTCATTTGCCTTCATTCCAGGTTTGCACTCAGTGGCTTGGGCTATTTTCTCTTTCCTCATAATTCAATTCCCTGATTTCAGGAATTAACCTTGGTCCTCTAGGGCTTAATGCCAACCAGAACTGAATGCAGAAGTTTGCCTGTCCAGTCCAGATTCACTAGCATGAAAGCACCTGCAGCTGCTTTTCTCCACCAATTTTAACTGTCTTAAGCTCGTGTTGCAACTTTTCAGGGTTTTATCAAGAGCTTACGGAGGTCATGGCATACTAAAATGTTTCTGTATACATTTATGGTAATTGGGTGCAGCTTTATTCATGAATTGATAATTAATTTGTGATAACATGGGTTATCACAAAAATAAACATTTATAATCAATGTCTCGTGCTCCACTTGTGAGTAACCAGATTTTAAATGGCTGAAAATGACTTTGAATAAACTACAGGGCCAATTACTAGTTTCATGGTGTATGATAGTCAGTTTCTTGGGGGGAAAATAGCTTTCAAAGCATGCCTGTTGGTCTACTGGTACCTTTTTAAAGCAAGCATAGTTTTAAGAGCCACCTCAATGTTGCAAATGTGTGCAGTTAGCAGAAACTTAATGGTGTTTATTCAGTTTGTGGTGCTGGTCTCCAGTTCAATGTTTTTAAACTGTTGCCAATAATTGGGAAAACTTCATTTCAGCCGAACATGATTGCTCTTCTACACTTGGCCAAACCATGCAATTTTAGATGAATTGAGCTGATAAAACCCATGCAACTTTGCAGAAACTTCAATCCGCTTTCCCTCCTATCTTTTCAAAAAGAGTTGTTAATGGCACCATTGTTAAGTCATTTGTTTTTAAATCTGCTGATTGTGGTACTAGTGGAAGAAATAAAGCAAACTACATAATTTTACTTCTGAAATTCTATTCTGCAGCTTGGTTTGTTCATGTATTAGTAGTTGTCTAATAGTACAGACTTTGAGTATTGCTGAAAAAGAGACCTTTTTGTCAAAGCTTTTCATCTTTCAGGACAACTTGCAAGAATGCATTGTAATGGAAACCAACAAATCTATATTGTATAAGAAGAGTGCTGACTGGTAGAGGTGTTACCATGGAGAATGCACCAGTTGATGGCAACTGACAGTTAACTGTCAAGCATAATTTGAAATTTAAACCAGACACCTTTCTGGCTGCATTGTGCCTGACGCAGGTGCTAATCCGGGAAAACTTTGTGTTGTCTCAAAGACAGGTTTAGCGCCTGGTGCCAAACAGTTTGCAATCTTCCCAGTCCCTTTCTGCTGGCGCAAACCGGATCTCGCCCAGAAAGGGCGCAAGGCTGATTAGCATGATTGAAATTAAATCAATCTCATTAGTGAATTTAGCATGTGATCATCCCTGGAATGGTTGCTCCTGGAATGTTCCCCCCCCCCCCCCCCCCCCCCCCCCCCCCCAAGCCCCCAAGCGGGAAGGCACACGAGTGCAAATCACTGAGTCCCCTGAGGTGTGGTCCAGGTGCTATGGATTGTGAGGGCGAGGAGGTGAATATTGCTTACATTAACCTCTAGGGTGCAAAAGGGCAAGTCGGCCTCTGCCATGGTGCGGGTTGGGGGGCCTTCATAGGTGCAGGGGCTTAGTGGGGCTGGAGGTCCACAGGTTAGGCCCAACTCTGGGTTGGGCTTGTGTAGCGAGTATTATTATTGGCTTCTGAGAGCCCTTAAGGGAACAATGGTGTCAATTGCAAAGCTCAAGAATGTCACATTGGTTACACTGCTCTCTGTCTGCTTGAAAGGCTCTGATTTATTTTTGACATTCAATCCCAGGCTCCCGTAATAGTTATAAACACCAGGCCTGGCAGCTGTTGCCTCAATCAAGGGAGCTTGTCGGATATTAATGCACAGCTTTTCACACTCTATAAACTCTGAAGTGCTTCCTACAATGAGCACTGTAATATCTAACCGTATGGAAATTAGTTGAGAAGGAGTGCCAAAGGGATTTGAGGAAGATGCTGGGCGTTGGGTGCTGGAAGGCCGCATTGGCTTGGATTGATGTGGACTTTCCAGGTGTGACAGACAAGACTGGTGACAGGATGCAGCTTGAATGAGTTTGTTCATTTTCTTATAGCATTGGACGCCAGCCTCCGTGTCAGGCACCTGCACCGACTGACTGCCGCAGCCACCGCATCCCAGGCCACATTTGCTTCCTTACTTCTGGGCATCTACCCTGTTGGCCCCCTTTCCTCAACTCCATCCAAGTCATTAATATGTATTGTACATAATTGTGCCCCAGCCCTGACCCCATTAGCTACAGGTTGCCATCCTGAAAATGTCCCTATTATCCCAACTGTCTTCCTATCAGTTACCCAGTTCTCTGTCCATACTAATATACTGTCCTCAACACCATGGGTTCTTATCTTATGAAGTAGCCTTTTGTGTGGAACCTTATTGAATGCTTTTTGGAAATCTAAGTATATCACATCTACTGGTTGCCTTTTATTTGTCCTGCTTGTTACTACAAAGAATTATTAATTTGTTGGGCATGATTTCCCCTTCATTAAGCCATGTTGAGCCCGCCTCATTATATTAGGTATTTCTAAATGCTCTGCTATTACATCCTTTATAATGGACTCTAGCATTTTTGCAATGACATATCAAGCTAACTGGCATATAGTTACCTGTTTTTGTGTGACTCCCTTTCTGAATAAGAGTGTTACTTTGGCAATTTTCCAATCAATGGCAACTTTTCCAAAATTTAAGAATTCTTAACTATCTCCTTTAATAACCTCAGATATAACCCATCAGGTCTGGGGGGCTTGTCGCCCTTTAGCTCCATTAGTTTCCCAGTACTTTTCTTCTAGTGATAGTTATTGTACTTAGTTCCTCCGCAACTCCTTTTGCCCCTTGATTCTTATAGTATTTTTGGAATGCTATTAGTGTCTTCTACCATGAAGACTGATACAAATATTTAATTCCTCTGCCACTTCATGGTTCCCCATTATTAGTTCCCAGTCTCATTCTCTCAGGGGCCTATCTTCACTTGGTCTGTCTCTTTTTATATATTAGAAGTTCTTGCTGCCCATTTTTGTATTACTTGCTAATTTACCCTCACAGTTTATCTTCTCTCTTGTTATTTATTTGGTCATCTTTTGGTTTTTAAAGCTTCATTTTCCTCTGGCTTACCACTTATCTTTGCCATTTTAAAGGTTTTTTTTCCAGTTTAATGCTATCCTTGACTAACTTGGTTGATTTATCCCCTTCCCAGGATCTTGCTTCCTTACTGGAATATATCTTTATTGACAGTCATGAACTATTTTAATAAATGTTTGTCATTTGCGAATCAACCGTCCTCCTTTTCCTGTCCACTCTGCCCTCATTCCTTTGTAATTACTTTTAAGTTCAGCACACCAAGTTTCTCACTCTCAAACAGAACCTAAATTGTACTGTCATGGTCATTGTTTCCTAAGGGATGTTTTACTCATTAAACATTTCCAGATCCCAAATAGCCTGGTCCCTGGGTTGGATCCATAATATATTGTTTCAGAAAACTGTCCTGACTACATTCCATGAAATTTTCCTCATGGCTCCCTCTGCCAATTTGACTTACCCAATCCACATGAAGATTAAAGTCGCTCATGATTAAAGTACTGCCAATTTTACATGCCCACATTATTTCCTTATTTATTCTCCATTCTGAAGTATCGCTACCGTTAGGAGTCCTATAGATGACTCCCATCAGTGTCGTCTTCCCCTTGTTGTTTTTTGCCAACCCATTTGGATTTTACATCCTTCGATCGAAGATCATTTCTTGCTTTGTGGTAATTCCATCTCATGCTAGAAAAGCTACCCCACCACCCTTTCCTTTTGTCTGTCCTTATGAAAGGTCATATAGCCCTAATTATTTAGTTCCCAGCTTTGATCTACTTGTTAGCACGTCTCTGTAATGACTATAAGATCATACCCATTAACCTCAATTTGTGCCGTTAATGCATTTATTTTGTGCTGAATACCAAGTGCATTTATGTAAAGAGCCATTAATTTAGCCTTTTTTACATTTATTTTCCCCTTTGATCCCTATTTTCTGTTTTTAATGTTTGTACATTATTTCCCTTCCTGTCACATTCTGGGTATCATTACCCAAATAGCAGCTTTGCAATGCTGCCACATCCTTTTGCTTTGCAAGCGTACATGCCCCCCCTACCCAGAAATTTAAAAGAACTTTGGGAATTGTAGTTGGTGAATCCTAGTTTCTTTGCTAATAGTAGAATTCTTGTAATTTAGCTTTTGTATTATTAGGCATTAATTGAACTAACATTGTTCTGTGATCAGCAACTTTTTATAGACCATTTGATATGTTTGCAAAAATCTTGTTTGCTATGCTTGTTGTGCATATTTTCTGAAAATAATGTCTACTGAACCCAGGGATTGTGCATATTTTCTGAAAATAATGTCTACTGAACCCAGGGATTGATTGGTAATTCTGATTGCTTGATAGTCCTTAATAGTCTCTCTGGCACTTAGGCAGTTAAACGTAAAATTCAAACTTTGAGTAAAGCTTACTACACTGTGGCCTTTTATCAGAAATTCCTGGTTCCTTTGTTCCCCCTCCTACATAATTTCTCATCCACCTCAAGTCATATGTTTAAAATAGCTGCTGACACCTACTTTAAATACTTTCACAAACTTGACAATTTGGATCTCTGTTTGGAATGAAATACTTTATACAATTTGTAAGGCTTTATTTCTGTAGTCAGGAGTTAGACCAAGTCCAGAATTGATAGATCGAACTCTGAGCATTTTAATATTCAGTAGACTCGAGCATATTTAATTGCAGTCATTTCCATTAATGTGCTAAGATAAGTGCTTGTAAGTTAACATTGCAGAATTACTTGGGCAAAAAATTTAAAGGGGGTCTTCAAAGGGAGACTTGCACACCAAAGTCAGCTTTTCGTCAAGTGGACTTCCCTGTAAATCTTGTGGACAAAATAACTGGCATCTTATTGAGAAACAAAGTTCTGCAGAGAAAATCACCTGAGTAGATTTAATGTGTTACTTCATCTGTAAAACGTTTTCATCAACATTTTAACAGTGGTGGAGCGATTGGTTGTGGGAGCAGGGATGGGTATTCGGGAGATTATGCAGCCTGAATTCAGAATCATTTTGAGGTTAACCAGAAAAGCTTTGGAGTACGACCTTGACCTCCATTCCTCTCCCATGAGCCTTTTATCTCTGGATGTTTGCTGATTGCATATTGTTTGTAGTTCCATTTGCAACTACTCATCTAATGAAGCAGTCCATTCCTAGATCCTATACGACCTAAACAAATTAAAACTTGAGTGATTAGTGACAAGTAATATTCATGCCATTTAATTTCCAGGCAGTGATTTTCCCCACACCCCTCCAGCGAACCAGTGCTTGACATTCAACAGCATTATCATCTAATCTCCCATTATCAGCATTGTTGGGGCCATGATTTAGCTGGATGAGTTGAAGAGCAGCTCAGAGGCTGGGTATTCTGCAGTGAGATGATGCACCCTGCCTGACTTGAGCCTTTTCCCCATTTGAAGCAAGTTACGAATGCTTTTGTTTTGTTTGGTAACAACTTGGTAAATAGGAAGATGTTGTGGAGGGTCAGTCATCTCAGCTCCAGGACATCTCTGCAGGAGCCCCTCAGGGTAGTGTCCTAGGCCCAACCATCTTCAGCTGCTTCATCAATGACCTTCCCTCTGTCATAAGGTCAGAAGTGGGGATGTTCACCGATGATTGCACCATTCACGACTACTCAGATACTGAAGCAGTCCATGTTCAAATGGAACAAGATCTGAACAGTATCCAGGCTTGGGCTGACAAGTGGCAAGTAACATTTGTGCCACACAAATGCCAGGCAATGACCATCACCAATAAGGGGCGGTGGTTAGAGTGTGTCTCAACATTTAATGGTGTAACCATCACTGAATCCCCCACTGTCAGCATCCTTGAGGTTACCATTGACCAGAAACTCTACTGGATTCATCACATAAACACACTGGCTACAAGAGCAGATCAGAGGCTAGGAATACTATGGCGACTCACCTCCTGACTCCCCAAAGCATCTACACTGTCTACAAGGCACAAGTCAGGAATGTGATGGAATACTCCCCACTTGCCTGGATGGGTGCAGCTCCAACAACGCTCAAGAAGCTTGACGCCATTCAGGACAAAGCAGCCCATTTGATTAGCACTACACCTACAAACACTCGATCCCTCCACCACTGACGCTCAGTCGCAGCAGTGTGTACTATCTACAAGATGCACTGCAGCAATTCACCAAAGATCCTTAGACAGCATCTACCAAACCCACAACCACTTCCATCTAGAAGGGCAAGGGCAGCTGATAAATAGGAACACCACCATCTGCAAATTCCCCTCCAAGCCACTCGTCATCCTGGCTTGGAAATATATTGCCGTTCCTTCACAGTCGCTGGGTCAAAATCCTGGAATTCCCTCCCTAATGGCATTGTGGGTCAACCCACAGAATATGGGCTGCAGCGATTCAAGAAGGCAGCTCATCACCACCTTCTCGAGGGCAACCCGGGATGGGCAATAAATGCTGGCCAGCTACACCCATGTCCCACGGATGAATAAAAAAACTCCAATAACATTCTAAGCTCAACCACCCAGGACAAAGCAGTCTGCTTGATAGGCAACCCATCCATAGTCCTTCACTGAATCTGTAATTCTCTTTACCCAAACAGAAAAAATACCTTGGATATCCATTATGATTGTTTTGAAAGGCTGTCACTGTAGGAAGAGTAATAACCAATTTGCATATGTTAAAGTCTCAAACAGCAATTAGAATGGCCAGATGTCTATTAACTGGTTGTTGGGGTATCAGTATTAGCCAATCACCATCAGTGAGAGCTCTTTCTCTTGAAATATTGCTGCAGGTTTGTTTGCATCCACCTGGTAGGAAGAACAGGTCTTGGCTGAAAGAAGATATCTGTGACAGTGTGTGGTCCCTCCATACAGTTAATACTCAAGTGTGACTTTAAATTATGTGCTTAAATCCTAGAGTGAAACATGAACTTGCCACCTTCTGATTCTGAGGTGCTAGTGCTAACTAAACCAAGGCTAACACCAAAGCCAACTCTTCAAATGCATCGGTCCTCCATCTCTGCTCTTTTGGCATCTGTCCTTCCAGCCACTGTTGTTGACGGCTGTGTTTTCTACCATTTGATTGCCAAACTCAGCTTATTTTCCTAAAACCCTCTGCAGCTCTACCATTCCTCACCACCGCGACTCCCCCTGCCCCACCCAGCCATTTGTAGTTGTTTTTCCCCTCTAAC
Source organism: Mustelus asterias (assembly GCF_964213995.1). Classification (NCBI taxonomy): domain Eukaryota; kingdom Metazoa; phylum Chordata; class Chondrichthyes; order Carcharhiniformes; family Triakidae; genus Mustelus; species Mustelus asterias. Next base: position 72,093,368 of record NC_135801.1, read on the forward strand.
TATTCCTTTAAGCTTGTTCCAAGCATTTATCTTTTTGTGATTATGAGCATCCTTTGTTTTGCCACTGCTTCCCATTTCTTGAGTCAATATAAATTTTAATCTGCGTATGACCAGTTGCAAGTGCTAAAGCTGGGAATCAGTAGTTGGACCTAGTTACATGTGTGTACATTATCTGCCATCAATGAATCTCTTAGCTTGATATTTTGGTGCATTGGAAACGTAAAAATGGAAATCATATCCAAAATATTTTGTACTATGCTTTTGTAAAGCATAAAGAAAGGTAAGATGGATTATGATGGATAGCTCAGAATATAAAAACAGATAGCAAAAGTTTATACAAATATATAAAACAAAAAGGAGTGGCTAAAGTAAACATTGGTCCTTTAGAGGATGAGAAGGGGATGTAATAACTGGAAATGAGAAAATGGCTGAGGCATTGAACAGGTATTTTGTGTCAGTCTTCACAGTGGAAGACACAAATAACATGCCAAAAATTGATGACAGGAAGGCTATGGCAGGTGAGAACCTAGAAACTATCATTATCACGAAAGAGGTAGTGTTGGGCAAGTTAATGGGGCTAAAGGTAGACAAGTCTCCTGGTCCTGATGGAATGCATCCCAGGGTACTAAAAGAGATGGTTGGAGAATTAGCAAATGCACTCGTGGTAATTTACCAAAATTCGCTGGACTCTGGGGTGGTTCCCGCAATGTGATGCCACTGTTTTTTAAAAAAAAAGGAGGTAGACAAAAGGCAGGTAACTATAGGCCAGTTAGCTTAACTTCTGTAGTAGGGAAAATGCTTGAATCTACCATCAGGGAAGAAATAGCGAGACATCTGGATATAAATTGTCCCATTGGTAAGATGCAGCATGGGTTCATAAAGGGCAGGTCATGTTTGACTAATTTGGTGGAATTCTTTGAGAACATTACATGTGCAGTGGACAATGGGGAACCAGTGGATGTGGTGTATCTGGATTTCCAGAAGGCATTTGACAAGGTGCCGCACCAAAGACTGTTACATAAGATAAAGGTGCACAGTGTTACAGGTAATGTATTAGCATGGATAGAGGATTGGTTAACTAACAGAAAGCAAAGAATGGGGGTAAATGGGTGTTTTTCTGGTTGACGATCAGTGACTAGTGGTGTGCCTCGGGTCAGTGTTGGGACCGCAATTGTTTACGATTTACATAAATGATTTGGAGTTGGACCAAGTGTAGTGTGTCAAAATTCGCAGATGACACTAAGATGGGTGGAAGAGCAAAGTGTGCAGAGGACGCTGAAAGTTCGCAAAGGGATATAGATAGTCTAAGTGAGTGGGCAAGGGTCTGGCAGATGGAGTACAGTGTTGGTAAATGTGACGTCATCCATTTTGGTAGGAATAACAGTAAAATGGACTATTATTTAAATGGTTAAAAAATTGCAACATGCTGCTGTGCAGAGGGACCTGGGTGTCCTTGTGCAGGAATCTCAAGGAGTTGGTTTGCAGGTGCAGCAGGTAATTAAGAAGGCAAATGGAATTTTGTCCTTCATTGCTAGAGGGGTGGAGTTTAAAAGCAGTAAGATTATGTTGCAGCTGTATAGGGTGCTGGTGAGGCCACACTTGGAGTACTGTGTACAGTTTTGGTCTCCTTACTTGAGAAAGGGTATACTGGCACTGGAGGAGGTGCAGAGGAGATTCACTAGGTTGATTCTGGAGTTGAGAGGGTTGGCTTATGAGGAGAGACTGAGTAGACTGGGGCTATACTCATTGGAATTCAGAAGAATGAGGGGAGATCTTATAGAAACATATAAAATTATGAAGGAAATAGATAAGATAGAAGCAGGGAAGTTGTTTCCACTGGTGGGTGAAACGAGAACTAGGGGGCAGAGCCTCAAAATAAGGGGAAGCAGATTTAGGGCTGAGTTGAGGAGGAACATCTTCACCCAAAGGGTTGTGAATCTGTGGAATTCTCTGCCCAGTGAAGCAGTTGAGGCTACCTCATTGAATATTTTTAAGGCAAGGATAGATAAATTTTTGAACAGTAAAGGAATTAAGGGTTATGGTGAGGGGTGGGTAAGTGGAGCTCAGTCCACAAAAAGATCAGCCATGATCTTATTGAATGGCGGAGCAGGCTCGAGGGGCCAGATGGCCTACTCCTAGTTCTTGTGTTAACTATTTAGCATTAAAGTTTAATTCTGCATTTGATACCCAGGGGTGCAGGAGCACGCTAAAACTGAAATAAGAAATTTTATTTGATGGTATATTGAGCTTTGGAGATGTGCTTGATTTTGAAAATGAGAATTTTTGGTCACTTACCTCACATCTGCATTGGGTCCAGCGGATAGTAACCAGTTGGGAGCTGGGAATCTGTAAGCTGGCTGAGCTGTATCAGTGAGGGTAATCGATTATCAGAGATGACTGATGGATAAAAGAGGAGAGGCTGAGTGTACAGTAATGAGGGCCCTTCCATTATAGACATTTGATAAAATAGTTAATAGTGCAGGAGGGGTTGTGGCAGGGAGAGAAAGGTTGCATCTCTAATTTAGAAGAACATTAATTTTTAACCATCAAGTAAAATTCAGGAAATTTGCAAGTAGAAATTGGTTAGAAACTGTTTATTGGATCCACAATTACCCATGGGGATTCCTTTGTTTAATCCAAATGACAATGTAACCTAACAAAGTTTTGTAGTACAGATAGATTTAGCTTAAAGTTTAAATTAACTTGTTTCAGAACAGTATCCATTCAGACCCAAGTATCACCTACTGTAACTGTGTGACTTTGTTTTTCAAACCTGTTTCTTTGTGTAGTTATAAGGGTGTTGTGTCAACCTTGTTGTGAACTTGAGCCCACCCCTGCTGTTGGCGAGAATGCTGGTGGGGGCTCAAGGCCTGGAAGTCATGGATCTCGCTGGTGAGGTCATGATTTTGGATCTATCTTGCCCCTCACCGGCAACGTCATTATTGACATGAATCTGATTTTAATTAACCCCACCGCCCCATATTTAAACCGCATTGATGTGGTGTCAAGGCACGGTTTACAACGGGCCTAGATGTGAACCTGAGAGGGTCTCCCCAGGGCATAAAGGTGAGTATAGCCCCAGGGGGGGAGGGAGAGTGGCAGTGGCTTGGCACAGTGCATCCTGGCAGTGCCAGGAGTGGACCCCAATGGGGGCCTCCTTTGGGGAAGGGTGATAGTCATTCATATGTGTGGATGTGGGCCAGAGTGGATGGGAGATGCTGGCAATAGCCATGTGTTTGGGGGTGAGGGGGGGGGGGGGTAAGTTAGTGTCGACGCGAGGTCTGATGATTGGTGGGGGGCGGTGGTTGGGAGGCGGTGGGCTCACGTGTTGGCTCCCGATGGGTGAAGGGGTTGAGTGCTGCTTCCAATTGTGGGAGGGGGATGGGGGGGGCGGGGCTGGTGAGTGGGGATGTCAAGTGCCATCTTGGATCATAAGTTGAGGATGGGGGAGCTCCTGAGACCTCTGCTTGGCTGGGGAGAACACTTTTTTGGCAGCGTCGTAAGGTTTGGAGAGAAAACCAGTGTGTTCCTCTGCAGAGAAACATGCCAGTTTTCTCGCCATAAGCAGGACACCACCATTTTTTGGGTTAGATTTTGCAGCTTGTCTCATTCTTAGGCAGGAGGTAGTTTGTTCAAAGTTCCACTCCAGGGACTTAACACAGTCTGGACTATCATTAGTACAAAGAAGAACAAAACAGTACAGCACAGGGACAGGCCCTTTGATCCTCCAAGCCTATGCCTATCACATTTACCTATCTGGACCAACTGCTTATATCCATCTATTCCCTGTTTGTTCATATGTCTATCAAGATGTGTCTTAAATGTGGCTAATGTAACTGCCTCAACCACCTGACTTGGCAGTGCATTCCAGGCCCCCACCGCCCTCTGTTTTTTTTAAAAAAAGCTTCTCCCGCACAACTCCACTGAACCCCCCCCCACTTATCTTGAACTTGTGCCCCCTTGTAATTGTCATTTCTGCCCTGAAAAAGCTTCCAGCTGTTCACCCTATCTATACCCCTAAGAATTATATAAACTTCTATCAGGTCGCCACTCAACCTCTTTTTTTCCAGGGAGAACAGTCCCAGTTTATTCAACCTCGCCTCATAGCTAATACCCTCCATACCAGGCAATATCCTGGTAAACCTTTTCTGTACCCTCTCCAAAGCCTCCACATCCTGATAGCGTGGTGACAAGAATTGGACACAGTATTCCAAATGTGGCCTAACCAATGTTTTATACAACTGTAACATAATTTACCAACTTTTATACCCAATGTCCCATCCGATGAAGGCAAGCATGCCCATATTCTTTCTTCACCACTTTTTCCACCTGTTCTGCCACTTTCAAGGGTCTGTGGACCTGTACTCCCAGATCCCTGTGTGTCTACACTCCTGATATTTCTACCATTTAGTTTGTAGCTGCCACCTGGATTGGATCTGTCAAAATGCATCACTTAGCATTTGTCCGGATTAAATTCCATCTGCCATTTTCACTGCGGAACACCACTAGTTACAGACCTTCATTCAGAAAAATACCCTTCCATTGCTACCCTCTGTCTTCTATGGCCAACACAGTAAGAAGTTTAACAACACCAGGTTAAAGTCCAACAGGTTTATTTGGTAGCAAAAGCCACACAAGCTTTCGGAGCTGCAAGCCCCTTCTTCAGGTGAGTGGGAATTCTGTTCACAAACAGAGCATATAAAGACACAGACTCAATTTACATGAATAATGGTTGGAATGCGAATACTACCATTCGCATTCCAACCATTATTCATGTAAATTGAGTCTGTGTCTTTATATGCTCTGTTTGTGAACAGAATTCCCACTCACCTGAAGAAGGGGCTTGCAGCTCCGAAAGCTTGTGTGGCTTTTGCTACCAAATAAACCTGTTGGACTTTAACCTGGTGTTGTTAAACTTCTTACTGTGTTTACCCCAGTCCAACGCCGGCATCTCCACATCATGACTTCTATGGCCAAGCCAGTTCTGAATCCATACTGAGGAACTGCTGTGTTTGAGAATTTAAACTAAATCTTCCCTCTTGATTCGACGGTGCTATTTGAAAAGATCAATGTTCTTGCCAATATTTTCTTATTATCAAGCCGATTATCTGGTCATTTATCTCGATGCTCTTTGTTGAACCTAGATGTGTACAATTTGGCTGAACATTCCATGCAGTTGTGACTATATTTCACAATAGGACTTTATTGACTATGTAGAGATTTGGTCTATTCTGAGGTCATGAAAGGCACGCTCATTTATTTCACACATGACACTTAAAGATAGTAGAGGTGATTTTCAGCATTTGAATTTGACTGTTTCTAGAAATTACTGAATGTTCCAACCTACTGTCTCCATAGCCCTCAGTTTGTTAACATTTTAGAAGGAGCGCAAACAGTAATATTGCAGCACCAATCATAACTTTTAGTTTTATAATCTTCCCACAATAATCAGTGCTACTTGCAGTGCCAATTAAATGACCACTACTACATTTAATTTAATGCTAAACCGTTCAGGGAATGTTAGCAGTGGAACACATATTAGGCCAGCAATGACAAATTTGAGCTATTAACCTGGAGTCCATGCTTTTCTCGATTCCAAAGGGAAGTGGGTGAAATAACCCTTGGAGGATATGGTCTCCCAGTACTTGAGTTTGTCAGATGGAGCATGACTCCATTGCAACATTAAACTAGCTTTCAGCAAATGCACAGGGATGCCTTGGACCTTCAAGAGTGGCTTTTTAATCATCCAGGAATTAATTTGAATGTTCAGATTGTGAAATCACTTGCACCTGCTTCCAAAGCATTAAAGAATCAATTGACAGCAGATATGTTCTGTGCAAATGTAACCATAGATGCATAGCACTCCCTTGGGTAGAAAATACATGATCAAGATCATCTGTTTAGATTGCACTAAGACTCATTGATCTCTGATGCCAGTACCCTGGCGAAGTTTGCTGCAACCTGAAGGTGAATTTCAGATTTTACTAAGGTCAACAGCTAGGAAGATAAAATTATGGCTGTAATATACAGCAAAAACTGGTCTTACATTTTTGTATATGCAGTAATTGCAAGAGCCTTTCAGATTCGAGAGTGAGCAAATCATAGAATCCTACAGTGCAGAAGGAGACCATTCAGCCCATTGAGTCTGCACTGACCACAATCCCACCCAGGCTCTATCCCCATAACCCCATGCATTTACCCCAGCTAGTCCCCCTGACACTAAGGGACAATTTAGCATGGCCCATCCACCTAACCCGCACATTTTTGGACTGTGGGAGCAGCCCCATGCAGACACAGGGAGATTATGCAAATTCCACACTGACATTGAACCCAGGTCCCTGGTGCTGTGGGGCAGCAGTGCTAACCACTGTGACTTCTGCAATCTACTTGTTGAAGATGAAAGGTAAGGGAAAATGTTGAAATGTAGGAGAACTAGGTAACTAGTAAATGAAATTAATATGAATAAGGAAAACCTTTAAACAACTTTAATTGAAGTGGGGAAATAATAAATGTTGGGTGGCTTGATGGCAGTTGGCATTGCTGCTTCACAGCTCCAGGGACTTAGGTGTGTCTGTGCATGTGCACACGTACCTGGAGCAAGCAGTTAGGTGAAGTGAAACTGCAAAACAAGTTTAACATTTAAAGAATTGTGATACAGAGAACATTAAAGAAATGAGTAGCAATTTGTTGATGTGATGCATTGGAACCAAATGACCATCAGAAATGGAAAATTGTGCATGTGCTGAGTCAGAAAAGCAGGGAGCGGTCTGTGATGGATGGAAAGCAGGAGTCACTGAATGATAATACAAAGTAGATAATGGGACATATAAAGAAACAAGAGATGAATCTAGAGGAGGTAAAATCCTAATAGCCGAATGGCTGAGTGAAAAGGAAGCATGGGAAATTTGGCGGTGTACAGCTTTGTTGGAAGCATGTGTGAGGCCAAGGACTGAGCAGAATAGAGATTTGAAGTGGCAAGTGACTGACATCTCGGCCAATCTTGCAACTGAATGTAAACGGCCAGTGAAGTGATCACGCAATCTCCTATTTGTGTCTTTGTGTAGAAGAGATCACATTATGAACAGAAAATATGGGATGCCAAATTGAAAAGTACAGATGAAATAGCTATTTCACCTGCAAGGAGTGTTTGGTGTCTTCTGTTGGAAAGGGAGGAAGTGAAATGGCAGCTCTTGCATCTTCTGTAAGGAAAATGGAAACTGATGGAAAGATTCAATTCGGGCATCATTTGTAGAGAGAGAAAGAGTTAACAATTCAGGTTGGTATTTCATTAGAAGCCTGAAAAATTAGACTGGTAATTTTTAATTGGGTAGAATATGAAGGTCTATAATAGTGGAAGGTACTAAATGTCAAGAGTTGCTAGTGTTGAACGAAAAATGGGCAACTAGGATTACAGCCAGTTTTTCTTGGTTGGGGATGGAGGTGTAGAGAGATTGAACCTTGGTGAAATGGATATGTTAAGCGAGAGAAAATTTGAAAATTGTTAGTGATGGCATTAATGTAGCTGGAAGAGACTGCTTAAAGAAAAACAGTCAAGATGAATCAGTTCAGTGTGTTAGGAACAGGCTGAAATAAGTCTACCAAGACAATACTGTTTGTGGATCGTGGAAGGAGATAGAAGCAGGCTTAGGATTAGGGACTGAGATTGGAAACTGTAGAGGGAAGATTTCTAGAGGAGATGAGCCCACTGACAGTCCTGGAAACAATGGCTTGATGTTGATGGGGTCATAGACTGAGGAGGGAGGTGGAAGTGTGGGAGAGTTGGCATTCTGTCTTCTCCAGGTAGCAATCAGAATGCCAAACACCAATCTTGTTGGTTTGATAATGTTAAGGTTTGACTGAAGGAATGGAATTACACCAAGTTCAGAAGAAGACTCTGTCAGACTGTGGAATATTTCCAGCATTTTCTGGTCTAACGAATTTTCAACATTTGATTTGTTGCTTCTCGTGTTTTTATATAGAAAGGCGGTAGAAGAAGGAAAGCATGTGCTGGAGGTAATGGGTAGACTAGAAAACTTTGGAGAGAATGAGAATTTAGTTGGAAAGGGAGGGGGAAGATGTATTTTGTGCTATTGTACTGAAGATGGAATTGGGAGATAGGTTGGAAGAAAGGTCAAGGGAAACCCTCATCATTGTGGGAAGTAGTGGAAGGGTCAAGGGTGGCCATGTGGGAAATGGGATGAAAAAGTTTGAGAGCCCTGTAAACCACAGAGTGGAATCTTTGGCTGATGAAATGGAAAGATTTCAAATGCACCAGTGTAGAGCTTGTTTCAGTCCTCTACTACCCATTTGCGTGCACTTTCCTTGTGTCACTCCTTTGTGCACACTCGTGGCCCCTGTGCATGCTTCTCCTTTCTACTCTTGTTCCTTTCACACTCAATCTCTTTCCCCTACATCCATCTGCCATTTAACTTTCCTCATTAATTCCTATAATCTGTATCACATGCATTTGCCTCTGTCCCTGATTTGTTGTTTATCTGCACATGGTAATCTTTCTCCTTTCTTATCCATTCTTCCTAGCACTCTTGTCTCTCTTAAAGGACCCTGTTTACTCTTGTACAAAATAAATTTATGTTGAACATTTTAGATTGACTACCATTTCTGATTATTTTAGATTGGTATGCTTGTACTGTGTTTTACTTTGCAATCCATCAATAATGTGAACTCTTTGACTCTTTCGGTTTGCAGAAACTTCAGTAACATGCTTGAAAGCCATCATACTTTCAATTCATTTTCAGTTTACATTGTGTGACTTTGCAGCTGTAAGCCAGCAGTCGTTCTTTTTAGGTAAACAACTTTTGGCCTCTGCAGACAAAATGCCAAGTTTACCATTGCAGGTTAAAGTAATGTTGTGGTAATTTTGGCCCAGTGAGCTATGAAATGAAAAAATAGATTAATCAAACTGAGCTCCAAATAATTCCCAGATGGTTCCACATGAAATTTCCAGTGGGTCTATTCATTGTCATCTTGGTATTAATTTTTAAAGAATCTTCAGTGATAGTTAGTCCCTTGTTAATAGATGGCATTGTCCTTTATAGATTTAGGTAAGAGTCATCAGGGAGTTTTACCACTTAAAGAATGTCCTTAACACAAAGATTAAACATCTTTGGACCTATTTCTTTTGTGGGTATTGGTTGTAGTAGATAAAGATCCACCAAGTGAAGATCAGGTGTCTTCTGTTATTCTGGCAGACATTCCTCCCTCAACTTATGACAGAAACAAAATAATAGATGGATTATTTGAAATGCTTGTCATGGGACCTCACTGTGCACAAAGTGGTTACTCTGTTTATCAGCATAAGTGACTGTACTTCATAAGTATAACTTAAATTTTATGTGCTCCTTTGTAGCATTTTAGAAATAGTTGATAAATATTCTGTATATATAATTGGTGCTGATATTGCTTTTGTTGTATTTTCAGCCATGAAGTTGCACTTCCAAATCCTCACGCTACTCTGGTGCTTTGTGGATATATCAAAGGCTGCCAAAATTGTGGTTGTGCCGCCGATTATGTTTGAAAGCCATCTCTACATTTTCAAGACGCTAGCTAAGGCCTTACATGAGCACGGGCATGAGACGGTATTTGCAGTGTCAGAAGGTAGAGAGATCCCTTCATCGGATTACTTTAGACTGCTGCGGTATCCTGGCTTCTTCAACAGCACAACGGCAGATGAATTTTTGCAGTCCAAGATGAGGAACATTTTCTCAGGAAGGCTAACAGCACTTGAGCTCTTCGACATTCTGGAGCATTACTCCAAGAACTGTGATATCATGGTTGGCAGTCGGGGTTTCATTGCTCAGCTCAAGGAAGAAAAATTTGACCTGCTTTTGGTGGACCCCAATGAAATGTGTGGCTTTGTGATAGCACACCTGCTGGGAGTAAAGTACGCAGTCTTTTCTACTGGTCTCTGGTATCCAACAGAAGTTGGCGCTCCGACACCACTAGCCTATGTACCAGAGTTCAACTCTCTCCTTACAGACAACATGAATTTATTTCAACGAATTACAAATATTGCAGTGTACTTGGTGTCACGCTTTGGTGTGAATTTTCTGTTCTTGCCAAAATATGAGCGAATCATGCTGAAGTATAAAATTGAGCCTGAACGCTCCATGTATGACTTAATACAGGGTTCCAGTTTATGGATGCTTTGCACAGATGTAGCACTGGAGTTTCCTCGACCAACATTGCCCAATGTTGTGTATGTGGGAGGAATTTTGACTAAACCTGCAAGTGTTCTACCAGAAGTAAGGTTTTATTTATTTTACAGCCACGGGGCTCAGTGTTACTTTGAATATTAGTGTGTAAAGGCAAAATGTCCCTCAAGGTTCCAGATGATTAACAAAAGAATGAGCATAAAAGATCATGATAGCAATAGAAGAGACAGGTTTATGTCAAAATTGAGCCTGAAGCACAATTGTCATATTTTATTTAAACCCACAAATGAATGGAGCTTCAAGCTGTTGTGTGACTATATTGGTAGTTGGGCTTAATTTGAAAATGAACAGGTTATGTTGGCTATTATTGTTTCTGTCACATACTGGGGATTGAAATCTAAAAAGTATATTGTAACTTATCTCTTGTAAATTGTTTTTAGCCCCTATTCTTTAGCACATTAGTGGTAAGGTTTACAAGATGGATATGTTTTTTTTCCTATCAATGTGTTGGAAAAGAAGTTAGCAGAATAGTGAAAAGCATCTGGGAATGCTTGATGGAATGTACAATATTTGCAATTCCAAATTTTGCTGCAATCATGTTTTGACTGGCTTTAAAGGTGAAACAACTCATTGAAAATAGATAAATTGATGCCACAGTTGATTGTTTCTCTGTTCTGTTGTAAAATGATTCAACAAGGGTTCTCATCCACTTAGGCAACTCATGATTACTGGAAACCGGTGCTTTACCAGAAAATAGCTAGAGAAATCTAATTCTTAAAGGGGCTAGCATCCCAACATTAAAATATTGCTTCCTCTAGAGCACATGGGCCTTCACAAGGGAAATTGCAGGATCATATAGATCTTGTCATTATGTAGTTCTTGCATTGTGAAAAAAAACAACCCTAACTTTCTGCAGTGAGAAAATGGGAGCAATTGATGTTGAATTTCAGTTTTTGTAAGGTGGAGTGGCAACAGAAATTGTCCAATAATTTGTGACCATTTGAACCTTTTGCACACCAATAAATGTGTACCTTTACTTTGAGGTTAAATTTTCTGGCAAATTTTATTCCATTCTCAAAATCCTATTGCAGGGTTGCTAGATGTCACTAGTTTAGTTTTTAACTAAACTAGTTGATCCTTTTAGGAATGTGGGCAATTTATAGCCTGTCTTTTTTTTCCCCTGACCAGTTAAAGTGGATTCCGTTGAATCTCTGCAGCCCTGTGGTGATGCTTCTCCCACAATAAGCATTCCACAATATTGACCGTGCAATGAGAGGAGAATGACCATTCTCTGTTCTAGAGAAGATTATGGAGTGTATTTTACTCCCACAAGATTCCTTTTGGCCGCCTTTGAAAAAATTGAAAGATGCATTTGAAGCAACCTTAGTTGTGCATTGTGCATGTTGTAGGAGGTGGCAAAGACTGAGCAGAATAAACTTTCACTTCTATCATTAAAATAGTAGCAGGATTGTCTATTTATCTAGGGAACTTCATTCTGAATTTAAGCTGCTGGTCTAGGAGCTTTAAAATGTAGAGGATCATACAATCTTTGACCTGTTTGGCTGGTTCAAAAGTTTGCGAACTATTTTGTGCAACTCATCTCTTGGTTGTGGTAGAGTTCCAGTATATTGGGCCAAAATTGCTGTCAGTGGTGAATGAATATTTATGTTGCATTTGCCCATGGACTTTCTCTGGGTTTCTGCACTAGAATGTCTCTGCCAGCTATCCAAAAAGCACAGCGTCCAGTATAGAATATCTGGCACCTCGTGAGCAGAGCAAGCAATTGCATATCTCTTTATCCTGAAGGATCATGAACAAGCAGCACAGAGTCTAAGCCAGAAAGTGTCAGGAAAAGCTGACAACTTGGGATAGAAAGTGAAGAGAGAAAGAATAATTGACTTGCAAGAAAGACAAAGTAGAAAAGTAGAATTATTTGTACTTTAGATGTTAATTACTGTTTTTTAATGAAGTAAATAAGCCTTATTGCACCATTCAAAGGGTATTTATAGTGGAATGAGTTAGATGGAGCATTTTCTGATGAGTTTAGTTGATCTGAGGCAAGTACAGGGACATAACATTATTCCATGTGTTTGAATAGTGAATCATGATAAAATATAACTTTTATGCAGCATTTGGAGGGATCGAGCATCTTTTGACAGCGGCCTCCTGAATTCTGCCAGAAGTTGTCAGTTTGACATCAATAACAGCAGCACTGTCATTTTCTGTCTTTTTCTACAGCATTATCAAGCCCAATATTGTTGCTGGGTTTGAACTTGAGTAGTTTAGTTTATTTATTAGTGTTACAAGTAGGCTTACATTAATACTGCAATGAAGTTACTGTGAAAATCCCCTTGTCACCACACTCTGGCACCTGTTTGGGTACACTGAGGGAGAATTTAGCAAGGCCAATGCACCTAACCGGTATGTGTCTCAGAGTGTGGGAGGAAACTGGAGCACCTGGGGGAAACCCATGCAGACATGGGGAGAACGTGCAGACTCTGCACAGACAGTGACCCAAGCCGGTAATCTAACCTGGGTCCCTAGCGCTGTGAGGCAGCAGTGCTAACCACTGCCGCCCAGTCGTTCACATCCCTGCACTTAATGTTCTAGATTAATTACTTAAGTGGGATGTTATTGGACATAGATTTGTATTCACTAATTTATAAGGGAATTACATGCTTATGGACTTATTGCAGTGGCATTGGAAGCGAGCTCTCGTCTTGTGGATGTCCCTGAATAAACAGGGTTATGGAGCACACCTGGTTGGATTGCAGGAAAGGCTTTGTCTCAATTGTTTGCAAAAGACTCGAGCCTGATTCTACCAGTTAGTGTCAGCCTGTGCCTAGCTCAATAGTTACAGCTGTGCATTCATTAGCAGTTTACTGTTCTAACAACACTGACTTATAGTTGGACTTGAATGACTGTTGTGCACTCTGGTAGTTCGCATAATAAGCTAAGTTTCTTTTTTAGCCCAGGTTTTCTTGTATGACTTGGGTTGAAATACTCTTGGTATATGTACAAATGTCCATTCTTAGAGGAAATACTGAAGATTATTATTTCTTTTAGGCCAGAGCTAGGATTTCTGCCATTATTTGCCTTTTTTTTTGAGGTATTGTCATGTTTTGGGATTCAACAATTGATAATGCCTCTGATGTGCAGCCAACTTTCCAAGCTACTATTCATTCTCGTGTCACTTGTTTCATTTAATGACATTCAGCCTAATGAAGTTTTATTTACATCCAGAATGTGAGCCGTTGCACCAGAAAGCAACTCATTAAGGTATGCCAGGCTTGTGCTTTTAGTACTAGAATTCAGTTAAAATTTCACCGTGGCAAGTTGTAATACTGATTTAAATCTGATAAGTGCGCTAGTACCACTAGAAAATTATCAAAAAATGACGATTTTAAAACCCACTGATTCAGTAAAGCTCTTCAAGGAAAGATGCTTGCCATCCTCACCACTAAAGCATTAGTGTGGCTACAGTTGCTCACTGTTTTATTCTAAGCACCCCCAAGAGCATTGGGATTGATTTTGCTGACATTTAAAATTTTGCTTTAAACGTATTGCATATTTTTTATTCTTTAAATTTTCCTTTCATTTTCTCATTTTTAATCTTTTTACATCTCACTTTTTGACATCTCATGTATATGACCTATGAGAAATTTGTATTTCCCAATCTTTGTTTTGGAGCATTAGTCCAAGCCTCCTGCTTCTGTGCGTTGACTAGCTGAGTAAAGGTCAGTGGAATGAGCATGACTTTGAGGTTCTGGTTCCTGTCCAATTTGCAGTAATCCCTGTTTGACGTTATGCATTAAATGCTCAGTGAGAATAGGATTGAGTTCATAGCAAAGATCTCCATTAGCACTTGAAAATATTACCAGACAAATAAGGTAATGGAGGCCTGTTGCTGCTTCTGGAACCATACATGTGTTGTTATCCATTTATGGGATGTGGGTGTCACTGATTATACCAGCTTTATTGCCTATCTCTCCTTGTCCTTTAGAAGTTGGTGGTGAGCTGTCTTTTTGAACCGCTGCATTCCCTGAAGTGTATGTCGAGCCACTAAGCTGTTAGGGAGGGACTTTCAGGATTTTTACCCAGTGACAGTGAAGGAACGGTGATATATTTCCAAGTCAGGATGATGAGTGACGTGGAGGGGAGCCTCCAGGTGGTGGTGTTCCCGGGTATCTGCTGCTGTTGTCCTTGTAGATGATACTGATTGTGGGTACACTGGTTGTGGTGACATAGGACATACCCAGGTATGGTGTCGGTAGTGTCTGGGACATTATCTGTAAGGTATGATTGAGAGTATGACTATGTCAGGCTGTTGCTTGGCTGGCCTGTGAGACAGCTCTCCCAATTTTGGCACAAGCCCCAGATGTTAGTAAGGAGGACTTTGCAGGGTCAACAGGGCTGTGTTTGCCATTGTCATTTTTGATGGTCGATGTTGGTGATCCATCTGGTTTAATTCTTGTTCCATTCGTAGCAGTTGAATACAATGAGTGCCTTGCTAGACCAGTTCAGTGGGCATTTGAGCCATCCACATTGCTATCAGTCTGGTGTCACAGGTAGGCCAGGCCAGGTATGGATGGCAGGTTTCATTTCCTAAAGGACATTCGTGAACCAAATGGGTTTTTAACGATGATCAACAATGGTTATCATAAGACTTTTAATTCCAGATATTTGGGGGTTTTTTAAAAATCCACCATCTGCTGTGGTGGAATTCAAACACGGGTCCCTAAGAGCATTGTTCTGGATCCCTGGGTTACTAATCAAGTGACAATACCACTGTGCCACCGTCTTCCCCCTACTTCTGCTGATTTTGGAAAAAAGTGAGTTAGAGGGGATAAGCTTGAACCTCTCAATGAAGCAATTTTGTCAACTCTGACAGCAAGACCATCTGGCTCTCTAGTTTCATCCTTATAATTTCTTATGATCCCTAGAAGAGTACTTGTTCAGATAGATGAATAGGAAATGGAGTAAGTTACAGCCATTTATCTCTCCTCAAATAATAGTGCAAATGATAAAAATAAAATCCATCAACATCTGCAGCATTAAGTCTCCAATGCATTTGCACAAAAAATTAGATGTAGAACCAGAGAAGGTTCCGATTTGGGATATACTTTTTGTGGAGTTGGCATTTTGTTGCTATTTCTGACATTTTTGTTCCATGGTGACTCTTATTACAGGAACTGTTAGCTATTTAATTATTTGCTAACGTCAGCCAGGTTATTGGCTAACTGAGTCAGTTTAGTATCAGGTCTGATATGCTTTGTCACCAACCTGAACCTGGTGAGAAGCTTGCAGAAAAGGAGCGGAAGACCAAAACGTGGGATGTTGAAAGAAGAATGAATGCATTTTTTCAAAAGAAATTGTAATCAACAACAAGGTTGACAGTTAAATGAAAATATAATCCAATTATACATCTTTTTAGTCTTTCTTGCTTTAATGAAAATCAAAACTACAGTATCCAAATCCACATGGCAGCCTGAACAGGTGAATAGTTGAGTTTGGCTTTCATTTGCTTATTAATAAATTTGCTCATATTTTCCCCTCCTGTATACGTTGCTCTATATAAAACTATATTTGTGTGCTATGCAAATTCTGACATGACTATTTAAAATGTCACTATTGCAGATCCAATGTACTGCTGTCATTTATTGTCACTGTGTAAACATAGCACACATTTTCCTTTTGTTGTATTGAAATAGTGTGACCATATTAACTGCCAGTGCCCAGAATGAGAGAATTCTTTTTTTTGCCATTTGTGATACTACAGTCTTTTGCACAATATATAGGTACTGCTGTGCAAATAATCAGTGTAATTAATTTTATTTATTCCCAGTTGGTCTGCAAGCCCAATGGATTTTTTTTCCATGGTACTGTTAAAGCAGATATAATACTAAGCTGATGTTTCATTTGAATCATTCAATGTTGAATTTATCTCCAGTCTGTATTTAATTCACCAGCGAGTTCTCGCCCTAATGAATTGATCATTCAATGAAATATTTCCATTTTTATCTCTAATTCAATTTGATATTTTAAGTACACTAAAATACTTTTTGAAATTGAGATTAAATTCCTGTTGATTCTAGAACTATATCATTTTCAAGAACGCAAACAGCATCGCCATTATTTGGAAGCAGAGCCTAGTGGGAAAGACAGTAGAACAGCAATGGCAGGAGTTTCTGGGAGTAATTGAGGACACAGTGCAGAGGTTCATCCCAAACAAAAGAAAGGTTATCAGAGGGGGGATTAGGCAGCCATGGCTGACAAAGGAAGTCAGGGAATGCATCAAGGCAAAAGAGAGAGCCTATAATGTGGCAAAGAGTAGTGGGAAGTCAGAAGATTGGGAAGGCTATAAAAACAAACAGAGGATAACAAAGAGAGAAATAAGGAAGGAGAGGATCAAATATGAAGGTAGGCTAGCCAGTAACATTAGGAATGATAGTAAAAGTTTCTTTAAATACATTAAAAACAAACGGGAGGCAAAAGTAGACATTGGGCCGCTCCAAAATGACGCTGGTAATCTAGTGATGGGAGACAAGGAAATAGCTGAGGAACTTAATAAGTACTTTGCGTCAGTCTTCACAGTAGAAGACATGAGTAATATCCCAACAATTCAGGAAAGTCAGGGGGCAGAGTTGAATATGGTTGCCATCACAAAGGAGAAAGTGCTAGAGAAACTAAAAGGTCTGAAAATTGATAAATCTCCGGGCCCAGATGGGCTACATCCTAGAGTTCTAAAGGAGATAGCTGAAGAAATAGTGGAGGCGTTAGTTATGATCTTTCAAAAGTCACTGGAGTCAGGGAAAGTCCCAGAGGATTGGAAAATCGCTGTTGTAACCCCACTGTTCAAGAAGGGAACAAGAAAAAAGATGGGAAATTATAGGCCAATTAGCCTAACCTCAGTTGTTGGCAAAATTCTAGAATCCATCGTTCAGGATGAGATTTCTAAATTCTTGGAAGTGCAGGGTCGGATTAAGACAAGTCAGCATGGATTTAGTAAGGGGAGGTCGTGCCTGACAAACCTGTTAGAGTTCTTTGAAGAGATAACAAATAGGTTAGACCAAGGAGAGCCAATGGATGTTATCTATCTTGACTTCCAAAAGGCCTTTGACAAGGTGCCTCACGGGAGACTGCTGAGTAAAATAAGGGCCCATGGTATTCGAGGCAAGGTACTAACATGGATTGACGATTGGCTGTCAGACAGAAGGCAGCGAGTTGGGATAAAAGGTTCTTTCTCAGAATGGCAACCGGTGACAAGTGGTGTCCCGCAGGGTTCAGTGTTGGGGCCACAGCTGTTCTCTTAATATATTAACGATCTAGATGACGGGACTGGGAGCATTCTGGCCAAGTTTGCCGATGATACAAAGATAGGTGGAGGGGCAGGTAGTATTGAGGAGGTGGGGAGGCTGCAGAAAGATTTAGACAGTTTAGGAGAGTGGTCCAAGAAGTGGCTGATGAAATTCAACGTGGGCAAGTGCGAGGTCGTACACTTTGGAAAAAAGAATAGAGGCATGGACTATTTTCTAAACTGTGACAAAATTCATAATGCTAAAGTGCAAAGGGACTTGGGAGTCCTAGTCCAGGATTCTCTAAAGGTAAACTTGCAGGTTGAGTCCGTAATTAAGAAAGCAAATGTAATGTTGTCATTTATCTCAAGAGGCTTGGAATACAAAAGCAGGGATGTACTTCTGAGGCTTTATAAAGCACTGGTTAGGCCCCATTTGGAGTACTGTGAGCAATTTTGGGCCCCACACCTCAGGAAGGACATACTGGCACTGGAGCGGGTCCAGCGGAGATTCACACGGATGATCCCAGGAATGGTAGGCCTGACATACGATGAACGTCTGAGGATCGTGGGATTATATTCATTGGAGTTTAGGAGGTTGAGGGGAGATCTGATAGAAACTTACAAGATAATGAACGGCTTAGATAGGATGGACGTAGGGAAGTTGTTTCCATTAACAGGGGAGACTAGGACGCGGGGGCACAGCCTTAGAATAAAAGGGAGTCACTTTAGAACAGAGATGAGGAGAAATTTCTTCAGCCAGAGAGTGGTGGGTCTGTGGAATTCATTGCCACAGAGGGCTGTGGAGGCCGAGACGTTGAGCGTCTTCAAGACAGAAATTGATAAATTCTTGATTTCTCGAGGAATTAAGGGCTATGGGGAGAGAGCGGGTAAATGGAGTTGAAATCAACCATGATTGAATGGTGGAGTGGACTCGATGGGCCGAATGGCCTTACTTCCGCTCCTATGTCTTATGGTCTTATGATCAAATGGCGGAACAGGCTTGAAAGACCAAATTGCCTACTCATGCTAAGGTTTATAGCAATAAAATAACGACAGGGAAAGTAGATAAGGTATTTGGCGCTAGTACTATGTCAAGAATGATTTAAGGCTTTAGTTTGTCTGTACATTAGGTACTGTGTACAACTATGGAATCTGAATCTGGTGTGATAGAAGATTGCAAGGGTAAAGAATGCTACCTTGGAGAGATCTCTACTGAAATGGGTTTAGTTTAGAGGGTTATTGCTTCACTTTCAGGAAATTGACTTTTATGCTGACAGAGTAGATGGGGTTTTGTTCCTACAAGGAAAACTCAAATGTTTGGGCAACTAAACTCGACTACATGTGTACTTTTTTAAAAAAAGCTTGGCTTGAGAGCTGTCAAGACAATAGTTTTTTTTGTGGTTAGGAACTTGGCTAAAAGTAGTAACTTGAATATGCAATTCCAATTTGGGGCATGACATTTCAGCAAGGTTGTTAAGGCTTTGAAGAGGTGCAGAGGAGATCTAAGAATTATACTAGTGATTTGAGGTGCTTCCGTCCTGTAGAGATAACTAGGGAAACTGGGATTGTATCCTTGGAGCAGGGAAGATTAAGGAGAGACTTAATAGAAATGCTCAAATTATGAAGCATTTTGATCAAATAAGGAGAAACTGTTTTCACTGTCAAGTGGATCAGTGGCCTGAGGATACCAATTTAAGAAATTGGTAAAAGAACCAAAGGGAAGATTAGGAGATCTTTTAATGCAGAGTTGTGACCTTGAATGAACTGCCTCAAAGAATGATGCAGATTCAATGGTTCCTTTCAAAAGGGCATTATTTAGGAAGAAACTTTTTCAGAGACATTGGGAAAGAGTGATGCGAATTGGGTAGCTGTGATTAAAGCAAGCACGATGGGCCAAATGGCGATCTGTTGTCCTAGAAGAATCTGTTACAAAAGCATGCTGGTTTTTGAGAATAGTAATCATGAGACTACCACAGGAAATAAAAGCATGCAATGACCTTGGGTAAACTGTCTTGAAAAGTCATGATCATTTTTAAAAATGGTAAAATTAAAATATAAATCCCTGAAAAGAAAATAACTGCAGCATTGTGAATGGCGTTAATATATTTGCTCACTTGAATGGTTTAATTTGTGCTCATTGATGTTTTTCTGTTCCTTCTGTGGGATACCTGTTATCTAGTTCTATTGTGCATTAGTAATGGTGGATTGTTCAGAGCCTTAGATTTGTTGCCTTTGATTCAACAGCATTGCAATCTTTTACTAGGACAAGTTGACTACTTCAGAAGCTGTATTGTTTGGCATTGCCAACACCACAGATCCTTTTACTTAAGGCATTTTAGCACTCTATCAATATTATGATATGAAGAGGCTCCAGATTACATTATATCAGCTATCAACCATGTCCCTTTCTGTCTTGGGAGTTTCCATTGACCAGAAACTGAACTGGACTAGCTATATAAATATGCAAGCTACAAGAGGAGGTCAGAGGCTGGGAGTTCTGCAGCATGTACCTCCACCACCTGATTCCCCAAATCCTGCCCGCTTTTCACATAGCACAAGTCAAGAGTGTGATGAAATACTCACCACTTGCCTTGATGGGTGCAGCACCATCCAGCACAAAGTAGCCTGCTTGATCGGCACTCCATCCACCACCTTCAACATTCACCCTCTACACATTGGCAGCAGTCTGCAAGATGCATTACAGCAGCTTTCCAAGGCTCCTTTTGACAGTACTTAAACTCATGACCTCTACTACCTAGATGGACAAGGGCAGCAGATGCATAGGAACTGCACTACCTACAAGTTTCCCTCCAAGCCACACACCATCTTGAGTTGGAACTAAATCATCATTTCTTTACTGTTGTTGGATCAAAATCCATGAACCCCCTAACAGCATGAGTGCACATAGCACCACATGGACTGTAGTGGTTCAAGAAGGCAGCTCATTACCTCAAGGACATCCAGGGATGGGCATTAACTGCTGGCCTAGCCAGTGACGCCCACATCCTGTGAAAGATTTAATAGCTCTAGCACTTTTGAGTTGCAGGGTTGAAGGTTCCAGTTCTACTCTAGGATTGAGCACAGAAATTTAGGCTGAGACTCCATATTGAGTGAGTGCGGTCCAATCAGTGGTGCTGTCTTTTGGATTCAATGAGAGGATTGTCTCCACTGTCCTGGTCAATTAACATCACATTGTCTGATCATTGTCACACTGTACCAATTGGCTGTGTTATATTTGGACTTCAAAGGTACTTAATTGACGATAAAGCGCTTTGGAATATCTAGTGGTTATGAAAGATGTTATATAAATGCAAGTCTGGTTTTGGAGTCCAGTTTGACGTTGGCAAATGTTTAATATTTCTGTGCACTGCTGATTTAAATCCAACACTTGGGATAAGTATTTATTTATAAACTACATTAGTTTAACAAATTGTCAAAACAGCTTAGCCTGGATTTTGCAGTTAGCAGCAGAGCAGTGTCACTCCAGTTATTTTGAAGAAAGATCTAGCAAACTATGCCATGGTTACACCTTTCCCATTATTGGTCTGAAACTGGTTTTCAGAAGAGGCTTTCAGAAATATTGCTTTCAGTAAGTGGGGTAAGTGGACAGTCGTATAGAGGAGTTCTCGAACAACAAACTGAGAAAAGGCACTGTCCTGTGCTTCACATTAGATTTTATAGGGAGAAATTAATGAGAGATGCACATATGTTGAAATATAAACTTCAGAAATATTTGGTGTGGATGTTTTTATGATGAAAAAGTTGACATTCTGCAAATATAACATTGTATGTTCAGGGCCAGGGAGCTTATGTTATTATGAACTTAATATGCTGTTGAAAGCCAATTGAATGTCATTTAAGGTGTCGTTTTTTCAAATGTCTTTATGATGAGACTAAGTGGAAGTTCTTGTCAGTGATTGCATTTTTTTTAGCTTTTATTCCATCCAAAAAAACAAATTCCAATTGAATCAAATTCATAGACCCCACAAGAGAGACAAACGCAATCCAAGCTGACAGGATAAGGCATTACACCCCATCTAGGGTTTGATCTGATACTTCATTTTGGCCGAGAAGCCGAGATGACTTCAAAAAATTGCATCAGGCGATGCCTTGGTTAAACCTGATTGACTCTGCCTAATATGGGAGATCAATCTGCCTGATCATTGACTTTCCCATGCCAGGTGCTTCAGAGGTTGCTTATCAATTGTCGTTTGTGGGGACTTCAGTGCAGTTTGGGAAAGTGTGGAATCACTGTGATTTCAAGAATGTCCTATTTAACTGCATGTGCATACTCCAGAAGTCACTAAGTAAAATGCCAAAATAGGAATAATTTAGATAATGACCAGGTTTTGCTGATATTTGAGTCTTAATGTATTTGCATCATATAAATAGCTCCCATGCTGCCATTTTGAAAGGTACGTTGGAGATTATGCATACAATGATTGCAGCAAAGAATTATGTAAATCTGATGGAATGTTTCATTTAACGATGGTGTATAGTACCATTTCTACTTTTACAAGTTTTTACATGGTCTTTATGGTCTAAAAGACATGCCTATGTCGACCTTTTATTGAAGTGGAAACTGCTAAGGGTATGTATGGTTCTTGCATTGCTTGATATTGCTTAGAGGGAGATATTGCTTGTGATACAGTTTGTTATTTTTTTTCGTTCATTCATTCTAATGTTTTATACTTGGGTGCTGGTTTCATGTTTCCAGAGATTATTGTTAAATTATAGAATAAGTGAATAATGCAGCAAGGAAGGTGGTTATTTGACCCATTGTGTAGGTGCAGTCTCCTTTAAAAGAGCTATCCAATTAGTCCTAATGCCCTGCCCTTTTCCCATAACCCTGTACAATTTTCTTCAAGTATTTATCTAATTTGTTTTTGAGAAGTCACCATTGAATTTGTTTGGGCAATGCATTCCAGATCATAACTTGCTATCCATTTTTAAAAAAATAATCTTTTGCCAATTACCTTTAAATCTGTCCTTTGCTTACTCTTCAAACTATTAAAATTGTTCATGCTTTGGAATACCACTTTCCCTTCTTTCTGCTCCATGGAGAACATCCCCAGCTTCTCTAGCCTTTTCACATAGCTGAAGTCCCACATCCCTGGGGCCCTTCTGGGAAATTTCCTCTGCACCTGCTATAAAGCTTTAACATCTTCCTGAAGTGAGGTGCACAGAATTGAACGTACTTCTCAGTTGAGGCCTAACTGTGGTTTATAAAAGTTTAGTATAGCTCCTTTGTGTAACCTATTCCTTAATTTACCATAACATACAGCACAGAAGAGGCTATCAAACCCATCTTACCTTTTCCAGCTTTTTGGTAGAGCTACCCAGTTAGATAGCCAAGAATTCTTTATGCATTTTAATAGTCATTTGCTATTTATATTTAAAAACCAGGCTGATATTTTTTTTCGCATCTGTGATTTTGTTGCTTGTATAATCCAAGTTCTACAGAGCAATCTTTATTGTCATTCTGAGCACTTAAAGATGAAAATGCTATCTGTCTAATTTTCATGGTTATTTTATCAATTTTAATCAATTAAGCTCTTTTTTTTAGTTGATTTACTTCCTTTAAAATTTTACAATACAGCTTTTAAAAAAAAATCCCACATTTCCACCAGGGAAAGACATGTCTGATCATTTCATCTCCTCTTGCCTTCCAGTTCAGTTCAGGCTACTCCTACACTTTCCCTATTTTTCTGTCTGGTTCGTCAGTACCTGTGCCAGTCCTTGTGACTGAACAACAATGCCAAAGCAATGCTTCTGGTTTTTTGACTTTGCTGACTTTTCCAAAATCCAAAGAAAAGCAATCTTGGAGAACTTCAGAAAATGGACACAGTTGACAAATGTCATTACAGTTACAAACATTGAGAATATGAGATTAATGGGAAAATAAAGCAGAGGGTTGTAGCAGACTTGGAAACAGAATAGCATTCAGAAAAATAAGTGGACTTTGAGACTAACACTGAGCATGTAAAATGCAGTATGTAGCACAGACCCGGAGAAACCACAGAACAACTCTTCCCACATTTTTTGTTGGAAGATGTTCATATGCATGGTTAATGAACACACCTGATGTAAAACATGATAACGATATAATAAAAGATCTGAGCCCTTTGTTACATTGTCCTTCTCAGTTAAAATATAAATAGTTAAATGACTGCTGCCTGCTGTGAATCCGCATGTATTTTTCCACAGTTCAATACGCAACAGCTTCCACCCTGCATTCCCATTCTAATGAATAATTAAAGGTCCCAGGGGACAGGGTGCTAGTAGGCCAGTTCAAAATTGTAGTGTTACAAAGAATTGCTGTGCTTTAGCCCACTACATGTGTACAATAATATCTTGTAATGGAAAAAGAATCTTGGCAAAGATATGTATGATTCTATATATTTTACAGAAAGATAAATTTAGGCAAGCTTGTTTTATTCCAGTGAAATATTGATTTGTATTTCTTTTTTTGTATAATTCAGGACTTTATGACTTGGGCAGATGATGCTAAGGAGAGAGGCTTTGTCCTGGTATCGTTTGGGGCTGGTGTGAAGTATCTGTCCGATGACGTTGCACACAAATTAGCAGGAGCTCTGGCAAGGCTTCCTCAAAAAGTGATGTGGAGGTATGTACACACTGGGTGGCATGGCGGTTGATGGAAGAAGAGTGGAGGAAAACAATATACAATTGTTCTTTGAAAATAAATTGATTTTACTATTTTGATATTGTTCTTTGTAATGCATATTTTAAATCTGCAGATGAAGCTTTCCAAGTGTACTTTTGATTTTATAAATCAAGGTAATTTCACAGTTTTGATAAATACAAAACCATCAAGGTTTGTGATCTAAGTATAGAATGATTTCAGTGTTTATACCTCAATATCCAATTGTAATACAATAGAAATGCTGATGCATTGATAGCTGTTAATTTAAAGGTTATGCTTTTGTTAAGCACAATCATGTCAAATATGATTATGCCCATCAACAGAGTATTGTTCATAGTGAATTATAGTGAAGCATGGGTTGTATTGGGAGTGGGTTAAGTGTTCACATCTTGACTGACTTGATTTGGAAAGAAGCATGTAAGGTACCAGCTTTGTAAAGTATGTTTATTGATTGACGCTTAGAATGTCAATCATGTTTTTAAATTACTGTAGATATATAAATTCAATTTCGCTCACCAGTTTTTTTTAGTACATTTTTCATATGTTTAAATATCATCTTAGCAGATCTAATTTTTCCTTCATTATTACTTGTCTCAAATCAGCACTTTGTTAGCAAAAGATCTGCTAAAACAAATGGGCCTATTTAGTCAGTCAATGAATCAAGTGGAGGGTGGTTGGCTGTGATCATGGGAAATTTAGTGAGGGACAGCAGCATTTTTGATAACTTCAAGTTTATGGAGTTATGCA
Source organism: Mustelus asterias (assembly GCF_964213995.1). Taxonomy (NCBI): domain Eukaryota; kingdom Metazoa; phylum Chordata; class Chondrichthyes; order Carcharhiniformes; family Triakidae; genus Mustelus; species Mustelus asterias. Next base: position 72,118,248 of record NC_135801.1, read on the forward strand.
TTGGAAAGCAGGATGTGCATTGGAGACAAAACATAAAGGTTTTAGTGTCAAAGCTTTTGTTTAGGTTTGTGTGTTAGTAGTCTGTCCCTTCACTTAAGTGTGAGAATGCATTGGTACGCTTAATAGTGAATCAGCCTCTTTCAAATTTACTTGAAAATTGACTGCGGCATTGACAAATTAATTGCCCTTCAATAGTGGTAATGCAGTATAAGTGTCAATTCCGGCTGCCAAAAAAACTGGAATTGTCTGAAAAAAAACATTGTGTGCCAAGCATCATTAAAAAAAAAACTGAACTGGGGCAATTCAGCTAGGTGCTGCTCTAACATAGTGTCGCACCTTTTGAAAATCTACTTTGTCTTTTGTTTCGGGCAATTCCCTTTTTGGGGGCTGCCCCTTTTAATTTGTCCTCAGTTAATTTGATTTAGTCTAACTGTTTAGTCATAAAGGTTGACTAGTATTTCCATGCTTTGAACAACCCTTAATACCACCTGATCCGGCTTGACCCGGCTTTACCCGGACTGCACATAGTCCAATCTATCTGACCCAAGATTGTTGGTTTTGAGATACTGCGCCTGCACACCAATACATCCATCCTTCCTCCCTTTGGGAGGGAGCTGCCTTTTACATTTTCAAAAAAAAAGTGCTGTTTACTCCGTGCCAATAAAGACAAGTGAAAAGTGGATCTTTTTACTTCTGTGTACAGTCAACACCAATCACCATACTGTGGGTATCACTTATATTCACTTTCCTTATTTATATTTTATTTGCTGTGTAATAGATATTCCAGGTTGCTTCAATTTCAGGAATGGAATTTAAACCTCCATAAAGTTAATTGATTCCTTAACAATTCCATGTGAACCTGAATGAATCATATGAAAACTTTATGATCATACTGTATTCCGTTTCCTAGTATGTCAAAGACTTGTATCAGACTGAAAAAGATGGTCTAGTTAAATATTTTTCTGTCAATTTCTAATTTGAAATATATTTCAGTAATTTTAATATTGGATCTGATCAAATGTTAGCTGTCGTGTTGAATACATGATCACTTGAAAGTGCTGTCGTGCTGTGGTACAATTTGTACATTTTCTTCCCATAAAATGTCCCCTCATCATGAAATGTTATACTATCCGCAGGAAATTGATCACGTACACTATTTACAAATAATTTGATAGATTTGTCAAATCCAGGTTAATTCCTGTGAATTATATAGGCCGGTAGCTCTGTGCAAGGTTTATTCAAATTGAACAAGAGAAAGAGCTGGGAAATGGCAAAATTGATCCTTTCAGCTTGTTAGAAAGCACAGTAATAGATCTCTTTCTACCTGCATTAGCTGCATTCTGTTTGGTTTATGCCTAGTTTGCCTCTTCTGATATTTCGGCTCTTCGGAGGAGAATGTAGGTGATCTGATTAGTAAATTTGCAGATGGCACAAAGATTCGGGGAGCTGCGGACAGCGAGGAGGATTGCCAGAGGATGTAGCAGGATATAGATAGACTGGAGACTTGGGCAGGAAAATGGAACTTAATCAAGGTGATGCATTTTTGAAGGTCTGATGCAGGAATGAAGTGAACAGTATGTGGCAGAACCTTTAAAGGCATTAACATACAGAGGAAACCAGACGTGCAGGTCCACAGCTCCCTGAAAGTGGCAACACAAGTGGATAACGTGGTCAAGAAAGCATATGACATGCTTGCCTTCATTGATCGGGGCATAGAGTATAAAAATTGGCAAGTCATGTTGAAATTGTATAGAACTTTAGTTAGGCCACATTTGGAATTTTGCGTACAGTTCTGGTTGCCACACTAACAAAAGGATGTGGAGGCTTTGGAGAGCGTACAGAAAAGGTTTACCAGGATGTTGCCTCATTTGGAGCATATTAGCTATGAGGAGAGATTGGACAAACATGGTTTGTTTTCACTTGAATGTTGGAGGCTGAGGGACGACCTGATAGAAGTTCTCAAAATTATGAGAGGCATGGACAGTTGGAGTCTTTTTCCCAGGGTAGAAATGTGAATTACTAGAGGATAGAAAAGGGGGAAAGTTTTAAAGGAAATGTGGTTTAAAGGAGATGCAAGAGGCAAGTTTCTTTGCACCAGAGGGTGGTAAGTGCCTGGAATGCACTGCCAGAGAAGATGGTACAAATAGATACAATAGGGTTTAAGAGGCATCTTAATATACATGAATAGATAGAGGGATATGGACTGCATAGAGACAAAAGGTCTGTAGTTTAGTTTACAAAGGTGTCATGTGTCATGCAGGCTTGGGCTGAATAGTCTGTTCCTGTGCGGTACTATTCTTTGTTTTTTCTTAGATCTATACCCAGTTCTCTATTCAGGACGGTATAAGAATGTAACATTAGAAATAGGATTTTGTTTTATTTCCTGTCCTGTTGCTTTAGAATCATGTACGTTTCAATGAGTGCAAATCCTCTGTGATTCAAGTGGTAAGATCTGGGCTTGTGTCTGCGATGAGTGGACCCTATGGAAGTCCTGATGCACACAGGTGCTGCAATTGCCTGAAAGATTAGCATTTCCAAGGAACTGATTCATGCTGCTTCAAACACTGTACATGTCACTTAGCACTGATTTCAGTGTTAGAGACTTGGGCTAGATGCACTCTACTTGATATATTTGCCTGAGAAATGTTACGCAGGTTCATCTACCCCCAACCCCACCATGAGGTCAGAAGTGAGGATGTTCTCTATAGTACCATTTGCAATTTTTCAGGTACTGAAGCAGTTCCGTGTCCATATGCAGAAAGACCTAAACAGCATTTGAGCTTGGGCTAAGTGGCATTTAACCATTGCACCATGGAGGTGCAACCTGCCCAGGCAATGCCCAGCTCCAACATGATCCAACCTCTTATCACCTCGAAGGACAAGGGCGATAGATGCATGGGAACACTAACACCAGCAAGTTCCCTTCCAAGGCACACGCCATCCTGACTTGGAATACCGCTGCTCCTTCACTGTTGCTGGATCAAAATCCTGGGACTCTTCCTAACAGCACTTGGTTCATGAAGGTAGCTCACCACCATCTTCTTGCAGGCAACTCTTGTCGGGCAACAAATGGTGGCCTTGGCAACCACGTCCATATCCCATGAAAAATATGTTATCTTAATATCCTCACTTCTGGTTACATTCTGGTATATAATTTGTTATTTTTTTTAAAGATAGAAAAAATATTTGTTCAATAACTCTGCTATTTTCTCATTCCCTATGGTTCCTTGGAGGTAAATAAAGGAGAAAACAATATTAACTTTAGTTATTCTCCTTTTTATATACTTGTAAAACTATTGCAATCTCATTAAAAAATATATATATATTTATTCCTGGCTAATTTACGCATTCTATTTTTCCCTTCTATCAACTTGTGGGAGCCCATTGCTGTTTTTGTTTTTAAAAACATTCCCAATCCTCAGGCTTACTGCTATTCTTTGTAACATTATAAATCACTTATTTTAATCTAGCATTATCCTTAACTTGTTTAGGAAGCCAAGGATGGATATTTTTTGCTTAGATTTTTGTAATGGAACGTGTGAACATTTTGAATTTTTTTGTTAGATGTTTCTGACTTTATTTAACAGCATTTTTACAGCTCAAATGTAGTCAGCTGTCCCTTCATACCTATGTAATTGCATTTGTTTAAGTTGAATATTCGTAATTGAGACTGGAGTATGCTGCTTTCAAACTTAATATGGAAACAAGTTGTCTTATGATTGCTATTTCCTAGCAGATTGGTTACAATTAGATTAACAACTAATTATGCCTCATTGCATGATACTGTATATGAGGGTTTTATCACTGGTTCCATAATGTATTGTTCCAGAAACTGTCACTAAAATATTCTACAAACTAATCTTCCAGCCTACCTTTGCAAATTTGATCCAGCCTGTATGAAGATTAAAGACTTCCACAGTTATTAGATAGCCATTATACATTATCCTGTAATTCTTTGCTTCATGCTGTGTTCAGCGGTATAAACTACTACTCCCAGTGTTTTCTTACCCTTATATCCACCCATACTGATTCTACTTGACCTTCTGAGCTCAGATCCTTTGTTGCTAATGTCCATCCTTTACTGTCAGGGCTACTGCTGCTCCTCCACTCTGTTTGCCGTTTTGAAATATTGTATGCCCTGGATATTTATTTCCCACCTTGTAACCATGTATTTGTAATGGTGATTAGATCTAAACCATTTGACTCTATTTGTGCCATTAATTCATCAATCTGTTTGTATGCTCAGATTTTTAGAAGTCTTTTATTATTTGCATGGACCTTATTCACTGATGCATTATTACTGTTAAACTCGTGGTCCTTTCCTGACCCAATCTGCTTGACTTTACCCAAAATTGCTACTGTCTTGACTTTTCTCTAGATTTATAAATCTCCCTTCACTGAAGTCCTCTCCCACCTTGTTAGTTGAAAATCCTATCCGCAGCCTAGTTATATGATTTGCCAGAACACCAGCCTGGTTTAAGTGGTGCTCATGCCAATGGAATAGTTCACTCTCTCCCACGTACTGGTGCTAATGTGCCCGTGTATCAAAAGCCTTCCCACTCCACTCTGAGCCACATGTTTAATTCTAATCATCTTGACCCTATTGCAATAGGGTGTGGTTCAGTTCATGATCTAAAGATGATTACCTTTGGGGTCCTGCATTTTAACTTTGACCCTAATGCAGCATCACATTATTCCTAATTCTACCTAAGTCATTGGTGCCTATGTGGACCATGACAATCTGCACCTCTCCAGCCATGAGAAGATGTCCTTAACCCTAGCACTGGACAGGCGACAGAATTTTTGGAATTCCTACTTGTGGCTGCAGAGAGCAATCTACCCCACTGATTACACTGGCCCCTATGGCTACATTCCTTTTTTGGTAACTCTATTTTGACTGGTAGCCTGCACCAGGGTGCCATGATCCACCCTGAAGTTCTTGTTCTCATCAAAAAGTCGCAAACACTTAATTTTCTGTATTGAGTGCCTGTCATATTTATAACAAAACAGATGAATCGTGCAGCTCAAAAATAAATATGACCTGATAGCCCTAACAGTGACATGGCTACAAGGTGGCCAATGCTGGGAGCTGAATATTCAAGGGTAGTTGACATTTTGGAAGGCGAGGAAGCAAGGGAAAGATGGTGGGGTAGCTCTGTTAATTAAGAATATTGATACGATAGTGAGTAATGAACTTCATTCTAAAATCAGAGCATAAGATCGGTTTGGGTAGCGATAAATAATAGGAAAAGTAACCAGTCAATTATGGGAATAATTTATAGGCCTCCTAGCAATAAGGACACTGTAGGATGGGGTATACAGGAAGGAAACATGGCGACCTCCAAGAAAGATATTGCAATAATCATGGGTGCTTTTTAATCTATATATAGATTGGATTAGTCAGATTGGTAAAGGCAGCCTGAAAGATAAGTTTTTATAGTGATTTTTGAGCACCACATTCTGGAGCCGACCAGGAAGCTGACTATTCTAAATCTGGTAATGTGCAATGTGACAGGATTAATTAATGACCTCCAGGAGGGTGTCTCTAGGAAGGAGTAATTATAATATGATTGGATTTCACATTCAGTGTGAAGGAGAAAAAAGTGTGTCTAGGACTAGTATTTAAAATGAAATAAAGGCAATTACAAGAATATGAAGACAGCTGGTTAAAATGACCGAGAAAGCTAGAATAAGGGGTAGATCAGTAAGAGATGCAGTGGCAGACAGATATTTAGCTAGCAATATAAAAATACGTAGTAAGAATTTCTACAAGTATTTGATTTATTATTGTCACATATATTAACATAGTGAGAAGTATTGTTTCTTGCACGCTATACAGACAAAGCATACCATTCATAGAGAAGGAAACGAGAGTGCAGAATGTAAGGTGTAGAGAAAGGTCTACTTAATGCAAGGTAATTCCATTCAAAAGTCTGACAGCAGCAGGGAAGAAGCTGTTCTTGAGTCAGTTGGTACATGACCTCAGACTTTTGTATCTTTTTCCCGAAGGAAGAAGGTGGAAGAGAGAATGCCCGGAGTGCGTGGGGTCCTTAATTATGCTGGCTGCTTTGCTGAGGCAGCAGGAAGTGTAGACAGAGTCAATGGATGGGAGGCTGGTTTGCGTGATGGATTGGGCTACATGCATGTCCTTTTGTAGTTCCTTGCGGTTTTGGGCAGAGCAGGAGCCATACCAAGCTGTGATACAACCAGAAAGAATGCTTTCTATGGTGCATCTGTAAAAGTTGGAGAGTCATAACTGACATGCCAAATTTCCTTTGTCTTCTGAGAAAGTAGAGGCGTTGCTGAGCTTTCTTAACTATAATGTTGGCATGGGGGGACTAGGGCAGGTTGTTGGTGATCTGGACAACTAACAACTTGAAGCTCTCGACCCTTTCTACTTCGTCCCCGTAGATGTAGACGGGCATGTTTTCCTTTACACTTCCTGAAGTCGATGACAATCTCCTTCATTTTGTTGACATTGAGGGAGAGATTATTGTTGCTGCACCAGTTCACCAGATTCTCTATCTCATTCCTGTACTCTGTCTCGTCATTGTTTGAGATTCGACCCACTACGGTGGTGTTGTCAGCAAACTTGAAAATCGAATTGGAGGGGAATTTGGCCCCACAGTCATGGATGAATAAGGAGTATTACTAGTATTTAAACAAGGAATAGAGTAAGTGAGCCTGGATCCTCGAGTGTGACTCTAGGAAATGAATAATGAAAACTATGGAAATGGCAGAAGCGATAAACAGATTCTGTCTGTCTTTACTGTAGAACATCTCAGAAATACTTACAAATCAACTGGCTTACTATGAGGGAGGAACTTAAAAACAATTATAATCATCAGAGGGTACTGGGAAGCTATTAGAACAGAGGTTGCATCAGATTGGAAAATAGTGAATGTAACTCCTTTATTAACAAAAGAGGGAGACAAGCGGGAAACAACAGGGCAGTTAGCCTATCTGTTGCATGGAAAATACTGGAATATTTTAAGGACACTTTGTCTGACATAATTAAGATTTACTAAGTCAACCTGATTTTGTGGAAGGGAAATTGTGTTTGACTAATTTATTAGAGTTCTCTGAGCAAGTAATGAAAAATGTGAATAAAGGGGAACTTGTTGATTTGGTGCACTTTGAGATTTCCAAAAGGGGTTTGATAGGACCATAAGACATAGGAGCAGAATTAGGCCATTCGGCCCATCGAGTCTGCTCCGCCATTCAATCATGGCTGGTATTTTTCTCATCCCCATTCTCCTGCCTTTTTCTCATAACCCCTGATCCCCTTATTAATCAAGAACCTATCTATCTGTCTTAAAGACTCAATGACCTGGTCTCCACAGCCTTCTGTGGCAAAGAGTTCCACAGATTCAACACTCTCTGGCTGAAGAAATTCCTCCTAATCTCTGTTTTAAAGGATCGTCTCTTTAGCCTGAGGTTGTGCCTTCTGGTTCTAGTTTTTCTTACAAATGGAAATGTCCTCTCCATGTCCACTCTCCAGGCCTCGCAGTATCCTGTAAATTTCAATAAGATCCCCCCCCTCATCCTTCTAAACTCAAATGAGTACTGACCCAGAGTCCTCAACCGTTCCTCATACAAGCTCTTGATTCCAGGGATCATTCTTGAGAACCTCCTCTGGACCCTGTCCAAGGCCAGCACATTCTTCCTTAGATATGGGGCTCAAAACTGCTCACTATACTCCAAATGGGGTCTGACCAGAGCCTTATGCAGCCTCAGAATTACATCCCTGCTCTTGTATTCTAGCCCTCTCGACATGAATGCTAACATTGCATTTGCTTTTCTAACTGCCGACCGAACCTGCACGTTAACTTTAAGAAAATCTTGGACAATGACTCCCAAGACCCTTTGTGTTTCTGATTTCCTAAGCATTTCCCCATTTAGAAAATAGTCTATGCCTCCTTCCAAAGTGCATAACCTCTCACTTTTCCACATTGTATTCCATCTGCCACTTTGCCCACTCTCCTAACCTGTCCAAATCCTTCTGCAGCCCCCCTGCTTCCTCACACTACCTGTCCCTCTACATATTTTTGTATCATCTGCAAACATCAAAGGGTGCCACATCAAACATTAGTACACAAAATAAGTGGAGTGTATGAGGTAACATATTAACATGGGTAGAGGATTGGTTAACTAATAGGAAACAATAGGGATGAATGGGTCATGTTTGGGTTGGCAAGTGGAGTCCCACCAATTGAGTATTGGGGCCTCAACTATTTACAATCTATATCAATAAATTGGATGAAGGGACCAAATGTATAGTAGCTGAATTTGTTGACGACACAAATAAGAAAATAAGTTGTCAAAAACGAATTAGAGAGCCTGCAAAGGGATTTAGACAGATGAAGTGATGGGCAAAAAATTGGCAAATGGAGTATAATGTGAAAAACTGAACTTATCCACTTTGTGTATGGAGCAGGAGTAGGCCACCTGGCCCTTCAAACCTGCTCCACCATTCAATAAGACCATGGCTGATCTGACTATAACCTCCTGCCTACACCTGATAACTTTTCACCCCCTTGTTTAGCAAGAAGAATAGAAAAGCAGCATATTATTTAAATGGAAAAAGATTGCAGAACACTGGTGCAGAGGGAACTGGGTGCCCTGGTACATGAATCTTAAAGTTAGTATAACAGTACAGCAAGTCATCAGAAAAGTGAATGGAAAGTTGTCACCTATTGCAAGGAGAATGGAATATAAAAATAAGGAAGTTTCCAACAGTTGCGCAGGATGTTGCTGAGTTTATATCTGAAGTACTGTGTGCAGTTTTGGTCTAATTTTGTGGTGCTTATCTGTGAAGACTTTTATAAAAACCTCTTTTTTTCCCTCAGCAGCTTGTATGTGATTTTTAAACTTGTATGGTTATTAACCCTTTCAGGGGGTAAACAGGAAAGTGGAGTTGAGGCCACAGTTAGATTAGCCATGATCTGCAGGCTTGGGGCTAAATGGCTGCATCCACCAAATTGGTATGTTCATATGTATGCTTGGTCAAAGTCAAGGGCTGAGGACCTTCCATCAATACATACTAGATCCTCATACCTTCCTGGCTCACAGCCATACTTGCCTGCCCTTGACATTTGTCCAACCTAAGGGGGTGAGAGATTGCCTCCTGGAACAAGTGTCCAAATACATCTCCGTCCTGATGCTCCACAGTATCCGCAATTTGGACTCCAGCTCAACAACTCCGAGATGATTAAGATGCACACACTTAGATGCGGTTCTCTGGGACTGCAATGAGTTTAACAAACTCCCACATGTTGCAGTTACAACACACCACTGTCCTACCATGTTCATCAAACCTTATTCATTTGATTTGTTAACTAGTGTTAGGGACCAGATCAGAAACTCCAAGGTATATTATGAAATTAGCTGTTGGCATTCGTGTGAGCATAAGGTATTTTGCTCCATGTGTGATTCTATTGACCCGCTAGGAAGCTTTGGTTATAATAAACTTTATTCAACAACAACAATTAAAATATAACAAAGAATTAGCATAACTTTTACCAATTGAAATACTTTACCATGACCAGGTATAATTCTTAACTGCTAGCTATCTTTATAGTTCCAATTTAAGCAATATCCCCACAGACGTAAACCTCTCTTCAGAATCAGTTATAAAACACAGGCTTGCGGGGGGTGCTAGGCTTACAGCCTTTTAAGACCACTGGGCAAAGAGGCTTCTGACTTCCAGACAGCAGCCTCCAGAGAGAGATCTGTCTTCAAACAGCAGAACTTCAGAGAAAGAGACCATTTTCTGGCAGGTCCTGGACTCCAGCCTCCAGAGAAAGACGTAGCTACTGCACTGTAAAGATTCAAAATAGTAACTAACTGTTTGTTTACCTCTAAGCCTAATTCTGTCCAATCGCATGATTTTCCTGTCAATCAACCCTACTCTGCAGGGGAATGCACTAAAATAACAAAGTTGCATTGGCCGAGAATAAAACAAATGCTCTAACAATTAGGATCAGTTGTGTTTCTGCATGCTCAGCATGTGGGCTGCCTGGTGTAGACAAAGCGGCACCAGGTAACTAGAACTGACTTCTAAACAAAAATCCTTCAAGAAGCACGACACGCACATATTTCTTAAAGGCACAGTATCGTCTCACTAGTTACTAATTCAGTAAAGTAATAACAAATTACAGTCTCCTAGTTTTGAGATAAAAGAACATTACCAGCTACTGGAGTTAAAACAGGAGAATAGAAGGACTTTCTTCCCCCTTTGAATCTAATTCCCACTTGCACCAAATTCCCAACTTAATATTTGATGCACAAAGGACACTGTTCCCTGGGCTTCCCAACTCTGATAGTAAACACTGTCTTTTTTTTGGTACCTTTCATTCCTTGCATTTCAACCAAAAAACCCAGTTCAAATTGAGTCCAATTCCTGGTCCCCATGGGAGTGACAATTAAGATCCAAGCTGACAGAATGAGGCATTGCACCCCTTCTGGGCTTGACCTAATGCTTCATAGCCAAAAAGCCGAGATGACTTTGAAAAATTGCATCAGGTAAAGCCTTGGTTTAACCTCATTGGCTATCCTGAACCTTTACTCTACCCTAGCCTGGGCAAACCACCATCGCTGGCTCAGACCCAAGTTACAACTGTTGGTTAGCTTGCCACAATAATTAACACTTATCCAGGCAGTCAGTTTAGCTTGATTAACTATTATTGGTAGGTAGTGTTATTAGCTAGGTATCTTAACTAGCTTTTGCAGTTTCTTTTCCAGTTTTAAAATCCTAAATCCGAACCTAACTATTAATCTAAATAACAGCTTGAGAGATACTTACCAGAGATCCCACTTTCAACAAATTCCTGACGTAGCACTCTGTTAATCATTTATATGCTCATTACTCTGAAGACTGCTCCTTTCTCGCCCCAGTGGTCTCTTCGCAGAGCTGCTTGGGTATTTTAAAAGGTGCAGGTGAAACAGAAAAAAATAGAGAAAAAGAGAAATGGAATTGGAGGCAAAGAGAGAGAACAGAAGTAAAAATAGACGACAGATTTTCTGGTCTGTCTGAACATCTTGCATGTTGTTGCCTCCCATTAATTTATTTGGTATGAGGAAAGGGAAAGAAAGTGAACAGTTGGTAGCCTGACTAAGCAGAATTGTGAAACAATTATCCACTTGTGAAAAATATTCATTAATTGACGGCTGCTATCTTGATCCATTCACAGTCTAGAATAAGTTTCCAAGGCAATTCTTCTTGTCTGCAAAGTAGTAATCAACAAAACCTGAGGTGTGGCAACATATGTTAGGGACTAAGAGCAATTGCAGATAGTTTTCCAGTAACACTGTTTTGCAAGTTGCCAATGCAACATCACCATCTTCTGGTAGATGTAGAACATTTCTATCCCTGAACCTCAGTTTTCTAAGTGTAGAGGATCACTTAAGTGCACAAGTAGTGTCTGTGAGCTGTGTCCGTGCACGGAGAAAACTCTAACTTTACCCTGCATCATCATTTTCTGAATCAATGCCTTGCTGGATGATTTTGCTGCAAACGTTTTCTGAAGACTCCTTAATTATGTTGTCATAAGTTTTACAAAAAAAAAGCATTTGTCGGGTGGTTTGGTAGTTGATTTAAATGTCTCATGTTTTTCCTTGCAAACTTTATGTAGAACATAGTGTTGGAAAGTACTGGGATTGAAAACTGCTTCTGTCAGCTTCCAAATGCATTGTGACAGCTCTAATTAAAGTCACTACTGGCATCCACTGTGTCTATGCTGCACTTCCATCTTGCCTATTGTCTTTGACATCACTCTGTGATAATCGATTCAGGACTACTATCTGGACAAAGCTCTGGAATGAGGAGAAATCGCAAATAGCACCTATAGGAATTTCAATGGAATTTATTGGTATGTCTGGAATAAACATCTTGAAATTACCGGAATGTCTTCTGGGAAGGAGGTCTGCTGCCTTTATTTATCTGGTCTGGTTCACGAGACTCCAGACGCACAGCAATGTGATTGGCGCTTGGGTCTAGCAAGCCACTCGGTTGAATCAAACCACTACAGAAAAGTTAAATAAGAATAAAACTGGATGGACTATCTGGCATTGACTTGGACACTGGATATGCACCCTGCCTATTTCTCCACATTCCATTGGGGGCTTGTGCCAAAATTTGAGAGCACTGTCCCGCCGCCTAGTCAAGCAGCAACTACCATGTTATATTCTCAGAATCATCCCTTACAGCCAGGCTCTCCAACACTACGTTGCCAACCTGAGTATGTCCTATTCCACTGGTAGGGCAGACTGACTAGAGGTGGTGGCACAACAGGAGGAGAGAGTATTCTTAGGTGTCCTCAATATCGACTCTGGAACTCCATGAAATCTCATGGCATCAAGTCCAACATGGGCATAAAATCGCATGATAATCATTTACCATCCTGTGTTGAATACCACTTGGAAGAAACACTGAGAGTAACAAAGCCACAATACATTAGGGGGGGGGGGTTGGGGGGCGGGGGGGGGGGGGGGGGGGGGGTGGTGGGAGAAGACTTCAATGTCGATACGATTTGATATTGCAACTGTGGACCGAACTGGTCGAGTCCTGGTGGATATATCTACCAGACTGGACCTACGGCTGGTGGTGAGAACACCAACGAGGGAAAAAGCTACTCTATTTCATTCTCGTGAACCTACCTTCCGCAGACGCATCTATCAATAAAGTGACCACCACGCACTCACCTTGTGCAGATGAAGCTTTCTTCACATTGAAGATACCCTCCATTGTCTTAAGGTAAGACCACCATACCAAATGGGATAGATTTGAAACTGGGCATCAATGGCAATATTATATTCCTCCACAATCTGTAATCTCAAGGCCCAGTAAATTCCTCACTTGACCATTACCACCTATCCAGGGGACCACCCTGTGAAGCAACAACACAGGACTGCATGCATTCTAATTACAGAAACAACATGCTAAAGACAAAGGTAAACAATCCCACAAACAACCGATCAGATCAACCTGAAGTCTGCCCCATCCAGTCAAGAATGTTGAATGAAAATTAAATAACGGGAGGAGGATGTTGCATGAATAACCCTATTCTCAATAGTGATGGACTCCAGGTAAGGTTAAAGCTGTTGACTTGTCCTGGATTGTGTCGAGCTTCTTGAATGTTGTTGGAGCTGCACTATGGGCAGTTGGTAGAATCCCCAGTCTCTGACTAGCAACCATTACTAAAAGGCAGTTTCTGATGCTCATTCCTTTATTAAAGGAACTTAAGTAGAAAAAGCTTTCACTGCTGATGGGTAAAATCATAAGTCTGTAAAGACTAAATTAAAGCTTGTTTCTTTATTGCAGCTTTTTCAGTTGTAAATACAATCACTTTATTTGAATGTATGCAGTAAGATGTGTGTGTTTCCTAGGTATTCTGGAAAGAAACCTGTCAATTTGGGCAATAATACAAGGCTTGTGGAATGGATGCCCCAGAATGATTTACTTGGTGAGTGAACCTAAAAGGTGGATGGGGAAGGGGAGCAGAAACTCTGCTATTGATCTTTTGGTGACGGGTCTATTTCTGCATTTTAAACGACTACATTTCAAAAGTACGTCATTGGCTGTAAAGAGCTTTGGGACACATTGAAATTGGGTAAGATACTACATAAATGCAAAAATCCATCTTTAAATACTATATCCAATTCTCTTGACAATTTTTTTATTTTATCTGCTACCACCCTTTCGGGTGCCAGATTGTAACAAGTCTTTTGCCCCATATTACTACTCCTCTTCCAAATTGCCTTAAATCTATGTTCTTTAGTTACTAACCTTCTGGAAAGTTTCTTGTTTATTCTGTTGGAAACCATTGATTTTGAACAGCTCTATTAAATACAACCTTTAAAAAGAGCAAGTCATCTTCTCTTGTCTCTTCACATGACTAAAAGTCCTGTATCCCGGGTACCATTCCAGTAAATCCCCTGTGGCCAATCTTCAAAACCTTGACATCCTGAAATATGGTGCTCGGGATTAGAGACACTACAGCAGCTGGAACATTTATAAAGGTTGAGCATAACGTTGTTTGCTTTAATCATTTTTTAAAGTCAATGATCCCATATGCAGTTTAATGGCCTTCAAAAATATATTCATGTATATCCCCATGAGTCTCCTCTTTAAAATTGTACCATTTTCTTGAAAATACCTCCCTTCATTCTTTCTACCAAAGTGCAACACTTCACATTTCTGTGTTTAAGGTGCACCTGCCATACTTCTGCCCCTTTCACCTGTCTTATCTTTGTCCTCCTGATGTCCTCACTTACCCTTCAAATTTTGAAATTCTATCCTGTATACCCAAGCCCAGGTCATTTATCGACATCACAAGGAGCACTGGTCTTGATATGGAGTCCTGGAGGACATCACTATGTACTTATTTTCTATTCTGAAATATGACCGTTCACCACCATTCTCTGCCTTCCGCTCAGAAGCAAATATTGTACCCATAATGCCATTGTTCTTTTAATCCCATGGACATCCATTTTGCCGACGCGCCAATTAAATGATACTACTTCAAACATTTTAAAAGTCTGTATATTTAGGGTTCCAGGTGAGGCGGTGTTCCCATGAAATGCTATATGCATTTCCCCCTCTCCAATTTCAAGCTGCACATCTTTTATGAGATGTATTGTGATGCACCCAAATATAAGGGAGACAGAGTTTGGCAATATTACAGTGGAGAAACCCCAGGTTCCCAGCCATTTGTGATGGATCTGGCTTGTGGAGGAGGAACCTGAGAATTTGATGGAAATGTGTAAGTTGAACCAAAGACTTGGCACAACCTTGATTTGAATGTGAGGTTTGGTTTGCTCGTCGGTTCCTAATGCCTATCAGTAAGCTGAGGAACAGGGCATGTTCTGACAACAAAGTGGGATTGGAATCATGTCCAGCAGCACAGGACCTAGGTCCAACTATCTTCAGCTACTTGATCAATGACTTGCTCTCCATTAGAAGTAGGTTATTGTTGATGGTTCCTCATCAATTTAGTTGTATTTGCAATTCCTGAAATGGCAATGTCCTGAGGGTGACCATTGACCAGAAACTCAATGGACCAGTCACATGTATGCATGCTATGACTATTACACTATTATATTTTGGGTATTCTGTAACAACTGGTTCACCACTTGATGTCCTGTTGATCAGGGACAGTGTCACGGCTGTAGAGAAGGTGGACGCCGTGGAGGGATTGACTACGGAGTCTCTGTGGGTGGAGGTTAGGAACAGGAAGGGGTCGGTAACTTTGCTGGGTGTTTTCTATAGGCCGCCCAATAGTAACAGAGATGTTGAGGAGCAGATGGGGAAACAGATCCTGGAGAGATGTAGGAATAACAGAGTTGTCGTGATGGGAGATTTTAATTTCCCAAACATAGATTGGAATATCCCTAGGGCTAGGGATTTGGATTGAGAGGAGTTTGTTAGGTGTATCCTGGAGAGTTTCCTGACACAGTATGTGGATAAGCCTACTAGAGGAGAGGCTGTACTTGATCTGGTGCTGGCTAATGAACCTGGACAGGTGGAGGATCTCTCGGTGGGTGAGCATCTTGGGGATAGCGATCATAATTCTATCTCCTTCACGATAGCATTGGAAAGAGATAGGATCAGGCAGGCTAGGAAAGTGTTTCTCTGGAGTAAAGGGAAATACAGTGTCATCAGGGAGGAAATTAGACGGGTAAATTGGAAGGAGGCATTCTTGGGGAAAAGTACCGAAGGAAAGTGGAGGATTTTCAAGGAATGTTTGTCTGGAGCTCTGCATGACAACGTTCCGATGAGACGGGGGTGTTGGTAGGGTACGGGAACCGTGGTGCACGAAGGTTGTGATGAACCTGGTGAATAAGAAAAGAGAGGCGTACAGAAGGTTCAGAGAGCTAGGAGGTGTTAAGGATTTAGAGGAGTATACGGGATGTAGGAAGGAGCTTAAGAAGGAAATTAGGAGAGCGAGAAGGGGTCATGAGAAGACCTTGGCGGGTAAGATTAAGGAGAATCCCAAGGCTTTCTACAAATATGTCAAGAGTAAAAGGATGAGATGTGAAGGCATAGGACCCTTAAAAGGTGAAGGGGGAAAAGTTTGTGCGGAACCGTTAGAAATGGCGGAGTTGCTTAATGAATACTTTACCTCGGTATTCACGGTGGAAAGGGATCTGGGTGGTTGTACTGCTGGTTTGCGGTGGACAGAAAGGATCGAGCATGTGGACATAAAGAAAGAGGATGTGTTGGAACTATTGAATGGCATCAAGGTTGGTAAGTCGCCGGGACCGGATGGGATGTACCCCAGGTTACTGTGGGAGGCGAGGGAGGAGATTGCGGAGCCTTTGGCGATGATCTTTGCATCGTCGATGGAGACGGGAGAGGTTCCGGAGGATTGGAGGATTGCAGATGTGGTCCCTATATTCAAGAAAGGGAACAGGGACAGCCCGGGAAATTACCGACCGGTGAGTCTAACCTCAGTGGTTGGTAAGTTGATGGAGAGGATCCTGAGAGACAGGATTTATGATCATCTAGAGAAGTTTAGTATGATCAAAAGTAGTCAGCACGGCTTTGTCAAGGGCAGGTCGTGCCTTACGAGCCTGGTTGAGTTCTTTGAAAATGTGACCAAACACATTGACGAAGGAAGAGCGGTGGATGTGGTCTATATGGACTTCAGCAAGGCGTTCGATAAGGTCCCCCATGCAAGACTTCTTGAGAAAGTGAGAGGGCATGGGATCCAAGGGGCTGTTGCCTTGTGGATCCAGAACTGGCTTGCCTGCAGAAGGCAGAGAGTGGCTGTGGAGGGGTCTTTCTCTGCATGGAGGTCAGTGACCAGTGGAGTGCCCCAGGGATCTGTTCTGGGACCCTTGCTGTTTGTCATTTTCATAAATGACCTGGATGAGGAAGTGGAGGGATGGGTTGGTAAGTTTGCTGACGACACCAAGGTAGGTGGTGTTGTGGATAGTTTGGAGGGATGTCAGAAGTTGCAGCGAGACATAGATAGAATGCAAGACTGGGCGGAGAAGTGGCAGATGGACTTCAACCCGGATAAGTGTGTAGTGATCCATTTTGGCAGATCCAATGGGATGAAGCAGCAGTATAATATGAAGGGTACCATTCTTAGCAGTGTAGAGGATCAGAAGGACCTTGGGGTCCGGGTCCATAGGACTCTTAAATCGGCCTCGCAGGTGGAGGATGCGGTCAAGAAGGCGTACGGCGTACTGGCCTTCATTAATCGAGGGATTGAGTTTAGGAGTCGGGAGATAATGCTGCAGCTTTATAGGACCCTGGTTAGACCCCACTTGGAGTACTGCGCGCAGTTCTGGTCACCTCATTACAGGAAAGATGTTGAAGCCATTGAAAGGGTGCAGAAGAGATTTACAAGGATGTTGCCTGGATTGGGGGGCATGCCTTATGAGGATAGGTTGAGGGAGCTTGGTCTCTTCTCCCTGGAGAGACGAAGGATGAGAGGTGACCTGATAGAGGTTTACAAGATGTTGAGAGGTCTGGATAGGGTAGACTCTCAGAGGCTATTTCCAAGGGCTGAAATGGTTGCTACGAGAGGACACAGGTTTAAGGTGCTGGGGGGTAGGTACAGAGGAGATGTCAGGGGTAGGTTTTTCACTCAGAGGGTGGTGGGTGAGTGGAATCGGCTGACGTCGGTGGTGGTGGAGGCAAACTCGTTGGGGTCTTTTAAGAGACTTCTGGATGAGTACATGGGATTTAATGGGATTGAGGGCTATAGATAGGCCTAGAGGTAGGGATATGATCAGCGCAACTTGTGGGCCGAAGGGCCTGTTTGTGCTGTGGCTTTCTATGTTCTATGTTTACATGTTTCTTCAGAAGGAACTCTTCAAAATGCAGCTAAAACTTATTCCAACTTATAAATGGAAAAAAAGGGTTTCATAAAGAAACATCATTACTCCAAACTTGGGGCCTCGCCCTGGGCCACTCAAGCTTCCCACAATTCTACATAGTTCCTTATTTATAATGAGTCAGCTGACTAGTACACCACTCTGGTTCCATGTTTTACTGGGTCAGCTGATCCTTGCATCTTGTTCCCATTGGTCACATTACATCCAATACAAAGTTGTCACTGGTTACATTCTAACATTACAAACTACATGACACAATTTGAGAGGGAATGGTTGCTCTTTGCTTGGGTAAATAGAACTGCAACAACACTTGAAGCTTGATACGATCCAGAACAAAGCAATCTGCTTGATCGGCACTTCACCCAGTCAGCTAAACATTGGCTTCCTTCATCACTGCCATACAGTGGCTACATTGTGTGGTGTTTGCAGGATGCATTGCAGAAACTAATCAAGGTGCCTTTAGTGGCACCTCTCACATCTGCACCCTCCACCACACAAGGGTAGGGGCAACAACTGAGTATGAACACCATTCATCATCAGCGAGATTCCCCACTGAATCCTGACTTGGACATATATCACAATTGCTTCACTGTCATTTGATTGCACATTTATCTGACATGGCCAATAATACAATTTATTTGATGCAGTGAGCATGCGATGATGGTAGGAATTCTTTAAAAGTCAAATGAAGAATTGAAGTTGGGTCATAGCAGAAGAAATGGTACTGAAACAGCTTTTCATAATTTATTTTCAATAAAAAAAACCAAAGTATGACATTTGAAATCCTGAACACCCTCCCCATGACAACTTGCATTTAATAGCACCTTTTAATATGGCAAAACATCCCCAGTAATTCACAGGAGTGTTACCAAACAAAATTTAACACTGAGCTATATAAGGTAATAGGATAGATGACAAGTAGCTTGTTCAAAGAAGTCGATTTCAAAGAGTGTCTTAAAAGGGGAGAGAAGATGGAGTAGTTTAGAGAGGGAATTCTTCTGCTTTGCTTGATGCAGCTGAAATCAAGGCCACCAAAAGTAGAGCATTTAAAATTGGGGATGCTCGAGGACAGAATTAGAGGACTGCAGCGATCACATGGTTGGAGGGGCAGAGAAGGTAATCGTGAGACCGTAAGACATAGGAGCAGAATTAGGCCGCTCAGCCCATTGAGTCTTCTCCGCCATTCAATCATGGCTGATATTTTTCTCATCCCCATTCTCTTGCCTTTTCCCCATAAGCCCTGATCCCCTTATTAATCAAGAACCTATCTATCTCTGTCTTAAAGACCTGGCCTCCACAGCCTTCTGCGGCAAAGAGTTCCACAGATTCACCACTCTCTGGCTGAAGAAATTCCTGCTCATCTCTGTTTTAAAGGATCCCTTTAGCCTGAGGTTGTGCCCTCTGGTTCTAGTTTTTTTTTCTACTAGTTGAAACATCCTCTCCACGTCCACTCTATCCAGGCCTCGCAGTATCCTGTAAGTTTCAATAAGATCCTCCGTCATCCTTCTAAACCTCAATGAGTACAGACCCAGAGTCCTTAACCGTTCCTCATACGGCAAGCTCTTAACACCAGGGATCATTCTTGTGAGCCTCCTCTGGACTCTTTCCAAGGCCAGCACATCCTTCCTTGGATACGGAGCCCAAAACTGCTCACAATACTCCAAATGTGGTCTGACCAGAGCCTTATACAGCCTCAGAAAGACATCCTATGTCTTACGGTCTCACGATTACCTTCTCTGCCCCTCCAACCATGTGATTGTATTCTAGCCCTCTTGACATGAATGCTAACATTGCATTTGCATTCCTAACATCTGACTGAACCTGCACGTTAACCTTAACAGAATCTTGAACAAGGACCCCCAAGTCCCTTTGTGTTTCTGATTTCCTAAGCATTTCCCCATTAGAAAATAGCTTATGCCTCCATTCCTCCTTCCAAAGTGCATAACCTCTCACTTTTCCACATTGTATTCCAAATGCCACTTTGTCCACTCTCCTAACCTAAGTCCTTTTGCAGCCTCCCTGCTTCCTCAGTACTACCTGTCCCTCTATATATCTTTGTATGGTTAGGGGTTAGGTTATGTGAGGTTGGGGGTTAGGTTATGGAGGGTTTTGAAAATTAGAATTTTAAAATTTAAGGTATTGTCAGATGAACCATTATAGGTTAGCAAGCAGAAGGCTGATGGTTGAACAGAATGGTGGGTGGCACAGTAGCATAGTGGTTACACTGCTGTCTTGCACCTCCAAGGATCTGGATTCAATTCCGGCCTTGGGTGACTGTGTGGAGTCAAATTATGTTGCGAGCAATAGATTTTAAATATTCTCCTGTTTATGGAGGGTGGATTATCCAAATGACAGAGTGTTAGAATAATCAAGTCTTGGGGTAACTGACATAAATGAGGGTTGAAGTAGCAGATGGGCTCAGGTGCACAGTTGGGCAAAGTTAAACTATTGATTGGAAAAAATGATACCAAAAAGAGGTTCTAGACTTAATTTTACATGTGTAGCTGACCATGTTATATCCTGCGTGCACATTTTGGGGGCAGGTTTAAGATTTTTGCATCAACTCTTCTACAAGTGCAATGTTAGAATAAGCAATAACATTCAGGTAATGTGTCTTGCTTTCACTGTTTTTCAACCAATGTTGTACCACCACCTTCGGAGAAAGATGGGCTGTTACAGGCATATGCTTAAAAACGTTTTAAAATAATTTCAGGTGCTCCAAAATCTGGTCAGTGGGTACCATTTCCTAACTCTCAGATCACAACCAGTAAGGATAGGCAACAATACCTCCTCCACAATCATCCTCAACACCGGTGCCCCACAAGGCTGTGTTCTCAGCCCCCTACTATACTCCTTGTATGCTTATGACTGTGCGGCCAAATTCCCCTCCAATTCGATTTTCAAGTTTGCTGACGACACCACTGTAGTGGGTCGGATCTCAAACAATGACGAGACAGAGTACAGGAATGAGATAGAGAATCTGGTAAACTGGTGCAGCAACAGTAACCTCTCTCTCAATGTCAACAAAACGAAGGAGATTGTCATCGACTTCAGGAAGCATAAAGGAGAACATGCCCCTGTCTACATCAATGGGGACGAAGTAGAAATGATTGAGAGCTTCAGGTGTCCAGATCACCGACAACCTGTCCTGGTCCCCCCATGCTGGCACTAGAGTTAAGAAAGCCCACCAGCACCTCTACTTTCTCAGGAGACAAAGGAAGTTTGGCATGTCAGCTACGACTCTCAGCAATTTTTACAGATGCACTATAGAAAGCATTCTTTCTGGTTGTACCACAGCTTGGTATGGCTCCTGCTCTGCCCAAGACTGCAAGGAATTACAAAAGGTCGTATATGTAGCCCAATCCATCACGCAAACCAGCCTCCCATCCATTGACTCTGTCTACACTTCCCACTGCTTCGGCAAAGCAGCCAGCATAATTCAGGACCCCACGCACCCCGGACATTCTCTCTTCTACCTTCTTCCTTTGGGAAAAAGATACAAAAGTCTGCGGTCACATACCAACCGACTCGAGAACAGCTTCTTCCCTGCTGCTGTCAGACTTTTGAATGGACTTACCTTGCATTAAGTTGATCTTTCTGTATACCCTAGCTACGACTGTAACGCTACATTCTGCACGCACTTGTTTCCTTCTCTATGAACGGTATGTTTTGTCCGTATAGCGCGCAAGAAATAATACTTTTGACTATGTTAATACATGTGACAATAATAAATCAAATCATTTCCATCACTTACAGCTTGTTCAAATCTTGGATCAGATTTTATTGATTAGAATTAATTATACAGTGCAGAAGTATACAGAAAATGTGCTTTATGTTGGATAGCCTTTGGTACGGTGGCACAGTGGTTAGCACTGCTTCACAGCATCAGGGACCCAGGTTCAATTCTGGCCTTGGGTGACTGTGTGGAGTTCGCACATTCTCTTCACGCCTGTGTGAGTTTCCTCCGGGTACTCTGGTTTCCTCCCACAGTCCCAAGATGTGGGTTAGGTGGATTAGCCATTGTAAATACACGGGGTTAAGGGAATAGGGCAGTGGGGGTGGGCCTGGTTAAGGTGCTCTGAGAGTTGGTGTAGACTCGATGGGCCAAATGGCCGCCTTCTGCACTATAGGGATTCTACAGAAATATTTGAAGCAGTTGTGATGTATATTAAATTGGATGTACTTTTTGGATTTGAAGATATTTACTTTTGAAATGTACTTCACTGTGAACTAATAGTTTTATTTGCACAAATGTAGGTCATCCAAACATCAGAGGTTTTCTCAGCCATGGTGGTCTGAATGGCATCTTTGAAGCGATGTACCATGGTGTACCTGTAGTTGGGATTCCTCTTTTTGGTGATCACTATGATACAATGACTCGTGTGCATGCCAAAGGCATGGGCATCTCAATAAACTGGAAAACCATGACAGAAGATGACCTGTATAATGCAATGTTGACGGTGATTACAGAACCACGGTAAGGGGAACAACTATTTTCAATATCTTAAGAAGCAAACTCTTGAAGTTGACCTTTTGTTCATTTTTGTAAACATGAACGAACATGTATATAGAACTATCAAGTTAGAAAGATAATAAGGGGCTTCACTGATGTGTACATGGAAACATGCTAAGCTAAAGATTGAAAGATTTGGAGAGATTTCAAAAACTTGGTTTGAGGTATTTTGAAGTGTAGGTACTCCAGAATGGGTTTTACATTTATATATTGGAGTTAGCATTTATGTTTTCAATCCACTTCATTAAATCAGGCGT
Source organism: Mustelus asterias (assembly GCF_964213995.1). Taxonomy (NCBI): domain Eukaryota; kingdom Metazoa; phylum Chordata; class Chondrichthyes; order Carcharhiniformes; family Triakidae; genus Mustelus; species Mustelus asterias. The sequence goes on from NC_135801.1 coordinate 72,140,865, forward strand.
GGTCTTTGATTGGAATAATTATAATGCTGCACTTGGCTTGAATGAAATATCTACTGCTGTACACCTGGAATTTAACCTTTGACAGAAGTACAAAGAACAAAGAACAATACAGCACAGGAACAGGCCCTTCGGCCCTCCAAGCCCGCGCCGCTCCCCGGTCCAGGATTGAATCCTGAATCCAGGATCCCCGCCCAATTTTCCAGCCTATCTACATACCAATATCCTATCCACCGAGCTGTCCCTCACAGCTACGATGCTTTGTTCATTACAACCTATTAACTCACCCCCACCCCCCCATTCCAGACCATGTGATCTCCAGGGAGAGGCGAAAACCCAGAGTGAAAAATCCCAGGGCCAATATGGGGAAAAAAAAATCTGGGAAATTCCTCTCCGACCCCCTGAGGTGATCGAAACGAGTCCAGGAGATCACAATGGCCCTGATCGGAAAATGCTTCCCAACCCTAGTCATTTCCACTTCGACGAACACCATATGAATTCCCTGCCCCCGAGACAGGTTCCCAACTATCCGCAGTCTCGCTCTGTACTGGCACCAGCAAGATGATCATAGAATGAAGCCTTGAAACGAGAAACCAGGAACAATTAGCCCGCGCCGCTCCCTGGTCCAAACTAGACCACTCTTTTGTATCCCTCCATTCCCACTCCGTTCATATAGCTGTCTAGATAAGTCTTAAACGTTCCCAGTGTGTCCGCCTCCACCACCTTGCCCGGCAACACATTCCAGGCCCCCACGACCCTCTGTGTGAAATATGTCCTTCTGATATCTGTGTTAAACCTCCCCCCCCTTCACCTTGAACCTATGACCCCTCGTGAACGTCACCACCGACCCGGGGAAAAGCTTCCCACCGTTCACCCTATCTATGCCTTTCATAATTTTATACACCTCTATTAAGTCTCCCCTCATCCTCCGTCTTTCCAAGGAGAACAACCCCAGTTTCCCCAATCTCTCCTCATAACCAAGCCCCTCCATACCAGGCAACATCCTGGTAAACCTCCTCTGTACTCTCTCCAAAGCCTCCACGTCCTTCTGGTAGTGTGGCGACCAGAACTGGACGCAGTATTCCAAATGCGGCCGAACCAACGTTCTATACATCTGCAACATCAGACCCCAACTTTTATACTCTATGCCCCGTCCTATAAAGGCAAGCATGCCATATGCCTTCTTCACCACCTTCTCCACCTGTGACGTCACCTTCAAAGATCTGTGGACTTGCACACCCAGGTCCCTCTGCGTCTCTACACCCTTTATGGTTCTTCCATTTATCGTGTAGCTCCTCCCTACATTATTCCCACCAAAATGCATCACTTCGCATTTATCAGAATTGAACTCCATCTGCCATTTCCTTGCCCAAATTTCCAGCCTATCTATATCCTTCTGTAGCCTCTGACAATGTTCCTCACTATCTGCAAGTCCTGCCAGTTTTGTGTCGTCCGCAAACTTACTGATCACCCCAGTTACTCCTTCCAGATCATTTATATAAATCACAAACAGCAGAGGTCCCAATACAGAGCCCTGTGGTACACCACTAGTCACAGGCCTCCAGCCGGAAAAAGACCCTTCCACTACCACCCTCTGTCTTCTATGACCAAGCCAGTTCTCCACCCATCTAACCACCTCCCCCTTTATCCCATGGGATCCAACCTTTTTCACTAGCCTACCATGAGGGACTTTGTCAAACGCTTTACTAAAGTCCATATAGACAACATCCACGGCCCTTCCTTCGTCAACCATTTTGGTCACTTCTTCAAAAAACACCACCAGGTTAGTGAGGCATGACCTCCCTCTCACAAAACCATGTTGACTATCGTTAATGAGTTTATTCCTTTCTAAATGCGCATACATCCTATCTTTAAGAATCTTCTCCAACAACTTCCCCACCACGGACGTCAAGCTCACCGGCCTATAATTACCCGGGTTATCCTTCCTACCCTTCTTAAATAACGGGACCACATTGGCTATCCTCCAATCCTCTGGGACCTCACCTGTGTCCAGTGACGAGACAAAGATTTGCGTCAGAGGCCCAACGATTTCACCTCTCGTCTCCCTGAGCAGCCTTGGATAGATTCCATCAGGCCCTGGGGATTTGTCAGTCTTTATATTCTCTAACAAACCTAACACTTCCTCCTTTGTAATGGAGATTTTCTCCAACGGTTCAACACTCCCCTCCGAGACACTCCCAGTCAACACATCCCTCTCCTTTGTGAATACCGACGCAAAGTATTCATTTACATATTCATGTAAAACAGATGGTGAGATTTTCAAGTAGGAATTCACCTTTGAGGAGATTACATATACTACAAATTCACTGGAATCATGTTGCACGTTAGTTAAATTGTGCGGATGGGTAGCATAAAAGTCTGGCATATTAACTCGTGATCTAATCAAGGTATTCAAGAAGGGGTTTAGTTTATTTATTTGTGTCACAAGTAGGATAACATTAACATTGCAATGAAGTTACTGTGAAAATCTTCTAGTCGCCGCACTCCCTGTTAGGATACATTTGAGGGAGCATTTAGCATGGCAAACGCACTTAACCAGCATGCCTTTCGGACTGTGGGAGGAACATGGAGGAAACCCGTGCAGACACGGAGAATGTGCAGACTCCGCACAGGCAATGACTAAAACTGGGAATCGAACCTGGGTGCCTGGCACTGAGGCAGCAGTGCTAACCACTATGCCACTGTAGTACAGATGTAGAGACTATTTTCTCTGGTGGAGAAATCCAGAACAAAGGGTCATAAAATTAGAGTTAAACTATTTACATGTGAAATCAGGAAGTACGGCCAAAAGATAATGTACATCTGGAACTCTTTCATCACAAGACTAGATTTACTGAGGTTGAAATTTTCACGACTGATACTGAGGTGGTTGTGTAAGATTATCAAGAGATTTGGAGGAAAGGTGGGTGTAATGAGTGGATTTATGGATCAGCCATGATTTACTCGAATGAAAGAACAGTGTTGAGGAGCTGATGGCGCCTCCTATTCTGATGAATTGAAGAGTAGAACCCAAATATGAAGTCTGAGGTGAGAGGACTATTTGTGCCAACAAGTCTGCTCCATTCAGATTGCAGACATTTAACTCCAGATTTGCATGGTTGATAACTTCGAAATGACCAAACGCTTTTTGTCTGATAACATGCAAATCTTTTCTATTTTCGACCATTTGTTGGTGGTTATGTGACCTCTAGATAGATATATGTATAGTTTTAAAATTAATTTGCAATTTGATCCTAGCTGCCTGTAATCTAATTCCATTAAAAACTAATAAGACATGCATTAAGATAATGACTTGGGCTACAAACCAACAGCAAAATTATCTAATAAAAATGTAAATGAATTGTTTTTGGTTTTAATTATAAGATATTCTCAAAACCAAAATAACACAGCCACTTATACCTAACTAATCAACATTAGATTGAATGACAAAACCTGACCAGTCCAGGAGAGGGAGTAACTTTAGTGATTAAGGATGAAATCACCTTCAATGGTAAGGGATGGTGACGAGAGGTACTCAGGCACAGGAGACTTTAGAATTAAGAAATAGGAAATGATTTGGGACTTGCATGGGAGCTGTGTATCAGCCCTCTGGCAGCTGTGAATCTTGTTGTGTCTCTAGTTACTAGACAATCGTATCGTAAAGCTACAGTGGTTTGAATGGGGGATTTTAACTTTCATACAGGTTGGGATGAGTGGATTAGTATGTGTTAAAGTAGTGAATTTCTGTGTCTGGGATAGGTTTCAGCAGCAATATGTCCTGGAGCCAACAAAAGGGGATGTCATATTAGGTTTAGTAATGAGCTAGATTTAATTAATAACCCCATTAGTGCATGAACATCTAATATTGATCATAATATGATTGAGTTCAAAACTGTGTTTGAAAGGACAGGTGCAAAAAAAGCTACCAAGCATCAAGATTTCGGGAAGGCTGACTTTAATGGATTGAGAGAGAGACTATGCACTGCAAACTGGGCAAATCTGTTAATGGTGTAAAATGAGTGACCGAAGATCAGTAGGAGTTTTTGCAAAAGAATTTAATGTGATTCAGAAACATTTTATACTCCCAATGGGGCAAGTGCTCAATTGCCAAAAATAACAGCCAAGATGACCACAAAGGTAAGGGGCAACATAAAGCCAACAGGAAAAGTGTACAAATAATGCAAAAAAGGCACAGAATCTGGTGAATGGGAAAGGGTCAGAAAGCTGATAGTAAGAACTACAACAAGGAATATGAGAGAAACCTTGGCAAAGGATATAAAAATCTATGCAATTTCAATTGTATTTGACAAAATAAGGTAGTCAATAAGGTACAAAATAAGGTAGACAAGGGCAGCAGACATGGAAACCATAGAATCCCTACAGTGCAGAAAGAGGCCAGGCGTTTGGCCCATCAAGTCTGCCCTGACTCTCTGACAAGAGTAGCGCTCTCTCCCCTCTTATCCCTGTAACCTCACCCATTTAGCATGGCTAATCCATTTAACCTACACGTTTTGGGACACTAAGCAGCAATTGATCATATCAGAACATCATTCACCAGAATATTCCCTCCAAGTCAATAACCATCTCAAGCTCTATCGTCTGTTCATTTTTTTTCTAGGTCAAAATCTTGAGATTCCCTTCCTAACCACACTGTGGTGTATGTACACCGCACAGATTGCAGCAATTCAAGAAGGTGTCTCATCACCACCACCTCAAGGCAATGAAGAATGAAAAATTCTGGCCTTGCTGATGATGCTCACATCTCATGAAAGAACAAAACAATGACATGAGCCCCTTAAAAATGGATGTGATGCTCAATGAAAATAAAAGAATGGTAGACATGTTGATTAGTTGTCAGCCAGAGGTAGTAGTAGAGGCGGGTACAATTTTGTCTTTTAAAAAGCGTTTAGGCAGTTACATGGGTAAGATTGGTATAGAGGGATATGGGCCAAATGTGGGCAATTGGGACGAGCTTGGCTTAAAAAAAAAAAGGGGCGGCATGGACAAGGTGGGCTGAAGGGCCCGTTTCCATGTTGTAAACCTCTATGACCCTGATTTTCAGCAGAGAAAGTGGTTAGCATGCTCGCCATCTCAAGGAGACTATAATATTGAATCAGGGACTTGGTCAAATTAGTATAAATAAATGAAAATAGTGGTACTAAAGAGTGACATCCTGGGGGCCATTTGGTTTGAAATTGTGCAGTTAAGGAGTGCCCATTTGCCTGCTCTGAAAACTGCTGATTTGCACCTGTAAATGAAAATCTTGTGACAAGCTGAACAGTTTGCTTCCAGAGTCTTTATCCATATTAACATGCCCTGTTTGTGGCAAATCAAATATTCTGTAAAAATGCAAACTACATCAGAGGTTAATATGGGTTTGGAAGATGATACGAATTTAATTTTATTGTTGCAATTTTGTGCTTGTGTATGAAATTGGCTAAAAATTGAAAACTAATTTCCAGAGTTGTCTCCCAAAAAAAGCAAGAGTTGTTGAACTTCAGTTGTCAAATGTAGCCGGTTTTCTGCCAAACACTTGTATTTTTCAGAAGTTCAAAAAGTGTTATTTATTATATCTGTATCAATGAAAGTTATCAATCCAACTTTTGAGATTTGTCTCTACCTGGACAAATGGTTTAAAAACAATGTTCAGATGAAACATAGTGAGTATTGCGATGGATTGCTAAGTCTAGAAAAAAACAGTAAGGTCTTCTGCATTGGAGCTAATGGTTTTAATTTTTCATTGATTCTACATTTTAATAACATTATCTGTCTATCCAGCACTCAATGTTTTTATCTTTCTCTCTAGCTATAAACAGCGCGCTGAACAATTATCTCAAATTCACCGAGACCAGCCTGAACATCCTGTTAGTCGAACAGTTTACTGGATTAACTACATTCTCCGTTACAGTGGGGCAGAACACCTTCGTGCTGCTGTTTATAACATCCGATTCTACCAATACTTTTTGTTGGATGCAGTTCTGTTCATTTCTTTGAGCGCTGTTGCTATACTCAAGATAGGATTGTGGATTGTGAAGCTGGTTGCCAAAAGGTTTTCATCTAAATTAGTGCATGGTAAAACGAATGGACACTGCTACAATGGAATAGCAAATGGTAAACATCGGAAGAATGGCCACGTCAAACATGAAAAAAAAGTGAAATGAGTAATTTTGTCTATCCTGTAATATTGGGAAAGATTAACAGTTAACTATACTGTTGGTATAAAGCCACCTGTGTAATACCTACTGACAGCGTTTTAGGAAAATAACTGTGTTAACATCCTCCACCATTTAACCTCATTTTGCCTAAAATTCCATGTGCTGACTAAAGGACCGATGAGCACAATTTAAAATGCAATACTGTATATCTGATCCTTGGCATTTCTGCACAAATTACTTTGGCACTGAAACTGTAAGGGCCTTAATTCTTGGAACATTTTATTATGAATTTTTATAAATTGTTTTGTGATTTATTAAAGTGTGTTGTGTGCCCCACTTTTTTTAAAAAAGCAAAAAAAGATGAAGGGTTTGATACTTGGGTAAAATTAGTTCAGTTTGATTTTTTTCAGTTTTCTTTCAATGTTGACAAGATTATGTTAGCTAGGACTATATTGAATAGTACACTAATTCAATTGTGATGGTGGTCTAGTCAATTATTGGACCAATATGACGATGTTTTACTTGTTACAGTGAATGTCTTCCCTTGGTGAAAAACATGGTCAGATCTCCTGATTGCTAAAAGATCAGGTGTTTTTCACCATTTCTTTGGTTTTTAATAGATTTGGCACACATCCAGATACCCCCTCATACACACACCCTTCACAAAATCAAAGTCAGCATGTAGTTTAATTGTCTTGTCAGGTACTGCTCAAGGATAACCTATTTTCCAGCTTTATTTAGGTTTCTTTTTCAAACTTAATCACACATTGTGTAATTGAGAAATAAAAATATATTTTGTACCTTACAAGATGTGGATTGTTATAATTCACAATTGAGAAATGAAGCACTGTTATTTACAACATGATTGAAACAACACTTTTTTAGGTGCACAATATGCCTTAACTTTGGTAAGTACTCTGCAAATCCCATTTAAAAATACAGCATTTGTGATGGGTGGCAACATTTTCCACAACACACTTCACTGATTTTTAAGGTGCATCACCTTTTCTACAGAGTAATTTATTGATGTATATTAAAATGAGAAATACTGCAGTAATATAATTGTCCATAAGCTAATTTCAGGCTATGCATTGAATAAGTGTGGTCTGAAAATTAATTTACCATCTAAATATTACAGGGTTTAGATTCCATCATGAATAGACATTTTGGGTATGTAAACCAAGTTAAAGCTTTATATTTTACTTCTACCTCTTGATCCACTCTGTCTTGATACACAATGGAAAAATGTGAGACCAGTGCATCTTTGCCTGCACAAACAAAATAGTTCCATATATTGCTGCCCATCACTTGCCAAAGTATTTTTACATGGTCTTCATATTTTCCCATTAAAACATAAGTGAATGGTTTGTCAGTGGCTGTTAATTTTACAATGGTTTCATCTTGGCAGCTTCCTGTCTTTGGGGCACACAATTCACTGTTTTGTAACTATTGTACTTACTGTAGCCCAGTGCTGCTTTCCTGTATCTGTCCTAGTTTGTCTACAGTGTGAAGTGTTTACTTGCAATGCATACTAGCCCTGCTGTGAGTGTAAATTTTATTTATTGTAATTCGAGTTCACATGTCTGACAAAGAAACTAAGCGCATCTCATATTCAATATTACTACTGCCTCCTTGATTTTTCCTAAGTTGTGACCCAAATAAGGATTGTATTTTATTTCTATCCCACTTGGAGCCACAGATGACCACTGAATGTAGGAAAACAGACAGGAGTGTGAACAGTTAATAACTGAATGAAAGAGTTTATGTAAAAAAATTACATTACTTTCAGTTCTGTTCAAAGTTCTGTGCAATGCTGCCATGAAGTGGCCATAGGGAAAGCAAATAAACTGCTTTGGGAGGCAATGAGTGGTGGGGTGATAACTAAGTGGTCTTAACAGGTACTGTATGCAGATATTTGTTTTAAAGTAAAATAACAGCTGGTGTCTTCAGGCTGTAGTATAGTTGAGCTAAGGCTAAAGCTGTGATAAAGTTGAGCAATAAGCACTGATAGCCTGGAACTTTTTTTATATGTATATATAAAAATGTAAATGTCTAATTCCAACTACAGTTTTAAATACATACAGTCATCTGTTATTGCAACAAAGTTAAATAAATGCAAAACATTGATAATTGTGTGTATGCTTTACAATTGCTGTAATGATGCATAGTTGCATTACATGCTTGGATAACTGGAATTTTTGGGGGATTATTTTGCACTTTGCCATTATCCCCCTCCGTCACCTGATGGTTTCCCCTCCTCCACTTAACGGTTTAATAATATTATGGGATTTGTCTTTGTAAATTACATAGAATTATATTTTCATGTACTCAAACTATACAAAGTGACAAACCAATTATCAAGTTACCACAAGAATAATGAAGGAAGTATTTAGACACGAGGTAACAGTTGTAATTGTCATTGGGGAGATAATGGGTCCATGTTCACAGCTCCTGATACAAATGAGCTGTCAAAAGCATTTTGCTATTAAAAGGTAATTTAGTTTTTTAAGCCCTCTTCTTCCATGGACAATATTTATAATCACTTTTGTGGATTCTACTTCCACCTATTTGATCTCCTGTTTACTTTGCCTGGATCTTGATTCCTAAAGATAATGAAATAGATTCCAAGATGTTTAACTATCCATACAATTGATCCCTTCCCAGTTGCCCTCTGACTGATTCCTTCCCTGATTTGAACAGCATATAATGTTTGATTATAAATGGGAGTTATCCATGGTCAGTGCTATCAAAGTAAAGTTTAAAGTTTGTTTATTAGTCACAAGTAGGCTTTCATTAAGACTGCAATGAAGTTACTGTGAAAATCCCCTGGTCGCCACACTCCAGTGCCTGTTCAGATACACTGAGGGAGAATTTAACATGGCCAATCCACCTAACGTGCACATCTTTGGATTGTAGGAGGAAAACAGAGCACCCGAGGAAACCCACGCAGACATGGAGAACGTACAGACTCCACACAAACAGTGACCCAAGCCGGGAATTGAACCCAGGTCCTTGGTGCTGTGAGGCAGCATTGCTAACCACTGTGCCACCGAGCCACCCCTCAATCTCACCTGAGTCAAAAGATTATCCCGTTCTGATTTCAGCACAACATCTAAGCTTGTACTTTGCAGTACTAAATGATCACTATTATCTGACCAATATCTCATTGCTGCTTTTGGAACCTTGTTGATGTAAATTGGTTGCCACATTTCCTAGATTGCAATAGTGACAATGTCAAAAAATACTCAACTGGTTAATAGTTTGATTTGAGAGATTATGAAAGCATTATATAAATGCATGTTCTTTTGGTTACAGGTATCTAAAAATGTCCTACAATGACATTTAATGCAGTTCTCAATGAGATTTATATTAATTACTTAGTGAAAGTTTTGATTGAAACGGATTGTCTTGGCTGGGGTGGGCAGGGATCTGTTTCAAACATGATACCCAAATTGGGAGCAACCGGAGTGGGAATTTTGGGTGGGCGGAACCTAGTCTGAGGTTTCTTTACATGAGAAAATAGAGTACACCCCGCCTGTTCTGGCATCCAACTACCTCCACCTCTGTTACACAAATGTTACCTAGAAGGAAGTGATAGATTCACGACAAGCTATGCAAACCAATGCATACCCACCTCCAGAGTGGTTACTCTGTCAAAATCTGTCTCACTAGTAGGAAGTACTCTTGAAACCCATTGGCTCAGAATATTACTGTAGATATTTAGTTGAACACAATGATATCTGCTGCTAGATTCTTAAAAGAACTTTAGGACCATCTAGTGGCTGATGTTAAACGGCATATAGATCCAGTGTAGCTGCATAGAAAATATAACCACTTGTATTTAATCTCCTTGACCTTCAGACGTTGCAGTGTTTTATAGTCAATTAATATATAGTCACTGTTATAGGAAATGCAACTAATTTTTGCTCAGCAAACTCCCACAAATAGTAATGTGATAATGGTCAGAATCTGTCTTTTGTGATATTACTTGAGAGATAAATATTGCCAGGACACAGGGTAATTCCCCTGCTTTATTTTATCATAGGTGCAGGGGTAAGTCTTTTGGCTTCTCGAATCCGTTGTGCCATCTAATTAGTGTAGTAAGAAGTCTCACAACACCAAGTTAAAGTCCAACAGGTTTATTTTTGGTAGCACAAGCTTTTGGAATTCTAATGGCATCTTTCTACGAACATGTGGGTACTCCAGAGATTCACAGGGCCTTTTGCTGACCTCTTGCTCAACATGGTAAATGGTAACATTCAAAAGCATAAATTATCTTCCATACTTGATAACACCCAAGTTTATGTCTCCACCATTTATCACAAACCCCTCTATTGCCTGTGCTGTCAGATTTCTTGTCTGACATTCTATCTTGGACAAAATAATTTTGCCTTGTTAAACAGTCAGAATGGTAAAAGTTATTACTCTCCCAAGGGAAATGGGAGTCAGTGGCTGGGTCCATCCCTAAATGCCCTCGAAGGTGGTGGTGAGGTGCAGTCTTTAACCACTGGTAGTCCATGTGGTGAAAGTACATCCACAATGCTAGTAAGGAGAGAATTCCAGGCTTGAAAGCCACGATCCATCTAATTAGACCATGGAAGATCTTCTGCAATGCTGTTTTTCCACACTATCCTGATATCCTTTGATGTCTTTACTATTTGTTCAAGACATAAATGAATAGACTCTGCTCAATAATACTCAAACAAATCTGCATTTTTGACCTGTGGTTTAAAACAAAATGAGAATTTTAAAAGTATTCAAAGTAAAGTTTATTTATTAGTCACAAGGAAGGCTTGCATTAACACTGCCATGAAGTTACTGTGAAATTCCCCTAGTCACCACATTCCGTGCCTGTTCGGGTCAATGCACCTAACCAGCACGTCTTTCAGTCTGTGGAAGGATTGAGTCTGTGTCTTTATATGCCCTGTTTGTGAACAGAATTCCCACTCACCTGAAGAAGGGGCTTGGAGCTCCGAAAGCTTGTGTGGCTTTTGCTACCAAATAAACCTTGGACTTTAACCTGGTGTTGTTAAATTTCTTACTGTGTTTACCCCAGTCCAACGCCGGCATCTCCACATCATGAAGGAAACCCACGCAGACACAGGGAGAATGTGCAAACTCCACACACAGTGACCCATGCTGGGAATCGAACCTGGGTCCCTGGTGCTGTGAGGCAGCAGCGCTAACCACTGTGCCACCTACATTATTGATGCTATTTTATAATAGCCAGATAATCTCGAATGGCATCTTTCTACAAACACATGGGTACCCCAGTGATTCACAAGGGCCTTTTGCTGACCTCTTGCTCAACAATATGCTACCCTATGGTAACATTCAAAAGCATAAATTATCTTCCATACTTGACAACATCCAATTCTATATCTCCACCATTTATCACAAACCCGTCTATTGTCTGTGCTGTCAGATTTCTTATCTGACATTCAATCTTGGACAAAACAGTCACAATGGTAAAAGTTATTACTTTCCCAAGGGAAAAGGGAGTCACTGGCTAGGTCTATCCCTTAATGCCCTCAAGAAGGCGGTGGTGAGGTGCAGTCTTTAACCGCTGGTAGTCCATGTGGTGCAAGTACATCCACAATGCTAGTAAGGAGAGAATTCCAGGATTTTGACCCAGTAATTGAAGCAACAGTGAGAAATTTCAAAGTCCGGATGTTGTGCGACTTGAAGGGGAACTTCCAGCTCGTGATGTTCCCATGCATTTGCTGCCCTTGCTGTTCTAGGTGGCAGAGGTCATGGTTTGGAAGGAGCTGTTGAAGGAGCCTTCGTGAGACGCTGCAGTCTATCTTGCAGATTGTGCAGACTGATGCCACTGTTCGCCGAGGGTGGAGAGGTGAATGTTTGTTGATAGGATGCTAATCAAGTGGGTCATTTTGTTTTGGATGGTGTCAAGCTTCGAGTAATGTTGGAGCTGCACTCATCTAGGTAAGTAGAGAGTATTCCATCACAGTCATGACTTATGCCTTGTAGATGGTGGACAGGCATTGGTGAGTGAGGAGGTGAGTTACTCTGAATTCCCAGCCTCTCTCCACCTGTAGCCACAGAATATATATAATGAGTTAATTTCTGGTCAATGGTAACTTGCAGGATGTTGATAGTGATGGTAATGCCATTGAATGTTAGGAAGGGATGGTTGGATTAATCATCATTGCCTGGCACTTGTGTGGCACCAAAATTTCTTGCCAAGTAATCAGCCCAAATCGGAATGTTGTCCAGGTTTTGCTTCATTTGGACACAGACTGCTCTAGTATCTGAGGAGTTGTCAATGATGCTGAACATTGATTGTACAATCACAAATGTCCCCACTTCTGACCTTGTGTCAGATGAAAGGTCACTGATGAAGCAGCTGAAGATGGTTGGGCCTAGGAAATTCCCTGAGGAACTGCTTTGTGATGTCTGGGACTAAGATGATTGACCTCCAATAACCACAGCCATCTTCCTTTGTCCCTGATTCCCATTGTTTCTAATTTTGCTGGGCTCCTTGATACCGTACTCCATCAAATGCTGCCTTGATGTCATGGGCAGTCACTCTGACCTCATTTCTGGAGTTCCGCTCTTTTGACCATGTTTGAACCTAGGCTGGAATGAGGTCAGGAGCTGAGTGGCTCTAACAGAATCCAAACTGCGTGTCAGTGAGCAGGTTGTTGCTGAGTAAGTGCTGATTGAAAGCACCGTAATTGACCTCTTCCATCACTTTGCTGATGATTGCGAGTAGACTAGTGGGATGGTAATTAGCCGCATTGGATTTTGTCCTTTTTCTTTTGGGGGCAGGACATACCTGGGCAATTTTCCACATTTCTGTATAGGTACCAGTGTTGTAGCAGTACTGGGCCAGCTTGACTAAGGGCACAGCTAGATCTGGAGCTCAAGTCTTCACGACTATTGCTGGAAGGTTGTTAGGGCCCATAGCCTTTGCAGTAACCAGTGCTTTCAGGTGCTGCTTGGTATCACATGTAGTCAATCAGATTGGCTGAACACTGGCATCTGTGATATTGAGGACCTTGGCAGGAGACCAAAATGGATCATCCAAACTGCACTTCTGGCTGTATATTGTTGTGAATGTTTCAGTCTTGTCTTTTCCTACTGATGTGCTAGGCTACCCAGCTACTATGTCAGGAAACAGGTAGTTTTAAGTAATCCTATATTTGTACTTTTAGGTATTAGAAGCAAGTTATAGCTCTAAGTGAGTTTCATTTTGTGCTTTGTGTAAGAAAAGGTTAAAACTTTAGTTAGCTTCTTGTCAAACAAAGGTGCCTGGATGTCTGTGGGGTTTGGATCAGTTCAAATTGAGCCTGCATTGTAGTTATATGATTTGCGATGTGAAAACAAACAGTTTAAAGAAAGACTAGGCTGTTGCTTAGGAAACCAGGGTCCCACACTGAAAAGCCTAAGCACTTGTGGTTCAGTTGGAACCTGATACCTGAGAAGAAAGCAGCTCTCTCAGAAATTGCCAGCAGAGAGGCAGGATAATGGGGTCAGGGCAGAAAGAAAATCCCAGAAGTTAAATTTTAAAAATGGTTCTAGAAACCAGAAATGAAAGAGAAGTCATAGGAAGACTAAAGTCAAAGGGATAAAGAACTAGCATCTGAAGTTAAAGGAAGGGACAGAGAGAGGCTCCCAGTTAAAGATAGAGCTGAAAGGTGCAGACCAGGTGAAGTCGGCTAGCATGTGACACTTTAGTACAGTCCTTGAAGCAGTGGTGTTCTGTTGCAATGCTGGGTACCTTAGAGAATGCACGTGGCAATCCAGAGGAATACTGATAGGAAAATTTTAAATCTTGGATGTGAATCCATGGTGAAGGCATCTGAGAAAGCCTTGTATGGAAAAAGATTTCAAGAATGGTGATTGAAACCCCCCATGTAGAAGTTAGAATTCCAGTGAGGCCAGTTGGCTCACAGTGCGACAAGAATCTGGGGGATTTGATGAGAAATTCACAAAGTTGAATTGCGTGGTATATGTCAGTTGGTTTCAGAGAGTGGTGTGTCTGACCACATTTTGCCTATTGGTTTTCATGGACTGTCTACTTACTGAGAACATTTTGTAACTAGTGTAATCCCTAACAGATTTGTGAAGGTGTAGTGGGAGTAAGGAGTGGTGTGTTATGATCTTGTTGAATACATGTTTTATTCTTTTGTTAAAACTTGATTGTCAGTCCCATGACTCTTCATCCACATCTAAACAAAAGAGATGGGGATATTCGTGGAGCCTCCTCCCCCAGTTTGTTGTTTAATTTCCACCAGCATTCATGGACTGCGAGCTTGGATCTGATTCATTGGTTGTGGGATTGCTTAGCTCTATCTCTTGCTGCTCTTGCTGTTTGGCAGGGGAGTAGTCCAGTGTTTTAGCTGCAGACAGTTGACACCTCAGCTTTTAGGATGTCTGGTGCTGCTCCTGGCATGCCCTCCTGCACTCTCCATTGAACCAGGGCTGATTCCCTGGCTTGATGAGAATAGTTGGGCCATGAAGTTCAGATTCTGATTGTCTACAATTCTGTTGCTGCTGCTGGCCCGCAGCATTTCATGGATGCTAAGTTTCGACTTTCTAAACCTGTTTGAGATCTGTCCCATTTACTACGGTGATAGTGCCATGCAACATGATGGAGGGTATCCCAAATGTGAAGGTGAGACTTTGTCCCCCACAAGCACCGTGCAGTGTAGTGATCATTCCTACTGATATTGTCATGGACAGATGCATCTGCGACAGGTAGATTGGTGAGGATGAGGTCAGGTAGGTTTTTCCCTCTTGGTAGCCTTACTTCCTGCTATAGGCCCAGTCAAGCGCTATGTCCTTTAGGACTCGGTCAGCAGTGGAACTACTGAGCCACACTTGGTGCTGAACATTGAAGTCCCCCACCCAGAGTACATTTTGTGCCGCAGCCATCCTCAGTGCGTCCTCCAAGTGCTTTTCAACATGGAGGAGTGTAGATTCATTGGGGTGGTGGGGAGTAGTAGATGGTAATCAGGAGGAGGTTTTCTTGCCCACGTTTGACCCAACGCCATGATACATTATGGGAGTCCAGAGTCAATGTTGAGATCTCCCCTCCCATCTGTATATGATGGTGGCGCCATGTCATGTGGCATAGGACATACATAGAAATGGTGATGGTGGGATCTAAGACATTATTCTCTGAGTACGACCATGTATGTCTGTTTCTTGACTAGTCTGTGGGACAGCTCTCCTCTCCAATTTCAGCACAAGCTCCACATGTTAGTAAGGAGAACTTTACAGGATCGACAGGGCTGGATGTGCCTTTCTAGTTTCCAGTACCTAGGTCGATGCCAGATGATCTGTTGGTTTCATTCCTTTCTGTAGACTTTGTAGCGATTTGATACAACTGACTAACTTGTTGGGCCATTTCAGAGAGAAGTTGAGAGCCAACCACGTTACTGTGGATCTGGAGTCGCATGTAAGCCAGACCAGGGAAGGGCAGCATCTCTAGATGACATAAGTGAACCAGATAGGTTTTTACCAAAACTGACAATTGTTTCCCGGTCACTGTTACTGAGTGTAGCTTTTCTGTAATTCTGGATTTATTTACTGAATTTAAATTCCATCAGCTACAGTGATGGGATTCAAACCCATGTTCTTACTACACCTCAGCCTTCCCAAATGTTCTACATTTTAAAATCATTAGGCAGAATAATATAGGTGGGGAGGGGGATGGGTGGCACTCCACCTCTCCACTACCACCCCCCCCCCCCCCCCCCCCCCCCAGCCACCCCTCCATGAAACAACGTTGGTGTGGAGCAGACACACTCCATGTCACCCCGCAGCTGTAGTGTTAGAGTGCGTCTGCCACCCCTCATTGGGATGGAAGTCCTGCCATCTGGGGCTGCCAACCAATCGGATTGGCTAGCATCTCCATTAGTCCCGGTATCAGTGGCAGCTGCTGGGACTGCTTCAGAAGAGAGGAGCTCAAGGCCTGGGATCCCTGGAGCAGGCGAGCCTGGGGTCTGGGAAGGTGTGAGTGCATTAGGAAGACGGGCAGTGGATGGACAGAGCAAGTAGGAAGGAAGTGGCTGGAGGAGGTGGGGGTTTCGGGGGTGGGTGGGGGGGGGATGCTCCTGCGATTGGCAAAGAGCAGCACCTGAACAGCCTAATTGACCCTTAATTGTTCATTTAAATATGGTGGGCAGGCTGCCAATTTCAGACCCTGTGCCCTCTAATGGGCATGAACTCTGAGAAAAGTGGGAAGGCGAGTGGGATGGGCATACACCCCATTTAACGGCCGTGGGAAACATGGTCATTGGGTGCACGTAAAATTCAGCCCATTGTCTTTGCCGTCTATTTTATCCACTCTCTGGCTACTGGCACTGCATCAGCCAGATTGTATTTTATCTTGGCTTGGGCTTTCCGCTCCCTATGCCACACTCTATCACCTCCATGACACCACCTGTCTCAGTCCGGATGCTGCTGTATGCTTTTGCATGTCTCGGGTATGATTTTTTCATCTCCCAAACTCTCTTCCTGTCAACTTCCTATCCTCCAACTTTCATTTCCTGTAAGGTTACTTAAACTTCTTGCACCAGTAAAGAGAGAAATCAGGAGGGCAAAAAGGGACACAAGATTTTTTTGGCAGATAAGGCAAAGGAGAATCCAAAGAGCTTCTACAAATGCATAGGGGCCAAAAGAGTAACTAGGGGGAGAGTAGGGCCTCTTAAAGATCAACAAGGTCATTTATGTGTGGATCCACAAGAGATGGGTGAGATCCTAAATGAATACTTCTCATCAGTATTTACTGTTGAGAAAAGCATGGATATTAAGGAACTTGGGGAAATAAATAGTGATGTCTTGAGAAGTGTACATATTACAGAGAAAGAGGTACTGGAAGTCTTAAAGCGCAACAAGGTAGATAAATCCCCGGGACCTGATGAAGTGTATCTCAGGACATTGTGGGTGGCTAGGGAGGAAATTGCGGGTCCCCTAGCAGAGATATTTGAATCATCGATAGTCACAGGTGAGGTGCCTGAAGATTGAAGGGTGGCAAATGTTGTGCCTTTGTTTAAAAAGGGCTGCAGGGAAAAGTCTGGGAACTACAGGCCAGTGAGCCTCACATCTGTGGTAGGTAAGTTGTTGGAAGGTATTTTGAGAGACAGGATCTACAGGAATTTAGAGATGCAAGGACTGATTAGGGACAGTCAGCATGGCTTTGTGAGTGGAAAGTCATGTCTCACAAATTTGATTGAATTTTTTGAAGGGGTAACCAAGAAGGTAGATGAGGGCAGTGCAGTTGATGTTGTCTACATGGGCTTGAGCAAGGCCTTTGACAAGGTTGTTGCATAAGGTTAAATCTCACGGGATTCAGGGTGAGGTAGCTAAATGGATACAAAATGGGCTTGATGACAGTAGGTGGTTGTAGAGGGTTGTTTTTCAAACTGGAGGCCTGTGACCAGCAGTGTGCCTCAGGGATCAGTGCTGGGTCCACTGTTGTTTGTCATTTATGTTAATGATTTGGATGAGAATATAGGAGGCATGGTTAGTAAGTTTGCAGATGACACCAAGATTGATGGCATAGTGGACAGTGAAGAAGGTTATCTCAGATTGCAATGGGATCTTGATCAATTGGGCCAGTGGGCTGACGAATGGCAGATGGAGTTTAATTTAGACAAATGCAAGGTGATGCATTTTTGTAGATCGAACCAGGGCAGGACTTACTCAGTTAATGGTCGGGTGTTGGGGAGAGTTACAGAGCAAAGAGATCTAGGGGTATAGGTTCATAGTTCCTTGAAAGTGGAGTCACCATTGGACAGAGTGGTGAAGAAGGCATTCGGCATGCTTGGTTTCTTTGGTCAGAACATTGAATACAGGAGTTGGGACATCTTGTTAAAGTTGTACAAGACATTGGTAAGGCCACACTTGGAATACTGTGTACAGTTCTTGTCACCCTATTATAGAAAGGATATTATTAAACTAGAAAGAGTGCAGAAAAGATTTACTAGGATGCTACCGGGACTTGATGGTTTGAGTTATAAGGAGAGGCTGGATAGACTGGGACTTTTTTTTCTGGAGCGTAGAAGGCTGCGGGGTGATCTTATAGAGGCCTATAAAATGATGAGGGGCATAGATCAGCTCGATAGTCAATATCTTTTCCCAAAGATATGGGGAGCCTAAAACTAGAGGGCATAGGTTTAAGGTGAGAGGGGAGAGATACAGAAGTGTCCAGAGGGGCAATTGTTTCACACACAGGGCAGTGAGTGTCTGGAACAAGCCGCCAGAGGTAGTAGTAGAGGCAGGTACAATTTTGTCTTTTAAAAAGCATTTTGACAGTTACATGGGTAAGATGGGTTTGGAGGGATATGGGCCAAATGCAGGCAATTGGGACTAGCTTAGGGTTTTTTTTTAAAAAAAGGGCGGCATGGACAAGTTGGACCGAAGGGCCTGTTTCCATGCTGTAAACCTCTATGACTCTATATCCAAAACTCCACCAAGCTCTTCTCACTCACTGCTACACCCTTGCTGATCCACATTGGGTCTTGGTCTCTGAACTCCTCATTTAAAATTCTAATTTTCTCACTTAAATTTTAAAATTTTTACTCTTCCTATCTCTCAAGTTCCGTGAGCTCTGATCCCAGCAAAATCAGAACCTGCATTCTTTCCATTCGAACCTCTTGTGCATTCTGTGTTCCCTTTTGCTCACCATAAGTGGGTGTGATTTCAGTCCAACCCAGGAAGTGTGGGTTTCCCAATTGATCTGCAGGCTTAACTATTTTTTAGATTTTCCACTGGCAGCCTAGCCGCTGGTCGAGCATGGACAGCTGTGGCACAAGTTTGCAGCCAAGAGCAGCAGGTAAGTTCAATAGGGTTGGGGATAATATAGTGTTGATGTGGAGATGCCGGCGTTGGACTGGGGTAAACACAGTAAGAAGTCTAACAACACCAGGTTAAAGTCCAACAGGTTTATTTGGTAGCAAACGCCACTAGCTTTCGGAGTGTGCTGTTCCTTGACGAAGGCGCAGCATGCTCCGAAAGCTAGTGGCATTTGCTACCAAATAAACCTGTTGGACTTTAACTTGGTGTTGTCAGACTTCTTACTATAATGTAGTGTGTCAGGGGAGATGGATGTTAGCAATGGCAGGAGGGGAGATTCAGGAGGTTGGGGTTTATATGATGCTTCTGTTGAGCCAGCAGGGAACACTCTTGTTTCTGTTGGACCACAACCAGTGCTGTAAATGAATTTGTCTTTGCCTTGTGGACTCGGGCCACTTCACCTCCTTTTATCTGTGGGGTTTCCTGTGATTAGGGAAACTGGGCTGACATGAGCCAAAAACAGCAACCTTGCTAAAACAGAGGTGCGTAGCCTGATTAATGGCTTCAAAGACCAGTCAACATGCGACTCCTTCTCTCCCCTATCCTGCCTCCTTTAAAATTAAAAGCGTGCATGGTGAGTGCAGATTTGATATTTGTCACATTTTAACTACCCACCTGATACAAAGCCATCCACGTTTGCAATTACAGTTGCCCCCAAATTCTTTGTGAAGTGCCTTGGGACATTTTTCTACATTAATGGTGCTTCAAAAATGTGATTCATTGCAAAAAGTAGGTAGGAAATCTTAAAGGATTTGGACAATTTTCCAACAATTCTGTGCACAGTAATAATTCTAATGCATGGCATTTTAATGTTATCATCAAACACCAAACAAAACAGGAAATCAAGGTAATTGGTTGTCTGAACAGAAAAAAGTATCTTATGAGAATTGCAAAAGAAAAATGCCTGTCTGCATAAATACTAGGAGACAATTTTCGTGCAGAAGTTGTTTCTTATGAGTTCAACCATATCTCTAATGAAGATCAATTTCCCCACAGTAAAACAAATTGGGAAGCGGTCTGGAAAATGTGTATTTATTGAATGTCATTTCCACAGAGAAACACAGCACCCAGTAATTTGGCTTCACACTGGCAAAGAATGATGATTGCTTTGATCTCCATTACTTATTCTGTTAAGGAATTGTCCCATATCTGTGGTGGCATAATTAACATTAAGGATCATAACCTTTCTTATTAAACAGAATATCAATTTCAGTGCTCACATCTGACTAGATAATACGCCAGATGTGCAAGTTGTTTGGGTGTGGGGCTGTATTCATCACAATGCATATTCAACAGCTCTACATGACCAACACAACTAAGCACCCAGCAGATGACAATACAGAGAATTTGGACCTACAAAACTGCCATTATTATCTCGAGCACCATTTCACATTGAACATCTGGCCATTAGGCTGCAGCTCTTGGCAACAAGACACTAACAGAGCAGTAATTGAGCAGAGTAAGCAGTTGGTTTGCCTTGAATGTGTTTTAGCAATTAGTGTTGTTCAGGTTTGTAGTAAGGTAAATCAGAGGTTAACCTTTGATTTCCATCTCTTCCCTGTGCAACCACCATCATCCCACTAAACCAACAAGAGATGAGTTGTACACTAAACAATAGTTACTCTATTATGGGGGTGTGACAACCAGAATTGTTAGAACCATTGGATGGGATTTTCTGGTCCCGCTGACGTGACCCTGATAGTGGGGGATGGATTTGATGGGAAATTCCATTGACGGTGACAAGACTAGAAGATTCTACCACTAACCAACAGCATGCCATCTCCCACCAAGGCATATCCTGAAAATATTGACTTTGACTTGGATATAACAGTATTACAATTAAATAAAGGTAACTACAAAGACATGAGGGAGGAGCTGGCTAGAGTTGATTGGAAAGGGAGCCTAGCAGGGAAGACTGTGGAACAGCAATAGCAGGAATGTTTGGGGGTTATTCGGGAGGCAAAACAGAAATTCATCCCAAGGAGGAGAAAACATGCTAAGGGGAGGACGAGGCAGCCATGGCTGACAAGGGAACTCAAGGACAGCATAAAAGCAAAAGAAAAAGCATACAAAGTGGCAAGGATTAGTGGGAAGCCAAAGGATTTGGAAGCCTTTAAAAGCAATATGGGGGGAGAAGATGAAATATGAGTGTAAGCTAGCTAGTAATATAAAAGAAGACGGGAAGTTTTTTTCAATATATAAAAGGTAAGAGAGAGGCAAAAATAGACATTGGACCACTGGAAAATGAAGCTGGAGAAGTAAAAATAGGAAACAAAGAAATGGCAGAGGAACTGAATAGTTACTTTGCATCAGTCTTCACGGTGGAAGACACCGGTGGGATGCCAGAGCTCCAGGACAGTCAGGGGGCACAAGTCGGTGTAGTGGCCATCACTAAGGAGAAGGTTCTGGGGAAACTGAAAGGTCTGAAGGTGTCTAAGTCACCTGGACCAAATGGAATACACTCCAGGGTTCTAAAAGAGATAGCTGAGGAAATTTTGGAGGCATTGGTGGTGATCTTTCAGGAACCACTGGAGGCAGGGAGGGTCCCAGAGGATTGGAAAGTAGCTAATGTAACACCGCTGCTTAAGAAGGGAGGGAGTCAGCAGACGGGAAATTATAGGTCGGTTAGCCTGACTTTGGTCATTGGCAAGATTTTAGAATCCATTATGAAAGATGAGATCGCAGAGTACTAGGAAGTGCATGATAAAATAGGACTGAGTCAGCACGGCTTCGTGAAGGGGAGGTCATGTCTGTCAAATCTGTTAGAGTTCTTTGAGGAGGTAACAAGGAAGTTAGATAAAGGAGAACCAGTGGAGGTGATTTATTTAGATTTCCAAAAGGCCTTTGACAAGGTGCCGCATAGGAGACTGTTAAATAATTTAAGAGCCCATGGTGGTAATGGTAAAATCCTGGCATGGATAGAGGATTGGCTGACTGGCAGAAGGCAGAGAGTGGGGATAAAGGGCTTTTTTTCAAGATGGCAGCTGGTGACTAGTGGTGTGCCTCAGGGGTCGGTGCTGGGACCACAACGTTTCACAATTTACGTTAACGATTTGGAAGAAGGAACTGAAGGCACTGTCGCTAAGTTTGCAGATGATACAAAGATATGTAGAGGGACAGGTAGTATTGAGGAAGCAGGGAGGCTGCAGAAGGACTTCGACAGGTTAGGAGAGTGGGAAAAGAAGTGGCAGATGGAATAAAATATGGAAAAGTGTGAGGTTATGCACTTTGGAATGAGGAATGGAAGCATAGACTATTTTCTAAATGGAGAAATTCGAACACAAAGGGTCCTTGTTCAAGATTCTCTTAAGGTTAACGTGGAAGTTTAGTTGGCAGTTAGGAAGGCAAATGCAATGTTACCATACATTGGGTGGCACGGTAGCACAGTGGTTAGCACTGCTGCTTCACATCTCCAGGGACCTGGGTTCGATTCCCGGCTTGGGTCACTGTCTGTGTGGAGTTTGCACATTCTCCTCGTGTTTGCGTGGGTTTCCTCCGGGTGCTCCAGTTTCCTCCCACAGTCCAAAGATGTGCGGGTTAGGTTGATTGGCCAGGTTAAAAAGAAATTGTCCCTTCGAGTCCTGAGATGCGTAGGTTAGAGGAATTAGCGGCTAAATATGTGGGGGTAGGGCCTGGGTGGGATTGTGGTCGGTGCAGACTCAATGGGCCGAATGGCCTCCTTCTGCACTGTAGGGTTTCTATGATTTCTTTCTATGATTCATGTCAAGAGGGCTAGAATACAAGAGCAGGGATGTACTTCTGAGGCTGTATAAGGCTCTGGTCAGATCACATTTTGAGTTTATGAACAGTTGGCCCCGTATCTAAGGAAGGATGTGCTGGCCTTGGAAAGAGTCCAGAGGAGGTTCACAAGAATGATCCCTGGAAGGAAGAGCTTGTTATAAGAGGAATGGTTGAGGACTTTGGGTCTGTTCTCGTTGGAGTTTAGAAGGATGAGGAGGGATCTTATTGAAACTTACAGGATACTGCGAGGCCTGGATAGAATGGACGTGCAGAGGATGTTTCAACTAGTAGGAAAAACTAGAACCAGAGGGCACAACCTTAGGCTAAAAGGACGATCCTTTAAAACAGAGATGAGCAGGAATTTCTTCAGCCAGAGAGTGGTGAATCCGTGGAACTCTATGCCGCAGGAGGCTGTGGAGGCCAGGTCTTTAAGACAGAGATAGATAGGTTCTTGGTTAATAAAGGGATCAGGGGTTATGGGGAAAAGGCAAAAGAATGGGGATGAGAAAAATATCAGCTATGATTGAATGGTGGAGAAGACTCGATGGGCCGAGTGGCCTATTCCATCCTATGTTTTATGGTCTTATGGTCTTAAGGACTTAGGCACAGTAGAGAATCATTGTGGAGTACACTGAGTTAAAAAAGAAAATCAGTGTTGTCTGAGGAAGGGAACGGGTTAATGAACTTTGTAACACTTAAGATTTGTGCAAAGCATTGAAACCCGAATTTTGAAATACTGAGAGATTTGTGAGAAGCACTGTAGAGCTTGTTTTCGTGTATCCAACCAGATAAGAGAAGCAGCTGCTGTATACAAGCTCATGATTTTCCCAGCTAATTGTGTTCAGGAATGTGGCTCACCCAGCTAGAATCCATTTTGTGTTCTTTTATATTATGTACTTCTGTTGAACACGGTGGAGCTTACATGTATGCCTTCTGTGATCGTATGATAATAGATCCATATATATTCATTATATACTATTCATCCTTACCGATATAAAGTGTTATATAGGCCCCTGTACATCAGTTAACTTGTTTATGCAAACTTATAATCTTGTATGCTGGATAAACAAGCCTCAGATGCCCGCCACATATAGGAGACAGAACAGATAGTCGCAGCCTTGAGATGGCCACGGTTACACGGGAAGGACGGAACTGCCGAGGCAGCAATAATCGTGAGAAAATGTGGATGTGACCAGCGGCGAAAATATATGTATAAATATTTGCTCTCAACCTGTATTCGGGGAGAAGTCTGGAGACCGTGTTAGGAATCGGACTTCTCCCACAAGCTTGTGAAAATAAACCACTGTACTTTGACTCATGACTCGTCTCAGAGGTATTATTTACCTACAACATGTCTATTAAGGAAATAGCAGAGTTTCTGGAGTTTAGAAAGAAAACTTGCATTTATAGTGCTTCGTTTGTAACCCTAATGTCGAAGTAAGTTCTTCATAGCCAATGAATTATTTTTTATCTGTAATCACTCCTGCAATGTAGGGAAATGTATCAGCTAATTTGTGCATTGCAAGGTTGAGCACAATGCAGAACTCCCCTGTTCTTGAGAGGACAGGTGGGACTAGGTTTAACATTTCATCTGAAATGCACCATCTCCAATATTGCAGCATACCCTTACTATTACAGCAAAGGGTCTGTCTAGATCATGTTCTATTTCAGAGACAACACTATCACTGAGCCAAGGCTGACATCTTGGTCATTGTTCTGTCCTTTGGGAGTATTATATCTGCCTTTGGAAAATGCAGAAGACCAAGTGTCGAGCTTGGAAAGAAACAAGAAAGTTCAAAGTCAGCAACCTAACCATATGTCAGAGGTCATACATCAACTCAAGACCCAATTAAAAGATATTAAGCTGTCCATAGCAATAACTTGAACATCAAAAGATGGGATCACTCTAGTGGCCTTCCCTGCAACTTGTCACAAAGTCTATTAGTCTTGTTGCAGAAAGAAAAGGTTTCCATTAACAGTTGTCTTTACTTGTCATCATGAGTTATAAAGGAACAAAGCTGGCTTTGTTCTCTTTGAAAACAGCTTTGACCCAAATGACATTTTCAAGATTTTTGAAGGCAAGAGAGAAAATTGCTTAAGAACCGATTTACTATGGTTCCAATTAAAAATTAATAATGTCTTCTCACTGGAGAAAAACATATTCAGGAAAAGCACTTATGAGGCTTTTTGAACAGATAATGTAGAAAAAAAACTACTTGTAGACTTTTTTTTCAAAAAAGCACAAACTGGAAAATTACTGGAAACGTGCATAAGAACCCAACAATAACGAGGAAGGTGCTCTTGAGTTGTGAATGCTTTCTGTCTCAATGCTCCTTTGTTTCTAGAAAATAGCTACCAACAATATTAGCCACATTCGTGACCTTCCCTTGTAATTTGCTCCAAGGTCTCTGTTAAAAGATAACCTTCCTCAGTTCCTCTCTTGGTCCATAGTTTGTTTCGTGGTATTTGCTGTGAATCAGTAAATTTTGACTTGTGCAAGTCATGTTAATTTTAACATGTGTTAGTAACTTTGAATAGTTTTTTTATATAGTCTTTACAATGTAATCAGAATTTTGATTTCACCTGAAAAATTACATGCTATAGTGAAAGCATAATTAAAAAAATAAAGTTATGGTTTCTATTTGCTAGATTTGTGTTCTTTCAAACAAAGAGAGTTCTTTCCATACTCAGTGAACGGGTTTTTAAATGGTCAGCTGCTGACCTTTAAATGGACCAGTGGACAGAAAGATCTGTCAAGGGGTTGAAAAAAAATCATGGAGCCTCAGAACTATACATTCCCTATAATGCAGGAAGAGGCCTTTTGGCTCATCAAAGTTGTACCAACTCCCCAAAAGAGCAGTGTACCCCCCCTCCCCCCCGCCCCCCCACCGCCCCCCCACCGCCCCCCCGCATCCTTGTAACCCTGCATATTTTCCAAGGTGAATCCACCTAAACTGCACATCTTGGGACACTGAGGGGCATGGTTAGTCTAAGGGGCATGTTCAATCCATCTAACCTGCACATCTTTGGACTATGGAAGAAACCGGAGCCACCAACACCCACGCTGACACGGGGAGAACGTGCAAACTCCACATAGACAGTTATCCAGGGCTAGAATCGAACCTGGATCCCTGCTGCTGTGAGGCAGCAATCTAACTATTGTGCCATGCTCATTAAAGAGTTTACATTCGGGTATGAGGGATATACAGAAATGCCTTCAGGATACACGATGGAACTTTTGAGAAGAGTTTGCGGTGCTGCATGGATGGAAATCATGGAATTTTAACTTGGAGAACAGATTGACTGGACAGCCAGCCTGCCTGCCAGCTGCTCTGGCTCCAATTGCAAAATACTCTGCCAAGCGATAAGCCACCCAGGTTGTCGTCTTCAGCATAGCCACTGTACCATTAAATTTCTTTTAGTCTTTCTGGTCTTCCTCTTTACCAACTTAGAAATATCACAAAATATTTCAAACCATAATAAACGTGAGTCTATAAATATAATTTAAAAAGCAATTTCCGGGATTGCTGTGTTCGTTTACTTACATTTTAGTAGTGAACGACAGATAGTTCATGAGGCTACTTGTTGCGCGGTGGATGAGAATTTCTACCTATTTTGGTAACTAAGATCACTGGTTTGTGGTAATTGGTCAAGTTACAATTTTATAACATGGGAGTCCAAAATATTTCATCTTAGAACAAAACTGAGTTGAATTAAGTGTGCTCCAGTCAAAAAGCAAGTCAAAACTCATGAGACATAATTTTAAGGAACTAAGACTTACGCAAATAGGGTGAATGTACTTAACTTTGGTGGTGGACCAGTAGAAAGCTTGGGAAAACAGTGTTTGTGAGGTTTTTCTAGACCAGTGGGAGAACCCCGAAGGAAATACACACACAGGTATTGTGACAATTTCATTGTATGATTTTTTTTTATAACAAACTTTCTGAATAGAACATATAGGCCGTGATTCTCCCATCAGCAGGCCAGTTCGCGGGGTTCGTGCATACATTCGCAAATAAAACTATGATAATACTTTCAAAGGAAGAAGTTTATTTTGTCCCATCTAACAATTATTTTAGATGTCATTACTTCTAAGTTTGGTTACATTTTTGCACTGCATAATTATGAAATAAACTGTTATAACAAAGTGTGCTTTACAAACTAAATATAGGAGTTACTCAACATTTAATATGAGTTAAAATCTGTGACCACAAAAACTGTTGGGTTATTTGTCATCAACTAAAACTTTTTTCCACTCTAAATAACAGTAATTATAGAAAAAGAGATTTATTCCATGTTCTAAGTCTGATAGCAGCATTTCTAGTTTTAAAAAAATCTCTACCACACATTAAATTGTATTGATAGTGTAAAGCATTGATGGAGGTGTTAGCCAGGTTTCGCACAGCAGTAACATATAATTGTGTAGCAATCTGTCCTTGCTCAGGTTGACTTGACAGCTTTATTCTGGAAAATAAAAATGATAAATAAACATCCACATTCCTTGATTGGCTTTTTAAAAAAAAAAGAGTAAATAAAAGTAGACTTTCCCAGCTGTTGGCCTCTTTCCTTTGAAAAATTGAATTGAATCCTACAGTGCAGAAAGAGGCCACTCATCCCATCAAGCCTGCACCAACAACGATCCCACCCAGGCCCTATCCCCATAACCCCACGCTTTTAACCTGCTAATCCCCCTGACATTAAAGGGCAATTTAGCATAGCCAATCAACCTAACCCACACATCTTTGGAGTGTGGGAAGAAACCGGAGCTCCCGGAAGAAACCCACGCAGACACGTGGAGAATGTGCAAACTCCACACAGACTGACCCGAAGCTGGAATTGAACCCAGGTCCCTAGCACTGTAAGGCAGCAGTGCTAATCACTGTGCCACCATGCCATTTCAAATCTTCATTCACAAACAAAATTGGACAATTGTGTTCATAAGTAACACTGCCTATCTCTTCCAAAAATTCTCCCCTGCATCCTCCACCCTTACTTCAGATTCTAGATTTGTGAACCTCATGGTCTACATTTTTTTAAATTGAGAGCTTCTGCCTATTTCCCTCTCCAATCCTCCAATCTGTCTTTTCTCTTATCCTTCACTCAATCAAACTCCATCTCCTTTCCCATACTGCTACTTCTCATTTTTCTTATCTTAGACCAGAAGATGTGGGAGCAGAATAAAGGCCATTTGGCCCATTGAAGTGATTCGTAATTCAATTAGATCATGACATATCTTTGAACGTGCCTTAAGGAATTATTTCTAAACTTTTTAAAGCTGTTGTCTAATCCCAACCCTCATCTCCTCAAGCAATACAGTCTAACAACTTCTTCAACACTTGCCAGCACCCAAATAATATTCGGGCCACACAAATGCCAGGCAATGACCATCACCAATAGGAGACACTAATCACCGCCCATTGACATTCAATGGTGTAACCATCGCTGAATCCCCTACTGTCAACATCCTTGGGGTTACTATTGACCAGAAATTCAACTGGACTCACCACATAAACACAAGAGCAGGTCAGAGGCTAGGAATACTGCGGCGAGTAACTCACCTCCTGACTCCCCAAAGCCTATTCATCAATTACAAGGCACAAGTCAGGAGTGTGATGGAATACTCCCCACTTGCCTGGATGGGTGAAGCTCCAACAGCACTCAAGAAGCTTTACACCATCCAGGAAAAGGCAGCCCGCTTGATTGGCACCACAGCTACAAACACTCAATTCCTCCACCACCGACGCTCAGTGTGTACTATCTGCAAGATGCACTGCAGCAATTTACCAAAGATCCTTAGACAGCATCTTCTAAACCCACACCCACTGCCATTTAGAAGGACAAGGGCAACAGACACATGGGAACATCACCACCTGCAAGTTCCCCTCCAAGCCACTCATCATCATGTCTTGGAAATATCTTGCCGTTCCTTCGCAGTTGCTGGGTCAAATTCCTAGAATTCCCTCCCTAACGGTATTGTGGGTCAACCCATAGAACATGGACTGCAGCGGTTCAAGAAGGCAGCTCACCATCACCTTCTCAAGGGCAACTAGGGATGGGCAACAAATGCTGGCCAGCCAGCGACGCCCATGTCCCACGAATGAATAAACAAAAACTGATGTTGACTCAATCAACCTTGCTGGCCTAACTTCAGTTTGCGTATAGCAGTCTGCAACATTGGATAGAAAGCATACCAAGAGTGTCACCATCTACTTCTGGACTGTTACCTCTGCATAGTCCCATCTCAACCTCTTTACTGCTGAACTTCTGTCATATGTCTTCATTTCCTTGATCAATTTGTCTTATATCATCCCACCTCTTCCCTTCACAAATTGCACACGATCCAGAATTCACAACCCGAGTTATGGTTTTGGATTTGAAGGGAATGTTTTTTCCACAGCTTAGAGCTGATAGATTTATTCATATCTTTGAGTCGTTTTTATTTATTCAAGCAGAATAATTCTTGTAATTTGCACTGCCGAGAATGCCAAATGCCCCAGATACAGGAGCATAAGCATGCAGATTGAGCAAATGGACCGCTCTAAAATTTGGAACACTTCAGTCAACCCATTGTCTATATAGGTCTTGAGTCCAACAGTATCATTCTCAACCTCATGATGAGAAGATAACTGAAAACATGACTGAAGGTGATTAAGCTGAGGACACTTCCCTGAGGAACAGCTGCAATGATGGCCTGGGCAATTCTCATGTTTGAGAGCTCTCCTCAATAGTATACATCAGTTGCTGGTGCAATCAGTGGTAGTTCTGTTTGACGTGTATCCCTAATGTTTCATTATTCTCCCAATCCTAATAATGGAAAACACTTAATTGCACTGTTAAAAATAATTCATCAAAATATTTTAAATATAGAAAACTCACTTCCACGAATGTGCAAACAAGTAGCAGGAGTAGGCCATTCGGCCCCTCGAACCTGCTCCACCATTTAATAAGATCATGGCTCATCTGACAGTAACCTCAAACTTACATCCCGCCTTCCCCCTGATAAGCTATGACCCACTTGCTTATTAAGAATCTATCTCACTCTACTTTTAAAATATTCAAAAACTCTACTTCCACTGCCTTTTAGGAAGACAGTTTCAAAGACTCTCAATCCTCTGAGAGAAAAAAATTGCCTCATCTCCATTTTAAACAGCCAACCCCTTATTTTTAAACAGTGACTCTTAGTTCTAGGTTTTCCCGATGGGGAAAACATTCTTTCCATATTCAGCCTGTCAAGTTTCCTCATGATCTTATACCTTGCAGTCAAGTCACCTTTCACCCTTCTGAAGTCCAGTAGATACAAGCCTAGCTATAGATTTAAAAACATATATAATTTTATACATAGTTCCTGAAATCTTATTTTTGTTCTTGGCAATAGTATTAACGAGTTTTCTTAAAATACAAAATATTTAATCATTGTTTCCTTGTTCTTACCTTGTAGTCCTAAAGCATTTATCATTTCTGTATAGGAGAATCTGTCATCATTATTTTCATCAAACTGTTTAATCTCTTCTTCGGTTGGCGCCCATTGTCCAAGATTGTTCACCAGGTCCCTATATGTCAGGTAACCACGCCCAGTCCAGTCTGCATCATAGAAGAAGGACTGGAGTGCTGTTAGAAAGCAAGGGTGGAGCACATTGATCAAAAATCTGTCTTTCTTATCATGAAGCAATCAAATAATCTCATAGTGATATTAAAAGCAAAAATATTAAAATAAACATAGAGGTCATAGAGTCATAGAGGTTTACATCATGGAAACAAGTCCTTTGGCCCAACTTGTTCATGCCATCCAGTTTTTACCATTAAGCTAGTCCCGATTGCCCGCATTTGGCCCATATCCCTCTATACCAATCTTACCCATGTAACTGTTTAAATGCTTTTTAAAAGGCAAAATTGTACCCACCTCTACTACTACTTCTGGCAGCTTGTTCCAGACACTCGCCACCCTCTGTGTGAAAAAGTTGCTCCTCTGGACCCTTTTGTATCTCTCCCCTCTCACCTTAAATCTATGCCCTCTAGTTTTAGACTCTCCTACCTTTGGGAAAAGATGTTGACTATCTACCTTATCTATGCTTCTCATTATTTTATAAACCTCTATAAGATCACCTCTAAACCACGGATGCTCCAGGGAAAAAAGTTCCAGTCTGTCCAGCCTCTCCTTATAACTTGAAACATCAAGTCCCGGTAGCATCCTAGTAAATCTTTTCTGCACTCTTTTTAGTTTAATAATATCCTTCTATAATAGGGCGACCAGAACTGTACACAGTATTCCAAGTGTGGCCTTACCAATACCTTGTACAACTTCAGCAAGACTTCCCAACTCCTGTATTCAATGTTCTGACCAATGAAACCGAGCATGCCAAATGCCTTCTTCACCACTCTGTCCACTTGTGACTCCACTTTCAAAGAGCGATCTCTTTGTTCTATAACTCTTCCCAATGCCCTACCATTAACTGAGTAAGTTCTACCATGCCTCCTAAATTCTCATCCAAATCATTAATATAAATGACAAATAACAGTGGACTCAGACCGATCCCTGAGGCACATCGCTGGTCACAGGCCTCCAATTTGAAATACAACCCTCTCCAACCACCTTCTTCTTCTGTCATTAAGCCAATTTTGTATCCAATTGGCTACCTCACCCTGGATCCTGTGAGATTTAACCTAATGCAACAACCTATCAAGCGGTACCTCCCATAACACCCTGGGTTACACTTCATCAGATCCCGGGGATTTAACGACCTTGACGCGCTTTAAGACTTCCAGCACCTCCTTCTCTATAACATGTACACTCCCCAAGACATAATCTGAAATATATATTTGTATTT
The DNA here is from genome assembly GCF_964213995.1 of Mustelus asterias. Lineage (NCBI taxonomy): Eukaryota > Metazoa > Chordata > Chondrichthyes > Carcharhiniformes > Triakidae > Mustelus > Mustelus asterias. The sequence continues at coordinate 72,172,408 of NC_135801.1, forward strand.
AAACAGTTAATGTTTCATAGAATCTCTACAGTGCGGAAGAGGCCATTCAGCCCATCAAGTCTGCCCCGACACTCTGACAGAGTATTTTACCCAGGCCCTTTCCCTCCATCCTATCCCCGTAATCCCACACCATGGCTAATCCCATCTAACCTACACACCTAGGGACACTAAGGGGTAATTTAGCATGTCCAATCCACCTAACCTGCACATCTTTGCAAATATTTTCACTGCAAAACACTTGAGCTTAAGAAAAACATTGCACCGGGGCTAATTCCCTGTAATTATGGATGAAGTGCTCACAATTTTCTGATGTGTGCTCCTGGAAACTAGAACTCTTCAATGGGAATATAAACTTTAGAATATGTTGTTAAATTCAAAAGATCAATTCTTAGAGTCATTTTGAATTATTTGAAACTATTGATCGTTTTATTGATATGCCAGTGGATCTCCCGTGGCCTTGCTCGCATAAAATGGAGTATTTTTTAGAACCAAGTGTACTATGTGACATATCGCACAATGTCGATGAGGCTCAATCATAACCAAACACAGGAACTTCTGTTTTTTTTACTGTATGGTATTCAGGGAATTATTGTAGTTGCCTGAGGAACAAATTTTCAGTTGCGTACTTGAATACAAGTTCTTACTCTGGTTTGAGACATAACACAATGGAAGTGCTGTGATTCCTAAAGGAGGGGTTATTTTAATCAGAATAAAATACAAATATATTTCTCACCTTTCAGATTTGTTACTGAAGAAATTGAAATGAAATTTTTGACCACAGGTTTATTCATGGTGCCCTCCCTATAAGGCGTCTGGACATCTGAAAATAAAATAATAGATTTCTAGTCTTTGCTGAAATGCAAATTTAAATTGCAATGGTCTGAACAATTAAACGTAAAATGAAAAATTATTTACCATACTGGCATCATGTGTTTTAACCCTTTCTAATATAAAAGTAAGCATTGTAAATTAGGTATGGCATTTGGCATTTAAATGTCATTAAAAACACCATTGGACTTTTATATATTATCCTGATTATTACCTGAAATAAATTTTAGATAATCCGATTATGAAGTGCTATAAGGCATTTTACTGGTGTATTGTCAAATTCTGCAACTCTTTATTATAAGGCAGTTTCTACCACATGCATCCATGAGTGGTTACCTAGTTTTCCATCATCCTCATGGCTCATTAGTGCTGTGACTTTGGTACTCCCCATCTGCTGTGGTGAGTATGGAGTACTATCAACTTGGAACTGTGCCACGGTTGCAGAAGGCTGGCTTGTGTGGTTCAATGCATCTTCTCTTTGATAAACCTCGTCCTTCAACTGGGAGATCTGTCGGTAATTGCTATCCAAATCCTACAAGAGATAACAAGGTGCTAAAAGCTTTGGAAACAAAGGCGATGCATTAATGGACCCAAGCTGCAACAGCAATCACGAGTTTGTATTAATTCACAGCACAAGAGGAATTTAAACAGTTTTCAGTCTAAAATGTCTGATAGTGGTGTAGCATCAGTACTCTGGAGAAATCCTAAGTATGTGCCTGGAGAGTCTTTACCAGATACACTGCTTCCTACTTTAGTTTCTGCAATAAACATAAGTGAGATATATCTATGCATGGGCTCTCCAAATCACCCACTAGAAATTCAACAGAGAGGCAGAAAGAACACTTCAGAAATTTGCCCTTCCCAATATACTTAAACATGGGTGAATGCTTGAATGCTTTAAGCCTATTATAAGGGGAAAACATGTTAGCACAAAGTAGAAGTCTCACTAGGGGTTGTGTTGTGGAACATTATTAGCTCCAGGAGAAAACATTCATGGATAAGTTTATGGAAGGCAATCAATTTCCAGAAACTTAGTGGTGTTTAACTTAGCTTGGATGAATTCATTCATTGCTATCTTACCACAGTGAAAACACTTCCAAATGCACTTGAAAGTGGCTGTAAAACACTATGGGATTCTACATAGCAACACTGATACATGATTGGCTGAGTGACAGGAAACAGAGAGTGGTGGTTAATGGGTGTTTTTGGGCTGGAAGAAGGTTTGTAGTGGTGTTTCTCTGGGTCAATGTTGGGACTGTTGCTCTTCCTGATAATATATTAATGATGTGGAGATGCCGGCGTTGGACTGGGGTAAACACAGTAAGAAGTTTAACAACACCAGGTTAAAGTCCAACAGGTTTATTTGGTAGCAAAAGCCACACAAGCTTTCGGAGCTCTTAGCCCCTTCCTCAGGTGAGCGGGAATTCTGTTCACAAACTGTTTGTGAACAGAATTCCCGCTCACCTGAGGAAGGGGCTAAGAGCTCCGAAAGCTTGTGTGGCTTTTGCTACCAAATAAACCTGTTGGACTTTAACCTGGTGTTGTTAAACTTCTTACTGAATATATTAATGACCTAGACCTTAATGTACAGGGTACAATTTCAAAGTTTGTGGATGATACAAAACATGGAGGGATTGTGAAGCTAGTGTCCCCTTCAAGAGGACATAAACAAGTTGGTGGAATGGCCGAACAGGTGGCAGGTGATGTTCAATGTGGAGAAATGAGAAGCGATTCATTTTGGTGGGAAAAACATAGAAAGACGTCAATGGAATGTGAGAGTTTAGGGAGATGAGTGAGATTTAAATATCTGCCTAAACTCTAACATTGTTTGTATTTAACTGCAAGTGCTGTTTAAATTCTAAGGGTGAGATCTTACCAGCCGTTCACCCCACGCTCCCACTGCAGTGAGGTCGGCGAATTTGGCGCCTAGCCAAATCTCAGTTTACTGCAGCGGGATGGGAAAATTCTGCCGGTGTGAATGGCCATAACATTCTGGCCTAAGACTCAACCAGAGGCCTAAGCAGGGAGATAATAGTTATCAACTGGCAGTAGCTGAAATAGTTAATTAAATAAATTGGCTTGAACTGGTCTTTGCTGTACATGGATTCAGACAGTCCCTTTGTTCTGAACGTATTGGCTCATAACTTCCTGGCTCCCCAACTTCGCAGTTGGGGGTATTTCAATGATGTGCTTGGGAATCCCTCTTGGAAGCGATGGCCTCGTGGTATTATTACTAGACAAGTAATCCTGAAATTCAGCTAACGTTCTGGGGACCCAGGTTTGAATCTCGCCATGGCAGACAATGGAATTTGAATTCAATAAAAGAAAATCTGGAATTAAGAATCTACTGATGACCATGAAACCATTGTCGATTGTCAGAAAAACCCATCTGGTTTACTAATGTCTTTTGGGGATGCAAATCTACCGTCTTTACCTGGTCTGGCCTACATGTGACTCCAGAGCTACAGCAATGTGGTTGACTCTCAATTGCCCCCTCCAAGCGCAACTAGGGATGGGCAATAAATGCTGGCTAGCCAGCAACACCATGTCCCACAAATGCATAAAAAAGGTAAGGGTTTACCCAGCAATTGTCTAGAAGCGCTAACTTCCTCTGGACAATTGCGCTGCATTGTAACCATCTGACAAAGCGATTTAAATTGCTAACTTTGAATGGTTCTTCCAGTTTTACCCTCATAGTTACTCTGAGAACAGCCCCCGGCCCGACACCCTGTACTCACAGCCCAGCCCGACATCAGACACCCAGCGCCCCCAGTCCGACACCCATACCCACTGCAGCCCTACATTTACATTTAGCTAGTGTGTAAAAAGGAGGCGTGTCCTCCTTCATTGCACTCCATGTACATGTCACTGCCGGAGCCTCAGAGCTGATTCACTGTCCCTGTCTCACCCGACCTGAGTGAGGAAGGGACTTTGGAATTCCAGCAAAGGTAAGTCCATAAATTCAGACATTGTCAATGCAACCAACACTGGAGTACGGCCTCAATGAAGTGTGAGAGTTTGGTGAGGTAAGGATTGGAGGGAGATAATGCTTTGCTTTTTCTAACTTTTTCACACTGTGGTTCTTGTTCTAGTCTTCAGCAGTCACGGGCATTCAGCCTTGGATCTTCAGGTAAGCGTTCTCCAAGGCGGCCTTCACGACACACGACAGCGCAGAGTCGCTGAGCAGAAACTGATAGCCAAGTTCCGCACACATGAGGACGGCCTAAACCGGGATGTTGGATTTATGTCACATTATCAGTAACCCCCACAGCTTGCCTCCTGGACTTGCAGAATTTCACTAGCTGTTCTGTCTGGAGACAATACACATCTCTTTAACCTGTGTTGAATGCTCCCTCCACCCACATTGTCTGTACCTTTAAGACCTGGCTGGCTGTAGAGATTTGCATTCTAATCAGTATTCTGTAATTTGATTTCTGTGTCTGTTTGCACTGTTTGAGAACAGATATCCACTCCATCTGACGAAGGAGCTGTGCTCCGAAAGCTTATGGTATTTGCTCCCAAATAAACCTGTTGGACTTTAACCTGGTGTTGTGCGACTTCTTACTGTTCTTGTTCTACTACAGGGGAAGGAGTGAGCTATTTGGTGGAGATCTGGTCAGGGTCTATTCTATTCCTCAGGCTTAGAAGAGTACAGGAATTTATGATAAGGTTAATAAATCTATAAAATAAATAATTGAATTAAGTAATTAATTAAAACACATGGGTCTGGCAGGACAGGTGATGTGTCATGACTGTAGCATGTGGGAGCTCCTGGATACCAATACATGTCTGAAGCTTGAGGAGCTTCGGCTCAGAGTCATTGAGCTGGAGGCTGATCTGCAGACACTGCGACATATGAGGGAGAATTACCTGGACACTTTATATATCTCTTAGGATAGGGTTCTTCTGATTTTAAAGGTGCCCAGGGGCTGGAGGGTATGGCTGCAGCTGAAGCAGGTAAGGGAACCCAGAGGGTAGGAGTGCAGAAGTGCCACCTCTGCAATTGTCCAACAGGTTTGAGGTTCTTCAGCTTGTTTGGATGAGAGTGGGGGCTGCAGGGTGATAAGCTAACTGACCGTGGTGCTGTGGTACAGGAAGCTATTCAAGTGGACGGAGCACAAAATAATGTAGCGGTAGTAGGGAACTGTATAGTGAGGGGAGTGATACTGTTCTCTGTAGCAAAGAGCGAGAGTCCAAATGGCTACATTGCCTGCGCGGTTTCAGGGTTTGGGATATTTGCTCAGGGCTGGAGAGCAACTTGCAGTGGAAGGGGGAGGATTCAGTTGTTATGGTCCATGTAGGCTCAGTGATGTAGACAGGACTAGAAAGGAGTTCTACATTGTCAGTATGAGGCGCAGGACACCAAATTAAGAAGCAGAGCTTCAAAGGTAATAATTTCCGGATTGACATAAAACAAATAAGATGAGAGAAATGAATGCATGGCTCAAAGACTGGTGTGAGAGAAGTGGGTTCTGATTCGTGGGGCAGTGGCACCAGTACTGGGGAAAGTAGGGGCTGTACCATTGGGACAGTCTACAACTGTGCTGGGGCTGATGTTCCAGTGAGCCGCTTAATGAGAAATGTAGAGAGGGTTTTAAATTGAATAGTGTGAGCAAGCAATCAAATCTGGGCAGATGTGGTAAACCAAAAAGTAGAGACAAGGGAAGAACAAAAGGTACTAATATAGGAAATGATAAAATGACATTGACAGGAAGGGACAGAGAGTACAAATCTAAGAGTAATCAGCAGCTTAGACTAGACACTACAAAAATGACAACAGGACAAAACCAAAGGCTCTGTATCTAAATGCACATAGCATTCGAAACAAAACAGGTGAACTGATAGTGCAGATAGAAATTAATAAGTACAGTCTGATAGCTATTACAGAGGTATGGCTACAGGATGACTTGGATTGGGACCTGAATATTGAAGGGTACATGACATTTAGGCAGGACAGGAAGGTGAAGGGATTAATTAACAGAGAGGGATGAGTTACGTTCAGGAAACCAGGATGTCGAAGCATTTTGGGTTGAGATTAAAAATGATAAAGTCAAAAAGTCACTTGTGGGGAGTGGTGCACAGGTCCTCGAATTGTAACTGCATGGTAGGATAGAGTATAATGGGAGCTTGTTCGAAGAATGCAGCAATAATCATTGGGGATTTTAATCTACTTATAGACTGGAAAAAACAGATGGGCAAAGGTAGCATAGATGAGGAGTTCATAAAATGTTTCTTGGATAGTTTCTTCGAACAGCATCTCATGGACCCAACCAAACAGCAGGCTACACTAGACCCGGTATTGCACAATGAGATAGGATTAATTGTTAACCTCATAGTGAAGGCACCCCTGGGAGTAGTGATCATATGATTGAATTTTACATTCAGTTTGAGGGAGAGAGGGGTGTTTCCAAGACTAGCCTTTCAATTTTAAATAAGGGCAATTATGAGGGCATGAAAGTGAAGCTAGCTAAAGTGAACTGGCAAATGAGATTCAGGGATAGGTTAATGGAAGGTCAGTGGCAGACATTTAAAAGGATATTTCAGAATACGCAGAACAGACACATTCCAATGATAAAGAAAAGTTCCAAGGAGAGGGCTCACCATCTGGGGTTAACTAAAAAAGTTAAGGCTTGTATTAAACTTAAAGAAAAGGCATACAATTGTACAAAGATGGTTGGTGGGTCAGAAGATTGGAAAGCATATAAAGAACAACAAAGAATGACAAAAAGATTAATAAGGAGGGAAAAATTGGAATACAAGAGAAAGGAAGCTGTGATATAAAGATGGATAGTAAGATTTTCTATAGATATTTAAATGTGAAAAGAGTTAACAAAGTGAGCATTTGTCCTGTAGAAAGTGTGTCTGGGGAATTGATAATGGAAAGTAGGGAGATGGCGGATGAATTGAACAAATACTTTGCATCAGTATTTCCATAGAGGACACAAGCAGTTTCCCAGAGATAGCTGTAAAACATGAAATGGAAGGGAGAGAGGAACTCAGGAAAATTACAACACCAGGGAAGTGGTATTCAGAAAATTGTTAGGGCTGTGGGCTACAAATCCTCACATCTTGATAGACTTCACCCTAAGATCTTGAAACAATTGCTTTTAATTTTCCAAGATGCCCTAGATTTGGGGAGTGTTCCATTAAATTGGAAAGTAGCAAATGTCGCTCCTTTATTCAAAAAGAGAGAGACAAAATGCAAGACACTACAGGCCAGTTAGTCCAACATCTGTCATAGGGAAAATGTTAGAAGCCATGAATAAAGATGTTATAGCAGGGCACTTCGAAAGATTCAAAACAATCAGGCAAAGTGACATGGTATTGTGAAAGGGAAATCACGTTTAACCAAGTTAGTGGAGTTATTTGAAAAAGTCACATGTGCTGTGGAGAAAGCGGAACCAGTGGATGGACTGTACTTAGATTTCCAGGAGGCATTTGATAAGGTGCCACATCAAAGATTATTGTAGAAAATAAAAACTCATGGAATAGGGCGGGGGGTGGGGAAGGTGTGGACCATGTTAACATGGATAGAAAATTGGCTAGCTGACAGTAAACACAGTTGCCATAAATGGGTCTTTTTTTGGTTGGCAAGATGTAATGAGTCATGTGTCACAGGGATCAATGCTGGGGCCTCAACATTTTACAATTTATATAACTGACTTGGATGAAGGGACTGAAGGGATGCTTATTAAATTTGCTGATGACATAAACATAGGTGGGAATGTAAGTTTTGAAGAGGTCACAAGGAGTCTGCAAACGGAAAGAGATAGGTTAAGTGAATGGGCAAAGATTTGGCAAATGGAGTATAATGTGGGCAAATATGAAATTCTCCATTATGGGCAGGGATAATGAAAAAGCTTATTATCTAAATGGTGAAAGATTGGAGGGGTATGAGATTCAGAGGGATCTGGGTATCCTAGTGCATGAATCACAAAAGGCTAGTATGCAGATACAGCAAGTAATTAGGAAAGCTAATAGAATGTTGTCATTTATTATGAGGGGAATAGATTACAGAGGTAGAGAGGTTATGCTTCAGTTGTGTAGCACATTGGCGAGATAACATCTGGAGCACTATCTAATGGTCTCCTTAATTAAGGAAAAATGTAAATGCGTTGGAAGCAGGTAAGAAAAGGTTTACTAGACTGATATTCGGAAGGGGCGGGTTGTCTTATGAGAAAAGGTTGAAGAGTTTGGATGGTATCCACTAGATTTTAGAAGAATAAGAGACAACTTGATCGAAAACTTGAAGATCCTGAAGGATCTTGATAGGGTGGATGTGAAGAGAATGTTTCCTTTTGTGGAAGAATCTAGAACTAGGGTTCACTCTTTAAAAACAAGGGGTTGCTCATTTAAGGCAGAGATGACGATTTGTTTTATCTCAGAGAGTCGTGAGTCTCTCAAACTTTCTTCTTCAAAAGGCAGTGGAAGCAGAGTCTCTGAATATTTTTAAGGTAGACCTTGATGGATTCTTGATCAACAAGGGGATGAAAGGTTATCAGAGTAAGCAGGAATGTAAGAGTTTATAATCAAATCAGCCAAGGACTTATAAAATATTAGAGCAGGCTCAAGGGGCCGAGTGGCCTACTCCTGCTCCTAATTTGTATGTTCGTTTGAGACAATATAAAATAAAGGTTACAAATACTGAAGGGGATACAGGCGTAGAGGGACCTGGATATACTGTGCATAAGTCATTGAAGGTGGCAGGACAGGTTGAGAGTGTTGTTAGTAAAGTGTACAGTGCCCTAGGCTTTATTAATAGGGACATAGAGTACAAAAGCAAGGCGATTATGTTAAACATTAGTTTGGACTAAGCTGGAGCACTGAATCCAATTCTGGCTGCCGCACATTAAGAAGAATTAAAGGCATTGGGAGGAGTGCAGTAAAGATTCACAAGAATGGTTCCTAGGATGAAGATAGATTGGAGAAGTTAGGACTATTTTCCTTGGAGGAAAAGAGGACTCAGTGGAAATTTGGTAGGGGTATTCAAAATCTTTGTGGACTGGATAGAATAGATAGGGAAAATTTGTTTTCACTCGTGAAAGGATCAAGAATGAGAGGGCACAGATTTAAAGGAACTGGCAAAGGAAGCAAAAGTGATTTGAGAAAAGAATTTCTCATGCAATGAGTGGTTGAAGTGTGGAATGCACTGCACTGTGGTGGAGGCAGGTTTAATCAAAGAGGAATTAGACTATTATCTGAAGAGAAAGAATATGTAGGTTTACCCGGAGAATACGGGAAGAATAGCACTAAGGGAATTGCTCATTGGCGATGGTCTGAATGGCCTCGTTCTGCACTGTAACAATTTTGTGATTCTATGATTCTGGGATGTGAATAGTGTTCTATCATTGCAAGTCTTTCTTTCTTTGATTTCTGCATCTAAAACATCATAACATGCATACAATTGGATAATCACCGAGCCTCTTGACATTATGCTTACATTACAAATGATGCTCTTTCCACAGCTATTTAAAGTTAAGGAACTTTTGTGGTTCTGTCCAACTGAACAAGATGGTTTAGAGAAAAATGGGAAGATTTTAAACTTTATTTGCGAAGAGGTTAAAAACAATGGATAAAGGAGGAGGCTAGAAAAACCAGAAGTAATCATGAGTTACTAAAGTAAAAAAGGGTCAAGATATGAGGCATACGTGCCCGGGTTGTGATTGAATATTATAACCACATGTGCATACCTAATGAAGTAATTTGGTTATGTGTATGTAAACAGACACAATTGGATAGAGATAAGAGAATAAGAATGTGTAACTTAGTGATTAGTAATTGCAAATAAACTATTATCTGTATAATGTATAAGATTGATATATCATAGTTAATCAGAGAGCTTATGCGCCATCTTGTATGGATATAACACCCTGCTTATGGTTGAATAAACAAAGAAGCCTGAGTCTCATCTGGTCTCCGCAGGATCGGAGGGCACTGGATCACCCCACCTTCTCACTTTCAACTTGTTTTTTTGTTATTTTAAGGATTGAAAACATACCTGAAAACCCCAAACCAATTGAAGTCTCTTATCAAATATCAGAACACATTCTCTTTTTCACACCACTCAGCTGTGGAAATTCAACAACTTCAGAGCAAGATTCCTTTTCAGAACCAAAGACTTTTCTGGCTTGACCGGATGGTTGATTCAAACTTCATCTTCTCCCAGCCTAGAGTTGTTTCCAGGAGATCTTCTCCACACATAGTCAATCCCAAATCAGCTCGACAATTTCCTTTTCCCCCTTTCACCTTTGATTCCATTGTTCTCAGTGCTACTTTGAATTTAACTTTTCCAAGATATAAAAATCTTTCGAGTCTTTCCAAAAGCCCCCACTTTTGGAATCAAATAAAATTTAAGAACATTCCCTTGTTTGCTTATGAGAGCTGTAAAAGCCTTTTATTTCCCTTTGAAATTTAACAGCTGAAAAAATGATCCCTATCTATCTCCTAATGCAAATTCATAAACTTTACTTCTTTACTTATAAAACCACTTGACCGTACTTTCATTACAAAGAACAAAGAACAGTACAGCACAGGAACAGGCCCTTCAGCCCTCCAAGCCTGCGCTGATCACATTGTCCTATCTAGACCAATCGCCTGTATCCCTCTATTCCCTGTCTGTTCATATGTCTATCCAGATAAGCTTTAAATGTTGCTAATGTGTCTGCCTCAACCTGTTGTTTATTTGTGACTGTCCCTAAAGTACTTTCATATAGCTCAGTGTGTTTTGTGTGACAATGGATGCTTTTTGATATTTCAGGTCTGCCTCACTTGGCAGTGCATTCCAGACCCCCACCACTCTCTGTGTAAAAAATGTCCCCTGCACATCTCCACTGAACCTTTCCTTCCTTATCTTGAACTTGTGCCCCCTTGTAATTGTCATTTCTGCCCTGGGAAAAAGCTTCCAACTGTTCACCCTATCGATACCCCTAATAATTATATAAACTTCTTTCAGGTCGCCCCTCAGCCTTCGGCTTTCCAGGGAGAACAATCCCAGTTTATTCAATCTCTCCTCATAGCTAATACCCTCCATACCAGGCAATATCCTGGTAAACCTTTTCTGTACTCTCTCCAAAGCCTCCACGTCTTTCTGATAGCGTGGTGACCAGAATTGGGCACAGTATTCCAAATGTGGCCTAACCAATGTTTAATAGAACTGTATATTACAAACATGTGCATTCCTTTTTGTTTAACTCTTCCAGGCGGCACGGTAGCACAGTGGTTAGCACTGCTCAGTGGTTAGCTGCTTCACCCAGGAACCTGGGTTCGATTCCCGGTTTGGGTCACTGTCTGTGTGCAGTTTGCACATTCTCCTCATGTCTGCGTGGGTTTCCTCCGGGTGCTCCGGTTTCCTCCCACAGTCCAAAGATGTGCAGGTTAGGTTGATTGGCCATACTAAAATTGCCCTTAGTGTCCTGAGATGCGTAAACTAGAGGGATTAGTGGGTAAATGTGTAGGGATATGTGGGTAGGGCCTGGGTGGGATTGTGGTCGGTGCAGACTCGATGGGCCGAATGGCCTCTTTCTGTACTGTCGGGATTCTATGATTCAGGCAAATGGTCTCCATCAACCTTTCTCCAGCTTAATTAAATAATTAAATCGTACATACACACACACATATACACAGACACACACATCCATTGTCACACAAACATTACACTGAGCTATCTGAAAGGATCTTAGGGACAGCCCCAAATAAACAACAGCCTGAGAACAATACAAACCTGCTCCAGTTGACTTTGGTGAGATTTCAAGTTTTCTGAGATGTTATGCATTCTTTCGAACGATTCTTCAAACTGGTCCAGTTCAGTAGCCTGAAAAAATAAGAGTGACATACCTTACTGCTTCTGAAAGAAACACAGCTACAGTCTTCTGAACCGTGATAGTATCTACCTCACTTGCACCTTTCACAATGTTATTTTATGTCCGTATGCAATTTTATTCTGTTCAGTTGACATTTTGGAAGTTTCCTGCAGGCTTCCCTGTATCAAGGAGTGATTAACAAGTTCTATGGAAATTGTACTCAGTGATGAGTAGAGGCAGAGTGCAGAGCCAGCCAAAGGTAAGCTAAAAGAATTAAAGATAGCAAATACCTGTATCTGATTTCATAGTTTCCATTACTGAACAAAAGGTAACTTGTATCAAATATCTCACTCCACTATTTTAATGACGGCTGTAATTGTTTTATTTTCTTTCTAACATAGTACTTATGGGATTAAAACCAGGATTATGCACAGAAAATGGCCATTTTTACAATATACAATTTCCCAAACATCGATGATATTTCTGGCGAGATATCTGATGGATAAATAAAAGCGCTTTATGGAAAAGCCTAGTTTCAATATCTCCAATCCAGATTCCACTCTTCTCACAGCACTGTTGATTGGAGCAGAGAAGACTGAGGGGTGACCTGATCAAGGTACACAAGATTATGAGGGACATGGACAGTGTGGATAAGGAGCAGCTGCTCTCCTGAGTTGAAGGGTCAGTCACGAGGGGACATAGGTTCAAGGTGAGGGGTATGTGAGGAAAATCTTTTACCCAGAGGGTGGTGATGGTCTGGAATGCACTGCCTGGGAGAGTGGTAGAGGCAGGTTGCCTCACATCCTTTAAAAAGTACCTGGATGAGCACTTGGCATGTCATAACATGCAAGGCTTCAGGCCAAGTGATGGTAGATGGGATTAGGTGGGAGTTCAGGGGTGGAATTCTCCTGTCCCGCCCAAAATGGGATTCGTAGTGGGTGGGACACGGGCCATGCAAAGGTTCATTTATCTCGGGCGAGATTTGCCGGTCTTGGGGTGAGCGCGGCCAGAAAATCTCGCCCCAGGTGTTTCTCGTGTGTAAGTACAGACTTGATGGGCCGAAGGGTCTCTTCTGCACTGCATGATTCTATGATTCTAAGATTGCCCTGGCCATGGTCAAAAATGACATCCTGTGTGACTGTGACCATCGCTCATTATTCCATTTTATCCTTCCTGAGTTCTCTGCAGCAACTGATTCAGATGACCAAGCCTTCCTTCTCCAACATCTCTCTTCCACAGTCAAACTTCATGAACTTGCCCTTGCATGGTTCTACTCCAATCTGTCTAAAGTAAGAAGTCTCGCAACACCAGGTTAAAATCCAACAGGTTTATTTGGAATCACGAGCTTTCAGAGCTGGTGAAGGAATAGTGCTCCGAGAACTTGTGATTCCAAATAAACCTGTTAGACTTTAACCCGGTGTTGTGAGACTTCTTACTGTGCCCATCCCAGTCCAACGCCAACATCTCCACATCAATCTGTCTAAACACAGCCAACCCATGAGTAGTAACAGCTTCCCCTCCTGCTCGTATTCCATCCTTCCAAAGATCTTTCCCTGATCCCTCCTCATCTTAATCTGTTTGTTGCCCTTGCTGACATCATCTACCAGGATGAACTCAATTTCCACATGTATGCTCAATACTCCAGCTCTACCCCTCCACCACTTCTCTCTGCTCTGTGATCACTCATGTGCTGACAGACTGCCTGGCCCAATATCAAAGCTTTGATAAATCACCACTTGTCTCGAACTGAGCTGGATTTTGTCTTTAATCCCTGATCAATACAAATTAGCTGTTAGACAGGTAGAGGCATGGAAATGAAGGCACAAATATACAAGAGGTTTGAAACACTGGGCTCCAGGAAAATGCCTGGAGTAAAAATCAAAAGAAAATAAGATGTGCATTAAGTAACTTAAAGTAAAATGCTAAGTATTATAGGATATCTTTGTTGAAAGTAATTTATACCCCAATTATGTTCCTTGGCTTGTAAGTATACTTTGTTGTAAATACAGGGGTAGAAATTCTGCATAGGTTCCTTAACTTCTTCTCCATAATTTGGTGGAAAATTGACAAAATCCCCGAAGAAATTGCATAAATGTGTTGGCAGAAATTGGGCAAGTATTCCTGCAGAAATCCTGGGTGGAAAGACTTCTTTATTTGATCAATGACAACTTGACGGTTTAAAGGTATGGTGTGAACGCACAATTATTTTTATCTCTGTTTCCTTTGCAAATGCGACTTATTTCTTACACTGGTCGATGGGTGCTCAAAACAGATCCGCTTGTCAGGAATGTCAGAGAGCTTTGGGTCTGGAATCCATCATACCCGAAATTATTCATTCATGATCACTGTGCCAGGACACACACAATGAAAGCAGTAATTTATTTATCATCAGACCTGATAAGAAATAGAAGCAGGAACAAAGTCATACAGTTCCTCAAGCCTGTTCCACCACTCAATAAGATCCCAGCTCATTTGTGGCAGAATTTTTTGAGATTTTTTCCAAGTGTCCAGCTAACATGAAAACGGGAGAGTTGCTGATCCGCTTTTCGGGCGAGTTTTCAGTCCCAATCATATGCGTTCAGTCTTTGAAAATATGGGCGAGACCATTTCTAGCTGCGAGAGGCAATGGGCGGGGCCTAATTCGTCAGACAGCCAGCAGGTCAGATCAGAGCCCCAAACTACACATGTGCAGGAAAAGTGGAAAAAAAACAGCTCTGATGACAGAACCCCCCCGGGCCAGATACAGCCTCCCCTTCCCTCGCACGGACATTGGAGACCCACCCCCAACATTACTGACCCCTTACCCCCCCTCCTCCACCCCACTCCACCCCCCTCACTCCCACCCAGCACATGGCCCTCTCATCACCTCCCCTGGTCCCGATGGCTGACTGACATGACCTTCTCTTCCCCCTACTCCCGATCATCACAAAGGCACAAATTCTGCCCCCCTCTCTCCATCAGCACATCTCCAAGTGCTGACTTGGCGTCCCCTTCATGGTAACAAGGCAAACTGTACTAAATTCGCTGGAATTCTCTAACGGGTGTGTGACTCACCCAAACTGCCCTAACAAGGGACAGCTCCATTAAATACCCAAGGTTGGACAGACAGGCAGGCAGTGCAGGAAGAAATGGCCTCCAGGAAGACAGCTCCCAGATTCTCTGAATCAGACCTGGACAGGTTGCTGGAGGTGGGAGAGGCAAGACGGGATAGTCTCTTCCCCCAAACAGGACATTGTCCCAGGGGAAGGACGGAAACACAGCCTGGGATGCTGTGGCCATGTGTCTCAGTGTCAGGGCATTGGCCCGGAGAACTGGGAAGCAGGGCCGGAAGAAAATTAATGACCTAATCCAGGCACGAAAGGAAGAGACAGATGGAGAGGTTAAAGAACTCTGCTCACCACCACCCCAGCAACACAGCCCCCCATTCCTCCCCACAGCCTCCCAGCAACACAGACCCCCATTCCTCCCCACAGTCCCCAGCAATACAGACCCCCATTCCTCCCCACAGCCCCCCAGCAATACAGACCCCCATTCCCCCGCACAGCCCCCCAGCAACACAGACTCCCATTCCCCCACACAGTCCCCCAGCAACACAGCCCCCCATTCCTCCCCACAGTCCCCAGCAATACAGACCCCCATTCCTCCCCACAGTCCCCAGCAATACAGACCCCCATTCCTCCCCACAGCCCCCCAGCAACACAGACCCCCATTCCCCCGCACAGCCCCCCAGCAATACAGAGCCCCATTCCTCCCCACAGCCCCCCAGCAACACAGACCCCCATTCCTCCCCACAGTCCCCAGCAATACAGACCCCCATTCCTCCCCACAGCCCCCCAGCAATACAGACCCCCATTCCTCCCCACAGTCCCCAGCAACACAGACCCCCATTCCTCCCCACAGTCCCCAGCAACACAGCCCCCCATTCCTCCCCACAGCCCCCCAGCAACACAGACCCCCATTCCTCCCCACAGCCCCCCAGCAACACAGACCCCCATTCCTCCCCACAGTCCCCAGCAATACAGACCCCCATTCCTCCCCACAGCCCCCCAGCAACACAGACCCCCATTCCCCCGCACAGCCCCCCAGCAATACAGAGCCCCATTCCTCCCCACAGCCCCCCAGCAATACAGACCCCCATTCCTCCCCACAGCCCCCCAGCAACACAGACTCCCATTCCCCCACACAGTCCCCCAGCAACACAGCCCCCCATTCCTCCCCACAGTCCCCAGCAACACAGACCCCCATTCCCCCCCACAGCCTCCCAGCAACACAGACCCCCATTCCCCCCCACAGTCCCCCAGCAACACAGAGCCTCCCCATTCCCCCACTCCACTAACACACACCCAGAATCCATTCAGTAGTGAGCACAGACACTGCTGCTGGACAAGTCCTGAGGCTGCAGCACTGCCATTTCAAAGAGTTTTCAGCACATCCCCCACCTGCAACAGTGCTTGCTGCTGCCTGCACTAGGACCCATAGACATCTCTAAGATCTGAGATCAGCGTTCAGACCCGGGTCTGTGCTGAGAGTCTGAGTTTGGACCCCATGATGAACAACAGCCCCCCACACACTTGCAGCACCCACCCCCCCCCCCGACCTGAAACGCAACATGGCCGCCACGAAACAATGGGGCAGTTTAAACGCGGAGACTTACCTCCTCTCTCACCCACACTGATCAAGTGCCTGAATCCGACTTTTATAAAGGAGGTCTTTTCCACGTCGATCCGGCTGCAGCGAGTGAGGTGGTTACGGAAAGGTGAGCTGGGACGATTAGGAGTGAAGCTCACTAATGACATTGTGATGAATGCAAAAAAATGCAAATTTTTCCTCTGTTTTGGACGGGCTCCCAATTGTGCCGATTTTTTTTGGTAAAATGGGAATGGGTGCAAAAACGGGCACCATTCCCGCTAGTCCCCTCGCGCCCGATTTTACGACATTTTCCTGCTGCAAACGGGCACGAGGAGGTCATAAAATTCCATCCTTGATCTTGGCTTCTACTCCACTTGCCTGCCTGTTCCCAATAACCTTTGACTATCCCCCTTATGATGCAATGTTAATGCGGAAACTAACAAGGTTTGTTAGTTTAATGATGTATCACTGTAACATTGGATTTTAATATATTATGGTATAACCAGTGGTGTTATCCCTCATGAACCTAACAAGAGTAATTTCCACCACCTACAACTGTCGATGCAGCCAACCATTTAGGGGAGAGAAGCACTTTTTTATGAGAAAGACTTAGAAATGTTTGAAGATGAGTTGAACATAATGGATCTTTTTACACCTCGCTGCAAGAATCAACCCAACCCCTAAATCACACGTTTTTTTCTTCCTTTTCATCTAAATTATGCATGCCGTGTATAATTGATTTCAATCCTTGTGTCTGATTCTCACTGTATTGGTATTCCAGTGAAGAAAACTCTTATTAGGAAGGGACTTTTAGAAAATTGTTATGTTTTGTTGTTGCAAGATGTATTTATAAAAGAGATGTGAGAATGAATGCAGTTTGAGGGCAGTTACCTAGGTATAGTTAAGAGCACCAGATTAACCCAAGTGATGAATTGCCTCTTCCACATTACAATGCTGGGCTCACTCATAAATCTGATGGAAGAACGAATCTCCTCATGTTGCTGCTGTGCTGATATTTTCAGGTCATCCACAGCTGTTATCAGCCACGGCTGCAATCTTGCTCCCACAGGATCCAGCGGGTGATCCAGCTGGGTCTAAATCCTGACAGTCCCTTCCTGACAGCACTGCGGGTGTATGACACATGGAATGCAGCGGTTCAAGAAGGTAGCTCACTATCACCTTCTCCAGTGCAATCGGGGATGGACACTAAATGCTGGCCCAGTCAATGATCATATCCCATAAAATATTTTTTTTAAATTGCCTTTCTGATTGAAAGATCAGTCACATAAGTGGACAGCATTAACATACATAGAAAGATACATAGAAAATAGAAGCAGGAATAGGTCATTCGGCTCTTCAAGCCTGCTCCACCATGGCTGATGATCAAATTCAAGCCTCATCTTCCTCCAATATTCCTTGATCCCTTTAGCTCCAAGAGCTATATCTAGCTCCTTCTTGAAATCACACATTCTGGTCTCAACTGCTTCTGTGGTAGTGAATTCCACAGATTCACCACTCTCTGGATGAAGAAATTTCTCCTCACCTCAGTCCTGAAAGGTTTTTCCTCTTATTCTCAAACTATGACCCCTACTTCTGGACTCCCTCACCATCAGGAACATTCTTTCTGAATCTACCCTTTCTAATCCTGTTAGAATTTTATAAGTTTCTAAGAGCTCCCCTCTCACTCTTTTAAACTCCAATGAATGTATTCCTAACCGACATAGTCTCTCCTCATATGACAGACCGGCCATCCCAGGAATCAGCCTGGTAAACCTTCACTGCATTCCCTCTATAACAAGGACATCCTTCCTCATATTAGAAAACCAAACTGCACACAATACTCCAGCTGTGGCCTCACCAACGCCCTATACGATTGCAGTAAAACATCCCTATTCCTATACTCAAATCCTCTCGCTACGAAGGCCAACATACCATTTGCCTTCTTTACTGCCTGCTGTACTTGTACATGAAGGTACCATGGTAGCTGCCATGTGAGCAGTTACTTTTATAATGTGATGCTACAATTTACAAAGAAACTGGAATTCAATGATTGGAAATGATGACTCCTTGCCGCCAGTTTTCTATGGGAGAAGTGGTGATTTGGCCTACATAAGCAAGAATGACACTGTGAACTATAGTCTTGGAAGAGCCACAAGTTCTTTTAGTTAACCATCAAGAAGGCGGTAACCACTGTATTTGGCTCCCACTCCAAATCCATAACTTGTCATGAATCCTGCCTTTGTCAGATACGACTGTTCTGATGATCTTCTACCAACCTCCCATCTGCCATCCTCCAGAAACTTTAACTCATCCAATACTCTGCTGCCGTGGCTTATCATGCTTAAATCTTTTCATGATCTCACTCTTTCCTGTCTGATTTAACCTGGTAAGAAGTTTAACAACACCAGGTTAAAGTCCAACAGGTTTATTTGGTAGCAAAAGCCACACAAGCTTTCGGAGCTCCAAGCCCCTTCTTCATGTGACTCACCTGAAGAAGGGGCTTGGAGCTCCGAAAGCTTGTGTGGCTTTTGCTACCAAATAAACCTGTTGGACTTTAACCTGGTGTTGTTAAACTTCTTACTGTGTTTACCCCAGTCCAACGCCGGCATCTCCACATCATGATTTAACCTGTACATGCATGTGAACTCATAAGGTGTAGTAAATAAGATTGGTGAGCTTCAGGTTGTAGTGACAATAGAGATCTGTTCACAAAGGGACAGGACTGGATATTAAATATTCCTGGACACAAGGGCCGGAATTTTACCGCCCCGCCCGCCACAGGAATCGGAGCGCGCGAGGGGCCGAACATTGAACTTGGGTGGGATTTTTATGGTTTCGGGCCGCACGAGACCATAAAATTCCACCTATGGTGTTTGGGCAAGATGGGGAAGGAAAGCAAGCAGGTGAGGTAATACTCTCCTTAATCAATATTGCCACCCCTCCTGGTTTCCTTCCCCAGCTTAACTGAGGAAAACTAGCATGGATTTGTTAAAGGGAAATCACGTTTAAATAACTTATTTGAGCTTTTTGCTGGGGTGGCAAAGAGGGCTGATGGAAGTAATGCAGTTGACATGGTGTTCAAGGACTTTCAAAAGGCATTCAATAAAGTGCCACATAAAAGGCTTTTCAGCAAAGTAAAAGGGACAATAACAGCATAAATACAAAATTGCGTGAGTGACAGGAAACAGGGAATAATTGTAAACAGTGGTTTATCGGGCTGGACGAAGATACACAATGGAGTTCCCCAAGGGTCAGTGGTTTTAATGACGTAGACTTGGGTATAGAGGCAGAAGTTCAAAATTTTTTGATGATGCATGACTTGCAAGTATTTTAAACTGTGTGAACAGGACAGTGATAAGTTTGAAGAATTCATAGACAGGTTGTTAGAATGGGCAGAGACGTGGCAGATGGAATTGAATCCAGACTAATTGAATCCAGACTAATTGAATCCAGACTAATTGAATAATTGAATACATACTACATTTTGGGAGAAAAATTGAGGAGAGGCAATATAAAGTAAAGGGTACAAAAAGTATATGCACACATCATTAAAGGTAGCAGGGCAGGTTAGGAAAATGGTTGATAAAGCCCATGGGGTCCTGGGCATTATAAATACAGACATAGAATATAAAAGAAGAAAGATGATAGACCTGTACAAGACATGGGTTTGGCAGTATGGGGAGTACTGCATCCATTTCTGGGCACCACATTTTAGGAAGGATGTGAAGGCATTCGCGGGTTGCAGATAGATAAGACTGGAGAAGTTGGAGTTGTTTTCATTAGAGTGAGAAGGTGGAGAGGAGATTTGATAGAGGTGGTCAAAATCATGATGGGTCTGGACAGAATAGAAAGGGAGAAACTGTTCCATTGGCAGAAGGGTCCAGTACTGGTGGACTTCAATTTAAGGTGAATGGCAAAAGAATCGGGGCTGGGGGGTGGGGGGGTTGAATGATCACTAACTTGTAACCTCTATTCCATGATGAATTCACACCATCTTTAGAATTACCTGCCACAACACTTCAGAAGTACAGAAAAAACCTTGAAATTAGGAACTTGCTCCAATTGTCCTTTTATTTGCAAGTGTTCTTATTTTCAAAATGGCCCGTTGTATGCCCAGTAAAATGATGAGTGAAATATCCCTGGATTGCCTGCAGCATTTCTTCTTTTGAATCACTCTCTCCTGGGATCAGGTCTACGTTTTGAGCTCTGGCAGTAGAATATCATTTCAGTTCATTTTCTGTTTGTGGCGTTTCCCCGTTTGTTGCCAACGTCAGGATCTTTCCATTGAAGATCATGATCCTGAGAGCTGGCACTCTGCCAGCCTGCACAGAACAAGGTAGCTGCCTGGGGATTGGAGTGCTTAACAGGTCTCAGGTAAGATTGGGCAGGAGGTTGCGCAGGGATTTTGGGGGGGGGTGGGGGGTGGGGGGGGGGGGGGGGGTTGGAATGTCAGGCTGCATGCCTCAGATATAACCTACCTTCCCATTTTAACCCTGGCTGCCCAGATTTGCCAAGCCTTGTGAAATCCAACAGATAAAGGGAGATGCCAACTGCTTTAAGCAAAAGCTAAGTAACTTGATAACACAACTCTTGGGCCCTTTAGTTTCATATTGAATATTAATTTCTACCTTAAATGCATCATGTATTTAAGGTAGAAGATGGTCTCACCATCTTCAGTTTAACAACACTTTTCTTCCCATCCCCTTGTTTTGTATTGTACTGGCTGCTGAGTGAAGCTCCCACTTAGTTTTATTGAAGGGGATATTCCCAGCAGTCCCACTCCCCCCTGCTTTTTCTTGCTGCCTGTCCCTCTTTTTCTCTTCACCTACTGTTCAATTCATTTTTTGCACAGCAATATTGTGTGCAGTTCTGGTCACCTCACTATAGGAAGGATGTGGAAGCGCTGGAAGGAGTGCAGAGGAGATTTACCAGGATGCTGCCTGGTTTGGAGGGTAGGTCATATGAGGAAAGGTTGAGGGAGCTAGGGCTATTCTCTCTGGAGTGGAGGAGGCTGAGGGGAGACTTAATAGAGGTGTATAAAATGATGAAGGGGATAGATAGAGTGAACGTTCAAAGACTATTTCCTCGGGTGGATGGAGCTATTACAAGGGGGCATAACTATAGGGTTCGTGGTGGGAGATACAGGACGGATATCAGAGGTAGGTTCTTTACGCAGAGAGTGGTTGGGGTGTGGAATGGACTGCCTGCAGTGATAGTGGAGTCAGACACTTTAGAAACATTTAAGCGGTTATTGGATAGGCACATGGAGCACACCAGGATGATAGGGAGTGGGATAGCTTGATCTTGGTTTCAGATAAAGCTCGGCACAACATCGTGGGCCGAAGGGCCTGTTCTGTGCTGTACTGTTCTATGTTCTATGTTCTAACCTATTTGGTCCCATTGTTGGGTCTTTCTGATGCTGTGCTGCAGGCAAACCATAGAAATACAACAATATCATTAGCACCGTCGAAAGAAATGATTGCGAAACATGATACTAAACCTGTGTGTTGGTCAGCTCTGTCAGAGAATGCAGACTTGTTTCCAAAGATTGGAACTTGTGAGTGAGATCAGATGTTAGGTTGCGAAGCTCATGAATTTCATCCTTTATTTCCATGGAGCTAGAGACAGTGGACTCATTCAGTTTCCGCATTAATTTGTACAGCTTGGACAAGTCCTGCAGAAAGTAGAGAAAAGTCAATGTTGGTTTTAGTTTCCACTGACTAAAGGTTTTGAGGTAAAATGCACGTTGAAAAATTAGCGCTGCCTGTATACAAGTCCTGCACTTGTGCAATGTCCATTTGTGAATCAGATTTGAGAATGGATCTGGTTATTCACCAGACAGAATGCATTTTCATCCTGCACCTTTTAACAACCTCTTCTTGTTGCAATTAGAATCATAGAATCCCTACAGTGCAGAAGGAGGTCATTTGGTCCATCAAGCCTGCATTGACAACAATCCCACCCAGACCCTAACACCGTAACCCCATGTATTTACCCTGCTAATTCCCCTCACACTAAGGATGGGATTTTACGACCTCACTCGTCCTGAAACTGTAAAATTCTGCCCGAGGTCAACAGACCTTTCCATGGTCCGCCCCTCGCCCGCTCCGATTCCTGTGGCAGGCGGGACGGTAACATTCCGGCCATACGGTCAATTTAACATGACCAATCAACCTAACTCGCACATCTTTGGAGTGTGGGAGGAAACCAGAGCACCCGGAGGAAACCCCACGTAGACATGGGGAGAATGTGCAAACTCCACACAGACAGTGACCTGAGGCCGGAATTGAACCCGGCTCCCTGGCGCTGTGAGGCAGTAGTGCTAACCACTATGCCACCATGCCACCATAACAATTAGAAAAGCAAATGGTAATGCCACTGATTTAACAACACCCGCGAGAAACCAAAGAAGGAATTAATTGTTCACAGCCTCAGGAATCATACTTGAAGAGTTACCACAAATCATTTAATCTGAATTGGTGACAACGCAATCTAATTTAATTGAAAGCAAAATACTGCGGATGCTCGACATCTGAAATAAAAGCAGAAAATGCTGCATGAACTGACCTGCTGAGTTTTTCCAGCATTTTTGTTTTTATAAACCTAATTTAATTAATAGTAAATATTTACAGCTACATGTTTTGTTACTTTGACTAACTTCCTGGGGGGAATTTTAACTCCCAAAAATTGATGGACTCGGGTCGGGTTGGACATTGCAGGAAGTGCTGGAAATGCTCACCAAGTCTGGCAGCATCTGTGGAGATGCAGAGTTGCTACCAATGACATGGCCAATATTTATCCTTCAATCAATATCACCAAACTATTACTTGACCATTTATTTCACTGCTTTTGGTGGGGACTTTACTGTGCACAATTGGCTGCCATATATCTCTACATTACAATATTGACTATATAATGAATGTAATTCATGGGTCATGAAGTTGTTTTGAGATATCCTGAGGACCTGAAGATCTTTAATTGTTGGCATTAACATTTTTCCAGCCGGTGTCAAATTTACAGTAATTATACAGTCCAAAGATGTGCTGGTTAGATGGATTAGACGCGCTAAAATGCCCCCTTAGGTCCAAAAAACTGTAGTTTCGGTGGAATAGTTATGGTAAATGCACGGGGTTACAAGGATAGGGTGGCAGAAAGAGGGGGGGGGGGGCCTTGGGTAATATGCTCTTCGGAGAGTCAATGCAGACCCGATGGGCTGAATGGCTTCTTACTGCACTGTCGGAATTTTATGATTCTATTCTACGACTCTATATTTCACCGATGCTGCTTGTCTGATTGACGATCACTTAAAGTAATATTTTTTCTTGCTCCTACCATTGGAAATGCATGTCGAATTGCACAGTTGGCATGTACAGGACCAAATCACAACATCACTGTACGTTAACAGTTAATGTTCATACCATTTTTCTTTTATTTGGCAATTCATGTCTTTTAGGTTGAACTAACTTTTTGTTTGCAGATTGGTCTGAAGACAGTGAATAATAAAAGGCACGGACTTGTAAAAGATTAATATTAGTGGTGGTTGATCATCCAATTAAGTATTAGTTGGGGAGAATGTGCAGATCATGTATCTTCTATAAAATGAATGCTTTCTTCACAAGTTGGAGATATTGTTTTGAATTTATGCATTCAATCAGAACACAATCTGTATGGCAGAATGAATTACAATCTGACTGGCTAATGCTGATGTACAGAGTAACCCAGTTAATCTTATACTGCCAACTGTGCCGATTTTAAATAGCATTTTCAAAATATTTAGTGGTCACTTGTTTTGAACAAAAATGAGAAATCTATTTTTCAAAACATTTTCAACAGCCGTGTGACGATCGTTGTATTTAATCACAATGTGAGGTGAAATCCCTGTTTCTAACAGTAGATTACTACAGTGTTGAAAATTTTACTTGCTCGTGTAATGTGCGTAACATTTTTAATGAATTATAAGTGCAGCAAACTGAGTGTTGCAGAGCTTAAAATGCTTCTCATTGTTCTATTCACAATTAGTAATAAAACTAAGAAGCACAAAAATATATACATTTGTTACCTGGTTACCGATTGACTTATCTTCCACATTTTCCTTTAGTTCTTCACATTTCTCCTGCAATAAATTCAGACTCTCTCTGATGTGGACAATGCTTTCTTGCATGATGTTAATCTTCTATAAATGGGTTGAAAAACAGAAGCAAATAGAAATGAAAAATATTCTAATTGCACCAATTAGATGATTACTGATGTGGAAATATAATATAGGTTATGAGATTCCTCTACAACATGTGCTGAAGTAAGGATGTGAAATTGGGTTCCATAGCACTGCTGATAACGGGCCTGCTATACTGGAAGTGTCAAAAGGTGTCCGATCATAACATCATAACTGGCTGATTTGACATTCGCTTCATGAATGTAGTCTATGCACTGAGCCCCTGTGCTAGTTACATAGAGCTGAACAGGTGGCGACAGGAATTGTTGACTCGATTCTGCATGACATATGGGGGCTATGTTTGAAGGTCTCTGGGTCTGAAACAAATGGAGCAAATGAGAGGACACTCTGCAAATACACAGAAGGAAGAGGGCTCTCTGCAGAGCGGCCTGCTCACATGTATTTTTTGAGACCAATTGTTTTCCCTGCACCTGACCAGGAGAAAGGCTTGAGGTGACCAAGTGCTGGCAGATGGGATTAGGTGGGAGTTCAAGTGTTTCTGATGTGTCAGTGCAGACTCAATGGGCCGAAGGGTCTCTTCTGAACTGTATGATACTTTGATTCTATGACTTAGCTTCCATAGAAGGAGATCATAGAACTTTCAACCCTCACTCGCACCAGTGTGATGTCAGCACTTTCAGTGCCTGAAAGTTCATTACAGCCAAATCTCTCCAAGTGGAGGTGGGCTACATTTCCAACATTTCCCATTAGATCATCCATTACTGCATCTGTGCGGTGATGAAGGCTGTCAATCCAAGGCGAGGTGAATACATTGTTTTCTCCCTTAGCAAAGAGAAGCAGGGTGACTGGCTATGTGGATTTGCCAGGATATTGAGATTCCCGATGGTGCAGGATACAATGTCTGCTTGTGAGTGGTTCTGGGAGATCCCAAATTAACAAGGAAAGGTACATGAACCACAAGGACTACCATTTCACCTGTGTGCCATCGGTGTACAGCCATGTATAAAGCATCATGTTAGTGAATGCCCACTATTCTGCAGACAGTCCCATTGCATCATTCTGAGGCAAACTGCCACTCCCATTGTCTTTGGGCCTCCATTCAGAACCACAGGTTGACTTCCGAGACACAAGGCTTACTCTCTGTACATGTAGCTTATGAACTCTTCCCCTATCAGCTGAAAAGGTAAAGACAATGTGCATATAATGAAAGCTATGGAGCCACTAAGAACATTGTGGGGGAATTTTCCGGCTGTTCTTGCCCCGCCGCCGCTGAAAGCGAGGACGGAGAATTTGACACTCAGCCAAATCTCCGCTCACTGCAGCAGGACCAGAGAATCCCGCCAATGTGAACAGCTGGAAAACTGTGGCCTATGGGGTGGACTAACATTGTGTGCACAAGCAATGCTTCCGAATCCCAGACCACTTGAGGGAAAGATCTCCAGTAACAGGCGAGGGAACGCATCAAAGTCCCTTGTGGCTGATAAAACCCCCACACCATATGGCCACTCCCACCAGGAATCCAGAGGCCACCTGAGGCAAAGGAGCCAGAAGCATGTAAACTGAACCCCTACACTCCACATAGGCTGTCCGAGATTGCCACTCAGGCTCCAGTTTCCATAAATTAGTTTCTTTGACCACTATGGATCTACCAGCCCCCACTACTACATGCTTCTGGGATGTCCCATGAGAGCAACACTTTGACTATAGTAATAGAATATAAACCACCCACAGAAACTTTATCAATAACATTTTTACCTTACAACACATCCAATTACACAAACAGGCATGGAGTAATGAAGATAGTGTATGATGACCCTGCCGATCTTTACTGCTGTCTTGTATTTTATGAGTCCTTTACTGCTCTAGGGACTGCTGATGCATGAGTGATAGGATGCGGTGCCAACAAATGGGTGCCGTACAATTTTTAGCCAATCAGCTCTGTAAATGCAAATTCCTTTATGCAATAACACATCATAGGTCAGGCCAATTTCTGATAATTTCCTATGCCCCAAACCATAAAGGGATCTGCTGAATAAGAAATCTGAGAAATACCTCATCAAATTGCCTCAAACTCTGCTAGCGGATTTTAAAAGACATTTCACTCTGAGTTGAAAGTATAATCAGGCACGGTGTACAGTGGATGGATGCAATCAATTTTCTACCTATACCAAGCTAAAAATACCTCTCTTGTTATGTAGAACCCTTGTCTTTGAGTTGTAAGATTGTGGGTTTGAGCTGGACTCTGATTGACACCTCAGTGAAAGTGCTACATTTTCAGAGGTACCAAGGAGAATTCTAACCTCAAAAAACAGGTGGGTTTGGGTCAGGTAGGAAGCAGAAAATTTAAAAATCTCAAAGCCAAACCTCACTGACCTCAAGTTCAGCACTTGCAGTTTTAACTGAGGCTGGATGGGGTTGGGCAACAAAGCATTCCCAGGAAGCAGGTAGCCCATTTAGATTTTTCAATTAGACTGCATACCTCAGATTCCACCCCCCTCTCCTGCCCCACCCCCACTCCCTCAATCATTATATTACCATCCACCCCTTGATCACTGACCATCTGGCTCTGCCTCAATCTGTCTCTGGCCTCCCATGATCATGCTGCAACCCTCCAAACCATACTGTGCCCAACTTCCAAACTTTGTGATGTCTACCCCAACTGCATGGCTAAGGCCCTTAACATGTCTATCCCAACACATGACCAAAGCAGGAAATTTCCTTGTGTCTTTGGCCTTTGCTGCAATATTCCCTCCCCAACAGGGAGCAAAGACTGTCAATCAGGCTGTCTTCTGGGACGGGATCCTCTTGCAAAAGGCAAGCACCACAGCAATCAGGGAAACCCCTGTCCAGAATTCCCACTCCCTGCTTGGCAATCCCATGCCTGAAAAAATAGGGGCTATTGGTTTTCAGCTGAAGGGGATGAACCAAAATTCCATCTGCTTTTTCAGGAGGATATAAAAGATTCTGTGGCACTATTTGAAGATGCGGTCTGACTAAAGCCTTTGTAGAATAAAGATGTAGTTCCTTTTGTTTTGACTGTCCCTGATCTGTTTATGTACACCTAATACCTCTGCCTCCAGTCCCATTCCAGACTTTCATCACATATAACAATACTTTCAAAGATAACATAATGGTTTCAATGGACCAACTTTAACCTCAACTCTAACAGAATGAGCTAATGGTTAACTTAGCACATCTCTATTGCAAAATCAGCTCCAATGTTGCAAAGCTTGAGAAGGATTCGACAGAGCAGTGGATGTAGCACTGAAACAATTGTTCTTTGTGTAAACCAGCTCACGAGTAGCTCTTAAAAGTCTTAGTTACGACTTTAAATTTCTGGCAGTTTAGGGCAGTGAACCTTCCCGATGTCAGTGAGTGTCAAATAAGCCAGCAATATTCAACTTCACAAAGAAAACTTGTAGTAAGGGCAGGCACTCAGGTGATCCGACTTTTGTGCTTTCCCTTCAGAGGGCCCCTGGAAATCCGTCCTATGAGCTAGGTTTCGATGCTACTGGAGGCAATGTTGTCAAATAAACATACTGTTTAACTATATACCTGAACAACCAAGTATGCAAATCAGTGGAATTCAGTACAAAAAGGGTTTGGAAATGTGAAGACACCAATGATTTTTGTTTTCATTTAATATTTGCAGTGCTCGTTTCCATTTTCAAGCTGTTATTATACCAGTATTGTTTTAAAGTTTATTTATTAATGTCACAAGTTGGCCTACATTAACACTGCAATGAAGTTACTATGAAAATCCCCTAGTCGCCACACTCCAGCGCCTGTTCGGGTAAACTGAGGGAGAACTTAGCATGGCCAATGTACCCAACCAGCACGTCTTTTGGACTGTGGGAGGAAACTGGAGCACCCGGAGGAAACCCATGCAGATACGGGGAGAATGTGCAGACTCCGCACACTCAATGACCCAAGCCAGAATTGAACTTGGCGCTGTGAGGTAGCAGAGCTAAAAGTAGTATATATATTTTTTGTCATACGCACCTTATCCAGAGCCTGGATTTCCTGTAAATTATGCACTTTTGCTTCATTTGGGTCTCCATTAATCAAACTTTTGCTTTGGGGAACTGAGGGTCTAATCTCCTCAAACTGTAAAAGAAAGGCACTGCAATCATTAAGAGAAAGTAATATCACTACAACATATCAAACTTGCACGGTTTGTGATTGTGGAAGAGTGTAGTGTAAGTATGTAAACCACACGGTCAGGTTGAGAATACAAAAGACACATTAGACTAAATATCTGATGGTATTGCATCCATTTACAGTCATAAAATGATACCTAAGGAGTATGCCTACCCAGGGTCTGCACTGGAAGCACACTGTCCACCATACTGGTAAAGGCTCCTGTATTGACTTGAAACAGGCAATAGGTCCTTTTCATGCGCAGTTGGAGGGCTAATGCCTGCTTTAGGCCCCCTTTCCAAAATGTGTTAGTAACTGACTGCAGTACAAGTAGTACATGCTTTACTCAGTGTTCTCAGGCACTTGGCAGCCATTACTTTCACAAGATCTTGTATGGGTCTGTTATAGACTAATTATTAGAAGTTGATTAGCATGAATAGTCAACAACAACTCCATTTTCATTGTATCATGCAACAAATAGGATGTTAGAGGATAAACTAGACACTAGAGGGGCCTTGACCATCCAGCTTGCCTTTTATATTAATGTAGATAAAATGATGCTTCAGCTGTTACGTTATTTATGTTTGTAGCAAAATACTTATTTTCCTATAATCCTAACCTGATAGAATCAAAGCACTTTACACAATGAATTTCCTCTTGGAGAATGGTGACTGTAAATGAAGTAGAGTTGCTGTCACCAGAACAAAGAGATTGTCGCCACAAGCCCCTGACACAAGTATAAATAGACTGCAGGTTTGGCACTAGAAACAGCCAAGATTGTCTTGTTGTCAAGAACTGAATGGCTCAACCTATCCATGCAGCCTTTGATACAATTTTATTGTTCTGTCCTTATTTGCCTGGACAGGCACTCCCCAGGCATGCATCATCTGTTATACAGTCGTGAAATATGACTTCAAAAGGAGTGTTAAGGCGGCACCAGCTGCTATAGAAACCTCTCATTACATAAATTGAATAGTTTCAACAGAATTCAATGCTTGAGCTTATATTACAGTATGCCTGCGGCATTGCGATGTATGTACAGTATCCTCAAACTCACTTTCCCTCTCACTCTTGCAATATTTGGTGCTTTATACAAGTCACTGCCTCCAATATCTGTGCCAGCCCTTTGTCCCTCTTCTGGTTGTCCATATTGAACATGGGCGGCATGGTGCCACAGTGGTTAGCATTGCTGCCTCACAACGCCAGGGACCCGGGTTAAATTCCAGCCTCAGGTCACTGTGTGTGTGGCGTTTGAACATTCTCCCCATGTCTGCAAGGATTTCCTCTGGGTGCTCCAGTTTCCTCCCACATTCCAAAGATGTGTGGGTTAGGTTGATTGGTAGTGCTAAATTGCACGTAGTGTCAGGGGGACTAGCAGGGTCAATATGTGGGGTTACAAGGATAGGGCCTGGGTGGGCTTGTTGTCGGTACAGGCTCGATGGGCAGAATGGTCTCCTTCTGCACTGTAGTGATTCTATGATTAATTCATGTCTCAATTCTCTGCTTCTCTCTTACTTCTTAATTTTTCTTCCTTAGCTATGCATTTTTTCTTTCTTGGTATCTGCACTTTGTCTCACTATTTCTTCACCCTCGCTGATTTATTTCTCTTTTCCTTTTCTCTGTTGCTGAATTAAAATGTTTAGTTGACAGGAAGACACCTGATCATCCAGAGAGATTAACAAGAGGAATTTGGGGAAAGACTCCCAGCCTTCCAAATGTGTCTCTGAGGCACATTTGAATGGAGGGTACTTGAGTGGAGCGAGTAAAATAAGTTCACTGACCATTTTAATTGGACAAATTAATGACAGCCCAACTCAAACATTAATTAGTTTTACCTTTTTCCAGTTCATTCACGAGAACTGGCTGTTGACCTGCTTTCTGATCTCTGCCAATGGCACCAGAACCAGCTGTTATAAAGGTTTTGAGCTAATTTATTATTTTTAATTTTAATTTTATTGCCTCAGTTCCATTTCGTATCTTCCTATAATG
This sequence comes from Mustelus asterias, assembly GCF_964213995.1. Lineage (NCBI taxonomy): Eukaryota > Metazoa > Chordata > Chondrichthyes > Carcharhiniformes > Triakidae > Mustelus > Mustelus asterias. The sequence goes on from NC_135801.1 coordinate 72,202,966, forward strand.
ATCTAATTGAGTTTGGATCCACAAGGATCACAGTGGGCTGCGAGGAAAGTGGAGTTAATGCCACAATCACATCTTACTGAATGGTGAAACAGGTTTAAGAGGCCAAATATGCTTCTCTTGCTCCTATTTTTTATATTCTTCATATGCTCTTACGGGATGTCACTGGATGAGAATGTGCAGGTGCTGGCCTACACCTCTCCAAACTACTCTGCTGTACATAATGCTTTATTGCACAAGGAGGTGGTAAGTAATACAGGGTCAGTCTCTGATAAACCAGTGCTTCCTAGTAAGAAAGTCAATACTGGACAGCAAGACAGATACAACCTTCTGTCAGTCCCAAACTGGACATAGTACAGACAGGACAGATAGGGTGGTGGGTGTTTCACCCCTGTTGAAAATTCAAATAGCACTTGCATCTAAACAGCATCCCTAACACAGTAACTATCTCAAGAAGCTTCTTAGAGGAAAAGTCAATGTAAGGCAAGAATAAGAGAATCATAGAATCCCCACAGTGCAGGAGGAGGCCATTCGGCCCATCAAATCTGCACTGCCGAAAGAGCATCTTACCCAGACCCACCCTTCCCTGCCCCCATAAGACTGCACATTTACCATGGCTAATCAACCAAATCTACACATCTTTGGACACTTTGGAACTATTTAGCATAGAAAGCCACTTAATCTGAACATCTTTAGACTGTGGGAGGAAACGAGGGCACCCAGAGGAAACCCACACAGACTAGGGGAGAATGCGCAAACTCCAGACAGGCAGTCACTCAAGGCTGGAATTGAACCCAGGTTTCTGGCGCTGTGAGGCAGCAGTGCCAACCCCTGTACCACCATGCTGTGCTTTTAGTGGTGAATTCCACCAGGACTCTCCCTAACATCCAGCAGAATTTCATGGGAAGATCTATGGAAAAAGCCTGGAGAAATGGGTTCAGTGTCACTGAAATCACGTTATCGGAGGTTCTGATCCACTTTTAATTTCTTGTTGAATAAGCATTCAGACAGAAAATTGGTGGTTGTCGAATTGAGGTTTATACATGGTAGATGCCTCCATGTCTAATGTGGCTGAGAGGATGTTTGTGGGCAAGAATGGAACTGTGGGACACATCCCAGGTGATGGCAAGGGTGAGAGCAGAGGGTATTACTTGCTGTATTATGCATTGTGACAGTTCAAGGACAAAGTGAATAAGGATAGTGCCATAAGGATAGTGATAAACTGCAGGGGAGAGATGTTAGGCTTCATGCTCTAATTAATGATACACTGAATATTAAAATAGCCATTTTTGTCTTAACTGAGTAAAACATCGCAAAACTTTGACCAATCATAAAGTCATAGAGTCATAGAGGTTATAGCATGGAAACAGGCCCTTTAGCTCAACTTGCCCATGCCACCCAGTTTTACCATTAAGCTAGTCCCAATTGCCCACGTTTGGCCCATATCTCTCTGTACCAATCTTACCCATGTAACTGTCTAAATTCTTTTTAAAAGACAAAATTGTACCCACCTCTACTAGCATCTATGGCAGCTATTTCCAGACACTCACCACCCTCTGTGTGAAATAATTGCCCCTCTGGACCCTTTTGTATCTCTCCCCTCTCACCTTAAACCTATGCCTTCTAGTTTTAGACTTCCCTACCTTTGGGAAAAGATGTTGACTATCTACCTTCTCATTGTTTTATAGACCTCTATAAAATCACCCCTAAACCTCCTACCCTCCAGGGAAAAAAGGCCCAGTCTATCCAGCCTCTCCTTATAACTCAAACCATCAAGTCCCAGTAGCATCCTAGTAAATCTTTTCTGCACGCTTTCTAGTTTAATAATATCCTTTCTATAATAGGGTGCCCAGAACTATACACAGCATTCCAAGTGTGGCCTTACCAATGTCTTCCACAACTTCAACAAGACATCCCAACTCCTGTATTCAATGTTCTGACCAATGAAACCAAGCATGCTGAATGCCTTCTTCCCCATCCTGTCCTCCTGTGACTCTACTTTCATAGAAACATAGAAACTAGAAGGAGGAGTAGGCAATTCAGTCCTTCAAGCCTGCTCCGCCATTCATTTTGATCATGGCCGATCATCGAATTCAATATCCTAATCTCCCCTTTCTCCCATATCCCTGATCCCTTTAGCCACAAGAGCTATATCTAATTTCTTCTGGACATCAGATAACGTTTTGTCCTCAACTACATTCTGTGGTAGTGAATTCCACACATTCACCACCTTCTGGGTGAAGAAATTTCTCCTCACTTCAGTTCTAAAAGGTTTACCCTTATCCTCAAACTATGACCCCTACTTCTGGATCCCCCCATGGGAATATTCTTTCTGAATCTACCCTGTCTAACCCTGTTAGAATTTTATAAGTTTCTATAAGATCCCCTCTCACTCTTCTAAACTCCAGTGAATATAATCCTAACCAACTTAGTCTCTTCTCATATGTTAGACCTGCCATCCCAGGAACCAGCCTGGTCAACCTTTGCTGTACTCCCTCCAATGCAAGGACATCCTTCCTCAGATAACAACACCAAAACTGCACACAATACTCCAGGTGTGGCCTCATCAATGCCCTATACAATTGCAGCAAAATATCCCTATACTCAAATCCTCTCACTATAAAGGCCAACATGTCATTTGCCTTTTTTACTGTCTGCTGTACCTGCGCACTTACTTTCAGCGACTGAAGCATGCAGACTCCAAGGTCTCATTGAGTATGCATCTCCCTCAATTTATACCCATTCAAGTAATAATCTGTCTTCCTATTATTGCTACCAAAGTGGATAACCTCACATTTATTTATACTGCATCTGCCCTGCAGATGCCCACACACTCAACCTGTCCAAATCATGCTGAAGCATCTCTGCATCCTCCTCACAGCTCACCCTCCCATCTTCTATAAATTTGGAGATAATACATTTAGTTCCCTCTTCCAAATCATGAATATATAATGTGAACAGTTGGGGTCCTAGCATAGATCCCTGCGGAACCCCACTAGTCACTGACTGTCAATCAGAAAAAGACTCATTTATGCCAACTCTTTGCTTCCTTTCTGCTAACCAGCTTTCTACCCATCTCAAGACATTACCTGCAATCCTATGTGCTTTAGCTTTATATAGTAGTCTGTTATGTGAGACCTTCTCAAAAGCCTTCCGGAAGTCTAAATAAACCACATTCACTGGTTCTCCTCGATCAACTCTACTAGTTACATCCTCAAAAAATTCCAATAGATTCGTCAAGCATTATTTCCCTTTGTAAATCCAAATGGACCTTGTCTGATTCAAGGAGCGATGAACCTGTACTCCTAGATCTCTTTGTTCTATAACTTTCCCCAATATCCCACCATTGACTGAGTAAGTCCTGCCCTGGTTCAATCTACCAAAATGCATCACCTCACATTTATCTAAATTAAACTCCATCTGCCATTCATGAGCCCACTGGCCAATTGATCAAGATCCCATTGCAATCCTAGATTAGCTTCTTCACTGTCCATTATGCCACCAATCTCGGTGTCATCTGTAAACTTACCCTCCATAACTTACTCTTCACAAATCCCTTCATAATACTTCAGTAAATCTCTTATGAATTCTCTGTCATCTTGAAACCCTTCTGAAAGTGGGGCATGCGAAATGGGAACACAATATTCCAATAGTAGCCTAAGCAACGATTTATATCTGAAATTGTTTGTAGAAATCACCTTCTTATACAGTTCCTCTAGTTTGGATTTCAGATTTGCATTTCCTTCCACTTTGTCCACTTCACTGTTAACTTGCTGGTCAAACTGTTGAATGGGGTCTAATGGACAGCAACATAAAAAGGAGCATATTTAGATTCTTTGAAAAAAATGTGACATGCTTTAAAGTAGCGAAAAAATCAATTATTCAGATTTCATAGTCCAAAGCAATGCAGTGGTAGCAACATTTTAAGAGTCAAAATCCCACCCGAGGCCAACAGAGAATGCCATTCTGTGAGCCTCGCCCGCCGGTAAAACTACGGCAGTCGTGTCTGCATGGGTTTCCTCCGGGTGCTCCGGTTCCTCCCACAGTCCAAACGTGTGCAGGTTTAGGTGGATTGGCCATCCTAAATTGCCCCTTAGTGTCCAGGGATGTGCAGGTTAAGAGGCTTAGCGGGGTAAATATGTGAGGTTACAAGGTTAGGGCATGGGTCGGTGCAGACTCGATGGGCCAAATGGCCTGTTTCTGCACTGTAGGGATTCTATTCTATGTACAGATAAAGGAGATGTCCTTCCCTTTCAGACATAGAAACCCAGATTTCTGCAAGATATGGCAGATTTTTTGATGTGTGGATGAGCAGGATGCAGGAGCTCAGACTTCTGGTCATATGCAAAGAGCAGGGTATTTGATACCTAAACAAAAGTAAATTAATCATCTGACATAGGGACTGTTGCTCAGTGCAGGGCTGTTCTAATGGTCAAAATAACTATGGGAACTTTGCTCTAAGATAAGTCAGGCATTTTATTTTTTAAGAAACCGAATCTGTTAGACACAGATAGTATCTGTGAAGAGAAAAATATAGTAGATGGGCTGAATTTAATGTTTTTGATGGTGGACCCATCCACTGACTGGAGAGCTGGTGGTAATCCTGCCACAGTCATTTGTAGCAGTCCTATCAGGAGTAAATCTCAGCCAGGCAGTTCACTGGCTGCTGTCAAGGTTCTTGTACCCTGACAGTTCCCACAGGAATTTCTCATGCAAGGTGGATGTCCCAACTCCCGAGCTGCCAGCCGATCTGAGGCTGGCAACTCTTCACTGCCGGCAGTCCAAGGCTAGTCAAGGAGGCAAGGTAGGGGGAAGAAGATTGGTGTAAAGTGAAAGGATTGTTTTCCTGCAGGTCCATCCCTTGTCACTGGCAAGTCCCTCCATTAGACGCAGTGTTCCTGAGAAGGAGTGACAGTCAGGCCATAGGCACGCCCACCAAGGTTTACCTGTCAGTTTGCACACATAACATCAGCCCATCTCCTAGTAATCGATCAGCAGTGGTGGAATGAACCCCTTACGTAGCCACTTAAAAACCACAATTGACTTTTGGGCAGAAAGGCCATTCTCGATCCTTTCTGCCTCGACTTAATTGAGAGGAGTCAGGTAGGTGATGGACTCGCTACCCGAGTTTTTCTGTCCTGTTATACAAGCAAATCCTCTTTCCTCCCTCAGAGCTACTGCCTCCCATCCCACTCCTGGGAGAGCATTAAATTCTGCTCAACGTTTCAGTCCATGAGCCTGAAACATTACGATTCTGGCTGACTTGCTGAGTGTTTCCAGCAGTTTGTGTTTTATTTAGATGTTCAGCATCCAGAGTACTTTGCTTTTATTTATTCATTTCAAAGCCATGACAGATATGTGACACTGAGACAATATATGATTTCAGTCGATGTCAGATATCAAAATCAAATGGTCTATCAGAAGGTTGGAAAAGTAGTGTTCAGACCTATTTATTTAAGTCTTCACCATGGTCAATCTCATCATTATCTGTTAGATCATCAAAGTAAAGATAGATCTAAGGTTGAGGTTCCCTGCTGCATACTGCCTTGATTATATGAGAGAAATAACCAGGTATCACAGAAAGTTAATCTTCTACATTGATTTGAGATTTTATTTTCTTGGTAGAAAAAAAGTTGTTCGCTGCATGCCAACTATTTTATGATTAGCTTCTTATATTTATTAACTTCCATGAGATCATCTTGTGAATTTAGAATCGAGTAGTTTTACCCAGAATGTAACAGTGTGGTATTTACTGCTCTTTGGAGGAGACTGAATGTGAACAGCAGACTTCCCACATGCTGTCTATCCAATGTGTTATACTGCCAGCTTATTAAAAATGCCTTTCTTCCGTGCTGCAAAATAAAACTGTTGGGAGGAATCCTAAACTGAAAAATGACTTATATCTAATATACAATTTTTGGATTAACTAATTTTTGGATTAACTATATGGTAGTCGTGATGTGAGGGAGGTTAGTATTGGTTAAATCAATCATATTGTGGCTTTATTTTACCTGTAGTATCATATTGCGTGATAGTAGTTAACTGACGCTCCATCACACAGTGCCCGCCCATTCAAACATGAAAATAGCAATATTTGTGAAAAAAAAGGATGGAGCAGGTGTCCAGATAGAAAAATGAAGTATAATTCAATAAAAAAAATGTATATGTCTTCAAAGAATGCAGTTATGCTTAAGCTACAGTTGTATGTAAATGCGACTGTAGTTACCATGGGGACGATTCTCCCAGCATGCTGTGCTGCTTGAGCAGTGCAACGGGCCGGGAGACGTCAGCAGAAGCCGTTTCGTGGGCTTCCCGCTGGACACCATGGCCTCCATGAGTCTCCCAGCCTAAGATTTCCAGAAATCGGTGCGGAGCTGATTACAACATGGAAATTGCGATTTCCATTTCATTAGCCAGCCCGGGATTGAAGTCTCTAGGCCCACTAGCGTCTCCCCCCCCCCCCCATGCGCCCCCCCTCCCCCCCCCCCACACCCCCCCCCCACCCCCCACCCCTGCCCCCCACCCCCGCTGGGAGCGGTTCACTACAGCGCGGTTTACTATCGCTCCCCACTAACGGGGAGCAGGCGGCTCGCCCCAGCTGGAGGGAAGAGAGACCATTAAGGATGAGGGTAAGGGGGGATGCCCCTTGGTCAGTGCCAGCCTGGCACCCTGGCACTGCCCAAGGGTCAAACTGGTACTGCCCAAGGGGCACCTTGGCATTCCCACCGGGCATTGGGCAGTGCCAAGCGGGTGGGGCCTATTGCGGTGGGGCTTATTGGGGGGGTGATCATTGGGGATGGGGGGGCTCCTGCTGCCACTCTGCAATCGGGATCGCAGGCAGAAAGAGGGAAGAGGTGATCGAGGCTGGCTATCTGGGTGGGGGGGTGGAGTGGGGGTCAGGCTGACAGGGGGTCAAGACTGTTTGGGGGACCCGGCCCGGGGGGGGGGGTCAGGGCAGTTTGGGGTGGGTGATCTCATGATCGGGGCTGGCCGGGTGGGTGGGTTGTTGGGGCTGACCGGGGAGGGTGGGGGGATATCAGGGCTTGCCCAGGAGGGTCCAGGAGGCTAGCAAATTGTGGGTGGGTGGGGGGTTCGCAAGGCCAGCGATGGGTGGGTGGAGAGGTTAGTAGGCCAGTGATGGGGGGTTGCAGGGCCGGCCAACGATCTGGAGGCCTGCAATGTGGGGGGGAGGGGGAGGAGTTGGTGGTGGTGGCGGGGGGCCCTGCGTCTCTGCTGATTACCGCCCTGACAGAGCGGCTCGTGCGCAGCGACCCGCTCAGCGCTATGCTGCCGGCCTCTTGAGTGGGAATAGGCCCAGCTGCCTGGTTTTCAGAGGGAATCTCGTTAGGGCACTCTGTGATGCACAGAGTGTCGGAGATTCATTTTGGAAATCACGTTTAAAAAAAAGTGGGAATGACTCCCATTTTCCCGCAAATTGGAGACTTCACATTTTTTTGGGAGAATCCCAGCCCATGTCTCGCAAACTTAATTTATTAGCAGCATGGTGCTGTTTTACTCTTTTGAAGTAGATGGGTTTCTAATTCATTGAGTTTTTACAGACATCAATCTTCAATCTGTCATCTTGTAATTTAACCTTCACTTTGACGTGATTATTTTCTGTGTTGCATAAAAGACTCTTTGCCTTGTCTAAGAAGTTCATAAAGCTCTATTGACTGATCCAGTACACAGGAACAAGAGGACTCTTCTAGTGAATGTGGCTCTCAGATATCTCCCTGCTCATACCTGGCACACCCTGAGTTCTGTGGGAGCTACAGAAAGCTAATCCCACTCGATTCCCAGCCTCTGCTCTCTGATCAAGCAACAGAGTTAAAATTACAGCTTTTCTGCACCAAACTCTCAGAAGAATGTAGAAAAAAAAGCCAAATTACCTGCAATGTTTTTTTATTTAGGTCCGTAATCAGAATCAATCAGACTTTTCTTATTTGCCTGATAAGAATCCAATAGCAGCATTTTGCTGATAAATCAATTGTCACTTAATGAGACATCATCACTATTGAAGCTACATTCATTCCTATCTTTTGCCAAAGCCACTAATCCCGGTTAGCAACTGCCACATAGAGCTGGCCCCAAGAGCTGCTGGCACTCCGCATGGGTGGCACGGTGGCACAGTAGTTGGCACTGCTGCTTCACAGGGCCAGGAACCCAGGTTCAGTTCCGGCCTCGGGTCACTGTGTGGAGTTTGCATGTCTGCATGGGTTTCCTCCAGTTGCTCCAGTTTCCTCCCACACTCCAAAGATGTGCAGGTTAGGTTGATTAGCCATGTTAAATTAACCCTAGTTTTTTGGGGGGGAATAGCAGGGTAAATATGTGGGGTTAAGGGGATAGGGTGGGATTGTAGTCAGTGCAGTACCGATGGGCCAAATGGCCTCCTTCTGTACTGTAGTGATTCTATGATTCTATTCTATGATTCTAGCGACACCACTAGCAGTGGCCACTGTAGCCCCAGAGAGAACTGACTGGGCATCCTCAAAGTAGGGTAGGGAAAGGCAAGGGCCAGGTAGCCAGACCTCAGTGACCAAGGTGCGGGAGAGAACTGGGCTGCTGAGTGCTGCCAATACCTTTGCCAGTAAGGTGGTTACTCGCATTGGAGGCTTCCTCTGGCCATGGAGTGTCCATGCAAGAAGACACTCCCACCCCCAGAATCATTGCAAAGCCACTAGCTGCCCTGGCAAAGTTGGGGCCTCCCATGTGGGCAAAGTGTCCAAAGCGGCAAGAAGTTGCTCTTGGTCGGCCAATTAAGTGGTTTAATTGGCCTTTCAGTGGCTGTCTGAACTGCTGCCTTTCCCATCACTGTCAATATTGCTTTGCAGCAGGTAGACATCAGACAGCTCTCCCCTGCCACCCCCAACCTGAGACCTGCCTCACCATTTTGGCAAATTTCTGTACACCCAGCCTGTCTCCAGAGCACCTGGAAAATGCCAGCCACGATGTTTGTGCCCTTTGCCTTCAAGGCAGAATGGAAGCAGCTGGCCCGGCAGTTAACACCCAGACTGTCAGTCCAACATGGCAGCAACTCAATGACTTCATCCAGGTGGTGAAGATAAGTGAATGCATCTACGCTTCACATCTCAAACCCAGGACACGCCACACACTCACACTGCTTAATGCAGCACACCTTCATCATTCACCCAGCAACACACTCATTCTTATCCAGCCTCACTAGCTGTAAACACACCACACTTCCACAAATCTACAGCTAATCAGCTGTGGTAGGCACATTTCTCCACAGTCACCGACATTCTCCTCTCTCTTGCAGGGTAAGGTGACCCATATCAGGAGGACAAGCCAGAGGACCAGCTGAGGACCAGTTGAGGATCAACATGCCTGCATCCCCTCAGTGCCATGGAGAAAATGATGCGACAAATGATTCGGACGGATGCCATTGAGCCAACAGCAGCTGGCGCCTCTGGGGGCATAGAGGTTGATGCTACATTGCTGCCTTAAGCACCTTCTCCGCTCACTCCTCACCCTCACCCTGAAAAGTGCCACAAAATTGAAGCTGCAAATAATGTGGCCGTAAAACTCCACCAACCTGTTTCCTCACCCCAATCCTCCACTTCTACTTTTGTGCTTTCAGGAAACCAAGAATCAGTTTCTCAAAACCATGAGGAAGAGGAAGAACAAACCCACGCGAGCAAAGAGGAGCGACCATCACCAACACTTGAATTGAAAGCTAGTCTCAGTAATGGTGACCATGGAACTATCATTGTTTGCTGTTTAAAAATTCCTTTGGTTCACTGATGCCCTGGAGAGAAGGAAATCCGCCACCTTTGCCTGGTCTCGATGTGATTCCAGACCCACATAAATGTGGTGGACTCATAACTGTCTTTTGAACTGGCTCAGCAAGGGAACACTCAGTTCAAAGGAAATGGGGTGGGAAACACATTTTCCAGCATGGAAGAATAAAGGAACGATCCCGGCACAGACACAATGGGCCAAAGGGCCTCTCTCTGTGTTGTATGACTCCACGTTCCTCCAAAAAGTGGGGGTAGACCTCCATATATGAAACAGCAAAACATTTCTAGTCCAAAATCTCCAGTCTCTTCCAAATTTCCAAACAAAAGGTTACCGTTATTTTTTAATAACCCAATGTTATTGCTGTAAGTAGAATGAAGACTCCTGTTTGAAGCTCAGTCTTTCATTATATCGCCCAAATCAATAACAAAAAAATCCCTGACAAAGTACATTTCATCACCTCAACACACATTTGTGATAAAAGTTTGAACAATAGTTGTGAATGTTCTACACTCTCCATAACAATTGCTTCCCAAATGAATTTAAAGTTTATTTATTAGTCACAAGTAGACTTACATTAACACTGCAATGAAGTTACTGTGAAAATCCTCTATTTGCCACACTCCGGCGCCTGTTTGGATACACTGAGGGAGAATTTAGCATGGCCAATGCACCTAACCAGCACATCTTTCGGACTGTGGGAGGAAACCGGAGTATCTGGAGGAAACCCATGCAGACACGGGGAGAATGTACAGACTCTGCACAGACAGTGATTGACCCAAGCTGAGAATTGAACCCAGGTCCCTGGCGCTGTGAGGTAGCAGTGCTAACCACTGTGCCACCGTGCCGTCCCACAAATCCAAATTAGCACAAATCCAAATGAATAACTTATTAATAATAAACAAAGAAGGCAATGAAATAGCTAAACCTTATGAAACACAGATATCTAGAAAGTAAAAGTATAACCTAGACTAGCATCTGTAAGCTTAAGGATGGGATTTTCCGGCCCCACTGCAGTGTGTTTTCTGAGAGTGGATGTGGCTCACCTTTGACCTCTGGCAGGAGAAGTCCAGGATGTTTTGCGTGGCTCTCCCGTCCCACTGCCGGAGTACCCACCACAGGGTGGGGGGTGTCACCTTCAGCAAGAGCGGAAGATTCAGCTGATGGGAATGGCTGGAAAATCCTGCTCTAAGTGTTTAGAAATACCATGGTATGTATATGGAAAGTTTACGGGCTTAGATGCTTGCCACATTACCATTGCCTGCGAAGGCTTTACTGACACAACACTACTGTCCAGTTCTTCTGGGATCCGCTGGCCTTCCACTCCCTCCCAAACAGGCCGTGGAGTTTTTCCCGTCTAACCCAGCAAGTGGAGTAGAGTTAGAAGAAGAAGACAACACACCCTCTTACTACAGCACTAACTGTCGCATTCAGGTAAGCTTAAAGGTCCCCTCTTTGAGTATTAGTTATGAATGAATGAGTGGGTAGGTGAGTGAGGTGGGTGAGATGGTGAGGTCAGGAGATGGGTAAGTGGATGAGTAAATAGTTGGTAATTTGTGGGGGGAGGTGTGAAGGTGGTCAAGGATGTGCTGGATCGCCAGGGGAAGTCGGGTAGGGAGGTAGCTGGGGTGATAAGTCGAGTCAGGTCAGTCGTCGGTGGCTGAGGGGGATGCGTTCAGGTTAGGGGGTAGTCAGGTGATCAGGAGTGTATGGTCGGGTGGGCGAGGAGGTTAGTCAGGTAATAGTGAGGCTAGTCAGGGGGTAGTTGGGTCGGTTATGTGAGCAGTCAGGTGCTTGGGGGGGTAGTCAGGTAGTGGTTGGGGTGATCAGTGTTAGTTTGGTTGGGTCAGGGTAGGGGGTAATTAGTTGGGTCAAGGATTGTTGGGTCAGGTTGGTGGGTAGTTCTATCAGATTGGTGGGTGATCAGGTCAGGGGAGTAGTTTGGTGGTCAGGGAGATAGTCAGCTGGTCATGGGGAGATAGTTGGCAGGAGAATATGATGGGTGGGCGAGGAGGTTAGTTGTGGAGTTCCCAGCTGTTAGACCAGGTATTAATACCTCCAGGCAAATTCCATGGCTCTCGTCTGAGTCTGTGAACTGAGTTCAGGGTCAGAGACATTGTGGAGGATCCCAAGCAGCAGGGATTTAGCCCTCGGCGGCACGGTGGCACAGTGGGTAGCACTGCTGCCTCACAGCTCCAAGGACATGAGTTCAATTCCCGGCTTGGTCACTGTCAGTGTGGAGGCTGCACGTTCTCCCCGAGTCTGCATGGGTTTCCTCCGAGTGCTCTGGTTTCCTCCCACAGTCCGAAAGGTGCATTAGTTAGGTGCATTGGCCATGCTAAATTCTCCCTCAGTGTACCCTAACAGGTGCCGGAGTGTGGCTACTAGGGGATTTTCACAGTAACTTCATTGCAGTGTTAAGGTAAGCTTACTTGTGACAATAATAACTAAACATTGAAAGTTTAAACTTTCTAGGAAATTCCCATGTTTGTCTGCATGTCAGCACTTCCACAGGATCCTGTCATGCATCTCTTTTTAACTGTTTAGTATTAAAAGTTCAGAGCTCAGCTTCACACTGTGGGTGGTAAAATAGCAGAAAAGGTCAAAGCTCATAGGGATCACTTTGAAATCCACTGCTTGAGCAATCACCCAACAGAGCAAATCCTCCTCCATTGCTGAACCCACCCGTTCAAAGCAAGGGTTTGAAATCTGGGTGGATTCCATAATGGGTGGAGCATCCACTCTGCAAATTGACATTGAAAATGACCCACCACATCTGTCTGCCGGCCTCAGGCTGCAAAAAAAAATCAAAAACACATCTTCGGCAGAGTCACAAAAATGTCAATGAAACATGATCACATTATTCCCTGTTAAAGAATGCACTGGTAATATTTAAAAGAAAGGTTTTACTCTTGTACTCATTAAGTTTCCATGACATTATTAAACTGTAACTCCATTCCCATTTCTACCCAGAAAGGGAAACAATAGCTGATCAAATGATCTATTACATTTCCATAAACAATACAGTTAAATAGTAAGCAAATAATAAAAAATGTCAGGGGCCATTTTGAGCCTGCATTCTCCGTCTGCGGGAATGGCGGTGTGTGCGCAAAATCCGGAGAGACTTGGAAAACGTGATTTACGCTGGCAAGTTTCCGAGTTCCAATCTTCCAGCCTCCTCGGTGGCAGAGTAGTGAGAAACATACCGTGGGACCCAGGAAGCTCATGCATGCAGTTGGCGAGCACTCTCTCTAGGACTTCCCCCTTCACCGGATATTCAGCGGGCGTTGGCGTGATGTCACGCCAGCGCCATTTACAGCAGGTTTAGATAAGCACAAACCTGGCGCCTTCACCTTCGAGGGGGATTTAGGAAGTGAGCGCTCAGGCAGCCAGCACCCTCCAGGATGTCCCCTGCTCTGGGGACACCAGAGGGGACTGGGGGCAGAGATAAATTCAACTTGGGGTGAGGGTCACTGAATCGCCATTTTGGGAGAGGGGTCAGGAAAGGTCACTTGCAGGCCTTACCTTCCCTTTATGTCCCTTGCTCTAAAGGGGTTGTGAAGGTTCATATGCAGGCAGCGCTTTCTGTATCCTCCATCCTGGGCTCCTGTCCATATCACAGCTGAGGGAGTGCCCTTCCTTAGCGGAGGCTGGCAAGAGGGTGCCCTCCATGAATGCATTGGACATGCTACTTGCCCGCCTCAGACAATTCAGTTGTTCCTCGCCTGCCACAAGAGGAAGATATCTAGCTGAACAGACACCACAGCCTACCCTTACAAGTGGTTATACCAATAAATGTTGTGCAGCCAAACAGCACAGCCATTTAGTGGAGGCCACCTTTTAATCCTTTGCAAGTTTATGTCCCAAGCATTGAGCTGGCATTCTCAGTCAGTCTGCAACACCATACAGACAACACAGATGTGCCCCCTATGCAAGGCGTGATGGTGATGTCTATCATCACGCAACCCAATCGCGGTCATGACGGGGTGCATTGGTGACGTCCCCCATCAGGGTGCAAACACTGGTCACATGCAGCCACTCGACTGCCCTTTAACATGACGCCAGGTTTCTCTGGGGGGAGCTTGGGGAATGCGGACGTTTGGTGCCACTGAGACCATGGTGGGTCCACACGCTGCATCCTGCAGGAGTTGACAGAGACCAATGTGGAGATGTGGATAGTGTCTGAGTGGAGGGTGTGAGGGATGGCGTTGAGGCACCTAGTGAGTGTGCTATGACTGGATGATAGTCCCAGTGAAATTAAGGGATGAGGGTCAGGCCTCTCTCAAGAACCCTTATAGCTCACGGTGGTCTTCTTTACGATGCATGGTCTGGAGGATCATGGAGCCTGTCGAGTTGACTATCTTACCTATTGCCATAGAGCAGTGGCAGAGAAACCCATGTGCCATGGCACCTGACCAGGACCAGTACCCTGTGGAAGAGGGAGAGGCTAGGCCTGTCGATGGTCTGGGAGTGCCACCACAAATGCATGAGCCTCATAGGTACCGGCCAAGGGTATTCCGATGTCAGTCCTTGTACCTGCAAATGTCAGAGATTCAGTGCATTTGAAGGCTGCATCCCAGGGGATGGTGGACCACCTCTGCCAGGCCCTGCAGGAGCTGGCTGCACATGGAATGAGAGGACACCCACTGCCTGTGACCCTTAAACTCACAGCTGCTCTGAATTTCTATGCGAGGGGCTCATTTCAGAGCAGCACGGGTGACCTGTGTGGCATCTCTCAGTCAGCCACACACAAATGTATCCGGGAACTTACAGATGCCTTTTATATGAAGGCTCACCTGTGTATTAACTTGGATCGGGACCAGGTGAGCCAGGAAGTCTTTATCCTGGAATTGGGATTTCGCCTCTGCTCCACTCCTTCCAGCAGTTTGGTCCGGGCCCTTCCAAAAAGTGAGGTGTCAATTTCTTAGCTGCCATCCCCTGCAGTCGTTCTGGAACAAGTGCTGGGGAGCCGTTTATAAATGGGGCGGGATGAATCAGAGGGAAAATGCTGCAAGTGCGGCGTGATTCTCGTGGACATAAAAATTATTACTAATGAGGCATAAGATTCAGCGTGAATCACTCTGTTTTCTGGCTGGAACCAACACTCTGCCATTTTTTAGTAAGATTTTGCTCATCTAAAAAATATTAGATTCTCTGAAAGCAGGCAAAGTATCTCACCGAGGTAATTTATACTCAAAAGTCTCACAATAAGTGAACAATTACACCGGTGAAGCTTTAACTGAAATATTAAACAAATCTTTATAAACTTTGGAAAGTTTCATGAGGATTTCAAAGCAGTTAGTAAAACATCATTATTAAAAAGAGGCCTGAGAGGAGACTAGAAGTTTTGGATCTTGAGAAAAGATTCATGAGAACGGTTCCTGGTATGAGGAGCTTCAGTTATGAAGATTGGAGAAGTTAGGACTGTTTTCCTTAAAGAAAACAAGGCTGAGCAGAGATTTGTTTGAGGTATTCAAAATCTTGAGGAATAGGTAAGATACGGGGTAGATAGGGAGAAACTATTCCCAATGGCTAAAGGATCAAGAATGAGAGGACACGGATTAAAAGTAATTGGGTAAAGAAATAGAAGTGACATGATGAAAAACGTTTTCATACAGCGAATGGTTAGGTTCTGGAGTGCGCAGCCTGGGAGTGTGATGAAGGCAGCTTTCAACTGAAGCATTCACAAGGGAATTAGTCCATTATCTGAAAAAGAAGAATGCATGCACAAAACAAATTGCTCATTTGGAGTGCTGGTGCAGACATGATGGGCCAAATGGCCTCCTTCTGTGCTGTAACAATTCTGAGATTCTGAGATCTAATGAGAAAACTGAAAAATAAACAATGTATTCAGGCAGGAAAGGTCAAGTTTTAATAACTTTCGATATGCTACTAACATGGTGGGCGGTTGCTGCAGTTAATTATACACTTGGATCTTCAGACAGATTTTTACAAGTTGCAATTAATGTATATATTTACGTATATGGCAAGCCTGATAATAAATCTCTTCTTTCTAGGTAGAAATCTGATCTTGTATAAAGTGAAGAGTTGTACAGAGTGGAGGGTGAGTACTATGCTCACCCAGTGTATTTGTAACTTCGGACCTGTTCCAGATAGACCAAGTTTAACTGTTTACGGATGGGATAAATCTTTCATTTTGTGTGTAAATGTGGCTAAATGGCTAAAAGAAGAAATCATAGAATGGAAATTAAGGCTTTGCAACGCATAGTAAACTGTCTTAAAAACAGGCAACAGTATCATAAATTTTAAGTTACAAAGAGATTATGGTGGGAATTTTCCTGCCCCAACCACCATGGGAATCGTAGCGGGCGGGACAGGACCATGCACCTTTTCTGGAAACTTCCATGAGGATTTCAAAGCAGTTAGAATAACATCATTATTAAAAAAAGGCCTGAGAGGTAGCTAGAAGTTTTGGATCTTGAGGAAAGATTCATGAGGACAGTTCCTGGGATGAGGTGCTTCAGTTATGAATATTGGAGAAGTTAGGATTGTTTTCCTTGGAGGAAGAAGGCTGAGCAGAGATTTGTCCCGCCCTATGAGTGGGATATCATATGGATCCATCTTGAGATACTTTTTGTTTCTAATATGACAGCAGATCCCCATGGTGGGCCAGATGAAATGCTGTTTTATAGCAATAGGAAATTATGCAAAGTAGGGCTGGCCAAAATCCTCCTTCCATTATGGCATCAGATTGCGTTTCAAGAACCAAGGTAAATTTAAAATGGAGCACAGTGAGAATAAGAGAATGGTTATTATTTCCGGTTGTCACCTGAGGCAACTTAAATCATTTTAATAAAAGTGTCAAAAAGCAAACATAATTGGTAAAAAATACTATGGGCTTTTGCCTCCTGGAGAAGAGGTGACTAGGTTTTGTCAAAATTGAGTTTGTTTTTATTGGAGGAGCAAAAACGTTGAGGTGATACAATTGGACCTCTCAAGATTATTAAGCGAACTGACAAAATTGTTTAAAGCATTCAAATACAAATTAAAACTGAGCAGGAAGGGAGGTCAAGTGAAACTTTTTTTTTTAATCAAAAGGTAATAAGAGTTGCAAAATAGGTTACAAAGGAGGTCACTGAAGTGGATCGATTAGCGATTCAAATGGCAATTGCATGCTTTTTTTGTGGAAAGATGAGAGATTGAATGATATGGTGAACATAGAGTAAGTGGGAATGAAAAGGTGATGGGTTTGTATGAGCTTATGTTTATAAGAATTCATATAACAGAATAACTAAATCATACAAGAGGTCATTCATCCCACTGCATCTGTGCCAAATCCTTGAAAGAGCCATTGGTCCCAGACCCAGCTCTTCGGTAAATGTGTGGGGTACAAAGTTTTAAGCATTCAATGTTGGATTTTGTTTCATGTCATAGGAACCTAACACTTGGTGCAGGGGGAATTGCATGGATTTGTCATTTGCAAATACTGTTTGAATGAATGCTGAATTGAGGTATATGAAATATTAAGGATTTTCTAGCCAAAGGTAGGAGGTCAACTTTTATACAAGATCGACTATTACTCGAGTTTATAAGTTACTTCTAACTTGTGCAGATAAATGAATATTCAACATCTATGCCTGACTAAAACTCAAATCAATCTTTAAAACATTCTGATTCATAGTCCAATTTTATTCAGAACAAGAATGGGATAGGGCGGGGGAGAGGGCCTGGGTAAGATATCTCTGTCAGAGACTCAGTGCAGACTTGATGGGCTGAATGGCCTCCTTCTGCACTGTAAGGATTCTATGATTCTATCATTATTTCCCTATAGCCATTTCCAAGTATATATCCAATTCCAATATCTAATTATGTTTAATTCCCAGACAGGAGAATTAAAAAGAGAATAAGTTTTCAAATTAGTCTTGTTCTGAGTAAAATTGGACTTTGAATCAGAATGTTTTAAAGATTGATTTGAAATTTAGTCAGGCATAGATGTTGAAGATTCATTTATCTGCACAAGTTAGAAGTAACTTATAAACTCGAGTAATTGTCGATCTTGTATAAAAGTTGACCTCCTACCTTTGGCTAAAAAATCCTTAATATTTCATATACCTCAATTCAGCATTCATTCAAACAGTATTTGCAAATGACAAATCCATGCAATTCCCCCTGCACCAAGTGTTAGGTTCCTATGACGTGAAACTAAATCCACCATTGTATGCTCAAAACTTTGTCCTTATTGCTATTTTTCTTTACAAAATGGACTTTCTGTTGAACCTAAAAAGATGGCTGCCATGTCACACGATCCCTTTATCTGGGACCAAGTCCCCGAAGTTACAAAAAAAAATCTGCTCTCAGTGTCTGGGATCCCACACATTGTACAGGCTCCTTGTGATCACAAAAGACCAGGAGACTCATGCATCAGAACTTGCTATGACGACAGTTTAGTTTATTTATTAGTGTCACAAGTAGGCGTGCATTAACACTTCAATGAAGTTACTGTGAAAATCCCTTAGTCGCCACACTCCAGCGCCTGTTCGAATACACTGAGGGGCTAGCATGGCCAAAGCACCTAACCAGCACACCTTTTGGTCTATGGGTGGAAACCGGAGCCCCGGAGGAAACCCATGCAGACACGGGGAGAACGTGCAGACTTCACGCACACAGTGACCCAAGTCGGGAATCGAACCCGGGTCCCTGGCGCTGTGAAACAGCAGTGCTAACCATTATGCCACCGTGCTGCCTAACAGACTCATTTCACACCTGGGATTGTTCACACCCATTTATTAAGGGAATCAAAGGAACGTCATCTGCATCTGATAAGCTCACCTTGCCAGCAGAATCAGTAGGTGTCTGCCTAGACCCACAGTAGGTTTACCCAACATAAAACCCTCTATATGGATGGTAAGTCTTTCAACAACTAATGACTGGGACATTATCAGTCCTGAACTCAAAGTCAGTTCCAGATATTGGATAAACATCCTTTTTGAAGTCATTGTGGAGAAAGAAGGTCATTCGATTAAAATGACCATTTGGGAACTGGGAAATCCTCGGACTGCTGTTTTAGCATCAACCAGACAAAACTCCAGCAATCTGGCTGAGTAAGCAAACAGTTAGGGCCTGTCAACTCTACGAAGCCTGCTTGATTTCAACAGTCTCTGATCAATGTCTGCCGATTGGTCTAAATACAGAAAGCCCATCATGTTGCAGCATCATTTGTTTCAAAAATTTACACCTTTTTATTCCAACTAGAAACTCATCAGAACTGAACCCTGCCACAAAGGAAACTCCCTCTGGACTCTAACTTCTCAGACTCTGAAACTCACATGAACTAACATTAATTTCTATGGCTCTTGTAATATAAAAATCTTTTTTTCCATCCCCTCCCCCCTTTACCATATGTATCTGTGTGTGTGTGTGTCAGTGTGTGTGTGTCTGTGTGTGTCAGTGTGTGTGTGTATCGGTGTGTGTGTGTGTCTGTGTGTGTGTGTGTGTGTCAGTGTGTGTGTGTGTGTGTCAGGGTGTGTATGTGTGTGTCTATGTGTGTGTGTGTGCCAGTGTGTGTGTCTGTGCGTGTGTGTGTGTGTGTCAGTGTGTCTGTGTGTGTGTGTCAGTGTGTGTGTGTGTCAGTGTGTGTGTGTCAGTGTGTGTGTGTGTGTCTGTGTGTCAGTGTGTGTGTGTGTCTGTGTGTGTGTGTGTCTGTGTGTGTGTGTGTGTGTGTGAGATGTTGTGAACACTCCTCCTCTGGGTTTTCTTTGAATGTGAAATAAAGTAACCTTCTGAGTGAATCATAAAGTATGTGTTTGCTGCGAATTATTAATAAATTGGATCACACAAACTGAGGGATTGGGAAACCACGCTACTGCATCCTTTAAAAGTAATTCAAAGACACCTTCTGCTTTCAGACAGGTTCTAAGAGGAAATAGGTACAGTTTACCCTTCTCTCTCTCCATAACAAGGGCTCAGAGCCCAATGATGGGACCCTTCCCTTTTCTTTCCTTCCCCTGACCCTGAGCAGCATTGAAACTGATGCACCATCAATTACGAGGACTCCAGCCAGTGAGTGAAAATAACAGGCTTTTAATCGCAAAGAACTGGAACACACCCTTGTAGCTAACCTGGCCCAGACTGAGGCAGGGGGGAGGAACCATCACCTTTATACCTCGTTCAGGTGGAAAGGGAGGAGTCTCAGGTAGAAAGGGAGGAGTCTCGGGCCAGGTGCAGCAGGGTGTGTGTCCAGGCATACAACATGTAATTACAGTGGGTCACCACATTCACCCCCTCTTTAAAAAAAGAGTCCGGCGGGGGTGAGATGGGTGGAACAATATATACAGAGGCATGAATATATATATACAAGAGTCACGAAGCTGAAGTAAGACGTCGACCCCTCACAGGTTCAGCCTGTCGGGCGGTTTGATCCGTCGCTGCGACCGCCGTAGTGCTGATTGAGGTGTTGTTTCAGATGGCAGGGTGAAACCGCTTGAGTCCGTCGTCGTCCCTTCTGGTCGGGTACTGTGCGGTGACTCCGGGGGCTCAGGCGAGCTGCATACCGGGGACAAAGAAGTAAGCGGACCTGGTGCTACCTGAGCAACATAGGGGTCTAGGCATGTGGGATGGGAGGTCATAGTGGGCTCCGGGGCACCCGCAGGCGCCAGGTCCCAGATAGAGACCGTGTCCTCCCGCCCATCGGGGTACACCACATAGGCATATTGGGGGTTGGCGTGGAGGAGCTGGACCTTTTCGACCAGGGGGTCCGACTAATGGGGCCGCCCATGCCTCCAGAGCAGAACAGGGCCTGGGTACGTCAGCCACGATGGTAGTGAGATTCCAGAGGAGGACTTCCTAGGGAGAGCAAACATCCGCTCATGGGGGGTGGCATTGGTAGCCGTACACAGGAGGGACCTAATTGAGTGCAGTGCATCAGGGAGGACTTCTTGCCAGCGGGTGACTGGAAGGCCTTTAGACCGTAGCGCTAGTAAAACGGCCTTCCAGACTGTCGCATTCTCCCTCTCTACCTGTCCATTTCCCCTGGGGTTGTAGCTGGTAGTCCTACTCGAGGCTATGCCTTTAGAGAGCAGGTACTGACGCAGCTCATCACTCATGAAGGAGGATCCCCGGTCACTATGGATGTAGCTAGGGAAACTGAACAGGGTGAAGAGGCTGTGCAGGGCCCTGACGACCATGGCTGAAGTCATATCCGAGCAGGGAATGGCAAAAGGGAATCGAGAGTATTCATCTATAACGTTGAGGAAATAGATGTTGCGGTCAGAAGAGGGGAGGGGCCCTTTGAAATCAATGCTGAGGCGTTCAAAGGGGCAGGTGGCTTTTATGAGGTGTGCCCTGTCCGGACGATAGAAGTGCGGCTTACACTCCGCGCAGACCGGGCAGTGTCTGGTTATAGACCGGATGTCCTCAACAGAATAGGGCAGGTTATGGACCTTAATAAAATGGTAGAGCCTGGTGACCCCCGGGTGACAGAGGTCATTGTGGAGAGCCTGTAGCTGGTTCACTTGTGCGCTGGCACATGTTCCGTGAGACAGAGCGTCCGGAGGCTCATTGAGCTTCCCGGGCCGGTATAAGATATCATAATTGTAGGTGGAGAGCTCAATCCTCCACCTCAGTATCTTATCGTTCTTAATCTTGCCCCTCTGCACGTTGTTGATAAAAGCCGGATCAAACTGCCCGACATAAAAGCCACCGAACGTTGGTCCGTGCGCAAAGTGAACCGTCGGCAAGCTAAGCAGTGGCGCCAGTGTCGCACTGCTTCGACGATGACCTGAGCCTCCTTCTCGACAGAGGAGTGTCGAATTTCCGAGCCTTGGAGGGTTCGTGAGAAGAAGGCCACAGGTCTGCCCGCCTGGTTAAGGGTGGCGGCCAGGGCGAAGTCAGACGCATCACTCTCCACCTGGAAGGGGATTGACTCATCCACAGCATGCATCGTGGCCTTCGCGATGTCCGCTTTGATGCGGTCAAAGGCCAAATGGGCCTCTCCCGACAGGGGAAAAAGGGTGGATTTGATAAGCGGACGGGCCTTATCCGCGTAATTAGGGACCCACTGGGCGTAGTAGGAGAAGAAGCCCAGGCATCTCCTCAGTGCTTTGAGATTGGTGGGAAGGGGAAGTTCCATGAAGGGGCGCATGCGGTCAGGATCGGGGCCGATGACCCCGTTCTCCACTACATACCCCAGGATGGCGAGGCGGTGAGTGCGGAAGACACACTTTTCCTTATTGTAGGTCAGGTTTAGGAGAGCGGCCGTGTGAAGGAATTTATTGAGGTTTGGTCGTGGTCCTGCTGATCATGGCCGCAGATGGTGACGTTATCCAGGTACGGGAAGGTGGCCCGCAGCCCGTTCTGGTCCACCATTCGGTCCATCTCACGCTGGAAGACCGAGAATCCATTGGTGATGCCGAAGGGGACCCTAAGGAAGTGATAGAGGCGGCCATCCGCCTCGAAAGCAGTATATTTGCGGTCCTCCGGGCGGATGGGGAGCTGGTGGTAGGCCGATTTGAGGTCAATAGTGGAGAACACCCGGTATTGCGCAATCCGATTGACCATGTCGGATATGCGCGGAAGGGGATACGCGTCCAGCTGTGTGTACCGATTGAGGGTCTGACTGTAATCGATGACCATACGGTGTTTCTCCCCTGTTTTGACCACCACCACTTGCGCTCTCCAGGGGCGAGTACTAGCCTCAATGATCCCTTCCTTCAGGAGCCGCTGGACCTCGGACCTAATGAAGGTCCTGTCTCCCGCACTGTACCGTCTGCTCTTGGTGGCAATAGGCTTACACTCGGGGGTGAGGTGTTCGAATATTAAGGGTGGGGTGACTTGAAGGGTCGAAAGGCTGCAAGTGGTGCACGGTGGGCAGTCTAGGAACTGTGGGTTGCAGACAGAGAACAGGGGTAGAGGCCCGTTGTACTGCAACGTGACACTCCTAAGATGGGTCAGGAAATCGAGCCCCAGGAGTACGGGAGCGCAGAGGTGTGGCAGCACCAGGAGCTTGAAACTTTCGTACTTGGTCCCCCGAACCGTAAGGGTCATCACACAGTACCTGAGGACATCCACCGAGCGGGACCTTGAGGCCAAGGAAAAGGTTTGTTTGACTGGCCGCACAGAAAGGGCGTAACGGCGCACTGTATCAGGGTGGATGAAACTCTCCGTACTTCCGCAGTCAAACAAACAATTTCCCACGTGGTCATTTACCTGGATGTCCATCATGGACCTGGCGAGTTGATGCGGACGGGATTGGTCTAGCTGGACCGCTGCCACCGTGGATCCTGGAGGATGATCGACCGGTGTCCAAAATGGCGGCTCCCTTGTCTCACACGCGGCCGATGGCGTCCAAAATGGCGGCTCCCTTGACTCACATGCGGCCGATGGCATCCAAAATGGCGATTCCCTTGACTCACACGCGGCCGATGGCGTCCGAAATGGCAGCTCCCTCGGGTCGCACGCTCCACTGTTTGGCTTCAAGGACGATTTTGCCCTGCAGACTTTAGCATAGTGGCCTTTCTTCCCGCACCCAGAGCAGAACACCTCCCTTGCCGGGCAGCGTTGTCGGGGGTGCTTCCCCAGGCCGCAAAAATAGCACTTCGGACCTGCAACAGCCGTAGCAGTCGAGTCGTTGGTGGGGCGTGGTGTGGCGTAAGTCTGTGGCCCTCCTAGATACTGGGGTGGTAGCGGCCGTGGTGCCCACGATGTAACCGCGTGGTCGGGTGTGTACGCCTCGAGGTTACGGGAGGCTACCTCTAAAGATTCAGCGAGCGTCACAGTTTTTGGTAGGTCCAGCCCACCTTGCTCCAGCAGTCGCTGCCGAATGTAGTTGGACGCGATGCCCGTAACATAGGCATCGCAGATTAAGTCCTCCGTGTACTGCGCGGCGGATACAGCCTTGCAATTACAGGTCCTGCCGAGTACCCGTAGTTCGCGGAGAAATTGTGCGCTCGATTCTCCCAGCCGTTGTCTTCGAGTAGCCAGAAGATGTCTGGCGTAGACTTCATTCGTCCGTTTACTATACTGGCTCCTTTGGAGCTCTAGCGCGTCCCTGTACGTCTCAGCGTCACGGATGGTGGAATATACCACGTCGCTTACCCGGGCGTGGAGCACGTGCAGCTTGTCTGATTCGGACTGGACGACAGCGGAGGCTTCGAGGAAGGCTTCAAAGTACTTCAGCCAGTGATCGAAGCTGTTGGCAGCTCCCACAGCTTGCGGATCCAGGTTTAATTTATCGGGCTTTAAAATTTGCTCCATCCTACGAGTTCTGTTTTTTTTCTTTGCGATTAAAATTGATGCACCATCAATTACGAGGACTCCAGCGAGTGAGTGAAAGTAACAGGCTTTTAATCGCAAAGAACTGGAACACACCCTTGTAGCTAACCTGGCCCAGACTGAGGCAGGGGGGAGGAACCGTCACCTTTATACCTCATTCAGGTGGAAAGGGAGGAGTCTCAGGTGGAAAGGGAGGAGTCTCAGGTGGAAAGGGAGGAGTCTCGGGCCAGGTGCAGCAGGGGTGTGTCCAGGCATACAACATATAATTACAGTGGGTCACCACAGAAACCACAAGCTCAGTCGCTGTCACTGCTTCCACACCTGGTCAGTGGGGGAATTGCGGGGAGGGCTCCTTAATAAAAGCAACAGAGAGAGAGCTATAAATGCCTAGTGTGGGCATCACTTCCTCCATTGCTTTGTGGATTATTTTGACAACCATATAGGACAACAAAGGACAACAAAAAGAATTAAGAGATTTTTTAGCACTCTTGAGAAGAAGAGGTGGCTGCAGATACAACCAGAGGAGTTAAGAGGCAAACATCAGCTGTGGCTGCATGATGAGGGAAGTTAGAATATGGAACAGGAATGTCCGCTAACAGTGACAAAACTCCTTAATAAAACACAGAGAGACAATAAGGGGCTGGTGTGGGCATAGCTATAGCCAGGTAGATTTGTTTGAAAGCCATATTAGGTGTGTCTGGAGGATGTATTTTAGTTGAAAGCCCCTTGAAACATTACCCATGTAAGGGTCCACCTTGGAACGTTTCCATAAAAAATGGGTCTGAAAAATTTAACTTTACACAAATATGTTAACTGATTTGTAGCATCCATCAATCTTGATGCAATGTTGTCATTCTTACCTTCTTGCTTCCCCGGTGTGCGCTCCAGTTTTATTATTTCTAGTTCCCAGTGTTGCTTCAGTACATACAGAAACAAAAATACTTGGGACATGAGGAGGATCAAGATGAAGAAACTATGACAAATCCACTGTGGCTGACACCAGGCAGGACACCTGCCAGCTTTGCCTGTAGTATATTTTTTCCTATAATATAAAAGAAGATTTTGATTACAATATATTCACATCAATCACGCTGTGCACCCGATGTACCATACATGAGACATTAGGTGATGAGTTTTATTGATTGGTTTAGATTCCTAACATTCTTGAAGATTACTTGTGAGAGAGGGCAGCACGGTGGCACAGTGGTCAGCACTGCTGCCTCACAGCACCAGGGACCTGGATTCGATTCCTGGCTTGGGTCACTGTCTGTGTGGAGTTTGCACATTCTCCCCATGTCTGCGTGGGTTTCCTCCGGGTACTCCGGTTTCCTCCCACAGTCCATAGGTGGATCGGCCATGCTAAATTACCCCTTAGTGTCAGGGAGACTAGCTAGGGTAAATGCATGGGGTTATGGGGATCGGGCCTGGGTGGGATTGTGGTCGGTGCAGACTCAATGGGCCGAATGGCCTCCTTCTGCACTCTAGGATTCTATGTTGAAGTGTATTGCTACACTTGCCCAGTGTGTCAGTATATGGTGGTACACACCAACATCACAACCAGTGGCCAGGAATGTTGACAATGCAAGTGTAAGTGAAACATTAAATGCAGGAATTGTGCAAGATTCGTGTACACTCCTGGTCAACCTCCCATCTTCTCTGTTTCATAAACTTGTGGTTGTGTAAAACCTTTGCTGTCTGGGTTCTAATCTTCACCAAATCCCATTCACTCATCACCCCCCTCTTGGTTTCCAGGTCACCAAAAGTCTTGATTTGAAAATTCTCATCCTTGTGTTCAAATCCCTCCATAACCTGAGCTCTCCCTATATTTGTTTCCTCCCAAAAGACGTGCTGGTTAGGTGCGCTGGCCATGCTAAATTCTTCCTCAGTGTACCCGAACAGGTGATGGAGTGTGGCGACTAGGGGATTTTCACAATAACTTAATTGCAGTGTTAATGTAAGCCTACTTGTGACACTAATAAATATATTTTTAAACTTTAACTTGTAGTCCCCTCCAGCCCGACAGCCTTCTAATGACTTTGCATTCCTCCAATTCAAATCTCTTGTGCATTCCTCACATGCTTTGCTGTGCTTTGAGCTGTCTTGGCCCTAAACTCTAAATTTCCTTTCCTAAAACTCTCTTTCCCTTATCATGTTCCTCTCCTTCTTGAATACACACCTTAATTTCTATCACTTTGACCAAGCTTTTAATGACACATCCTAAATTTTCCTTTGACTCAGTATCTGAATGTACTACTATGAAGTGTTTGGGGTGTTTTATTAATTGAAAGACTCTGTACAAATGCAAGTTGTTACTATAATGAAGTAATTGGAATTGCATAATCTGGCTAGTCCTATTATTCTTTTTTAAATTCTAGATTCTAAGTACGCTATTTCAATTTTAAACATAAGAAGATGGTTTCCGAAGAATGACATGTAATTAACTAACTATTAATCACCACAATGCTGAAAAGCACTTACAATTCTCTTCTTGTGGAGGAATCTTTGAGATGATTAAAGCAATTTTTATTAGAATTAATTACAGTACGTCGGGTCATTTGGCTTATTAAATCTGCAACAATATTTTTCTTTACAATGAACTGCCAAGCTTGATGGGACTTCCCTGCTCTTGCCTCATAACCTTTAATATTCTTCTTTCTGAAACAATTATCAAATTATCTTGAGAAATAATTAATGGGCTCTGCTTCAACAGCGGTCTGCTTCAGAGAATTACGTATTCTTCACTACCCTCTGCTAACATGCATCGCTGAGAAGTTCTGGGGAGTGTCAGGGCTTGCTGATAAATGTCAGCAGTGGCTGCGATACGAACATACAAATTAGGAGCAGGAATAGGCCATTTGGCCCCTTGATTCTGCTCCGCCACTCAACAAAATCATTAAGATCTTGTCCCATAGTCTGGTTCTTAACTGAATCTGATAGCCATGGCACTGAACCCTATCCCCCATACCCTCAATGTCACTCTCTTCATTAATGGGAAGGAATAAAAGTTCCGGACCTCTCGCCAACTTTACAACTTCAATAGTTAAATGTCTTGTTTTAGGTATTTTTGTTTTCTTTGCCTGTTAAAAGTGAGGTACGCCCATAGCTTAAATTACAAAACACATATAACTACTTATTTTCACATGAGAGGGTTATTCATAATTTACCAGCTTTTTTGAAGCTATTGACAAGACATTGCTAGGTTGGCATTACGGTATTGTGACTGTTTTTATATCCTTCCCTTTCATTCCCTTGTACTGTGTGTAGTAAGATTACAGAATTCAGCAAAATTCTGCACTTACGCAAGATAAAGTATGGAATAAGATCTTTCGCCTCATTGTTAATATGGATGTGGTAATCTACTGTAAAAGTGATAGGCAACTTCGGAGAGTGAGTGGATGCATGACAGAGAGATGGTCAGTATTGAAGGAGTGGTGCAGTGTCATCTGGTCAGTCCGAAGGAGTGTTGCAGTGTTGAAAGGTCAGTATGGAGGGAGTGCTACAGTATTAGAGGGTCAGTACCTAGGGAGTGCTGCAGTGTTGGAGAGTCACTACTAGGGAGTGCTGCTGTGTCAAAGGAAAGTACTTAGTGAGTGCTGCATGTTGGAGGGTCAGTCCTGAGGGAGTGCTGCAGTGTTGGAAGGTCAATACTGTGGGAGTGCTGCAGTGTCAGTGGGTCAGTGCTGACGGAGTGCTGCCATGTTGGAGGGTCAGTATTGTGGGAATGCTGCAGTGTTGGAGGGTCAGTCCTGAATGGTTGCTGTAGTGTCAAAGAGGAGGAGTGAGAAAGCGCTACAGTGTTGGAGCGTCAGTACTGATTGAGTTATTTTTATTCATTTGTGGGATGTTTATGGGATTTATGGGATTTTTATTCATTTATGGCATTGCTGGTTAGACCAACATTTTTGCCCATCCCTAGATGCCCTTCAGGTGGTGGTGAGCTGCCTTCTTGAACCACTGCAGCCCCTCAGGTGTAGGTACACCCACAGTGATGTTATGGAGGAAGTTCCAGGATTTTGATCCAGTGACAATAAAGGAACAGCAATATATTTCCAAGTCAGGGTGGGCTAATTTTCCACATTGGCGGGTAAATGCCAGTGTTGTAATTGTACTGATAGAGGTTGGCTTGGGGCATGACAAAGTTCTGGAGCACAAGTCTTCAGTACATTGCTGGAATATTATCAAGGCCCATAGCCTTTGCAGTATTCAGTGCCTTCAGACATTTCCTGATATCACATGGAGTGAATTGAATTGGCTGAAGTCTGATATCTGTGATGCTGGGGACCACTGGAGGAGGCTGAGATGGATCATCCACTTGGCACTTCTGGCTGAAGATTGTTGCGATGCTTCATCCTTATCTTTTGCACTGATGTGCTGAGCTCCTCTATCATTTAGGATGGGGATATTTGTGGAGCTTCCTCCTCCATGAGTTGTTTAATTGTCCACCACCATTCACAACTGGATGTGGTAGGATTGCAGAACTTAGATCCGATCATTAGTTGTGGAATCGCTTAGCTCCGTCTTTCACTTGTGCTTTTACTGTTTGGCACACAATTAGTCCTGCTTTGTAGCTCCACCAAGTTGGCACCTCATTTTTAGCTAGAACTGGTGTTGCTCCTGGCCTACCTTCCTGCATTCTTCATTGAACCAGGGTTGAGCCCCTGACTTGGTGGTAACGGTAGAATGGGGGATATGCTAGGCTATGAGGTTACAGATTGTGGTTGAATACAATTCTGCTGCTGTTGATGGCCCATAGCGCCTCATGGATGCCCAGTCTTGAGCTGCTTGATCTTTTCCATACCTATCCCATTTAGCACGGTGGTAGTGCCACATAATGGAGGGTATCCTCAATGTGAACAGATCTTTGTCTCCACAAGCTGTATGGTGGTCACTCCTACTGATACTGTCATGTTCAGAGGCATTTACAGCAGACAGGTTGGTGAGGATGTGGTCAAATATGTTTCCCCCTCTTGTTGGTTCCCTCATCAGTTGTCACAGTTCCAGTCTAGTAGCTATGTCCTTTAGAACCTGACCGGTTTGGTTTGTGGTGATACTACTGAGCTACTTTTGGTGATGGACATTGAAGTCCTCCATTCAGAGTACATTCTGCGCCCTTGCCATCCTCAGTGCTTCCTCCAAGTGTTGTTCAACATGGAGGAATACTGATTTATCAGCTGAGGGGGACAGTATGCAGTAATCAGCAGGGCATTTCCTTGCTCATGTTTGACCTGGTGCCACGAGAGTCGATGATCATAAATCCCTCCCAACTGTTTACCACTGTGTCCTCTCCTCTACTAGGTCTGTCCTGCCAGTGACACAATACATATCCAGGGATGGTAATGGTGGTGTCTGGGGCATTATCTGTAAGAGTACAATGACTATGTCAGGCGATTGTTTGACTAGTCTGTGAGACAGCTTCCCCAATGTTGGCACAAGCCTCCAGGTGTTAGTGAGGAGGACTTTGCAGAGTCGACAGGGCTGGATTTGCCACTGTCATTTCCAATGCCGAGATCAATGCTGGGTGGTCCATTTCACTCCTTTTTGTTCCATTCGTAGCAGTTGAATACAACCGAATGGCTTGCTAGACCATTTCAGAGGTTATTTAAGAGTCAACAACATTGCTGTGGGTCTAGAGTCACATGCAGACCAGTCCAGGTAAGGATGGCAGATTTCCTTCCCTAAAGGACATTAGTGAACCAATGGGTTTTTATGACAATTGACAATTGTTCCATTTCATCGTCATCATTAAACTTTTAATTCCAATATTTTATTGAGTTTTGGATTTGAACCCGGGTCCCCAAGCATTACCCTGAATCTCTGAATTATTAGTACTATGCCACCCTGTCGAAGGGTCAGTATTGAGGGAGTGCTGCAGTGTCAAAGTTGGGATGAGGTATTATACTAAGGTCATCACAGAATCCCTACAATGTAGAAGGAGGCCATTTGGTCCATCCAGTCTGCACTGACTCTCTGGCAGAGCCCCTTACCCAAGCCGTATTCCTATAACCCCAAGTATTTACCTGGCCAATCCCCCTAACCTACATGTCTTGGGACACTAAGGATTTAGCATGGCCAATCCTCCTAACCCACGCATCTTTGGAGTGTGGGAGTGAACAGGGACACCCGGAGGAAACCCACGCAGACACGAGTAGAATGTGCAAACTCCACACAGAAAGTCACCCAGGGCTGGAATCAAACCTGGTCTCTGGCGCTTTGAGGCAGCATTGTTAACCACTGTACCGTCGTGCCACCCCTGGTGGTAGCTGCCCTCTCGGGTGGTGTAAAAGATCCCACGTCACTACTTCAAAGAAAATCTGGGGAGTTATGTCCAGGTCTCTTGGCCAATATTGATCACTCAATCACAAAAAAAGAGATATCTAGCCATTGTGACATTGCTGTTTCTGGGAGCTTGCTGTGGGCAAATCGGTTGCCATGTTTCTGACATTCCAGCACTGAATACCCTTCCAAAATACTTGATTTGCTGCGAAGTGCTTTGAGGCAGAGTAATGGATATCTTCCTTTTACTCTACACCTGCTGCCTGAGCTGCTGACTAGTTAGCCAGCATTTCCAGTCAAATTGCAGCGACAGCAGCAAGATTTTGGCTGTTCATGGAGTGAGCCCGGTTAGTTTGGAGCCAGTGTTTGTGTTCACTTTTTGGTCTTGCATTTCCTTGGGTGATTGGGGAAATAAATCTCCCCACCCCTCAGTGCAGTAAATCCTGCATCAGATCTATCGTTACACAAGACTCCAGCAAACAAAAAGGAATGAGACTGGGAGCAATGAACACCATTACAATTCACTGAAGGTTCCGCTGTTCAGTATAAGAACTGAGCTGCCTGGGCAAACTCAAGTTTTATTCGAACAAGACAACTGATATGATCGCTGGCGATTCCACTTGTAGGCTGCAGTGAAATCTCTTGTCCATCCTTACTCA
Organism: Mustelus asterias; assembly: GCF_964213995.1. Lineage (NCBI taxonomy): Eukaryota > Metazoa > Chordata > Chondrichthyes > Carcharhiniformes > Triakidae > Mustelus > Mustelus asterias. The sequence continues at coordinate 72,233,880 of NC_135801.1, forward strand.
CCCTTCCTTGGCTGAGCGAGTGTCCATTAAAGACATCTTCATCTTACTAAACTCCTCCGTTTCGCAGTCCGAATCGTCGTCCAGAAGGACATACTTCTCTTTCTTCGCTTCGGGCATTTTTTGGGGGGGTTTCGGAAGACCCAGAAATTCCTCTCTCGATCGCAAAATGAACCTCCGAGCAGCCGCCAGCCGCAGTCACAGCGAGTTTTTGCCCCCAGGCCGGTTAGTGGGAGGGCAGGGAGGGGAGGGAGGGGAAGAAAAGTTTTGTAAAGGCTAGCTGAAGTTCTGCTTCAATTACCTGCAGACTCCACCCATTCCCCAGGCTCTGAGAGGCTGCAGTCAGTCACAGGCTGGCTGGCTGTACCGTACAGTTGGGGGCATCCCTGACCTATTTTAATGGAATAGATTTATTGTCTTTATTGTCAGTGAGATTTTCACTTGAACCGACTCACGTTTCAAAGAGGGAGTACAATTTTAATTTATTGCCTTTCTTTATTTTACTCCCCCCCCTTGCCCTTTTCCTCCCTTTCCTTACCCTTTCTCCCCTTTTGCTTCCCCTTCCCCCTTTTTCTCAATTTAACCTCTCCCGCACCCACCCCCCCCCCCCCCCATCTTCTTCTGTTGCAGCTTACCCTCTGATTTCAGCTTCTCTGCCGTTTGGCCATTCACACCCTTTATTCTCTCTATGGAACGCCATTAGTTGTCTTTTCCCCTTGTTTTTGTGGCTATGACTCATCTTTCATTCCCTCACCCTGCAGTATAAATATCTCCTACTTTCTATGCCTTTTAGCTTTGACAAAGGGTCATCTGGACTCGAGACATCAGCACTTTTCTTTCCTGCTGCCAGACCTTTAAGGAAGGTGCAAACTCCACATGGACAGTGACCCAAGCTGGGAATTGAATAGGGATCCCTGGTGCTGTGAGACAGCAATGCTAACTATTGTGCCACCGTGCCACCCACTGTATGGAATTTATTCACAGGAGAGAGAGCCCCATGGGTTCTTAATTGAGGTCTGAGCAGGGAAGCAATGGCTTTCCAGCCAAGCTCAAGGACACAAGAGGCCTTCCATAACACAGGTAAACTTCCTCTGTGAGGCCAGGAGGAGCAGGAATGTTCTTCCAGTCCCCCATGAGGAATGTTGCCGTCTACCCTGCTTCAGACCTTCCAATTTTATTTGTGCAATTCCTTGCCACTCTCCCAGCCATTTAACTGTAAGCTGACAGCAAGCAAATGTTTGTACCTGAGGAGTGGACCCCACTGGTTTTTAAATTGAGGCTGGCAGTTAAAATAACCAGAAACTATAGATGACAACCGGGAATTCATTTGGGAATAAAATAGACACCAGTGGGGGAGAATAATTCAACATGCACCCCTTTGGTTTGCACCTGCAAAGGGGGTGGCACAGTGGTTAGTACTGCTGCCTCATAGCACTAGGGACCAGGGTTCAATTCTGGCCTTGGGTCACTGTCTGTGTGGAGTTTGCACATTCTCCCAGTGTCTGTGTGAGTTTCCTCTGGGTGCTCCAGTTTCCTCCCAGAATCCAAAGATGTGCAGGTTAGGTTGTTTGGCCATGCTAAATTGACCCTTGTGTCAGGGGGATTGGCAGGGTAAATGTGCGGGGTTACGGGAATAGGGCCTGTGGGGGAGTGGTCAGTACAGACTCGATGGGTTGAATGGCCTCCTTCTGCACTGTAGGGATTCTATGACCCTATGAAAGCAGAATTCCAGAGTCATCTCTTTGGTGCCCAAAGCCTGCCTGATGCCATTTGCCACAAAGAAGAGTGTAGCAAATTGGGATTCCGGCCTGTTTTAGCAGGTGGGGTGCTTGCCCATTTACAGACCACCTACATATTGAATCAGAGGTGCAGCCAAACTGATGCCTCCAGTCAATTTTTAATAGCTGCTGAGAAACAAGCAGCTGTGAGTTGAATTTTTCCCCCGTGGTGTCTAAATGAATTTTAGACCAAGAAAATAATTTGCCCTCAAGATTTGGGTGCAGCCTAAAATGATGCAAACCACATTGACTCAGATCTGATGGTGAACATTGACTCACAAAGGACTTATCATCAGTCATACATGAGACCAGTTGGTACACGTTTGACAGAATGTACAACGCCCTCATCTGAATTCATACTCCATTCTCTGCAAATGTGTTTTTATTTTGATCAGGTTGTGGGGAACTAAGTGGATAACCTGATTTGTGAAATTAAAAATCCACAATGTTTGCACAAACATTCATGAACGTGAACCAGCCAACCTTCTGTGGAAGGGAGCATTACAACAGTCTAATTATTGTGGTTTAACAACAGCGTTGATTTTGCAACAAAATAGAATCAGAGATTTAAGCATTGGAAGCCTATTCATGCCTTTACTACTGTGAGTTTTAATTTTACTTTACTGCCTTCGACTATGTTAAAAAAACATTTTCTTTACAACAGCAAGTTTCATTACTGCAGTTTTTAAAGTAGTTAAATGTCTGAAAGATCTTTCTAGGAGTGTTATTAAACAAAAAAAATTGACACTGAGCTACATAGAATCATAAAATCGTACAGTGCAGAAGAGGCCCTTCGGCCCATCGAATCTGCACTGACAGATGTGGAACACCTCAAATTCCACCTAATCCCACCTACCAGCACTTGGCCCATAGCCTTGAATGTTATGACGTGCCAAGTGCTCATCCAGGTGGCCCTTTCAAACAATGTGAGGCAACTTACCAATACCAACCTCCCAGGCAGCACATTCCAGAGCGTCACCACCTTCTGGGTAAAAAAGTTTTTCCTCAAATCCCCCCTAGACCTCCTGCCTCTCACCTTGAACTTGTGTCCTCTCAAACATAAGAAGATATTAGGGCAGATGGGCAAAGGTTTGGTGATGCTTTAAGGAGCATCTGACAAAATTCTTTGTGAAAGGCTCTTGTTCAAACTCCACTACTATGGAATCGGAAAATGTTGTTAAATTGGATTTGGCGGAAGATAAAGAGTGGTGTGTGATGCAGAGTCTGCCATTCTGAGAGTTGTTCTTTCCAGAGTTTCCTAGGGAACGCTGTTGCGGACCTTTACTCTTCTTGACATACATAAACTCCAACAAGTTAAACAAGAAACACGATGTGACTATTTGTGGATGATTGCATGGTTTATACATAAGGGAAAACTCAAGATCATATCAATTCATGGTAAGATGATCTTCTGAAATTGGAAAATTGGCAGGACCACGGGAGATGCCATTCAACACCAAAGAAATGCTGTGTAATGTGTATCAGAAACAAAAAAAGATCCACCAACAGATAGTTTTAAGTTCTGTAATAACATTTTCCAACAGGTTGATAGACAACCACCTACCTAGGGTTTCATCTTCAAAAAAACCTTCAACAGGATTCCTCATTCAGCAGATAACATTCAAAACAAACACGGTCTTGGATTTCGGAGAAGGAATATTTGGTACTGCAACAAAAGTATCTAGCTTACCAAACACTTGTTCATCCATGGCTGGAGTATACAAGTTGCGTGCGGGATATATGGTAAGAAATATATATGTAAGAATGAAGCAATCTAAAGGCATTCTGCACAATTCTGCATGAATCAGTATAGGAAATATGCCAGCTTGATTAAAGATTTGGAATGGGAATCACTACAAGTGAGGGGAAAAATTGACTGTGTTCTATAAAATATAGAATGAATTGGTGGAAATTGACAGAGACAAGTAACTAATGCTGTCCGGAATAACAAAATGGCCTTCCTACAAAGACCATTTGTTTCCAAGATGGGTATATCAACACTCTTTCTTCCCAATTCCATAATGGAACAAGCTACCAAAGGAAATAGTCACAGCCCCATCACTTGAAATCATCTAAACTCATCTTTAGATTATTCCCATTTAATGTTTTTCATTATCAGGATTCCCGTTTCAGCAGGGACATGCCTGTTTTAGTTAGTTCTGTCCATACCACTGAAAACAGAAAAGCTCAGCAGGACTGGCAGTAGCTGTGTAGAGAGAACAGAGTCAACATTGTGACTGTAATAGGACTCTTCATCAGAACCACCCGAATCAGTGTTGGCAGAATGTGACAGAAGATTAGTCGTGATGCCGACACAACTAAAACAAATGGAGAAGAAGAAAGGAAGGGGGAGATGCAGAGAGCATAGGGAGAGGGTTCGGGAGCTTAATGCCATGGCAGCTGAAGGTATGGCTACCAGTGAGGGAGAGATTAAAATCAGAGATGCTCAAGAGGACAGAATAGAAGCAGCACAGATATTTTAGAGGCTTGTAGGACTGAAGGAGATTACAAAGATAGGGAGGATTAGATATTAAGTGTATATCTCACTTTCTTTGAAATGTTGTGATTGATTGGCTTTCAAAAGAAAAGTTGCTGGTGGCAGTGAAGTTTGTCGTGCTGCCTATTATCATGGTTCCTGTCGTCAGCGAATACTGAACAAGTTATTCACCAGAGTCACTTGTGAAAGTGCATTCCATCTATTAATTTGCATGAAAGTGCTCTATCCTTTCATGCCTCCAGTTGTAATCCTAAATTTATCACTCGTTACAGATTCACTAGCCAGTGGAAATAATCATTTACTATTTACCTCCCCAAATTCTAATATCTTTTTTGCACATTTTTATTAGATCTCTCAATCTTCCGTGCTTCAGTGAATGAAGCTTTAGTTTATCATGTCCCTCAGTCAGGCTATGTCGTACTATCCCTGACATTCCCCGAGTGAATTTGCACAGCAATTTTCCATGGCTGCTTTCTATAAAAGTTGGCACTCTGTACCAACCCAAACCCATTATTACTTGTACATTTGAGGCAATATGATGCACAATAAAACTAATCACTATTGACAGTACAATCACATATGTATGAGATTCACTTCACCCCATACAAAACAAGGGACATAATTTTTGGAACATTCCACCATATGTATTGAGATGATACAGAACTCACTCTCAGTCACAGTGCTGTTCATAAAAGCACAGTGAGATTAACATAGCAAAGTGATTTCTTCTGCGTGTGCAAATTTCCTCCGACAACCTGGGAGCCAATCCTTCTCAGCAGCAGCTGCATCCCTGTATAAATGATGTGGAGATGCCGGCGTTGGACTGGGGTGAACACAGTAAGAGTTTTAACAACACCAGGTTAAAGTCCAACAGGTTTATTTGGTAGCAAATACCACTAGCTTTCGGAGCGCTGCTCCTTCGTCAGATGGAGTGGAAATCTGCTCTCAAACAGGGCACAGAGACACAAAATCAAGTTGCAGAATACTGATTAAAATGCAAATCCCTACAACCAACCAGATCTTAAAGATACAGACAATGTGAGTGGAGGGAGCATTAAGCACAGGTTAAAGAGATGTGTATTGTCTCCAGACAGGACAGCCAGCAAGTCCAGGAGGCAAGCTGTGGGGGTTACTGATAATTCTAATCATTCTAATCAGTATAATCACTATTCTGTAACTTGGTTTTGTGTCTCTGTGCCCTGTTTGAGAGCAGATTTCCACTCCGTCTGACGAAGGAGCAGCGCTCCGAAAGCTAATGGTATTTGCTACCAAATAAACCTGTTGGACTTTAACCTGGTGTTGTTAAAACTTTCCCTGTATAAATGCCAGGATGCATTTACCAGGAACCTTTGCTGCTGACTGACTGTTTTTTTAAATTATTACTGTCACAAGTAGGCTTACATTAACACTGCAATGAAGTTACTGTGAAAATCCCCTAGTTGCCACACTCCAGCGCCTGTTCAGGTACACTATGGGAGAATTTAGCATGGCCAATGCACCTAACCTGCATGTCTTTTGGACTGTGAGTGGAAACTGGAGCACCTGGAGGAAATCCATGCAGACAGAGGGAGAACATGCAGACTCCATACAGACAGTGACCCAAGCCGGGAATTGAACCCAGGTTCCTGGCGCTGTGAGGCAGCAGGTTCCCTTCCTTATATCCAATTAGTGGCTGTTCATGCCACCAAAAGTGCTTCTAAAACAGCTAACTATCCTCTGAACTTGGAAAATTGGCTAATTATTACTGTGTCCAGGAGTTATCAACACCTCCCCCGGAAGAAAGCCAAAGTGCATCCCATCTGACCCTTTCGTAAGAAGAATTTGCCTTTTTTAAAAAAGTTTTTTCTCTTGAAGCAACTTTAAAATAGGCCAGAGAACCCAAATTTTTCTCTCTCTGCCTAACAAAGAGTTTCATATTCATTCAGGAGAGGTGCCTCAATTCTTATTAGATATATAATTTATCTCCAGAGAAAGCAGTGACCCAGTCTTTTGACTCAGTGGGGGAAGTTTTTGTTCAATGATTAAGTGAAATGCTTTTTGCCAATTCTAGTGCCGTAAGCAAAGCACGTACAATGGAGAGCGGTGTTTTATTCATAAATCAGCCACAATAATGTTACCTTGAGTAACTATATTGCACCCAAGCATGAGTTTGCTCAAATCTTGATTCATTAAGTTGTTTATCTCAATAAACTACCATTTCCTGCTCATATATCACACGTGTGCTATGCATGTTTAAACAATAGTAGAACTTTCCTTTCATGTTGTGTCTCGTTGCACCATTTTTACATGGGGACAGGAGTAGGGCATTTCACCCCTTGAGCTTATCCCACCATTCAATGAGATCATGGCTGATCTATATCTTGACTCCATTGCCCATAGAGAGCCGTAACTTTTAGAAATATATTTGAATATTTGGTGTCTGACTGGAAAGATCTAACAACAAGATTTAAAGTTGATTTTGTATTGTAAAAACAAACTAAAAACAATATTGTCTAAACTATGCAGTATACTGCTTACACTCTAAATGACAGAAGATATCCTCATTCAATGTTTAAAGCAAAGACACCCCCCCCCCCCCCTCCCTCCATGGTTATACTATAACTCTCTTCCTTAAAGGTACACTTAATTGTCCAGGAACCTGTCCAAAGCTATTCTTAGCTCCTGAAGGCTTGCCTCCTTTTCCCTTTTCTGAACAGATAGATTCTAATCCCTGAAATGATTCTAGGCAAAGCTAGGTTAATCTTCCAGCCTTGTTCCAATGAATTTGGTCTCTTCAATCTGAGCATGAGTTCTCAGTTGTATTCTATGCAGTGAACACTAGAGACAGACAGTCTCTATCTCTCTGTTCTCTCTCTCAGACACTTGCAGACTGACCTGTCCTGGAGCTTCAGGGCTAACTTAAAAAGAACTCTGTAACCCAATACTCCAATGGCTTGCCATGGACTCATCCTCTTTAAAGCCCACCTATATGGCAATGTGAATCATGTGAGCCTTGAGTCCAGGGAGAAACACTAATTCACTATCCTCTAGATCCGTAACTCCATTACAACTTGGAATTCAAAGCAGGTCACATGACTCCCTTCATCCCTCCATTACTACAGAGGCAGTCCCAGAATGTAACAATCTTATAAACTTTGATTTTAAGACGATCCAGCCACATTTGTTCCATTGCCCTTAATACACTTGGTTAACAAAGATATATCTATCCCAGATTTTAAAATATTCATTGAGCTAACACCTTAATGGGAGACACGGTGGCACAGTGATTAGCACTGCTGCCTCACAGCACCAGGGACCCAGGTTCAATCCTGGCCTCGGGTGACTGTGTGGAGTTTGCACGTTCTCCCTGTGTCTGTGTGCGTTTCCTCCCACAGTCCAAAGATGTGTGGGTTAGGGTTGATTGGCCATGCTAAACTGCCCCTTACAGTCACCACATGTGGCTGGATCGTCTTAAAGGGAGATTAGCAGGATTAATGCGTGGGGTTACAGGGAAAAGGCCTGGGTGGGATTGTTGTCGGTGCAGATTCGATGGGCCAAATGGCCTCCTTCTGCACTGTAGAGATTCTATGATTCTTTTGCTTTTTAAAGGAGAAAGTTTCATGCCTTATGTGAAAAATAACTTTCCTAATTTCTTTTCGGACTAGCCTACCTCTGATATTAGGTTACCTTGTATGAGGCTCCTAACCAACAGAAACAGTTTCTAGCTATCCTATCAATTCAAGCAAATCACTTCTGAACCTTCTATGTTCTAGGCAATGCAAGCCGAGGTAATTTTGACTCATTTATTAACCCAGCCCTGGTAACATTCTTGTGAACCTATGCCATGCCACTTCTAAAGTCAATTTATCCTTTCTAAGATGTGGTGCCCAGAATTGTAGACAGTACTGTGGACTTTATATGGAATTTAGAATGTTAAGGAGTGATTTGATCAAAGTTTTCTAGATATTAAAGATAGGGCAGATAGATTAAAACCACTCCCACTCGTTGGGGGGTCTAGTACTGAGGGATATAGTTTAAAAATTAGAGCTAGACTGTTCAGGAGTGAAATTTGGAAATATTTGTACATACAAAGGTTGCAAAAGTTTGGAGCACTATTCCGCCAACAAAGATTGAGCTAGATTGATTCAGATATATTTTTGTTATGCAGTGGAATTAAGGAATACGGAGCAAAGGTGGGAATATGAAGTTATATCGTAGATCAGCCACAATAACCTCGGAAGAACTGCACAGTTTGAATTGTGACCATATAGTCAGAATAGACTGCCTACAACAATCATGAGATAGCCTTTGGGATACCTGCTATTCCATGTGTAATTTATAATTGATACTGACCATAATTTACCTGTGAATTCATGTTTAATTTGCATTGATTCTGATTCATGTTAAAGTTACAAAAGGTGAAATCTTATCCAGTAATTTCTTCACTTGGGGGACGTTTAGTAAATTTAGTTATTTTGATTTATGCATCCCCATGAGGATTATATCGCCCCAAAATATGTTCGGACCTCCTCTGTCCTAGCTTTCCACCATTTAAAACATTTTTGGATCTATCCCTTCTTGGTCTAAAATGGATGCCCTCAAGTTTAGTGGCACTGAATCTGTCATATTTTTGCCCATACTCTGCTTGTGTAAAAATATTGAATACGTGGGGGCGGCACGGTGGCACAGTGGTTAGCACTGCTGCCTCACAGCGGCAGGGACCCGGGTTCAATTCCCGGCTTGGGTCACCGTTTGTACTGAGCATGCACATTCTCCCTGAGTCTGTGTGGGTTTCCTCCAGGTGCTCCGGTTTCCTCCCACAGGTCTGAAAGATGTGCTGGCTAAGTGCATTGGCCATGCTAAATTCTCCCTCGGCCGGAGTGCGGCGACAAGGGGATTTTCACAGTAACTTCATTGCAGTGTTAATGTAAGCCTGCTTGTGACACTAATAAATAAACTTTAGAACATAACCCATTTTGGCAAAAGTGTTGAGCAAAATGAATCATTAAACTGTATCAATACGCCTCAACTTTAAGAAAAACTATTCAAATTTGCAGTTGTTTGAAATAAATGTGGTTGATGTTTTTTTTAAAAAGCAACAGTGTTAACAATAATGTACCATTTTTCACATGGCATTTTTAAATATCAGTGTTATGTAGTTTTTTTCCAATATTAATAATTTTCCTCAAAGGCAAGAAACCTAAATCCCCAATGGCTAAAGTTAAACTTGCTGTTAGCGTTTAATGTTTAGTCTTTGATCACTTCTCACAGATACAGTTGTAATTCCCGTCAGATTCATCTCTCAAGAGACTGTAGACCATGCTAATAATTCCGAACAACTGATCAGTCTGTCAGAACACATCTGTTACATTGTTTTGATGCTGACCTGCAGATCAGATTTCAACTGCTTGCATGCAGTGCATGATCCCATCTCTGCTGGAAGGATTTCCCCGCGCAATGTTCCACATTGCAGCATAGTATTCATCTTTAGATTAATTTATTAATTTCTTAAAAATAAATTTACATCCAAAAATGCATTATGAAAACTATCGCCAATGAAATGGAGGGATTTTGCCTGAAATATGGCTTCAATTTTTGACAATTAATGTACTTGTCAATAGCTCAATTGAGATCGAGCCATCGGGCGGGCTCTTGAGCCCGTGTTTACTGTCCGCGGGAATTTTGGCGGGGTCTCAATATCCATGATGTGGAGATGCCGGCGTTGGACTTGGGTAAACACAGCAAGAAGTCCAACAACACCAGGTTAAAGTCCAACAGGTTTATTTGGTAGCAAAAGCCACTAGCTTTCGGAACAGGCTGTCCCTTCGTCAGGTGGGTGGGAGTTCTCCCACTTCCACCCACCTGATGAAGAGACAGCCTGTTCCGAAAGCTAGTGGCTTTTGCTACCAAAAAAACCTGTTGGACTTTAACCTGGTGTTGTTAGACTTCTTACTGTCTCAATATCCAGCCAAACACGGAAGTCATGAATCTCACCAGAGACATCATCAGATCCACCCCCTCAAAGGGCGTGAACTTGATTTACATATATTACACTACATTACCATATTATTGAAGACCCTCCCCAACAGATGTTGAGCCCTCGCCGTATTTTCAAACCATGCCGATGTGCTGCACAACAAGTTCACCCGGACATAAACCCGTCGTGGAAATTCCTTCTATTCTACCCGGGGCCGTAAAGGTGAATATAGACCCCAGGGGAGAAGAATATGGCCAGGCAGTAGTCTGGCAATGCCCCCGGCACAGATTGGCACTGCTAAATTGGCACTGCCGGGTTGGCACCATGTCCATGCCAACTTGTGCCGGAGGCAGTGCCAGGGCAGACCCCTGTGGGAGCCTCATGGGGGAGGAGGATTCATTTATATGTGGCAATGGGTAGGAGCGGACTTGGGAGCTGGGGTTGCTGGTGATGGCATCTTTCTGTTATGTAAAAGTTGATGGATGAAAATTAACCCTAAAATGGCAGAGTTGGTTCTGGCGAGAAACCTGGGGCGGGCAGGGGGGGGGATGGGTTGCCAGCAATGGCTGTCTGAGTGGGGAGTTGTGGGAATGGAGTCCAATGTTCAGGGGAAAGTGGTGGGGGATTTCCGACACTGACTACTGGGACAGGGGGTGGGAGGTGGTGGGTGAATGTCAGCTCTGATCACAGGCAGGGTGAATGGGGAGGTGCCCCTGAGACCTCCGTGGTGGAGTGGGGGTGGAGGTTACCTTTTGCTTTGATCCCTTTAAACATGGTACCCTGATCTCAGTGCAACTGGGCTTTGCCGACATGTTGAGGTCCCACCCCTTACTTGATGATGTGAAACACGCCCACCTGTGGCAGAGTGTGGAAAGATCTGGAGAGAAACACACCAGGTTTCTCGCCGGAACCAGCTCTGCCATTTTAGGGTTAGTTTTTGCCCATCAACTTTTCCATCACAGAAAGATGCCCTTTGGCCCAGCGTGTCTGTGCTGCCCATTAAGCACCTATCTATTCTAATCCCATTGTCTAGAATTTGACCCAAAACCTTGTAAGCTCTGGCATTTCAAGTGTTTATCTAAATGCTTCTTGAATATTGTGAGGGTTTCCACCTCTACCACCATTTCAGGCAGTGAGTTCCAGATTTCCATAACCCTGTGGGTGAAAAGTTTTTCCTCAGATCCCCTCTACATCTTTTGCTCCTTACCTTGAATCTATGCCTCTTGGTTATTGACTCTTCTACCGAGAGGAAAAGATTCTTCCTATCGACATTATTTATATCCCTCATAGTATTGTACACCATGACGAGGACTCCACCCCCCCCTCCCCCCCAGCCTTCTTTGCTCTAAGGAAAACAACCCCAGCCTATCCAGCCTCTCTTCATAACCAAAACACTCCAGTCCAGGAAACATCCTGGTGAATCTCCTCTGCACCCTTTCTAATGCAATCACATCCTTCCTACAGTGTGGCAAACTGAACTGCACACGGTTCTCCAGCTGTGGCCCAGCAAACATTTTATACAGCTTCATCATAACCTGTTCTCTGTTCTGACATTCTATGCCTTGGTAAATTCAGGCAAGTTTCTCATATGCCTTCTTAACCGTAGAATCATAGAATGCCTACTGTGCAGAAGGAGGCCATTTGGCCCACCGAACCTGCACCGATAACAATCCCACCCAGGCCCTATCCCCTTGACCCCATGTATTTACCCTGCCAATCCCCCTAACACTACGGGACAATTTAACAAGGCCCATCAACCTAAGCCACACATCTTTGGACTGTGGAAGGAAACCGGAGCACCCAAAGGAAAACTGCGCAGACACGGGAAGAATGTACAAACTTCACATAGTTACCCAAAACCAGAATTGAACCCAGGTCCACAGCGCTATGAGGCAGCAGTGCTAACCACTGTGCCACCGTGCTGCCCACCTTATTTACCTGTCCTGCTGTCTTCAATGATCCTTGAACATGCACCCCAAGGTTCCTCTTGTCCTCTGTACTCCCTAGCATCCTACCATTCATTGTGTATTCCCTCACCTTGTTAGTCCTTTCAAAATGCATCAACTTCACACTTTAACAATAGAATCCCTACAGTGCAGTGCCATTTGGCCCATCAAGTTTGCACCAAATCCCTGAAATAGCATCTCATCCAGACCCACACCCTTTGCCCTATCCCCGCATCCCTACGCATTCTACTATGGATAATCTATCTAACCCACACATCCTGGACACTGAGAGGCAGTTTAGCATGGCCAATCCACCTAACCTGCACATGGTTGGACTGTGGGTGGAAACCGGAATACCGGGAGGAAGCCCAGGTAAACACAGGGAGAACGTGCAAGCTCCACCCAGTCACCCAAGGCCAGATCAAAGTCCATTTGCAACTGTTCTGCCCATCTGACCACCTGTCTATATCACCCTGTAATCTAAACCTTTCCTCCTCATTATTTACCACATCACCAATTTTCATGTCCAAATATTTGCATGAAATGTAACACCCATTCTTATAAAGAATTGCCATTACAAATATGGAAATTTTCATTTAAATTGCATTTCCAAAATGAGGCACATGTTAGCCTAGAAGTGATTGATTCTGTATAACACTGACCCAAAAATTGCTGTCAAGATAATAGCGAGGCTAATGGCGTTTGCTGTTACTAAGGGTCTGATTTTACCATTTTCATTCTAAGTGCTGAATCTGGGCGTATTTCAGATCCGACTTGGAAATCTGCTCTCAGGCACCCCCATACGCATTCAGCCTGAAAAAAAAATTGCGGGTCCCATTCGCGCTGTGGGCGGGGCTTAGCGCGTCCGAAACGATCGGAGCTCTGAACTGCACATGCGCAGTTAGAAAAAGCATTTGAAAACGTGCGCCCGTGTCAGATCGCTCGCAGGCTGCAGAAAGCGGAGAAAGCGGCCTGGGAGTGAAAAGCGGGAGCGATAGCCCCCACAGACATCACTGTCCCCCTTATCCACCCCACCCCCCCCACTACCCAGACTGATAGCGACTCCCTGCCCCTTCCCCCCCCACTGATTGCCCGCAGAGTGGCAGTGGACCCCCCTGCCGCCCCCCTCCCCTCCCCCAACCAGAGATCCATCTGTCCCCCCCCCCCCACAGTGAGCGATCGGGCCTCCCCCCCCACCAGAGATCCATTTGCCCCCCCCCCCCACCAGTGAGCGATCGGGCCTCCCCCCCCACCATACCAGAGATACATCTTACCCGCTCCCTCCTCTCCCCCAGCCCCCAGAGAATGATCTGGCCTCACTCACCCCCCCCCCCCCCCCAAGACAATGGTCTGGCCTCACTCACCCCCCCCCCCCCCTCAGAGAATGATCTGGCCTCACTCTCCCCTCCCCCAGAGAATGATCTGGCCTCACTCACCCCCCCCCCCCCCCCCCACTTCAGAGAATGATCTGGCCTCACTCACCCCTCCCCCAGAGAATGGTCTGGCCTCACTCAACAGCGCCCCCCCTCCACCTCAGCGAACAATCTGGCCTCACTCTGCCCCCCCCTCCAGAGAACGATCTGATCTCACTCACCACCCGCCCCCCCCCCCCTTCCAGAGAATGGTCTGGCCTCACTCATTCCCTTCCCCCCCTCAGAGAACGATCTGGCCTCACTCCCCATCCCCCCCAGAGGAACATTTGACCCGCCTCCTCCCCCCCCCACCACCAGACAACACTCAGCCCTCCCCCACCACCAGATAATGATCGCCCCCACCCCCCCCATCCCCCAGACAACGATCAGCCCTCCCCGCCACCGGACAATGATCATGCCTCTCTCTCTCCCTCTCCCCCCTCCCCGCCGGCTCCCCACCAGAGATACATCTAACTTGCCTCCTCCTCCTCCCCCACCCCAACCAGACAACGATCTGGCCTCACTCCCCTCCTCCCCCTCCCCCCCCCCCCCCCCCCCCCCCCCCCCACAACCAGAGAATAATCTGACCCCCGTCTCTCCTCCCCCCCGCACCACCGATCTGAGTCAGAGAGCCGTTGGAAGCTCTGAACTCTCTCTTCAGCAGCTGGAGCGCCCGATTCAGACTTTTATTCAGAAGGTTCATTTTGGCACGATTCCGGGTCGGTGAACGTGGTGGTAAAGGGGGAAATGCTGATAAAGTTGGGCGGGCGGTTCATTCATTCAATTGGAATACATGCAAATACATTTAAATCGCCGTTGCGCCCCTTTCGGGCGCAAAGCGGATCGCAGCCATTCCCGGGTTTCGGTAAAGTGGCCATCTGCGCGGACGTGGGCGCGGATCGCGTTAATGGCCTCACACCCGACTTTACCACATTTTCGCGCCCGAAAACGGCACGACGCAATGGTAAAATAGGGCCGTAAGTGTAAATTCTATAGCGAGTCATGGTCAGGGAAGATATATAATTAAAGATAGAAATCCAAAATCTGCTGTCTGGATGTGCCACTCCACTGTTAATTTTGCAAATGTCTGTATCTTTATTGAAATTCATTTAGGGGTGTGAGGTTCGCGTATCTGCACAATTGATAGAGACTAAGTTTATCACAGGAAGTTAGGATTTGTCCATGTCAGTAGTGTACCCTATTAATGGTGGGATATGTGTTAATTACTGACAATCAATCTGGCAGTCAACCAGCCAACTACAAATTGGGTAGAATCTCAGGCCAGCAGAGTTTAACTAATGTTAGAGATTCAAATATGAAACTATTTTAAATTAAAAATGTTTAACTTCCTCTTTCTGGGTGAGATTTTATGGTCTCGCTTGTTCCGAAGCCATAAAATCCCATCCAAGGTCAATAGACCTTTCCATGGTCCGCCCCTCACCCGCTCTGATTCCCGTGGCAGGTGGGGCGGTAAAATTCCAGCCTCTGTCTTCTTTTCTCACTCGCTTATGTGAATCTTTCTATCCCTCTTATTTGTTTTTCTGTATCTGACTTGACATTGTACTCACCATTATAAATTCCACTTCCTCGTTCAGACCTCGTGTGCTTAATTTCAGAATCCTTCCATCGAATTGATTAAGGATCTAACTTACCCGGTTCCCTGAGATCCCAATGCTCTTGTACAGGACACTGCACTGAGCTCGTCTTGCATTAGCAACAATTTGCAGGGTTAAGTACCATCAACATTGAACGGCAAATCTAATAGCAGGCACTATTCATTGACCTGTTCATTAACAGCAATATTTGGATCATTTTATTGAAGCATAGAATCACAGAACGCCTACAGTGCAGAAGGTGGCCATTTGGCCCATTGAGCCTAACTGACAACAATCCCACTCAGGTCCCATCCCCATAACCCCACATAGTTATTTTGTCAGTGGAAATTAGATAATATTGACTGCAAAATATTTGGGGATTCCAATGCTCATGCAATTGTCAGCTGTTTGGAGTCTGTCAGAACATTGCTACAGGGCTTTACACACATGTGACACATTAATCTCAGCAAATGATATGAATGTTAGGGCTTTTCATGTTTCCATATTATAATCTCTATGCATTAATCTCTCTCCGGTTGGGCATTAGAATGTAAGTGCCGTAGTCGCAATGTTCCTGAATTTCATTGGAGTTGTCCCAGTTTCTTTCCATTTTTAATCAAGGAATTAATTCTTCAAAGATTCTGTTGGATTCCCAGTGAGGTTATGGCAGGAGAGTGGGAGAATCCCAGCAAAATTCAGCACCAATCATTTTAAACAGGTAGGCAGTTCACATCCAATGGAATTTTTATTCTGGTTGTTTCCATGTCACTTGACATGTTGGTGGAAGATGAACAGAGGCAGAGATGGCTTGTCAGTCATGCCAGGTGGCACCAGAGATATAACTCATCAGTCACCATTATACCATATTTGCATGTCTAGACACAGTTACATCAAACCCACCCACTGAAGGCCCAGATTCAACAGGAGTTAGTCACAAAATTGTTCCAATAAGATGAAGCAGTTCTGTCGCCCACCTCACACATAACAACAGCACAGGCAGTTAATGTGACCATGTTCTCAGTTTTTATATCTTCATCTTTTCCCTGGCTAGTGTAGGTCACATTGGAGTATCAGTCAAATTATTGTGCAAAGGTATATCAAATAAATGGTCTCACTGAACAGCAACACAGCTAGATGGGGCTACCCCTTTTCACCAGACTGCTAATTTTTCAAAAGCACAAGGGATAATTGATGGTAACTCTGAGGCTGTCTGAGTATTAATTGCATTATAATGGTAAGTGTCTAAGGTAAGTGGATGGGATGTAAGTGGTTTGGGGGTGTCGGAGGGGAAGTTGGGGAGTGGTGATGTGGGAGGTCAGGGATGGGGTTGTGGGGGCATGGGGATAAGGGGGGGTTTGGGTCCACAGGTCGGGGGTATAGGTTTGTGGGGAGTGGGGCATTCAGAGTTTGGGTAGGCTGTATTGGAGTTTGGGGGACAGGGGGTGGGGGGGCTGGATGTTGAAGGGTCTACAGCTTGGGGAACTGGGTTGGGGAGGTCGGGTTTGCAGGTCAGGCAGTTGTGTTTGATCAGCGGGCTGGGGGTAGGGATGGGAGCGGTGCGGTGGGGGTGGTGGGGGTGGTTGGGTCAGGTCCG
Source organism: Mustelus asterias (assembly GCF_964213995.1). NCBI lineage: Eukaryota > Metazoa > Chordata > Chondrichthyes > Carcharhiniformes > Triakidae > Mustelus > Mustelus asterias. Next base: position 72,250,655 of record NC_135801.1, read on the forward strand.
GCAGTTAGTTTGGGTTTGTGCATTGGTGGCAGGTGTTTGGGTCAACGGATTGGGTTGGGTGGGTTGGGAGAGTTGTCGTGTTGGGTGGGACCCACTTGTTTTGGGGGGGGAAGGAGCATCGGGTCTGTGGTGGGGGAAGTCCTTGGGGGGATTGGGGTGATGGGGCAAAGCCTGGGGTGTAGTCGGGTGTGGGAGGAGTCCTCTGGGAGGAGTCCTCTAGGAAGATTGGCTGGCTGTTTACAATAGTTATCTAGAATTTAGAAGAAGTTTTAATTTTTCTACCTTTTCCAGAGTGACCATTAGTGTAACTATGGTTGAACCATCTGAAGTTAACAGTATAAATCACATTTTCAGATGGTTCCCAGTGCAGTGCAATTGCTCAGAGCAAGCCTGCATTTCTGGGCAATTGCCATGCCCTTCCCTGCAAAGTTCCAAACAAAATTCCCCAGTGCATCTTTGAGGTACTCCCAAATCCGACACTGGAGACCTTGGAGGTTATGGCTCGATATTGCACATCCTGAGGGATGTTGAAAAAGGTAGCTGGACAGATAGTGGATGTGTTAGTGATCACCTTCCAAAATTCCATAGATTCTAGAATGGAGGCAAATGTAACTCCATTATTTAAGAAGGGAGACAGAGAGAAATCAGGGAACTACAGACTGGTTAGCCTGACATCAGTGTTAAGGAAAATGTTGGAGTCTATAATAAAGGATGTGATAACTGGACAATTAGAACTTAATGGTAGAATTGGGCAGCATCAACATGGATTTACGAAAAGGGAAATATGTTTGACAAATTTGTTTGAGGTTTTTGTGAATGTAACTAGCGGAACAGATAACAGGAACTGACAGAATTGATGTGTGTGGATTTTCAGAAGGCTTTCAACAAGGTCCCACACAGGAGGCTTGTCAGCAAAAATAAAGCTCAAGGGATTGGGGAGAATCTGGTGGGGAAACTATTGGAAGCAATTCTGAGAAACAGAATTAATCTGCATTTGGAGAGGCAGGGATTAATCAAGACCAGTCAGTGTGGTTTTGTTAAGGGGAGGTCATGTCTGACCAAATTAATTGAATTTTTCAAAGAGGTGACCGGGTGTGTAGCTGAGGGCAATGCATTTAATGTAGTCTTCTTGGACTTCGGCAAGGCTTGTGGTGAGGTGAGACTGATAGTAAAGGTAAGAGCCCATGGGAACCAAGGAAATTTGGCAAATCGGATCCAGAATTGGAAGAATGGCAGGAGGCAGAGAGGGTGATGGTCAAGAGGTGGTTTTCTTTCTGGAAGACTTTGTCCAGTTGGGTCCTGCAGAGATCAGTTGGGGCCCTTGCTCTTTGTGGCTTATATAAATGGTTTACACTTGAATGTAGGAGGGTTGATCAGTAAGTTTGTGGATGATATGAAAATTGGTGAGGTGGTAAATAGTGAGGAGGATAGCCTTAGATTACAGGAGGACATAAACGAGATGGTCAGATGGACTAACTAGTCACAAATGGAATTCAATCTGGATAAGAATGAGGTGATGCATTTGCGCAGGACAGCCAAATGGCCTCTTTCTGCACTGTGCACTTTCAGTGATTCCAACAGGCAGACTTCTTTTCATTCAGAGGCTTGTGACTCTTTGAAATTCTCTATCTCAGAGGGACGTGAAGGCTCGAATTGATGGATTCTTAGATATTGAAGGTAGTTAGGGATAGGGGATAGTGCAGGGAAATGGTATTGCGGTTGAAGATCAGCCATGATCTTGCTGAATGGTGGGACAGGCTTGAGGCCTCTGCCTGCTCCTAGCTCTGATGTTCCTATGTTCAAACCACGTATTAGCAATCCTGCTTAGTGAATTCTCTGCAGAGAAATTTATGTTTCTTGCCAGCAACAAACTTTGAGCTGACTCTGTATCCAGAAGAATAACTGCTGCTTTGCCTCCATTATCACACACTCAAATATAAAACTTCCAAAATCTCTTATGTCCTGATTCATACTCACTGTAAATACATTAGATGCTATCTGTTTTTTACCAGCACCACCAACTGGTATTGCATTCCCTGGAGGTACACCACACTTGCCTACAAAAGCTACTGGCTTGGTCTTAACTTATAATTTAGTTTAGGTAACCTTTATTTATCCAGGTAAGACAATTGAAAACCAACTCTCATTTATGATAAAGACCCAGCCAAGAGGCTAACATCACAGCAACAGAAAAGCACAATACAGTTGTCAATTAGCTTGTACTTCATTCCTGTCATTCGCAGCCACAAACGGAAATGTATCCTGTCCATTATTAAATAATCTCTCCGGCCTCTGTGTGGCTTTGCGAAGAAATGTTTGGGGCCGCCTATGTGTTTGTGGGATAAATTGTAGCGATCAGCTAAAACAGCTGCTTCTCTTTTCTTATAAACTTTATACCTTCTAGATAGACTTGATTCTTAAAGGAATACTATTTCTAAAGTCCTCTTTGAACAACACCTCTCTAAGATTTTCAAGCTCCAGTTCAAACTTCATTGATCTACACTGTTCATTTTTTTTTGTTCCACAAAATTCCACAAATGTCTGATTCTGCCTCTTCCTCAAATTTCTAAATTTGTACCTCTAAGCTTCTGGAACTAGCTCATACGCATTGAGAACAGCAGTCTTAATCATATCATAACCTGGATTGTTCATGTGAAAGGATTGAATAAATCCCCATTGCTTTTATACTAAAACATTTTCTAATAGAATTGTCCAAACTTCTTTTGACCACGGTAGCTTTGTGCCAATTTTCTCAAATGAGACAAAATACATTTTCTCCTTGCTCACTGAATTTAGGCACTAGGGGGAGGGTTTTCTGCCCCGCCATGGCATGTTTTGTGGTGGCGGAGGTGGTCTGCCACTGGCCAGCGGTGGGATCTTCTGCTTCCGCCGTTGTTGACGGGTTTTCCCATTGTTCACACCCTCCACCACCAGCAAGCAGTCACCATTCGTGGGACTGGAAAATTCGCCAGTGGAAATAGCTGGAGAATTTCAGCCTGGGTGTATATTCCTTGTCAAATCAAAGCCTGGAGTTAAATCTGACCCATTATCAAATCTGCCTGCTGACGTCTGTTCACTGAATCAAAGCCTTTATCTGTCCAATTCAAATTTCCTAGCTTCCCTCTTTCTTTGCAATGCAAGCTTTTTCCATTTTTCCTGCTCTATGAAACTCCAAGTTTTTATATTTCTATCTCTCTTTTACCTCTCAAGTTCAAGTTTCTTCATTTGGAACTGAGTCTTAGCCAATCTAATCTGTGCTTGAGATAGATCACCTTTTTCTTCCTTAAATGTTGAGCCAATACCTCAACTATTTTGTCATTTGTCATGCCTATTTTTAATTGCATTTGATATTTCTCTGCCATTGCTTTTAAATTAATCTTTGTAAACTGTTTCAAGGCACCCAAAGCTAAATCCTCTCCTTTGAAGAAAATTTCAGCAATAGCCATAGTCATTTTTGACTTTTCAATTAATACAGCAAAAGTTGCTGTGAAACCTTGCTTGTGTAGACTCTGGCCAAATACACTTTATGTGCCTTAGCCTGTGGAATCCCGGACAAGCCCCAATTTTGTTACGATTTTGTTAAAAACTGATAACTGTTAACAAGAAATTTGAACTTCCAAGTATTAGCTGGCAGAATGGCACAAGACTTCACATTTTAAAACTTTTACTGCAACAAATAACTACAAAACACTTATGACTAAACACAATTTGATCTCAAGAAATGGAACTTGAAGAAATGCAGTGAAGGGACTGGGGCAGTAATGAAATGTTACTGTGTTTCTGCTTTGCTCAGAAGGTGACATATATCTTGTAGGATCGCTTGTACCGCTACTGGTATGAGATCAAGGAGGTAAATTTTGAGGATTCTAGATTTCCAATTCTCTTCCCGTACCCAGTGGTGCATTAAAGCAAATTTTTGTCTGTTTCCATAGCTAGTAATTCCCAGAACAGGTCACTAGTCTGTGGCTAGAAGCATATAGTTTGAGGAGGCACCACTCCACATCAAGCATGGCTGACCAGGAGTCTCTCCCTCTCCTACTGCCAGCTATTGATGTGTTGGAAGAATTTGCAGTTTGACACTCACACTGTTTGACCGCATTATGAATGCTCCTTCCTTGGCCATCAGGTCCTGGGGTGGGACTCATGCCCAGGGATTCTGGCGCAGAGGCAGGGACACTACCTACTGTGCCACAAGATCTCCTCTGAGTATGAGTTTAGATGTTCGGTAATTCCTTTTTTAAGTTAGTTTCCTACAATAAGACATTTCAATGTTAAATCCATGGATTGGTTCAAGGGCAACAAGTATCTGGGGGCACTCCCGCACCTCTCCAGGTCACACAATATCCTGATTTGGTAATATATCACCATTCCTTTGCCGTTTCTGGGTCAAACTTCTGGAACTTGATACCTAACAGCACTGTGAAAAAAACCTTCACCGCATGGACTACACCGGTTAAAGAAGACGGCTCACCAATATCTTCTCAAAGGTCATCATGATTGGGCAATTATGCTGGTCTTGCCTGCAGTGTTCACATCCTCTGAACAAACAAAACAATATCTGTAGCCTTATCAAATGCTTTTAAACTACGTAGCATGTAAACCAATGAAAACTTGCAGTAAACTTTTATCGGCGATCCATGGGTTGAGAAGGAGTCCTTAAAGCTAGAGGATGAATTTAAATAGGATATACTGATGTGGGTGGGGCCTGTACATATTCGAAGGCACAACAATCAGATAGTCTGAAGTTATATTGACACAGCTCTGTCTTTTAAGCAACAAACCAGCTGTTTCTCTGGGGGCCTCAGGCCATAAGCATACCATCGCTGTTGGTGTCATGAGGCACATACACATTCATGATTGTTCACATGCGAGGTTGGAGTTCTGTTTGAATTTGCAGAGAAAGCAGTCAACTTAGCTTTTTTCAACAGGACAGCAAGATTCTATGAAGGGAAACAAAATCTGGTAAGCTGAGCCTTACAAACAATTCTGCTTCGTACCCATGCACTTTAAAACAGTTGTGATACTCCTGACTGGAGGGCCTTTCAATTGTTTTTTAAAATGGTGCAGTCAGATTTGCTCCTGAGGTTTACCTTGTGCATATATTCAAAAGGTCACATTATAATTTGATCCTATGAATATGGCCCAGCAATATTAATATATAAGCCTAGTCTAATCACTGTGGAACACTTTGAGCAGACCCAGAGAATAAATCTAAACGTTTGTTTAACAGGTGGAGTTATTTTAACACTGGTGCTTGACAGAAACTCTAGATCATGTGGAAAGGATGGATTTCCATTGTGTGGGCAGGATCATCACGGGTAGCAACTATACCCATCGCAGAGGTCAAGCACAAATCACTGGGTAGAATTATGCAGCCCCCTGCCAGCGGGTTTGCAAGAAGGGTGACCTGTAAAATTTCCAGGTAGCCTTGCCACCGCCCTGCTACCCACTTCTGACCTGTCTGCAATTTTATTGGAGGTGGGTGAGGCCTAGGTTGGCCACTTAAAACCTGCTCTGAGCAAGCTTAATTTTGAAGCTGACTGGAGGAGTTTGGAGGTCAGCAGGGAAATTTGGCAGGGCATCCTATTGAGTCCCCAATAGGAAGTGGGAAAGTGTGGGGTGGGGGGTGGCGGGGTGGGTGGTGTTGGGGGGTACCTCCCTTAATTGCCCCCTTTCCACATCGGGTACCCACTCTCCTGATCAACCCTTTGTGGTCCTCTCCACGCCCCTGCTGGGCCCTCACACTCCCTCCCCCTCGCCCCCCCCACACACACAATCCACCCATCCTCCCACCACCAACCTCACTCCCGCCCCCTATATTCACTCGGCGTGGATTCCAGGACTCAGAATCTGGGGACTGTTTGTCGCCCCAGTCCTGGCCCCTGGTGCAGCCTGGACCACGGAGCTGCTGTCCAATCAGCCCTATGAGGTGTGACTTCCACCTGAGTGAAGGATGGAAACATTGGGCCCGATTATCCCACCGCGACCCGCAACTTTTCTGGCGGGTGCAGTCGGGTGAATCGCACGGTCAGTCTTTTTCCGGGATTTGCACATGCGCCGGGACCACGCTGGAAACCGGCTGGAAGACAGGTAAGTCATTTGAATATTTTTTTAATGTAGTTTCAATATGTTTTGCATGACATTATCGGGAACTTGCTGGTCCCGATAGAATCTCCCACCCCACCAGGAATACTTCATTCTGGCAGGGTTTAGAGTGGCTCCCCACATTCGGGGAACTGGCAGGAGACCCCACTGGAATGAAGGGGGCAATCGGTGCTCCCTGGGGGTCGGGCGGTGGGGGTGTACCCCCTGGGCATGGACACGCTGGCACTGCCCAAGGGGCAAAGTGCCCATGCCCAGGGGGCACCTTGGCACTGTCCACTGGGCAATACCATGGCCTATTGTGGGCAGGGCCTAGGTCTGGGTGGGGGGTTCCGCTGCCACTCTGCATTGGGATCGGCCTGGGCTAGAGGGAGGGCAGCGGATTGGGGCGGGCTGCTGGGGGGGGGGGGGGGTGGGGGTGGGGGGGGGGGCAGGGGGGAGAAGGGGGTGCGCAGGTGGTCTGCCGAGGGAGGGGCCTGCCTCCCGAGTGGAGTCTGCCTCCCATGGGGGGGTGGTCTGATCCCAGAGGGGGTCAGCGGGGACTGGGGGTCTGCCGGGGTGAGGAGGATGGGGGAATCGCCTCTGCTGGGGGGGTAAGCTGGACATCGGGGCACTCCGAGATGGGGGTGGGGGTTGGGGCTGGCCCGGAAATTGTTGTGGGGGCCACGTTTGGGCCGTGGGGGGTGCTGGGGGGGCAGCACTGCGTGGGTCCCTGGCTGGCCAGCAATTGAGCTGGCCAGCAAATAGGCAGACTGACAGACCGGGATCACTGCGCATGCATGGATCTCCAGAACTGTCAGACTCTGGTGTGAATAGGCCCCACCCCCTGGGTTTTTAATGATATTCACGATTGTGACCTCTACATTGCAGAGTGGGAAGATTCGAGTGTGAATCTTCACTGAAAAAACAGTCGTGATCTAGAATAGTTTTCCCATCAATTCAGCACTTTTGGGAGAATCACGCCCCCCCCTTGTCTCCAGTCAACTACGCTCCACAGATTAGTGTGTAGCCAGTGGGCTATTGTCTGATACAAAAATGGCCGAGCAAGAAACAGACACTGCTATGGCCTGATGGAAAATATGGTCAACTTGAGGACAAGAGTTTTTTAAACTCCAGGCAGAATATGTGGACTGCTCTGTTTACTGGCAACAAAAGGCTTTGGTTTTACGATGAGTAACAAGGTCATTCTAATCGATCAAATGGACAGAAACCAAATACAAATGGAGCCAGAAGTCTGATTTTAAATGTTAAAATAACTTAGGACACTGCCCTAAGTTGAAGCAGCTGCAATAAACCCATTTGGATGATATGCCTATGGCCAGTGCACATGTGCAAAGCTGCATGGGTTCGAGTCAGAGTCAAGGAATAAGTCTTGGAGTTTTAGAGAAGTGAAGGACCACGGAACAGAAGAAAGGAACCTCAAGCTGTAAGTTTGATGAAGTCTGATCCCTCTCCATGTCTGGCCAGCATGAGTGAAAAAAGACACACCTACAGTCCATTAATTAAGTATAAATGGTTAAAATCTATATATACTCATTATAGTAAATTTATAGGGAAATAAAAGCATTTAATTGTGATATAGTGTGAGAGAGTCAGCCTTCAAGCAGGCATAAACATTTAAAGTTTTGTTACATTTTCCTAATAAAGTTGTGATCTGATTTAAAGATGAAGGGCTAAATCTTCCGGCTCTTCACACCAGTGGGATTTTCTGGTTCCACCAATCCCCGCCGTGGGTTTCCCAGCAGCGAGGGGTGGAATCAATGGGAAACCCCATTGATAGCAGAATTTCCTGCTGCCGGCCAATGGTGCGCCGCCTCCTGCCACCAAGAAAAACTCCTCAGGGAGGCCAGAGAATCTCGCCCGAAGTTTTTGTGTCCATCAATTAACTGGAGCAAGGGTGTCAGTTAACAGGTGGGGATGTGCCCCCCCGCCCCCCCCCCCCCCCCCCCCCCCCGCCCCCCCCACCACATCACCACCACTGACTCTTTGAGTGCCAGGACAGAGAAACCTGTTATCCGAAGAATCCTGCCCCTGAAATACTCTCCTTGAGAATCCTCAGCACTCTTCCACATCTCCTTCAAGATTGGTGACATTGTCCTAATGTGATTCAACTCCTATTTGTCCCAACAAAACTAGCAGATCTCCAGTCATGCCATACATCCATGAATTGCCCTAATCTCCTCCACCTTATCTTGTTGCTCTCCTTCAAAAGACTGTGCCAATGCTCTTTAACCATGTCTTGAACCATCAATTCTTCTCCCACCACTGCTCATTATCCAATTCTTTTCATCTTCAAAAAAAGTCTTAGCATGTTTTATTCTAATAAAGGTGCTATATGAATGCCAGCTGTTGTAATATACATGTTATAGTGCAGAGACACTAGAATTCTGCCATCAAACTTGGAATGCAGAGCAGAAGATACTTACAGGCAAATCATCCAAACCTTTTCAGCACCGAACGGTGCTTCCTGGAAGAACATATTTGGAGGAATGTTTCTAATAAATTTCTGTCTAAAATTAAGAGATAGAAAATTATAGGGAGAACACTTGCATTTTTTACTTTTGCACTTGTAGTGGCCAAGTCTGTGCATCAGATGCATGTATTGGTAACATTTACATCAGTAAGTGTATGTGTGAGATGCAGAGAACTTTATGAGGGCCACTAGTTCACTTCCTGACACATATGAATTGATAACAGAAACCAACCCTCAGGACAGCAAACTCATGAAAGGGTGCAATGAATGAGCCCCTTCAGATGCAGAACGAAGCAATATATGATTATTATTCTTATTTATTTTTCAAATAATATTTCTGTTTATTAGCGTGTATGAAAGGGAAATGTAGTTGGATGTCACTAAAACATTTATAGGCTACAATCTGATTGCATGTATTTGGCTGCATGTGATTCTTTGGGGTAATGGTGTGATTCAGTGCTTTCAGTGGGGAATTGTGCTCACTGTGTGTGCATGTCAAGAAATTATAAGCACCAAGCTTTTGATTTTTATTTGTTAATTGTAGTGGAGTCTCTACAACACCACTGTGTTAGACAATGAATTGATGGAGGGGGTGACTAATGGAAGGACTTACATTATCCAGTTTTCAGGAAACATTGCTTAAACAAAATCCTTTTACTCAGCAGAGACTGTTTAAATAGACTCTTCCAAAGAGTCACATTTGGCTTGAAACATTAACTCTGTCTCTCTCCGTAGATTCTGCCAGACCAGCAGAGTTCTTCCAACACTTTCGGTTTTTATTTGATTTGATTTATTATTGTCACATGTATTAACATACAGTGAAAAGTATTGTTTCTTGCATGCTATACAGACAAAGCATACCATTCATAGAGAAAGAAAGGAGAGAGTGCAGAATGTAGTGTTACAGTCATAACTAGGGTGTAGAGAAAGATCAACTTAGCGTAAGGTAGGTCCATTCAAAAGTCTGATGGCAGCAGGGAAGAAGATGTTCTTCAGTCGGTTTGTACTTGACCTCAGACTTTTGTATATTTTTCCTGATGGAAGAAGGTGGAAGAGAGAATGTTCGGGGTGTATGGGGTCCTTAATTATGCTGGCTGCTTTGCCAAGGCAGCGGGAAGTGTAGACTGAGTCAATGAATGGGAGGCTGGTTTGCCTGATGGATTGGGCTACATTCACGACCCTTTGTAGTTCCTTGTGGTCTTGGGCAGAGCAGGAGCCATACCAAGCTGTGATACAACCAGAAAGAATGCTTTCTATGGTGCATCTATAAAAGTTGGTGAGAGTCATAGCTGACATGCCAAATTTCTTTCGTCTTCTGAGAAAGTAGATTTCAGATTTCCAGGATACACATTATTTTGCTTCTATTTAATTACACTGAGTCTTGATGAGAAACAGGAAACAGAACTCAAGAGTGAAACTACTGCAAAGTTTCCTGATAAAAGCTGGATTATTTCAGGATAATGCAGTGATTGGAGGATAGTAATATAATATGGATTATGTATGTAAAATTAATCCCAGCCATTCACAGCAGAGATTGAAGGGAGAATTACCCAATCATCTTCAATCGGGCTGGAATTTGTGCTTTTGTACTTGAAGATTTATTTTAATAGAGTGGGAATCACATGCTGTAAGGTTGTGATTTTCTACCAAGCATTCTCAGTGATTACTGCCTCCTGCTGGGAGCATCAGATCATCCACTTCATTTATCTCATTGACTGCTTGCTTATTTCTTTACTTTTGATTCAATTGAGAGAAATAAAACGATTCATGAAAAGATGCTATTAGAGTGACATTAGTTCTGTTCCATGTACACTTTATGTGCAAAGCAATCCTTTTATCTCATTAATGTTCTCCTTGTCTTTCCTAAGGTTGTTTGTTGAGCTTCCACCCGATATGTATTCATCACCCTTCAGTAGGTTGCTAAAGTGGCATTATTTATGTATAAGCCTTGACAGTGGGTATTGGCTGGTTATCCCTGTATGCAAACATCCACACATGCACACTTATCTAAGGAAGTCAGTAGACCGTGATCAGGGATGAGAAATGGTATTGATTGCATTAGTACCACTAGGGTTCTGGTTGGGGTCAAATTGACTGTGAGATAGCACATCTGGAAATGGACTGGAGCTGAGCTGATCCTCTGACATTGACTTGTTATTCTGGTACCTGAAGCATGGATGTCTGTGCTCACTATTCCATTGTTGATAACTGACCAGCCAAATTGACTTATTGATGGAAATACTCAGCATGCCTGGCAGCATATTGGAGAGAGACAAACTTGCCCACAAGTGGTTTTAGATGGTTAAATCTGAGCAGTTCCCAGCTTATGTTCAGGAGCCTTTGCCAACCTGTATAAATTAGCTGGTTTAGAATGGGGATGCATTCCTACAGGAAGAGCATGTGCATTTCAATGAGGCAAATCAGACTGACGAAACTTAAAGTTATTTTCTTAAATTTATTTATTAGTATCACAAGTAGCTTACATTAATACTAGAATGAAGTTACTGTGAAAATCCCCCAGTCATCACACTCTGGCACCTGTTCAGATACACTGAGGGAGAATTTAGCATGGCCAATGCACCTAACTAGCACGTCTTTCGGACTGTGGGAGGAAACCAGAGCACCTGGAGGAAACCCATGCAGACACGGAGAGAACATGCAAACTCCACCCAGTGACCCAAGCCCAGAATTGAACCCAGATCCCTGGCACTGTGAGGCAGCAGTGTTAACCACTGTGCCAAACTTGTCCAACACTAGGAAAGTGAAGTAAACAGACTGGCCATCTGACTTCCACCCAGCCTGAAGTCAGGGTGAGGTAAAATCAGATGGTGTGTAACAAAAGAGCAGCTGATCTGATTGTGCCAGTTAGTCTTGGAGTGGATTAGGTTAGAACCATAGAATAGAATCCCTACAGTATAGAAGGAGGCCATTTGGCCCATTGAGCCTGCACTGATAACAAACCCACCCTATCCCGGTAACCCCACATGTATTTACTCTGCTAATCCTTCCAAAACTAGAGTCAATTTAGCCTGGCCAATCAACCTAACCCACACATCTTTGGACTGTGGGAGGAAACCGGAGCACCTGGAGGAAACCCATGCGGACACAGGGAGAACAACAAACTCCACATAGACAGTGACCCGAGGCCAGAATTGAACACAGATCCTTGGCAATGTGAGGCAGCAGTGCTAACCACTATGCCCCCCCAATGTTCCTGTTTCTGTAGCCTGCTCGGCCATACTTTAGTGCAGTGAAGAGTTCACACATGTCACTACTCAAACATCTAGCTGACCAGAATAAGAAGAATGCTGATGATTGTTGTCTGTCATTGCAAACAGACACAACAAGACTGTGAATAGCCTCTATGACAGGAAAACATAAATCTGCTAGTCAGAAACTTTTCACCAATCACCAAGGCAACAAGAATAGGTTGATGCCATCTTAATTTGTTTGTTGGGAGTTATAATCATGTTTTACAGACATTTCTTCTTAATTGCCCACTTAACCTGGTCACTGCCATCCACACAGTGTGAGCACATCTTGCAAGCCTGTTGTTGAAGAAAAGTAAGGTGTCTAACAACACCAGATTAAAGTCCAACAGGTTTATTTAGTAGCAAACGCCACTAGCTTTCAGAGCGCGGCTCCTTCGTCAGGTCAGTGGGAGATCTGCTCATAAACAGCAAACAGGGCATATAAAGACACAAACTCAATTTACAGAATAATGAATGGAATGCGAGCCTTTACAGCTAAACAAGTCTTAAAGGTACAGACAATGTGAGTGGAGAGAGCATTAGCACAGGTTAAAGAGATGTGCATTGTCTCCAGACAGGACAGCCAGTGAGACTTTGCAAGTCCAGGCAAGTTATGGGAGTTACAGATAGTGTAACATGACCCCAAGATCCCGGTTGAGGCCATCCTCATGTGTGCGGAACCTGGCTATCAGTCTCTGCTCAGCGACTCTGCGCTGTCGTGTGTTGTGAAGGCCGCCTTGGAGAATGCTTTCCCGAATATCAGAGGCCGAATGCCCGTGACCGCTGAAGTGCTCCCCAACAGGAAGAGAACAGTCTCGCCTGGTGATTGTCGAGCGGTGTTCATCCATCCGTTGTCGTAGCGTCTGCATGGTTTCCCCAATGTACCATGCCTTGGGACATCCTTTCCTGCGGCGTATCAGGTCGACAATGTTGGCCGAGTTGCAAGAGTATGTACCGTGTACCTGGTGGATGGTGTTCTCACGTGAGATGATGGCATCCGTGTCGATGATCCGGCACGTCTTGCAGCGGTTGCTGTGGCAGGGTTGTGTGGTGTCGTGGTTGCTGTTCTCCTGAAGGCTGGGTAGTTTGCTGCGGACAATGGTCTGTTTGAGGTTGTGCAGTTGTTAGAAGGCAAGAAGTGGGGGTGTGGGGATGGCCTTGGCGAGATGTTTGTCTTCATCAATGACATGTTGAAGGCTCCGGAGGAGATGTCGTAGCTTCTCCGCTCTGGGGAAGTACTGGACGATGAAGGGTACTCTGTCCACCGTGTCCCGTGTTTGTCTTCTGAGGAGGTCGGTGCGGTTTTTCGCTGTGGTGCGTCGGAACTGTCAATTGATGAGTCGAGCGCCATATCCTGTTGAAGAAAAGAGCATTTGAAGAATGAGTGGAACCATTGTTAATTCCTTTAGCACGTGTTATTCTCATTAAAATCATCAGACCATCATCAGAAGAAACATGGAAACAATGCATAACTGTTGTACAATGGCTGTACGATATGAATGCATGCAATGCATTACTTTCCAAATCACTGTTGCTTGAGTCCTAGCTGGATATTTGGTGTCATTTTAATTGGTTTGGAGGATGCGGCTGAGAAGAAATCCACAGAAACTGACTTTGAGGTTTCTTTCAGAGTGACAGGAATATCTTTCCTTGAGTTCACCGAGTGTGTGGACGGACCTTCCGTACTCTGCCAAAGCAAATATATATGTCAGAGATCTATGTTCATGGAGAATGCATTCATTTCTTGTGTTTTTTTTTTAAAAAACCAAATGATTCCACAGCAAGTATTTTGGAATGGTTGCATTCAGAATTAGGGAATCAAAGAGCCAAAGGATATTTATGAAACTTAAATGTCCTTTTAATGAAGTAGATCTGCTGTCTTTAACTGATCTGGCTGTATGTAATTCCACTAAGAAGTTTAACAACACCAGGTTAAAGTCCAACAGGTTTATTTGGTAGCAAAAGCCACACAAGCTTTCGGAGCTCCAAGCCCCTTCTTCAGGTCAGTGGGAATTCTGTTCACAAACAGGGCATATAAAGACACAGACTCAATTTACATGAATAATGGTTGGAATGTGAATACTTACAGCTCATCAAGTCTTTAAGATACAAACAACGTGAGTGGAGAGAGCATCAAGACAGGCTAAAAAGATGTGTATTGTCTCCAGACAAGACAGCCAGTGAAATTCTGCAGGTCCAGGCAGGCTGTGTGGGTTACAAATAGTGTGACATGAACCCAATATCCCAGTTGAGGCCGTCCTCGTGTGTGCGGAACTTGGCTATCAGTTTCTGCTCAGCGATTCTGCGCCGTCGTGTGTCGTGAAGGCCGCCTTGGAGAACGCTTACCCGAATATCAGGCATTCAGCCTCTGATATGAGGCTGAGGGAGTTCTTCCACAAACCCCAAGAGGCCAACAGCGAACACAATGAGACAGCCAAAGAACCGGAACAGCCGACAGAGAGATCTGCAGTGCATCCGAAGAGGAAAGAGTCGAATTGGACCCCTCCGGAAGGCCGCTGCCCTCAACTTGACATGTATGCCCAAGCCATCAGGAGGTGCGTCAACACCAAATTCATCAGCCGCACTCACAAGACAGCCCCGAACATCACCCAAGCACAACGCAACGCCATCCACGCTCTCAAGACCAACCGCAACATTGTCATCAAACCAGCAGACAAAGGAGGGGCCATCGTCATAGTGAACAGAACGGATTACTGCAAAGAAGTGTACCGACAACTAAACAACGAGGAACACTACAGACAGTTACCTGCAGATCCGACCAAAGAACACACCCGTCAACTCAACACTCTGATCAAGACCTTTGATCCGGACCTTCAGAGCACCCTCCGTGCTCTCATCCCACGTACTCCACGCGTTGGAGATCTCTACTGCCTCCCAAAAATACACGAGGCAAACACACCCGGCCGTCCCACTGTATCGGGCAATGGGACCCTGTGCGAGAACCTCTCCGGCTATGTCTAGGGCATCCTGAAACCCATTGTACAAAGAAGCCCCATCTTTTGTCGCGACACTACGGGCTTCTTACAGAAACTCGGCACACATGGAGCAGTTGAACCAGGAGCGCTCCTCGTCACAATGGATGTCTCGGCACTCTACAACAGCATCCCCCATGACGATGGCATTGATGCAACGGCCTCAGTGCTCAGCGCTGACAACTGCCAGTTTCCAGATGCAATTTTACAACTCATCCGCTTCATTCTGGACCACAATGTCTTCACCTTCAACAACCAGTTCTTCATCCAGACACATGGAACAGCCATGGGGACCAAATTCGCACCTCAATATGCCAACATCTTCATGCACAGGTTTGAACAAGACTTCTTCACCGCACAGGACCTTCAACCGATGCTATACACTAGATACATCGATGACACTTTCTTCCTTTGGAGTCATGGTGAACAATCACTGAAACAACTATATGATGACATCAACAAGTTCCATCCCACCATTAGACTCACCATGGACTACTCTCCGGAATCGGTTGCATTCTTGGACACATGCATCTCCATTAAGGACGGTCACCTCAGCACCTCACTGTACCGCAAGCCCACGGATAACCTCACGATGCTCCACTTCTCCAGCTTCCACCCTAAACACGTTAAAGAAGCCATCCCCTACGGACAAGCCCTCCGTATACACAGGATCTGCTCGGATGAGGAGGATCGCAACAGACACCTCCAGACACTGAAAGATGCCCTCATAAGAACAGGATATAGCGCTCGACTCATTGATCAACAGTTCTGACGCGCCACAGCGAAAAACCGCACCGACCTCCTCAGAAGGCAAACATGGGACACGGTGGACAGAGTACCCTTCGTTGTCCAGTACTTCCCCAGAGCGGAGAAGCTACGGCATCTCCTCCGGAGCCTTCAACATGTCATTGATGAAGACGAATATCTCGCCAAGGCCATCCCCACACCCCCACTTCTTGCCTTCAAACAACCGCACAACCTCAAACAGACCATTGTCCACAGCAAACTACCCAGCCTTCAGGAGAACAGTGACAATGACACCACACAACCCTGCCACCGCAACCTCTGCAAGACGTGCCGGATCATCGACACAGATGCCATCATCTCACGTGAGAACACCATCCACCAGGTACACGGTACATACTCTTGCAACTCGGCCAACATTGTCTACCTGATACGCTGCAGAAAAGGATGTCCTGAGGCATGGTACATTGGGGAAACTATGCAGACGCTGCGACAATGGATGAATGAACACCGCTCGACAATCACCAGGCGAGACTGTTCTCTTCCTGTTGGGGAGCACTTCAGCGGTCACGGGCATTCGGCCTCTGATATTTGGGAAAGCATTCTCCAAGGTGGCCTTCGCGACACACGACAGCGCAGAGTCGCTGAGCAGAAACTGATAGCCAAGTTCCGCACACACGAGGATGGCCTCACCCGGGATATTGGGTTCATGTCACACTATTTGTAACCCCCACAGCCTGCCTGGACCTGCAGAGTTTCACTGGCTGTCTTGTCTGGAGACAATACACATCTTTTTAGCCTGTCTTGATGCTCTCTCCACTCACGTTGTTTGTATCTTAAAGACTTGATTAGCTGTAAGTATTCGCATTCCAACCATTATTCATGTAAATTGAGTCTGTGTCTTTATATGCCCTGTTTGTGAACAGAATTCCCACTCACCTGAAGAAGAGGCTTGGAGCTCCGAAAGCTTGTGTGGCTTTTGCTACCAAATAAACCTGTTGGACTTTAACCTGGTGTTGTTAAACTTCTTACTGTGTTTACCCCAGTCCAACGCCGGCATCTCCACATCATGTTATTCCAGTGCCAAACCTAGAAAATGACCCCGCTGTGTTGAAGCAGGAGGAATAAGTGTCCATTGTGCCAGTGGCGCTCACATTCTGATAATGGGCAAGTTTCTCCGGCCTCCCAGTTGCGTGTTTCCCGACAGTGGGAGGTGGCACTTTGTTTGCTAGCGGCGGGATTCTCGTCAATGGGAATTCTCATTGACATCACTGCACGCCGGCAGGAAACCTGCGGGCAGCGGGTGCATTGCCGGCGGGACTGGAGAATCCTGCTGGCATGAACGGCTGGAGAATTCTGGCCAATGAGTTCCTAACAATCAGACAAGACAACAGGTATTAAATGAAATCTTGTCCGAGGGAAAGTTAATTGAATAGTTTTACAAACTGGGCTGCCGGATGTCTCCCTTCAGGCCAATGCTCGGGCTGCTGATGTCCTCAAATGGGCCTTCTGCTGCGTGCTCCAGCATTGGGCCTTTCTAATATGTAAGTTTGTGTTCCATGATTAAACAGAACCCTGACCGCAACTTCTGAACAAACAAACAAACCGGGCAGAGTGTGCGACATCCGGTCACCGTCCAGTTTTACCAGCTGATACTGGGGAAGAGGCACCAGTATAAAAGGGGCTAGATGCAGTAGGAGTACTCTTCCAGGCTCCACAAGAATAAGGTGGGTCTCTGCAGCCCAGGCTCCCCTGCTTCCCCAGTTACTCTCTATACCATCCATGACCATTCCCCCTCCCCCTCTCCTGCTGCCAGCAGCCTTCTAACTGGTTGGCCATTGGGCTGCCTGATATTGTGCCAGTACCAGGGCTGTAGTCAGCGAATTGCAATTGGGCGTTCAGTTGTACCTACAGCATAGTAATAAAGCTCAAGCCTCATAATGGACTTCTGCGGGCAGAATGGGGTGGTAGATAGGATGACCTAGGAGAATTAATTCTACCCCAATGATTCACAGTGATATCTTTCAACTATGGGACTGCTGACACAGACACGGTTCAACCAGCCGCACCCTTTGACCATGTTAACAAGACTGTAAGCCATTTGTTGGGGTTGCTGACTGGCTGCATACACGGGCTGTTCCAAGTTAAAATCTACTCCACATACTAAGGTATGCCATGACTGATACAAGCAACATTTGTAGGTTTTCTCACCAAGCACAAGAGGGCAGCAAGACACAAATATTGCATAAATCAATCCTGCATTATCTGTACATAAAAGCCCGATGTGTGCTTGTCAAATAAATATTTTACAGGTTTCCTGTCATTCCCTTTTATCATATGTGAACTGACACATGATTTTTTACCCCTGATTAACTATGACAATCAGTGCTGAAAAAGCTAATTTGCTGCATGATATTCAAAGTCTTAAAATATATAGGCTGCAAAAATCTGGCTCTGTAGTTCACTGGCTTCAGCGTTACAGGAGCTGGGAAGGGAATAAAATAGTGGGGACACCATTCCCAAGGACATTTAATGTGGCCCACGCTAATTACCATGTTGTGGGGTTGTTTTGGGGGGGGCGGTGGTTTAGCTCAGAATGGGGGAAACAAAACAAAAAAAACAGGCAATAGGAGCAGCAGTCCAAACTTGTTTTGTACACCTTAAAATGGAATGGCAGTTTGGACCAGTTACCTTATTCCCAAGTTTTCACTGTGTTTTTCCCATTTGGGAATATGCCAGAGGCATTCAGATTGGGCAGATCATAAAATCATAGAATCCTACAGTGCAGAAGGAGGCCATTCAACCCATTGTGTCTGCACTGTTAACAATCCCACCCAGGCCCTATCCCCATATATTTACCCTAGCTAGGCCCTCTGACACTAAGTGGCAATTTATCATGGCCAATCCACCTAATCCGCACATCTTTGGAGTGTGGGAGGAAACTGGAGCAGCCGGAGGAAACCCACGCAGACATGGGGAGAACCTGCAAACTCCACACAGACAGTGACCCAAGTCGGGAATCAAACCTGGGTCCCTGGTGCTGTGAGGCAGCAGTGCTAACCACTGTGCCACCATGTTGCCCACTGACTTCAGTCAGTGTCTAGTGCTGATTTGACACCCAACCTGCCATTTTTGACGCCATTTTTGGGCCCCACAACTCAGGAAGGACATACTGGCACTGGAGCGGGTCCAGCGGAGATTCACACGGATGATCCCGGGAATGGTAGGCCTGACATACGATGAACGTCTGAGGATCGTGGGATTGTATTCATTGGAGTTTAGGAGGTTGAGGGGAGATCTAATAGAAACTTACAAGATAATGAATGGCTTAGATAGGATGGACGTAGGGAAGTTGTTTCCATTAGCAGGGGAGACTAGGACGCGGGGGCACAGCCTTAGAATAAAAGGGAGTCACTTTAGAACAGAGATGAGGAGAAATTTCTTCAGCCAGAGAGTGGTAGGTCTGTGGAATTCATTGCCACAGAGGGCTGTGGAGGCCGAGACGTTAAGCGTCTTCAAGACAGAAATTGATAAATTCTTGATTTCTCGAGGAATTAAGGGCTATGGGGAGAGAGCGGGTAAATGGAGTTGAAATCAACCATGATTGAATGGTGGAGTGGACTCGATGGGCCGAATGGCCTTACTTCCGCTCCTATGTTTTATGGTCTTATGGTCCCTGCTCTTGTTAACATCCTATCTTAAACACACAGGCTGGAGGTGTATTCAGCTGTGTCAGGGACACCCACACCACTGCCTGCATCTGCCTCCCCCCCCCCCCCCCCCCACCTCCACATACTCCAAGATTATTTAAATATATCATCGTTTAATTTGTAGATGAAGTGCTTTTGACTATTGACTTGCTGCTGCAGGGTTACATAAGAACTAGAAGTAGGAATAGTCTATTCAGCCCCTCGAGCCTGCTCTGCCATTCATTAGTGGAAGTATTTTGTTGTTGGAGGAGATAGTAGAAGAAGAGGGTGAAATGGAGTATTGTGGATTTTGAAAAGCCTTGAGTTTGAAAGGTCTCTGAGTGCACCACCCTCTCCTCACCATCGGGTCGACAGATGCAGTTTCCCTCGGGCTGCAGCATCACAGGGATGAAGCAGAGGCAGCAGAAACAATTGCAGGGTTGGGGGGGGGGGGGGGGGGTGCTGGGCGGGTGAGGTGGTAGGGCAGAGGGCTCTCTGCAGGAAACCTTGCAACTCCAACACTGGCAACACTTCTACCTGCTCCTCTTACTTCACTGCTCTGACAGAGAACACAACAAAATCTTCTCTCCTGGCTTACAGGGCATCCGTGGCCTCTCCAATGCAACATTAATACTTACAAAAGCTGAAGTAATCAACTTTGTGCATCCTTTTATTATCGGCCTTCCACATGCCTTTGCCTTGTCTAGTGCTCCTACAAAGTGCTACCCCAGTAGCTGCTGCGTGTCTGGTGCAAAACTGTTGACATTTACTGGGGGTGACTGCAGATGGCCTTGCGGGGAGACCTCAAGCAGTTCCAGGCCATGGGACCCTGACTGTGGACTGCACCACCTTGGCGTGCAAGGTAGCAGTCTAGACTGGCTGGCAGAGAGGCAACAGCAAGGGCCCTGGCAAGTGGTAGTAGTTGAAGGACAACAGGATTATGCTACAGCGAGTCACCGTCACTCGCTCGGAATATTCCCTCAGCACTCCTACTAATCTGTTGGAAACTCTGAAAGCTGCTTTGTGCACTGGTATTTGCAACCGTGATGACACCAGTCTGAGCCTGCAAGGCACCAAGCTGGGTTTACGCAGCAACAAACACAGATCTCATAATCATAGATAATAAATAAAAGCAGAAAATGCTGGAAAATCTCAGCAGGTTTGGCAGCAATCTGTGAAAAGAGAAACAGAGTTAATGTTTCGAGTCTGTCTGACACTTCTTCAGAGCCTCAGCAACATGATTCTATGATTCTATAATAACATAGCCTCAGCCGCTACAGCAGCACTGCGACATTGGGGGGCTTCTGCTTGTGCTGCAGTGCAAGTCAAGAGCTCGTCTCTTGGACACTGTGTCTGGTTCAGCAAATGTTCCCATGGAGTTAGCCACCATTTCACACTGGATAGGATAGGCACCAAGCTCCACACAAAGCCCTGTGCTAAGTTGGAGCTGGACTCCTCCATGCTCCTTAATAGTAACTGCAGGCACTCTGGAAAACCAGCCGATGAGCCAACATTATTGTGTGCACGCCTGCATTTTTTACTGTGTGTCGTCCCATCAAAGTCCTCAACTGAGTTCCTTGCAAGAGAATATGTCTGCAATCTTGCCCTCTGCAGAGTTGGCACCTACACTCTCTTTTCCCCCTCACTGATGCCCAGTTACTCATCACATGCAGTCCATGCCTTTATGCCGCCTCTACAGTAAGTACTGTGCAGTATCTGAGCTGGTGGCTGCAAGTGTCAGAGAAAGTGACGGTGTTTCTTCCTTAGATGTTGGCTCTTCCTCTGGGTCTTCAAGTTCAGCCACCACTGGCCTGCCAGGTGACAGTTTTCAGATATCTGGAACAAAAGGTATGAGGTGTGGATTAGGCAGAAGGAACTGGGGTGTGTGGCTGCAAAGCAAGAGATACAGATAAAAAATATCAGGCTGTAAATTTCTGAGCTCCAGGAGTGTGGGGGCATCTGGGGGGCACCCCAAAGATGTGCTGGGTAATCTGTGCCCCGGAAGTTCACAGGTAAGGTTTACACAGCAAACCTCCAATGGCCAATTGCCCTGCACTGGGAACCATCTGAAGATCTGATTTAAGTTACTTGGGATGGTTCCAGTTGTGTTAAACACATAGGGCGGGATTTCACTGGCTCACCATGCTGATTAAACAGCGTGGCGAGCCGGTAAGCTAGGGCGAGAGGCAAAAAATCGGGTTCGCGCCGATTTCTGGCCATCTTGCCGGCCCCGTTCTGCCGGTGAAATGTCCTCACTGCCAAGAATCACAGGTGGTCCCCACCAACGGGGACCAGTGTCCACAGTACACTGGGAGATTGGGGCGCCTGTGCAATAGTGCCCCCTAGAGTTCAGGAACTGTCCTCACAGGCGAGCTGAGATTCCACCCCGCCCCCTACTGGCAAAATTCACATGATGGCCTTTGTCTTGCACAGAGTGCCATAAATTACATTTACTTACCTCGCTGAAAACACCGGCAAGAAAGCCTCTCCCTTTCTCCCCCATTTTACACTTCGAATTTCTTTGAGAAAATTCTGTCCATGTTTACCCAGAAAATGTTTGAAGAATTAAAGCCACTTCTACCAATCACCCTGGGACTCCCCTCCACACCACAATTCCCCTGTGACTACTCTCTGACCTCCCATCACCCTCCCTAATACCCCCCCAAAATAACCAGCCATCCCCCACACCTGCCGCAATGGTAAGTGTGAGGGTGAAATGGAGCAGATTAATGTTAGCATGAGTGCTGATTGTTGGAGTGATCATTGATCGATGTGTTAGGCATTGAACAGTATGTGAGGTTGTTGGTATGTTTGGTAGAAGATGGGCATTAAAGATGCATTATTGACCTTTATTGCCCATGTGAGGTCAATGAACTGTATTTGACACTGCACAGTAAGAAGTCTCACAACACCAGGTTCTTCTTACTGTGCTTCTTACTGTGCTTACCCCAGTCCAACGCCGGCATCTCCACATTTTGACACTGCAGCCATGATGTGGAGATGCCGGCGTTGGACTGGGGTAAACACAGTAAGAAGTCTCACAACACCAGGTTAAAGTCCAATAGGTTTATTTGGTAACACAAGCCACTGGCTTTCGGAGCGCTGCTCCTTCATCAGGTGAGTGGTATTTCAGTTCACAAACAGGGCATATAGAGACACAAACTCAATTTACAAAATAATGGTTGGAATGCGAGTCTTTACAGGTAATCAAGTCTAATCAAGTTTAAGACTTGATTACCTGTAAAGACTCGCATTCCAACCATTATTTGGTAAATTGAGTTTGTGTCTTTATATGCCCTGTTTGTGAACTGAAATCCCACTCACCTGATGAAGGAGCTGCGCTCCGAAAGCTAGTGGCTTGTGCTACCAAATAAACCTGTTGGACTTTAACCTGGTGTTGTGAGACTTCTTACTGTGTTTGACACTGCAACCAGGCCCTCAGGAACAGACTCTCAGCACTGACCTCCAGGATTATCTGCTCCCTCTGCTTTCACAGTGTATGGTTGGAGGGTCTCCTGGCCCACTTTGGAAGATGATCTCTGTCCTCCTTTCCACCACCTGTGCTAAGGTTTCCATCTCTGAAAAGCTGGAGTCCTCTCTGGCCTGCTGCCTCATTGCTCTGGTCTCCTTCTGCTCAAGATCTGTTTCCCAGCCATTTCCAATGCCCGCTCCAGCCAGAATGCATGTCCCCCTCAAGAGGCACAGGATGGTTTAAGTAGCGCAGGCCTGCTTTAGCTGGTGCTAGCCTTGTCTAAAGCCGGGCTCCATGTAAATGTGTAGCCACTCAGCAGTGCATTGAACATTGGGCTGCAGACAACAATCGTGGAGATGAGCAGGCAGCATGAAGTTTATTTATTGCTTGTATCACTTCCATTGGTGATTCACAAGGATTGAATATTTCCTGGAATACCTTAATGCTTGTGTTACCAATAATTCCATGGAATTAATGTGAATCATAGAATCCCGACAAGTACAGAAGGAGGCCATTCAGCCCATCAAATTTGTACTGACCACAATGCCACCCAACCCCTATTCCCATAGCACCACACATTTACCCTGCTAATCCTCCTGACACTAAGAGGCAATTTAGCATGGCCAATCAAACCTAACCTGCACACCTTTGGACTGTGGGAGAAAACCGGAGCACCCAGAGGAAACTCACACAGACACGGGGAGAATGTGTAAACTCCACACAGTGACCCGAGGCCAGAGTTGAACCCGGGTCCTTGGCGCTGTGAGGCCACAGTGCTGCCCAATCATTGGTGAAACTACAAGGTTTCACTAATCCGGCCATTCATGGAATGAATTACAGATAGCAATTCATTTGAGAAGAAACTAACAAACATGGCAGATAATTGCAATCAGTGCAACATGTATTCAGATCTGCAATAAACATGGAAACGTATGTATTATATACGTTGGGCATAGCCACTTTAATGGGTCATGTGACCTCAGGTGTTGGGTGAGCTGTTGGGATCCGCCCAGAGTGGGCAGTCAATGTTTGGAGTGTTCAGCCAATTGACCTAAGGGCTATGTTCCCTGCGTCTGCTTGTGGAATAGATATTCAGGAGAAGCTTCAGCGCAACAGGATTTAACAGTATGTGTTTTGTTTTTAAATTACAATTTATCCAAACTCTCGGTACTCCTAAAAAGCCAATAGGTAGTTTGCTAGAGCAAGAATTTAGTTCAAAAAATGTTTTGTAGATATTTCAATTGTCTTTCTGGAATATTGTAAATGGCTTAATGATGGCAATGTTTTCAGGACTAATTTAGAACATATATTAGTCAGACATGAAGGGTCAACAGGATTGAAGCTAACCTGTGGATGCCAGTATTAGAACAACTGCAGAGAGTGTGCAGCAAGTCTGCTTTAGCCCAGTCGCTGAACCATTTAAATAATAGAGAATGATCACAAAGTCATCTATGTTTGGGGCAGCATGGTGGCACAGTGGTTAGCACTGCTGTTTCACAGCACCAGGGACCTGGGTTTGATTCTAGCCTTGGGTGACTGTCTGTGTGGAGTTTGCATGTTCCCCCCGTGTCTGCGTGGGTTTTCTCTGGGTGCTCCTGTTTCCTCCCACAGTCCAAAGATATGCAGGTTAGGTGGATTAGCCATGCTAAATTGCCCCTTAGGAGGAGTGGTGGAGTAAGTGGTGGGGTTATGGGGATAGGACTCTGTCGACGAATCAGTGCAGACTCGATGGGCCGAATGGCCCCCTTCGGCACTGTGAGAATTCTATTCTGTTCTATGTTTTTGAAATTAGGAAATTGAGGCATAAACAAATGTTTAGCCCACAATGTAAAGATGAGGCCAGTCTATGGAAGTCCTTATGGCCCTGAAGTTTCATAGATGTTCAGTGATAACCTTTAACTTACAAGAAATTGGGAACATGAGCGAAATATGTCATTGCCTCTAGCTTGATTTATCACCACAGCTACTAATCTGAACATTAGCAAATAAGCAGAAGATGGGAGTAATGTTTTGCACAATTGCTGATGACTATGTAGCCATTATAGTCCCATTTTCACTTGAGGGAACCTTGGCTACGAAAAAGAATCTATCTCTGTAATGAGCTCTCTTTAGGGATGTGATTTTTCCCTTGGCAAAGATCACCAGTCCTGATAAAAAAAATAGCAAATGCAATTACAGAGTACAGATAATTTTGAACATCTGTTTTGTTTTACATTTCTAACCAACAAATAAAGAGCACAACAAAACTATAGTAAGATCAAGACATGCTGAGGCCAACATTAGGTCAAATAGACACAATAGTACACAAACCCGAAGAGAAAGAAAGAGAACTGTGGTTACAGATTCTCTCAAGTATGGGTGGCACGGTGGCACAGTGGTTAGCATTGCTGCCTCACAGTGCCAGGGACCCAGGTTCAATTCCGGCCTCGGGTCACTGTCTGTGGAGAGTTTGCACATTCTCCCCTTGTCTGCGTGGGTTTCCTCCAGGTGCTCCGGTTTCCTCCAACAGTTGAAAAGTGTGCAGATTAGGTTGATTGGCCATTCTAAATTAACCCTAGTGTCGGGGGAGTTGGCAGGGTAAATATGAGGGGTATGGGAATAGGGCCTGGGTGGAATTGTTGTTGGTGCAGGCTCGATGGGCCAAATGGCCTCCTTCTGCACTGTAGAGGTTCTAAAGTTTAAAGTCTATTTATTAATCACAAGTAAGGCTTACATTAACACTGCAGTGAAGTTATTGTGCAATTCTCCTAGTCGCCACAGTCCGGCACCTGTTCGGGTCAATGCACCTAACCAGCACATCTTTCAGACTGCGGGAAGAAACCCAGAGCACCCGGAGGAAACCCGCACAGACACGGGGAGAATGTGCAAACTCCACACAGACAATGACCCAAGCTGGGAATCGAACCTGGGTCCCTGGCACTGCGAGGCAGCAGTGCTTGCCACCGTGCCGCTATGAAAACTAAGTGGTTATTTTTCAAAGAGAAATGGAGTGAATTTTGAGCTCTTTGAGATGATGGATGTCAATGTTGGCAGTGGAACACTTCTCCACTTCTCTGGATCAGTTTTGGTATCAGGTTGCCAACAGGTAGAAAGACTTCAATTTCATTAATCTAGGCTGGATGGACTTCAATGGAAAGGAAAATGGGGAAGACCTTGGAGCAAGTGGTAAATCTGTTAACCACCTGTTAGATGCCCATGCCAAGGTTGAAGTGCCTCTGTTTTACAGCTTCAGTGGTGTGATATGATTAATACCTTTACAACTCAAACTGACTAAATAATGCACAATCAGTAACCATTATAACTCTGTGCAGTGAATGGGTTTTGAGTGGGTTAAAATTGGGCACATACATAAATGGGTCATGGCCAACCTCACAAGAAGATGATGAATTTATGGGGTATGCTACAAAAAATTATATGTCTGTATCTTAGTTTCAATACCGCAATAGAAATCTTTAAAAAGTGCAAATTTACACAGTTGGGTTGAATTCCATGTCAGTAGTGATGGGCCTGACACTAGGCCAACAGTCCAGGAACAAGCCGGTTCTGTGCCCATCAAATAATTCAGCAGCAAAATGGGTGCTATGCTGGAATGCAGGTGAGTGGGATCAGGTTTACAGCGGCCTGTAAGACTGGCCTGCTGGGGGAAGGGGTCATGTCTTTGGTGAGGACAGGGGTATATTTCCATGGCAGCGTTCCTTGTCAACAGTGAGGCCCTCCATGGTCCACATGGTGCCAGATCAGGAAGGCCCCACCCCAAGCCCAGATGGAGGCTGCCAACTTTTACAGTGTGATCTCCCCATGTGGCAAAGGGCTGCTTTGCCAGTTGCAGAATGCCAGTGCGAGTGGGATGAGGGAAAGTGAGAAATTGTGACTGTAGTGAACCATAGATGGTTACCACTATGGGTACTGGTACATATGTTACTCTTGTTACTGTTGGGGTTAGGGTTTGGGTGTTCCACCTGTTATTACTGTTTATGTGGTACACTCCGTTCGGCTCCGCCTTCTTACAGGAGTATAAAGGTCACTGCTACTTCCTAGTAGTCTTTAGTCTGGGATAATATTGTTGAGTAGTGTGCTCCTATTTGTCGTGAATAAAAGCCTTTATTCCCGGGTACGTCCTAGCCTCCCGTGTGAATCAATCGTGCATCAGTGACCCAGTGCCTTTCTATTCTTCCTGCCAACGTGGACAAATTCACATTTCCCCATATTATACTCCATCAGCCACATTTCTGCCCACTCACTTCACCCTTGTGGGCTTGTTATGTCCTCTTGAAAACTTACTTTTCTAACTATCCTTGTGGCATCTGGAAAATTAGTTACCATGCATTCAGTTCTTTCAGCCAAATAATTTATACAGATTGAAAATAGTTTGGCCCCAGAACTGACCCCTGTGGCATTCCGCTAGTTCCAGCTTACCAAACTGAAAATTACCCATTTATCTTGACCCTCTGCTTCCTGTTAACAAACCAATACTCTATCAATGTTATCACAGTGTTATTACAGCATGAGCATTTATTTTGTGTAGCAACCTTTGATGTGGCACCTTATCAAATGACTTTTGGTAATCCAAAGTGCTCTACATCAAGCATGATTTCTCTTCCACGAAACCATGTTGACTCTGCCTGATTGTATGATGGTTTTTCTAAATGTCCTGTTATTATCTCCTCAATAATAAATTCTACCATTTTTGCTCGAACCGATATTAGGTTAACTGGTCTATAGTTTCCTGCTTTCTGTATCTCCCCTTACTGGAACGGAGGTGTCACATGTGTGATTTTCCAATCCACTGGGGCATTTCCGAATTCTAGGGAATTTTGGAAGGTCACAATCAACACATCCACTCTCTCTGCTGCCACCTCTTTTAAGAGCCTAGGATTCAGTCCATCAGACTTGTCAACCTTTAAACCCACAATTCAGAGTTGAAAGCATTAGTGACCGAGGCACAAAACATGATACATTAAATTAAAGGATTAATGGTCCAGCTATTGCATTGAATGATGAAACTATGGCTTCAGCTTGACTGCTTGCTGGCCCAAACTTTCTTTTAACTCTTTTTTCATGGGTTGTGGGCATTGTTGGCAAAGCTAGCAATCATTGTCCATCTCTAGTTGTCCTTGAGAAGGACAACTGTGGCAGGTACACCTGTGTACAGTTCTGGTCACCCTATTATAGAAAGGATATTATTAAACCAGAAAGAGTGCAGAAAAGATTTACCAGGATGCTACCAGGACTTGATGGTTTTAGTTATAAGGAGAGGCTGGATAGACTGGGACTTTTTTCTCTGGAGCGTAGGAGGCTTAGGGGTGATCTTATAGAGGAGAAAAAAATAATGAGGGGCATAGATCAGCTAGAGAGTCAAGATCTTTTCCCAAAGGTAGGGGAGTCTAAAACTAGAGGGCATGGGTTTAAGGTCAGAGGGGAGCGAAACAAAACAGTCCAGAGGGGCAATTGTTTCATACAGAGGGTGGTGAGTGTCTGGAACAAACTGCCAGAGATAGTAGTAGAGGCCGGTACAATATGTCTTTTAAAAAGCATTTAGACAGTTGCATGGGTAAGATGGGTATAGAGGGATATGGGCCAAACGCGGGCAATTGGGACTAACTTAGGGGTTAAAAAAGGGGCGGCATGGACAAGTTGGGCCGAAGGGCCTGTGTCCATGCTGTAAACCTCTATGACTCTAGGTACACCCTCAGTACTATTAGTAAGGGAGCTCCAGATGTTTGGCTTAGTGACAGTGAAGGGACAGCAATGCAGTTCCAACTCAAGATAATGTGTGGCTTGGATGGGAACTTACTGCTCTTGTTCTTTTAGATGGCACAGGTGGCTGGTTTGGAAGTTGCTGTCTACAAAGCCTTGTTGAATTGCTGCAGTGCATCTTGCAGATGGTACACACTGCTGGCAGTGTGCATTGGTGATGCTGAAAGTGCCTGCTATCGAAGGGATGCCAATCAAGCAAGCTGATTTCTCCTGGATGGTTGAGTTTCTTCAGTGTTAGAGCTGCACTCAACCAGGCAAATAGAATCTATTCCATCACACTCCTGACTTCTGCCTTGTAGATGGTGGAATCAGGAGGTGAGTTACTCACTGCAGAATTCTCAGCCTCTGATCTGTTCTTATAGTCACATTGTTTATATGACCAGTCCAATTCAGTTTCTGGTCAATAGTAACCCCAGGATGTTGATAGTGGGGATTCAGTGATAGTATTGCTATTGAATATCCAAGGGATATGGTTAGATTCTCTCTTGTAGGAATTGGTCTTTGCCTGCCACATGTGTGGCATGAATGTAATTTGCCATTTATCATTCCAAGCTCGGACATTGCCAAGTTGTGCAAGATGTGGACACAAATTGCCTTCAGCCTTGATAAAAGAGATTGTTAGTAACCTGCTGTCTGATCCAATGCAGTGCTTTCTACAGAGCATTTGTTGTGACTGAGTAGAAACTGGCAGAAAGACTCTTCAACTAGTCAGATTGAAGAATTCTCACTGTGTTGTTTGGTCTACAAAGTATGAAGTAAAATATAAATTACATTTTAATCATATGCAGGAAGAAAAATAGAGGTAATGACATACATACACATGAGATTAATGGTGAGGTACAAAAGCAAAAAAGCAGAAACATGATAGAAATGGAACCATATCTACAATATCGGGCTGGATTTTACACTGAGGGTGAACTCCTCATACCCCAGGATAAATTTCAGAGGCACGCCTGTCTCCGCTTAACCTGCTCTGGTGGAGGTGCTTTAATTAAATGGGGACTGCAGGAGGGCATGTCAGGAGCAGCACCAGGCATACCTAAAAATGAGGTGTCAACCTGGTGTGCCAAACGGCAAAAACAGCAAGTGATAGACAGAGCTAAGCAATCCCACAACCAACGGATCAGATGTAAGTTCTGCAGTCCTTCCACATCCAGTCGTGAATAGTAGTGGACAATTAAACAAATCACTGGAGGATGAGGCTCCACAAATATCCCCGTCCCAAATGATGGAGGAGCCCAGCACATCAATGCAAAAGGTAAGGCTGAAGCATTTGCAGCAATCTTCAGCCAGAAATGCCGAGTGAATGATCCATCTCGGCCTCCTCCAGTGGTCCCCAGCATCTCAGATGCCAGTCTCCAGCCAAGTCGATTCACTCCATGTGATATCAAGAAATGGTTGGAGGCATTGGTTACTGCAAAGGCAATGGGCTCTGATAACATTCCGGCAAACTTCTGCTCCAGAACTTGCTGCTCCCCTAGCCAAGCCCTTCCAGTATAATTACAACGCTGGCATCTACCCAACAATGTGGAAAATTGCCCAGGTATGTCCTGTACACAAAAAGCAGGACAAATCCAACCGAACCAATTACTGCACAATCAGTCTATTTTTGATCATCAGTAAAGTGATGGAAGGGGTCATTAACAGTGCTATCAAGCTCAGCAACAACCTGCTCAGTGATGCCCAGCTTGGCTCTCAACTCCTGACCTCATTACAGCCTTGGTTCAAACATGGACAAAAGAGCTGAATTCCAGAGGTGAGATGAGAGTGACAGCCCTTGACATCAAGGCTGCATTTGACCGAGTGTGGCATCAAGGATCCCAAGGACCTTCCATCCGTCGTAAGGTCAGAAGTGGGGATGTTCGCCGATGATTGCACAATGTTCAGCACCATTCGCAACACTTCAGATACTGAAGCAGTCCATGTTCAACTGCAACAAGATCTGGACAATATCCAGGCTTGGGCTGACAAGTGGCAAGTAACATTCGCGCCACACAAATGCCAGGCAATGACCATCACCAATAAGAGACACTCTAACCACCACCCCTTCAATGGTATTGCCATCACCGAATCCTCCACTGTCAACATCCTTGGGGTCACCATTGACCAGAAACTCAACTGGACTCACCACATAAACACAGTGGCTGCAAGAGCAGGTCAGAGGCTAGGAATACTGCAGCGAGTAACTCACCTCCTGACTCCCCAGAGCCTGTCCACCATCTACAAGGCACAAGAGAGGAGTGTGATGGAACACTCCCCAATTGCCTGGATGGGTGCAGCTCCAACAACACTCAAGAAGCTTGACACCATGCAGGCAGCCCGCTTGATTGACACCACATCTACAAACATTCAATCCCTCCACCACCGATGCTCAGTAGCAGCAGTGTGTACTATCTACAAGATGCACTGCAGCAATTCACCAAAGATCCTTAGACAGCACCTTCCAAATCCACGATCACTTCCATCTAGAAGGACAAGGGCAGCAGATACATGGGAACAACACCACCTGCAAGTTCTACTCCAAGCCACTCACCATCCTGACTTGGAAATATATCGCCGTTCCTTCACAGTCGCTGGGTCAAAATCCTGGAATTTCCTCCCTAACGGCATTGTGGGTCAACTCACAGCACATGGACTGCAGTGATTCAGGAAGGCAGCTCACCACCACCTTCTCAAGGGCAACTAGGAATAGGCAATAAATGCTGGCCAGCCAGCAACACCCATGTCCCACAAATGAATAATAATAAAAAAATAGTGTAAGGTGGCGCTTCTGCCCTTCTCCAGGAGGGCTCTATCTCCAGCTTCACAGGGCTGTTGACCAGTGAGAGCCCGACGGATCTACGCTTCACCAATTCCGGCAGGAGACCTGATTGAAGCCTTTAAGTTTACAAATAAATTTTATACGGTGGAGAAAATTGTGTGAAAGTTCAATACCAGAGTTCATAACTATAGGATGGTCGCAAATACATTCTCCCTCTTTAGTAAAAGAGGAGTTATTATCATAGAGTCTCTAAAGTGGAGAAGGAAGCCATTCGGCCCATCGAGTTTACACTGACTCTCTGAAAGAGCATCTTATGCAGCCCAAATCCCGCCCTATCCCCGTAACCCTACACATTTACCATGGCTAATCCATCTAACCTGCACAGGTTATTGAGGCTCATAGCGCAGATATGTTTCTGGAAAAGCTGGATATGCACTTGAGGGAGAAAGGAATAATTAGTTATGCTGATAGGGTTGGATCAAAATGAGTGGGAGTAGGCTCTTTTGGAGAATAAATGCTAGAATAGAGCATTCAAATGGTTATTGGATAAACATATGGATGATATTGGAATAGTGTAGATTAGAGGGGCTTTAGATTGGTTCCACTGGTTGGCGCAACATCGAGGGCCAAAGGGCCTGTACTGCGCTGTAATGTTCTATGTTCTATGTTCTATGTTCTAGGTCAATTGGATCAAATGGCCAGTTTCTGTTCTGTGGTCTTGATGTAATTCAAACCTACGATCTCTACCAGCTTGAAGGACAAGGATAGCAGATGCATGGGAATACCACCACCTGCATCTTCCTCTCAAAGACACACACCATCCTGATTTGGAACTATATCACTCCCTTCACTGTCACTGGATCAAGATCCAGGAATGCCCTCCTTAATAACGCTGTGGATGTACCTACATCATGTGGATTACAGCGGTTCAAGAAGGTGGCCCACCACTGTCTTCACAAGGGCAATGAGGGATGGACAATAAAAATGCTGTCCTAGCCAGTGATGCCCATGCCCCGTTAAAGTTTAAAAACAAAGGTAGTAAAATCAAACAATGTCAGAAGGCAATGCAAAAATACCTCAAGATACATAATATATGCTGGAAACTTTAGCATTAGTGAATGGTTGGAATTGAGCCTGGGTGGGGTTTCCAAAGAGCAAAAAAAAGAGAAGGATGTCAGGAAGCCAGCTACAACTCACTGACTTTGGGACTTCACTCAGATGGGAATAGGGGAAGGCAGTAAGGCTGCTCCAAAAGGGCTAGTTGGCAATTCCAATGTTTGTGTGAGACTGGAAGCCCAGGATCAAGCTCAGAGGTTTAACTGTTATTGACAGGGCTTCCCGGGCATCAGGAGATCCAACAGCTGCAAGTGAGGTGAGGACAGCTTCAGGGAGTGGATAGGTATCTTCACAGTGCTTCTTGTGGGTTTGGAGGAGCAGGAGTTCTTCCCCCCTACCCCCCGCAGCATCATTGGGTAAACTGCCGCATACAGACCCCTTCCCATCCCGGAATAGATCTGCTCCAGATCACAGAGCGGACATCCCTCCCCTCCACCTGAGTCAGCATCAGCGTTTAGACACTGTTATGCTAGGACAACCAGACGATTGGACCCCTCCCTAGGACTGGGGATCAAACCTCCATCGGGATCAGCCTCCCTCAGAGCCAGGGATCAAATTGCTGCTCTTGGGGCCAGGGATTGAGTCTACCCAGTCCTGCAGCCTTCTCTAGAGTGCTCCTCTCCTGTCAGATCCCAAGCCTTTCAATCAACGGACTCCCAGACAAAGAACCTGATAAAGACAAATGTTGCACACCGTGGATTTAAACTCCGCAACTTGCAGCAAAACCCAGACTTCCTACGTATCATTAGAATCCCTACAGTACAGAAGGAGCCCATTTGGCCCATCGAGTTTACACCGACCACAATCCCACCCAGGCCCTATTCCCATAACCCCACATATTTACCCTGCTAATCCCCCTAACACTAGGGTCAATTTAGCATGGTCAATCAACCTAATCTGCACATCTTTGGAGTGCGAGAGGAAACTGGAGCACCTGGAGGAAACCCACGCAGACACAGGGAAAATGTGCAAACTCCACATAGACAGTGACTTGAGGCCGGAAATGAACCCGGATCCCTGGCGCTGTGAGGCAGCAGTGCTAACCACTGTGCCACCATGCTGCCTATTAGGATTGCCAGCTTCCAATGCTTCACAATGTTAATGCCTCCCCATCCTTGTGAAAGTGGATTCAAGAAGTCAAAGCAAATTAATGAAAAATACCAATAGAATGGAAGCTGTTTATGAAAAAAAAACACATTTTCCTTTCCAGTTGACATCTTGGATGAAACATACCACTGATTATCACAATGATGATGTGATGATTCTATACTTATCAAAAATATTTTGGAAAATATCAAGAGGCTAATATGGTATGTTAGCAGTCTTCAATCTTGCTTTCATGAATAATGAATCCGGATCACTACCAGTTCCCAAAGAGTGATTATGTTTTGTGAGTAAGTATGAAAGATTGGCGACAATGATGCTGACAAATGCCATGAATTACACTGTGCGCTTCTTGATCTAGAAGTGGCAAATTTACTCCACAAGATGCTGGATAAATAATTAGAATATACTGCAGCAGGTATAGTGCTGAATTGAGAGAATGTTGGCTAATGGTCTCAGTATTAATGAATTGGCATGCTGTGCGAGCTATTTAAATTGGATGTTTGAAGGGTGAACTGATGGGTAGGAACAGGAAGAAATTCACATTATAGAGAGCTGATCAGCCTTAAGAACACAGAGAATAGAGCTACAGCAAACGGTATAAAGAGATTATTTAAAAAACTCTATTACAAATTACAGCATAGAGAACTCATGCTTAAAACTACAACAAAATCTCTCGATAGGAGCAATGTGGGTTCTCCAGCAAAATGCAGTGAGAGCAAAATTGTAACATACAAATTAAGTGTATAAATTGATCCCAGTCACTTAGAACTGTGTGGTGTTCTGGTGTGATTGATGAGGGAAGTACCCAATTATCTATATTCTAGCTGGGAGTGGATGTGTCACTACATGCAACCTAATTTTTGTTACTTTGCATTTCGTACCAGTGGTCCCAGATATTGTCCGGACACTGCGATGCTGAATAATTAAAAATAAGCATTGAATGAGGGGAACACAATTGTTTCCTAATCTAAAACGGTAAACTATAAACTTGTGACTGCATCAAATACACTGACTCCGCCTGTGTTGTGATACAATAGTCTCAGTGCCTGTGGCATTCACAGCACCATTAATTCAGCAAACTCAATTGTGGTATTGATATTAATAGGGGACAGCTCTAGTAAATACCTATTCATCTTTTTCACTGAGCATTTCTGTTGAGCAGCATAAATGTTCCAGCAAATTATGGTATGGTATAAATAATGGCATTAATCTCTTGCTATAATTCTTTAGAATTTCTGTACCAAAAGAATGGTGTATGCCATAAATATGTCCCTGTATTGATCTAGGTTCTCTGCAATTCCTTGTTTTGACAGGATATAATGTTAGGCTGGTCAGTTTGAGATCAGTGGATTTCTCTACCACCCACATTAGATCACTCATAAAATGTTAATGTACATAGAGAAGAACGAAAGAGTTAATGGTGTTCAGCTGTAGTGTAACCATTAAAATATTGTAACTTACTTTGCAATGATTACTGTCAAAGAGAAAGAATCTTGAAATAGTTAATGGTAGCATTTGAACAGGCATTTACAGATGCACTAAGCATGTGTTTTGCCACCGGCTGTGACATTTTCCAGATAGAATAACCTTTTCCTCTATGCAGACATTAGGCTGTATTCTGCCAAAAGGTTTAGTCGGAGAAATGCCTTTGTTCATGTTTTAAAATGTGTCATTTTGTGTCTAAACTGTAATCCTCACAGAAAAAGGTAATGTTAGAAAAATAGCAGATCATTTGGAATTGTTCAAGTGGGTTGGTAGTATGGACTTCCCGGTATTTACAAATTGACTTCTCTCACAATGCTCCAGTTTTCCCCATTTCCCTGGATGGGATTTAATAAGAAGGGTGCTGCTCCTGATTGCAGGTCAGAGAATGGGCACCGCTTTCACTCACTGCCACGCACCTAATTACAATGTAAGTTGGAAGTGTGCGTGGCGGGCACATGCCCCATGTGCAATCATGAGGCGGTGGTGGACATGAAGTATCCACCTCACCATCGGCTTTCAGGTTAGGGAGGCGGCAATAAAAGGTCCATCTGGCGCCGCTTAGGAGGAGTAAGTGACCATCTGCAGGGCCATCTGGAAAATTCGTGACTTGTGGTCTCCATCCGCCTTTGACACTCTTCATCAGTTGACCCCCCAACTCCACTCCTCCTCCCCTCCTGTGCCCCAACACTCCTCCCCATTCATCTGTCAATTAAAGTTCTTGGATACCCATCGCTGCTTCCTTTCATTTACATAGTTATCTCCTTGACCGCCCCCTCCCCCCATCACTCCTCCCCATTCACAAAGATGTTTTGCCACGAAGAGCTCAGAAATGGCTCAGCAATGCCTTCTTGCAGGTTCTCCTCCATGCTGTTTGGGAAAGGGTAGAAATTCTTTTCCTTAGGGATGGTGAGAGAATACTGTTCCACTTGACCAAGGTGGCCTGGATTGAGATCACAGAGGAGTGAGCAGTCAAGGATCCACTCAAGATCCTAGGTCCAGTGCTGCAAATGGATGAATGACCTTCGCTGATCAGCCAGGGTAAGTGACAATCCATAGAGTCTCTACACTGCAGAAAGAGGCTATTAAGTCTGGGTAAGATGCTCTGTTCGAGAGTTGGTGCAGCAGAGTGAGAATGCCATCGTGCACTGAGAGGGAAGAGGTGCCCTCAAGCAGGAATCTTCCAGTAGGTTTTCAAGGCCTTGAACCACCAGAAGATGTACGCCAAAGACATTGCAAGCAATGGGGCATTGCTTTTAGCATCCTGCCTCCTCATCATTTGCAGGTGTCAAGGTTAACTAAGGTGTCGTGATTATAAAAGAAAAACTAAGACATATGGGGGGCAGTGTTAAGTTGTGCAGGACACAGCTGCTGAGGACCACCGAGACACTCATTGTGGAATGCTTTGCAATCCTCGGCAGGAAAAGTAAAGGCAGTAGAATTGCATTTTGAGCAATCTTATGGTCTACTCTATGATTGCCCTGGTTAATCTATGCGCTGCATTGTAGCACTTCTCCACGGGTCTGAGGGGATGATGCATGATACATGTTCTCAGAGGAATGCCCTTGTCATCCAGGATCCAACTCTGCAGTTGAGCAGGGGCGTTGAATAGCTGTTACCTTGAATAGTTCCTTAGATGTATGAATCATCAGAGTTCTCTGTGAATTGAACAATGGTGTCACCATCACTGAATCCCCCACTGTCAACATCCTTGGGGTTACCATTGACCAGAACCTCAACTGGACTCACCACATAAACACAGTGGTGACAAGAGCAGGTCAGAGGCTATGAATACTGCGGCGAGTAACTCACCTCCTGACTCCCCAAAGCTCACCCACCATCTATAAGGCGCAAATCAGGTGTGTGATGGAATACTCCCCACTTGCCTGGATGGGTGCAGCTCCAACAACACTCAAGAAGCTTGACACCATCCAGGACAAAGCAGCCCGCTTGATTGACATCATATCCACAAACATCCACTCCCTCCACCACCGACACTCAGTAACAGCAGTGTGTACTATCCACAAGATGCACTGCAGCAATTCACCAAAGATCCTTAGACAGCATCTTCCAAACCCACGACCACTTCCATCTCGAAGGACAAGGGCAGCAGATACGTGGAAACATCACCACCTGCAAGTTCCCCTCCAAGCCACTCACCACCCTGACATGAAAATATATCACTGTTTCTTCACTGGGGTCGCTGGGTCAAAATCCAGGAATTTCCTCCCTAATAGCATTGTGCGTCAACCCACAGAACATGGACTGCAGCGATTCAAGAAGGCAGCTCACTACCACCTTCTCAAGGGCAACTAGGGAAGGGCAATAAATGCTGGCCAGCCAGCAACGCCCATGTCCCACAAATGAATTAAAAAAGAACTCCATGCTGCTTAATTCTTCTCCAGTGATCATGGACAACTTGAGCTCTAAAGGAGTGAAACTCCTTCAGTTTTACAAATCCTTTTGGCTATTTTCCAGGGAACCTTAATGGCCACAGATGTGCAGTCAATTACACCCCGTATCTGTGGGAACTGAGCAATGGTCATGAAGTTCACTGTTCAGCCC
Organism: Mustelus asterias; assembly: GCF_964213995.1. Taxonomy (NCBI): domain Eukaryota; kingdom Metazoa; phylum Chordata; class Chondrichthyes; order Carcharhiniformes; family Triakidae; genus Mustelus; species Mustelus asterias. The sequence goes on from NC_135801.1 coordinate 72,288,167, forward strand.
TGGCTATAAGTATCTGTTGTGAATTTAATAAATTTGTTGGCCCTTCTGAACATGGTATTGGTCATTGTAGTTATGCACCTGTGTATTGCAGCCTGAGAAATGCTAAACATGTCCCCCATGGAGTCTTGAAATGAGTCACTGATGTAGAGGTTTAGGGCCATAGTCAGCTTGAGGGGACTGGAAAGGAGTTCTCTCCAAAGTCATGGCTGCATGCTGTTGTGAGAGTGTACATAGTAGGTAACTGCTTCCCATGTTATCACTGGCATTGCCTCTCAGATATCTGGAGATAGTTGGTGTGTGTTCTGAACATGCATCGATGCACCAATGCTCTTTGGCAATGAAAACAATCCTGGTTGGGTTCCTCCTGACCTCCCCCCTCTGCTCTCTTGGCTGGTGCCAGCTGATTTCTTTGTGACTTATGGTGTTCTGCAATCAAAGTCCTTCTCTGGAAAATCCTCTTCTCTACTCAAAAGGTTTCAAATATATGGGTTTATGAGATTCATTGTGAATCCACAAAGTGAACTTTTGAAGAAGGCAAGCAATGACATCAACACCTCTATTGATTGCCTTTTATTCTTAGAGTGGCTGCAGTTGACCATTGAGAATGCTTAACCCTACCATTGGTTACACCCAGAACTCCTCCCATCCCACAGTGGCTTCCTCCCACAACAATCGACCTCCCGCAGGTAAATGTTTCCTAGCAGCACCTGATCTCCAGTGAGGTAACAGTTTACTGGCAACCATGCTGATGAACACATGCACCCTGAAGCTGCAGCTTCAACCCATCCACCTCTATTCTTCCTCTATCACCCTCAAACTTCCTTCCATCTGCCTTGACCCTCCCAGCATACGCTGCATCTTTCCCCCATTCTTCCTGGAGGATCCAACCATCACCTTTGTCCTGAAGGCATTGACCCTCGACCTTCCTTCTCTCATGCTTGGCCCTCCCACCTGCACCATTGGCCTTCCTGCCACCATCCAGGAGCTTCCTTCCATCATCCTGATCCTGCCTTTGTTTTCCCATGACCCTCCTGTTACATATTCATGACTCGGAACTCTGTGAATTTCTTCACATGCTGAGTTCCGGACCTCAGTTGCTCGGCAGTGGGCAGGTGCAACAGGATTACAGCCTGTAATCCACCTTAGGCCGGAAGGAACATCTGAGAGAGTTATCCCTGTGTAGCATTCTACAAACCCGAGCAGCACATTACATTTTTGTTATAAGATGCATTTCAGCGCAGCACAAACTGTAAAGTGTGGTGGAAGCAGATTTAATCTTGGCTTTTGAAAGGGAATTGATTAAACACCTGAAGAGAAAAGGGCCGGAATCTTCCAGTTGTTCACTTCCCGCTGCCACTGCAAGTGAGGACGGAGAATTTGGTACTCAGCCAAATCTCCATTCATTGCAGCTGGAGCAGAGAATCCCACTGGTGTGAAGGGCCAGAAAATTCCAGCCAAGTACCCACTCTCGGGAAAGGGTGGGGGAGGGGCGCCAGCTGAATGACTCTTGCAGAGAGCTGGCATGGACGTGATGGACCCAAAGGTCTCCTTCTCTGTGACCATTCTCTGGTATTATGACTGTGGGCCTACTGACCACTAAACAATAGAGGCTTTGTGGATGCTCTCGCCATGTGTAGTGGTCCCTGCCACAAGTGTGAAGAAGAACCTTGTGAGAAGGGAGAAAAGAAGGATTGGGAAGCAGACACCATGGGAGAGATCAAAGGAGAATGCACTGATAAATATTGATAGGCAGAGAGAAACCAAGAAAGTTTGATGTATTTATAGCTATTTTGGAAAGTTTTTGGTGCAAGAAAATGATGCTAACAAATAAAATAAAAAAACCAAGGGAATAAACCGCTTAAATTAATCCATTAGTGTGCAATGACATTTTTACTGTAACATCTTTAATAATAAAACTGCAGTTCTCCTTGTTCTTTTTTATTGAGACAAAGTTGACTTTTCACAAATGAGGATAAATTAATTGTTGATTTGCCAAGAATATAATGTCAATCAGTAGAATGATATAGCCAGGCAATTTCCCACAGGATGGTTAAATAAGCAAAGAAATCCATGTCACATATGTGATACTGTATACTTATAATTCTTAAGGATAAGTTTGCACCTGGCTTTCTGCATAGAGCTGAATGCAACAAATATTTCAAAGCTGTCCTCACTGCTTATCTTCTGAGGAATTGCTGCTACATTTTGACATCTCCCCAAACTCCTCGTACTGTAACAATGAAGAAAAGCAGAGCTGGAAGGAGAAAAAAAAGACTTTGAATTAAAATTTTAAAAAGTATCAAAAATCTATTGTATAAGCCACGGAGACAGCGGTGCAAAGATAGAAGGTAATGGAATTATGAAATGTCAAGTTTGGAATTAATTTCAAAACAACTGAAAAAAAATGTGAACAGTACAGCAAGTAGGTAATAGGCAGCAGTATTAAATTAAGAAGGTAAGTTGTTATGTGAGGAAAGAAAGTTTTCGACATAACAGAAAAGCAACAAGAATGAAATGATTGAGGGACCATTGTTATGGCTGTGAATTAATGCATGGCAAAAAATGTTTTGCTTTCCAATGCTACTTGTTGCTGTTTGCTTTTTGTTTGTAAGGATTAAATCTTCGAATCATAGAATCCCTGCAGTGCAGAAGGAGGCCATTTGGCCCATCAAGCCTGGACTGACCACAATCCCACCCAGTCCCTATCGCCGTTTCACTACATGATCACTGTAAAGTCTGTATATTGATATGCTGTACTTACACTATATCATCACTGTAAAGTCTGTATATTGATATGCTGTACTTACACTATATCATTACTGTAAAGTCTGTATATTGATACACTGTATTTACACTATATCATTACTGTAAAGTCATCCTAAATTTTCCAGTTGTTACATACAGGATGGAAAATTTAATGGACCAGCAAAAGGTCAGCTGACTTTGGGCAATGAACAATACAAATGGCCATTCACTTTGGTGGGACTGGAAGATTCTGCTGGTGGTCAATGGCAAGCTGCGAGAAAGGTGCATTGGAGCAGTGGGGGGAGAGTCAGTGGTTGAATCCCAGCCAAAAAAAAAGGCTTCAGTCTTCCAAAGTTTAACGGAAGGGATTTGCAGCTTATTCAAGGCTGAATGTTGGTCAAGCAGTCTGCTAACACAGTGACTGTGAATTGGTAGAGATAGATAGCAATGACCGTAAGGTGGAGGTCATCAGTATACGTGAGCAACTTGATGTTGTGTCTTGCGAAGGAGAAAATTATCATTGAGGACCATACTTTTAGACAAAATCTGTATCCTGAAAGCAATAGCAACTCAGAGTGACACAGCATATTAATCTCCCAGTATAATGTGCCAGAGAATGGTAAGTTTGGATCTGTAGCATACTGAATTAGCTAACTCAGTTGTACAATCTTGGTGTAATGCCAAGCTGTGACCATGAGATATCCTACAGGCAGGGAAGGAAAATAGAAGTTAATGCTTGCCCATTTTCACTGGCTTCCTAGCAGTTGAGTTCATTGTGCCGTTCACAGGGGCCTGGGGAACCGTCTGTGCATTTTCCCAGCTGCATGGGTAGTGGGTGCAGCTAAATAACTCAGGAAAAGGATAATGGAGCAAAATGTCTCAGAGAAGAAGGGAATAACAAAGATATTCAGAAACGTGCGACACTTGTGGAAAGAACCAAATTTCAGATAACTAATTGGCTTGAAGCTATTATCACAGAATGGGTAGTGTAACATTTCTTTGATTTCAAGGAAACAAAAAGCTGAATGTTTGTGCAGCGTAAACACAGCAAATGTTACATTAGTATAGATATTTCTAATGGTATAATAATTGAAAATAAAAAAGTCAGAACTTGTAGAAATTATGCTGCCAAAGTCAAACCATTAGAAACTGGAAATTTAATTGGCTTGGATTTTGCGTTCAGCACTTGCCTCCAACCTTGAAGAAAACAGCCCATTTGGGGTGGCATGGTGGCACAGTGGTTAGTACTGCTGCCTCACAGCACTCACCTGATGAAGGAGCAGCGCTCCGAAAGCTCGTGATACCAAATAAATCTGTTGGACTTTAACCTGGTGTTGTTAGAATTCTTACTGTGCCTCACAGGGCCAGGGACCCGGGTTCAATTCTAGCCTCAGGTCACTGTCTGTGTGGAGTTTGCACATTCTTCATGTGTCTGCGTGGGTTTCTTCCAGGTGCTCCGGTTTCTTCCCACACTCCAAAAATGTACGGGTTAGGTTGATTGGCCATGCTAAAGTGTCCCTTAGTGTCAGGGGGATTAGCAGGGTAAATATATTGGATTACGCGGATAGGGCCTAGGTGGAATTGTTGTTGGTGCAAATTAAATAGGCCAAATGGCCTCTTTCTGCACTGTAGGGATTCTATGATAGAGATCCAGTGATCAATTTGGATTTTATCTTTTCCAAACATTCATTTAATTCTTTTATCAGCTATAGGAGATTTCCAGCATCCAACAATCATGATGTCATCAAGCAGCCTAAAAGTCCAATCAGATTGAAGACTTCTCAGCTAGCAAACCAGAAGTAAAGTCCAATGACTATTCCTCACATTTTAATGCAGTTACAGAGAACAAAATAAAGATTGGGGTATACACAAAGGATTAAGATAGAAACCAACATATCACAAATGATTTAAAAAAATAAAATATTAATTATTTTATTATGATGGAGAAATATGACATTCCACAAATGTAAAATTATTGTTTTAGGGCCAGAGAGGTTGTCAGCAGTAATTATCATTTAGTATGCTATAGAAAGCCCAGTTACACCAAATTCTGCAAGGCGTAATTTTTTCCAAACGTTTTTATAATGAGAATAATAGTCTAAAAAGTGGAAGTTCATATCAGTTCAAGTAAGATTTTCATCTGTAAAGATGTCCACAGTGGAGCCCATGTAGGAGCAGGGAATCATTGACAACAGCTTCTGGATTTCTGCATTTAATTGCAGAATGCAAGACCAGAAGTTGTTGTCAGTCTCGCAGAACAATGAAGGCAAATGCTGACAGTCTCCCCATCATAACAACCACAGAATCTGTGCCATTATATTTTGAAAAAGGCTCCACTGTTGCAAATGAATAGAATCCATTTATTTTTCTTACAGTAAAAATCACAAAAAGCTTCAATTTTTCATAAAATACAGGAACTGTCATTGAAAATCAGTCAGTTCTACAATAGTCACCCACTGAGTTTAATCTCCAGATTTATTCATCCGTACCAAAATATAAATTCCACATCCCAAGCACAACAGGAAACTTATTCAGGATGTATTTCCCTTCAGTGAGTAAAAAAATAACTTTTAATTTAACTTTGCTCAATTACAGTGCAGAATAATTGTGTACTCCACGCCAGCTTAGTTTAATGCTGCCTTTGCCCACTGATCGCAGTTCCAAAGTCGTGTCTGTAGTGATGTGAGCAACAGATCATGGTCACACCACCTTTTCCATGACTGCATAGGGGAGCAGCCAATGCTCTGTATATGCAAACTGAAATACATGCTCATAGCATTGCTTAAAGGGCTGGTACTCGGGTCACCTATTTCCAATTGACAAGAGCAACCAGAACAGTTGGTTGCCACAATTTGATTTTGCTTTGTAACATTCTTGTTCTTACTGCACTTGTTCAAGAGCACTGAGTTGCTAGGACTGGTTTCAATTCTGCTGCAATAAATCAGCTCTCAGTGGTTAAATAATGTTCAATCTGCCTGATCTGGAATAGCATTCCAATATCAAGGGTAACCCATTTGCATAGTTATTCACAGATCCAAGTGCTTACTTGGTTCGTTATAGCGAGGGGCACCTTTATGGAGCATTAATGTAAATCTATGTCCAGTTCTTTTACAAATTTTTTTACTCTAGGATTGTAAAAAAAAGTCTCTAATTCCAGATCATTTCTAAATTCAATCTATTGTTCAAATTTTTGTATTCATCCATAGGATGAGTAGCTTACAATATTGGGCAGCACGGCGGCACAGTGGTTAGCACTACTGCCTCACATTGCCAGGGACCCAGTTTCGATTCCCAGTTTGGGCCACTGTCTGTGTGGAGTTTGCACGTTCTCCCCGTGTCTGCGTGGGTTTCCGCCGGGTGCTCAGATTTCCTCTCACATTCCATTTCATCCTTGACCCTCTTTTGACCTTCAAAGAATCCTTTACCCTCCCCTCCCCTTGACCAATGCCATTTACGTCACACCAGTTCTCTGCACCTAGTCCCAGGCATGGCCCTGCAGTTGGTTGGAGAACTGCCAGCCATTAGATTGGCCAGCAGCTCTCCAAGGTGGTACCTCCTTTCAAATGCAGAAGGACATCCCACCTGCTGTCACACAATGCTTATTTGAGCGTGAAACAGCAGCAGGTCTGTCAGAGTTGGCAGTGATGCATTTAGGCTTAGGTATGATGTGAGCTGAGAAGGATCTGGAGAAAATGCACCATTTTGTTTAAGGTTGTACCTTTGGAACTGAGTTGAGTGGGAACTACTGTTGGATGAAGATCGTTGACCAAATTCTTGAGGAAAAAAGCTGGAATTCTACCTGAGGAAGTTCAGAGTCTTGAGGAATTTTGTGGCTGAAATTGGTACCATATACGCTGAGTGGACTGCCTGATAAATTGATGAGATCCTCTTTGTTGTATCTGCTATTCAAGGTGTGATTTATAATTGATGTTGGCTGTGATTATCCTGTTCATTTATGTTTCATTTAAGTTGATTTTGCGAAAGCAAACTTATGAAAAACTTAAATCTTGGCCATTATTTTTTTCATTGGAGTTTCTCAGTTTTTTGTTGATTTGTTATCTCCACAGGTGAATAAGCTTTCCTTACTTTTATATTCCATCCACCTTGCAATAAAGACTAACATTCTGTTTTCATTCAGAATTATTTTGTTGTACCTACATGTTAACTGTGATCCGTGTACAAGGACACCCAAATCCCATCATACTGCAGTATTCAGAAGTCTCTCTCATTTACAATAATATCCTGTATATATTCAGCCAAAGTGGACTGCTTCACATTTTCCGACATTATACTGAATTTAAAAATGTTTTGCCCAGTCACTTAACCTATCTCTGCAGACCCTTTATAACCCGTCACAACTTGCTTTCCTACCTACCTTTGTATTTTCAGCAAATTTGGTCCCATCATTTAAAACATTAATCTAGATTGTAAATAGTTGAGGTCCCATCATTGATTGCTCTGCCACTCCACTATTTACAGTTTGTCAACCTGAATGTTTCCCATTTCTCCCAACTGTCTCCTGTTCACAGAATCACAGAAGTGATGCAGTGCATAAGGAGGCCATTCAGTCCCTCTTGTCTGCACTGATTCTCTGAATGAGCAATTTACTTTGTGCCATTCTCCATCTTCTCCCTGCAAATTCTTCCTTTTTAGATAACTGTCTAATTTCCTTTTGAATAATTGAACCTCCCTCTATCACACTATCACACAATGCATTTCAAACCTTAACCAGTTGCCTGAAAATGTTTTTCTCATGTTGCTTGTTTTACCAATTACTCTAAATCTGTGCTCTCTCATTCTCAACCCTTTCACAAGTGGGAACAGTTTCTCTCTATCTCCTTTGTCCAGACCCCTCATGATTTTAAGTACCTCTATCAAACTTCCTCTCAGCCTTCTTTTCTCCCAGGAAACAATCCTAACTTCTGCAGTCTGTCTTCATAACTGAAGTTCCTCATCTCTGGAATCAGTCTCATGAATCGTTTTTGCACTCTCTCCAATGCTTTCACATCTTTCCCAAAACAGATTGCAATACCCCAGCTGAGAATGAACCAGTATCCTATAGATTTCAGCATAACCTCTTTGCTCTTGTATTCTATTAGCAAAGACTAAGGCACTGTGCGCTTTATAAACAGCTCCCTCAAACTAACCTGTCACCTTCAATGACTTATGCACATATCTCCCCAGGTGTCTCTGCTCCTGCATCCCGTTGTCTCTCCACATTCTTCTTACCAAAATGAATCACTTCACGTTTCTCCGCTTTGAACTTCATCTTCCATTTGTCTGCTCATTTCACCAATTTGACTGTGCCCTTTTGAAATTCCACACTATGACCCTCACAGTTCACAATGCAACCAGGTTTTGTATTGTGCACAAACTTCAGAATTGTGCCATGTACATCAATGTCTAGGTCATTAATATATATCATGAAAAGCAAAAATCCCAACACTGACTCCTGGGGAACTCCACTACAAACCTTCTTCTAGCTGAAAAAACATCCATTAACCACTACACCTTGTTCCCTGTCAATCAGCTAATTCTGTATCCATGTTGCTACTGTTCCACCTTCTGTGTTCAGTGGTGAGTCAGTGATGTCAGATATCTTTTCAATATGGCATCTGAATATGATGGCGGGACGCGTGCCATCAAGCCTGCCCCGCCACAGAAGATGGTGCAAAACCTCTGAATGCACAATTAATTACACCAAGGATGGAAGACATGGTGTGGTTTTCCGTTAAGCTCCGCAGCGGGAAACATATCCCGTCCCCACGACTTAGTTTGGATGGGAGATTTTGTCCATTGTTCTGTATTTTATTGCTTTGCAATATGTAAAAAAAGTATTATCTGATCTATGCTAAAGTGTATTCGATATGAGATACAGGAGATACCGGTGCTGGATGATACAAGAAATGAAAAATGAATTATTTTAGACAAGCTTAATACCTTTGATAAAGTAGCAGTAAAGTTCGATACAATATTTTCGTTCATTCATTACTCATATCAAATAAGCAGATGTCACCATGAGAAAAAAGCTTCCATAGAACATAGAACAGTACAGCACAGAACAGGCCCTTCGGCCCACGATGTTGTGCCGAGCTTTATCTGAAACCAAGATCAAGCTATCCCACTCCCTATCATCCTGGTGTGCTCCATGTGCCTATCCAATAACCGCTTAAATGTTCCCAAAGTGTCTGACTCCACTATCACTGCAGGCAGTCCATTCCACACCCCAACCACTCTCTGAGTAAAGAACCTACCTCTGATATCCTTCCTATATCTCCCACCACGAACCCTATAGTTATGCCCCCTTGTAATAGCTCCATCCACCCAAGGAAATAGTCTTTGAACGTTCACTCTATCTATCCCCTTCATCATTTTATAAACATCTATTAAGTCTCCCCTCAACCTCCTCCGCTCCAGAGAGAACAGCCCTAGTTCCCTCAACCTTTCCTCATAAGACCTACCCTCTAAACCAGGCAGCATCCTGGTAAATCTCCTTTGCACTCTTTCCAGTGCTTCCACATCCTTCTTATAGTGAGGTGACCAGAACTGCACACAATATTCCAAATGTGGTCTCACCAAGGTCCTGTACAGTTGCAGCATAACCCCACGGCTCTTAAACTCCAACCCCCTGTTAATAAAAGCTAGCACACTATAGGCCTTCTTCACAGCTCTATCCACTTGAGTGGCAACCTTCAGAGATCTGTGGATATGGACCCCAAGATCTCTCTGTTCCTCCACATTCCTCAGAACCCTACCTTTGACCCTGTAATCCACATTTAAATTTGTCCTACCAAAATGAATCACCTCACATTTATCAGGGTTAAACTCCATCTGCCATTTTTCAGCCCAGCTTTGCATCCTATCTATGTCTCTTTGCAGCCTACAACAGCCCTCCACCTCATCCACTACTCCACCAATCTTGGTGTCATCAGCAAATTTACTGATCCACCCTTCAGCCCCCTCTTTTAAGTCATTAATAAAAATCACAAATAGCAGAGGACCAAGCACTGATCCCTCTGGCACTCCACTAGCAACCTGCCTCCAGTCCGAAAATTTTCCATCCACCACCACCCTCTGTCTTCGATCAGATAGCCAGTTACCTATCCAATCGGCCAATTTTCCCTCTATCCCACACCCCCTTACTTTCATCATAAGCCACCCATGGGGGACCTTATCAAACGCCTTACTAAAATCCATGTATATGACATCAACTGCCCTACCTTCATCAACACACTTAGTTACCTCCTCAAAAAATTCTATCTAATTTGTGAGGCAGAACTTGCCCTTCACAAATCCGTGCTGACTATCCCGGATTAATCCGCATCTTTCTAAATGGTCATAAATCCCATCCCTAAGGACCTTTTCCATCAATTTACCAACCACCGAAGTAAGACTAACTGGCCTATAATTACCAGGTTCATTTCGATTCCCTTTCTTAAACAGAGGAACAACATTCGCCACTCTCCAGTCCTCTGGCACTATCCCCGTGGACAGTGAGGACCCAAAGATCAAAGCCAAAGGCTCTCAACCCTTGCCTCCCAAAGAATCCTAGGATATATTTCATCAGGCCCAGGGAACTTATCGACCTTCAGTTTATTCAAAACTGCTAGTACATCCTCCCTCCGAACATCTATTTCCTCCAGCCTATTAGCCTGTAACACCTTCTCTTCCTCAAAAACATGGCCCCTCTCCTTGGTGAACACTGAAGAAAAGTATTCATTCATCACCTCTCCTATCTCTACTGACTCCATACACAAGTTCCCACTACTGTCCTTGACCGGCCCTAACCTCACCCTGGTCATTCTTTTATTCCTCACATAAGAGTAAAAAGCCTTGGGATTTTCCTTGATCCGACCAGCCAAGGACTTGTCATGCCCCCTCCTAGCTCTCTAAAGCCCCTTTTTCAGCTCATTCCTTGCTAACTTGTAACTCTCAATCGAGCCATCTGAACCTTGTTTCCTCATCCCTACATAAGCTTCCCTCTTCTTTCTTACAAGACATTCCACCTCTTTTGTGAACCATGGTTCCCTCACTCGGCCATTTCCTCCCTGCCTGACAGGGACATACCTATCAAGGACACCCAGTATTTGTTCCTTGAAAAAGTTCCACTGCCTTTCCCTGACAGTTTCTGTTCCCATCTTATGCCCCCTAATTCTTGCCTAATCGCATCATAATTACCTCTCCCCCTGTTATAAATCTTCCCTGCCGTACTGTCCTATCCCTCTCCATTGCAATAACAAAAGACACCGAATTGTGGTCACTATCTGCATAGTGCTCTCCCACAACCAAATCTATCACTTCCCAGTACCAAATCCAATGTGGCCCCACCTCTTGTCAGCCTATCCACATATTGTGTCAGGAAACCCTCCTGCACACACTGCACAAAAACTGCCCCATCCGAACTATTCGACCTACAAAGGTTCCAATCAATATTTGGAAAGTTAAAGTCCACCATGACAACTACCCTGTGACCCCCACACCTATCCATTATCTGCTTAGCAATTTCTTCCTCCACATCTCTATTACTATTTGGGGGCCTATAGTAAACTCCTAACAATGTGACCGCTCCTTTCCTATTTCTAACTTCAGCCCATATTACCTCAGTATGCAGATCCCCCTCAAAGTGCCTTTCCGCAGCCGTTAAACTATCCTTGATTAACAATGCCACTCCTCCACCTCTTTTACCAGCTTCCCTACACTTACTGAAACATCTATACCCCGGAACGTCCAACAACCATTCCTGTCCTTGTTCTACCCATGTCTCCGTAATGGCCACAATATCGTAGTCCCAAGTACCAATCCACGCCCCAAGTTCATCTACCTTGTTCCGGATGCTCCTTGCATTGAAGTAGACACACTTCAACCCACCTTCCTGTCTACTGGTATCCACTCTTGACCCTGATACCTTCCCCAATACCTCACTACCCTCAACACTGACTTCCATGACAGACCTTCAGTTTAGAAATATTTGTATAGGAAGGTACTTGGTTGTAATTGTTATTGGCATTTTAATTTCCCAAATATAAACCTGTTATGTTGGTAATATTTGATGGACCATGTTTTCCAACATAATGGCTGAATATATACAAGAGACCACTTTCAAATCAAAAATCCACCTTACTTAGTATTGTACGTCTTGTCCTCGCTTCCTCCCTTTCTAGTACTTAGGTTTCCAAATCCTTTCTGCTACCTTCCCACATTGTTTTTCAAGATCTCATAAACAACATATTTTAATCTTCTTAGGTTAAGTGTGGCTGCATTATTCTAATGATTTAATTAATATAAAACTAGGTGGATGAGAAAGCAGAAGCAGGTAGTTGGTGACCTGAGCATTCCCTGGAAATGATCTGAGGGCAAGTGACTGGCTGCGAAAGAAATCGTCAGAAAATTCTATTGTGTGGTCTAATTATGACCAGTGTTTATTCTTTCCGTGTATGTGTAAAGATAGTATGGGTTCAGGTTATCATAATGACCACAATTCCATATATTCCTACCTGGCTGCAATTCTGTTTTAAGCATTCATACATGCTCTGGGGAACAATTTTATTTCTCTCAATGTATCACCTTTTTTTTTTTGCCAATATCCCACCTGTCATTTAATCATTTCCTATTCTCTGCCTAAACACTTATATGTCATTCTTTCCTGGTGTATGTGATACTTTTATCCTTTGCGCTGTTCCTCCTCATAAGCTGTTCATCTGTAACATTTCCTTGTTCTGAGAAATGGCCATTGACGTGTGTAAATGGTCAAGACATGTATCATGAACGATTTTCCTTTCTGCAGATACTCCCGACATGTTTAGCAAGAATATATTTAGAATGGAGGATAGAAGAGAACAATTTAAAATGTTTCAATATATTTAACTTTGCAAGTAACTTCCATAGCATATTGATTTGATTGAGCATATTGATCTGATTAAATACTAAATGGGATTGATAAAGTAAACGTAGACCAAATGTTTCCCCTTGCAGAGTAATCTAGAACAAAAGGTCACAGGCATAGATTGAGAGGTGGTAATGTTAAAATTGAGATGAGGAGGAACTACTCGCAGAGGGTGGTGAATTGTGGAACTCACTGCCCCATAGCGTGGTGGAATCTGAACCATTAAATGGTTTCAGGAAGGAGATAGGTATATTTCTGATTAAAAAATGGGTTAAAGGGAAATGAGGAACAAGTAGGAAGAGATCTGCCATGATCTGGTTGAATGGCGGAGCAGGCTCGAAGGGTCGAAATGCCTACTTCTTTTCCTAATTCCTATGTTCCTATGTCCTATTTCCTATGTTCCTATGTACAAAGATTTCGATGATAGCCCCTTTTAGCATTGGAAATTCAAATCATTACACAGTTTAGCCAGTCCCAATCTATGTTGACTCCCGGTCCAGCAATGCCTCAAATATAGAATTCCCCCTTAATACCTACAACCCTCCCTATCTTTGTAACCTCAACAACCTTCTCGGAACTATCCTCCAATTCTAGTCTCTTGCACTTTCAAATGTTCTTTGCCCCACCACCATGCCTCAAGCTTCCTAGGCCTTAAACACTGGAATTCCCTCCATCAAGCTATCCACCTCCGTATCTCACTCTCTTTTCTTAAGACATGCCTTTAACCTATTTCCTTGACCAAGCATTTTGGACACGTGTCCTCACATCTTCTTATGTGGCTTGCTGTTAAGCTTTGTCTCATAATAATCCTGTGAAATGCCTTGAGACATTTTACTGCATAAATGGTGTTATACAGTTTCTGATTGTTGTCAGATTATGAAGCTGCAAGATTACTCGGCAGAGTTCTACCTGCACAAATAGTTCAGATTTTAGTGTTCAGGCAATACAAAACAGAGGGGACAACATTTTTCTTATTCTTTTATAGGATACGGGCATCGTTGGCTAGGCCAGCATTTATTGCCCATCCTGAATTAGAATCATAGAATCCCTACAGTACAGAAGGAGGCCATTCAGCCCATTGAGTCCAGCAATGCCTCAATGGCCACAATCCCACCCAAGCCCTATTCCTGTAACCCCACGCATTTACTCTGCTAATCCCCCTGACACTAGGGTCAATTTAGCATGGCCAATTAATATAACCCGCACATCTTTGGATAATGGGAGGAAACCAGAGCACCTGGAGGAAACCCATGCGGACACGGGGAGAAAGTGCAAACTCCACACAGACAGTGACCGAGGTAGGAATTGAACCTGAGTCCCTGGCGCTGTGAGTCAGCTAGCCACCGTGTCCTTGAGAAGGTGCTGGCGAGTCATCCTTTTGAACCACTGAAGCCCATGTGGTGTAGGTACACCCACAGTTCTGTTAGTTCCAGGATCTTGACCCAGCGACAGTGAAGGAACTGTGATATATTTCCAGGCCAGAATGGTGCATGGCTCGGAGGGAAGCTTGCAGGTAGTGGTGTTCCCATGTATCTGCTTCCCTTGATCTTCTTGGTGGTAGAGGTGATAGGATTTGGAAGATGCTGTCTTTGGTGAGTTGATGCTTCTTCTCAATTGTGCACACACTGATACCACTGTGTCAAGTTGTTGCTTGACTAGTCTGTGGTCTGTCAGCTTTCATTCTTTCTTGTAGGCAGTTTGTTATAATGGAATGGCTTACTAGGCCATTTCAGAGGGCATTTAAGAGTCAACCACATTGATGTGGATCTGGTGTCACATATAGGTCAGACCAGATAAGGAGAGCAGATTTCTTTCCCTAAAGGGCCCTAGTGAATCAATGGGTTTTTATGATAATCGGCAATAGTTTCATGGTCACCATTACTGAGACTAACTTTTAATTCCAGATTTATTGAAATTCCATCTGCTGTCATGGTGAGATTTGAACCTGTGTCCCCCAGGGCATTAGCCTGGGCCGTTGGATTACGAGATCATTGACATTACCACTACGCCACCAGATCCCCCTATTTTTTGCAGCTTTAACTCATTTTGGAATACAAATGATCCTTAAGAGACTGTTTTATCAGGATTTTCTGATGGACTGGCAAATCTGATATCCTGATTTACAATAACTCAAGCGTAGGATTTCACTTCAGACAGCAGGCAGACTTAGGGTAGCAATCTTTTATTCGCAATACACGCAGTCCTTTTCAAGTCACGGAGGCAGCCAAGAGAGCCAAATGCAGAGCATGCTTTCGGTTTGCAAGCCTTTAAATCAGCGTGGAGAATGCAAGCAATTCCAAGCTATGCTGGTCATTTATTGTAACCGAACTTGAATTTGCTGCTTTTTCATTAAACTGTCACTCAGGCGGCTCCAGACACATGACTTTTCTTTTTGTGGCAAATGAGATTTCATGTTAAAAAGGTCCCACTGTATATATTGTAAGAGGTGGTCAAAAATAAGTAAATTACGGAGGTGTATTTAGCTCCAGCTTGAGGACACATAGACTCCAGGGACAGCTGCAATTCATTTACACCATGTATATAAGATACTTTTGTTTTCTTTGCCACTTTTCATGAAAAGTGGTTGGTGGGTCTGAATGGGAGTAATAATGAAAAATGTGTTGTGCGGCTTTGCAGCTCTAGGAGTGTAATGGATATCAGAAGTGGAAAGGGCAGGCTTACAGAAAAGTAATCTGTCTTCTGACAGACAGACAGACCTGTCGCTTTGAAACAGACAAGAGATTAAGGTTGAGGTTTTATACGTGCCTATTATCCATTTCCCTTTCAGATTAAAACAAGTGACCTCTGTGACAGTTAATCAAGATCACCACCTATAGATGCCACTATTCCCTCCTAATTAAATAATCAGAGAGTAGATTTTGTCCCTCGCAGGCTGCAGGCGGCAATGCAGGTAGTCCCAGCGGGAGCGCTGGTCAATTTTGAGGCCCACGCCTTGTTAGAATTTGGCCTGCAGTCTGGTGTAGAAATCATGCAGAAAGAGGGCATGGTAGCTTCAGGCCACTGGAGTAGTGAATGGTCCAGGAAGTCTCCAGGCCACAATGAAGTCAGCTGGAGTGGGACAAGGTGGAGGCAGGGCAGGGAGAGGGCATGCAAGGGATTGGAGATCTGATGCAATTTCAAACGAGGCTACTTTTGTGGACCCTGGAAGAGTGTTCCTGTACCTCCAGGTCCTATAAAAATATCGTAAAATGTAACTGTGGGCTATTCTTTGGCTGGATCACCAGCTGAACTGGGTGGAGAATGTTGGTTGATTAAAATGGCAAACCGGGTCCTGTGTACATCTCTGAAGGGTGCTTCAGCCACTCAATGATCAGCCTAGGGGAAGATAATGGCAGTTAAGACAATGTTTGGAATGGGACAGTAAGTCACTTCCCACTATTTGCAGGGTCCTATTGTCCTGTTCCCCACCAGACAGGAAGCCTCAAAATGTCAGGTGTAGAATTTTACCAGACAGAAAGCTGCAATTTTTTCCATTGCACCCTTGACAACTCCCTGCAAGACCTTTGAACTAGTTCTCATTCTCCTCCTCCTCCCCCCCACATCTGCCCATCTGTTGTAATAAAGTACAGTATGGGGAAAAATCATTGCATATGTGGAAATAAATAATGTTTGGAAGTGGAGAAACTACTTTTTCTGTATTCTAAAAAAGTCACATTAAAGTTTCCTTGTTCCACACTTTAACTTTAAATATTCACTGTCTACTTGCATCCTGGCTGCAACATGCAGTATAAGAATCATAGAATAGAATCCATAGGATCATAGAATCCCTACAGTGCAGAAGGAGGCCATTTGGCCTATCAAGTCTGCACCAACCACAATCCCACCCAGGCCCTATCCCCATAATTCAACATATTTACTCTGCAAGTCCCCCTTACACTAAGGGACAATTTAGCATAACCAATCGACCTAACCTGCACATCTTTGGAGGTGGGAGGAAACTGGAGCATCCGGAGGAAACCCACGCAGACATGGGAGAATGTGCAAACTCTACCCAGAGAGTGACCCGAGGCCAGAATTGAACCCGAGTCCTTGGTGCTGTGAGGCAGCAGTGCTAACCACTGTGTCACCGTGGCGCCATAAAGGGTGCACTGCAGCAATTTCCCAAGGTTTCTTCAACAACGCTGCCCATAGCTCTGATCTTCACCACCTAGAGGAACAAGGACAGCAGGCATACAAGAACACCACCACCTCCAAGTCACTCACCGTGCCAAAGATGATTTCAATCAACATTCCTTCGCTATCCCTGATTCACAATTCTGGGAACTCCCTACCTTACAGTACTGAGCAGTGTCTTCACTGAAGGGTATTATGGTTAATGTTAAATATGTAGACAAAGTCCATTATCAGTGATGTAAGATCACACGACAACAGATCCCACTGACGGATGGCTGTTTGCAGCCTCATGTTAACTCTTGTCCTGTATAGAGATGAATCTTTCATAATAGGTAATATTCACCAACAGCCTTGCCTCCAGCAATCTCCAGCAATCCTAGCCAAGGATAATCTAAGACCCACAACAGGTAACAGATCACCATCTGTACTGCAGCAGTTCAAGAAGAAGGCTCACTATCATTTCCTCAAAAGCAAGTGTGGTTGGACAATAACTGCTCGCCTTGTTAGCGATGCCAATGTGCTGAGAATGAATAATAAAAGTGTCTTCTTTCTTACAAGGAGCCTGAAACAATCAAAAACTTCTGAACAATCCAAGCAGTAACTATTGCCCATTGCTCTGCTGTTCCTTGGAGCGTCCAGCCACTTGCGCATTTTCTCACTGTGGGTCCCCTGATTTTGCTGATACGTTTATTTAGAAGGCATCTTACATTTTATTATCTAAAATATACAAGTGTTCATACGTGGATTTTGTCCCAATGTTTGAAATTATTTAGTGAGAACAAGGCTTCATTCAATATCATGGCCCCAAACCCCGGTCACCAGGGTGCCATACCCAGCAGGTACCATAGAGGATGTGCTTGGGAATCGCTCCCCCCCCCCCCACCTGGCCCTCCCAGAGATCTCCATGCAAGGACTGCACGGGAATTGCCCAGTGTGGTGAACCATCGTTGGTTCCCACTAGATAGTACTGAGCCAGGGTCTGGCCAGTACTACAAGTATGTATATATGTTGCTGTTGGGGTTAGGGATGGGTTGTTCTACTTGTTGCTGTTGGGGTTAGGGTTGGGTTGTTACACCTTTGTATTGTAGTATTGTGGTACATCCCAGTCGGGCTCCGCCTCCTGGGAGAGGTATAAAGGTCTCTGCTCTGTCTGGGACCCCTCAGTCTGGGATCGTGTATATAATTAGTAGCTGCCTTGTTACAGCAAATAAAAGCCTTTATTTCCTGAGCATCAAGCCTCGTGTGTGATAACGCGCAACAATTTTATTTGCTGTAAATAAACTCTCGTCGAAGAAGAAAAAAAAAGAGAGAATGGAGCAGATACTGAAGCCTGAACGCCTTACACTAGATCCACGTGCGGTGGGCGCCTCTAACACCTTCGACCACTGGTTGAAGTGTTTTGAGGACTACCTGGCAGCCTCCGCAGCGGTCACCACAGATGATGACAGACTCCGGGGCCTCCATGCGAGGGTAAGCGACACTGTCTACCTCGCGATCCGTGCGGCCACCGATTACACAAAGGCCCTCGAGCTTCTGAAGAAGCGTTATATTAAACCGCCCAACGAAATACACGCTCGTTACCTCTTAGCCACTCGACGACGGCAGTCCGGCGAAACGATGGAGGAATACGCGAACGAGCTCCTACAGCTAGCCAGGGGCTGTAACTGCAAAGCTGTGTCGGCTGAGCAGAATATGAACGACCTCGCTCAAGATGCGTTTGTGGCGGGAGTCGGATCGTCGTACATTCGACTCAAACTACTGGAGAAAGGTAACCTTGACCTTACCCAGGCAATAGAACTAGCGGAGATGCTGGAGACGGCCTCCAAAAGCCTAGTATTGTATCCTGAAGACCACGTGGAGACAACGTGGCAGGAGCAGTCGCCAATCCCTCCTCGTCCCTCGGGTTCGAAATGCTGTGTAATGGCGTGCTCACACTCGGGCCAGGCGACGGCAGCAGCTCCGGGCGGCCCGCGGTGTTACTTCTGTGGGGGAGCGAAACATACTCGGCAACGGTGTCCCGCTAAAGCTGTGTTGTGCTCCGCCTGCGGTAAGAAGGGGCATGATTCGAAAGTGTGCCGATCTAAATCTGCTTCTCGGAACAACAGTGCGGCCTGCGATTCCTCAGAGCCCGGTTCTTCGTCGTCGAAATCGTCGAGGGTTTTGTCCACGTGCGAGGCCAGGACAACGCCATTACGGTCGACGGAGTCAGAGATGTGTGACCACCAGGGGTCGCTGTGTTTGGCGCCATCATCCACGTGCGACCTATGGGAGCGGCCATGTTGGTCGGCACCGACCGCGAACGACCAGCAGGGGTCATCCTCGTCAATTTCAGCTGCCTGCAGTGGCGCTCATGAACCAACGGTGGCGTCGATCATCCTGGACCAGGCCAAGCCTCATAGACTTGACAAGTCTATGATGGACATTCAGGTAAACGACCACTTGATTTATTGTCTGTTTGACAGCGGGAGCACTGAGAGCTTTATCCACCCAGATGCTGTGAAGCGGTGTGGACTCTGGATTCAACCTGTCAAACAGACAATTTCTATGGCATGAAGGTCCCGGTCTGTCACCGTGCTAGGGAGTTGCGTGGTAACTTTAACGGTGCAAGGCACAGTTTACGAGCGTTTCAAGCTCCTAGTGTTGCTGCACCTTTGCGCGCCAATACTTCTCGGACTAAACTTCATGGTCCACTTGAGGAGTGTAATCCTACAGTACGATGGGCCACTCCCTTCGCTTTCAGTGGGAGAACAGCAGCCTCCAAATTGCCCAACGCGCCCCGCCTGTAGCCTCTCGACGCTGAAGATCACCACACACTCCCTGTTCCAGAATCTTGTGCCAGGCTGCAAGCCCATTGCGACTAAGAGTAGGCGTTACAGCGCTGATGATCGGATCTTCATTCGATCTGAAGTTCAGCGGCTCCTCAAGGAAAGGATCATACAACCCAGCGCTAGTCCGTGGAGAGCGCAGGTCGTGGTGGTCAAGAGTGGGAACAAACCCCGGATGGTCATTGACTATAGTCAGACCATTAATAGATACACGCAGCTGGATGCGTATCCCCTCCTGCGCATATCTGACATGGTCAATCAGATTGCGCAGTACCGGGTGTTCTCCACCATAGACCTCAAGTCTGCCTACCACCAACTCCCCATTCGCCCAGAAGACCGACAATACATGGCTTTTGAGGTGGATGGTCGCTTGTATCACTTTCTCAGCGTTCCCTTTGGTGTCACCAATGGGGTCTCGGTCTTCCAGCGTGCTATGGACCGAATGGTGGACCAGAACGGGCTGCGGGCTACCTTCCCGTACCTGGATAATGTCACCATCTGCGGCCATGACCAGCAGGACCACGACACAAATCTCCTGAATTTCCTACGCACTGCATCTTGCCTGAACCTGACCTACAACCTCCAAGTGCAGGTCAGTGGGACTAGGCATAAAATGGTTCGGCACAGACAAGAAGGGCCAAAAGGCCTGTTTCTGAGCTGTAATTTTCTATGGTTCTATGGTTCTACAACAGGGAGAAGTGTGTGTTTCGTACGCGCCGTTTAGCCATCCTAGGATACGTGGTGGAAAACGGGGTCATTGGCCCTGATCCAGACCGCATGCGCCCCCTCTCTGAACCTCCCCTGCCCACTAGTGCAAAAGCACTGAGAAGATGCTTAGGCTTCTTCTCTTATTATGCACAGTGGGTTCCCAATTACGCGGACAAAGCCCGTCCGCTCATCAAGTCCACTTCTTTTCCCCTAACACCAGAGGCCCGATTAGCCTTTGATAAATTAAAAGCCGACATCGCGAAAGCTACGATGCACGCCGTTGATGAGTCCATCCCCTTTCAGGTGGAGAGCGATGCATCTGATTTCGCCCTGCCCGCCACACTTAACCAGGCGGGCAGGCCCGTCGCATTTTTTTCCCGCACCCTCCAAGGCCCCGAAATTCGGCATTCAGCGGTGGAAAAGGAGGCCCAGGCCATTGTGGAGGCCGTCAGGCACTAGCGCCATTACTTGGCGGGAAAACGGTTCACCCTGATCACGGACCAGCGGTCCGTGGCGTTCATGTTTAATAACACGCTGAGGGGCAAGATCAAGAACGACAAGATCTTGCAGTGGAGAATTGAACTCTCCACCTATAACTATGACATCATGTATCGTCCAGGGAAACTCAATGAGCCCTCGGATGCCCTCTCGAGTGGAACATGTGCCAGTATACAGGAGGACCGTTTGCAGGCTCTCCATAATGACCTATGCCATCCTGGGGTCACTCGGCTCTACCATTTTGTAAAAGCCCGCAATCTGCCCTACTCGGTGGAGGACGTCAGGTCCATAACAAGAAGCTGTCGGGTATGCGCGGAATGCAAACCGCACTTTTACCGACCTGACCGGGCACAGTTAGTCAAGGCCACTCGTCCCTTCGAGAGACTGAGTGTCGATTTTAAGGGCCCCCTTCCCTCAACAGATCGGAATGTGTACTTCCTCAACATCATTGACGAGTACTCTAGATTCCCTTTTGTTATTCCCTGCTCTGATACATCCGCTGCCACGGTTATCAAGGCATTCCGTGATCTTTTCACCCTGTTCGGGTACCCCAGCTACATTCATAGCGACAGGGGCTCGTCGTTCATGAGCGATGACTTGAGGCAATACCTGCTCTCATACGGGATTGCCTCTAGTAGAACCACGAGCTACAACCCTCGGGGTAACGGACAGGTGGAACGTGAGAATGCTACAGTCTGGAAGGCTGTCTTACTGGCGTTGAAGTCAAAAAGCCTTCCAGTCTCCCGTTGGCAAGAGGTGCTCCCTGATGCGCTCCATTCCATACGCTCACTCCTGTGTACGGCAACCAACGCTTCTCCCCATGAGAGGATGTTTTCATTCCCTCGGAAGTCTTCCTCTGGGACCTCATTACCGTCTTGGTTGACGTACTCAGGACCCGTCCTCCTGCGGCGACATGTAAGGGCCCGCAAGTCCGACCCGTTGGTCGAACAGGTCCATCTCCTCCACGCCAACCCTCAGTATGCCTATGTGGCATACCCTGACGGGCGAGAGGACACGGTCTCGATCCGAGACCTGGCGCCAGCAGGGGACGTAGCAACCCCCGTCGCTCCCATACCCCCTGTTACAAACCCCATAACTCTTGTTTCCCCTCCGGACACGGCGCGGGCAGCATCGGGACCATTACTTAACCCTTTTACTCCCGTGTACAGCTTGCCTGAGTCCAGAGGATGGTCGCCACTTCAGGGCGTGTCGGAACTCCATGGATTACCGTCACCTCAGGGTCAACCGGCCCGTGAGTCTGTGGAGGAACCGTTGGACATCGCCTTGGGGAGAACGCCACCGCAAGTGCCTACTCCGGTGTCATCGCCGGTATTGAGGAGGTCACAACGACGGTGCGGTCCCCCTGACCATCTGAACTTCTAGACTGATGACAAATTATTCTATTTTTGTACCCTGCCGGCCTTTGTCTTCAAAGGAGGGGTGAATGTGGTGAACCATCGTTGGTTCCCACTAGATAGTACTGAGCCAGGGTCTGGCCAGTACTACAAGTATGTATATATGTTGCTGTTGGGGTTAGGGATGGGTTGTTCTACTTGTTGCTGTTGGGGTTAGGGTAGGGCTGTTACACCTTGTATTATAGTTATTGTGGTACATCCCAGTCGGGCTCCGCCTCCTGGGAGAGGTATAAAGGTCTCTGCTCTGTCTGGGACCCCTCAGTCTGGGATCGTGTATATAATTAGTAGCTGCCTTGTTACAGCAAATAAAAGCCTTTGTTTCCTGAGCATCAAGCCTCGTGTGTGATAACGCGCATCACCCAGGAAATTCAAACATCTGTTGGGGAATTACTGTGCACCGGGAATCATCTGAAACGTCTGAATTGTGAATATTGGATGGTTTCAACTCTCTTAGTAGAATAGCTACCCAGAAAAATTAGAATTCAAACCACTTCTAACTCCTGGGTAACTTAGTACTCACTACGCCACCCATTGACTTCCACTGACTGCCAATCACCCTCTCCCCACTCCAAGCACCCCTTGACTTCATCCCACCTATCCAGCCACCTCCTGACAACCCTCCTGACTACCCCTATACTCCTTGACTACCCTCCCAAACAATCCCACATTTCCCCAACCACTGACCACCCCCCACACTACCCTCCACTCCTTGACTACCTTCCTGAGAATCCCCATCTCCCGACTACCCAAACGAACTTCCCAAACATCCTGACTCCACTTCTCCTGACCACCAAAACCCCCTGTGACCACATGACTTTATTCCTCCAACCACCCGACCCTCCACCTCTTCCCCCTGGCAACCCAACCCCCTCACCCACTTACCTTGCACACGTACCTGCTCTCCTGGCTTGACAAAATGACTGGGACCTTTAAATTTACCTGGTTTGCAACAGCTAATACCACAAAAAGGAGTGATGGGGTGGCTTCACTTCCCTTGATGCTCCTGCCTGCACTGGAAGGACTCCAGAGCTGCTGTTCTGCACACTTCTCACCAGGCCCAGGTTGGACGTCCGGGAGAGAAATGTGCAGCTCTAGACTGGGGTAAGTAAAGAGGAATGGGTGACAATCCAACTGTAATTGCCACTCTCCGGAAATTCTGGCTCATTGAATATTTAGAAATATCTTTGAAAACTAAAAAGTGCAGAAACTTAAAACGATTCTGAAGAGTTCTTTATGAAATGTAAGCTCCTAATTTCTGCTGTACATAATGTTAAATAAAGCCTTTTAAATTGGCAAAGATACTTTATTAAGCTTGTCGGAGGAAGTAAAATCTAATTCAACCAAAACTTATGGGCTAGTGGAATAAGTGATTTTCAGAATCAGTAAATGAATGACTTCTTTTTGTATTAAGACCTACACCCTAATTATTATCTTAATTGGTGCCTTTGATTTGTAAGCGCTAATCCATTTCTGTTGTGTTAAGCCTTCATTGAAAAGTCCCGCCTGCTTTTAACACGACCAAAATTCCAATTTTCTTCTCAATGTGAAATAGATGGTAACATTAAAGCTAATCCATAAATAGCCCCAGGGTGTTTGAGAATGCACAGTTGATTGATTTTATTTAACAATGAAAATAGAACATGCTGGAAACACTCAGCAGGTCAAGTAGCATTTGTGGAGAGAGAAAGTTCGAGCAAATGGTACCCTATCGTTAGATTCCACTCTCTACCAATGCTGCCAGAGAGTTCTGTCAATGGGTAATCTACCCAAAATCCTAAAACCCCGTCTTCCTCTCTCCACAACTGCTGACTGACCTGCCGAGTGATCTCGCCATTTTTTTGTTTATATTTCCAGTCTCTGTGGTATTTTGCTTTTGAATTTATTTCTCAAGTTTCTGAATAAAAAGCCTGGTGAGTATATTTTTTATTCACCGAAAGTGCCACAAACTTTATTTAAAAACAAAAGCATTTGACAAATAAGCAAAAAAATTGGTTTGACAAACCATGGGGGGTAATGTCGCTACTTGTACCAACAGTGAATCGCTGTCGTACCACGATGGCATCATGTATGTTATGCTTGTGGCACAAATTATATACGGCTCTTTTCGATGAAAACAATGCCCATTTTAAAGTTGCTTTTCTTTTTGCAACCCACTTTTTACAAATAAACCAACTGTGCTTTACGTTCAGGAGCACACATTCGCACAGGACCTCCACACGCCCATGGGGAATTAAGAAGAATGTGAATCTTAGAGCACTTTATAAAGGGATTTGGCAAATGTTGCTTTCCATTTTATTTTTCTACATTAACTTCTGACAGAATGTGACTTCACATATTTTTCAACTCAGGTACTTCACACTTTACTGCAGGCTTTGGAAAGCAAAACAATATGCCATCAATTGGAAAGATTTCTGTTGGCAATTTTTCGTACCCTCTCCCACTCAAGCCACATATCCAGTGTCCGTAAATCTCTAAAAGCTCCAATGAGCACTGCCCTTGGCAGCTGCAGCTATCGTCTGAGAAACAACCAAGGAACAGCAGTTTAATAGAACTTCCAGAAAGTAAGTTGCCATGACCATATTACCTAGGAACAACTTGAACAGCCTTAAAGGTCAAGCGAAGGATGATGGTGCTATCCCTCATTTTGTATTGAACCACTGGAAGCAAGAATTGAGGAGAATTGTTAAAGTTAATTCTGATCAACACAACTAGTGATGGATTGATTGAAGTGAATTCTGGCAGCATCTGAATGTCAAATTTAGGGTGATTGACAGTAGCAAAAAAAAAGATTGTTTTGGAGATTTTACAGATATTACCACTCACCTGTTGTGGGGAAAGGAGAAGGTTTCAGCTGGGTCTTGGCGACAGCACTTTCACCTCTGAATCATGATGTGGAGATGCCGGCGTTGGACTGGGGTTGGCACAGTAAGAAGTCTCACAACACCAGGTTAAAGTCCAACAGGTTTACCTGGAATCAAGAGCTTTCAGAGTGCTGCTCCTTCATCAAGTGAGTCCTCACCTGATGAAGGAGCAGCACTCTGAAAGCTCGTGATTCCAGATAAACCAGTTGGACTTTAACCTGGTGTTGTGAGACTTATCTCTGAATCAGATAGTCGAGGGTTCAAGGCCCACTCCACAGATTTGAACACAGATCTAGGCCGTGATTTCAATAAAGAACTAAAGACATGGTACACCACCCGAGATACAGCTTTCAGGATGAGACATTAAGCTGCGGCCTTGCCTGCCGTCTTAGGTGGATGTAAAAGACTGCATAGCACAATTTCAGAGAGGAGCGGGGGAGTTCTCCCTGATGTCCTCAACATATGTGATGTGCTTATTACCTCATTAGTGTCTATGAGAGCTTGCTGTGTGCAAACTGGCTCCTGTGCTTCCTGCATTACAATGGTTAACTCCAGTTTAAAAGTACTTAATTGACTGTAAAGAACTTTGAGACATCATATTGTTCAGGAAGGTTCTGTATACTATTCCTTCTGACTCTAAGCAGCCCCCAGTGGTAAGAAACTGTTCAGGAACCTCAAGATACAGAAATATTAAGCCAGAATGAATGCATGCATGTGTTCAATAACAATTGTTGTTAATTAATTTAAGAGTTCAGATCTGAAACAAGCCTCATCTCAATATTGAAATAAAATGTTATCAACCAAATCAACAGTGGCCTAAACACATGTGCAGATTAGGCGTGTTTCCTATTATGAAATTGGCAATCATTGCATTCATTTAACACCTTATGACTGTTTTAATTTAGAACCCAGTATGCTTAAGCCAAAACTTTCTTATTAAGAAAAGAATAAGAAAAAGCATAATTTGGTAAATAAGTTTTTGAAGTTCAGAAACCAGCATAGTGATGCAGAGTGGTAACGAATTGCAGATCTGGGACAAAGTGGGGGGCGGAGGAGAGATTATGCAAGTTATTTTACTGCATATCAATTGAAAATTTAGATTTAATATAAATTTCATATACTTATCTGCCTTCATGACTGAGCTTATGTGTTTGTATTTATTTACGCACAATATTTGTATCTGTTTCTCCGAAAAAATATTGTTTGCGTTTAAAAAGTGTGTGAGAAAGATGAAGCATTTGTTTACTGAATGGCTGCAGTGAAATCAATATCAATTTGGATCAAGCAATTGGTTCCAATGGTATATCTCTCTCTCATGTTATTGGCATCTTTCCTTCTGTCATTTTACATCGGGGGTTATAAACCAAGTTCTTTCACAAATCATGCCCAAGTTGTTTTGATGCAATTAACTCTGAATGTATTCATTGGATGTGAGTATTGGTGGAAAGTCCAGAATTTGTTCCTCACCCCTAATTTCCTTTGAGAACAAAGAAGAAAGAACAAAGAACAGTGCAGCACAGGAAACAGGCCCTTCGGCCCTCCAAGCCTGTGCCGCTCATTGGTCCAACTAGACCATTCGTTTGTATCCCTCCATTCCCAGACTGCTCATGTGGCTATCCAGGTAAGTCTTAAATGATGCCAGCGTGTCTGCCTCCACCACCCTACTTGGCAGCGCATTCCAGGCCCCCACCACTCTCTGTGTAAAAAACGTCCCTCTGATATCTGAGTTATATCTCGCCCCTCTCACCTTGAGCCCGTGACCCCTCGTGATTGTCACCTCCGACCTGGGAAAAAGCTTCCCACTGTTCACCCTATCTATACCCTTCATAATTTTGTATACCTCTATTAGGTCTCCCCTCATTCTCCGTCTTTCCAGGGAGAACAAGCCCAGTTTACCCAATCTCTCCTCTTAGCTAAGACCCTCCATACTGGGCAACATCCTGGTAAACCTTCTCTGCACTCTCTCTAAAGCCTCCACGTCCTTCTGGTAGTGTGGCGACCAGAACTGGACGCAGTTCTCCAAATGTGGCCGAACCAGCGTTCTTTACAGCTGCAACATCAGACTCCAGCTTTTATACTCTATACCCCGTCCTATAAAGGCAAGCATACCATATGCCTTCTTCACCACCTTCTCCACCTGTGCTGCCACCTTCAAGGATTTGTGGACTTGCATACCTAGGTCCCTCTGTGTTTCTATACTCTTGATGGCTCTGCCATTTATTGTATAATTCCCCCCTACATTAGTTCTTCCAAAATGCATCACTTCGCATTTATCTGGATTAAATTCCATCTGCCATTTCTCCGCCCAAGTTTCCAGCCTATCTATATCCTGCTGTATTGTCTGACAATGTTCATCGCTATCCGCAAGTCCAGCCATCTTTGCGTCATCCGCACACTTGCTGATAACACCAGTTACACCTTCTTCCAAATCATTTATATATATCACAAATAGCAGAGGTCCCAGTACAGAGCCCTGCGGAACACCACTGGTCACAGACCTCCAGCCGGAAAAAAAACCTTCGACTGCTGTGGCCAAGCCAGTTTTCTACCCTCTAGCCACCTCTCCTTGTATCCCATGAGCCTTAACCTTCTTAACCAACCTGCCATGAGGGACTTTGTCAAATGCCTTACTGAAATCCATATAGACAACATCCACGGCCCTTCCTTCGTCAACCGTTTTTGTCACTTCCTCAAAAAACTCCACCAAATTTGTAAGGCACGACCTCCCTCTTACAAAACCATGCTGTCTGTCACTAATGAGATTGTTCCATTCTAAATGCACATACATCCTGTCTCTAAGAATCCTCTCCAACAACTTCCCTACCACAGACGTTAAGCTCACTGGCCTATAATTACCCGGGTTATCCTTGCTACCCTTCTTAAATAACGGTACCACATTCGCTATCCTCCAAGCCTCAGGGACCTCACCTGTGTCCAATGAAGAGACAAAGATTTCCGTCAGAGGCCCAGCAATTACATCTCTTGTCTCCCTGAGCAGTCTAGGATAGATGCCATCAGGCCCTGGGGATTTGTCAGTTTTAATGTTACCTAAAAAACCTAACACTTCCTCCCTTGTAATGGAGATTCCCTTGTAATGGAGAAGGTGAGGTGGACTGCCTTCTTAAACCGCTGCAGTCCAACTGGTGTAAGTATATCCACAGTGCTGTTAGAGAGGGAGTTCGAGGATTTTGATCCAGCGATAGTGAAGGAACAGCAATACAAGTTCCAAGACAAGATGGTGTGTGACTGGATGGGGAACTTACAAGTGGTGATGTGGCGGCACGGTGGCACAGTGGCTGCCAATTCCGGCCTCAGGTCACGGTCTGTGTGGAGTTGGCATATTCTCCCCGTGTCTGCATGGGTTTCCTCCAGGTACTCCGGTTTCTTCCCACACTCCAAAGATGTGCAGGTTAGGTTGATTGGCCATGCTAAATTAACCCCAGTGTTTGGGGGTTAACAGGGTAAATATGAGGGGCTACGAGAATAGAGCCTTGGTGGGATTGTGATCGGTGCAGACTTGATGGGCCGAATGGCCTCCTTCTGCACTGGAGGGATTCTGTTACAAAAGGCTTGCTGCCCTTGTCCTTCTAGGTGGTAAGGGTAGCGGTTTTCGAAGCTGCTGTCAAAGAGCAGCAGTGCATCTTTTGGATGGCACAAACTTCTGCCACTGTGCCCGTTAGTGGAGGGAAGGAATGTTAAAATAGTGAATGGAGTGTCAATCAATTGAGCTGCTTTGTCCTCGATGATTAGAAAGTAAAATTTTCCAAGGCACTCCTGACTTGTGCCTTGTAAATGATGGACAGGCTTTGGGAAATCAGAATTATTCACTGCAGAATTCCCAGTCTGTGCTTTTGCAGACAGTGTTTATATGGCTGGTCCAGATAAGGTTCTAGTCAATGGTGATCTTTAGGAGGTTAATGATGAGGGGTCTAGCAATGGTAATTCTGTTGAATGTCAAGGGGCAATGCTTAGACTCTCTTGTTAGAGATGGTCATTGCCTGGCACTTTGTGGTGTGAATGTTGCATGCCCCGTATCAGCCTGAGGCTGAATGTTGTCTGGATCTTGATGCATATAGACATGAACTGCTTCAGTTTCTGGCTTGAAAGAAACAATGGAAAAATTTGAAGCTTACGACAACCCTGAGAAAAACATCATGTATGAAAGATGCAGTGTCTTTTACATGCTCGCAAGGCACTGACAATTTAGTCAGTACGTAACTGAGCTGAGAAAACAAGCTAGATTGTGTGAATTTGGAGAGCTTGAAAAATCACTTATCAGAGATAGAATAATTTACGGGATCGCAAATGAATCTCTGAGAGAACAGCATTTAAAGAACAAGTCAGTAATGAGGTTAGCAGTTGTTTGACCTGGGTGGAACCCAAACTGAACATCAATCAGTAGATTTTTGCTGAGTAAATGCTCCTTGATAGCACTGTCAACAACACCTTCAATCATTTTTGCTGATGATAGAAATGGGTTAAGAATAGGCCTAACTGGACTTTTTCTGTTTTTTTGTAGACTGGACACAACTGGGCAATTTTTCGCATTGTTGGTTAGATGCCAGTGTTGTAGCTGCATTGGAACAGCTTGGCTTGGCTTGACTTTCTGACTATGATAAGTGGGGAAGCGAGATAGATTTTTTTCAGAAAATAATATCCCTAGATACGATAACTTGAAACGGGACTGGTAAGTATAAGATGCTTGGAAAGAACAGACAGCTTTGGATCTTGGGGCTTCAAAATTCATTTGTTCCAGGAAACTGTATAACTACTTACTGATTGTAAAATAAAGCATCTTAATGATCTGTGCCTGGCCTTGTCTGACTAACCTTTTAATCAGTTCATGTTTTGGAAGTTTGGGGTCGTGAGCAAAAGGACATGTGTTAAGAAATTCAGCCCATGTAGGGTTCCCATTGCTCTATTCCTGGGTTATACTGCTACACATACATGTATTGGGGAACTAAGTCAGATCCAGATTAGGGGTTGCCTTCCATAATAGACTGATGATCTGTACCTTGGAGAATATGAGAATGGTTGTAAAATTTGGGATAGGGATTCATATCAGTGACCAAGGTGATAAAAAATGTAGAAGTGAACGGAACTAAAACAGGGATATTAAAAACAAGGCTGAGAAGAAACTGAGCCAGCAGGAGCGTAAGGAGAAATAAAGTGAAACCACGTTTCAATCAGTAATGGTGCAACTGGAGACTGGGAAGGAGGGTGTGAGAGTGGTATAAACAGGAGGAGGAATGGCACAGAAAAGTTAGAAGCAGAAGGGCATGATATCAATTCACGGCCAATGAGAAGAAGAAACAAAGTCAGTTTGAGTTGATGAGAAAGACATACTGGGCAGAGTTTACTGTTTTTGAAACTAGGTGCAGCAGTGGGTGGGTGGGTTCCTCAGTGTGTCACCCGCTGGTCAGAATGGTGTGTATTTGCACCCAATTCCGTGCTTGGGAGCTCATTAATTATGCACAGGTGGATATCTCTCCAAATCATCTGGTGGGTCAGGAATTAATTCATGTGCCTGATCTTTATCTAACAGGGTCTAAGGTCTGGGCGCCATATTCAAATATCACACTAACAGACACATTTCACTCTCTCCAGTCCAGCTGCCTCTAGGAGACACAAAAAGATACCTGCACAGCAACAGAAGGAAGCTGCATCCCGCTTCTGCCAGAACGCCCTCCAAGCCTTGATCCGAGAAGTAGGGCAACAGAGGGATATGCATTATCGCAGGGATGGCTCCGAGAGGCAACCAGCCTCATCTCTCTGGTCTGCAAGGCCATAGCAGAGCAGGTCAGCATTTGGCAATGCCATCCCATGCAGGAAGTGGATGAATGATCTCACCTGCTCCACCAAACTAAGTCATCCTTCAACTTCCTCCAATATCAAACTCTCATCGTGGCAACATGTACTCAGAGGGACACTGTCTTCAAGGATCTTAAACAATCATTAGAGGGGGATATGTATCACCACTGATTGTCTCATGGAAACTTCCACAGCACCACGGTCTCACCTATCATTCTGCCCATACTCTATCCTCAGCCGCTTCTGAGGCAGGTTCAACGCACACACAGGGGGCATATATGTTTCCCAACCTCTGCGCTAACCCTTCTCATCACACGTTTTCATGCAGTCTAACTTGACCTACAACAGAAGGGAAATATCCCAGAACAGAAGAGGGATGACCAACATTTTACCCCTTACCCCTCAAGGGAG
The DNA here is from genome assembly GCF_964213995.1 of Mustelus asterias. Lineage (NCBI taxonomy): Eukaryota > Metazoa > Chordata > Chondrichthyes > Carcharhiniformes > Triakidae > Mustelus > Mustelus asterias. Next base: position 72,319,458 of record NC_135801.1, read on the forward strand.
ATGCTGCTGAGCTGCCTAGGGAGGACAGGGATCACTCATTTTGGAAAGGGGAGATCGGCTTGTCCCAGCAACCCAGTATGGATGACACCTCCATGGGTTCATCACATCCTGGCATTCAGAGTGCAATCTTGTATTATGCTTACTCGCGAACTAAAACTATCTTCTCTCTTTTACAGGCACCAGCAGTTCTTGGCATGTGAGGAGGGCCAACGTTAGCTCCAGCCCCCAACCGTATCAGAAAAGGAACCTGACCAAGCCACCAAGGAAGAATCCTCAATGTGCAACTGCCAGGATACCTGTCACAAACATGCATTATGTGCTTCTGATGATCACACATTAGTTGCACATTGATGGAATTAAAGCAATTATAGTTGATAAACATTAGGAGCTGCTGTCATGGACCCTCAAAGCCACATGGGTATAGTTGATTGCATCCTGCATTCTTGGGAAACCTGCGATAGCTGCAAATCTTTTGAATCTCGCAGCCTGGCTATCTTCATCAAGCGTAAACCTGGAATATTGATGAGCCTCGCTGTCAAGGGAATCAGTGACCTCCTTGATGCATCTGCATTGTAGACTGTTGCAGAGGTGTTTCACAGGTCCCCCTGTGGATCCCTGGAATAACCTACAGACAAAGAATTTGACTGCTGGGGTCACCTTCAAGACCATTGGCAAGGGAGAGCCTCTCATTCCACAGGGCGTTAGGTTCTCCTGAAGAATTGTGATCCACCAGACCTCAGAACAAGCACAAACAAAAGCAACTTCATCTCACACTCATCTGTGAATAGGAGTGTCTTTCCTATACCCTTGGTCTAGCGAGTCATCTTTGTCCTCTGGGTTTATCCTCTTTATCCTCATATTCTTGCTGAGGCTCCATGCACCCTGGACCTCAGGCAGAACCTCCTCCTGAAGCTGTGCTTGGCATCGCCTGTCCCATCTTTCCCCCCCCTCCATTCTGTTAGCGCCCTCAAAGAGGCAGCATTGAACCTTGGATGTATTATTGTTTTGGCCCCCTCTCTGAACTGAGATTGAATATATTAATGGAAAACGGGTTTAAAAACAGTGAAGCTCTCAATGTTGAAACAATAGCAACTGTAATGCTCTATAGTGACTTCTGACTTCCTAACCTTGCCGCTGATGCAGCCTTGTATCTGGGATACTAACAGACACATCAAGGTGACGAGGATGACATCCTTGAGACTTCACAACTGAATCCCACAGTGGTGGAGAAGGTTTGAATGACAAGCAAGACCTGACCGAGTTCAGTGCTCCAATCTCAGATCTGGCATACTAATTAATAATAAGTTGCTCATGATTAATGACTGGATGTCCTTTGGCCCATATGCATACTAATTCTGGAAAGTATATGAAAGTATTTATTGGATGCCATCAGTGCAGCACCTGCACCTCCTTAACAGTTGCCTACATTCCCTAAATTTCACATTCCTGTGTGTTATTGTTGAGCTGCCGTGACTGCAATGTTAAGCCAGTGACTCCTACATTTCCTTGTTTTTTACGTGGCAAAAGGCTAGTTCTAATGGCTAGATTCTCAAGGAGGTGCTCACTCCCGTTTACGCTTTGTTGCGGGACAAAAATAGGTGTCGAGTTACTTTCAGACCTCGTTCGCTTGGAGTGACCAAACAGAGATTTTCAGTGTTTTAAAAATGGCTTTTATTTCATGCTTTCGCAAGGGATCTGGTACTCCAGCTGGTGGCATACCAGAAAGTCCTGAATGTAACATTACATAGACAATTATACTTACGGTTTTAGTTACAAGTAATTAGCATATACCAACCAAAGGTTTACATTTGTTCAGAAATGATCTTTATCAGCTCATAACTAATAGTTAGGATTACGGAAGGTATATCTTAATGGTATAGTTGTCCAATTACAACTTGTGGATGTCTACTTAATTATAATATCAAGCAAGCGTTTTTCTTTCCTTATCTAGCACTTTCTGGACATGAGTATGATAGCTGTACGTCTGACCAATGGTATATTAACCTCCTATGTTCTCCCATGTCCATTGTTCCTTGTTAGAATAGACAACGACATGATTCAATGGAAGTCTTATGTGTATATTGTGCGACTGAATTTAACAGCTAGGAGCTTATGTGACTTTTAAACTGGCATGATTATTAACCTTTTCACCTTATTGTTAGTTGATGACTTTAGGATTTTATAAACGACAATCTTACAGGGACATGGGGTTTAGGCTCAACCACAAGCTTGTTTATTTACAAAAAAAAAACCTAATGTCCTAGTACAAGAGATCTAAACTAGCTTAATGATGTTGCACATCTGTGGTGACCCACTGTAACTACGTATTATATGCCTGGACACACCCCTGCTGCCTGACCCGAGACTCCTCCCTTTCCACCTGATCGAGGTATAAAGGTAACGGTTCCTCCCCTCTGCCTCAGTCTGGACCAGGCTAGCTACAAGGGTGTGTTCCAGTTCTTTGTGATTAAAAGCCTGTTTTATTTCACACTCGCTATAGTCCTCGTGAATTGATGGTGCATCAACATCACATGACTGATTAGCTAGTGTTACCTCAGGCTAATATTGTTGATATGCAGTGACTGCGATGTTAAGCCAGTGACACCTACATTTCCTTGTTTCAACATGGCAAATACGTGGATTCTAATGGCTAGTTTCTCAAGGAGGTGCACACTCCCATAAACAAACCAAAACTTATCAATAAAAGCCTCCGCTGAAAAACCACAGGCAAAACTTCACATTTCTGTGCAAAACCTTACTCAGTTCAACTCAACACCACCCCCCCACCCCCTCCAAGGATTTAGCTGTTAGCCTTAAATTATTCTTAAACCTCAGCCTCACTACCCCTCAGATCTGGCTGATAACTTATAACTCTCCTCATGGTTGGTCCCTTCTGTCCATGAATCGGGGTTAACCATTTCTAATCCTTCTTGGTGATTGCAGTCCCAAACCTTCAGGTCAATATCACCACAATTTGGCTGCAAATACTTACTATCCCAACACGACCAGTCTTGTCCCGTGTTGAAAGTGGGCCTGAGCCAAGTTGACCAGCTCTGCCCCTCTTTCTAACTGCAGTGTCAGGTCCTACACTCTTCGCCTTTTTATTGCAAAATTTATGGAAAATATTAAACCACATTTCCTGGGACATTCTGTTAGATTGTCAGTGCTCAACACCCTTTTCAGCTCTTTAGTTGGATTCCTGCCTTGGTGAGTTAAACCCATTCATCACTGATGTTGTTTCCACAATGGAAATGATGGATTATATTTGGGTGAGATGTCTCTTGCTTCCAGTTTGATATGCATGGAGCAAAGCCCATTTCTCTTTAGCTGTTGTCAATGTTGTTTATATGATGGCTGTTATCTGGGGCTATCTGCTTTGGTGGTCTTCCCAGCTTCTTTAACTGAGTTGTCTGATGACAGCTACCTTGCGATGATAATGCAGTGTCCTTACATAATACCAATTTGGTTTCGATGTTGACATGTTTTGAAGATTAACCCCTGACAGTATAAGCTGCCTCTGTGTGTTGAGGTCTGGCTTGTTCTGCAGTGTTTATCTCCATGGATTTTGGGGTTTTATATTTCATATTTCATAGAAGTCCAGTTGGAGAGGATTCCGATTCTACACAGCCTGACTCAGTTTTAATCATGAGGGCATTGCCAGAAAGGGCCCCTGAGTCCAGCAGTGCACTCCCCCACACTGCCTCTGATCCCTCAGTACAAATTTGCTTCTACTTTTGATTTATACCATGACATTGAGAGTGCCGAATGGGATCCTGTACTATTGTTTCAAGATCAGCCTCAATGCTCCCCAGTCACCGTCCATGTCCCAGATATTTACCCGGAACCTCACGGTGTTCAGGTAGAACTCCCTCCTGTCATTCTCCAGCCTCTCCCAGTAATACTGGATCCCATTGCTGTTGTGGTCAACATTCCTACTTTTACCCCAGAGCTCATCACTATTGACATGTTAATACCTCATATGGACCTCTATTCTTCCCAGTCCAAAGGTGTGCAGATTAGGTTAATTGGCCATGCTAAATTTCTCCTTAATGTCAGGGTACATATGTGAGGTTATGGGAATGGGGTCTGGGAGGGAGTGTTGTCGGTGCAGACATGATGGGCCGAATGGCCTCTTCCTGCACTGTCGGAATTCTATGATTCTATCTAGAGGCTGTGTGCATGGTTACACAGTAAGAAGTCTCACAACACCAGGTTAAAGTCAAACAGGTTTATTTGGTAGCAAAAGCCACTAGCTTTCGGAGTGCTGCTCGTTCGTCAGGTAAGTGGGAGTTCTGTTCACAAACAGGGCATATAAAGACACAAACTCAATTTACAAAATAATGGTTGGAATGCGAGTCTTTACAGGTAATCAAGTCTTAAAGGTACAGACAATGTGAGTGCAGAGAGCGTTAAGCACAGGTTGAAGAGATGTGTCTTGTCTCCAGCAGGACAGTTAGTGAGATTTTGCAAGCCCAGGCAAGTCGTGGGGGTTACAGATAGTGTGACATGAACCCAAGATCCCTGTTGAGGCCGTCCTCATGCGTGCGGAACTTGGCTATCAGTTTTTGCTCAGCGATTCTGCGCTGTCTTGTGTTGTGAAGGCTGCCTTGGAATACGCTTACCCGAAGATCAAAGGCTGAATGCCCGTGACTGCTGAAGTGTTCCCCAACAGGAAGAGAACACTCCTGCCTGGTGATTGTCGAGCGGTGTTCATTCATCCGTTGTCGTAGCGTCTGCATGGTCTCCCCAATGTACCATGCCTCGGGACATTCTTTCCTGCAGCGAATCAGGTAGACAACGTTGGCCGAGTGACACGGAACAGCCATGGGGACCAAATTTGCACCTCAATACGCCAACATCTTCATGCACAGGTTCGAACAAGACCTCTTCACCGCAAAGGACCTTCAACTGATGCTATACACTAGATACATCGATGACATTTTCTTCCTTTGGACTCATGGTGAACAATCACTGAAACAACTATATGGTGACATCAGCAAGTTCCATCCCACCATCAGACGCACCATGGACTATTCTCCGGAATCGGTTGCATTCTTGGACACACGCATCTCCATCAAGGACGGTCACCTCAGCACTTCACTGTACCGCAAGCCCACGAATAACCTCATGATGCTCCACTTCTCCAACTTCCACCCTAAACACGTTAAAGAAGCCATCCCCTACGGAGAAGCTCTCCGTATACACAGGATCTGCTCAGATGAGGAGGATCGCAACAGACACCTCCAGACGCTGAAAGATGCTCTCATAAGAACAGGATATGGCGCTCGACTCATCGATCGACAGTTCTGACGCGCCACAGCAAAAAACCGCACCGACCACCTCAGAAGACAAACACGGGACATGATGGACGGAGTACCCTTCGTCGTCCAGTACTTCCCCAGAGCGGAGAAGCTACGACATCTTCTTCGGAGCCTTCAACATGTCATTCATGAAGCCGAACATTCGCTAAGGCCATCCCCACACCCCCACTTCTTGCCTTCAAACATCCGCACAACCTCAAACAGACCATTGTCCGCAGCAAACTACCCAGCCTTCAGGAGAACAGTGACCACAACACCACACAACCCTGCCACAGCAACCTCTGCAAGACGTGCCGGATCATCGACATGGATGCCATCATCTCACGTGAGAACACCATCCACCAGGTACACGGTACATACTCTTGCAACTCGGCCAACGTTGTCTACCTGATACGCTGCAGGAAAGGATGTCCCGAGGCATGGTACATTGGGGAAACCATGCAGACGCTACAACAACGGATGAATGAACACCGCTCGACAATCACCAGGCAAGACTGTTCTCTTCCTGTTGGGGAACACTTCAGCGGTCACGGGCATTCGGCCTCTGATCTTCGGGTAAGCGTTCTCCAAGGCGGCCTTCACGACACACAACAATGCAGAGTCGCTGAGCAGAAACTGACAGCCATGTTCCGCACACATGAGGATGGCCTCAACCGGAATCTTGGGTTCATGTCACACTATCTGTAACCCCCACGACTTGCCTGGGCTTGCAAAATCTCACTAACTGTCCTGTCTGGAGACAATACACATCTCTTTAACCTCTGCTTAACACTCTCTCCGCTCACATTGTCTGTACCTTTAAGGCTTGATTAGCTGTAAAGACTCGCATTCCAACCATTATTTTGTAAATTGAGTTTGTGTCTTTATATGCTCTGTTTGTGAACAGAACTCCCACTTACGTGACGAAGGACCAGCTCTCCGAAAGCTAGTGACTTTTGCTACCAAATAAACCTGTTGGACTTTAACCTGGTGTTGTGAGACTTCTTACATCTCCACATCATACATGGTTACATACAGAGGAGACACCCCGCACAACATCGACAAGATATGCTGTGGCAGTCAGAAACGCTCCTTCAAACAACACTTTCCAATCCCATAATCTCTACAACCTCAAAGAACAAGGGCAGTAATGGGAGCGGTCTGCAGGTTCCCTTCCCAGTCAGACACCATCATGACTTGGAACTGTAATGCCATTTATTCACTGTCGCTGTGTTCGACTCCTGGCACTTCCTCCCTAACAATACTGTGGGTACACCTGTACCAGATGGACTACAGTAGTTCAAGACGGCAGCTCACTACCTTCCCAAGGGTACAGAGGAATGAACATTAAATGCTGGCCTTTCCACCATATGCCATGAACAAATGAGTTAAAAAAAGGAGAGCATGTCAGTGTGACAGATGTGACCACATCTCAGTGCAAAACAAATCTTGTCTTTGTACAGAATTTGTCAGTTTGGAAATCATGCGGTCTAACCAAAGCGAAACAATAGATATTCTTCATGGAAAGACTTGTTTTGTATCAGCAATTGAACTGCACTAGTGACAAAGATGTGTCATTGCAAACTAGGAGGAAGATGATCACCTTTACAAGGTGATCATTTGGATAGATTATTTTAATAAGATCTTTAATAAGATTATTTTAATAAGTTTGCACCTTCATTGAAAAGCTATTAACGTACAATCCAAAAATACTCACATGATCAATTCCCAGGGTAATATAATTTGCAATACAGTCTGTTCTATTAATTTGAGATGAATAATTGCAAAATATTCCTGTACAACCAATACATGATACTTGCCAATGATATACCAGTACGTGACAAAAGCCGAAATGGAAATATTATACGACGGTGCAGTCAAACTTTACATCTTACCTCCGTAATTAAGGGAATTGTCTTTCATCAGAGGCTGATCTTCAATTGTTTTATTTGTCATAAAGAACTTGGGTGTCTGGATGAAAATAGCAATTAATATTTTAAAATGAATTAAGGCATTGCATTTTATCCCTTGTAACAGTAATACTCTAAGTAAAATTGTGGAATTATTTTCCATAGACCAAGCACTCAATTTCTTGTTTTAAAAGTAAGCAAAAGAACAAGGAGAGACAATCAAAATCAATTATTAAGTCCTGCTGAGAAAGACGAGTGAGAGCCCTAAGCAGTGTCCTTTAAGAAAAGAGCAGACCAGGCTCAGATCAAACCTTGATCTGATTCAACGATGGAGCTAAACTCGGGCTATTTTTGTTTACTTTATTGCTTTTCTTATGGTTATCCTGGTGAAGAAAATGATCAATAAGGAGAAGAGGGAGAAGGGAACTAAGTGAACTGCCATTGAACTCTGAGGTTGTATTCATTATTTAACATGAAATATCTGTCATCTACTTAGCAAAATAGACATGAAAAACCTGTTCCTTTGAAGACTGAAGAACAGAGCTTGTCGGTCTGGCAACATCTTCTTTGATTGAGAGAGCAGGTATGGAAGAATAGGAGCAATGCTTGACAACAGTTGCATTAAACAGAGAAAAGGACGTGATGCATGGTCAACCCTTGAGGACTATTGATTTTCAAGTCCTTTAATCCAAAATCCAAGGAACATTCCATGCTGTGGGCCATTTCATTATTGGTAGACAGAGGATAATGGAGGAATTTTTAAAGAGAGCCGTATTAGAAAATTTTTAAGACAGAAAGAAATAGAGGTGTCAAAGCAAGCCACTATTAGCTGAATGCCTACAGAGCAAGTTCTAGATTAATGAGAGGAAATACATCTTTGCTACTAAGATCCCGAATAATCATCTGGATAGGATAAATGAGGCATTTGGATGTTGTAATAATTGGAATAGTAGAATTTTATGTAAGAAGAGCTTGAAGCAGTGAGTAACCTCTGGCATCTGCACTTTTGTTGTGAACAGATAGAGTTTATGGGCCATAATTTGTTTTATACCAACTTAGAGGAGTGAAGTAGGTGGCACAGTCAGGGTGCATGCCAGAAGATGTAGGCTTGAGTCTTGTCCTGTGGCTCAGGCCTTGACAACACAATTGGACGTTGCTGGTTGGATCCCCACAAATTTGGCCTGATTGCAATGCTGGCTAAGGTTCTTAGGTATGTTTCATGTGGGGAAAGGGGGACAACAAATAATACTAGGCGGCACGGTAGCACAGTGGTTAGCACTGCTGCTTCATAGCTCCAGGGTCCCGGGTTCGATTCCCGGCTCGGGTCACTGTCTGTGTGGAGTTTGCACATTCTCCTCGTGTCTGCATGGGTTTCCTCCGGGTGCTCCGGTTTCCTCCCACAGTCCAAAGATGTGCGGGTTAGGTTGATTGGCCAGGTTAAAAAATTGCCCCTTAGTGTCCTGGGATGTGTAGGTTAGAGGGATTTGTGGGTAAAATATGTGGGGGTAGGGCCTGGGTGGGATTGTGGTCGGTGCAGACTCGATGGGCCGAATGGCCTCCTTCTGCACTGTAGGGTTTCTATGATTTCTATGCATGCCCTTAATGTAATACGTGGAAAGTTCAAAGGAGATGCGAGGGGCAAGTTTTTTATACAGAGAGTGGTAGGCGTCTGGAACGCGCTGCCATGGGTAGTGGTAGAGGTAGATACGATAGGGGTGTTTAAGGGATTTTTAGATAAGCACATGAATATGCAGGGATTAAAGGGATATCGACCAAGGGCAGACAGAATTGATTAGTTTAATTTGGTGTCATGTTCAGCACAACATCCTGGGCTGAATAGCCTGTTCCTGTGCTGTACTATTCTATATACTATGTAACAAATGAGAAAGTAATGAACATGGGGCAACAGTGGCCCACATGACTGCTGTGGAGGCAAGAATAGCACTTCTGGAAAACCTGAGTAAAGGAAAATCTAAATATTACCTAAACTAAAATGTGGTTGAGTTTATTTCAGGCTTTGATGTACACAGATACCTTCAAAATAGACTTTTTTGCTCATTCTTTTTTACCCAAATAATGTAAAGACAACTAATTTCTTCCTTATGGGCAGAATCTTACGAACCTGTTGCAGTGGGGGAGGGCCCTGAAAGCCGCTCAAAAAATATATTGACTTCAGGGGAATCTTCTGATCCTGCTGGCAGGAAGGTCCGTGAAATTGCACCCTATATTTTCGAAAATTATGTTCTAATCTCCAGAGCTTCATCCTTTAGGAGTGCAGATTGGAAGCTTTGGTGTAGAGGTTCATGTGTTCTGAATGATTTTCTGTCAGTTGAAGACAGAGGTTGACCATAAAACATTGTCATTGAACAACAAGTGTTTAAGAAGAGTGCTGTGTTTTAAGAATTCACATCAAGATTGCTCAGCCATTTGTTAAAATTGTTCATTCAAAGAGCAAAATGAAACACTTAAGAACTGTAAGGGCAGAAAATGCATATGTTCTGCTGATCTGAGGTGTTTATAGTGTTGTATTCTTTTTCATAAGTTTTTTAAAGTTACTGAAGATGGGAAATGAATAATCACATTTTCTTAAATGTTGAATCAATTGGAAACTAATTATCTTGCCATGAAAGGTTACTTAGTTAATATTAATGTATAATTGCCTGGAATTTGTGACTGCAATGACGGCAAAACTGTCGCCAATGTTATTTAGTTAAAGTGACAACAACTTCTGGCAGCCGCATATATCCAGTGAAATGTGAATAAGAACAATACAGTACAGGAACAGGCCCTTCGGCCCTCCAAGCCCGCGCCGCTCCCTGGTCCAAACTAGACCGTTCTTTTGTATCCCTCCATTCCCACTCCGTTCATATGGCTGTCTAGATAAGTCTTAAACGTTCCCAGTGTGTCCGCCTCCACCACCTTGCCTGGCAGCGCATTCCAGGCCCCCACCACCCTCTGTGTAAAATATGTCCGTCTGATATCTGTGTTAAACCTCCCCCCCCTTCACCTTGAACCTATGACCCCTCGTGAACGTCACCACCAACCTGGGGAAAAGCTTCCCACCGTTCACCCTATCTATGCCTTTCATAATTTTATACACCTCTATTAAGTCTCCCCTCATCTTCCGTCTTTCCAGTGAGAACAACCCCAGTTTACCCAATCTCTCCTCATAACTAAGCCCCTCCATACCAGGTAACATCCTGGTAAACCTCCTCTGTACTCTCTCCAAAGCCTCCACGTCCTTCTGGTAGTGTGGCGACCAGAACTGGGCGCAGTATTCCAGATGCAGCCGAACCAACGTTCTATACATCTGCAACATCAGACCCCAACTTTTATACTCTATGCCCCGTCCTATAAAGGCAAGCATGCCATATGCCTTCTTCACCATGTGTGGATATTGCTGTTAATAATACCTACTCCTCTACAGTGTGTGCTGTTGCAGTCTTCACAGATGGAATCATCAGAAATCACTGATTTGTCATGAATTTCAACTTCCTTGACACTATGCTTACTGTAAAAAAAATGAAAATGTTAAGCCTTTTTGAATGAGGTGTAATTGAGTTTTTTAAAAACAGTGTATTAAGCAATAATTACCCTTGAATAATCTCTCTGGTTCTGAAAAACTAATTTTACAAGTGTGGTGTATCATTCCTTCAGAATAACATTGTCTTAAATTATGTACTTTTATAATTTTTGTTGTGAAATGTATAGTTTTCCTTAACCCCTTGCGTATGTCCCAACCTTTATTTTACTTCCCATACGTTGATTCAAATCTGATTTATACTCTTGCTCTTCACTTCGTTCTTTGCCATTTATGAGAACTCTGCAATCTGATTGGCTGATGAGATTGCCTGTCCTGTTGCTGGACACAATGGATCCCCTGTAGGTGGCAACAAATTGAAACTGAAGTCAGAAATAAGGAGGCCATAAGCGTACACACTAAATCTTTCTGGGCAGCTTATTTCAAGGTCAATAGTGGGCACCATCCTTCTGCCAGAACCTGCAAAATCCAGGCCAATGAGATGCCTGTTTTTCCCTCCTGGATAACTGAGTGCGACAATGTTTATTGCTGGCTAATGTAAAACATCAATTAAGGATTATTATGGTTTGGTAGAACATTTTTAATTATTCAAAAATTCTAACACATATACTAAAACATTTCTGTAAAACCGTGTATAACACAGATAAATGCCTGACAGTGGGAGTAAGCAATAGAGGTGATTTTACAATAGAAGTATTCTCACATGCACTTTCTAAGCCTGAGCAGAAGGAAAATTAAATTGGCATAGAGGAGAGCTGGAACCCTGTCCAAGGGAAAGGGTGTACTGGCCAATGCAAGCATTGACATGTTAAAGGGACAGTAGTCAGAATTTTACTGCCTCGCCCACCCCGATTCTGGGGCGGGCGAGGCTCACAGAACAAACATCATTCTCCGTTGGTCTCGGGTGGGATCTTACGAGCCTTGGTTGGGCAAGGTGGTAAAATTCCATCAAGTATGTCCATAAGTTCAGGCTTAATATAAAGAAAATATTGGATGAATATTTAATCATGCCTGTTGATCTGGAGGGTTGTCTATGGCGGATTTAATGAACTGAGAATTTAAATGTAACGTTTATAATTTTAATATTCATTCACTTCAAAAATATATTGTTTTTAATGTTACATACCATTATCATGTATTATAAATACACATTTAAAATTACATGTATATTTTGACTTCTGAATATTTTAGCATTTTCTATTGATTTTGTATTACTTTACAAATATTAGTCAATAAAAGAATCTATATTGCACATTTCAAGTTGAGAGTTCACTGGCGAATATAATTTTATATAACTTTAAATCAGTTTGCATGTTTTCTGGCAGCTGTAATTTTTCTTCAAGAAAGTGGCAGATGAGCCCATACTTGGCAGTGTAATGCGACAGGTGGTCTTTGAAGAGCTTCTGGAATCATCTGTCCCATTTGGCTCTCTTTTATGCTGTGGTTCCTGTCATCATTTACATATTAATGTAGCATGTAGCTGAGATTGCACAATCTCACCAATAATATTTTTTAAAAATTGGCATAGAATTACATAAAATATACAACATAGAGGAAAACACAGTTAGGTATAGCACTTGACGTGAAGGGGATCAAAGGACATGGGGGGAAGGCAGGATCAGAATATTGAGTTGGATGAGCAGCCACAGTTATGATGAGTGACAGAGGAGGCTCAAAGAGCCTCCTTTTGCTCTTATTTTTTATGTTTCTATGAAAGCCATTCAGCCCAACCAGCTCATGCTGGCATTTAAGCTTCACAAAGGCCTTCCCTCATATTTCCTCATCTTCAGCATAACGTTTTCAATCCTCCCTCAACTTGGGCGGCACGGTAGCACACTGGTTAGCACTGCTGCTTCACAGCTCCAGGGTCCCGGGTTCGATTCCCGGCTCGGGTCACTGTCTGTGTGGAGTTTGCACATTCTCCTCGTGTCTGCGTGGGTTTCCTCCGGGTGCTCCGGTTTCCTCCCACAGTCCAAAGATGTGCGGGTTAGGTTGATTGGCCAGGTTAAAAAATTGCCCCTTAGAGTCCTGGGATGTGTAGGTTAGAGGGATTAGCGGGTAAATATGTGGGGGTAGGGCCTGGGTGGGATTGTGGTCGGTGCAGACTCGATGGGCCGAATGGCCTCCTTCTGCACTGTAGGGTTTCTATGTTTCTATGTAACTGCTTCCCCTTAAAGGCACCTACACTATTCGCTTCAATTCACTGTGGTAGTGAGTTTCACATTCTCAACAGCCTCTTGGTTAAAACTTTTTCTTTGCTGAATTCTCTATTTGACCTCTTGATGACCCTCTGACATGGATGGCCTTTAGTTTTGTTAGAATGTAACCGGTGATAACATTGTATCTGATGTAATGTGACCAATGGTAACAAGCTGTTAGGGTCAGTTGAGCCAGTAACCAACTATAGAATAATGTGGTAATCAGCTGACCAGCTGACTCAGTATAAATAAGAACCTGTTGGCAATTGTGATTTTGCTTGGAATGGCCCAAGGTGAGGCCTCAAGTTTGGAGTAATGAAGTTTCTTTATTAAACCCTTTCTTTGATTTATAAGTTGGAGTAATTTTTGTTATATTTTTAGTGTCTGCATTTGAAGAGTTCTTTCTGGGTGAACAAGTTTTGTTCTTCCTCACAAGTGGAAAAATGCTCTTTGTCTTGCTGTTACCTCATTATCCATTCTGATACTTGGTCCAAGATTCTAAATTTTGAATCTTATCCATGGATCTATTGTGTGACAACTTATTTAAGGACTTTTAGAAAACTAGATATATTACATCTATTCTATTACTTTTGTTTACTTCTACAATATCTCTTCAAATAATTTACGTGCGTTAGTCAAGCAAATCCTTTCCTTTTGAAGTCTATTTCAGGAACTGTTTTCTGAAAAATTATTACATTTGTCAATAGTGCCTTTTCCATGTCTCCCATAGATTATTGTAAAACAAGTTTAGTGATTTGGATGAGGGAACTAAATGTATTAGCCAGAATTTTCCAACCATTCACGCCATTCATTTTTCAGAAAACAGGGAGGATTCTCTGGTCCCGCTGCAGTGAACGGAGATTTGGCTGAGCACCAAATTCTCCTTCCTCGCTTGTAGCAGTGGTGGGGCATGAATAGTTGGAAAATTCCAGCCAATGTCTCCAAATTTTCAGATGATACAAAGTTGGACAGGAGGGTGAGCTGTGAGGAGTATGCAGAGATGCTTCAGTGGGATTTGGACAGGCTGAGTGAGTGGGCATATGCATGGCAGATGCAGAATACTGTAGGTAAATGTGAGGCTATCCACTTTGGTAGCAATAATAGGAAGACAGCTCATTATTTGAATGGGTGTAAATTGAGAGAGGTGGATACTCAGTGAGATCTTGATGTCCTCGTGCATCAGTCGCTGAAAACAAGTGCGCAGGTACAGCAGGCAATAAAGAAGACAAATGATATGTTGTCATTCATAGCGAGAGGATTTGAGTATAGGAAGAGGCATGTTTTACTGCAATTGTATAGGGCGTTGGTGAGACCACATCTGTGCAGTTTTAGTGTCCTTTATGTGAGGAAGGATATTTTTGCCATAGAGGGAATGCAATGAAGGTTTTCCAGGCTGATTCCTGGGATGGCAGGTCTGTCATATAAGGATAGACCATGTCAGTTAGGATTATATTCATTGGAGTTTAGAAGAGTGAGAGGGAATTTCATAGACCCCAATAAAATTCTAATACAGTTAGATAGCTAAAATTCAGAAATATAGTAAGGGAGTCCAGAACCAGGGGCCACAGTTTGAGGATTAGGAGTTTTAGGACTGAGGTGAGGAGAGATTTCTTCACCCAGAGAGTGGTGAATCTGTGGAATTCACTACCATAGAAAGTAGATGAGGCCAAAATCCATCAATTTCAGATTTAAATTTAGCATCAGTTGTCATTTGCAGAAGAGAGTTCTAGACTTCTACAACCCTTAGATGTGTTTTTATTCTTAGTTCTAGCTCTAATTTTTAGACTTATGCACTTTAGTTCTAGACTCCTTCATTGCAGAAGTAGGGTTTCTCTCTACCTATCCCATGTTTTTCCCTATAATTGTGAAAACTTTGATCAAATCAGCTTCTAAATTCCATGAATGCAGTGGTTTGTACAATCTCTCTTTGTACCTTATCCCTTGGTGTCCTTCCCTCTTCCATTTCCTGCAAAGGTAAAGTGTGTTGCCTAAAACTACTCACAATACTCCATGTGTAGTTTAATCAGCATTATGTAGCGCTCCAAGCATGACTTCTACTCTCTTGTGTCTGGTCATCTAGATATAGAGGCCAGCAGCCCATTAGTCTTTTTAACCATTTCCTGTATCTGTTAATTACATTTTGACAAGTGGAACTCCAAGACTCTTTGGATCTTTACAGTTTCTAGCTTGTCACTGTTTAGAACGTACCTTGTTCTGTCCTTTTGATGCCCAAAGTGGATGACTTAACTTGCTGCAGGCCCAGTCTGCAAATATGTCCTTCAGGACTTGACCAGCTTGGTCAGAACTAAATTGCTAGGTCTCACTTGGTGATGGACATTGAAATCCCCCAGCCAGCCATAGAACCATAGAACCCCTACAGTGCAGAAAGAGGCCATTCGGCCCATCGAGTCTGCACCGACCACAATCCCACCCAGGCCCTATCCCCGTATCCCTTCATATTTACCTGCTAATCCCTCTAACCCTCATATTTACCCGCTAATCCCTCTAATCTACGCATCCCGGGACACTAAGGGGCAATTTAGCTTGGCCAATCAACCTAACTCGCACATCTTTGGATTTTGTTCCTCTTTGTTACACAAAGCATGTGGCTTTGTTGCTCTTGGTGCTTCTTCCAAGTGGTTTTCAACACAAAACATGATTTTCATCACTAGAGGGAGGGTTATTGTTGGTAGGAGGTTTCCTTGCCCAGGGTTGAACTGATATCAAACGACTGCATTGGGTCTGGAGTACTCCCGAGGCTATTATCTCTTCTCTGTATACTGCTGTCCTACTACATCTAGTTGGTTTGTCCTGGTGGTTGGATAGGATATACCCAGGGATGTTGATGGCAGAGTCTGGGACTTGGTGGCCTTGCTCCCATAAATGATCAGACATTTTCAGAAGCATATTTCATAATAGTACAGTTTCCACATAATGCAGTGATATAATATTGCTGATAATTTGCATTCAGAAATATCAGCATTCACCAATGTACCAAAAGTAAGTTGACTTGAACAATAACAATAATAATTGCCTCTTGCACTCGGTACAGAAGGGGACGACTAGTACCAGTGTTAACTATGCTTCAGTATGGAATCAACATTCTTGGGAGATGGAAGAAAACTGGCAAGAACTAAGTGACAATGGCAAATTATTGAAATTACACACCTTAGGTATAATATTAACAGCTTAGGTGTGTAGAGACGCAACAAAGATTGATTAGGAAAAGCACACAACAGACCGCGATCCTCCTTTTCCAGTCTCCAGATTCAGACATGATTGTACAGAAAAGCAAAGGTAATGATGATTTATTGTTAACTTCTCAAAGGAATTATTGAACTGATTAATAACTCCATAATTAGCTCTATTTCTCATTCAGGAAGTTTGATGCATGACTATCATTTATCATTTTAAAAGTGCCTGAAAGCCAATAGTAATGTCAACTTCATCCTTAAGAAGGTGTCTCATCAATAAGCAGCTATTTAAAAATCAAAGTTGAGAAGTTATTAACTTTTTTCAATTATAAACAGTCACTTGGTACAATAGGACTTAATATTGCTGAAAAGTAAGACATGTTGCTGAAGCTTTTTGTCCTGCACTCATCTGGACACACACAAGAATGCCAAATTTCAAGCAATTTGTACTATAAGAAGAAAGGGTACTGATTGCAAAAGAGAAAATGCTGGAAAATCATAGCAGGTCTGGCAGCATCTGTAAGGAGAGAAAAGAGCTGATGTTTCGAGTCCAGATGACCCTTTGGGCCCGTTTTACCAACAATTTGCGCCCGTTTTCGGGCACACAATCGTGGTAAAGTCGGGCGAGAGGCCTTTATCACGATCTGCACCCACGTCCGCGCAGATCGCCACTTTACCGAGACCCGCGAATGACGGGGATCTGTTCCACTGGGCGCAACAACGATTTAAATGCATTTGCATGCATTTAAATTGAATTAATGAACTGCCCGCCCAACTCGATCAGCATTTCCCCCTTTACCACCGCGTTTACCAATCCTGAACCGCGCTTTTAGGGACTTGCTGAATAAAAGTCTGAGTCGGGTGCTCCAGCTTCTGAAGAGCATGTTCAGTGCTTCCAACGGCTCTCTGGCTCAGATCAGTGGTGGGGGGAGGAGGGAGGCGGGTCAAATCATTCTCTGGTTGGAGGGGGGAGGAGGGGAGTGAGGTCAGATCGTTGTCTGGTTGGGGGGGGAGGAGGAGGAGGCGGGTCAGATGTTCCTCTGGAGGGGAGGGGGAGTGAGGCGAGACCATTCGCTGGGGGGGGGGGAGTGAGCCAGATCGTTGTATGTGGGGGGTGGGGAGTGAGGCCAGATCGTCGTCTGGGGGAGGGGGGAGTGAGGCCAGATCATCGTCTGGGTGGGGGGGTGGGGAGTGAGGCCAGATCGTCGTCTGAGGGGGGGGAGGAGTGAGGCCAGCTCATTGTCTTGGAGGGGGGGGAGGAGGGAGGCGGGTAAGATGTATCTCGGGGGGGGGGCAGTTGGGTCTCTGGCGGGGGGGCAGATGGATCTCTGGTGGGGGGGCAGATGGATCTCTGGTGGGGAGGCAGGGAGGTCCGCTGCCACTCTGTGGGCGATCGGTGGGGGGGGGAGGGGGGCAGGGGTGATGATCGGTCTGGGTAGTGGGGGGGGTTGGATAAGGGGGACCCCCCACTACCCAGACCGATCGCCACCATGCCCCCCTCCCCCCCACTGTTCACCTGCAGAGTGGCAGCGGATCCCCCTGCCCCCCACCAGAGATCCATCTGCCCCCCCCACCAGAGATCCATCTGCCCCTCCCACCAGAGATCCATCTGCCCCCCCCCGCCCCCACCCCCGAGATACACCCTCGCTCCCACTTGTCGCTCCCGGGCCGCTTTCTCCATTTTTGCGGCCCGGGAGCGATCAGACATGGGTGTGCTTTTTCACATTTTTTTCTAACTGCGCATGCGCAGTTCAGAGCTCCGATCGTTCCGGCCACGCTAAGCCCCGCCCACAGCGCGAATGGGACTGGAGATGGCTGAGAGCGTATGGGGGTGCCTGACAGCAGATTTCTAAGTCGGATCTGTACTACGCCCAGATTCAGCACTTAGAATGAAAATGGTAAAATCAGGCCCTTTGTCAAAGCTTGTTTTGTAAAAACAAGCTTTGACAAAGCGTCATCTGGACTTGAGATTTTCCAGCATTTTCTCTTTTGGTTTCAGATTCCAGTATCTGCAGTAATTTGCTTCTTTAAGGGTGCTGATTGGTTGGCAAGTCGATTCTGATTGGCTGAGGCATTCCGATGGAGAAAGCAGTGGGGAACTATAGTCTCCCCAAGCTCCCGGTAATTCAAAAAAGAAGCAAGACTTGATCATATTCCTTTTGTTTTCAGAGAATGGATCCATGTGTATGAACATATATCATTTCTAACAAGTATAAATGAACCACACTATGAACTCAAATAATTATGTGAAATTAGCTGTCAGAGTTGGTCAGCAAGTGCTGCCCAATTGTGGAATCATACCTAATAGTAGATTATTTGTTTTGGGATTTGGAAGAGTGCGTTGGTTGAACACAGTCTGTACTCCGCCTATTATGAACAAAAGCAAAGCATATTATGAGATTTATATTGAAACCAATACATTAAATCTGCTTCTTAGGATCTAATCTTTTTATTCTAAAATTCTATCTGTGTACAAGGGAAATGAACAGGCTCGAGTTCTCCAGGCTCTGCTAGAGCATGTGTTGTCATTCACTTCCCTCATTGAAAGCACATTGCAAGATATCTTCATGAAAGATGCGGATGCTGGAATCTGAAACCAAAACGGAAAATGCTGGAAAATCTCAGCAGGTCTGACAGCATGGAGAGAGAATATAGCTTCAAACATTAGCTCTATTCTCTCTCCACAGATGTTGTCAGATCTGCTGGGATTTTCCAGCATTTTCTGTTTATGTTGGGAAGATGTCTTCACCGCAGTCTGCAGAGGAGAGACATCAGCATGTGGACGCAGACGAACTCAATTCATTGGCACCTCCTTTTCCAAACAGAAGAATTCTTTTTGGGAAATATATTGTGCCAGAAAAGTTATGAGGAGAAGAAGATTGCTGACAATTGTCATTGAGGCTTTGCCTGCCAGCAGGCGAACAGAGCAAGCTGATTAGCTGAACGTTCCACGCTCGGATCAATGCATTATAAATATTCATTTGTGCGAACGTGGGTTATTAACAATGGCAGTAAAGTTCTGAGATCAAAGGAGTAAGACATTGGGGGGAGTTTTCCCAGAAAATGTAAGTGTCATTTTGGGCAAGAAAACTGGTGTGATACTGATGTGAATCAGATTGCAATTGTCCCACATTTAGTGCACTGAAAGAATCTCTGTGTGAACCATGCCAGTATGGACTCCTCAGGCGTGACTCACTGGAACTGGTTCGCAGCTGTGCACTGTTAACAAAGAGGAGCTGCATTTAAACGCTCCCTTTACACTCTCAGCCAGTCATGCCAGGAGGATGGTAGCACGGACAGCAGCTCCATACTTTATGGAGGCAGATCTCGGAAGGCTTGTGGAAGCAGTGGAGGACAGGCGGGCCACCCTGTACCCTGACCAGGCCTCACAGGCATCATGCGCACCATCCACCAGCGCAGAGACACACACCTCAGTCTGCGGAATTAGCAGCCAGGCTTCAGGGTCACTACCTGATGCGCACCACACAGCTGTTGATGCCCTCAGGTGGAGGCAGGAACGTACAAGGGATTGGGCAAGCAAAGGTCTGCTGGATCCCAGGAAACAGCTGGCCCCCAGCAAGAGGCTGAGCCTCTGGAAAAAGTTCACCCAAAGCTGCTAGAGATGCAAAAGCAGAGCCAGGGATTGCAGGAGGGGGTGTTAGTAACATTCCGACAACTGCAAGGCCGTTTGGAGGAGTCCCATAGCCTTCCAGAGCAGGAGTTGATGCCGGCATTGCATGGCACCCATGCCAAAACGGCAAGAGTGGTGACGGTAATGGAAATCTTGGGGCAGGGCTTTGTTGCCATGGGTGGCAGGGTCCAAAGCATGGCCAAGTCTCTGAGGATGCTGGCGGAGGTCCTCGGGAGCACGCACCAGACACAGAGGCCATGGATGCAGGCTTCGCGAGCACAACCCAGTCACAGAGGGCAATTACAGAGGGGCTCCAGAGCTTGGTCCAGATGCAGAGGTCCATTGCTGAGGGCTCGCACATCATGGTGCAAATTATATTGGGCCTCCAGGACTGGCACTGCCAGGTGATGCCAGGTGGAGCTCACTCCAGCTGCTCCTCCATCCCATGGAGTGTTCTAGGGGCCCAAACCACGTGGAGGGAGGAGGAAGCGCTGGAGACCATCCAGGGGTCTTCCACCCAGGAGACTCTGACAGTCTTCAGCCCTTCTGAATCCTCCCTTCCTGGCACCAGCGCATCTCAATGGCGGTGAGCTGAATAAGATGGCATGGCTACATCTGAGCCCCAACCCAGCAGTGGGACACGATGTGTGGACCTCCAGCTCTGCCAAGTCCCCCAAATCTCTGAACCCTTGAAGGCCCCCCGTGCCAACCTGCACCATGATTGTGGCTGACTTGCCCTTTTGTACCCCTGAGATTTATGCGAAACGGTACGTGCCTTCTCGCTTGCTCTCACAATCCATGGCACCTGGGCCACACCTCAAGAGACCAGTA
Source organism: Mustelus asterias (assembly GCF_964213995.1). Taxonomy (NCBI): domain Eukaryota; kingdom Metazoa; phylum Chordata; class Chondrichthyes; order Carcharhiniformes; family Triakidae; genus Mustelus; species Mustelus asterias. Next base: position 72,340,063 of record NC_135801.1, read on the forward strand.
AGTGATTTGCACCTGTGTGACTTACCGCTTGGGGGGGTGGGAACATTACAGGAGGGGGGGACGATCGCATGTCAAAATCACTGATGAGATTGAAATCAAGTCAATCTCATGCTAATCAGCCTCGAATCCTTTCTGGCCATTTGGCGGCAGTGCAAATCCCATCTTTGGGCCTGCACGCAATTCTCCTGGATTAGCACGAACTGCGCCAGGCACAACGCAGCCGGAAAATCGCAGCCATTAACAATTCAGTTGTTTTAATCTCTGAACGTTGCAATTATTAGCAACATTGCATAGTCAATATTTCAATGGTTGTAATTTAATTCTTGTGTCCAGAAATAACACAAAAACTCTACACAAGGTGGGACTGCACATTGAAATTTGTTGATGATGTTTTGCAGAAAAGAAAAATGAACATTGCTGCAAAAGTTTACTTTTATTTGTATTGACACATTGAAAATCATATCTCCCGAGGGATCAGCCAAGAAGGATCTGAGGTATTTGCCATATTCCACCTGTAAGTCCAAATCTTGCTGCTGAGCTATATTCTGGATGGAACAGCAAACCACGGCCATTCTGGACAACCTGCCTCCAGCTGCAAAGAAATCCATCAGGAAAGATTGCCATAGGGTGAAACGAAATGGCAACTGGCCAGGAAACTCACACAAACCTGCATATAGATGTTTCTGTGCTTCTCCCAACAGGTGCACGGGGATAGTTGCAAACCCTTGCAGTTGATGAATACTCCAGGTTGTCTGGGGATTCTCGGGCTGCCAGTAATATGCAGCAGATGGAGCCTTGAACCTCTGAGAAGCCAGGCGCAGCCACAAAGATGAGAACCAGCTCATTCCAACTCGATAATAGCAATGGCAACGTTAACAAGATTTCTGTCCCTGGAAAGCAAATCTTAAGCATTTTGGGGCAGCTGACCTGGGAAAACCTGGATATATCTGCAGCAGAAACCTGGACGAATTTACAAGCAAAAATAGGTTCAGGGCAGCGGTGACTTTGTGAGACACTGGTAACATATCTCCACTAAGTCCAGGAAGGAACATGTCTTCTTAGAGACAGTTACTTACAGCATGGAAGGAGGGCATTCAGCCCATCCAGCCTATGGAGTAATCCATTTAGTCCCATTCCTCCACTTTCATTCTTCTCTGATGCTGCAGATTTCTCCAACAAATGGTGTGACATCTGGAGCCTCCTGAGATACTGGTATTTGGACATGTCAAGGAAACTCAGCCTGTGCTTGTACACCCAGTTTTGTGGTTAACTAAAAATGTAAGGCGCATATCAAAACTAAAGAAAAAGCATATTAATGCACAAAGATGAGTGGTAGGTCAGAAGATTGGAAGGATCATAAATAAACAGCAAAGATTCACTAAGAATAATGAGGGAAAAATAGAGTACGAAAGAAAGCTGGCTAGACTATTAAAAACAGATGGTATGGGTTTTTATAGATATTTAAAAAGAAAAGAGTTAACAAAGTGAGTGTTGGTTTTATAGAAAGTGAGTCTGGGGAATTGATAACAGAAAACAAGGAGATGGCAGATGAATTGAACAGGTATTTTGCATCAGTCTTCACTATGAAGGATACAAGTCACATCCCAGAAAAAGCTGCAAATCCAAAAATGGAAGGGAGAAAGGAACTCAAGAAAATTGCGATCATCAGATGTCACATCAAGTGTCAGTGCGGAAAGTAAAAGCTCATGGTGTAGAGGGTAAAATATTGGCATGGATTGAAGACTGGCTGGTTAACAGGAACCAGAGAGTAGTCTGTAAATGGGTCATTTTCTGGTTGGCAAGATTTAATGAGTGGTGTGCCACAGGGATCAATGCTAGCATCTTAAGTGTTTGCAATTTATTTAAATAACTTGGATGAAGGGATTGAAGTATGGTTGCCAAATTTGCTGTTGACGTAAAAGTAGATAGGAAACTAACTTATGAAGAGGACACAAATGAAGAAGACTGCAATGGGGAAAAGATAGATTCTTACTGAATGGTGGAGCAGACTCAAGGGACCGAGTGGCCTACTCATGCTCCTGATTCGTATGTTTATATATTTGTATGTACTGTGAATTAATTCCCTCCGCTACTGCATTTCTGCAGCTCCCCTCTCTTTTCTTTGAGGCTACAGGTGGCAGCAGGCTCACTGTGTGGTCTTCTTAGTCTTCATTGGAGGTACAATCAAAGGCAACTACCCATTGTGATGTGACAAACTAAACTTCCAAAATATAAAAAGTAAGCTCTCAGAAGTATTGTGAACATATCATTTCCCTCCAGCAGATAAGGAAGAAGCTAGTATTTCTGAGCATTTATTGGTATGTTACCCTAAACTGATACAATTCCTCAATTGCCATTATGTACATGTCTTATATTTATTCATAAATTTCAGTAAGCCTGGGAAACTTGACATCAAAGTCAAAAATGTGTGTCAACATCACTCTAGTTTAATGATTAAAGGATTAAAATTGACAACTCACTTCTCTCAAAGTGCTTTTGCTCAAGTCAAAAATGGAAGTTGGGGGTTGGAGCCAGTTTTCCAAAGTACTGACATTTTGTTCCCCATTTTAACCCCCTTTCTGCACCCAAGCCCACACACTCGTACAGGTTAAAATTCAACCCAAAGTTTCAGGTCTTTGACTCCGATATTTGAAGGGCTGGGATTTCCAAGCTGGAATTGTGGGTCGGGAAGGTGTTCTGGTCAGGGAATTCCACAAAGTATCTCTTAGGTTCCAGCCTTATTGCCCACTGTTCAGGAAGATCCCAGCAGCACAATGGCAATGGCTCCATTTAGCCCCTTAATGAGCCTGATTGGCGACTTTTGTGCTACTGACTCTGCCTTTAACAACAATGTCCAGAAGTGGGAATGCATTGGTCAGCTATCCAACGTGCTAATTTTCAACTTTCTTCCTGGTCCCACCTCCTTTTTTGTTTATTTTATTAGTGTCACAAGTAGGCTGACATCAGTACTGCAATGAAGTTACTGTGAAAATCCCTTAGTTACCACACTCCGGTGCCTGTCCGAGTACAGTGAAGGAGAATTTACCACAGAACAATGCACCAAACCAGCATATCTTTCAGACTGTGGGAGGAAACAGAAGCATCCGGACGAAACCCACATGCAGACTCCACACAGACAATGACCCAAGCTTGGAATCAAACCTGGGTCCCTGGCGCTGTGAGACAGCAGTGCAAACCACTGTGCCACCATGAAGACTCTGCTCAATATGTCTGCTTGAATCAATTATGTTTCTTCCCACAGTCTTGCTTTGCATTTTCCTCTTCCCTCCTCACCAAGGTCAATTATTTTGATTATGGCCTATATCATTTGACAGATTATTCGCTCTCCCTTCTCTGTCAGTGGTAGTGTTTCTCTCATCGGTCATGTAATGTTACATAGACATTCATAGACATTTTCTCAGCTGTCACAAAATTTAGATCAAATAAGAACTGAAAAATATTTTGCTGTTTTAAATGAGAGGCATTCTAACTTGGAGCTAAGCCCACAGAAAAATGGAATGAGTCTTCCATTGTCTTGGCTCACTTAAATTAGTTCTGAAATTTTAACTGGAAAGAAGATTTCATATATAAGGGCAAATTTTCCCATTCCCTTAACATGGGAATCGTAGTGGACAAGGGGTGGACCATGGAAAGGTCTGTGGACCTCAGGCGTGACCAGAAAATCTAGCCCATAGGCTTTACATCAGAAAATAATTAGATTATCAATCTCATTTAGATATGATTTGAAGATTTATAACTTGCAGGTCAATGGAAATGAGAATAAAACAAAGGCATTTTTTAAAAAGAAAAGCAGAATACTACAGATGCCGGAAAGCTGAAATAGAAACGGAAAATGATAGGAGTACTCAGCAGATCTGGCATCATATTTTGAGAGAGAAATAGGGTTCTGATGATGGCATACCGATCTGAAATGAAGGCCGGAATCCTACAATCTCGTTCTTCCCACCATCGCTACCAACGAGAATGGAAAATTTGGCGCTCAGCCAAAACCCCATTCATTGCAGCGGGACTGGAGAATCCCAGCTTTGGGCGAGGTTGGAGAATTTCGGTTGTATCTCCACAGAATCTGCCCAACCTGCTGAGTATTTCTGGAAATTTCTGAATTTTGTAAAGGACCGGATAAGAGTCAGATTTGTTTGTTACGATAACAACAATGTATTATTTATTTATACCAATTATAAAATAACATTTAAAAAAAATGTAGAATAGCAATAAGTGAATGAGGAACAATGGTGAAGGAATATTGTCATTTGGTTTCACATGTATTTAATTTTAAATTTTGTTATGTGTCATCATTTGAATCTTTACTTAGGTTGTGAAATTATAAAGATGGCAATAGTCTTGTTATTTAACAGGATAAATTATTTTGCAAGTCACTTCAGGGTTGAATTGCCTAAACAAGAAATTACTTCTGACAACATTTAGCCAAGCATTTGACTTCCTCTTAACCCAAGGACAGAGCAGGCATCAATGGGCTTTGCACTTCAACAAATCTACATAATGCTGTTGAAACTGGATGTTTATTTACTGCCATTGCTAATTAAATTTGTGTTGATTCAGTGATCTGGATATTTATTAAATATAGAACCATTTAACCATAGAATCCCTTCAGTGCAGAAGGAGGCCCATCGAGGCTGCACCAACTGCCCGAAAGGACATCGTACCCAGGCCCAATCCCAACACCCATCCCTGCAACCCTGTGAATTTACCATGGCTAATCCACATTACCTACACATGCTTGGACACTAAGGGGAAATTTAGCATAGCGAATCCACTTAACCCGCACATCTTTAGACTGTGGGAGGAAATCAGAACACCCGGAGGAAACCCACGTAGACACAGGGAGAACATACAAAGTCTACACAACTCTTCCTAAGGCCGGAATTGAACCTGAGTCCCTGTTGCTGTGAGGCAGCAGTGCTAACCACTGTGCCACCATGCCACCCTGTTCAATGTTATTCTAATCAATAACTAAGAGTAAAAACTAAAGACAGATTGGCAATGTTAATTTAGGTCATAAAAATTGTGATTAAAGGATAATAAATAATAATTCGACTCATAGGCTTTGGCTCACAGGGCTTGGACGAGCAGGGGTGAGTTTTTGTTTCCTTACACTCTTATTAACTTTTCACTGTCTTATTTGACATAAAGTGTCCAGTATGAGTGTGAAACCAGTGTGTTGTTCCCAGTGTAGGATGTGGGAGGTCCTGGAGGCATCTTGCCTCCCGGACATCCACATCTGTGAGGGGTGTGTCGAGCTGCGGTTCCTGAGTGGCCGTGTTAGGGAGCTGGAACTACAGCTCGAGGATCTTAGGCTGATGAGGGAGAATGAGGAGGTGATAGACAAGAGCTATCATCAGGTGGTCACACCAGGGCCACGGGAGGAGGCCAAGTGGGTGACGGCCAGGAAGGGTAAGGCTAGGGTGGTTGAGAGCACCCCGGTGGATTTGCCCCTGCACAACAAGTACTCCTGCTTGAGTACTGCTGGGGGGGACAGCCCGCCTGGGGGAAGCAGCAGTGGCCGTGTCTCCGCAGTGGAGTCCAGCCCTGTAACTCAGAGGGCTAAGGAAAAGAGGAGGAAGGCGGTATTAATCGGGGACTCGATGGTGAAGGGGACAGACAGGCGTTTCTGCGGAGGTAGGCGGGATTCTCGCATGGTGGTCTGCCTCCCTGGGGCCGGGATCCAGGATGTCGCTAGTCGCGTCCCGGAAATCCTGAGTTGGGAGGGAGAGGAGCCTGAGGTAGCGGTACATATTGGTACCGCTGATGTGGGTAGGAAGGGAGAACGGGTCATGAAAAGGGAGTACAGGGAATTAGGGAGACAGCTGAGAAAGAGGAAAGCAAAGGTAGTAATCTCAGGATTTCTGCCTGTGCCACGGGAAGGTGAGGGCAGGAATAGAGTGAGGTGGAGGATGAATGTGTGGCTGAGGGACTGGTGCAGGGGGCAGGGATTCAGGTTCCTGGACCATTGGGACCTCTTTAGGGGCAGGGGTGATCTGTATACAAAAAACGGGTGGAACTTGAATCACACGGGGACCAATATCCTGGCCGGTAGGTTGGCTAAGGCTACTGGGGAGAATTTAAACTAGATAGGTTGGGGGGAGGGGAGCTAGAAGAGTTGACTAGGATCAAGGAACTAATTGATGGGGGGGAGGATGCAGGGGTAAGGGGAATTACAAAATTAATGGTAGAGGAGAGGGTGCAAGTGAATGAAGGCGGTAATTTAGATAAGGGAGTAGAGGGAGAGGGTGTTCGCGACTCATCAAAGCGGGTCCAGATAAAAGCTGGAATAAGGACACTTTACCTGAATGCACGAAGCATTCGGAACAAGGTGAATGAGTTGATGGTGCAAATCAGCACAAGTGGGTACGATCTAGTGGCCATTACAGAAACGTGGCTGAAAGGTGACCAGGACTGGGAGATGAATATCCAGGGGTATCAGGCGTTTAGGAAGAATAGACAGGAAGGAAAAGGTGGTGGGGTCGCGCTATTAATAAGAGATAATATCAAGGTAGTACTGAGGGATGACATAGGCTCTGAGGAACAAAACGTGGAATCGTTATGGGTAGAGATGAGGAATAGTAGAGGGAGAAAGACGCTAGTAGGTGTGGTATATAGGCCCCCAAATAATAATGTTGAGGTAGGGAGGGCTATAAACAAGCAGATAAGGGATGCGTGTAAAAACGGAACGGCAATAATCATGGGGGACTTCAACATGCACATTGACTGGCAGACTCAAGTTGGTAAGGGTGGAATGGAGGAAGAGTTCTTAGAATGCTGTCGGGATAGTTTCCTTGAACAGCATGTTACGGAACCGACGAGGGAACGAGCTATTTTGGATCTGGTATTGTGTAACGAGGTAGGTAGAATTAAGGATCTTATTGTGAAGGACCCTCTTGGGTCTAGTGACCACAATATGGTCGAATTTCTGATTCAGATGGAAGAGGAGAAAGTTTGGTCTCAAACCAGTGTCCTCTGTTTGAACAGAGGGAAATATGATAGGATGAGGGATGAATTGGCTAAGGTAGACTGGGAGAGCAGGCTGGCAGGTAGGATAGCTGAGGAACAGTGGAGGATTTTTAAGGAGATCCTTTTCAGTTCTCAGCAAAAATATATTCCAGCAAAAAACAAGGATTGTAAGAAAAGGGAGAACCAGCCGTGGATAACGAAGGAGATAAAGGAGAGTATTAAAATAAAAACAGCTGCGTACAGAGTGGCCAAAAATAGTGGAGAAACAAGTGATTGGGAAAAATTTAAGAAACAACAAAGAGAGACTAAGAAAGCGATAAAGAAAGGAAGGATAGACTATGAAGCTAGGCTAGCAATTAATATAAAAAATGATAGTAAAAGTTTTTATAAATATATAAAAAGGAATAGAGTGGCTAGAGTGAATGTTGGACCCTTGGAGGACGAGAGGGGTGAGTTAATAGTGGGAAATGAGGATATGGCTGAGTCTTTAAATAAGTTTTTTGTGTCGGTCTTCACGGTGGAGGACACAAATAGTTTGCCAAATATTAACGATAGAGGGTTGGCAGCAGGAGAAATACTTAATACAATTAATGTTACCAGAGAGGCAGTGCTGGGTAGACTAATGGGACTGAAGGTGGACAAGTCCCCGGGTCCGGATGGAATGCATCCCAGGGTATTGAAAGAAATGTCAGAGGTAATAGTGGATGCGTTAGTGATTATTTATCAAAACTCGTTGCATTCTGGGGTAGTGCCGGTTGATTGGAAAATGGCTAATGTTACGCCGCTGTTTAAAAAAGGAAGGAGACAAAAGGCGGGTAACTATAGGCCGGTCAGCTTAACGTCTGTAGTAGGGAAAATGCTGGAATCCATTATTAAAGAGGAGATAGCAGGGCATCTGGATAGAAATGGTTCGATCAATCAGACGCAGCATGGATTCATGAGGGGAAAGTCGTACTTGACGAACATGTTGGATTTTTATGAAGATGTGACTAGGGCGATTGATGGAGGAGAACCGGTGGATGCGGTGTTTTTGGATTTCCAAAAGGCGTTTGATAAGGTGCCCCATAAAAGGCTGCTGAAGAAGATTAGGGCACACGGAGTTGGGGGTAGTGTGTTAAAGTGGATTGGGGACTGGCTATCCGACAGGAAGCAAAGAGTCGGAATAAATGGGTGTTTTTCCGGTTGGAGGAAGGTAACTAGTGGCGTGCCGCAGGGATCGGTACTCGGGCCGCAACTGTTTACCATTTATATAGATGATCTGGAGGAGGGGACGGAGTGTAGGGTAACGAAGTTTGCAGACGACAGAAAGATAAGTGGAAAAGTGAATCGTGTGGAGGACGGAGAAGATCTGCAGAGAGATTTGGACAGGCTGAGTGAGTGGGCGAGGATATGGCAAATGGAGTATAACGTTGATAAATGCGAGGTTATACACTTTGGAGGAAATAATAACAAATGGGATTACTATCTCAATGGAAACGAATTAAAACATGCTACCGTGCAAAGGGACCTGGGGGTCCTTGTGCATGAGACGCAAAAGCCCAGTCTGCAGGTACAACAGGTGATCAAGAAGGCAAATGGGATGTTGGCCTATATTGCGAGGGGGATAGAATATAAAAGCAGGGATGTCTTGATGCACCTGTACAGGGCATTGGTGAGGCCGCAGCTGGAATACTGTGTGCAGTATTGGTCCCCTTATATGAGGAAGGATATATTGGCATTGGAGGGAGTGCAGAGAAGGTTCACCAGGTTGATACCGGAGATGAGGGGTTTGGATTATGAGGAGAGGCTGAGGAGATTGGGTTTGTACTCGTTGGAGTTTAGAAGGATGAGGGGGGATCTTATGGAGACTTATAAGATAATGCGGGGGCTGGACAGGGTGGAGGCGGAGAGATTCTTTCCACTTAGTAAGGAAGTTAAAACTAGAGGACACAGCCTCAAAATAAAGGGGGGTCGGTTTAAGACAGAGTTGAGGAGGAACTTCTTCTCCCAGAGGGTGGTGAATCTCTGGAATTCTCTGCCCACTGAAGTGGTGGAGGCTACCTCGCTGAATATGTTTAAAGCGCGGATGGATGGATTCCTGATCGGTAAGGGAATTAAGGGTTATGGGGATCAGGCGGGTAAGTGGTACTGATCCACGTCAGATCAGCCATGATCTTATTGAATGGCGGGGCAGGCTCGTGGGGCTAGATGGCCTACTCCTGCTCCTATTTCTTATGTTCTTATGTTCTTATGTTCTTATATCAATCCAACTGATGTAACTATGGATAAGTGTAAGGAAGTTTAAAGATCCTAAACATGTCAAGAGGATGTAGTGAAGTGGATGTTTTTTTTCACAAAAACCCAACTTATGCATTGTTGAAGGACATCATCTGGTTCAGAAAGACCCTAAATTCCATCCCTTGCAGTATCCAATTGTTCTTTAAGCATTAGGATTTTCCCTTCTGCTACTCTACCTATCAGGCCGTTTCTATTTTTTATATAGCCATTCACATCTCAGGAGATCTTGTGGCACATGTCCCTTTCTCTGAGCCAGATGCTTTGGGTTTGAGTCCAACCCCAGGATTCAATGGCCAAGGAAGGTGCGCTAAAGAGTGGCCAACAGGTTGAGTATCTACCTGCAAAATCCTTCCAACACAAGCTAATGACAGGCGGTAAGAGTGGGAGAAATTCCTGGTCAGCCATGCTTGATGTGGAGTGACGCCCCTCAAGCTATAATCCTCTGGAGACAGACTAGCGACCTATTCCAGGAAACACCTCACAATGGGAACAGATGAAAGTCTACCTTGTGCAACACTAAGTGGGGAAAAAAACAACAGCAGCATTGACACTTCATTTGGATACAACCTTATTATTTTAATAGAATCTTTGTTTCTTTCCCATATCCGTTACCACTCTCTTTGGTCTTTTGAAGTCTGCTGTTATTTAATCTCCCCTGGCCTCCACCCTACTACAAAGCTTATCCTATATTCTTCCTGCCCCTTCCCCATTCCATCTGCTCAAAAACCATTACATTTCTATCTTTCTGAAACACTTGTTTCTCTTCCCAGATGCTGTCTGACCCATTGAGGTTTTCCAGCATTCTTTGCTCTTACTTCAGATTTCCAGCAGTAGTATTTTGCTTTTGTGTAGGCCATTTCATATGTTGATCATTCTTTTATGTGAAAAAGAGCTTCCTGATATCAGTCTTATTTTGGAAGTTTAAACCTCTCCCCACAGTTTAATTAGAAGTAATTTTCTGGATTCACTTCTCCTGATCTCATATATAAGCTCAACCCAGTACTTTTCAAGGCTAAAAATCCAAGTTCCTCCAGTCTTTTCTCTTGATTGAAGACTCTCACAATTAGGATTTGTTGCTCTTCCTTGCACTGCCTCCAAAGCTGCAAAGTTTCCCTTCTGTCTTTGTGACCTGAATCAGAGCACTTGTAGTCCACTATTTTGATTGTGAGTTTAATTATTCTGTTTGCTTTGTTGAAATTAGTGTCTGGAGATTTGATTTGGGTTCTATCCAATTTCTAAACCTATGAGTGCCAAGTCTATTAAACTTGCTTGATCTTTTCAATTGAAGTTGTTTCAACACCATTCATGGAGTATGTGTTGTCCATTTGCCCTTCCAATGAATAATGCTTTGCATACATTATTATTAGACTTTATCCAATATTGTGCTGTCCAATTACATATTGCCTTTAAATTCCTCACTAATTCGATTGACTCGATTCCATAACTGATGGTGATTGACAGATGATTCCCCAGTGAAATGGGAGAAACATTATTGACTGCCCAACAGTTATAAAGTAAAAGACAAATTTGGGTAGATAATAGGAGTTGGGATCTTCTAAGCATATTGCCGGGAGTCCTCAGATTTGTAGGATTGTAGAGGACCGTCATGAATCACATTTGGAATGGGTGGCCCCTGACTCCTGACCCTCGCGGCTGCTCCTCTCCAGATTCTATTCTTTCACATTCCTGGAGAGTTTAGTGTGGAGATGGTTGAGTGATGCAGGAAAACAGTGTGTGGCAACTGACGGGATACTTTGTGCAAACCTGCATTGTCATCCTTCTCGGTGGATCGGCAGCTTATTTATTGAGTGGTAGCTCTTCCAATTCATGAAGATTGCTGGTTGGTTTTCTGATGCCCTGCACATGCAACGTATGTGTAGTCAGACACGAAGGATTCAAATTGAGTGGGATTTCTGTGATTTTGCATTTAAAATAGTGTCGGATCCCAATTGTCATAGGATCCCAATTTGCATATAGTCATGAGGTGTCAACTGTCTCTGGTGAGCACCTAAAACCTGACTAAAAAAATCAGTGGTTAAAATGGCGTGCAGCTAACAGCAGCAGAAATGGGAAAGTTTGCAGCATTGATAACGTATTATCTGGCCCATTTCAGCTGGACAGTAGGGGTTAAAATCTGTTTTTTAAAAATTCATTTATGGGACATGGGTGTCGTTGGTTTGCCAGCATTTATTGCCCATCCCTAGTTGCTCTTGGAGGGCAGTTGAGTCAACCACATTGCTGTGGCTCTGGAGTCACAGGTAGGGCAGACCTAAAGGACATTATTGAACCAGGTGGCTTTTTCTGACAATCAACAATGGTCATCGGTAGATTCTTAATTCCAGATATTTTTTATTTAATTCAAATTCCAGCATCTGCCGTAATGGGATTTGAACCCGGGTCCCCAGAACATTAGCTGAGTTTCTAGATTAATAGCCTAGCAATAATACCACTAAGCCATCGTTTCCATATAAAATCTGTTTGGATTTTGCTGCTTGGAACATGGTGTGAAAATATCAATGGAATCAGATCTTAACAGGGAGTTGAGAGGGAATGAGAAATATTTCTGTATTCTGATTTGCATATAAGTTGCTTAGTGCTAGTTTGGCTGGTCAGTTTCCAAATTTGAAATAAAGCTGTCACCAGATAAAGGTCTTTGAGGAGGAGTAGCCAGCCTGTTGACCTCATGTTTCTATGAGAATTGCTCTCACCACCACCCTCCCTCCTACCCCACCAAGCAATCTTTTGAAGACTGAAGTTTTTTCTTTGTTCTGCCTTTTTTGCTCTTCCACTGGGTCTCTGTTGGGATTTAAAAAGCAAAATTCTCATTTTGGAATCAGAATGCTCTGCATTCAAGTCCCACTAGAGCCTTGAGCACATAATAGAGGCTGATACAGCAGAGCAATACTGAGGGAGTTCCTATCTTTTGGTGGGAAATTAAACCAAGACTCCATCTGCGTTGTCAGATGAAGGTAAAAGATCCCTTCATGTTTTTCATGGAACAGATAAGTTACTTGAATGCTCATCAGTCAAGGTCTGTCTGACTTCTGCTAAGCCTCCCCTCAAGCACGACATGTTCCAGCTCCAATGCCTCATTCCCTGACACCCTTGTGAATTGTGAATCGCTCTAAGTCAGCTCCTCATCTAGACTATTTGTATCAGTCTGACTTAAGCTTTGTAAACTGGTAAACATGAGGGATGTAGGAGTGGGCTAATTTCCGTTGAGAATGAATTGCATGCTGCCAACTTTAACTTTTCCTGATAGGCTCAATCTTCAGGGAATGAGCCGGAACTTTCCGGCTGTTCAGATCGGCGAGATCTTCTGGTTTCCCGGTGATGTGGGGTGGAGTTAATGGGAAATCATAGAATCCATAGAATCCCTACAGTACAGAAGGAGGCCATTCGGTCCATCGAGTCTGCATTGACCACAATCCCACCCATGCCCTATTCCTGTAACCCCTCATACTCTGCTAATCCCTCTGACACTAGGGTTAATTTAGCATGGCCAATCAACCTCACCCGCACATCTTTGGACTGTGGGAGGAAACCGGAGAACCCACAGGAAACCCACACGGACACGAGGAGAATGTGCACACTTCATGCAGACAGCGACCTGAGGCCAGAATTGAACCCAGATCCCTGGCGCTGTGAGGCAGCAGTGCTAACCACTGTGCCACTGTGCCGCCCCATCCCCATTGACAGCAGCGAGACCAGAAGATCCTGCTGCCAGCCAATGGCGGGGCGCCTTCCGGGTGACAAACACACCATGGGGCAGCCAGAAAACCCTTCCCCATTTGTCACCATTGGTATTTGTCAGTACAAATTACTCCCAAGTGTAGGCCCTCCCACAACTCCAGACCTGACACTATTATTGAAAGAAAGTCTACAATTTGCCCAGCCTCTTCCACGTGCTGCCTTACTTTCTGTAGCCTGATGGTCCTGGGAATTAGGGGTAATCTTTTCCTGCATGGCAAGAGTGCTCTGCTTCTTGTCAGTCACAGACCAGTTTTGGAAAGAAAGAAAACTGTTCACAGCCTCAGGATATTCTTCATTTCTTCACACATGTCGAAGTACATTTGAAATGTAGGTCGTGATTCTTCCATCCGCACCCACTACTTTTCTGGCAGGTCCGGCCAGGAGACGCACGCCTGCGGCCTTGAACGGGGATTTGCACATGCGCGGGGAATGCATATGCATCTTCCAGAGCCGGCGAACAGTCGCTGGCCAGACCACACTGGAAACCAGCAGGAAGGTAGATAAGTAATTTAAATCTGTTTTTAATCTATTTTAAATATGTAGATTTGTTAATTAATGGGACCTTTCAGGTCCCGATCAAATCTCCCACCCTGCCAGAAGTACTTCATTCCGGTGGGGTTCAGGCTAGCCTCCAGGGGGCGGTCCCATCACAAACCATCTGATGAAGGCACTGAATGCTTGAAAACATTGCCCTGTGGGTCTGGAGTACACATATTATGGAATATCTAATGACTTGTCTAATTTTCACATGCAGCCCAAATGTTTGCTGGTGTTGCGAGGCCTCAAAGCCAACCAAGCCTGACAACGGGACTGGAGTAGTCATTCTAAACAAGTGGGATTATGTTGAAAAACTGCATGCCGTTCTTAATGACAGTTCCAAATTCATCCCTATTGGATCTGCTGCCAAGCATGACTGCACAGTCTTGCTCAAAAGCAAGCTAGAAAAATGTTTGTCAGACTTGTGTAAGAGTAATGAGTTGCCTTGGGACATATAGGAAATGGTTTGTCCTCGTTGCTCACTATGTCCACACATATGTGGGTAGCTGAATCCATACAAATGTGATGTTCCATTATGTCCAGTTTTATCAATGACTGGTTCTGCACAGCACGAATTGGCTAAATAGTTAAGTGAATTACTGCAGCCACATGTACACAGTGAAGGATTTGTTTACCTTCATGAAGACTATATGCAAGTTACATACTGATATCATTGTGTTGTTTTTGTGATCATTCGACATGTGCATATGCTGCTGGAGGTGGCACGGTGGCACAGTGGTTAGCACTGCTGCCTCACAACGCCAGGGACCCAGATTCAATTCTTGGCTTGGGTCACTGTCTGTGTGGAGCTGCACTTTCTCCCCATGTCTGCGTGGATTTCCTCACACAGTCTGAAAGGCATGCTGGTTAGGTGCATTGGCCATGCTAAATTCTCCCTCAGTGTGCCCGAATAGGCGCTGGAATGTGGCGACTAGGGGATTTTCACAGTAACTTCATTGCAGTGTTAATGTAAGCCTACCTGCGACACGAATAAAAAAACTTTAAACTGAAGGAAGCCATCGACATTTGTGACGCACAGCTACATTGTGACAATATAGATGGTGATCTGTATTCATTGAACGTATGAACTTAACAACTCGTGCAGTCAGGTTCAATATTAATGGCACTGTGTATTCCATGGGATCTCCTTTAGGTCTAACACTTGATGAGAATTTTTGATGAAATGAGCCCTAATCATCAATCCTGTACGTATTTCTAATTCACAGATGATACATTCTCAATCTTTGTATCTGCTGCTGAGTGTGAAGATTCCCTTAATATGCTTCATCCCATGTTCAAATTCACATTTGAGATGGGACAGTATAACCTGTTCCCTTTCCTCAATGGTGATGCGCGATTAATTCACTCGGGAGGCTAGGACGTACCCGGGAATAAAGGCTTTTATTCACAACAAGAATAGAGCATACTGCTTAACAATACTATCCCAGACTAAGGGCCACTAGGAAGTAGCAGTGACCTTTATACTCCTGTAAGAAGGCGGAGCCAAACGGAGTGTACCACAGAACAATGCTAACAGGTGGAACACCCCAACCCTAACCCCAACAGTAACAAGAGTAACATATGTACAAGTACCCATAGTGGTAACCATCTATGGTTCACCACAAACGGCCTAGTTGAGAAATCTGCAAATAGTGTCTTCATTATTGTCTACTATAAGTTCACCTTCTACAGTTAATATACGCATTGGGATTGACATAGCTCCACACGCTATAAGATTTGGTCTTTCAGCAATCTTCACAGAATCACAGAATTATTCTGGCACAGAAGGAGGCCATTCAGCCCATTGTGTCTGCACCAGCTGTCCAGACGAGCAGCATGATTGAGTGCCATTACCCTGCCTTTTCCTTGCACTCTTGCACATTGTTTCTCTTTAAGCAATAATCTAATGCCCTCTGGAATGCTTCCACCACACTTCCAGGGGGCTCTGTACTCCAGACCTGAACCACTCATTGTGTGAATAGGTTATTTCTCACATCACAGTTTCTTCTTTTGAAAATAACTTTAAATCTGTGTCCTTTCGTTCTTGATCCTTTTACAAGCAGGAACAGTTTCTCTCTATTTACTCTCTCCAGCCCCCTCATGATTTTGAACATCCTGATTTTGAACATCTCTATCAAATCTCCTCTCACCCTTCTTCTTTCCAAGGACATCAGTCCCAACCTCTTCAATCTATTCTCATTACCGAAGTTTCTCATCCCTGGAAACATTCATGCAAGCCTCCTTTGCACTCTCTCCAAAGCGTTCATATCCTTCCAATGTGTGGCACCCAGAACTGTGCATCATATTCCACTCCACTCACCTGATGAAGGAGCAGCACTCCGAAAGCTTGTGATACCAAATAAACCTGTTGGGCTTTTACCTGGTGTTGTGAGACTTCTTACTATGCCCACAGTATTCCAGAAGAGGTCTAACTAGCGTCTTGCATAAATTTAGCATAACCTTCTTGCTCTTGTACTATTGTGAATAGGGCCGTCGCCATTTGGCCACCATGACGCAAAAATAAGAGCACATTGAAGCTATCCTGGGGGATAATGGCTATACTGATCAGATCATTGTTCACAGTGTATTCCGGAAACACGCAAATGGGCCAAAGATTTTAATACTCAGCCTTAGCGAACAAAGACAGAAATGAGCCCCGCCCCATGTTTAAAACTCACCCTGCAATGTTTATATAAAAATTAAATGATGAATTAATAGTTTTATATGACTATACACAGGATGTATGATTGACTTATACTTGTGACAAATATTAAAAGAGGTCGTGAAGGGTAATAGCATTTAGGCAAAATGAAAAGACATAAATGAGTCTACTCAGTTAAGTATCTTATTTTTTTCTATTTTGTCTTGATCATGTAACACACTGACTCTTATGCCAAGAAGTGCCATTTAAAATTTAAAAAAAAAACTAAGTAGCAGTTTTTAATACGAAACTAAATAAATTCCGGTACACATTATTCACAAAACACATCTGTGGTCTTATTCTGCAACCACAATACTGAACAGATTTTTGAATGAATCTTGACCTTTTAGTATTCTTATCGAGTAGGATAATCTGTTGGTAACTGTTCACTGTTTAAGACACTGAATGAAAGATGGAGAGAAATTGAGAGAAATAAAACAGGATAAACAAAATAATTTAAAAAATGATTGCCATGAAACTTTGAAGATTTTTACTTGTGAACATAATCCAGCAACCATTTCTGGCCCCAGGATAGCTTTAGAAATAGTAACGTAATTTCATTTGGGGTTTGCTGTATTTCAAAAGCTTTTGTTATAAACAAATGAAAGGAATATGTCCGTATTCAATACCAGATGGAATCGGATTTCCATTTTCACAGCTATTCCATTAAAAGAAACTTACTTCCCCTGTTCTTAAATAAGGGTGTACTTCACATCCAATTACTTCCTCTGTGATTTGCAATTTCAAACAAATCTATTCCTCTACAACTAATGTACAACTAAATTTTAGCGCCTTATGGAACGATCATAATCAGAAGTGTTTTTTAAGTAATTGCAACAGGGAAAAAAATAGGACAGATTCTGTTTTTTGTGCCAAGCCAATGAAATGGATGGTCTATGTAGCAATTTAAATAATGCTGTTTTCAGTGACGACTTTCAGATTATTCAAATTGGCCCATCTCCACATAAATGCACAAAACGCCCTGCATTGTAATATTGCTTCATATATGATTCGTTGCTTGATTCTTTTGATTTGATTTATTATTGTCACATGTATTAGCATACAGTGAAAAGTATTGTTTCTTGCGCATTATACAGACAGAGCATACTGTTCATAGAGAAGGAAAGGAGAGAGTGCAGAATGTAGTGTTACAGTCGTAGCTCGGGTGTAGAGAAAGATCAACTTAGTGCAAGGTAGGTTCATTCAAAAGCCTGATGCCAATCAGGCCAATCAGGTAGCACTATAACCTCTCTGAAGGTTGTGGGATCAAGTCATCTTTCTGGTACATCTCTGTACATTACTGAAATGTGGCATTGTTACGGGTGACACCCTCCATACTATGGCTCTATGCTTTTTGTTATGTCATTTCTTTCTCCGCTTTTAAAAGCCTGATTAAGACCAACTTTCCCTACAAATATTGGCAAAATACTGCAGATCCTGGAATCCGAAACAGAAACAGAAAGTGCTGACAGCGTGTCTGACAGCATCTGTGGAGAGAGAATAGAGCCAATGTTGCATCGAAACATTGAAAATAGGAGCAGGTGTAGGCCATTTGGCCCTGCTCCATCATTCATTTTGATCATGGCTGATCATTGAATTCAATATCCTGATCCTGCCTTCCCCCATATCCCTCCATCCTTTTAGCCCAAAAACGTATATCTAATTTCTTCTTGAAATCACAAATGTTTTGGCCTCAACTACTTTCTGTGGTAGTGAATTCCACAGATTCAACATTATCTGGGTGAAGAAATTTCTCCTCACCTCCATCCTAAAAGGTTTTGAGTCAGGATGACCCTTTGTCAGAGCTAGCCAATGTTTCAAGTCAGGATGACCTGGGGTCATCCAGACTTGAAAGCTTGGCTCTATTCTCTTTCCACAGATGCTGTCAGATCTGCTGAGATTTTCCAGCATTTACCGTTCCCTACAGTTCTGCTTTTGTCCCCCTGCACATTTCTCCCTCTCCCCTTCTGGACGAGGGTCCATTTGCTGTCCCAGAAAGTCCTCTTAGGTACAGGAAGTTGTTACTGACAACATTCATAAATCATTGAGTCAATTTTCCTTCCGCCATTAAACTGTATTTTTCATTTCATGCACAATCTAAATGCATTACCTAATATACAATTACTAATATTTAACTGGAACATATGTAGGATTTCGGCTACTGTTTAGCAGCATAAATATATAACCACAGGCTAGAAATTACTCCTGCCAAAATCAACAGCTGAACACCTGACATTTAACCCATTTGTTGGAACTTACTCTCTTCTCTATGTAAACAGAGGCACTAATTCCGTTTATTTTCAGCAGTTAAGGTGTTCATTTAAAAAAAATAGTGGAATGTCGTGCGAACATTCATCTGCTATTATCAACAACATTCATTTAAGCTTCAGAAAAATTTAACACTTGCTTCAACAACACCTGCCTCGAATATCACCACTATATACACAGATACTTGTGTGTGTGGGTGGGTGGGGACTGGGGGAAATACAATAATAATTCTTGTAGTTGTAGTCAGTTATGAATGTGTATATCTGAGTGAATATATTCATATTCTCCAGTATATTAATAGCTCGGCTGACTCTAGCACAGCTGGAACAATGCAGCAACCTGCCAATGTGAGACACATATGCTGTTGGCCTCCACCATAGGAATTTGGACAGCTCCTAGTAGAACAAGGCACTAAGTAAAAATAGATACAGGTACTTGAGAGTCCACAGCACAAATGCTGTGGTAATATTTTATTCATTATATCAGATTCTGGTGGCAAGAATGTACTTTAAATGCTAATGAGTAACTTTAAGTACTGTAGCATTCATATGTGAGCAGAACTGAGGTGGAAATCACAGGTTATTTTCTATTTTAGGAAGGCGATCGGACAAACTCAATTCCTACAAAAGCTCCATTCAGAAGCTGCTGTGTGGGTGGCTGCATGGGACCCTGTATCTTCTGGACCAAAATATTGCAGTCTATTTTAACCCACTCTGCCGAGCAGCAATGGAGCAGGGCAGGGTAGGTGGGCAAATCATTAGATTTGACTTACCCTCATGTTCCCATTGTTGCAATTTTAACTCCAGATTTATTTAGGTGGCGGAGGTATGTTTGCAAACCAGAATCACAGAATCACAGAATACTACAGTGCAGAAGAGATCCTTTGGCCCATCGAGTCTGCACCAATGCATGAAAGGCTCTGACTTGCCCACCTAATCCTATTGCCAGCACTTGGCCCATACCCTTGAATGTTATGACATGCCAAGTACTCATCCAAGTACTTTTTAAAGGATGTGAGGCATCCCGCCTCCACCACTCTTCCAGGCAGTCCATTCCAGACCGTCACCACCCTCTGAGTAGAAACGTTTTTCCTCAAATCCCCCACTAACCCTCCCACCACTCACTTTTAACTTGTGTACCCTCGTAACTGACCCTTCAACTAAGGGGAACAGCTGCTCCCTATCCACCCTGTCCAAGCCCCTCATTATCTTGTACACCTCAATTAGGTCACTCCTCAGTCTTCTCTGCTCCAATGAAAACAACCCAAGCCTATCCAACCTCTCTTCATAGCTTAAATGTTCCATCCCAGGCAGCATCCTGGTGAATCTCCTCTGCACCCCTCCAGTGCAATCACATCCTTCCTATAATGTGGCGACTAGAACTGCACACAGTACTCCAGCTGTGGCCTCACCAAAGTTCCATACAACTCCAACATGACCTCTCTGCTTTTGTAATCTATATCCCGATTGATAAAGCGAGTGTGCCATATGCCTTTTTCACCACCCTATTAACCTGTCTTTCTGCCTTCAGAGATCTATGTACAAACATACCAAGGTCCCTTTATTCTTTGGAACTTCCCAGTGTCAGACCTTTCGTAATATATTTCCATGTCAAATTACTCCTTCCACAGTACATCACCTCTCGCTTTTCAGGGTTATATTCCATCTGCCACTTATCCGCCCATTTGACCATCTCGCCTATATCTTCCTGTAACCCAAGACACTCAACCTCACTGTTAACCACCCGGCCAATCTTTGTGTCATCGGCAAACTTACTGATCTTATCCCCACATAGGCATCTATGTCATTTATATAAACGACGAACAATAGAGGGCCCAGCACAGATCCCTATGGTACGCCACTGGGCACTGGTCTCCAGTCATTAAAGCAGCTGTCTGTCATTACCCTCTGTCTCCTACCGCTAAGCCAATCATGTATCCACCTTGTCAGATCATTTGGACTGCAATGTGACTTTAACTATCGGCCAGAGGTAAACCCTGTGGGATTGGTTTCAGCGAGGGGTGCAACAACATCAAACCGTGATTAGCACTCATTCGATTATCATGGCGATCTGGGTGTCTCCATCTTATGAGGGCCCTATCACCAGTTGCCTGAAATGTCTATCTATTTCAGACAATAGGCTTTTTTAAATATATAAGTCAATGTCTTATGACGTAGATATTACCCTTCTAGGTATGAACTGATCAGACCCTTCCATGGCGAACGGTGTGTTCATTGAAAGTCTTACTCCGCTCTTTGTGTCTATAGACCAAGAGTCACTGCCATAGATATGAGCAGTTAGGAAATTGTACTTCACCAGAAGGGCAGTTATTGATATATGCAGCCTCTGGCAACAGGATCTGCTGCTAGCTGCTATTTCCATTAGATATGCTTTGCCAGTGGCTGTCAAAAGCATCTGCACCTTTAACTTCTCTGCTTCAAGGCTGCACCATGGGGCACTAACTGCACCTCCCATCTCTTCAATGCATTGCTACATCTAGGAGGCCATCAATGCGCTATTTGATGAGGTCAAGACTCAAAATGACAGAGTTCTGGGATTGACAACAGTAGCTAAGTTCCCTCATATACCAGGACATTATAGATTGCAGTCATTTAGCCATCATCACACGAGAAACTTCCATCAGCAGGGGGTCCATCCCTCAATTAATGGCCACCTGGTCTGTAATCACTACTGAAAGATCATGAAGTCTGTCTGGCAGCTCCCCTTCATTCAGCCATCATCACTATTCCATCTTTCCAGGAACATTATATGGTGGTTGGTTGTGGACAAGGGATCTCAACCTCTCCGGAACAGCTCAGGTGCAATCAGTACCAAGTCATGACCAAGAACTTCATTGAGCACATTGTTGGCTTAGGTGCTTGGGTAATTGTCAGCATAAGAGGATGGGGTGGAGGGGGTTGTGGGGGGGTGGGGGCGGTGAGCAGGGTAGGGGGTGAATGTTAGGGTGGGTTCTTTCTATATATGTCCCTCAAAAAGTCTTGTCACATCATTGTAGTGCCTATGCTCGCACAACTTGGTGATATAGGGATGATGCAGAACACTGAGAAAAATCTATTATCTGGCAAGAAAGAATTTGTTGAAAATGAGGGAGGAGCAGAAGGAGGGTGAGAGCCAGAGATGAGACTACAGATTGATGCCTCTGGTGATCTGCTCCTTTCCATCCTTTGAGAAGTGGCACTTATTCCTTCTGCACTCAGCCTCCTTGTTACCACTTCATCACTCCCTCAAGTTACAATGAAAAACATTGCAAGCATTCAGCCAACTTTGGCGTGAATGACGTGATGAAAATGTAAACTCAGAAACTGCAATGAAAAGAGACTGTAGATCAGTGTGCCAAATATAATGAACTGCTGAATTTCATTATGGGATAATGTTCAGGAATGGAAATTTTGCCAATTTTTATTCTTACTCCCGAGGTGCTGAGACAACCATTATTGACTCTAACTCTGTCTCAGTTTACTTCAACTAACTCAGCATTGCTCAAATTTTATTTATTGTTTGTTAATCGATGTGAACATTGCTGGCAGAGAAATCATTTATTTCCTATCTCTACTTTCTCTTGCCCAGGTGGGGTGAGCTGATTTTTTGACACTGAGTGGCTTATTAGACCATTTCAGAAGTTAAAAGTCTGGAGCCATATATAGGCAGACTGAGTAAGGATAGAAGGGAACATTCATTAAGTTCATTAGCAAAACAAATAGGTTCTTAACCTAGGATCTTTACTTGGTAACTTTATGGTATGTATGGCCCGGTACTAGAACATGTGGATTTATTCATTATGTTATCAGGACAGCTTATAGCACAAAGGTTAACCAGAAATGTATAAATCTTACAGTTCATCAATGTCTGAAGTCATTTTACAGCATTCAAATCATAAACACATGAAAGGGTTAATGTTCTTTTGGTTAATGTTTTTAGCTCTATATGCTGCAATTCCTGTCATGTGGGAATTCCAGGACTCTTCATGCGCCCTGGATAATCATATGTGCAGGAAGTACTCACAGTTACTGCAATGGACAGTTTCCATTGTCTTAAGAGAGTTTCCGTTTTATTAGGAACTTTCAAAGAGGAACTTTGATGTGGTGGTATGCCCATGCATTGGCTGCCGGTTTTTCCTAGGTGGTAGATGCCATGGATTTGCAAGATGCTGTCGAAGGAGGCTTGCTGAATTGTAGATTGTACCCACTCCCGTTACTATCCATCAGTGGTGGAGGGAGTGGATGTTTAAGATGGTGAGTGGGGTGCTTCATCCTGAATGGTGACGAACTTCTCAAGTGTTGTTGGAATTGCACTCATCCAGGCAAGTGCAGCGTAGTCCATCGCACTCCTGACTTGTGCCCTATAGATAATGGACAGGCTTTGGAGAATCAGGAGGTGAATTAATCGTTTAGTATCAAGGATTGGCACTTAAAACATGAAATGGTCAATGTGGTCCCTTTAAGGAGGAGCTAGCTTTCAGAGGACCTTAACATATCGCGATGAGGTCCAAACCCAAACTCCAGTGCTTCTCATAACTTAATGCATGATTGTGGGTGTAACAGTGTGTGTGTGAGGTAACAGAAAATGGGCGCTCCCAAATCTATCCTCCAGTGTTTCCTGTGGTAACATATTTGGTAACTGGAGCACATAGGTTTAAGGTAATTAATGAAAGAAGCAAACAAGGAAAATTATTTGAGGCAACATGTTGTTATGATCTGGAATGTTTTAAAGGCTAGTAGAAGCTTAAGGGTAAAATTGTTTTTACTAAGATGGGTGGATTGAGTCAGGAAATTTCCCAACTTGCCCGACCTAACTCAGAAGAAAGGCTACCAAATGTCTTGAACTTCGCTCAGGGGTGGCTGGTGGAGTTGGGACCCCGACACTTGATCCAGAGTGTAGACAGCTACAGGAGTGGTTGTGTGCTGAGGGACACTAGTTAGAAGGTCTGCCTTGATTCTCTGGCACTTCATCCCAGTTGTATTAAAGGTTGTGAGGCCCGCTAGCCCTCACCTCTCACACATCATTACCCACCGCCCCCCATGCACTCTTCCATGGCATCTCCATGCCAACTCATGTCACCATCCCTACCACTCACCACTTCTCACCCTCCCTCCCCCACTCCTCATCAGCTTGGGCTTGAATAATTATACATTAGAACTTATGAAACTAGCAAAAGCAGACCAACTGCTTCCAACAGTCCTGGACTTGTAATTGGTGTGAGTAAATTTGGTGGTTTTGTTATACATTTTTCACAGGACAGGTGGGGATTTTCTGGCCGCCCTTGCCCCAAGACCGGAAAATCCTGCCCAAGGGTCAATGGACATTTGCATGGTCCTGTCCCGCCCGCTACCATTCCTGTGGTGGGCGGGACAGGAAATTTCCGGCCAGGGTGTTTATCAGGAATTTGGTTCTGCAGGCCACTGGGCCCAGTTTGTGACACATATACTTTCTCATCCATTAAGTTGCAATTTATTCTGTAGTTACTGAAAGTCCAGTCATAATCTGAGTATACTCAACAATCCATTGCTTTGTCATAGAAGACCAAGCCTTCTACATGAATTGATACTTTCTCATTGTAAGATTACTTAAAAATGTTACATTTGTTTCAGTGTCAGAGGGATTAGCGAGGTAAATACGTGGGGTTATGGGGATAGAGTCTGGATGGGATTGTTGTCGGGGCAGACTTGATGGGTTGAATGGCCTCTTTCTGTATGGATTCTATGATAAGTTAGAAAACCATGAGAGGTACCTGCCCAGATTTGTTTTATGTGGAAAGCTTTGTGCTGGAAGTACTAAAGGAAAAAGCCTTACAATGCTACTCTCCCACTCCAAAGTTCACACAGATCCTCTAATTCATGCTAACATTCTTTTATTTTTCATTCAAGTTAAAACTTTTCTCTTTTTCTCTCCACCTCTACCCCTTTCCTCCCCAGTTTATAATGGAAATCTCTGCCCACTCTCAGTTCACATTGGCAGAATTCTCCACCGCTCTCTGAACACTGGAAAAACCGATGTGTGTGAATAGGCTCTCCGCTGCATCTTCAGTGAATTACCAATGGTTAGAGAGAGAGGGAGAGCTGCTCCGAGGAATTCCTGGGTCCATATACCATCAGAATTTGTAGAAATCTAAATGAGAGAGCTATGATGTAGGTCACGTCTCAGTGAAAGCTGTAAAAAGGTTAAAGGGGAAATGACTGGATATCAATACTTGAGGGCATGCATTTGTCATAGTTGAAATGTGCCTTGAAGCAGAACAACTTGAGCCATTAGTGAAACCTTAGAAATGTGTATAACAATTAGTCGGTGCATTAAATTAGAAAGAGCTACTCTTCTTTCATGCAATGTCAAATTTAGAAAAAGAGTATTGAAATGTAAGCTTTTTCCTTGAGTACTTCCAGCACAAAACTTTCCACATAAAAAAAATCTGGGCAGGTGCCTCTTATGGTTTTCCAACTTAACATAGAAACCGTGCAGTGCAGAAAGAGGCCTTTTGGCCCATCAAGTCTGCCCGACAACAATCCCATCCAGACCCTATCCCCATAACCCCACGTGTTTACCTTGCTAATCCCTCTGACACTAAGGGGCAATTTAGCATGACCAATCCAGCTAACCCGCACATCTTTCAGACTGTGGGAGGAAACCGGAGCACCCGGAGGAAACCCACGCAGACACGGGGAGAATGTGCAGACTCTGCACAACTGGTTGCTCAACGCCAGAATTGAACCCAGGTCCTTAGCACTGTGAGGCAGCAGTGCTACCACTCTGCCACCATGCCACCCACTTGCCTGAAAGTGCTCCCTGTGTACCAACCTCTGCCTAATAATTGCAGCATATGAACATTGATCCTGCAGTGATTGATATTTGAACATATTGCAGATGTTCACTGGAAATTGTTTCCTAGCTGTTGTTAAACTGAGTGTTCAGTGATTGCATTTTTTAAAAATTGGGAAACCTTGGTTGTAGTGTCAAGGCCCATAAGAGAGGATGGCATAAAGATAAAACAGGAAGTATTGATTAGACAAAACCAAATTTGGATTCGAGAAGACTTTAGATTGCATGAGGAGAGGTAAAAAACCGAGGCACACAAGGATTCACACAGTTTCTGGGTCCTGACAAAGAAGTGGAAAGAAACACTGTGATGAGTTTCAATTTCAACAAAGTGAGGGTACAGAGAGCAGCAAAGATTCTGAATGTTAAGCTTGATTTTGTTTTCTGACAAGATAACTACAAGGTTGCTTTTTGTAGGCTATTTATCAAATAGAATATGATGCTGTGTTTTTATACTTAGATGCAAATTTCTTTTCGGGGGTTTGGGGAGAAGTGAAATAATATTTACTCCATCCTGCACAGAGCTGAGATTCCCTCCCAAGTGTGAGCTTTCCTCTCCAGTAGCTCAGAATCTATCCAAAATCTTTGGGCCCTCTGCCAAGAATTGCAAGAGAACACTCAAGCCGTTGGGCACAAAATCTTTTGCTATCTTGAGGTGGCTTGAGACGTATTCTTGGAATGTGCACAATTAGGTCTGTTGTTGCTTGGATCCAGTTTAAATATCAGAGTATGTTGTTTTTTCACCCCTTTCTTGTTAATGTATATTCATTCTTGGGCTGTGAGCTTTACTCTGGAGGCCAGTACTTACTGGCCATCTTTTGCCCTTGAAAAGATGATGATAGGCCTTCTTGAATCATTGCCGCCTGTGTGATGAGTACACCCCCGGAACATTATTTTAAAAAATCTAATTCGTAGAGCACCTTTTACAATCTCAGGACATACCTCAATGAATCCCATTCCCTTGTTTGCAATAAATGTACTGTCAAAAGTGGTTACGATGCAGCATTTTCTGGAAGCCAAATCTGCATGGAACAATACCACACTGCTAGTCTTACCATTGACAACTGTAACCAGACACCATGCACTTGCCAAACTGACTAAAGCTGTTGAGGCCATGATAACTCATGAGAAATTGTTTTCACATCAGGAATGTGTGTCCAAAGGTGATCAAATTCAGATTTGGGCCTCATTGCTGGTGAGCAGGTATGTCCTGGGATGGGGTGTGGGAGGCAAAGGAAAAGGCAAAATTATTCACCAGTGTTAGGCATTATTTAAGACACTAAAATCAACAAAACGCACCTAATTTTCAGCCCTTTTAAGGTCCTCTAACTAGTCTGCGATAGTCTCAGACAAACTGAACAATCATTTCATCTTCTTTCTGCTAAATTTGGAAGCTGGTTTGTAAAACAGGCTTTAATTCAAAGGTCGTAAACCCTGTTTTAGCTGGGTGCCTCCGCCGACCCTTGGAAGTTGTCAGCTCGCTACTAGCAGCCTGGTCGGGATGCTCTTTTGGTGTACGGGGTGTACTCAATGG
Source organism: Mustelus asterias (assembly GCF_964213995.1). NCBI lineage: Eukaryota > Metazoa > Chordata > Chondrichthyes > Carcharhiniformes > Triakidae > Mustelus > Mustelus asterias. Next base: position 72,366,951 of record NC_135801.1, read on the forward strand.
GCCAAATGGCCTCCTTCTGCACTGTGGCTGTTGGGCGGCATGGTGGCACAGTGGTTAGCACTGCTGCCTCACAGCGCCAGGGACCTGGGTTCGATTCCTGGCTTGGGTCACTGTGTGGAGTCTGCACGTTCTCTCCATGTCTGCGTGGGTTTCTTCCACGTGCTCCAGTTTCTTCCTACAGTCTGAAAGACGTGCTGGTTGGGTGCATTGGCCATGCTAAATTCTCCGTCAGTGTACCCAAAAAGGTGCTGGAGTGTGGCGACTGGGGGATTTTCACAGTAACTTCATTGCAATGTTAATGTCAGCCTACTTGTGAAACTATTAAATAAACTTTAAAACTTTAAACTAGAAATTGGTCGATGCAGTGTGAATTCTCTGTTCAAAGGGTGGCCATGATGCAAAACAATTTTCTGCGCCCTTTCCTCTACCTCTGCACCGTGCTCTGCCCACCCTTGCTATTGGTCTCTATAATCTGTCATAAAGCTTGTCAATGATGCTGCAAAATTTATAAACAACAAACAATTTGTTAAATGTGATTTAAAAGCATTCACATTTCTGTCCAAAATATAGCTGTCACAACTTTGCAGTAGAAATTTTCAAAGGAATACCCATAGCCATTCCTTCTCTCTGTGTGAAAGAAACTTTTCCATATTAAACAACCTTTGAGGGTTCTTCGTATTTATCCTTTTGTTTATCACACTAGATAATCTGATTGAGGTGTTTTTACATTTTGTCCTACCACCAAACTCCAAATTGAATCTGAAATTCTAAAAACACATCATGATATAGCAACATGCGAGATCTTATGGCCTCCCTCGGGCCAGGCTGGAAATTCCCACCCGAGGTCAATAGAGATTTCCGTTGTCAGACCCTCACCCGCGCTGATTCCATGGCGGGCGAGTGGTAGAGTTCTGGCCGATATAATAATACAGTGCCCAACACTATCTTTATCCACACTATCATAAGCCCTTACTCATATTGGGAAAATAACCATTTGCCATCTTCAGGTGTGTTGATTGCTAAGAGACCGTTTATAAAGTACTGACTATTTTGGTCAGGTTAATAAGCACTCAACTTTGACTGATTGAATTAAAAGGCTCTGCTTATTTTAGGCAAACTTGGGTCTTGGAGCAACTGTTCAGCTTTGTTGAAACTTAAGAGTAGTTAAATGATGATATTCAGGATGCAACTGATTTGATTTTAATTTGATTTATTATTGCCACATGTATTCGTATACAGTGAAAAGTATTGTTTTTTGCGTGTTAAACAGACAAAGCATATCATACATAGAGAAGGAAACGAGACAGTGCAGAATGTAGTGTTACAGTCATAGCTAGGGTGTAGAGAAAGATAACTTAATGCGAGGTGGGTCCATTCAAAAGTCTGAGAGCAGCAGGGAAGAAGCTGTTTTTGAGTTGGTTGGTACGTGACCTTAGACTTTTGTATCTTTTTCCCGATGGAAGAAGGTGGAAGAGAAAATGTCCGGGGTGCATGGGGTCCTTAATTATGCTGGCTGCTTTGCCGAGGCAACGGGAAGTGTAGACAGAGTCAATGGATGGGCGGCTGGTTTGCATGATGGATTGGGCTACATTCACGACCTACATTCTTGTGGTCTTGGGCAGAGCAGGAGCCTTACCAAGCTGTGATAAAACCAGAAAGAGTGCATCTGTAAAGATTGGTGAAAGTCGTAGCTGACATGACAGATTTCCTTAGCCTTCTGAGAAAGTAGAGGCATTGGTGGGCTTTCTTAACTATAGTGTTGGCATGGGGTGACTAGGACAGATTGTTGATGATTTGGACACCTCAAAACTGCTAACAGTTATAGCAATTGTTCATTTTGGATGTTGCAAGTCCAGGTGGGCTAGAGGAACAAAGGGATCTTGGACTATAAATACATCAATCACTAAAAGTTGTGCCCCAGGGTAGTAAGGTCCAATAAAAGCTAATCAAACACTGGGGTTTATTTTTTAAAGATATTGGGCAGGAATTTCTGGCTGCTTGTCCCAAGACTGGAAATTCACACCCGACCTTTGCATGGTCCGCCAAATTTTCTGTCCCGCCCGCTACAATTTCCGTGGTGAAAATTCCACTAATTGAATTGAGAAGGAGGGGAGTTTTGATAAATCTTGTATCAAATTTTGGGTATATCACACTTTGAAAACTGCATGTTGTTCTGCTCCTCACGTTATGAAAAGGATATCGAGGCACTGGAAAGAGGGTGGAGAAGATTGACGAGGATGATACCAAAAAGGTGTAGATTTATATATAATGATTGACAGGCAGTGTCTATTTTCTCTTGAAAAAATGACCATCAAGGTGTCTGTCACAGGACAGCTATGTCTCCCACAGTTGTGTGCTCTCTTCTCTTGGAAGGCGAGAAAGCAGAGCAGTGTGATGGAAGGAAGTGGATTGTGTGGAAAGGAGGGAAGGACACCCTTTGTGCAGTCACTGCTGAGGCTTGGGTTCGAGAGGGTAGTAGCCTAAGGGGGAGTGTGAGTGTTGGCCGTTTGGATGGGGAGGTGAAGAGGTAGCTGGAGAGAGAGGAATGAGTGAATCCACCTGACCTACACATCTTGGGATACTAAGGTGCAATTAGCATGGCAAATCCACCTAACATGCACATCTCTGAACTGTGGGAGTAAACTGAAGCACCCGGAGGAAACCCACACAGACACGGGGAGAATGTGCAAACTCCACACAGTCACCCAGGGTAGCATGGTGGCACAGTGGTTAGCACTGCTGCCTCACAGTGCCAGGGACCTGGGTTCGATTCCCGGCTTGGGTCACTGTCGGTGCGGAGTTTGCACGTTCTACCCGTGTCTGTGTGGGTTTCCTCCCACAGTCCTAAAGATGTGCTGGTAAGGTGCATTGGCCACGCTAAATTCTCCCTCGGTGTACCCGAACAGGTGCCGGAGTGCTCACAGTAACTTCACTGCAGTGTTAATGTTAGCCTACTTGTAACAAATAAATAAACTTTAACTCTAAGGCTGGAATTGAACGTTGCCGTTGGCACCGTGAGGCAACAGTGCTAACCACTGTGCCACCGCGAAGCTATATGGTGTGTGGACCTGAGGCATGCTCTGCAATGGGCAAGTCAGAGTGTGGAGTTTGGGGGTTGCGGGGGGGGGAGGGGGGGGAGAGGGCAGCGGGGGTACGAGGTGCTAAGGTGGACAGGGCTGGGGGGTGAGGGGAAATGCAGGGTTGAGAAGAGCTTGTGGTGGTGGTGATTGACGGGGTTGGGTAGGGAAGTCCTATGGTGGACACAGGGATCGCATAAAACCCAAAGGCCACCAGTTCAGTCAGTGAGATCTGCCGGGCTGAACACTTGATGTTGGCTATCTATATTCGAAATACATGTCCCTTTTAGACTTAACCAGGATCAGCTTCACAGTGAATTGAATGAAGGCACGGCAAGGCCTGATCTGTTGTATCACACTAAAAGTATTCGGGATCATCAGAAGTCTTCCTGTATAGCAAAAACAGAACGTGCTGGAAATTCTCAGCAGGTCTGACAGCACCTGTGGAGAGAGAATAGAGCCAACATTTTGAGTTTGGATACCCTTTTGTCAGAGCTAAAGACAAAGAAAAAATTGGATGAGATTTATACTGTTAAGGTGAGGGGTGGGGAGGGGAGGTGGGTGGATGTAATTGACAAAGACGTCATAGACAAAAAGACAAAGAGAATGTTAATGGTGGGGATCATGGCTGAGAAGGTTGTTGATAGCGGCCCATTAAGAGGTCGGAATGTGTAAATGGCAGAACAAAGGTGCAGAGTGTCAAAGGACAACCTGAGGCATGTGACAGATGGCCCTAGTGGGGTGGGGGGAGGGGGAAATGCATTGGAAAGCAAGATTTTAAGAAGTGGACAAATTAAACTATAGAAGTCTCCCTCTGCCTGATTTGTGGGGAGGCGGTGGTCTAGTGGTATTATCACGAGTGTGTTAATCCAGTAATTCGTCTAATGTGCTGGGGACCTGGATTCAAATCTCGCCACAGCAGATGGTAGAATTTGAATTCAATGAAACAAATCTGGAATTAAGAAGCTACTGATGACCATGAAACCATTCTCGATTGTTGGAAAAACCCATCTGGTGCGCTAATGTCCTTTAGGAAAGGAAATCTGCCGTCCTTACCTGGTCTGGCTTACATATGACTCCAGAGCCACAGCAATGTGGTTGACTCTCAACAGCTCTCAGATATGACCTAATAAGCCATTTGGTTCAAGGGCAACTAGAGATGGGTAATAAATGCTGGCCCAGCCAGTGATGCTCATGTCCCACGAGTGAATAAAAAAAAATTAATGAATGGAAAATCACCTGTTTAACATGGTAGCATAGGATTGACCTTGATCTATTCAGTTGGGAAGATAAATAAAGCAGAGAGTCATTCCTGTTTCTAACAAAATATAAAGCTGTCGTTGACTTTTCAGGTGCAATGGCTGAGTCACACTGCCAGATCGGAAATCATGATTAACTAGTAGTCCTTCTGGAATTGTAACCATATAAACAATGGGAAAACAAGGTGAAAAACAAGGGTCACTGCTCTAGCCAAGAGGAAACAAGGTATGGCTTTGGCCTTGTCTTTAACAGAAAGAAGTAAGCTTGGAAATAAAGTATTTTTGGAACAGTGTAACTGACATCGATCCTGAATAGGGATTAAAATATAAGAACATAAGAACTAAGAGCAGGAGTTGGCCATCTGGCCCCTTGAGCCTGCTCCGCCATTCAATAAGATCATAGCTGACCTTTTTGTGGACTCAGCTCCGCTTACCCACCCACTCATCCTAACCCTTGATCCTTTACTGTTCAAATATCCCTCTATCTTTGCCTTAAAGACATTCAATGCGATAGCCTCAACTGCTTCACTGGGCAAGGAATTCCACAGATTCACAACCCTGTGGGTGAAGAAGTTTCTCCTCAACTCAGTCCTAAATCATCTATGCCCCCTAGTTCTAGTTTCACCGGCCAGTGGAAACAACCTCCCTGCTTCTACCTTATCTATTCCCTTTGTAATTTTATAGGTTTTTATAAGATCCCCTCTCATTCTTTTAAGTTCCAATGAGTATAGTATGGGATTGTTGATCCTACTGCAAGTTATGGATAGAATTTACAAATAGGATGACTTGTTAGAAGCCTATGAGGTGAGGTCAATATTTGCTAAATTTTAAGATGGACAGTCAGTTCGTAGAAGAATAAATCATGGATTTTGAAAGGTTATATAGAGATTAAAGAAATTTGATTGAGAAATTCTGGTGTCTGTACTTGTATTGAAATTATTAAAGTGTACACATGGACAGACTTTTTGACAGGTGTTCAATTTCATGGTGATGACCCTCTTTTGGAAGAAATGACCGTTGCTTTAAAAAAACTTTCAGCAAAATAATTGTTTCCATTTACCTTTGAGAGATGTTGGAAATTCTACAGTGGTACAGAGAGTGGAGGTCTCCATGATTACTAACTCTGAAAGTCAACGGGGCATAATTGCAGACCCTTGTACAAAGAAGGAATTGCTCAAAGATGTCCTGAGGTGGTGGTATTTTAATAGATTTATGGATTAAGGCAAAAAGCAAGATTGGGGTGATAGTCGACAGCGAACAAATCTCAGAAATGCACAGGAAATAATTGCTCGTGCCGAAATCTTGCTGTCATTCACACTGGCGGATCTTACAGTCCTGCCAATGGTACACCCCCGCTACGGGTTTCCCAGTAGAAAGGGGTATGCTCAATGGGAAATCCCGTTGACAATGGTGGGACCATAAGACTCCGCTGCCAGCAAGTGGTATGCGCCTCTGCTACTGTCAAACACGTCGCGGAGAGGGAGAAAAATTCTGCCCTAGGTGTTTCTGATGTGACTCTAAATATCACTACATAAGGAACTGTCCTTGAATGAAGAATCAAATATTTGAAGTAATTCATGAAACAGATGGTTCCAATGATGAGGGTACGGGTAAATGGCAAGAAAGTATTGCATTAGTGACATCATTTTAAGTCAGCCTTTGGGTATCTTGCTTGCTGCTTCATTCAGTTTTACTGTACTAGATTGTAGCTGTAACTCCACAGTGGGTGGGGTTGGTTGCCTAAAAGGTTATTTTGGAACCATTGGCAAAGCAGATAAAGAAGGGTCAGGGAAGATGAAAGCACTACTTGCTTTTCATAGAATCCCTACAGTGCAGAACGGGGCCATTTAGCCCATCGAATCTGCACCAACTACAAACCCACCCAGACCCTACTCCCGTAACCCCACGTATCTACCCTGCTAATCCCCCTGACACTAGGGTCAATTTAGCATGGCCAATCAACCAAACCCGCACATCTTTGGACTGTGGGAGGAAACCGGAGCATCCGGAGGAAACCCACGCAAACACATGGAGAATGTGCAAACTCCACATAGACAGTGACCCGAAGCCGGAATTGAACCTGGGTCCCTGGCGCTGTGAGGCAGCAGTGAACCACTGTGCCACTGTGCCGCTTCAGGGATGACAACACAACCTCTTTAAAGAAAATGGCCCTTCCCTGTGAAATTGTAGCAATGTGCCAATTCATCAGCACTAATGTGGTTCAGAGTGACATACCATTTTGCTGAGCAACTCCTTGATGAAAGGAGCAAAGACGAGATTGGACATGGAGAATGACAAAACATTTGTCTTTGGTAAAGCAGTGAAATTGCACTTCACTCGATCCAGACATTATTGTATTCCATTGAGAAACTGGGTATCTTCTGTCAAGAACTTAAAAGTATTGTTGACCTTTGAAAATAAAATTCCAGCTAACTAAAAGAGAAACATCTGGAAATTGTATAAACCGTTTGCCCATCCTTCATCACCAAAGTTAAAGCTACTGTAAAGAATGCTGGAGTTGCGGATATAGAATATGAATCTTTTGCAGAACAGATAATATCTCAATATGAAGTATATATTCAACAGTGGAAATTACCACCACGCCCGCTTGTAAGTGTCCCCATTAGCCCAGGAATTTAACCAAGTGGTAGTCATGAACCTGAATGTTTGGGACAAGGATCAGAGAATTTATCTGTTACATTTTGTAGATATGGTAACCAGGTTCAGTGTATCTACTGTAATAAATAACAACAACACACAGACAATAGTAGATAAAGTTATTGGAAAGTGGGTTGGCACAGGCCTTGGGTCAGCAACAAAATTCTTAACAGATAATGGAGGTGAATTTGTGAATGAAGAGTCTTGGGACATGTGCGAGAACTTAAATATTATAGTTATGTACTTCGCTGCAGAGAATGCACTCTGCAATGGCTTATGTGAAAGAAACCATGCCATAATTGATAAGATGTTGCACAAAATATTGGCAGATCAGCCAAGCTGCAAGTCAGACAGCACTGGCATGGGCCAGTGATGGCCCATGAGATGATTAGAGATTATTGGGGGGTTTAGCCCATACCAATTGGTATATGGCAGAATCCAAAAATGCCTTCAGTACTATATGATGATCCTTCAACACTAGAGGGAATGACTAGTAGCACTGCTTTTGCCACCTGTTTAAATGCGTTACATGCCAGCAGTGCATATTTTCTGAAGTATCAGAAAAAATTAGAGCTTTAAAACATAGTATAAGACCTTCAGGGGTTGGGGAGGGGGTGGATTTCTGTTCTGGTGACCTGGTTTATTTCAAGAGAGAAGGACACGGAATGGAGAGGTCTGGGACAAATTATTGGACATGATGGGAAAACTATGATGATACAAGATGGGAGTCGGAATATAAAAGCATATTCTTCACAAGCGATAGGGATGAGTAATGAACTTTCAAAGTTTGAGAAAACAGAGAATGTTTCCACTTTGTGTGTGAAATCTCAGCATCAAACATAACATGGTTACCTGCAGAGAAAGCAAATTTAACAGGTCCTTTAAAATGTATCTTTTACAGCGGCAATGTAAATTGTTCTAATGTCAAATCAGTCATTTTAACGGTGGAAGTAGATGAGGAAGGGCAATGGAACTCTAAGGCCTTGATTTTTTTTGTGTGGAGTTGTGGAGACTCCGTGGCTGGAATTTTACCGCCCTGCCCGCCATGGGAATTGGAGTGGGCGAGGGGTGGACCATGGAAGGGTCCATTGACCTTGGGCAGGATTTTAAGGTTTTGGGATGAGCGAGGCCATAAAATCCTGCCCTCTGCCTTATCAGGAACCACAGATCCATAGGCCTTGCCCCCATTTCCAAATGGTCCTATTTTGCCATAGGGGAATGAGGGTAGGAAGTAATTCACAGAATGAGTAAGTCTGAAGCCCAGCTTGGCAATTTAAACATTGTGCTGAGTTCAAACAGACCCCGTTTTGACTGGAGTGAGGGCCTTATCCCACAGTGAATTAATAACGATTTTTATCATCGTAGCATCATTACTGCTTCCACAATGTATTATTATCACAGTGTGGGGGAAGAAGTGTTTGTTTAACAACTTCAATAGGTTATTAAGGAATTAGCTGTTTTTATGAGGAAATGAATACAAATGCTTTTTTATATGGGATTAAGTACTTGAGGGGATTTAAATGTTTTATTGGACTTCTGTAAATTAGTGTTTTTATACAATGAATCCTGTAATAGCTACTGAGAATTTTATTTTTTATCTCAAAAGGGCTCCTGAAATCCACCCATGGTGGATACTGGGTGAGTTGGTTTGGAGGGTGTAGGGGAAAAAGGGTCATGGATAGTGGGCATGAGTTGGCATGAAATGGGGTGGGCTAAGGGGGCGTGAGGGATGGGAGCTAGAAGGCCTAATGTTTAACAACATACTTGGACAAAATCTGAGAGAACCGAGGCAGGCCTATTAACCAGCCCACCTTGGCACTCTGCAGCTCTGTGGTTGCCTCTGAATTGTTTCTGGGGTGGTGGAACTGCTACTAGCATGTATCCATCCTCCCGCTACTTTGCTATTTTGAATGAAGATCCCGTTAGAGTTGTGCACAGAGTCAGGAAATTTTCCATTGTTTGGAGCACACTCCCCCCCCCCCCCCCCCCCCCGCCACACAAAGCCACAACTCTAACGGGATCTTCATTCAAAGTGGGGGGAGGATGGATACATGCTGGTAGCAGTTCCACCACCCCAGATTTCTATGGTTTCTATGGTGGTGGAAATGCTACCAGCATCCATCCACCCTCTCCCCATTTTGAGTGAAGATCCCGTTAGAGTTGTGGCTTTGGGGACGGAAATGAGTGCTCCAAACAATTGGAAATTTCCTGACTCTGTGCACTTGCTTTTGAAAACAGAAACCTAGGCCTAAATCAGTGTTTAAGTGTTAAAATATAAAACATTTTTTTCTGCATTTTTGGAGAATGAGCTAAAACCACTAAAATTCATCTCATTTTGGACCATTTGGGTGTCTTCAGGAAGAGTTTTATCACTCCAACGATTTCAACAGGATACAGGTCCATGTGCCAGCAGTGAAAGTGTGGTGTCTCACAGCTCCTTGCTTGTTTTTTTAGCAAAATCACTTTTGACAATCAGATTGGAAAAAGTTGTTAAAGTGCAAATATTGAGCCCTGAGCTTCTAATAATTGAAGAAATATTCTTGTCTGCTCCTATGTATTAAGTCGAGAGAATGAAATATATTTTTTAATAATTTCCCAATATCACTGTGGTATACTGTGAAATGGGCTTGTGTGTGTGAGTATGGGTGTGATTAACTTAAATCAACCAAAGACAGTAGATTGCCAGGTTCAGAACATCAAAAAACGGGTTAGGCATGAATGCAAGCGGTTTGAAGTGGGGATGAGCAGAGCTCCGATGGAGTATCACTGGGCAGTACAAATAGGAATTTATATTAGGAAGATGAGGGAAGTGATTTGAAGTAGCCACAAGGTATCATGAAAGATCTATCAATTCTGAGAAAAAGAACTTCTAAACGAATGCAAAACAAAGGGTTAAAGGTGAAAGAGAAAAGAAAACACATTTTAGAGAGATTGAAAATTGTAAGTAGGTGTGGTTATAAGATCCTAAAGGAATGTGTGCTGGAAATAGACCTGTGGAAAAAAGAGCTGCCATTACCTTCAGAGAAATGTATTTGTGTCTGTAAGATCTTGGTTCCCAGTATTGAATGGGCGAGGGAGCGAGAGAGGTATAACAGCACTGCCATTTGACGTTACGGCCCGGATTCCTGATTGGTCGTGGACCGCCCCCCTTCACATTGCTAATTGGCCACTTTCCCACTGCACAGCCACTAATTGGCCACCCAATGTTTGATTCGCTGAGCTGAGAGAGCAACGTGGGACTGGAAAACCCCAGCCTAAGACAATGAATGTTTGTAAAGTCTAAAACAATGTAACAAATCATGAGCATGAATAACTGTTCATCTGCTAACACTCGCAGCTAAGCCTTTGTCTGAAGCTATATTTCATTGGAACAAGATGTCTTGGATCCTTGCTTTGCTGCTACATCGGATCATTTATTAACAGTAACATACTATGTGTAAGAGAGTAAATATAGAATTGGATGGAAGCCGTGCTCCGTTTGAGAATTATGTATTACCTCAATGCATATGCCATTTATCCAACTGTAAGAAAAGTGGTTAAACATTTCAAATATATTGAAGCGTGTATTCTTATGCTGCAATAATTTGATCATTTGGGTAAAATGGGATTTCAAGAATTGAGTTAACATATGTACAGAACTAACTGTGCCAGATGAAACAATTAGTTGACCGTGTTTGTGCAGATTAATTGTATTGTGTTATATGGGACTACTTGCTGATGTGCTGAGAATTCCTCAAAGAGTTCTATTCTGAAAAATTCATGATTTAGTGGTCTAGAAATTAGATTTTTTTTGCAAATAAGGAAAGGGTGCTTCAGGGTCCAATATGGGGTGTATCACTCACTCACTGTTGCTGGAGGTGCACCACACATCATGATCCAGGTGTCCTGTGATTGTCCACTGTGCACATTGAAGTCGGATTAACCCCAGTGTTTAAACAGTGTATCAGCTATGGCTCAGTTGGTGGCACTCTTGCTTCATACATCAATGCTGGCACACTAATGCAGTGCTGAAGGAGTCCTGCACTGTTCGAGGTGCTGTCCTTCAAAGAGACCTTAAATGGAGGCCCTTTTTGTCCTCTCAGGTGGGCATAAAAGATCCCCTACTTGAAGAAGAGTCGTGGAGTTATCGCCAATGCTCTGACCAATATTTATTCCTCAAACTACATCACAAGAAGTAAATCATCTGCTCTGCCGGATTGGGGGGCTGGGGGGATTATTGTGAAAATTCATTGCTGTGTTGTTTATATCACAACAGCGATTGCACCTCCAAAAATAATGCATTGGACATCAAATGCTTTGGTGTGCCTGTGACCATGACTGAAGTCATGGGGGTGGCACAGTGGCACAGTGGTTAGCACTGCTGCTTCACAGTGCCAGGGACCTGGGTTCAATTCTGACCTCGGGTCACTGTCTGTGGGGAGTTTGTACATTCTCCCTGTGTCTGCGTGAGTTTCCTCCGTGTTCTGGTTTCCTCCCACAGTCCAAAAATGTGCGGGTTTGGTTGATTGGCCATGCTAAATTACTCTTTATGTCAGGGGGATTAGTAGGGGGGTTACGGGAAAAGGGCGTGGGTGGGATTGTTGTCAGTGTAGGCTCAACGGGCCAAATGGCCTCCTTCTGCACTGTAGGGATTCTATGATAAATGTAAGTCCTTATTTTTTAAAAATTGAAGTCTTTACACCTGTTTTTAGCCCTATTGTAAAAGTTGAGTTCTGATCTAACTCTACATTCACATTGTAACCAGTTGTGGCCAATGTACAACAGCTGCAGCAATGGTTCATTGAAGAGCTTGTTGGAGACTGCTACCAAAAAGATATATAAAAATGTTACATTCACTTTGATATGGAGGTGTGCAGGATGAGCAGGATTGTTTCTCCTGTCTCCACAGTAAGATTACACATTGCTGCAGACCTGTAATTGTTCCCATCCCAATCCATTCCATCTCCACACCCCAACTATGCCTGTTGTGCTGGCCACGGTAGCGTTCTATCTTGTGGTCAGTGAGCTCCCACTGGGGCTCTGAGTGAGGCCAACATCTTATTGGTAATAAACAAATGAGGACAATAAACTAATATTGTTTGGTCTTGCAACTGGCCTCATTAGGGTTGAATTCCAGCAAGTTTGCTTTTTGACAGAGGTAGGTCCCTTTTTTCAGATCCCTGAAGGCAGCAAGATTGGTAGATATAGTGGTTAAGAGGGCATATGGGATAGTAGTCTTTGTTAGCTGAGGCCTGGAGTATGATACCAGGGAGGTCATGATGAAACTGTATAAAATGCTCATCAGGCCACAGCTAGAATACTGTGTGCAGTTCTGGCTGCCACACTGGGAAGGATGTGATTGCACTGGAAAGATGCAGAGGAGAGTCACCAGGATGTTGCCTGGGCTGGAGTGTTTCAGTTATGAAAAGAAACTGATCAGGCTGGGGTTGTTTTCCTTAGAGTAGAGAAGGCTGAAGGGGGACCTGATTGAGTGTACAAAATTATGAGGGATATACAGTAGATAGGAAGAAACTTTTCCCCTTAGTAGAGATGTCAATAAGCAGGGGGCATAGATTTAATTAAGGAGTAGGAGATCTGGAGGGAATTTAAGGAAAAACCTTTTCACCCAGAGCGTGATGGAAATCTGGAATGCACTGCCTGAAAGGGTTGTAGAGACAGGAACCCTCATGACATCTAAGAAGAATTTAGATGAGACACAATACGCTGAAGGGTCGCTTTCTGTGCTGTAAAACCCTATTACCAGAATTTTTAAAGATCCAAATGCAAATTGTGCCCAAACATTTTCCCATTTTGGAAAGTTTTTTTTTGAATGCCTGTTCAGCTCATTCACCTATCATTGAATGAAAAATGTGTCGTGCACTAGCGCTATTGGCTTGCATTTTAAAATGTCTTTTTTTTTACAAAATTCTTCTAAAAGCATTCCTTGATATATTTTAAAGTGGTAAATTGATGCAATTTGACTAATGCAGCTGAAATAGGTTTATGACAATGAAAGTCGTTTTTAGTCACAATTCCAACCCACCACCATTTTAAATTACTGAAACTTTTTTTAAAATTACAAAACCAATGACTCATTATGGTGGGGTACAGTTCCTTAGTATGTTATTCAAAACCATTTAAACAGTCTAATTTGAGACCTTGCAGCTAAAGGAAACAGCTTAATTTTCAGGGCGCCCTCCAGATGCCTGCAAACAATTGAACTCAAGTAGTGGAAAACTCCAATGATGACTCATTCAGCCCAGCAGGGGATGGTTGATCAGTGCTCTGGCTGGGGCCTACATTTACCACAATGCTTTTAAAATTAGTGCAAAAGATTGTGAAAATTCCACTTGAGTTGGATAAAATTAGCCGTTAACATTCTGCAAGGGGAGGCGATGGCCTAGTGGTATTATATCTGAGCATATATATATTTACATATATTATCGCTAAACTACTTATCCAGCAACTCAGCTAATGTTCCAGGGGCCCAGGTTTGAATCCCGGCACGGCAGATGGTGGAATTTGAACTCAATAAAAAAGTATGTGGAATTAAGAATGTATTGATGGGCATTGTCGATTGTCGGAAAAACCCATCTGGTTCACTAATGTCCTTTAGGGAAAGAAATCTGCCATCTTTACCTGGTCTGGCCTACATGTGACTCCAGACCCACAGCAATGTGGTTGACTCTCAACTAGAGATGGGCAATAATTGCTGGCCAGCTAGCAACACCCCATGCCCCATGAATGAATTTAAAAAAAAATTGCATTGATTATGCCAACTTTAGCTGACTTGTATCAATAAAAACTAATACAATCTCATGGAAAATCCGGGCCAAAGTATATATCACTCTGTTTGCATTTAAACACACACACAAATCTATCACTGCATGTTCAGGGGTTGTCATGGAAATGAGAAGCATCCTGCTTGAGATTGTATTGATGTTTCTGATATCTCTCAACTCATTGACATAATGAAGAACCAATTCTGGTTAGTCAGGGGTGACACGTTTTTATAAAAATATATTTTAAATTCATTCGTTACTACATTCAGAAAATTCATATAGCCCTGAGGGATTAATACTCAATACAAAATGCAAACCAAAGATATCCAAATGAGCTAATTTTGGCTTCCGTGCAGATATAGAAATTTGGCTCAGCCTCGTCTTTCAGCAAAGGAAAGAAAGCACCGGTGCCTGTCAGACAACAGCTGCTGCCAATGCTGCAGCACAGGAGATGGGTGACATTTTCCAACGTGGTTGCCACAAAACATAATGTGGAATTAATACTGGTGTCTGCATCTCAAAGGAAAACAACACCATGGTAACCAAAGTCTTTGACAACCAAATGATGGATTATGTATGGAATGCCCTATTCCCTTCAATTAATGGAGATTCCAGAGAGATGACTACAGAATATTCTTCTAACTGAACAGTTCATTCGATACCCACAAGTTACAATTGTATTAAAACAAATACAATGCTCATTTAAGATCCAGCCGAAGGCACAGCCCCTAATGCTAAGGCAAAGTGAAGGGATGGGGAACAGAGACTATGCTGAGAATTGGGTGTTTTAAAGCTGTAAGAGTTTACAGAGCTAAGACAGGGCTGCACCGTGAAGGAATTTAAACTTACGAAAGGCTTTAACATAAAAGGGACCCCAAAAATCTTTGAATGGCCTGTAAATATTAAGTGAGTAGTATTAGGTGAGACTGACTCTCTTTGGGGTAACGTGAGTGTTATTGCTTAGAGGCACAGGCCAAGGCTCGAAAATTTAATGTCCAGAAATTTATGCACCCACACTCCTGGTGGGTTCTGACACAATGAGGGGGCATAAAATAACATGGATGGGGTTCCCTCCTGGGTCTTGCCCGCCCCGACCTGGATGCCATTTTAGTGGGGCAGACAGGGCCTTGGATGCAAAGCCTACCCATATCCCTCAGTTAATAGAACCATAGAATCCTACAGTGCAAAAGGAGGCCATTCGGCCCATTGAGTCCACACTGACCACAATCCCACCCAGGCCCTATCCCTGTAACTCCATGCAATTACCCTAGCTAGTCCCCCTGACACTAAGGGTCAATTTAGCATGGCCAATCCACCTAACCCATACATCTTTGGAGACCTTTTAAGGTACCTAAGTGGCCACTCAAAGGCTTATTTTATCTGTATCCTTTTCCTGTTACCACCTAAGAATCTGACAATTGCTCAGCCTGTTGGCACAGTAGGCACTAGCCTCTGGGCAACATAACACACTTTGAGACTTGGCATGCCTTTTGTTCGAAAGTAACAGAATGCCATTGAGACATGACACAATTAGTATTTAGTGTGTTTAGCTTAACGCAACATTATTAACTTTTCTCAGTCTTTAGAAAGTTATGTGTTGAATAAACTGCAATTATCTCAGATAATGCGAGTAATCAGATGCATACATTTAAAAATCAAAGCTACGCAAAATCAATTAAACTTTACATGGAGTGCTAATGGAAGGACAGTGGGAAGCAATGGGTAATTGCCTACAGGACAGAGAGGAAGCTCTCATTAAACTGAAATAGTCCAGTGGATTCTCAGCACTGAACATGGGGAAAGTTGGAAATAGAGGAGATGTTATTCAGGAATAAAACAATGTTTCCAGGTAGTGATTTATCCAAGTGCAGCAGAATGAAAGAAGGAAATGTGGAACTGGGTTTTATTGTGGGATTTTAAGACCATGAAATTGAGGTCCTGAGCTCACAATTGCAGCAGACTCACTAGTGCAATCTTCCTGAGGCAGCCTCCTAATTGGTGCCTCTGTGCGCGCCAGCTTAAGTTTGGTGGGGATGGGGGGGGGGCGGGGGTTGCGGGTGAGGAGGTGGGTGGCCATAACACATAGCAGAAGATGGACCCACCATTGGCAATATACTAGCCAGCCTGCGACATTGTTCCCATTTGGGGTTTTAATATTCTCAGGTAGCTGCCTGCCTCAGTGGCAAAGGCAGCCATTTGTACTCTCAGCGAGATGGAGAAGGTAAAAGTGGAGGGAGCATTTCAATTTTGATCAGGAAATGAATCACAGCAGTAAGGAGAATGACATCTTAGAAGGCTTTTCAAATGAAACGATAGGGGGAGAACTTAAAAATCAAAAAGGAACAATTGCATTGCTAGGAGTGTTCTATAGGCCCTCAAACAGAAATAGAAGAGCAGATATGTAGGCAAATTTCAGAGAAGTGTAAATGTAATAGGGTAGTGATAGTGGGGGGATTTCAACTCCCCCAATATTAACTGGGGTGATCATAATGTGAAAGATTAGAGGGAGCAGAATTCTTAAAATGCGTCCATGAGAACTTTTCAAGCCAGTACGTCGAAGGTCCTACAAGAGAAGGGGCGATCCTGGACTTCATTTCAGGTACTGAAGCTGGCAAATGGTTGAAATATCAATGGGGGAACGTTTTACAGACAGCAATCAAACTCCATTCAATGCAAGGATGTTATGGAAAAGAACAAGGATGGGCCTGAAATCATGCTTCTAAACTGGGGGAAGGCTGATTTTAATAAAATCAGATATGTGTTTTGGCCAGAATGGACTGGCAGCAGAGACTTTTGGGTAAATCTGTGATAAAATAGTGGGATGCATTCAAGAAGGAAGTGGGGAGAGTACAGGGCCAAAATGTTCCAATGAAGAAAAAGGGTGGGAACAACAAATCCAGTGAACCTTGGATATCAAGAGATATAGAGCATTGGATAAAGAGAAAAAGGGAGGCTTATGGCAGACATTGAGGGCTTAAAATGGAAGCAGACCGAGAGGAGTATAGAATGTGCAAGAGGGAACTTAAAAAGGAAATTAGGAGAACAAAAAGAGATATGAAAGGTGTAATAAGCCTGCGAAGGCAGAAGCCTCTTCACCAAAATGCCTTTATTTACAACTCTAGTCCACAGTGTGCTATCAGTTAGCAGTCTATCTCCGGGGGTGTCAGAGGAACTGACACTCCCAGTTAAGTACAAGACAAAGACTCCCTGATTGACCCATCAATTGGATCCTTAATCAGGGAGTTCATATTCCAATAGGCCAACCTCAATGGCCTGATTGAAGTCATTACAAAAGGATACTGGAAGGTAAAATAAAGGAAAATCCTTACTTGTTTTACAAGTGCAATAAGGATAAATGGATAACTCGGGAAAGTGTAAGGTCCATTAAGGATCACAGTGGTAATTTGTGTATAGAGCCGGAGGACGTAACATTCTAAATGAATATTTTGGTATTGGTGTTCACTAGTGAGAGAGACAACGTGGGTATAGAAATCAGGGAGGAGGACTGCAATGCAATTAAATAAATTAACTTAGACAGGAGAGGAGGTTCTGAATGGCCTGGCAGGCTTTAAAGTCGATAAATTTCCAGGGTCAGATTAAATGTATCCCAGGCTGTTGAGTGAGGCAAGGTGGGAAATAGCAGGGGCACTGGCAATAATTTTCAATTCCACTCTAGCCACAGTAGGACTGGAGGATTGCCAATGTGGTACCATTATTCAAGAAGGGAAGAAGGGATAAACCAGGAAACTCCAGCCAGTCAGTCCAACCTCAGTGGTGGGAAATTATTGGAAGCAATTCTGAGAAACAGAATTAGTCTGCATTTGGAGAGCTAGGGATTGATCAAGACCAGTCAGCGTGGTATTTTTTTAAGGGGAGGTCATGTCTGACCAACCTGATTGAATTTTTCGAAGAGGTGACCAGATGAGGACAAGGTATTTGACATAATCCATTTGGACTTCAGCAAGGCTTTTGATAAGGTCCCACATGGTAGATTGATAGTGAAGGTAAGAGCCATGGGATCCAAGGAGATTTGGCAAATTGGATCCAGAATTGGCTGAGTGGCAGGAAACAGAGTGCGAAGGTCAAGGGGTGTTTTTTGACTGGAAGCCTGTGTCCAGTGGGTTCTGCAGGGATAGAAGGATATAGATAGGCTGATCAGTGGTAAATGAAATTTGATCTGGATAAGTGTGAGGTGATGCACTTGGGCAGGACAGACAAGACAAGGGGACACGGTGGCACAGTGGATAGCACTGCTGCCTCACGGCGCCAGGGACCTGGGTTCAATTCCAGCCTTGGGGGACTATCTGTGTGGAGTTTGCAAGTTCTCCCTGTGTATGTGTGAGTTTTCTCCGGATGGTCCGGTTTCCTCCCACAATCCAAATATGTGCAGGTTAGGGAATTGGTAGGGTGATTGAGTGGGGTTGGGGAATGGGGTTGAGGTTGGGCCTGCGTGGGGTGCTCTGTCAGGGGATCAGTGTGGAGTCGATGGGCTGACTGACCTCTTTCTGCATTGTAGGGATTCTATGATGAACGGCAGGACCTTGAGTTTGCCCAAAAGAGGGATCCAATTGATGGCCAATCAGGAAATCTTTGCCTTACACTTAACTTGGAATGTCAGTTCCTCTGACACCCCCGGAGCTAGACTGCTAACTGATAGCACACTGTGTGCTGCTATTACAGTTGTAAATGAAGGGATTTTGGTGAAGGGACTTCTGCCTTCTAACTTCCAATAGTTACCTCAACTTTGAGGTTAGACTGACTGGCCTGTAGTTTCCTGGTTTATTCCTTCCTTCCTTCTTGAATAATGGTACCACATTGGCTGTCCTCCAGTCCCTACTGTGGCTAGAGTGGAATTGAAAATTATTGCCAGTGCCCCTGCTATTTCCCACCTTGCCTCACTCAACAGCCTGGGATACATTTAATCTGACCCTGGAGATTTTATCGACTTTAAAGCCTGCCAGGCCACTCAGAACCTCTTCACTATCTATGTTAATTTCTTTAATTGCATCGCAGTCCTTCTACCTGATTTCTATACCCACATTGTCTCTCTCACGAGTGAACACCAACACCAAAGTATTCTTTTGGAAGCTTACGTCCTCCAGCTCCATACACAAATTATCACTGTGAACCTTAATGGATCCTACATTTTCCCGAGTTATCCATTTATCCTTAATGCACTTGTAAAACAAGTGAGGATCAGAGGGACCGTGGTGCACACCAGTCCCTTAAGGTGGCATGACAGGTGGATAAAATGGTTAAGAAGGCATGTAGTATACATGCCTTTATTAGCCAAGGCATAGAGTTTAAGAGATGGGACGTTATGCTGGACTGTATAAAATATTGGTTAGGCCACAGCTTGGATATTGTGTGTAGTTCTGGAATCCACATTATAGGAGGGATGTGATAGCACTGGAAAGGGCGCAGAGGACATTTACCAGGATGTTGCCTGGGCTTGAGAGTTTTAGTTATGAAGAGAGATTGGATAGACTGGGCTTGTTTTTCTTGGAGCAGAGGAGACTGGGTAAGGGACATGATTGAGATGTATAAAATTATGAGGGGCACAGAGTAGACAAGAAGACATTTTTCCCCTTGGTGGAGGGTTAAATGACCAGGGGCATAGATTTAAGGTAAAGGGTTTAGAGGTAATGTGAGGAAAAACATTTTCACCCAAAGGGTGGTGGGAGTCTGGAACTCACTGCCTGAAAGGGTGATGGAGGCAGAGATCCTCATAACATTTAAGAAGTATTTAGATGTGTACTTGCAATGTCAAGGCATACAAGTCTATTGACCAAGTGCTTGAAAATAGGATTGGAATCATTGGTGATTTGTCTTTGACTGGCACAGATATAATGGGCTGAAGGGTCTTTTTCTGTGGTGTATATCTATGGGTGGGATTTTCCAGCCATGCTCATCCCAAAATCGAAAATTGTGCCCGAGCTCAACAGACCTTTGCATGGTCCATGTCCCGCCCGCTACAATTCCCATGATGGGCGGGATGGGAAAATTCCGCCCTATAACTCAATGCCAACTTAATGCCAATTCACGCCCTCACCCATAGTCCATCATACCCTTCATGCCAGCTCCATAGCCACTCACCCAGTACCATGACATGTGGGGAGGAAGTAAAATGAAATTCTAAAAATTCAACGTAGTTCTCACTATACAGACTCTATAATGAAAATACTGCCATTCATAATCGCAACAAAGCTTTTAAATCTCTTCAATTCGTTAATCTCCTATAAAACAAATGACTATTCATATCTCTAATCTTAATAACCTATTTAAGATGTCAATCAAACTGTGAAATCAGAACTGTGTGTAGGGTTTTGGTGAGAACACATTTGGAATGTCATGTACAGTTTTGGTCTCCTTATTTGAAAAAGGATATAATTACAATAGATGCAGTTCAGTGAAGGTTCACTTGACTCATACCTGGGATGAAGGGCTTATCTTTTGAAGAAATGTTGGACAGGTTGGGCCTACATCCATTGGAGTTTAGAAGAATGAGAGATTATCTTATTGAAGGCAGTTTTACAGGATAGATATCGAGAGGATGTTTCCACTTATGGGAGAGGCTAGAACCAGTGGACACAATTTGAGAATAAGAGGTTTACTACTTCTGATAGAGATGAGGGGATTTTTTTCTCTCAAAATATCATTAGTATGTGGAATTATCTTCCTCAGAAAGCAGTGGAGGCTAGTTCATTGGACTGATTTAAGGCAGAGTTAGACAGGTTTTTGCTGAAGAAGGGACTCCAGGATAATGGGATAGCAAAGATGAATTGAGACACAACAGATCAGCCGTGATCTTATTGATTGACAGAGGAGACTCTAAGGGCTCAATGGCATATTCCTGGTCCTAAGCCCTATGTTCCTGTAATTTCCTCCTGCTGAGATAATTATAGCCATTGAAACTCAGCCAAGCATTTACAATGAATAACCCTGAGAGAAATGTCTAAAAAATATATATTGAAAGTTTTTGACAGGTCAGCTGGTGTAGCATTTTGTTCCAGTTGCAACCTGCTTTTTACAGTTTAAAAGGTGGAGGATTTAAAAGAAAATCAGATCACGACAGTAAAAACAGATCTTAACAGCCTTCAAGGGCAATTACATGTACTCCATAAATTTGTGGCTGCAACACTGTGGGTTGAGGCTCTTGCAATAGCCGCAATATGGTCTGTTTGAACTCAGCACTAAATTCAAATAGCCCTTCTGAATTCAGGTTTACCTCCCATGTGAATCATGTCCCACTTGTTTTCTCCTCCTGGCAAAAATGGGATCCAACAGAAATGGAGGTGGGACTCCCACATGGGACTCCCGCCATCTATAAAGCTCTATAAAGTCTTCCTGATGCTGAAAATCTTCCCCAAAGAAAATGTAATTAATTTGTTTTTTTTCTGCAATAAAAGAGATCCTTGAGGAAAGGATAAGTAACGAAATGAGAACAAATGAGACCATTGCAATGCAGCCAATGTAATTCTGTGTAAACACCCACAGGACTGATGTATGAGGAGAGATTGACGAAGTTAGAATTGTTTTTGCTGTAGTTTAGATGAATGAGGAGGGAATCTCATAGAGACTTATAAAATTCTAATGGGCCTAGACAGGGTAGATGCAGGAAGGATGTTCCCCATGGTGGGGGTGTTCAAAAGCAGGGGTCACAGTCTGAGGATACAGGATAGGTAATTTAGGCCGGAAATGAGGAGACATTTCTCCATACAAAGAGTGGTGAGCCTGTGGAATTCATTACCACAGGAAGTAGTTGATGCCAAAACATTGAATGTATTCAAGCGGCGACTGGATATAGCACTTGGGGCGAATGGGATCAAATGGGGAGAAAGCAGATTAGGCTATTGGGTTGGATGATCAGCCATAATCGTGATGAATGGCAGAGCAGGCTCGAAGGTCTGAATGGCCTCCTCCTATCTTCTATATTTCTATACCACAAAATATCACAAATAACCCAGCAAGCAAACATGCCTCAATCTTCCCTTATTATTCCCTCCTCCTTGACCTGCAAGCATCTGCCATAAAAAAACAATATCATTCGTGCTTGTGCTGTATCATCAATCTACTGCCTATATTAATCTGCAACCAGACTTGTAAGTTTTAGAATGGATATTTTGATAAATTTAGAATTGATTTAATTCAGCTATACACAGCCTAATTACTGGATTGCAAGTTAACCCTTTAAATTGTTATAGTTCAATAAAGACAGAACCTTCAGATGACGTACAGTCACTGAATTAGTTCAACGATACACTTATCAATTAATTAAAAAACAAAAGAACAAAAAGTACACTATAGACTTCATGACTTCAAATGGATGGCCAGCCCAGAAGAAGCAGAAAACGATCTTAACCCTTCTCACCCACAAGAATTCTGCCTCTGTCTTGGGTGGAAATTACACCATGAAGGGTTGACGCCGGCAGGAATTTTGCCTCTGCCCCTGGG
Source organism: Mustelus asterias (assembly GCF_964213995.1). NCBI lineage: Eukaryota > Metazoa > Chordata > Chondrichthyes > Carcharhiniformes > Triakidae > Mustelus > Mustelus asterias. Next base: position 72,389,160 of record NC_135801.1, read on the forward strand.
CCCAATACTACACGATCATCTCTTGCACCAACAGCAATTCTACCTCTGTCCCCAAGGAAACACAATAAAGCTGGTTTCCCTACACCAACAAGATGGTTCCTGCACCCACTGTTATGCATAATTCTGGAATCACCTCACCTTGACCTGTTGTTGTTAATTCTCATTTGGTCAGTAGTGGTGTAAGGGTTAATTTAATTGGATTTGTCCATCAATGCACATTGCCTTAAACATAAAACAATGGATTATTTCAGGATGCTTCACAAGTGCCATTAGGCCCAGCATGAATTAGTCAAGGACAGTTTGTTTTGATAGTGATCTTGGCAGAATAATGCAGTTGCTTCTCACAGATACTCTCGTATGTTTAAAATACGGATAAGAGTGTTAGTAGAAAAACAGAACTAAGTATAATCCAACTTTCATGATTAATTGATTAATTACTTATTTTTCAACTATGGAGTAATTGAGGTGCTCCTTCTCATAACCAACTGGTCGGTTGCTACTTTATAACACTGGTGGTTGTTAGCATTGTATATTTTGGTGGCTGGTGTTCCAATCACCAAACAGCTTTTACATAAGGCATGAATACAAAATGGCAGCTTGATCTCATTAGTTTTTTGTAAAATATAGCCTCTAAAAATGGTCAAGTTAAACAAGTAAACTAAATCCTCTGGAAATAAAATAAAATTTTATATTGCTGTCCTGTCTGGAGGCAATACACATCTCTTTAACCTGTGCTTAATGCTCCCTCCACACACATTGTCTGTATCTTTAAGACCTGGTTAGCTGTAGAGATTCGTATTCTAATCAGTATTCTGTAACTTGATTTTGTGTCTCTGTATGCCCTGTTTGAGAGCAGATATCCACTCCATCTGACGAAGGAGCAGTGCTCCGAAAGCTAATGGCATTTGCTACCAAATAAACCTGTTGGACTTTAACCTGGTGTTGTTAAAACTCTTACTGAATAAAATAAAACCCAGGCCTACCTACATACATCACTCTCCAAGATGTATGGGGGTTGTCTTACTCTTTTTCTGTATATATCTGTGAACATAGTGTGACCTTCTTTATGTCATGAATCATTCTGTTATCTAATCTTTTTTAATTAAAAAATGCAAGCGTCAATTAAAGGCTCATTTAAAGCAAAGTTTCATGCCAGCTATGTAGTGTGAACAATGATCAGCCATACATTTCTCAAATACACTGCTATAGAAAAAGAAAAATGATTGATACAACTATCAGGATTTATTAAGTTATAACTACAATACCATAGCAGAGAATTCTTTGGATGCAAAAGAATACAATATTTCAAAATTATCTACGATTCTTTTTTTTTGGGGTGGCATGGTGGCACAGTGGTTAGCACTGCTGCCTCACAGCACCAGGGACCCGGGTTCTGGCCTCAGGTCACTGTCTGTGTGGAGTTTGCACATTCTCCCCATGTCTGTGTGGGTTTCCTCTGGATACTCCGGTTCCCTCACATAGTCCAAAGATGTGTGGGTTAGGTTGATTGGCCAAGCTAAATTGACCTTAGTATCAGGGAATTAACAAGGTAAATATGTGGGGTGCGGGAATAGGGCCTGGGCGGGATTGTGGTTGGTGCAGACTCGATGGGCTGAATGGCCTCCTTCTGCACTGTAGGGATTCTATGGATTCTATTGTGTGTATGTCCCATATATAAGAATAGACTTAAAGGCTCTTAAAGGCAGATATATAAAATATACATAATATACAGTATCACTGAACAACTCTGAGAAACAATAGTGTTAGGGTTCTGCTATCTTTATCCCCAGCCATCAAAATTTATTCAGACTAACTTATTGTCAATTTAAATTCTCAGCTAAAAGAGATGTTACATCATTATAAGCGCGGAAGTCTGCTAAGTGAGCTATACATGAACTTGGTCTTAAGATCAAATGTCTTCTCTCCCAGGATTAGTTAGACTGAACAAAGATACATCAAAATAAAATATAGGTTTTACAGGAATATTACAGCAGAATGTCTCTCTTGATGAGTTTTACCTCTTCCAGAACTTAGAAATCATTATTAGAGAATCCTAATCTTGATGTTTACAGAGTGCTTCCACAACTTCTTATAACGGTTACTTAAATACTTTTGTTGCGTTCCTATGACAGGAAAAGAACTCCAGCACCGTACGTTCAAAATTGAACCAGTTGCTGGTCCAGTGCTTGGACCTTACCACACAGAGCAGGGAGATTAGGAGTTCAATGCGGAGTCTGAATCCCTTCCCCAAGCCAAATTTCAGCTGGAAAAGCTCAGAGTGCAGCTTGAGTTTCAGAAAAGAGGAACTGAGACATAGCAAGAGAGGCACAGGAAAGAGAAAGGGAGAGAGACGAATTCCTGCTCCGAAAATTGGAAATGGAATTAGCAGCTCAAGGAGAGAGGGAGACATGATAGCTGGAGGCTGTGAGAGAAAACCTCTCTCTATCCAGTGGCAACCCTTATCTCCCTACAGCGGAACCACTCTGAGGCCCTTAAGTACATCAGTTTCATTCCCAATTTTGAAGAGAGTGATGTGGAATCATTCCAGATGCTGGATAAACCTCCCTTTTTTGAAGTCATTGTGGAGAAGGAAGGTGACCATTTTAAAATCCCTATTTGCCTTTAAGAACTGAGAAATACTCAGGGTGGGATTTTCCAGTGGCCATGGCGTGTGTTTTCCGGCAACAGAGACAGCACTGGAAAATCCTGCCCTCAGTCTGCTGTAACACCCAGCTGGGGAACCACCAAGGAGCAGATCCCTCCAGGTAGAGCAACTGCCTGTGCTTTGAAATTGGTTTCTACTAAAGAAGCTTTTACCATCACCTTTGGAGCTGACCTTTTTTCCGAGGCTTTGGGAAAAGCCTCTGAACTACAGGCCAGTGAGCCTCACATCTGTGGTGGGTAAATTGTTGGAAGGTATTTTGAGAGACAGGATCTACAAGCATTTAGAGATGCAAGGACTGATTAGGGACAGGCAGCATGGCTTTGTGAGTGGAAAATCATGTCTCACAAATTTGATTGAGTTTTTTGAAGGGGTAACCAAGAAGATAGATGAGGGCAGTGCAGTTGATGTTGTCTACATGGACTTTAGCAAGGCCTTTGGCAAGGTACCGCATGGTAGGTTGTTGCAAAAAGTTAAATCTTACGGGATCCAGGGTGAGGCATCTAAATGGATACAAAATTGGGTTCTTGACAGAAGCCAGAGGGTGGTTGTAGAGAGTTGTTTTTCAAACTGGAGGCCTGTGACCAGCGGCGTGCCTCAGGGATCAGTGCTGGGCCCACTGTTATTTGTCATTTATATTAATGATTTGGATGAGAATATAGGGGGCATGGTTAGTAAGTTTGCAGATGACACCAAAATTGGTGGCATGGTGGACAGTGAGGAAGGTTATCACCAATTGCAGTGGGATCTTGGTCAATTGGGCCAGTGGGCTGATGAATGGTAGGTGGAGTTTAATTTAGACAAATGCGAGGTAATGCATTGAACCAGGGCAGAACTTACTCAGTTAATGGTAGAGCATTGGGGAGAGTTACAGAACAAAGAGATCTAGGGGCACATGTTCATAACTCCTTGAAAGTGGAGTCACAGGTGGACAAAATGGTGAAGAAGGCATTCGGCATGCTTGGTTTCATCGGTCAGAACATTGAATACAGGAGTTGGGACATCTTGTTCAAGTTGTGTAAGACATTGGTAAGGCCACACTTGGAATACTGTGTGCAATTCTGGTCACCCTATTATAGAAAGGATATTATTAAACTAGAAAGAGTGCAGAAAAGATTTACTAGGATGCTACCGGGACTTGATGGATTGAGTTATAAGGAGAGGCTGAATAGACTGGGCCTTTTTTCTCTGGAGCGTAGGAGGCTGAGGGTTGACCTTATAGAGGTCTATAAAATAATGAGGGGCATAGACAAGGTAGATAGTCAATATCTTTTCCCAAAGGTAGGGGAGTCTAAAACTAGAGGGCATAGGTTTAAAGTGAGAGGGGAGAGATACAAAAGTGTCCAGAGGGGCAATTTATGCACACAGAGGGTGGTGAGTGTCTGGAACAAGTTGGCAGAGTTGGTAGTAGAGGCGGGTACAATTTTATCTTTTAAAAAGCATTTAGATAGTTCCATGGGTATGATGGGTATAGAGGGATATGGGCCAAATGCGGGCAATTGGGATTAGTTTAGGGGTTTTAAAAAAAAGGGCGGCATGGTCAAGTTGGGCCGAAGGGCCTGTTTCCATGCTGTAAATCTCTATAACTCTATGACTCTATTAAGTTGATCTTTCTCTACAGCCCAGTTATGACTGCAACAATACATTCTGCATTCTCTCCTTTCCTTCTCTATTAATGGTATGCTTTGTCTGTATTGTGCGCAAGAAATAATACTTTTCACTGTACACTAATACATGACAATGATAAATCAAATCAAATCAAATAAACAAGCTTCCTAGCTACACTGATGTGAGTATGGCCAACATGCCACCCAACTTATCTGACTGGCACTAATTATATGTACATTCTCTTCCAACAACAAGGCTTCCGCTTGGCGACTGAATCTGATCGACAGTAACCACTTTTAAAATCAAGCTGCGGAAAATAATTCTGATTTGCACTTGAGCAGAGAATGTTGATAAAAGTGGCTTGAAGGGGTTCTTGAGCCTGACATGTGAGGGAACTGAATTAACATGCATAGTTCAAAATTACACTCTAGAGTTAATTACTTTATTTCTGATGATTTTAATTCAGCTCCTTCATACTGACAGACTCTGCAATAACTTTGAGCCTATTTAATGGACAATTACATTAACTCATGATGTTTAAACAAAATTATTCAAACAAGAGTCTCAAGTGCCCTCATGCATATGATATTCAGACATTGATTTTGGTCCAGTAGGCTAAAATAACAATATTCTGACTGAATCTGTCCCTGGAGTGCCATAGGGTACCTGTTAATTCATTGAGTCTATTTTTAACAATACATTTCATGAGGCTGTCAATTAAGTAGGTTGACTAATGTAATCATCTTCCCAAACCAATAAACCAGATTTGTTGAGTTTTCAAGGTGAACCTGTAAATGTTTTTAAAAAGATAAATATACATTTTATATATTAACTCCCTTCATTGTCTGATTTACGATTCTTAATAATGTGACATATTGGTCAATGTAGAAAGACCCATTTCACACAGCATAACACACAGTAGAAGCCCCATTCGCAATCCTTAAACGCCCCCCCCTGCAGATGTTTTGGTGGCTGCAGGGTGCAGTCTGTATATTTTTTCACATTGACTGCAGCTATTCAGGAATGGAAACAGTTGGATAAGTGGATAAGAGGTTCTTTAGGCTTTGTTAAGATAGTGAAGCTCATTTACAAGCACAAGTAATATATAAATATCTCTGTAACAGGTATGTTTATTTTTCCTGTATCTTAAAGTTGGTGTCCCTGGATCCAATCAATAAAAAGGTTAAGGACTGTTCTCCGCCAAATTAAGCTTTTGACATGGTTTCCTTGCACCTTGCACAGATTCTGTACACATTTTCCAACCAGCATTTCTTTGATCTAGTAAGTGAAGTTATGTTTTGGCTGTGGAATAGTGAAGTTCAGGTACCTGCTCAAACAGCATTTTCCAACCAGCATTTCTTTGATCTTGTAAGTGAAGTTATGTTTTGGCTGTGGAATAGTGAAGTTCGGGTACCTGCTCAAACAGCATTCTGACTAGGTCTCTTTTTCAGACAAAGAGCTATTTGAGGTAGCCTGGAGGAATTCAATTGCAAGCTGCCAGTGCCAGAGCGATCTGACAAAACAAAATAAAACAAAAGCCTTATTTGCCATCTCCACCATTACAGTGGTTTCTATGCTGCTCCAATTCTGCCCACTTCGTCCCACATTCTAGTGAGTGGGACTAGCACCAAAGAATTTGCACATATTGGGGGTTCATTTCAATATGAAATTTGAGACACATTTGTCTTCCACATCATTTTCTGGTGTATGAATGACTCAGGCCAGGATTTTTCAGATGGCAAGTTTCCCGACCTTTCACTCAAAGATTCAAAGATTCAGTATCAACATCCCTATTGATACTGGCTGTCTCATAGTCAACTAATGCTCCAAGTACCACCGCAAGACAGGTGCTGGCCAATCTAACTGTCTGCAGCTCGCTAGTTCCAACAGCACCAGAAGCTGCAGTGGACAAGACTGGGGCTACAGGCAGTCCCAGAGTCTATGTCCCAAAGTCCAGGACCAGATAAGTTGTTTTTTAATCATTCATGGGACATGGGTATTGCTGGCTGGCCAGCATTTATTGCCAATCCCTAGTTGCCCTTGAGAAGGTGGTGGTGAGCTGCCTTCTTGAATCACTGCAGTCTGAGTTCTGTGGCTTGACCCGCAATCTCGTTAGGGAGGGAATTCCAGGATTTTGACCCAGTGACTGCGAAGCAATGGCGATATATTTCCAAGTCAGGATGGTGAGTGGCTTGGAGGGGAACTTGCAGGTGGTGGTGTTCCCATGTATCTTCTGCGCTTGTCCTTCTAGATGGAAGTGGCCATGAGTTTGGAAGGTGCTGCCTAAGGATCTTTGGAGAATTGCTGCAGTGCATGTTGTAGATAGTATACACTGCTGCTACTGAGCATCGGTGGTGGGGAGAGTGGATGTTTGTAGATGTGATGCCAATCAAGTGGGCCGCTTTGTCCTGGATGGTTTCAAGCTTCAAATGAGGGGGGTCTCAGGTTGGGAAGGGGAGGTGAGGCACAGGGGAGTGGGCAAAAGGGATGGGGAAGTTGGTGGAGGGGTTGAGGATGGGGATTGATGGAGGGCATGGCGGCAGTGTGGGGAACATGTAGCCCAATCCATCACGCAAGCCAGCCTCCCATCCATTGACTCTGTCTACACTTCTTGCTGCCTCAGAAAAGCAGCTAACATAATTAAGGACCCCATGCATCCCAGACATTCTCTCTTCCACCTTCTTCCGTCGGGAAAAAGATACAAAAGTCTGAGGTCATGTACCAACTGACTCAAGTACAGCTTCTTCCCTGCTGCCGTCAGACTTTTGAATGAACCTACCTTGCATTAAGTTGATCTTTCTCTACATCCTAGCTATGACTGTAACACTATATTCTGCACTCTCTCCTTTCCTTCTTTATATACTGTATGCTTTGTCTGTATAGCGCGCAAGAAACAATACTTTTCACTGCATATTAATACATGTGACAATAATAAAGCAAATCATATCAATGTTGAAAGAATGCTGTTGACTCACTTCTTAGTGCCTCTTCCCTTGGAATATAGGACTTCGGAGCAGGAGTGGGCCTTCGGCCCTTCAAACCTGCTTTGCCGTTTGATAAGACCAGGGCTGATCTGGCTAACCCTATCAATGGATTCAGATGTCTTGAAGCACACCAACAACTTCCATAATTTTTGTCGCTGATTGTGGTGCATCTCCTTAGGTTGTCCTCGTCCCATTTAAATTTTAACAGGAAGCAGTTTTTAATTAGCACCATTAGTATTCTCTATGCATTTGTCCAAATTTGCAGTTGGGGTTATGTTATGGATTTTTTGGGGGCAAACAACACATTTCCTATTCAATCTGTGAAATATCCATCAGTAACAGATCAGATGTAAAATGAGCAAAAAGTAAATATTTCTGTGCATTTGCAATGTCTTCCCTGTCTTTCTCCGATCTTTACGGCACTTCAATTGGCCAAGATACGATCAATTAGCCAGTTCTGTTCAAGAAGCCAGTCTTGCCATTTTTTATACTGCTTCTGTTGCAGTTTCCACTTTCTTCTCCCCCCCGGGGCTCGGGCAATTATTCTGCGGAACCCTCCCGTGGAAATTGGACAATCCTGTGGTGTGATTATTAATTTGAAAAAACATGATTATCGGTGCGATTGGATCTGTGGCAATTACAGGTGGTGGGGGGGAGACACAACTCTAACTTCAATCATTTGTCTGTGATTACGAAGTGTGTGTTATCTTTCGCCATCTGAAGTGTGGTTTTCCTTGGGTGGCATAAAAAACTGCATTTCTGTGTTTTTTTTATCAGTTAGGTTTTGTTTTACATCCAAGTGTATATAAAACTAGATGATTCACTTCTGGCTTTGTGCTTGTAAACTTCAGCACCATCATGTCTACCTTCTGTTCCTCAGTGAGAAAGGCACGGTTCATTCTGTCGCACACACACTTGGCACACTTGGGCCCATCATAAGCTTCACTGACATGCTTCTTGCCAATTTAATTAGGACTTTGGATCTTCAGGGAAATGCAGTGGAACATATAGATGAGAACGAAAAGATTATACTTCATACAGCACTTTCTGAAGCTTAAGGCACAATGATTGATGTTGCTGTGTTCTGTGAGGCATGGTGGCTCAGAGACTGATTTTTCAACTCTGGGCCATAGATTCATGCTGGAACAACTAACCTGCATTTCACCTAAGTGGCTATTCTTCACACACTCACACATATATATATATATATATATATATATATAAAACATGCATCAGTTTTTCATCTGTACTTTACTCACACAATATCACAGGTGAGTGAGCACAACAGTTTCTGTTCAAAACGAAAGGGGCATTTAGCCCACCAATTACAAGCAACTTTGAAATTGTTTTTTTTCCGGAGGACAAAATTATCAACATTCTGAGCACAAGCTACGCCAGCTCCAAGCTGAATCGCTATTTCCTTCACAGAAAATGTAACAAGGAAAGGTTGTAAGAGTTATACATTTCAGACCGTATCTAGCTCTTACTCTTCAAGACCTTTGATGGTCCAGGCTGTTTCCTGAGCAATAAATGCAGGTAAGTGCTAATTGTACAAAATCACAATCGCACGTGTCGGGTGCATTTAGGAAATTGTGACCAAGCTCACCATGATTTTGCATCTATTAAAGGCTGAAAATTCATAGGAACGGTGTCTGTGATGTCCTGATATTTGCTCCAGGTGGCTGATGTTCCGTATTGGGAGACCAATATCGTGGGTTCTATAGGGCTCCGAATTTCCTCAAGGATTCTGGTGGACTCCAGCTGTCATTCCAATAGAAGACTGTTGGAATTCACCAAATAATAACAGGGACCTGTTGCATTTGGTCTCTGCTGTAATGGGATCTTCTTAACGTTTTGAGTTTTCTGGCTTGTCTCTTTTAAGGAAAAAGAGAAAATCATAAAATCCCTAAAATCAAGGCCAATCCACCGAACTTCCACACCTTGGACAATAAGGGGCAATTGAGCATGGCCAATCCACCTAACTTTCACATCTTTGGACTGTGGGATTTTCTATTTTTCCTTAAAAGAGACAAGCCAGAAATGTGATGCAAGCAACATCCCACACACCTCTTGGCGGCACGGTGGCACAGCGGTTAGCACTGCTGCCTCACAGCTCCAGGGACCTGGGTTCGATTCCCCGCTTGGGTCACTGTCTGTGCGGAGTTTGCACATTCTCCCTGTATCTGCATGGGTTTCCTCCGGGTGCTCCAGTTTCCTCCCACAGTCCAAAGATGTGCGGGTTAGGTTGATTGACCATGCTAAATTACCCCTTAGTGTCCTGGGATGCATAGGTTAGAGGGATTAGTGGGGTAAATGTGTGGGTTACGGGGGTAGGGACTGGGTGGGATTGTTGTCGGTGCAGACTTGATGGGCCTAATGGCCTCCTTCTGCATTGTAGGAATTCTATGAACATCATCCCAACATGGTGTCAGCTCCAGATCAAAAACCCTCAACCTCACAGAAATGCTGAATGATTAACAAAAGGATACCTTCAATGGATTCCAAAGAGAATAGAAGAGTCTGGAAGCTAAAGGCAGAAGTTTTACTGCAGCATTGGCTCTATACAATCTCTCTTGGAATTCCAGCTTGAGCAAGCAGAGTTGATAGCCTGCAAGCGTGAGCTACATTCTTTTAACTTCCAAGCTGCGGCCAATCCTGAGAAGCCACTTTGCTAATTCAGTCGGAAACACCACTGGAATGAAACCCGTTGCTAATCCCAATTCCTTGACTCAGAGTCTGAACATGTGGCCCCTGATTTGAACAGAAAAATAAAACAAATTAATAATTAATTTACTGCAGCCTCAGAGCTCCAGGAATCTGGGTTTGACTCCAGCCTTAGCTGCTTAGTTTCCTTCCACAGTCCAAAGATGTGAAAGTTAGGTGGATTGGCCTTGATCAATGTGTGAGTTACAGGGTGCGGGGTTGGGACTAGGTAGGGTGCTCTTTTGGAGGATCGGTGAAGACTCGATGGCCCAAGTGGTCTCTTCTGCACTGATCCTAAATCTTGGTCATGTGCTTTCTTACATTATTGTGTGGACAGTACTGTACTCAGTTCCAAATTAACCCTGTATATACCAGCCCCTTCTACGACTCCAACAATCAGCTTTGAACTGCAATAAGAAGCCATTTATAGAGCAGAAACAGCACAGGGAGATGGAATTACTGTCAGGTGCACAATAAAACAACGGAATGAATTAGAGTCGAAAGTGAAGTTCACAGATCAGGTTTGGAAATGAGTCAGGGTGCAATGGTGTACCTGATCATCACCCCACCTCCACACTTACCCTCAATTGTCTGGTGCAGTAGGTATAGGAAGAGGTGATGTGATAAGTAAATATAGCATCCAGGGACTGAGATAGCTGACAATACACCAGGACAAAGGTGTCAGACTTCAACCTATCTGCTCAGCTAAGACAGTATTGTTCAACATGACAAGTACCTGCTCCAGGCGGACAAGCAAGAGCATCCTCTCTGCTTGGCATTTCAGTCTTTTAATAGTGGAAATGCTAAACAGCGTGATGAGGTTATGTAGGTTCCGTTCTTACATAATACAGCCAAGGAGGTAATATTTTGTTTTACTGGTACACTTAGTAGGGGCAGCACGGTGGCACAGTGGTTAGCACTGCTGCCTCACAGCACCAGAGACCCGGGTTTGATTCCCGGCTTGGGTCACTGTCTGTGCGGAGTTTGCACGTTCTCCCCGTGTCTGCGTTGGTTTCCTCTGGGTGCTCCGGTTTCCTCCCACAGTCCGAAAGACGTGCGTTGGCATGCTAAATTCTCCCTCAGTGTACCCAAACAGGCGCCGGAGTGTGGCAACTAGGGGTTTTTCACAGTATCCTCATTGCAGTGTTAATGTAAGCCTACTTTACTTTGACTTTAGATGGCAATGCTTTGGCTCGGACTGACTAGGTAAGAGTGTGATGAAGCAAGGGCAACCCCATTGAGCTGAGCAATGGAGGAGGGATATTGGAGGTGGATGGCATTTTTGACTGTACCCAAGGTTGGAGAAAGTTTGATGCATCAAGCCCACAGTTTCTGGAAATGCCATTTGTGACTTTGTCTCAAATCTTCCAATCAGGGGTAGCAAGAAAGGGATTGGCTGGATAAGGGTATGGGGTAGATAAGTGGGTTAGTGAAAAGGATAGGGTGGCTAAGGTTAAGTGAGTAAGGGATCAAAATAGTGATGGCATAAGTGGGTGAGGTTGGATCAATTTAGGTTGTGGAGTCAGGGTGAGGTCAGGTCAGGTCGGGGAGAGTCAGCAGGGAGTCGGGGTGGGGAGGTAACCAGGGCGAGTTGCGGGGTGGGGGGGGGGGGCACGGGGAACATGGTCAGAGGGAAATAGCGTGGTAAAGTCACCCAACTTAGCACCCTATTGAAGGGCTAATAGGGGATTTGGGAGGGAATAAGTGGTTGGAGGGGTTCGGGTGTTCAGGTGTAGAAGTCAGATCAGGTTGGGTCAGCGGATGGGGGTGGAGTTGGATGGTTGGTGGGATCGAAGAGGGCAGGGTCAGGGAGGGGGCCAGTTTTTTAGTTACCCAGGAGTTAGACTAGGATTTTGCTGTCTAACGTCTTGTGGGTAAGTTTCCAGGTAAGCAAGTTTGAGCTGTCTGAAGTCTCCAACTCTAACTCAGACTTGGAGTCTTTATTATAGGTTCCCGGGAGCAGGGGAATTGTCAAAGGAAGTTCAAACTTCATGGGCAATTCAAGTGCTATCAGAGAATTGGGACATTGGAGGAGTTCCATGGTGCAGCTCCCCTTTGAAAGTCCTGATTGTATCTGCCTTCACCACACTGTCAGCCAAAGCATTCCAGATCCTAACCACTCACTGTGGAAAAATACTTTTAATCATGTCACCAATGGTTCTTTTGCCAATAAACTTAAATGTTGCCCCTCTGGGTGTCAGTTCTTGATGGGAACAGTTTCTCACTACCCAGTTTGACTAGATCCCTCATGATTCTGGACACTCTATCAAACCTCTTCTCAATTTCTTCTCAAAGGAGAATAGGTCTGGCCACCCGCCCTGACAGCACTGAGATTTTATGTTGGGGTGGGCAAGGTTACAGACGGGCTGCCTGGCCTTGCCTCAACTGAGGCCCTTTGTAGTCAATTATTGGCCACCTAAGGGCCATTTCCCACACAACCTAAAACTTTAGGCTGGCAGGAGGTTTTCCCAGGCATGGGGGAGGCCCGAAAATGATCGGTCTTAGGCCTCGGGTGGGAACAGTAGGGGTCGCCTCCATCAGAAACACTGCTATCTATAACTTCAGCCCCCCCCCTCCACCCCCCCAACCACACCCCCCACCCCATCCATCCACTTCAGCATTTCAGGTCCGGTGGCTATTAGGCCTCTCTCATCTCCAGCCTCTTCCCTAACACCCCACAAACCCACTTTTCACCCCACTCTTGGGCCTTCCCTACCCTCCACGCCCTGGGACCCTGAAATCTTACCTTTCCATCCAGTTCCAGGACGTAGGTTCAGTCAACCTCCTGCACTTCCTCTGCTGTCCATTTCAGTTCCTGTTGCTGCAGCTGGCTGGCATCTCTCTGAGGCAGCTCCAGAGTGGGGGGGAAGACCCACCCCTCAGCTAATTGATGCTCGATTATGAAATGACTGCAGAGCAGGCAGAGTCAGCGGCGATGTGTTCCTCACCAACTCTTTAGATGATGGGAAGGGAAACCCTGCAAACTGAAACATCCTGGCTCAGCTTCTCCAATTTATTCATATACCTTAACTTCCCCTCCCGGGAAACCTTCTCGGAAACGTTGTCTGCGCCCTAATGCCTTCACAATCTTTCCTAACATGTGGGTATAGAATCTGAAATAATTCTCTCGCTGAGGCTGACCCAGAGTTTTAGAAAGGTTTGTCATGACCACTTTACATTTGTACTCTATACCTGTATTTAAAAAGTCCAGGGTCCCGGATGTCTTTTTAACCACTTTCTCAACCTGCTCGGCCATCTTCAGTGATTGGTGTACATACACCCCCAGGTCTCCATGTTCCTACACTCCTTTTAGAATTACATCCATTATTTTATATTGCCCTTCATCGTTTTTCCCTATCAGGATATATTACTTCCAACCTCTGTGTTAAATTTCTTCTGCCATATTTCCAGCCATTCCACCAACCAATGGTTGGAAATATGGCAGAAGAAATCCTCTTGAATTTCATCACTTCCCTGCTCACAGTTCACAAGACTTCCAAGTTTTGAGTTATCTGCAAATTTTAAAGGTGTGCTTGGTGCACCCAAGCATGTTGAAGAACTTTGAAGAGGCAAGGGAGGTTTCAGAAGTGTGGAGCAACTTGCAAGATGGATGGGTTAAGGTTGAGTTTTGGAAAACAGGGGTGATGACAGAAATTTTGAAAGCAAAAAGAGAAGCGTCTTAAGAGGAAGAAGCATTTGCAATGTTGGGTAGCATGAGAGGGAGTGCAGGATAGAGAATGAGATGGTTAACATTTTAGTAGGAATGGAGGAAGCAGGGGGGGGGGGTGTTCTCACAAACAATGTGTTTGGGGCGGACATGATGGAAGAAAGAAAGTTGAGGAAGGAACAAATCAAAAAGGTGGAACATGGAAGGTTTGCATTGGTGGGCAAGGGGGAGGAGCAAAGCTGTAGAACCAGCTGGACTGATGGCCTCAATATTCATATCAAAAATATCCGTAAATTCCTCATACTTACTGTTGGAGATATGGAGAAATGGGCCTAAGAACAGGTAGTTGGTAGTTGAGAAAAGGAGTGTGATGGGTTTCTTTTTCTCTCCAGAATGTGGTGGACATGTTGACAGAGGAGGATGAAGCCTGATAATACTTTATATGAGCCAGTAGATACTTTCAACTCTTGCCATTGGATTAAGGGAGAAGAAAGGTGGCGGAGGGCAGAAAGTGACATTGCAGAGGGAATGGCTGGGATGGGAGAGAGTAAAGGTTTTACTGGGGAAAAGGACATCAAATGCAAAAGTGAGTAAGCCAATCAGATCAGTGTCTACAGAAATGTCATAAAGCTACAAAACGTGATTGTTGATGATCTTGGAGAGAGTTTTTCTTTTGTGGCCTAATGTAGAAAGAAGCAGGATTCACAGGAGGCAGCAGGATGTAGGTGTTGATGGACACAAGAAGATGGTTAGATGGCATTGTCTGTAAACAAGATCAGGGGAATGGAGAGGCCTGTTCTTCAGGCATGGAGAGGTCAAAGAGGCGGCCGTAAACGTCAATAGGAGAGAAGGGCAAGTCTTAGGGTTGGGTGGGGGAAGGGAAGGGTGGCATGGTGGTAAAATCAGGATAAAGCAGATTGAGATAGAGAGTGAAGTCATGCAGGGTCAAGAGTTGTTCAAGTTGGGAAGTCGGGAAGATAACTTGGCGAGAAACATGCTTGTGGGAGGTAGTAGATGAAGAGGGTTTGACTGTAAGAGACACAAGGGACAAGCTGAGATGCTAGATAGAGCAGATAGGTAGCAGACAGGCGATGGTGTGGTTTGGTGGCAAGTGCCAAACTGTCACCACAATGGTATGGGGGAGCAGATAGGAGAAAATATATCCACCAGTAAATGAAAACCAAATGAATGTAGACAAATAGCTTCAAAAATGACCTTAGCATAGGTGATGCACTTAAAAATTTTAGTTCGCATTGGCAGATCAAACATAATGAGAGCATCAAATTTAAAATAGAAACAGTGAGAGTAGTAATAGTAGTGACATTCCAAATATCAAGAGCAAGAATATTAACAGAAATAGAAAGAACCAAATAAAAAAATTGAAGTTTTACTCCCAAATAATTGTTTTGAGGCAGTAGTCCTTAGCTGATTTTTGTAATACCATTTTCAATTTAATGACATTTTCTAAGCCCAGTCCGAACTAAAATATGACATGTTGTACATCATTCTATTCAGGGCAATTCCATTAGTGTAAGTAATGTAGAGTTATTTTCCTTTTCTGCGCAAAACTGAATGAAATAAAAAGCACTTCATTTTTGAGACTGTGGGCAATTATGTTAGTAAAATTAGATTTATGATTTGCAGTGCATTTTGAAATTGCACTTGAAAGCTTGCAGTTTCATTTTTTTTCAAAATGGATGCCAATTATTGTGTGCCATGTGCTAGTTTCATCAGATTAATCTCACAGGGTTACCTCAGTATAGCTTGTTAATCTACCAATCTCAGGAGTCTGATCTATAAACCTTAAAAAAATGGTAGAAATGTTAAAATTGAACCCTGTGGTAATCTACATTCCTGTCTCTGTGATTCACCTGCATCACAATTATATTTGAACAATTGCGTGAACAGCAAATGCTGATTTTGAGTGATGACTTATTTCATGGCCGAGTGTTGACGTTGGTCAAACGGGCGCGTGCCTGACTTTGAAGCGCTTGAAATTGCGCGAGAATACATTAGGTGCGTGTCCCGGGTAAATGTGCACTCACACGTTGGTGGGAGGGACAGCTACACACCCGCCAGCAATTAATCAGCTAGTTAAGGGGATTAAAAGTCCAGTTGACACAAATTTTATGTTGCCCGTGTGACTTTGAGGTTGGCGCACAGGAAATGTGGGCAGGCGGCCATTCCGTTCTTTTACTTTTCTCATCCCAGGGCAGGATAAAAGGGGGCAGGAGCATTAATTCAATTTGTTTCAATTCAATCCAATCCAACTTTATTGTCATTGTATAGTGCACAAATACAACGAAAAATGAGCTAGCAGGCTCCCAAGAGACAAAGAAAAAAGCAAACGCAAGTAGTCATTAGCTGTGTGAAATGTTAAGACTTCAGGTGAGAGTTTGCTGTAACAATCTTTTTGAGATTTTGGATCTTTTCCCCTTGTTTATTGTGAAGTATTTGCAATGTTAACCTAGTTCCATGGACCTTTTTGTTCTGGTAAGTCTGTTGAAGCATTTCTGATATGGAGATGCCGGCGTTGGACTGGGGTAAACACAGTAAGAAGTTTAACAACACCAGGTTAAAGTCCAACAGGTTTATTTGGTAGCAAAAGCCACACAAGCTTTTGGAGCTCCAAGCCCCTTCTTCAGGTGAGTGGGAATTCTGTTCACAAACAGGGCATATAAAGACACAGACTCAATTTACATGAATAATGGTTGGAATGCGAATACTTACAGCTAATCAAGTCTTTAAGAAACTCACTCCACTCACGTTGTTTTGTTTCTTAAAGACTTGATTAGCTGTAAGTATTCGCATTCCAACCATTATTCATGTAAGTTGAGTCTGTGTCTTTATATGCCCTGTTTGTGAACAGAATTCCCACTCACCTGAAGAAGGGGCTTGGAGCTCCGAAAGCTTGTGTGGCTTTTGCTACCAAATAAACCTGTTGGACTTTAACCTGGTGTTGTGAAGCATTTCTGCCCATTGCAGCCTTCAGTGCACAGGACAGTGCCATCTGCATCTCAGCAGATGGGGGTTGTGTATTCCGCTGAGCACGCCTCCTCTGAGGAGGAAGAGAGGGGCAAAAGGCAGAAGAGGCCAGGTGTCTGCGGGCAGCATCACAGGGAGAGACCTGTGGGAGGGAGACATAGGCACAGGGGGTGCAGAGCCAGCAGGAAGAGCAAGGAGGGAGGCCCACTGAAGACGCCACTACCCTGCTGCCAGATATTCAGGCAGTTATCCAGCTACCTAGACATGTCCGAGGTCCAGTGCCACAGGAGGCTCCGCCTCTCTAGGGACACCATGACATCATTATGTCACATGATTTGGTCAGAGAGCACCTCCAACTGTGGGTGGGCACCCAATGCCAGTGGCTCTGAAGATCATGGTTTCCCGCAACCTTTATGCATCCAGATCTTCCCAGGGGTCTGTGAGAGATCTTTGTGAAATGTCCCAATCAGCTGTCCATAGCTGCATCAAACTCATAACAGACATTTTGTGCAGAAGGGTCCACACATTTATTCATTTCCAGATGGACAAAGCCAGCCAGGCTGAGTGAATCAGACACTTTGTAGCTTTTGCTGTGTTCCCCTGCATCCACTGACTGCACTCATGTGGCCATCAAGGCCCCAGTATGTCAGCCAGGTGCCTTTGTGAATAGGAAGGGTTATCACTCCATGAACGTGCAGATATTATAGGACTATAGTACACCTGTGCAAGGTGTCCTGGCAGTTTCCATGATACATACATTCTGCAATACTCCAGGGACCAAGGATGGTTGGTTGCTGGGTGACAAAGGGTATCCATTGAAAAGGTGGCTCATGATGCCACTCCCACACCTCGGTCAGAGGAGGAAGAGAGGTACAAAAAATGTCATTCCTCCATATGGGCGGTAGTTGAGAGCACATCGGCCTACTGAAGATAAGGTTCCACTGTCAGGACCCATTCCGGGGGTTACTGCAATAATCCCCAGAGCGAGTGTTGTTTATTGTTGTGGTCTGCTGTGCGCTGTACAACCTGCCACTGGCAAGGGGTACCCACTCAAGGATGAGGATACCGAGGCAGCTCCACATGTCTCAGAGGAAGACTCCACAGATAGATCTGATGAGGAGCCTGGGCAGGCAGAGGGTGAGGGTGAAGAGGCGGACATGATGAACCTTCAGGGAGGCTGGGATACCAGGGAGGCCTTAAGTTAATGCTCCTTTAGCTGGAGTGCCAAACGTGGCTTCCATCACTGTGCAAGGTCACCATCTCCTTCACATACATTTGTGACAATGTTACCTCAGAACCTCTGGAATAGAATTTGCTGTCCTGCTGTCCTCGACAATGAGGCCTACACCTGCAAAAATCATAAAGGACATTCAGGCAATTGCAAAACAATATGGTCATGATTTTCCCAAAAATATTCGAAGTGCCCAAAGGACGGGAAAATGGGAGGTTTTCTGACCCTTTTTTGGGCAAGCTTAGTGAAATAATTCATGGCACTCTGTGCAACATAAGATGCCATTGGGCAATTCACGCCAGTGGGGGGTGGGGGGTGGGGGCTAATCCCAATGGAGAGGCTGGCAGCAGACTGTTCAGGGGGCCATTGGACATGCACCGACCTCCCAATATGATGGGAGATTGGTTGATATGTCCCCCAACCCATCACCAGCCTCCTGATCGCTGGCCCTAACCATCCCTTGGACGTCACCAATCCAGCCCTCTTACCGGATCGCTGGCCCTGAACTCTGATGGCTGGCCCCAGCCTCCGATCACTGGGATCTATACACAGTTCCATGCCAGGTTGGTATTCACCCTTGCACAGCATAGAAGATTGTTGAACTGTTTCTGGCACTGGATCCAAGTTTGGCACACCTGTCGACCTGGGCAGCCACCTCTGTCCAGCCGTACTTGGTCTGGTGGGGCGGTCTTCTCTATTCACGCCGTTCGCCCACTGCCTCCTCTGGACAGTTGTCAGAGAATCATGGGGCTGAGTGCCCAGTGGCACTGCCCCCCTGCCTGCTGTGCCCACTGGATGCTGAGGCCATCACTTCCACAAAATTGTAAGATTTCTCCTCACAGTTCAATTATTCTCCTCCACAACCTTCACAAAGTTGCCTGGGCTCATTTTAAACACCATCTCCTCTCCTCCCCCTACCATCCCGCCCCCCCCCCCCCCCTCACCCTAGGTCTTCACTGTACCCAGTGACCACCATGCCTCTGCCCCCATCCCCGCTCTACACCTGTGTCCTGCTGTGATTCACTCTGGCTGGCCCCTAGTAGGCCAGTGAGTGTGAAATCTGGTCATTCTTTTGTTTGCAAGTGGAGGCAGACACCATAGCCATTCCTGGGCCCATCAATCACCACATTGAGACTGCCAGCAGATAGAACATAGAACAGTACAGCACAGAACAGGCCCTTCGGCCCACGATGTTGTGCCGAGCTTTATCTGAAACCAAGATCAAGCTATCCCACTCCCTATCATCCTGGTGTGCTCCATGTGCCTATCCAATAACCGCTTAAATGTTCCTAAAGTGTCTGACTCCACTATCACTGCAGGCAGTCCATTCCACACCCCAACCACTCTCTGCGTAAAGAACCTACCTCTGATATCCTTCCTGTATCTCCCACCACGAACCCTATAGTTATGCCCCCTTGTAATAGCTCCATCCACCCGAGGAAATAGTCTTTGAACGTTCACTCTATCTATACCCTTCATCATTTTATACACCTCTATTAAGTCTCCCCTCAGCCTCCTCCGCTCCAGAGAGAACAGCCCTAGCTTCCTCAACCTTTCGCTCATAAGACCTACCCTCCAAACCAGGCAGCATCCTGGTAAATCTCCTCTGCACTCTTTCCAGCGCTCCCACATCCTTCTTATAGTGAGGTGACCAGAACTGCACACAATACTCCAAATGTGGTCTCACCAAGGTCCTGTACAGTTGCAGCATAACCCCACGGCTCTTAAACTCCAACCCCCTGTTAATAAAAGCTAACACACTATAGGCCTTCTTCACAGCTCTATCCACTTGAGTGGCAACCTTTAGAGATCTGTGGATATGGACCCCAAGATCTCTCTGTTTCTCCACAGTCTTCAGAACCCTACCTTTGACCCTGTAATCCACATTTAAATTAGTCCTACCAAAATGAATCACCTCACATTTATCAGGGTTAAACTCCATTTGCCATTTTTCAGCCCAGCTTTGCATCCTATCTATGTCTCTCTGCAGCCTACAACAGCCCTCCACCTCATCCACTACTCCACCAATCTTGGTGTCATCAGCAAATTTACTGATCCACCCTTCAGCCCCCTCCTCTAAGTCATTAATAAAAATCACAAAGAGCAGAGGACCAAGCACTGATCCCTGCGGCACTCCGCTAGCAACCTGCCTCCAATCCGAAAATTTTCCATTCTGGGAGTCTTGGAAATTACAGTTTCCTTGGGCTGGTCACGTTTGAAAACTTGTCAAACTTAAATAAGTATTGCATCAAGAACTCTAATCAAATGCCAGAAAATAATGGTTGTTCTGAAATATTAAGCCCATCCAACTTACCGAAAAGCATTATTTACATTAAAGTCATTTAACTTTGCACGCCTTTCTTTTCTGCCATTCTTGTTGTTCAAAGCACACACATTTACAAATGACTGAAGCATGAGATCTTATTAAATGGTATGACCCTAAAATTCCACAGCCTCCTGCTGTGATCCCAGGGAAATGGCATTATTGGCGAGAATGAATGAGCACCATATTTCCTGCAGCAGGAATTCTCAGCTAACTTGTGTAGTTCTGGTCAGAAACATGGAAGTCCCGGGTGTGTACATTTTGTTTTCAATGCCCAGTAGTCACTTTGATTGACAGGCTTGGCACCCTGGAGAGCAGAGAATGCTGCAGGAGCAGCCAAAGCGCAGTAGCAAGCAGGTTTGATGTCGTTTGGACTAGGGGATTGCAAGTTGGGGTTTATAGAAGATAGTGGGGTTGATCAAGGGGTGATAGACAAAGATCAGAGAGAGAGAGAGAGTGATGGAGGGTGAGGTAGAGCTGGGGAGAGATAGCAAGTGGGCTGAACATAGGAGAGGGGTGGGGTGGGTGATTAGGGAGGGGGATCAGTGATTCCATTGGGGGAACAGTGATTGAGTGCGGGGGGTAGAGTAAGAGGTGATTGGGTGATTGTAGAGGTGTCAGTGCTTGTGCGGGGGGGGGGGGGGGTCCATGATGGTGGGGTGTCAGCAATTGTGGGGGGATAGGTGATTGCAGAGGGGAATGGGTGATTGTATTGTTGCTGGACGTCAGTGAAACTCTGGGTGTTTGGACAGTGATTCTGGGATTGTCAAAAATTGCCAGGACATGGTGATTATGAAGTGGTAATGTTGGTTGTGGCAGGGTTAGGAGTTCGATCACAGGGAAGCTTTAATTGTCACGTTTTCCTGATTATGGGCAGAATTTTCCATTCTGGGATTTAGTCCCGTGACATGGGCAGGAATGGGGAAAGTTTCTCGCTGCAGAGGATGCTGAGAATTCAGATCATATTGGGTGGGCACTGACCCAATTAATTATGCAGTTAGGGGTTGCCTGACATTTAGCACAATGGGGCTGGCTGATTGGCTCACAGCCTGCCATTTTGAATAGCTTGACACGGGAGGTATGAGGAGACCCAGAGAGGAGGTGCCTGGAGGGCCAAAGCTTGGCATGAAGAATATGAGGTGCCATGGAGATAGGTGAGGGGCAAAGCCAGCATTTGTTGCCCATTTCTAATTGCCCTTGAATTGGATGGCTTGCCTTTTCAAAGGGCAGTTTAGACTCAACCACATTGGGTTTGGAGTCACAGGGAAGAATGGATCCTAAAGGACATTTGTGGGTTTTTGTGATAATCAGCAATGGTTTTGTGGTCACTGTTAATCAGGCTAGCTTTTAATTCCAGAATTTATTAATTGAATTTAATTCCTTCAGTTGCCATGGTGAAATTTGAATCCATGTCCCCAGAGCATTAGACTCGCCCTCTGGATTATGAGTCCAGTAAGGGTACCACTACTCCACTGTCTCCCAATTGGTTGTGTATGGGGTGTATAGTGGGTGAATAGGCATGGAAATGCCATAGCAAGGCATGCAGGGTTTGAGAAGTCATGTGGGTGTGCAAAGGGTCATAGTTTGTCATGGAAGATATGAGGGAACACGAGGTGTGGGTAGACGATCATAGCCTGGCATGGGGGTCATGATTAAAACCTTTTGAACTCAACTTTCAAAAAGTTCCCTCATCTAGACAATGCTTCCATGAAAATTGTGGGGGACTAGGAGATACCTATCCCTGCAATGGAGCTGGCCAGGTCGGGAATAAGGGTGTGGGCTAATGGCCTGCACCAGCCTGCACCATTATTCTTTGCTGCTGAAAACTGGGGGTGGTATAGGGGATCCCAGAATCAGGACCTGACCACCATTTGGCCACCACCAATGAATCCCCGGGACTCCATGAAAATCTAACCTTTAATCTCAATTCTTAGTCTCTTTTTCTTGTTGAAGTCCCTGCAAAAATGATTCTAGCAGTAGGTTAATAAAACAATAGGCATCACAATAAGTTCCCTTATCTAAATGGGAACTAGTTTGCCTTCAGACAAGCTTATTGTTTGATTTGCCAATTTAAACTCAGTGCAATATCTCTGAGCCTTTGACCAAAAGTTTAATAAAGAGGGAGAAAATGGGATATGAGAAAAAACTAGTATAAAAACAGATGGTAATAGCTTTTACGAAGGTATTAAAAAGAAAAGAGTGAGGGCAAGGCAAAAGAATTAATGATGGGAAATAGAGAAATGGAAGACATTTTGAACAAGTACTTTTTATCTGTCTTCGCAGTAGAAGACACAAAAAGCACCACAAGAATGGTAGGAAAGCAGAAGGCAAAGGGAGAGGATTCCGTAATTTGCAGCATTGCTTTGCAGAATGCCATCTCCTGTAAATTCTCCTCCAAACTTGACTTGCAACTGTATCACCATTCCTTAACTGTCGCTGGGTCTAAACCCTGAAATTCCCTTCCTAACAGCATCCTGTGTGCACCCACAGCACATGGACTGCAATGGTTCAAGAAGGCATCTCACCACCACCTTTTCAAGGGTAGTTCGGGGCGTGCAATACATGCTCGTCCAGCCAGTGATATTCACAACACATGATCTAGAAAGAAAATCAGTCATGATCACCAGAGAAAACAATCTATGAAAACTATTGGGTTTTAAGGCTGACAAGTCCTCTGATAACCTATAACCTAGGGTCTCGAAAGAATTGGCTGCATTGGATGCAGTGGATGCATTGGTTGTGATCTCATAAAATTCCTTAGATTTTGGAAAGGGACCAGCAGACACGAAAAAGCCACAGTTTGAAACTGAAAGCAGGGAACCATTGGGCACCTGACATTGGGAAAATGCTGGAATCCATTATTAAGGAGTTAGTATTGGATGTTTAGAAAATCATGAGAGTACACAGATTCAACATGTTTTCGTAAAAGAGAAATTGTGCTTAACAAATTTATGAGGATTATTTGGAGATGTAAAAAGCAGAGTGAATAAAGGGATACCAGTAGATATTCTGCACATTTAGATTTCTAAAAGGTGTTTGATAATGTTCAACATAAAAAGTTGCTGCGTAAAACAAGAACTCATGATATTGGGGGAGATATATTAGCACAAATAGAGGATTGGCGAAGCAACAGGAAACAAAGAGTTGGGACAAATGGATCATTTTCAGGTTGGCAAACTGTACTGAATAGAGTGCTGGAGTGTCAACTATTTAACATCTCCATTAATGACTTGGATGAAAGAACAGACTGTATTGCAGCCAAATTTTCTGATGTTAAAAAGCATTGGTAGGAAAGCAAGTTGTGAGGAGGTTACAAAGGGTCTGACAACAGGTATAGGAAGTTAAATGAGTCGTCAAAAATTGAGTAAATGGCGTATAATGTGTGAAAAAGAGAGGTTGTCCACTTTGGCAGGAAGAATAAAAAAGCAGAATATTATTTAAATGGAGAAAGACTTCAGAATGTTGCAGTCCAGAGGAACTTGGATCTTCTTGTACATGAATTTCAAAAAGTCAGCATGCAGATACAGCAAGTAATTGGGAAGGCAAATCGAATGTTGATGTTTATTACAAGGAGGGTGGAGTATAAAAGTAGGAAGCTTTGCCACAACTACATGGGAATTAATGAGATCATGTCGAGAGTAATGTGTACTGTTTTGGCCTCCTGACTGAAAGAGGGGTATTGGAAGTTCAGAGAAGGTTCACTCGCCTGGTTCCTGCGGTGAAGGGATTGTCCCCAGGACAAGGTTGAGCTTCTAGTCCTTGGCATTTAGGAGAATGAGAGGTGATCTTATTGAAACATCGAAGCTTCTAAAGGGGCTTGACAAAGTAGATGCTGAAGGGATGTTCCCCCTCATGGGGGAATCGAGAATTATTGGGCACAGTTCAGCCATGATCTTACTGAATGGCGGAGCAGGCTCAAAGGGCCAAATAATCCAGTTCTTATTTCTTATTTCTGGGGTGGCTCAGTGGTTAGCACTGCTGCTTCACAGGGCCAGGGACCTGCATTCGATTTCCGGCTTGGGTCACTGTCTGTGTGGAGTTTGCACATTCTCCCCATGGCTGCGTGAGTTTCCTCCGGGTGCTCCGGTTTCCTCCCACAGTCAGAAAGACGTGCTGGTTAGATGCATTGGGCATGCTAAATTCGCACTCAGTGTGCCCGAACAGGTGCTGGAGTATGGGGACTAGGGGATTTTCACAGTAACTTCATTGCAGTGTTAATGTAAGCCTACTTGTGACACTAATAAATAAACTTTAAAAACTGATAAACTTATAAAACTTATAAACTTATGATCCTATGTTCATGTTTTGTTCTTTTTTCAATTGACTTAAGAGCTCCAAATATCTACAAAGTTGACAATACTTTTTATAATTGCGGAAGAGTTGCTTTTAATTAGTAGCAAACCAAACATCCAATGCACAACTGCTCTCCGGTACAATTTTAAACTTGAGAATGAAAGGCTGTTGGTATTTTAAGGGGGAAAAAAGCAACAATTTTTCAGCATACAAAGAAACAACTATCACTTGATAGGGAACAGTTCCCCATACACATTTCCCCTGTGGTTGCAGTGTTCGTATAGATTTTTGGTCAGATTGAACTGTGTTACTCAGAGAAAAGGTACATACATCAAACCAAGTGACAAAACACCACTCTGACAAATGGAGCAAAATTTATAAATAATAAAGAGGTATGCTTTCTGAATCCTCAGAGGGGGAAATGTGAGAAGTTAATGCTGCCTTGAATATCTGCTGGTGGCACTGCGTAATTTGAAACATTCAGGAAAGAAGAAATAGATTTCAGTTCCAGTTGGACCCCTGGTGAGTGTGCTAATTGTTTTGTTGCATTTCAGGAAATTACTCCTATATTTGATTATCAATTCTACAAACAATACTACATAAATTTTTTAAATGATACCCCCGATAGCATTATAATGTTTTGTTACATTATCCAACTCAAAAGCTGCAATGCCTCCAGTTCTGAAAGTGGGGATGGAGTCTTTAATTCCTTGTGAAAAGCAAGCCTTGGAGTTCCTGGGGAGACTGACAGTCTGGGAAAAAGGCATATTTAAAGGCAGGTGCCAGCTGCAAATTCCTCCTGAAATTGTGCTTCTGCTCCTTTGCATGCTAATGTGTCACACATATATTGTCAGCATGTTACTCCCCAGAGCCCTCATGTCACTCCTTTTATTGAGAGACAAGAGCACAATTGCACATGCAGACCTCACTCTTTGCTGTCCCATTTTGGCTTCTCTTTTTCCTCTAATGTGCCACAGTGAGAATGAAGGGAATGTCGGGCGGCATGGTGGCACAGTGGTTAGCGCTGCTGCCTCACAGCACTAGGGAACTGGGTTCAATTCTGGCCTTGGGTGTCTGTGTGGAATTTGCACATTCTCCCCATGTCTGTGTGGGTTTACTCTGGGTGCTCCAGATTCCTTCCACACTCCAAAAATGTGCAGGTTAGGTTGATTGGCCATACTAAATTGCCCCTTAGTGTCAGGGGGATTACCCTGGTTAAATATGTGGGGTTATGGGGATAGGGCCTGGGTGGGATTGTTGTCGGTGCAGACTCGATAGGCTGAATCACCTCGTTCTACACTATAGGGATTCTACGGAAGAAGTTCACTGAAGTGACAGTGTGGTAAACCACTGTTAGCTTATTACCTGTATATGTGACATGCCTGGACACATCCCTGCCGGCCCTATCCGAGACTCCTCACCACCCTAGTCCAGGTATAAAGACGACAGCTCCCCACCCCCCTGCCTCAGTCTGGACCAGTTCATCAGCATGGGTGTGCTCCAAGTCTTTTGCTAATAAAAGCCTATTTGTTCTTGCATACAAACTAGTCTTTGCTCGATTGATGGTGCATCAGACAGTAGGATCTGAGAGCTTGTTTTTGAGATGAGATTAAAGAAACTGAAGTTCTTTTCATTGAAAAAGGGAAAGTAAAGTGATACAATGGTGTCCAAAATGATAAAAGATCTTCATAAGTCAAACTGGGGAAATAATTATTTCCACAGTCAGTGAGCCAGCAACTTGAAAATATAAATTTATAAATACAAGAATGAAGGGGAAGATTGGAAATGTTTCTGCAGTGGGTTTCGAGGACAATCTAAACAAAAAAGTTGTGGAAACAGAATTGTTAAAAACTTTTAAATGAAATTGGATAAATATTGGAACAATGAAACTTTAAAGGGTGTAGTGAAAGGGCAGGGGAATTGGATAAAGCACATTCAAAGTCAGTAAATGAGTGATTAGCAAAATTATCTTCCTCTGTGCTGTGAAATTCTGTAACTAGTAGAGAAAGCCTGGTACCTCTGATTGCCAGTGCTGCCAGTGCACGGCAGGCAGAGTGCGTGACTTATCACTCATTTCATTTGTTCAGTCATGGGATGTGGGCATCGCTGTCTGGGCCAACATTTACCGCCTATCCCTAAATTGCCCTTGAACTAAGTTTGTTGGGCCATTTCAGAGGGCATTTAAGAGTCAACCGCATTGCTGTGGGTCTGGAGTCACGGAGTCACGTGTAGGCCAGACCAGGTAAGGACAACAGATTTCCTTC
This sequence comes from Mustelus asterias, assembly GCF_964213995.1. Lineage (NCBI taxonomy): Eukaryota > Metazoa > Chordata > Chondrichthyes > Carcharhiniformes > Triakidae > Mustelus > Mustelus asterias. The sequence goes on from NC_135801.1 coordinate 72,415,880, forward strand.
CCTAAAGACATCAGTGAACCAGATTTTTATTGATTTCAAATTTCACCATCTGCCATATTGGGATTCGAACTGAGGTCCACAGAACATTACCCTGGGTCTCTGGATTACTCGTTCAATGACAATACCATTATGCCACTGCCTCCCCACTGCATGGAAAAAGTAAGGTGGTTTTGCAAAGGTATTACTGAACTTTCTTATTGTACAGCTGCCCTCTTTGTGAAGGCACTCACACAGTGTTGTTCAATCGGTATTTCCAGGATTTTTATCCAGTGACAATGAAGGAATGGTAATGAATGTCTGAGATTGAATGAGATATGACTTGGAGGGGAGTTTGTAGGTGACACAATTCTGATGCCATTGCACCCTTGTCTCTCCAGGTGGTGGAGGATAACAGTTTGGAGGCGCTGCAAAAGGAGGCTTGTTGATGGTGCAGTGCATTCTATGGATGAAGCACAATGCAGCCTGATACATCAATGGTAGAGGAGTAGAATTATATCACCTTGAACTCATGGAGCACTTTGAAACTCAGCAAAATTACACTGAACCCAATGCAACTAACAGTTCACAGAATAACAGAATGGTTACAGACAGAAGGAGGCCATTCAACCCATTGGCTGGGATTTTACGACTGCGCTCAGGTGAGGCTGGTAAAATCCCACCCAAGGCCAACGGAGAATTCGGTTCTGCGAGCCTCGCCCACCCTGATTCCGGGGCAGGCGTGCCGGTAAAATTCCGGCCACTGTGTCTACTCTGGCCCTCGAAAGGAAAAATTCATCTGGTGCCCTTCCTCCCCATGTTCCAACAAATTCTTCCTTTTCGGATAACAATCTAATTCCCTCTTGCATGCATCACTTGAACCTGCTTCCACCACACTCTCAGGTATTCCAGATCCTAACCACTCACTATGTGAAAATGTTTATCTTCATGTCACCATTGCTTCTTTCGTAAATTACCTTAAAGTTTTGAACCTTCCATCAATGGGAAGAGTTTCCCCTATCCACTCTGTCCAGACCCCACATAGAACATAGAACATAGAACAGTACAGCACAGAACAGGCCCTTCGGCCCACGATGTTGTGCCGAGCTTTATCTGAAACCAAGATCAAGCTATCCCACTCCCTATCATCCTGGTGTGCTCCATGTGCCTATCCAATAACCGCTTAAATGTTTCTAAAGTGTCTGACTCCACTATCACTGCAGGCAGTCCATTCCACACCCCAACCACTCTCTGCGTAAAGAACCTACCTCTGATATCCGTCCTGTATCTCCCACCACGAACCCTATAGTTATGCCCCCTTGTAATAGCTCCATCCACCCGAGGAAATAGTCTTTGAACGTTCACTCTATCTATCCCCTTCATCATTTTATACACCTCTATTAAGTCTCCCCTCAGCCTCCTCCGCTCCAGAGAGAACAGCCCCAGCTCCCTCAACCTTTCCTCATATGACCTACACTCCAAACCAGGCAGCATCCTGGTAAATCTCCTCTGCACTCCTTCCAGCGCTTCCACATCCTTCTTATAGTGAGGTGACCAGAACTGCACACAATATTCCAAATGTGGTCTCACCAAGGTCCTGTACAGTTGCAGCATAACCCCACGGCTCTTAAACTCCAACCCCCTGTTAATTAAAGCTAACACACTATAGGCCTTCTTCACAGCTCTATCCACTTGACTGGCAACCTTTAGAGATCTGTGGATATGGACCCCAAGATCTCTCTGTTCCTCCACAGTCTTCAGAACCCTACCTTTGACCCTGTAATCCACATTTAAATTTGTCCTACCAAAATGAATCACCTCACATTTATCAGGGTTAAACTCCATTTGCCATTTTTCAGCCCAGCTTTGCATCCTATCTATGTCTCTTTGCAGCCTACAACAGCCCTCCACCTCATCCACTACTCCACCAATCTTGGTGTCATCAGCAAATTTACTGATCCACCCTTCAGCCCCCTCCTCTAAGTCATTAATAAAAATCACAAAGAGCAGAGGACCAAGCACTGATCCCTGCGGCACACCGCTAGCAACCTGCCTCCAATCCGAAAATTTTCCATCGACCACCACCCTCTGTCTTCGGTCAGACAGCCAGTTGCCTATCCAATCGGCCAACTTTCCCTCTATCCCACACCTCCTCACTTTCATCATAAGCCGACCATGGGGGACCTTATCAAACGCCTTACTAAAATCCATGTATATGACATCAACTGCCCTACCTTCATCAACACACTTAGTTACCTCCTCAAAAAATTCTATCAAATTTGTGAGGCACGACTTGCCCTTCACGAATCCGTGCTGACTATCTCGGATTAATCCGCATCTTTCTAAATGGTCGTAAATCCCATCCCTAAGGACCCTTTCCATCAATTTACCAACCACCGAAGTAAGACTAACCGGTCTATAATTACCAGGGTCATTTCTATTCCCTTTCTTAAACAGAGGAACAACATTCGCCATTCTCCAGTCCTCTGGCACCATCCCCGTGGACAGCGAGGACCCAAAGATCAACGCCAAAGGCTCTGCAATCTCATCCCTTGCCTCCCAAAGAATCCTAGGATACATGTCATCAGGCCCAGGGGACTTATCGACCTTCAGTTTATTCAAAACTGCCAAGACATCCTCCCTCCGAACATCTAATATTAAACCAAATCTCCTCTCAGCCTTCTTTTTACCCAGGAGAACAGTCCCAACTCCAGTTTTTCTATGTAAATGAAGTTCCTCATCCTGGGAACCATTTTCATGATTTGTTTTCTGCACACTCTCTAATCCCTTCACATCCTTCCTAAAATGTGGCACCCAGAACTGGCTGCAATACTCCACTTAAGGCTGAACCAGTGTTTTATACAGGTTTGGCATAACTTCAGTTGTCCAAAAAATGGTGGATGGGGTTATTTTAGCTTTCTTTAGAAATCACCTGGGTTGGCAATTAAAGCTAAGAGAGTTACTTACCTGCTCAGAAGTGGTCTGGTTGCCACTAACTGTAATCCTAACCTGCAGAGTTCTGCATGCTGCTGAAATATAAGCCTAAAGTAGACAGGGGGCCTCATGACTCTATGCAAAATAGGGTCCTATTGCAGCACTAAAGCACAAAGGAAAGACGCAAAATACAAATCAAAAATTGCCAAGAAACAGCCATGAATTCTTCTGTATAAACTGCAAGGTTTCTTTAAATTTGGCTTCCAGTTTTATCTTGGTGCTTAGCAAAACTGAAAGTCCACTTTAATTGGCTTGGTGCACTGAACAGTAATGATATAACATCAGACGTGCAGTGCTATCACATCATTAATGCCTCATTTAAGTACATCTGTCTATTGTATGGCAGGAGCATCTTGCGCTGGCCAGAAATTATAGCATAAAATTGGGCAGGCAGAAAAATAGGCAGCTGCCCAGCATTCTGGATCCCCACCCAATATCCAGTGCCCCAGTTAGTAGATTTTCTGGCAGAATCGGGAGGAAAATGTAGGCTTTGATTTTGCCCAACAAAATTAATCTGGCTTTTCATCAAAATATATGGATGAGAGTAACATGAACTGAAATTGTCACATAAGGGTCTGCCATAGAAAGGGTTAACGTGGGATAGGATACAGCACCGCCCACGGTGTGATATAAAGGAACACATGACACATGACCTGAGTCGAGAAAAGAACCTTGTACTAGACAGAGACATGTGCAGAGGCAAGCATGCAGACAGCTCCTAGCTTGAACTTTATAGTGTATATATGTACATAGTTTTGAAGTTTATTTATTAGCGTCACAAATCACTGCAATGAAGTTACTGTGAAAATCCTCCAGTCGCCACACTCCAGTGCCTGTTCGGGTACACTGAGGGAGAATTTAGCATGGCCAATGCTAAACCAGCATGTCTTTTGGACTGTTGGAGGAAACAGGAGCACATGGATGAAACCCACACAGACACGGAGAGAACATGCAGACAGTGACCCAAACCGGGTCCCTGGTCCCTGGCACTGTGAGGCAGCATTGCTAACCAGTGTGTAAGTAGTTAATAAACACTTACTGTTAAACTGTACAAAACTCAGAATAGCATGCAGCATGTTACAGCAGTAATGAGTTTAAGGTAATGTAAATCTATTTCCTGTTCACTCACTTATAAAATGACTGCTATTATAAAAGTGTAATTTTCCTTTCTGAGTGTCAGTGTTAGGTAATGTTTAGAATGATGCCCTTATTGTTCTTCATCCCCACTGAGCTCAATTCATTTACAAATGCAATAAAAGAGTTAATGAACAACATCACAGTTTCATGGTACTGTGCAGAACAGAACCAAACCTTTTGGCCCATTGTATATGTGCTGGCTTTTTTGACAGAGCAATCCAATTAGTCCAACTCCCCTGTTTCATCTCTGTCGCCCTGCAAATGTTTTGCTTCAATTCATTATTCAATTCCCTTTTGAAAGTTACTATTGAATCTGCTTCCACAATCTTTTAAGCAATGCATTCCAAAAAATAATCATTTGCTGCTTTTTAAAAAAAGTTGTTTTTGCATGTCACCTTTGGTTCTTTTGGGAATCATCTTAAATTTCTATCCTCTGGTTACTGACCATTCATCCACCTAAAAAGCTTCTGACTATTTACTCTAATACAACCATTCATTATCTTGAACACCTCAATCAAATCTCATTACAAGGTTCTATGCTCTAAGGAGAACAGCCCAAATGCTTCAATCTCTCCACATTATTGAAATCATCCTTGGTACCATTCTAGTAAATCTATACAATAGCCTCTCTAAAGCCTTGAAATCCTTCCTAAAGTTTTGTGCCCAAAATGGAACTCCATACTCGAGCTGAGATCTATTTTATAAAGATTTTGAATGACTTCATTTGCTTCTAAACTCCATAAATTGAATAGCTAATGAAAACAGGTGAGAGGATAAGATATGTGGTTGTGAAGTGCCTTTACAGTTTAATGCAGGCAGCATGCTCACTTTTTGCTGCCACCTCAAATTACTGCAGGCAGTCTACACTAACCACACTATTTATTGGCTACACACATCAGCAGGCTCCCATATGTTTAGCGACTTGAATTACTTGCAGGTAGCCTGCACTACTTAAAAATGAGGTACATTGTAGCTGGAACAGTCAATCTACAAGTACAAAGAACGACTGATCACAGGAGAGAGTGGGTTCCAAGGTTTTCAGATTCTTCAGTAGTGGGCTTGGTTGAGGAGATGGAAACAAGGAGAAATGCTCTGTATTCTTGGTGTGGGAGGGGAGTGGAGGAAGAGAAAGTTTGTGCAGAGGGTCCTCCAGATATCTGATGAGAAGGCAGAGGAAACAAATGGATCAAAAGTCAATGCCAAGAGAAGGACCTGGATGCAATGCCACAAGAATTTTAATGACAGTACACAGTAGTCAAGGTCAGTGAATGCATTTTCAAATGCCATGCCTTTACAACTGCACAACTAGCCCCAGTCACTGTTCAATTCATTCCAACTTTAGCACGCACCTGGCAACAATGTCAATCAATAAAGACTGATACCAAACATTTATATATTTTACCTCATGCACACACATCTAGTTGCAAGTCTCACATACAGAGCTACATTTCCCCAAACATATCATGACACTGTTCCCCCTCCCTTGGAGAGGAAGGTGGTGTTCAACTGGAGGCAACAGAAGCTAGCCAGAGGGCAAGATTTGCACCTTCATGGTTTAACCCCTATAGAGGAGATGGTGCTGTTCATTACGGGAAAGGTCATTGCTGAGGCCTTGGCCATTGGCAAGGCTGAAACTATTGAAGATGATGCCATCCTCGTAACTAATCATCCTGCTTACATCTCAATTCCCCCTTATCTCAGCTGCTGGGAGTGTAAGCATGCACTTCTTACTTTCTCCTCTTCCCTCACTCAACCCTTTTCCCTTTCTCATTTTAGAAACCCAGGAACCTGCTCAGGTAGGGGTGGGAAGAGCAAGAAAATATTGATGATGAAGACATGCCATTACTTGATTTCACATTCACAAACAGCAGTTCAGATGCTGCTACTGCTTGTATCTTAGAGTAAGAAGTTTAACAACACCAGGTTAAAGTCCAACAGGTTTATTTGGTAGCAAAAGCCACACAAGCTTTCGGAGCCTTAAGGGGAAGGCTCCGAAAGCTTGTGTGACTTTTGCTACCAAATAAACCTGTTGGACTTTAACCTGGTGTTGTTAAACTTCTTACTGTGTTTACCCCAGTCCAACGCCAACATCTCCACATCATGTATCTTAGAGGACAGATAAAGGAAGGATCTAACACAAGTGCGCTACAGCCAGACATGGGGTAATGACAGTGCAGGTTTCAGCTGGACAGAGGACAAGTGCACACTTAAGATCTGCTGCAGAGGACTGAAATTAGCACTTTGATGGGCCAGGATACAGAAAGGATTAATGCAAGAACTGAATGTGCAGGAAATCTGAAATACAAATAGAAAATGCTTGAAACACTTCGCAGGCTGGAGAAAGAGAGTTAATGTTTGGTAACCCTTCAGCAAATATTGATCCCAGCTCAGTTCTAGTTCAACTCATCCATGTGACACAGAAACCCTGTCCCAGAACTGATTCAATTCCCCAGCAATATGAAGCACTCCCTCCTGTACCATTTCTTGAGCCATGCATTAACCTGCCTTATCCAACTTGTCACATGTGCACCAGAACAGGATACTGGGAATCATTTGGGGCTTATGACTTTTAAGGTCCTGCTTTTTAAATCCTTTTCAAACTCCTGAAATGCTGACTGCAGAATCTCAACTCCTTTCGATGTCATCAGTTCACATCCAGACCACGTCCTTTGGTGGTTCCCTCCTCTCCACAAAATGTTCACCACACTATCGATTATGTCCTTTAACCTGGTGTCAGGGAGACAGCACACCTTGTGGGACACAGCAGTTGCTTAAATGCTTGTCATTCACTCTACCCCTCACGCAACCCGATTATTGAATGCCTTGTAATCGCTGCGTTCCTGTACTATGGTGTGATCTAATTGGGCCATGCCCCACACTGAACTCCTTTGAGGTGTCATCCCCTCAGTGCTGAAAAACAGTTCGCGAACGCCATACTCCCGAAGGATTGCTGCACTGTCTGCCACTTCCTAACATGTCTGATGCCACCCCTTTATTATCTTCTTGAACTACATTAGCTCCAATGTGAGCACTTCTTTCATAGAACCCCTACAGTGCAGAAGGAGGCCATTTGGCCCATCAAACCTGCACCATCAACAATCCCACGCAGGCCCCATCCCTGTAATCTCACATATTTACCCTGCTAGTCACCCTGACACTTGGGGTCAATTTAGCACGGCCAACCAACCTAACCTGCACATCTTTGGACTGTGCGAGGAAACCTGAGCACTTGGAGGAAACCCATGCAGACACGGAGAGAATAAGCTTGTTCTTCAATAAATTCTTAGCCTTCCATATGTCCAGCGGTGATTGTAAGCACTCCTCAAGCTTAGGAACCCTGAGCTTCTGTAACTTGCTGCACAAATGGCTATCCAGAACATTTGGCATGGCCTGGAACTCTCACATGGCACAGGCATTGCTGGCAACTTGTTTGAGTTGTCCCTTTGTTTTATTTAGAGATAACCTATAGACCTGTTATATTATTTATATTTTTCATTTGAACTCCACTTAAACTCCTACTTACTATTTATTTATTATAAACACCAGATTCGTACTTAATACAATTTCCCCTGAGTGTGTGTATTCCTTGGTATATTTTATCCTATTATATGCCTATAATGCTAACTAATCTGTTATTATATGTTTTATTCATTCGTGGGACATGAGCATCGCTGGCTGGTCAGCATTTATTGCCCATCCCTAGTTGCCCTTGGAGGGCAATTGACAGTCAACCACACTGCTGTGGCTCTGGAGTCACAAGTAGGCCAGACCAGCAAAGGATGGCAGATTTCCTTCCCTAAAGGACATTAGTGAACCAGATGGACTTTTCCAACAATTGACAATGGTTTAATGGTCATTAGAAGATTCTTAATTCCAGATATGTTTTATTGAATTCAAATTCCAGCATCTGCCATGGCAGGATTCAAACCCAGGTCCCCAGAACATTAGCTGAGTTTCTGGATTAATAGTCTAGCGTCAATACCACTATGCCATCGCATCCCATTTCATGATATTTTATTTCTCGTAATGTCAGTAGAGATCTAGGTTGTAATTATCTCCATCACTTAAGGTGGATGGAGGTAATGTCTTTGCCCCTGTTGGTCTGTTTGTCCATAAACAATACGAGCGAGATTCTCCAGCCTGCCAGCCGCATGTTTCCCAGCAGAGGAAGGTGGCATGCTGTTCGTGAGGGGCGGGAGTCTCTGGTCCCGCTGCTGTCAATAGAATTCCCATTGATGGCACCCCATGCCACTGTGAATCCCGTGGGCAGGGGTGCGCTGCTGGCGGGACTGGAGAATCTCACTGGTGTGAACGGCTGCAGAAATCCGGCCAATATCTTCAAACATAATTTATGGGATTTCAATGAAACGTGGTACACAGATAGAGAAAACAATTAGGTGGGAACTCTCAGGCTGTTCACACCCCGCTGTCATTGCCAAATCTCAGCCAAATCTCCATTCACTGCAGCGGGACCGGAGAATCCCAGCTGTGGGTGAGGTTGGAGAATCTGACCCATAGTTCTAGGCGAAGATGATAATCTGTACCCTGGAATTTTTAAATGATCCCTTGGCATTGGGAGATAGGATGAATTGACCTTTATCTTTTAGAATGTTGTGGGCTGTTTTATTTAGAATGTTGTTGATTGAGAATATTATTGATTGTCTCATGTGCTGTGTTGGAATTTTTCATAGCTGTCAAAATGTGAGCAGAGTTTTCAGAACAGATTGTTGGGTGTGAATTGGCCTGAAGTCTACTCAGTGAGTTGGAAGCTTTGAATAAAAATATTTTTTTCATCTTTGTAATTACAGCACATCAACCAGGAAGGAAAGGCCCTCAAGTAAAAATGTTAACATGGCATGGTGGAGGTATGTGCCTTATTAAGTGTCCTCTTCCCTTCTTAGTAAATAGATTTAGCTTAATTTCAATTAATTAATTAATAAATGCTTGTAATTATATAATTCTTTCCTTACTTTTAAAAAAAAACTTATTATTCTTTAATCATCTCTGCTGCTGTTCTGCATTGCTATTTCTATGATGCTCTGTGTTCTACCTCGGCTCTCCATGCGATGCTGATTTTGGCCAAGGTTGAGTCCATAGTGCTCCACACTTTGTGTACTCTACCTGGGCCATTGCTATGGTGCTGTGCATTTTGCATTATCTTTCCAGGCCCCTTCTGACATGCTCTCTGCTCCGCCCCGCAGCCTGGGCCGATGCCCTAGATCTTACACTGCTGGTGCACTGCTCCGGCTGCTCCTGGAATGGTCTGCACTTCACCCAGAACGCTCCCTGAATTGTCGCCGTGAATTCTTTGACACTCATGTTGGCCAATCCTCTCCCTGCCTTGTGGTACATTATATTTACGACATCTTTTTAAATGTTCAGACTGTCAGCAAATGGCTGACCTTTGACTTTTCATGATGCAATGAATCGTGAAGTCATTATAAAAATAAGGCATTGGGTTTGTCAATTTGTCCATTCTAACTGGATCTACTTGCAAAACAAGGCTGAGACGGAGAAAATAATAATTGATTAATCAACTTGACATCAAGCCAGCCTGTGTAGATGTGGTGTAACAATAAATGTACAATTCATTGAGATCCTGTTCTCACAGACAGCTGTAAATTTACAATTTAAAAATACCACTCTGGCAGTTTTTCGGGTAAAAACTAAACTGCGATGGAAAATCAAGGGATAAAACAGCATGATGGTGATATAAATACCATTGTTTGGAAAGGATTTATTGCAAATAAATAAGATTGCCTTGGAAGCTGTGGCAATAATTCTTTTTTCCCTGTAATTCCTTAGCCTTTGCATCTTCTGAAGGATGACACAAGCAGGTTATCACCTGCCAACACGTTCTTCTCTGCAAGTAACATTAGTTTTTGCCTGGCCAAGTTTAAAAGTCATCAAAATTCTTGGCACCCAACACTTAGACTGTTCCTCATCAGGTATGAATGGAACAACTTGCAACTCAACTTGGAGCCAAGAAGCAAATGTGATGCGCAAATGTTTAAGAAGGTGTAACATATGGTGTTAAGAATAGAAGAGAGGTGAATGGGTACGGCTTCTGTAAAATTCATGTGCTTAAAATTCAAGATGCTCTTTTTACTTTGCTCCAAATTCCATGAGGAATTTGCACTTTAAGATGATGATGATTCAGAGATAGTGCAGAATTAATTCTTCAAGGTAGGGTGTTTTTTTTGTTCAGGTTTTTTGGTTCAGACCCTGTGTTCAGAACATTAATGTCAAAAAGAGAAATGAGCCACAGCTACAGGGCTCATAACAATGCTCCCGAGTTCTAAATAAGTAATGGTAAAATGGAGGCTTTTGAAAATGTGGATGAATACCAAAATACAATTTCATTGCACGGTCCTGTGATTTGTTCAATTTACAAAGACATGATACTGAGATGTACTGCGAAAGTCGGCAGTGGGTTCAACTGTTTTCTGCAGTGTTTGCATTATCTTTATAAGGCACTAAAATTGTGTACACTTAAACCTGATACTTAAATGTACTGAGGGATAGACATTTTAACCTCTGCTGTCAATATAACGATAATATCAGAATTAAAAATGTATGAGGCTGTGACATGATCCGGAATACATGCCTTGCTATACTAAAATATTAATATTTTCCTGAATGTTATCAAACAGAAAAAAGTTGTATAAATGGTGTTAAATATTTTGATGTCATTTCCCTTATTTTGTTCTTTATTATTGTTATTTTTTTAAAAACCTCTCCTTTGCCACATTAGTGTCTGAGAGGCCACCCAAGCTTTCTGCAAACACTACTGGTCTGCTGCATACCATCCCAGTATTCTCTTGGCTGAAATACAAGCCATCTCAACACCATACATTCTATCTATTTCCTTTTTAAATATATTCAGTGAGTTGGCCCCCATAGCCTTCTGTGGTAGAGAACTAAACAGGTTCACCACTCTGAGTGAAGAGATTTATCCTCATCTCAGTCCTAAATGGCCTAGCCCATATCCTGAAACTGAAACTGTGACCCCTTGTTCTAGACGCCCCGAGCCCTAGGACACAATATCCCTGTATTCCGTCTGCCCAGTCTTGTCAGAATTTTATATGTTTCAATTAAATTGATAAGGTATATCCCAGGATGTTGTGGGAGGCTAGGGAGGAAATTGCTGGTCCCCTAGCTGAAATATTTGAATCATCGATAGTCACGGGTGAGGTGCCTGAAGATTGGAGAGTGGCAAATGTTGTGCCTTTGTTTAAAAAGGGCTGCAGGGAAAAGCTTCGGAACTACAGGCCAGTGAGCCTCACATCTGTGGTGGGTAAATTGTTGGAAGGTATTTTGAGAGACAGGATCTACAGGCATTTAGAGATGCAAGGACTGATTGGGGACAGGCAGCATGGCTTTGTGAGTGGAAAATCATATCTCACAAATTTAATTGAGTTTTTTGAAGGGGTAACCAAGAAGATAGATGAGGGCAGTGCAGTTGATGTTGTCTGCATGGACTTTAGCAAGGCCTTTGACAAGGTACCGCATGGTAGGTTGTTGCATAAAGTTAAATCTCACGGGATCCAGGGTGAGGTATCTAAATGGATACAAAATTGGGTTCTTGACAGAAGCCAGAGGGTGGTTGTAGAGAGTTATTTTTCAAACTGGAAGCCTGTGACCAGCGGTGTGCCTCAGGGATTAGTACTGGGCCCACTGTTATTTGTCATTTATATTAATGATTTGTATGAGAATATAGTGGACATGGTTAGTAAGTTTGCAGATGACACCAAGATTGGTGGCATAGTGGACAGTGAAGAAAGTTATCTCCAATTGCAACGGGATCTTGATCAATTGGGCCAGTGGGCTGATGAATGGCAGGTGGAGTTTAATTTAGACAAATGCGAGGTGATGCATTTTGGCAGATTGAACCAGGGCAGGACTTACTCAGTTAATGGTAGGGCATTGGGGAGAGTTACAGAACAAAGAGATCTAGGGGTACATGTTCATAGCTCCTTGAAAGTGGAGTCACAGGTGGACAGAGTGGTGAAGAAGGCATTCGGCATGCTTGGTTTCATCGGTCAGAACATTGAATACAGGAGTTGGGACGTCTTGTTGAAGTTGTACAAGACATTGGTAAGGCCACACTTGGAATACTGTGTGCAATTCTGGTCACCCTATTGTAGAAAGGATATTATTAAACTAGAAAGAGTGCAGAAAAGATTTACTAGGATGCTACCGGGACTTGATGGATTGAGTTATAAGGAGAGGATGAATAGACTGGGCCTTTTTTCTCTGGAGCGTAGGAGGCTGAGGGGTGACCTTATAGAGGTCTATAAAATAATGAGGGGCATAGACAAGGTAGATAGTCAATATCTTTTCCCAAAGGTAGGGGAGTCTAAAACTAGAGGGCATAGGTTTAAAGTGAGAGGGGAGAGATACAAAAGTGTCCAGAGGGGCAATTTATGCACACAGAGGGTGGTGAGTGCCTGGAACAAGTTGGCAGAGGTAGTGGTAAAGGCGGGTACAATTTTATCTTTTAAAAAGCATTTAGATAGTTCCATGGGTATGATGGGTATAGAGGGATATGGGCCAAATGCGGGCAATTGGGATTAGCTTAGGTGTTTAAAAAAAAAAGGGCGGCATGGACAAATTGGGCCACAGGGCCTGTTTCCATGATGTAAACCTCTATGACTTTATGACTCTATAAATGCCCTCCCGTTCTTCTAAATTCCAATCAATACAGGCACAATTGATCCAATCCCTCTTCAAACAACAGTCCTGCCATCCCAAGAACCTGTTTGGTGAAACTTCCCTACATTCCCTCAATGGCAAGTATATCATTTTTTTGGATAAGGAGACAAAACTGCATATAATACTCCAGGTGTTGCGAAGGCCCTATACAGCTGCAATAAGAGATTCTTGCTCCTGTACACAAGCCCTTTTGCAATGAGAGCTAACATATATAGATGCGGCTGGAGAATGGCGCAAACTAGGTAACTCTTTTGCGAGTCGCTGCAGACATGATGGGCCGAATGGCCTCATTTTGTGCTGTAAAATTCCATGATTCTATGATTCTAACACATCATTTGTCTTTTTAACTGCTTGCTGTACCTGCATGCAGCTTTCAGTAAAAGCAAAATACTGCAGATAGAATCATAGAATCATACAGTGCAGGAGAGGCCCTTTGGCCCATCGAGTCTGTACTGACATACGAGAAACACCTGGGGTGGGATGTTACAGCCTCCCATCCTGAAACCATAAAAGCCCCCCCGAGGTCAATGGACCTTCCCATTGTCCTCCCCTTGCCGGCTCCTATTCCCGTGCCGAGCAGGGTGGTAAAATTCTGGCCTTGATCTCCGACCTAATCCCATTTACCAGCACTGGCCCATAGCCTTGAATGTTATGACATACCAGATATATTTTAAAGGATGTGAGGCAACCTGCCTTTACCACCTTCCCAGGTAGCGCATTCCAGACCATCACAACTCTCTGTGTTAAAAAGTTTTTCCTCACATCTCCCTAAACCTCTTTACCTTACCTTGAACTTTTGTCCTCTTGTGACTGACCCTTCAACTTAGGGAAACAGATGCTCCTTATCTAAGCTGTCCATGTCCCTCATACTCTTGTACACCTCGTAAGTAGTGTTGCAACACCAGGTTAAAGTCCAACAGGTTTATTTGGAAGCACAAGCTTTCAGAGCGCTGCTCCTGCTGAAGGAGCTGTGCTCCGAAAGCTCGTGCTACCAAATTAACCTGTTGGACTTTAACCTGGTGTTGTGAAACTACTTACTGTGCCTACCCCAGTTCAACGCTGGCATCTCCACATCTTGTACACCTCAATCAGGTAGCCCCTCAGTCTTCCCTGCTCCAATGAAAACAACCCAAGCCTATCCAACCTCTCCTCATAACTTAAATGTTCCATCGCAGGCAGAATCCTGGTGAATCTCCTCTGCACCCCATCCAGTGCAATCACATCTTTCCTCTGATGTGGTGACCACAACCGCACAGAGTACTCTAGATGTGGCCTCGCTAAATTCTATACAATTCCAACATGACTTCCCTGCTTTTTTAAATCTGTGCCTCGATTAATAAGGGCAAGTGTTTCATATTCCTTTTTCACCACCCTACTAACATGCCCTTCCGTCTTCAGGGATCTATGGACAAACATTCTAAGCTCCCCTTGTTTCACAGAACTTCCTAGTGTCATGCCATTCATTGAATACTCCTTGTCAAATTATTCCTTCCAAAGTGTATCACCTCACACTTTTCAGCGTTAAATTCCTTCTGTCACTTATCTGCTCATTTGACCATTCCGTCTATATCTTCCTGTGGTCTGAGACACTCAGCTTCACTTTTAACCACCTGGCCAATCTTTGTGTCATCCACAAACTTACTAATCTTCCTTACTAAACTTACTAAGCAGGTGTTCAATCCACTCATGCAAGACGGGTTGTACTTTTTCAAGATTCAAGATGGCACTGGAACGTGGCGACTTCTTGAGAGCTGTGCCCAGCTTGCTCTCTAATTCTAACTTTTACTCTCGTTCTATGCTTCTAAAACTGTATTATGACTGCAATACTACATTCTACAGCCTCTCCTTTCCTTCTCTATGTACAGTGTTCTTTGCCTGTATAGCGCCTAAGAAACATACTTTTCACTGTATATTCATACAGGGGATAATAATAAATCAAATCAAATCAAATGCGAATATTATAATGATGTTACCTTCATTTCAATAGTCATTCTACTTTTAATCACAGTTGGCCACATTTCAGAGGCCTCAGTAAACACAAGAATTGAAAGAAGGTGAGAAAGGTTGAATCTAATAAGTAACTTTTCAAGGCTACTTGTGGATCAGACCATGAGGAGCAGAAATATTTCCTCCCAACCCACCCAGCTATTCACTGAACAACCAACCACTTTCCACCCCGCCCCTCCACCATGATCTGTCTGATCCCCTTGACCACTATTGGCCATCCCCCTGTGATCGGACTTGCCTCTCCTCCTGCAATTGAAGTACTAACATGCATAATTTTGCCCACTACCATCCCTGCCAGACATAGGCTCTCACCAACTTTTACAGATGCACCATAGAAAGCATCCTTTCTGGTTGTATCACAGCTTGGTATGGCTCCTGTGCTCTGTCCAAGACTGCAAGAAACTACAAATGGTTGTGAACAAAGCCCAGTCCATCACGCAAACCAGCCTCCCATCCATTGACATTGTCTACACTTCCCGCTGCCTTGGAAAAGTAACCAGGGCACCACGCACCCAGGACATACTCTCCCACCTTCTTCCGTCAGGAAAAAGATACAAAGGTCTGAGGATACGTACCAAACGACTCAAGAACAGCTTCTTCCCTGCTGCCATTAGACTTTTAAATGGACCTACCTCGTATTAAGTTGATCTTCCTCCACACTCTAGCTATGACTGTAATACTACATTCTGCACCTTCTCTTTTCCTTCTCTATGAACGGTATGCTCTGTCTGTATAGCGCGCAAGAAACAATACTTTTCACTGTATGCTAATACATGTGACAATAATAAATCGAATCAAATCATTTACTCTCAGCCCAGCTTGTCTGTGGATTTGTGTTCTAGGCTTTACTGCCCAACGGATATTTCTGTACTCTCCAACAATTGGAAACGTTTTCTCCACGTCTGTTATTGAACACCTTTGTGTATCTTTTTTATTTACAGTATTTCTTCTAGATTGAGTCATCGCCAGGGTGGGAGCTGCTTGTGCAGGAGAATGAAATGAAACATTTTAGGGAGTTTTAATCGAAAGCGCTTTCTCCTTTTCGATTTGCCACAGCAGGAATCAAGTGGCCATGTTGAATGGAATGGCCGTGTTCAAAAACGAGTGACTGATCTGCTCTGCATTCATGTCCAGGTGTTGAAGATGAAAAACTACTTCCGAGTGTGACTGCCAATTTAATGACTGCTGGTGTTAGGTTAAAGGCCGTTTTGTTCTCCAGGAATCACATTAAGGGTGCTGGAAAGGACTCTGCAGTTGATCTGTGCAATCCCAAAAACTAATCCCTTTCAATTACACGCTCCTTCAAATATCAATTCAATTCTCCCTTTAATTTTTCCACACTATCTACTCCAGTACCTCACTGGGCTGTGCAATCCATGTATTCAACACCCTCTGCATAAAGTAGTTAATAATCTCATTCTGTACTTTCCCTCTTTCAATTTGAACCCATATTCTTTGGTTCCAGAGATTATGACAATCCTAAATTATTATTAGAATTCAGGTTATTGATTTCATTACCTTTAATACCTGAATAATGTTTCCCTTCTATCTTCTCTTCTCCAGAGTAAGCATCTATTCTTCTCTCTGTAGCTCAGATGCCTTAAGCTAGGCATCAGTCTAGTTAAATTAGTGAAACTCTGTCGGCCTCCTATTACTAAAGGGCAGAGGACACTTTCATCCCATGGATCTAGGCTGGATTTGAATCTAAGTCCCCCTACATCATTCACCGTCAAAGCTTATCTGTTCTCCTCAGATATCTTTGTTCGGAAAAGTAAATGTAATTTTTTAAAAATGCAGGACAGATATTTCCTCTTCTTGCGGGGCTCAGATGGAGACAAAGGATGATGACAATTGTGGATCAGGCCAGCATGCCGGCTTCCTGTCATAATTCATCAGGGCAGGGAAAGCTGGCCCCAATAGGCCCATCCGGTTCACTAACAAGTCCAATTAAGACCATTAAAGAGCTGATGGAGATTTGAGTGGGGGGTCACATGGGCTGCCCACTGGGCCAGGAACAGCAGAGGTGACTTGGAGTCCGTAACAGAAAAAGGAGCCAGTCACGGCCACCTCCATCAACTTGGTGGGCTCATACAAGGGAGCACAGCTGAGAGGGCCACTCAGCCATTGGTACTCATCAGATATGCAAAGGTCGTGTGGATAGTAGTCACTATCTACTGGGGCGGTGCAGAGGTCATCACCATCATGCTAACATGGGGCATAAAAGGAAGTGGCAAAGCTTTCAGACACAACTGGAAGGTCACCTGAGTGCATGGAAGGTAGCAGCTGTTAACCATAGAATCACTACAGTGCAGAAGGAGACCATTTGGCCCATTGAGTCTGCACTCACTCTTCGACAGAGCAATGTACCCACCCCCGACCTCCGACCTATCCTCATGAACCACATTATTTACCCTGCTAATCCCCCTAAACTACTCATCTTGGGACACTAAGGGGCAATTTAGAACGGCCAATCCATCTAACTTGCATATCTTTGGACTGTGGGAGGAAATTGGAGCACCTGGAGGAAACCCACACAGACACGAGGAGAATGTACAAATTCCATATAGACAGTCACCCAAGGCTGAAATCAAACCCAGGTCCCTGACACTGTGAGGCAGCAGTGCTAACCACTGTGCCACCATGCTGTAATGGGAGAACAATTCTCAGATTTTGGATCCAGTGATGATGAAGAGCAATGCCTTCCACATTAGTGTTTCCAAGGAATGCGTGCGCCAAACTAGACAAACCAGCCATAATGGAACTACATGAGTTAGCTTGTAAGAGCTATTTAGAGCTTGGCCACAATAGTTTAATGGTCAAGACAGTCTCTTGAATCTGGACAAACACATAGCATTATGCAGTCTGATTGCATCATTATCTCTTGGTTAACATATGCATGGAGTCACCTCATCATGTCTGTGAATCTGTTTGAATATAATAAGAAGTCTCACAACCCCAGGTTAAAGTCTAATAGGTTTATTATGTATCATGATCTTTCGGAGCGCTGCCCCTTCATCAGGTGAGTGGAGAGGTGGGTTCACAAACGTGGCATAAATAGACAGAAACTCAATTGCAAGATAATATTTGGAATGCGAGTCTTTACAGGTAATCAAGTCTTTACAGGTGCAGACAATGTGAGTGGAGAGAGGGTTAAGCACAGGTTAAAGAGGTGTGAATTGTCTCCAGCCAGAACAGTTAGTGAGATTTTGCAAGCCCAGACAAGTCGTGGGGGTTACAGATAGTGTGACATGAACCCAAGATCCTGGTTGAGACTGTCCTCGTGCGTGTGGAACATGGCTATCAGTTTCTGCTCAGCAATTCTGCATTGTCGTGTGTCATGAAGGCTGCCTTGGAGAACGCTTACCCTGTTCTTCTGTTTGAATAATTTCTGTTTGAATAATTTCATTTCAGTTCCCAGTTTGTCTGTTAAGTGTTCAATTAGAAGACTTATTGGTTCTTGGGATACAAAACTAGGTCCATTTCTAAAAATGGTTCCAAACTGCACAATGCAGCCACACTATATTGGTTGCCATTGGCTTCCTTTAAATCATTGTTCTTGTTGAAGGACTGGCTACAATTTCATGTCCCCCTACTTGTTCATTGTCAGTGTAATATATCGAGGGTGACTCGATGTGGCTCAAAGTAACAAAGGAATAATTGCCAATGACAAATAGTTATTTACGATAAAGGGTCAGACAGAATTAACAATGTGACTAAACAGCGTTCCCCCCTGCTTCCAACTGCAGATCATCTCCAACCAATGATACGTGCCCTTGCACCTGATTGGCCTGATGACATGGCCCTCAGGGCATGCCCCCCCGCCCTTTAAAGGCACCACGCTACCACAGTCAGTCACATTGCAATCTCAATTACTCTTCCGCGATGGTTGTAATGTCCTAACTATGATAGGGGTTGTGGGTTTGACACAAAAAAGAAAAAGATGTTGTTTGCACACGTAGGTTCAAAGGAACACACACCAGGTTTATTGGAAGAGAAGTTCTCTGCACAGAACAGAAAATGAAACTGAACTGTAGCCTGTAAAACACCACAATTACATCCTGATCAAATCATGTGACTTGCTCTGAAAGCAATCCTGCAACCGTTTAAATATATAACTGTGGTGATGATGGGTAAGAAGGGAACCCTTCCTCTGGCGTTTACCCTTTCACAGGCATTAGGAGGCCATTTCTCCAACAAAAAAGAGAGATAAGGCACTGCTGGATTCTATGGCCGATTTTAATGCTGTGTTAACATAAGAAGCTGCAGGATTATTGGCTGTGATTTAGCGGCTGTGCTAGCTAAATGTCGAGAAAGGTCAAAAGTGAGATTTCAGTGCTGGATCTATCCTGCTCCCCTCCAATTATGCAATCAGGTTCATGCCAAGAAGGGTGTGAGTCTTATTCGTATATATTAGCATATATTTAAATATAATTAATGGGCTTAATGCCACCCTTAATGTATCTTTCACAAATGAAAACCAGTCATGATAACCATGCCAGAGGGCGCACAGGTAACTATAGCCCTTGGATTGTGAGGGACATTCCTAGACAGTGCCCTCTGGGAGCCCCATTGAGGGAGGTTCCCTTTATGTGTGATGGGGGTGTGCACCCCAAAGCTTGTGGGGTGGGGGGGCATGTCCCTATGTCAATGGGGGATGTGGGATGTCATGGGGTAGGGAATGTCTTTGAGGGGATGCCCTGATGCCTGTGAGAGGGGAACGCCTATCAGGGGTGGGGAACGCCTCTGACGCGCTGCCACAATGCCTGTGACGGGGGAATGCTTGTGACTGGGGATGGGTGGGGCACCCTGATGCCTGTATCCATGGCACCAATTGTGTTGCCCTTCCCTGCCTCTGCGGGTACTCATGCCTTCTTACATTCCTGTGAGTCATGCTTGTCCAACCAATTGCCATTATTGTTCAGCCTTCACCGGTCTTAGTTAAAGTTTAAAGTTTATTTATTAGTGTCACAAGAAGGTTTACATTAACACCGCAATGAAGTTACTGTGAAAATCCCCTAGCTGCCACACTCCAGCGCCTGTTCAGGTACACTGAGGCTGCTCTCATTCTCCAAGTTCAGGATGAGAGTTAGAAACATTGAAGGAGGAGGCCATTCGGCCCTTCGAGACTGCTCCGCCATTATCACAATCATGGTTGATCGTCCAACTCAATAGCCTGATCCTGCTTTCTCCCCATAATCTTTGATCCCTTTCACCCCAAGTGCTATATGTAGCCACCTCTTGAATACATATTTCAGGTTGAATTCTTAAGTGTCAAGGGTTGAAGGTTGGGTGCCTGAATCAGGAGGGAGAGGCTCGCGCCCCGTAGCAGCAACCACCCAGCTGCACTTGTTTCACATGGGGGTCCATGTGCAACAACACATGATGGACCTCACTGCTGCTGATGTGAAGGGAGGGATAACCAGATAGGAGCCCATTGGCAACTATGAAGGGCCATGGGCAGTGAACATGGCTGTTGAAGTGCTGTTGTGTTAAGGGTAGCAGCTAATTGATGTAGCGCTGGCCGCCGGAGACAGAACACAGTTGTCACCTTCCAGGATCATGAGGACAAGAAGTATTGGGAGGCAGTAAAAGTTGCAGGATGGATGACCTAGCTGACTGTCTTTCCCTTCCTGTCCTTCTCCTATTCCTCCCAGATTATTGAGTTGCATCAAGACAGAGTTAGTGGAGCTGGGAGGGTTGTAATGGAAGAGTGTTGGGAGGTACTGAGGAAGATGCTGGGAGATTGGGTGTTGGGAGGCTGCGAGGTGGCAGCCATTGGATTAATGGTGACATTCTAGGAGTGACAGATGGGACTGATGCCAGGAGGAGACAGATGGGAACTCATCCTTGCAGCGCGAAGGGGATCATTAATTTCCTTGCGGCATTGGATGTTGGTCGTCCTGGTCGCGCTGCTAGCAGTGACCGCAGCTGCCACCGCCTCTCTGGTGGAATTGGTCTCATTATTTTGGGGTCTTCTACCAACAGGGGAAGTAAAGAGTGCCCCGCCTCTCCTCCACCGCATGCAGAAGCCTGTTTAGGTCCCCCTCCGAGAATTGAGCATCAGATCTTGTGGCTTGACTGGGAGTGAGTGCTGAGGGATTTAAATGCAGCTCCCCCTGTTAGCAGTGCGTAATTGAGCCCCGGGTCGGGCAAATCAGATGCCTGGGTACTCTGGCTCAGCTTGTTTCATGTGGGGACCGTTTATTGCACTAAGTGGGCGAAGATCGCGATCGGGATCGTGCCGGCCGAGGCAATGGGAATTGCACCAGCTTTCAGCCCGAGATGACACTTGGTCATTTTATGGGGAAGATTTCACCCTCTGTTTCACTCCCCACATAAACTACCAGACCTGCTGAGTTATCCCAGCATTTTCTGTTTTTATTACAGATGTCGAGCATCCACAATATTTTGCTTTTACCATAACACTTCATGCCCTAAAGAATGAATATTTTGGAATCCTCTATTCAAAACAGTGGTTGGTACACTAATTGTTTGAAAAACATCATTCTGACAGTACAATGCATATTACATGGGCTGTCATTATACAGCTCAGTTGGACATCTGAAAGTGTATTCATTTTCACGAAGCTTTCTTGGATCTTTTATGCTAAAAAGAATATCCAGTCAGAGGAGCTCTGTCTTGAGTTCATGATTGACTGGTTCTACTTGTATAAAGAAGAAACGTAGGTTATTGATCCCAGTTGCAAACATTTTTGGTCTTTGTATTCATGTATATTCCATATGTCCCAATTCATTTGCATATATATATTTTTGACGGGTAGAATTTATTTTTGTGTTTTATCTTATGAAAATTAATTACTTCAGAGAATAAGACTATATATATATTTGTGTGTGAATAGTAGAAACTTTATTTATCCTCTGATCCAAATGTCTTTCCATTCTGCAGTCAGAGACTGACGCTAGTAATATCAGGGTGCCATTATATAGTACAGAAAAGAGTGTGTATAATTCTGATTTGAAAGTTTCCTAAAATGGCCTAATTCTCACTGAAGTTTGTGGTAAATTGGGTCATTGCATATGGGAGTGCAGGGCAGGATTACTGGGTAGTGCTGCTCTCCCCTATCCCTTCTGACCTGTCCATAATTATAAGGGTGGCAGGCACAGTCTAGGGTGGCCTGCCTATCCTTGCCCAAATGTAGGGCGCACCTTCATTACTGGCTCCCTTTAGAGACTGGGTGCCCCCGCCCGTCCCAAGGCCTAGCCCCCACCCTGGGTGCTCCCTTCACCTGCCCTTCAAATCTTGACCCCCCACCTCAATCTTCCTCAAATACATTCATTTCTTCTTTGCTGCAAGACCCTTGACTTCCCTGTGTCGTGGAGTTCCCAGGACTCCGAGGACTGCTTGTAGTGCCAGCAGTGTCCACTGCTCCCAATGGCTCTGCTGGGATGACAGAGCTGCTAGTGAATCAGATTGAATGATGGTGGAACACCTGTATACAGCCAATTGATGCTCCTCGGAGTATTAAAGGACAGCAGGATATCTCTGATTGGCAGGGTTTCCCATCCCACTAATCTCCATGAGATGAGCTGTGGGGAGAGATTTAAAGAACTAGACATGCATTCTGTGGAATTTTGAAGGTTAAAGGGTGATTTGATTGCTTTATTATTATGGAGATGGGAAGAAACAATTTCCACTAGTTTGGGAGTTCAGGCCAAGGAGATATAATCTAAAAATTAGAGCCAGACATTTCAAGAATGAAATTAGGAAACACTTCTTCATACAAGAGTGATAGATTAGCAAATGGCAATTGATGCCCAATAAGTTGTTAATGTTAAAACGGAGATTGATACATTTTAATTAGCCAAATATATAAAGAGCTAATGGGGCAAAAGCAGGTAAATGGAGTTAAGTCACAGGTCAGCCATGATCTGACTGAATGGTGGAAGGCTTGGGGCCTAAAAGGCAGCTACTTCTGTCCCTTTGTTCCCACATTTGTTCAAGGAATAATCACTTAAAGGTGAGTAACTTACCTTTTTTGCTGCGAGCTACCATTCTATTTCACATTTCACATTTCACTGATTTCTGGCAAGTTCTGAATTGGTTCATTTTGCAATGAACTGGCAGACAGCTTAGCCTGTGTATACTTCACTGACACTGTCTCTAACACAACATGCCATCCACGTCTTCAAATCTACCAGCCAGCATTGATGACGGTGTATAGACTAAAAGTGGATTGACAAACTGTTCAGGTTCCCTTCTCAAAACATTTATGGAACAATTAGCTGTAAAAAATGGTTTTGGCCTTCCCGAATTCTCAAGACTTACTCTATCCTGTCTATAACGGCTGCTGCACGGTTATTTCTGAAACCACAATCATGTTAAAAGAGACGATCAACTGTTGAATCTCACCTTAGCCCATTTCAATCATGGGAAATAAATCATAATACAACACCATTCCACGGCTTTCTGTGCTCTAATAGGAACCCTCCACTTCAATAAAAAATTCCATTTGTCAAATTGCATCTAGGAAATTCTTCATCCCTCCTAAAACTAGAAAATGGCCGTATTGGGATATGCTTTTGGGAAAATAGACATACATTTCCTGCAAAACTATGACAGGTCATTGTGAAGTTGCGGGGTAAGGGCGTGGGCAGGGTTGGTGGGGTAAGGGGTGTGGGCAGGAGTGGTGGGGTAGGGGGCATGGGCAAGGGTGACAGGGTAGGGGGCATGGGCAGGGATAGCAGGGAAAGGAGCAAGGGCAGGAGTGATGGAGTGGAGGCATGGGCAGGGATGTCATCAGGGGTGGCGAGGTGGGGTCGTGGGCAGGGGTGGGGTAGGGGGCATGGGGAGGGATGGTGGGGTAGGGGGTGTGGGCAGTAATGGTGGGGTAAGGAGCAAGAGCAGGGGTGGTGGGGTAGGGGCATGGGCAGGGGTGGTGGGGTAGGTGGTGTGAGCAGGGGTGGCAGGATAGGTGTGTGGGCAGGGCTAGCGGGGTAAGGCACTAGGACAGGGGTGATGGGGGTAGGGGCATAGACAGGGGTGGCAAGGGTTGTTGTACTCAGCAGTCAAGGTTTCTGACTTAAAACAGAAAGTTCATGGATGTGCTTTCTAGAGCTGCTTACTATTTCAACTCATTAACCTTATTTACATAAGTTTTACCGATTCCTATGTAGACCATTCACTAAACAGCACCGTACAAGCCCTTTGCGTGCGAGGAGTCAAAGGAGAGAGGATGTGGAAAAATGACATTATTTCTTTTGCTCTGTTCTGTTCACATCAGCCTTCTTGCTGGATGAACACAGAAACACTGTGAGAGCAGTCTCATAGTGGAGACATCTTCATCCTTTCAGCTAAAGGAGAACATACATTGTGAGCTGTCGAGTAAAGCAGAACAGTGACAAAAATGAAAAAAAAAACTTGAAAAGGCATGACTTGCTGTCACTTAACGTCACCATGTCAGTTTTTGTACAGTTTATCCTTTTAATGAATTATTAACTGATTATTCAATCATGTGAACCGTGAACACAATTTCGGGAACACTTAGCATATCATGCCTACTTATCAAGCTTCAAGTATTTCTTTCTGAAAGCAGTGAAAATTGTACTTTCACAGTAACAAATAAATTGCTGTTGACTAAAAGTTGGGAAATCGTGGTAAGGTTTCCCAATTCTGTCAGACACCTATCAGAAATGTCACTTGGTTTTCCAAATCTAATGGAATGAAGCTAGAAATGTTCCATTGTGTCGTTGAGAAAATGTTCACTCCTCATTTATTCAGAGAGACACAAAAGAACTTCCATTTATACAAGTGTTCCACAAGGTGCTGCAGAAGGGCTCATGGATTGGGGCTAATATATTAGCATGGAAAGAAGTTTGGTTAATGGACAGAAAGCAGAAAACGTGCAATTTTTGTCGAAGGATGGATATACTTGCCTTCGATGCATTGCAGTGAAGGTTCACTTGACTGAATCCTGGGATGAGACCATTGGGAATCCTGGGAGGAGAGCGCTGGGGCGGCATGGTGGCACAGTGGTTAGCACTGCTGCCTCACAGCGCCAGGGACACAGGTTCGATTCCCGGCTTGGGTCACTGACTGTGCAGAGTCTGCAGATACTCCCCGTGTCTGCATGGGTTTCCTTCAGGTGCTCCGTTTTCCTCCCATAGTCTGAAAGATGTGCTGGTTAGGTGGATTGGCCATGCTAAATTCTCCCTCGGTGTACCCGAATAAGCGTTGGACTGTGGCGACTAGGGGATTCTCACAGTAACTTCATTGCAATGTTAATGTAAGCCTACTTGTGACACTAATAAATAAGCTTAAACTGTCTTATATTGAGAGGTTAAGGAAATTGTGCCTTTACTCTCTGGAGTTTGAGAGGAGATCTCATTGAAACATATAAGGTTCTGAGGAGTCTTGATAGATTAAATGCTGAAAGAGTGTTTTTTTTTGGTAGACATTTCTGCTTGTTAATATTTTGATCAATTTTAAAACTTTAATAATATGAAGGAGGAAAAAAAGTCACTCATCATCTTCTTAGAGCTTGCAATCTCTTCTCCCTCTACACATGTGGGCGGCACGGTGGCATAGTGTTTAGCACTGCTGCCTCATAGTGCCAGGGACCCAGGTTCGATTTCCAGCTTCTGTCTGTTCTTAATTCCTAATTGTGCACATTCCAAGAATACCTCTCAAGCCACCTCAAGATAACAAAAGATTTTGTGCCCAACTGCTTGAGTGTTCACTTGGGAGGGAATCTCAGCTCTGTTCAGGATGGAGTAAATATTATTTCATCTCTCCTCAAACCCTGGAAATGAAATTTGCATCTCAGTATAGAAACACAGCATCATATTCTATTTGATAAATAGTCTACACAAACCAGCCTTGGAGTTATCTTGTCGAGAACAAAATCAAGCTTAACATTCAGAATCTTTGCTGCTCTCTGTATTCTCACTTCGTTGAAATTGAAACTCATTACAGTGTTTCTCTCCACTTCTTTGTCAGGACCCGGAAACACTGCAAATCCTTGTGTGCCTCGGTTTTTTACCTCTCCTCAGGCAATCTAAAGGCTTCTCGAACACAAATTTGGTTTTGTCTAATTAATACTTCCTGTTTTATCTTTATGCCATCCTCTCTTATGGGCCTTGACACTACAAACAAGGTTTCCCAATTTTTAAAAAATGCAATCACTGAACACCCAGTTTAACAACAGCTAGGAAACAATTTCCAGTGAACATCTGCAATATGTTCAAATATCAATCAATGCAGGATCAACGTTCATATGCTGCAATTATTAGGCAGAGGTTGGTACACAGGCAACCAGGCACTTGCTTTCAGGCAAGTGGGTGGCATGGTGGCAGAATGTTTAACACTACTGCCTCACAGTGCCAGGGACCTGGGTTCAATTCTGGCTTGGGTAACTAGCTATGTGGAGTCTGCACGTTCTCTCCGTGTCCACATTGGTTTCCTCTGGGTGCTCCAGTTTCCTCCCACAGTCTGAAAGACTTACTGGTTCGGTGCATTGGCCATGCTGAATCCTCCCTCAGTGTACCCGAACAGGCACCGGAGTGTGGCGACTAGGGGATTTTCACAGTAACTTCATTGCAGTGTTAATGAAAGCCTACTTGTGACATGAATAAATAAACTTTAAACATACACATACAGAAGCAATGAGCAGAGAGTAGTTAAAGGTAACTCAAGGTGACTCACCTGCCAATCTTCCTTCCTTTTCTGTTTGATAATATCCAAGTTTGTGTATGTTTGTGAGTGTGTTTGTGTGTGTGTAATCAATAGTACAAAGGTATGTTGCATTACAGTATTCTAACCACATTACATAAATTACCTCATTAAGTATTCTATCACAGAGACATTTTCAATAGTGACCAGGGTTCTCTAGTTCATGCGAGCTCAATGTCTTCAGAGAATAAGAAAGGTAAGTCATGCAGAAAATGTTGTTTTGCAGTATTAATATACTTACATGTCAAGAGAAGAAAAGAGGGGGAATTGAATATTAACAGAAAGCAATTTTGTGTCAATATCCAGTTATACCCTTACCCAGGCTTCTTACCTGAGGAAATGCGGTGCCGAATGATTCCATTACACATTACACCATCTTATGTCAATGTGGCATGTCTACTGTTAAGTAAAATTGTGCTTTATGCCAATAAAGAGACTGTTAGCTCCTCAGTACTCAGCAGTGCCATTGTAGAGGCAATGGCTGCAGATAGTACTCGACCCACTAGAGGCAAACAGGTAAGTGAAGGTGGGAAGGGAGAGTTCATGAGTGTGAACAGGGTGTGGCTCTCAGCCCCCACCCCCACTTTGTCAAGCTAACTGGCCCATAATTACCTGTTCTTTTGTCTTTGTAAACTGATGTGATGACATGGCTACAAAAGAGGTCACATGTTGGAAGTACAGGAGTTCTCCCCAGAAGTGCGGGCAGAATTCAAACATCAATTAGCTCCTATCTAATGAATAAACTACTCTTCGTTAGAGGTTCTTGTTGTCATCAGTGTTTCAGGAGCCCAGCACATTTACAATCTCCTTCCCTTTCTCTCCTTGGAGAGAAGAAGGCTAAGAGGAGATTTGATAGAAGTGTTCTAAATCATGAGGGAGCTGGACAGAGTAGATGGGGAGAAACTGTTCCCGCTCATAAAAGGATCAAGAACGAGAGACGTTCTGCCATGGATTTAATCAGGGTAGAGGCAGAAAATTGGCAGGGTCCCCACTCGCTAGCCACCTGCCTGATAAAATGAGACCCTGCCACCAAACACGCCATGTCGGAGGGCATAAGATTCCGCCTCTTGTATCCCAACGTTATCATGGTAGAGCTTGGCTGGTGTTTCTTCAAAACTAATCAAAGTAAATGGACATAATTGTAGTTTATTTTTCATCCCACTTAACTGAATTGAAATCTATTTTGGTTTTATTGATTATATTGTTGCTATAATTAAAAAGTCTCTCATAAATGATTTAAATTTAGCTGTTATTTTATGATTGATGATTAAGATGAGGCTACTGGGCAGCAAACTAGTCAGATCGGCATTACTTTAGTTTCTGAACAAAGCAAATGGTTCCTGACTGTGAGCTTCAAGCTTTCATTTGCAGGGAAAGACTATGGCCTGTAACTTCTTCACAGTGGCAGTCGCTGGCAAATTGCCACTCTGAATGGACTTACCCACATTGAAACTTCCTCCCTCAATCTGGGTGAGACAAGAGCAGTGTAGTGTGTCCCCCGGCTGCATTAGTGCAGAGTAACGGGGGCACAGAGAAGAAAGCAATAATAGGAAGACAGATTATTACTTGACTGGGTGTGAATTGAGAGAGGTGGATACTCAGCGAGACCTTGATATCCACGCAGGTACAGCAGGCAGTAAAGAAAACAAATGGCATGTCGGCTTTGATAGCGAGGGGATTTGAGTATAGGGATAGGGATGTTTTGCTGCAATTGAGTAGGGCATTGGTGAGGCCACACCTGGAGTATTATGTGCAGTTTTGGTGTCCTTATCTGAGGAAGAATGTCCTTGCTATAGAGGGAATACAGCAAAGGTTTATCAGACTGATTCTTGGGATGGCAGGTCTGTCATATGAGAAGAGACTAAGTCAGTTAGGATTACATTAACTGGAGTTTAGAAGAGTGAGAGGGGATCTCACAGAAACTTACAAAATTCTAATAGGGCCCGATTTTACCATTTTCATTCTAAGTGCTGAATCTGGGCGTAATTCAGATCCGACTTAGAAATCTGCTCTCAGGTGCCCCCATATGCACACAGCCTGAAAAAAAAATCGCGGGTCCCATTCGCACTGTGGGCGGGGCTTAGCACAGCCGAAACGATCGGAGCTCTGAACTGCACATGCGCAGTTAGAAAAAAATTTGAAAAAGCGTGCCCGTGTCAGATCGCTCCCGGGCCGCAGCAAGCGGAGAAAGTGACCTGGGAGCGAAAAGCAGGAGCAATGGCCCCCATAGACATCACTGTCCCCCTTATCCACTCCCCCCACTGCCCACACACATCACTGTCCCCCTTATCCACCCATCCCCACTACCCTCACACATGACTGTCCCCCTTATCCACCCCCCACCACTATCCACACACATCACTGTCCCCCTTATCCATCCCCCCACTACCCACAAACATCACTGTCCCCCTTATCCACCCCCCCACTACCCACATACATCGCTGTCCCTCCGTATCAACCCACCCCGCTACACAGACCGATCGCCACCCCTGTCCCCCTCCCCCCCACCGATCGCCCGCAGAGTGGCAGCAGACCCCCCTGCATCCCCCCGCGTCCCCACCAGAGATCCATCTGCCCCCCCCCCAACCAGGGATCCATCTGCCCCCCCCCCATAAGTGAGCGATCGGGCCTCCCCCCCAACTAGAGATATATCTTACCCGCCTCCCTCCTCTCCCCCCCCCGATAACGATCTGGCGTCACTCACCCCCGCCCCCCTCCAGGCAACGATCTGGCCTCACTCATCCCCCCCCACCAGAGAATGGTCTGGCCTCAGTAACCCCCCCCCCCCTCTCCCGACAACAATCTGTCCTCACCCATTCCCCCCCGGAGAATGGTCTGGCCTCATTCACCACCACCAACCCCCCCCCCCCCCCCCACTCCAGAGGAACATCTGACCTGCCTCCTCCTCCTCCCCCCCCCAACCAGACAACGATCTGGCCTCACTCCCCTCCCCCACAACTAGAGAATGATCTGACCCACCTCCCTCCTCTCCTCCCACTGCTGATCTGAGTCAGAGAGCCGTTGGAAGCTCTGAACGCGCTCTTCAGCAGCTGGAGCGCCCGATTCAGACTTTTATTTAGCGGGTCCATTACGGCGCGGTTCCGGATTGGCAAACGCGGTGGTAAAGGGGGAAATGCTAATAGAGTTGGGTGGGCAGTTCATTAATTCAATCTAAATGCATGCAAATGCATTTAAATCGCCGTTGCGCCCGTTTTGGGCACGAAGCGGATCGCCGCCATTCCCGGGTTTCGGTAAAGTGGCCATCTGCGCGGGTGCGGATCGCGTTAATGGCCTCACACCCGACTTTACCACGTTTAAACGGGAGCGACGCAATGGTAAAATAGGGCCCATAGTGTTAGACAGGGTAGATTCAGAAAGAATGTTCCCAATGGTGGGGGAGTCCAGAACTAGGGGTCATAGTTTGAGGATAAGGGGTAAACCTTTTAGAACAGAGGTGAGGAAAAATGTCTTCACCCAGAGGGTGGTGAATGTGTGGAATTCACTAGAACAGAAAGTAATTGAGGTCAAAACAGTGTTCGATTTCAAGAAGAAATTAGATATAGTTCTAGGGGCTAAAAGGATCAAGGGATATGAGGGGGAAGGGGGAATCAGGATACTGAATTCCACGATCAGCCATGATAAAAATGAATGGTGAAACAAGCTCGAGCTGAATGGCTGACTCCTGCTTCTAGTTTCTACGTTTCTAAAGACATGTCCCTTTTTTTGCGGGACTAGCTTCCAGACCAGAAGGATCAGACTGGGAGAGGGTGGGTTTGGGTTGGACTGGGAAGGGGGAGTTGGCGGGAAGGGGGGGAGGTGGTGGTGGTGGGGGGTTGGGTCGGATCGGGAGGGTTGGACTGGGGGGGGGGGGGCGGCGGTTGTGTCAGACTGGGAGGCTTGGACCAGGACGGGGGGGGGGATGTCAGGGGGTGGCATCAAACCATGAGAGGGGGCCAGGATGTGTCAAGTGTCGGGTCAGGCCGGGATGTGTGCTTGGTTGGGATGGCATAGGGATTCTCTGGGTGTTCGGGGGTGTATGGGTTGTCTCGTGCGGGGCTGGTCTGGATTTTTAAAATAGTTACTCTGGAGTTAGAAGTGATTTTTTTCCCCCCTTCTCACTCTTTCAGAGTAAATATTAGTGTAACTCTAGCAGAATGATCCAAAGTTAGTGCTTTAATTTGCTTTGTTGGATGGTTCCCAGCCCAGTGCAATTGTATAGGAGAAGTTAGCGCTCCTGGCAATTGTCTAGTAAATCCTTAGTGGAAACTTTCTAGAGGGAGTCCCCAGCGCATCTTCCCCAAAATGCGATGCTGGGGATCAGGAAGTTATGGGTCACTGTGTTAACGTAGCCCTTCTTTGATTTGCTAGTAATCAAGTCCAATTTTTCTGAGTTAGTTTTAGCGAGACTATTTAAGGCAGTGATTCACAAATTGGGATCCACCAATTATTGGGTCCAGGGTTTCTAGGAAGTAAGAGAGAGAGAGCGCAAAATATAAGTGGAGAGTGGGGTGGGGAGGCTGGTTAACAGAAGGTGAAAAAGTAAAACTGTTTGTTTTCATGGTTCATGTTAGTCCCGTACAAATGGCTGACCACATGTCCACCCATGAAGCTTCCAAATAGTCAGCTTTCTTCCCTGTGATGGATTCCACAGCTGCAATAGTTTTCAGCAGAGATTTTTGCATTTACTTTGGAGAGCTGGCAAGTGGGATGCCAACTGTTTCTATGATACTTGTGTGCAGTGTGTTTGATCTTATACTGTGAGAAAGTGCCATTATAACACAACGGTTTCGACAAGAGAGTCAGTTCGTTAACCCGACATCAGTACCTCTAAAAATAAGGAATTCTGGCTCCAGTTAAACCTCAGAGATTCCAGCCATCCTGTGTCCAAAATAGAAGAGGTATGTCACATGACCTCTCCCAGGCTGCATTATGATATCATCCAGTGGAATTGAATTTGAGCAGAAATTGCTTTGACTTCCAACATGAACAGAACTCCAGGTCACAGC
Source organism: Mustelus asterias (assembly GCF_964213995.1). Classification (NCBI taxonomy): domain Eukaryota; kingdom Metazoa; phylum Chordata; class Chondrichthyes; order Carcharhiniformes; family Triakidae; genus Mustelus; species Mustelus asterias. The sequence continues at coordinate 72,447,403 of NC_135801.1, forward strand.
CTGTGCTGTTGATCATCAAGCCATTGGCAGCAGGAATTATTGGACCCTCATCAAACTTGCCGACTGCTGGAACCTTAGAACTTGTTCCTCCAGAGTAACTCATTCTATGTACCTTCTCCTGTCATGGAAGTCTCGGTTTAGAAAAATAGAGCATTCTATAATCAGTCAACCTCCTCTTGGAAGGAGCATTCCAGTTGAGTTTTGATTCTGCACTCTGCACAGATGTAAAACCCATACTTGTATTTTATTTTGGTAATGTATTGATCCTTCTTCCTTTTTCCTTATCTCCCATTTACTGTTAATGGAAAAAGAGGTTGACGTTGTGAAAACCCTCTCGCACGCACGTGTATATACGTGTAAAAATAAACCAACCCTTTTCTTTTCATCACACACAGAAGTCTACACATGCACAATAGCTCCCACTGCAGGCTAGCTGGCAAATTAAGCCTGGCCCACTGCCTGCAGCAGCAAGAAACGTTCTAGCCCATATTTTCAATGTCCAAGCCCGTAAGATTGGGAGTGAAAACCCACCCAAAAAACAGATCAGAAACTCTCCCATTTTCACGCTAGCTGAACACTTAGAATCATTCTTGTAAAATTCCGTCCTACATGTAAAATGTTCTAGTTTTTACAGATTTAGATTCCAGTTAATAGCTATAAAACATTTGTGCAAATCAAATTACCATTACATGTCATTCAAGTCCCAATCTTAACTCAGAGTTACACTTATGGGCTCTGGGCATAAGAACGTTTGTTTCCTGAACATCATTAGCATGTTCCAATATTGAATACCAACCAATGCTGGCAGTAAAAGGAAAGCCTACCTGGGCTGACCATGCCTAGCATCTGGCCTCTGGCAGCTTTGGATGCAGGGTTCAAAAGTGTGAGGGCATTATGGTTCTCATTTAAAATGGCAATGTGCTTTCAAGACATAAGTTAACCATTTTCATTAGATCCCCATTTGTCTTTGTTGGGTATCCAGTTCATTCTTTAATTCGCACATCTCAGGATGGTACAAGAACACAGTATGAATCCCTCTGCTCCCCACTGTCATCTTCACCCACCCTTCGCATCACATGGGGCTGGGGTTAGTGTATGATTAAAAATGATTAAAACTAGGTGTAGTGTTTTACTAATAAATTACTTCCCTGGGACACGTGTCTGCTTATGTAGCAATTCATTGTAGTGACTAATTGTGCAAATTGACAATTAAGATAAATGATACACTATCTACATTACAACAGTGTCTAGTCTGTTGAGATTGTAAAGTGATTAAAATTAACACGTCTCAAGCTACAAATTGAAATACAGGAGAACATTCCTTGACTTATGTTTGATTTGGCAATATTCTTACGTGGAGGTAGACTAAAAACTAGATTAAGATTGCAATAAAAATCTTTGTGAAGATTGTGTGTTGCTCATTGAAAAAATGTGGAGTACATTTGTGATCTGAAGAATACTTCAGTGGATTTGAGAGTACTTACTTAAAATGGCAGTACTGAAGCAACTGCAGGTTACTTAACTTTACCTTGTTAAATCTTTAACAAAATTACAAGAATGCTGGAAATGGCAGTTTCAAAGCAGCAATTTAGTTGTCCAATCATACACAACCACATTTCCCTAACTGTGCTCAAATTTGCAAACAAAATAATTGCATTGTTATGAATAAGTTCAAATAATAAATATGAAGTTTAGTATAACCTGCTTTTTGTTGTGCAAGAATTGTTCTAAGAATCTATCCCAAAAATATTCTATAAATTCCTTCAAAGGGTTATCCAGACTCAAAACATTTGACTCTATTCTCTCTCCACAGATGCTGTTAGACCTGCTGAGATTTTCCAGCATTTTCTGTTTTTGTTGTGGCTTGCATCTTAGCTTGCTAAAGGAAGGCTTGGCATAATTTTCCAATCTTCCCTGGAAAAAGAGGAAATACCAGAGAATTGATCTGATACTCTTATTGAAGAAAAGGTGTAAGGACCGTTCTAATAACGAGAGACTGGTTTAACCTCAGTGGTGGTTAAAGATTTAGAAACAATAAACAGGGAATAAAATCAATAAGAAGGGTGAGAGATTTGAATGGATTCATGAGCGCCAGCATGGATTTGTAAAAGGCATAAAATACTTCACCAATTTAATTGATTTCTGTGTAAATAATCCTTGTCAGCTGCATGGTAGTGGCTGTCCCTCAATCTGAGGATGATGTCTACTCAGAGTAATAAGTTTCTGCTATGGGTCTTCATGTGACTGGACAAGCTCATTCTCAGCCCGCAGATGTTTGGGCACATGGGGCAGGATGTCCCAGGATTTCTCTGCTGCTGCTCTGTCTCATTATTAAAAGGTTGTGATTCACAGCATGATGCAGCTTGATGGACAAGTTGCTGCCATATTGAATGATTGGTCACTCATATCAATGCTCATATCAATTTCTCCTCCCCTGGGACATTGTCCACTTGAGAGTTGAGAAAACAGGACCTGGCTGGGGAAGACTATTTTCGGCCATCCGGACAGAGGCCGGAACTTTCCAGCTGTTTGCACTGACGGGATCTTCCGGTCCCACCGACATGCACCCACACCATAGGTTTCACAGCAGCGATGAGTGCATTCAATGGGAAATTCCATTGACAAAAGCGGGACCAGAAGATCCTGCCGCCGGCCAAAGGCGGGCTCCTCCCACCGGTGTGAAACATGTGGTGGGTTGCACAATAAATTCCATCCACACTGTCCAGTTCTTTCCTGAGCGATTACTTGCCTGCATGTGGAGGGAGACAGTGATGTATGAAGGGTCCAGCCATGAAGCTCTAGGCATCATGACTATGGGGAAGGTCTGGAGGACTCATTGTTTTTTCCCTCCTGTCATGTTTGAATGTTCTCATGATTGTGTAAAAAAAGAAATTGAAAAAACAGTGCTGGCGTATTTTTTTAAAATGAATTAATTCTGAAAACACGGCTAAAACTTCACGGATTGATTCATTTATTAATACTCCTGAAGCAACGCTTGAGGGATTTTTCAGATGTATATGTATTACATTTTTGCCCCTGAAAATACGGCAATGTAGATTCTCCGGCAGTATATCATTAATAGACACTTAAGTTATTGATCCCAATGACATTTAGAGTTGCAATGCCCCAATGTTTTCTAAGTAATTATATATTTCTCTCAGAGGCGAAGGAAGTTGCATTCCTACTCTTCAGAAAAATATTCCACACCGATTCAAGACCCCAGTTGGAGCTGGAAGAACATCAATATAGAATGCTTAGCACTTTATGTATCTGGCTGTGTGTCATTTTGGAAAGGCTCCCATCTTTGAAAGATAATCACTAGTTGAAGGGAAAATGTGGAGCCTATGCCACCAATATTTCAGGAAAGTCGATTTATTCTGCTGATGCCAAACAGGGATCACCCTCATGCATCATTTTTATATCACCATTAGTGCCACAAACATTGAATCCCTGAATGAAAGATGCTTTTCTTTGCTTTAATGCAGACTTTGCAAAAGTTTTACAAGTTAACAAGAAAGAAACTACTCTACAAAGGGAAAGACAGCTGTGAATTGAGCTCCAAAAGCACTGAAATGTGTGGAGCTAGGAAACATTTCAATGACATTACTACAAAAACTGTTCATCAACTAGCCTCAGGGCTGACCAGATTTGTACAAAGTTTAGTTATTTTTGATCAATGTTATGTTCTGGCAGTTGGTAACCATTGCGCAAACCTAATCCCAAAGGGAAACTTGGCAAGCTATCACAACTCTTGTTTTTTGTATTTTGACCATGAGAAGACATGTGTACCAAAGTCAGAAGCCACAAATTTCAGTAGCACTATTGGGGATTATAAATATTAAGTTAAAACATTTATTAAGAAAAGAAAATTCCAATGCACAGAATTACATTTATACAGTTAAAATTAGTCATACAGAACATTCCACCCAAATAAACACCTCTTTAGGCAATAATCACTTATAGATATTTAATCCATAGTGTTTAGCCTGGCAACAAGACTAAGTCTAGGTATATCATGGTGAATAGTCTTAGATCATACTACATGGTATGGGATAACCCCTGACATTCTTGTCAGACCACAATAAAGCTGCAGCATTGAGAGAGTGTTGAAATTGCAGCATGGTAACTGCATAGAAAAGTTTTGAAGACACAGTGCCACTATAGTGCTCAAATAAAGAACTGGTAAGCAGATGGATCCCTCATGGAGAATAGGACAACAGTTTGAGAGGACCAGCACTGGCTTAGCTCAGTCGGGAACGGTGAGTGACCAGAATGTGGGCCAAATCGATGGTGAGCATGAGAGGGTCAAACAAAATAAATAAACTGTCATAAAAATTGGGCCAAAAGAAGTTATGATTAGAACGGACAGATCTTCAGAAAAGCACACAAATGTATCTACAGTGAAACTCATCTCAGTGTTTGAAAGGAGAAGGGATATTGTGGGAATGTCCACAAAATTCTCCATTTTGTATTAGGATGTGCCTGACCTACCATCCAAATTCAAAATGTTCAAACAGTGTACTGAGCTATGGTTTCTTCAGTCAGGTGTGTTTGAACCAGAGAAGTAAGCCATAAGGATTTGTCTAGCAATTGGTAATGAAGGTCTTCACAGGCCGAACATGTCAGGATTAACAGCAGAAGAGCAAATGGATCCCTGAATGGAATGGACTATATTGGAAGACCAGTTCAGAATCAGGTTAAACTTCCATGTTCATTGATTAGAGCTCATTTCGAAACAGTCTACAGAATCCATAGACCACTTTGTCAGCAGATGTAGAGGAAAGGATACATACTGTGATTTTTCAAGTACAGAACTAGCAGACAGAAATGTTGAGTTGATGATTGCATCCAATCTCATGGAAGGGTTCCAAAAAGATCTACTGGACAAGATTAAAATGTATAGCATTGTACAGTTACTCAAGAATGGTCATAAATATGAAGCAATTCTCACAGGTCGATGAAACTTCCTAAGTACAACCCCATTTGTTGAGGCACTCACTAAAACTTCCAAACCTAGCAACCTGGAACGTGTGGCCTTCCACATGCACCAAAGAAATGCTCAACTCTCCGACAGTACTGTGACAGAAAGGACCATTGACAGCAGCAGTGCATTAGAGCAAAGGCTGATGCAGCCACAAAGAGCTGTGCACTGATCCAAACAGATGATACAAAAGTGGGTTCCTTCAAGCAATAAGAATGACCCAGTCCCTGTCAGAGACTACACATAAGGTGATTGACAAACCAGAAAATTATGATGATAAGTGATGAACACATATTTCACACCATGAATCCCATAGAAAACCTAACTATCAGTACACCAACTGAATTGTCTGCCAAAATTCAAATGATTTGTCCTAAGAAGGTTGATAATCACTCATTTTTGGTCAAGTGCCAACATGCTACCCCTGTAATTCTAAAAGACAGGCATGGTGAAACCTACTGCTGTGAAACTCTAAACCTACTCTGAAGAGTAGTACAGGCTTGAAACATTGGGCAGAATTCTCCCAAAGTATTTCTGAGTATCATAACAGCAAGAAAACAGGAGCAATCCACGCCAGTCTTTGCAGCCTGTGCCGCACCACATCCTCCGACACTCAATGCACTGAATGAGCCTCCCCGTGAAACGTGCTGTCCCCAGGCGTGTGACTCGCCCAAAGTGGTTGCAGTTGTCTGCCGTTAACCATGGGGAGCTGCATTTAAATGTTCCCCCCGCACTCACAGGCCATGAGTCACGCCAGGAGGATGGCACCATTCCAAGCAGCCGCACAGTATACCGAGGGAGCCTGAGGATAGCTGCTGGATGCAATGGAGGAGTGACCCTGTACCCCTGAGAGCGCAGATGGCCAAGGAGCACGGACTGCTGCGATGGCTGCAGCAGTCAGTGCCCATGGCCTGATACGCAGGACCGGCACCCAATGCTGGAAGAAGATGAATGACCTGATTCAAGCTGCAAAGGGTGAGTGTTCATCCGTCTTATCCTGGCATCAGTCCCGTCTGTTACACCTGGAACGTCCACCTCAATCCACTCCCTGACACCCAGCAGCCATCCAGCATCCGACCCTACAGCATTGTCCTCAAAAAAGAACCCCCGAACACCAATCCTGCCTGGCAAGGCATGGTGCCGGCCTACACCTCCCGTTCCCCCACACCCCGGGCCCGCCAAACATCATGCTCTCACTCATCAGCTTTTATCCCCTTTTGCTTCTGCAGGAGAAGATGGGCCATAATAGAAGGGAGCGGGAGAAGACAGGCAGTGGAATTCCTGAGTTGCAACTCCTGACCCACTTTGAGGAACGCATGATGGAGCTCTCAGGGGAGGCACCCGGGCGAGCTGTGCATGACAGTGAGGTCAGTGTGTGCCAGAGAAATGAGGATCCACAAAAGTTTCATCCACATGACATTTCTCAAGTAAGTTCCAAGCTGCCCAGTTACTCATCCCGCCCTAGCACTGAAACCTCAGTCTTCTATTGCAGTAGCAATTCCTGATGAGGCTGGGCCCTCAGGAGTCAGCACTCCCGTTGCAACCCCCACGAGTGCCTCGGAGGAAAGGTCCATGGAAAGCATTGACCAGGCGTCAACAGGTATCACCCACACCATCCACCAGTGCAGTGACACACACCTCAGTGGGTGCAATTAGCAGACAGGCTTCAGGGTCAGTGCCTGGTTAGCACCACACAGCTGCTAATGCACATCAGCTGGAGGCGGGAACGTCCAAGGGATTGGGTAGGCGGAGGTCTGCCAGATCCAAGGAAACAGCTGGCCCCCAGCCAGATGCCGGGCCACTGGAAAATGGTCTCACAGAGCTGCTGGAGATGCAGAGACAGAGCTGGGAACAGCGGGAGAGGGTGTTAGCAACATTCCGGCAACTGCAAGGCCACTTTGAGGAGTCACACAGCCCTCAGGTGGAGGAGTGGGTGTTGGTATTGCGTGGCACCCAGGCCAATACTGCAAGGATGGTGACAGTGATGGAAAGCTTGGGGCAGGAAATGGTAACCATGGGTTGCAGTGTCCAAAGCATCATTTCTCTCTATTTTTATGCCACACAATGTCCCTACTGCACCCCACCCCCACTCCTTTTACTTTGACATTAACTCTATCCTCTTCTTCTGTGAAGAACAAAGAACAAAGAACAATACAGCACAGGAACAGGCCCTTCGGCCCTCCAAGCCCGCGACGCTCCCCGGTCCAGGATTGAATCCTGAATCCAGGATCCCCGCCCAATTTTCCAGCCTAACTACATACTAATATCCTATCCACCGAGCTGTCCCTCACAGCTACGATGCTTTGTTCATCACAACATATTAACTCACCCCCACCCCCCCATTCCAGACCATGTGATCTCCAGGGAGAGGCAAAAACCCAGAGTGAAAACCCCAGGGCCAATATGGGGAAAAAAAATCTGGGAAATTCCTCTCCGACCCCCTGAGGCGATCGAAACGAGTCCAGGAGATCACACTGGCCCTGATCGGAAAATGGTTCCCAACTATCCGCAGTCTCGCTCTGTACTGGCACCAGCAAGATGATCATAGAATGAAGCCTTGAAACGAGAAACAAAGAACAATTAGCCCGCGCCGCTCCCTGGTCCAAACTAGACCACTCTTTTGTATCCCTCCATTCCCACTCCGTTCATATAGCTGTCTAGATAAGTCTTAAACGTTCCCAGTGTGTCCGCCTCCACCACCTTGCCCGGCAACACATTCCAGGCCCCCACGACCCTCTGTGTAAAATATGTCCTTCTGATATCTGTGTTAAACCTCCCCCCTTCACCTTGAACCTATGACCCCTCGTGAACGTCACCACCGACCCGGGGAAAAGCTTCCCACCGTTCACCCTATCTATGCCTTTCATAATTTTATACACCTCTATTAAGTCTCCCCTCATCCTCCATCTTTCCAAGGAGAACAACCCCAGTTTCCCCAATCTCTTCTCATAACCAAGCCCCTCCATACCAGGCAACATCCTGGTAAACCTCCTCTGTACTCTCTCCAAAGCCTCCACGTTCTTCTGGTAGTGTGGCGACCAGAACTGGACGCAGTATTCCAAATGCGGCCGAACCAACGTTCTATACATCTGCAACATCAGACCCCAACTTTTATACTCTATGCCCCGTCCTATAAAGGCAAGCATGCCATATGCCTTCTTCACCACTTTCCCCACCTGTGACGTCACCTTCAAAGATCTGTGGACTTGCACACCCAGGTCCCTCTGCGTCTCTACACCCTTTATGGTTCTTCCATTTATCGTGTAGCTCCTCCCTACATTATTCCCACCAAAATGCATCACTTCGCATTTATCAGGATTGAACTCCATCTGCCATTTCCTTGCCCAAATTTCCAGCCTATCTATATCCTTCTGTAGCCTCTGACAATGTTCCTCACTATCTGCAAGTCCTGCCAGTTTTGTGTCGTCTGCAAACTTACTGATCACCCCAGTTACTCCTTCTTCCAGATCATTTATATAAATCACAAACAGCAGATGTCCCAATACAGAGCCCTGCGGTACACCACTAGTCACAGGCCTCCAGCCGGAAAAAGACCCTTCCACTACCACCCTCTGTCTTCTATGACCAAGCCAGTTCTCCACCCATCTAGCCACCTCCCCCTTTATCCCATGAGATCCAACCTTTTTCACTAGTCTACCATGAGGGACTTTGTCAAACGCTTTACTAAAGTCCATATAGACAACATCCACGGCCCTTCCTTCGTCAACCATTTTGGTCACTTCTTCAAAAAACACCACCAGGTTAGTGAGGCATGACCTCCCTCTCACAAAACCATGCTGACTACCGTTAATGAGTTTATTCCTTTCTAAATGCGCATACATCCTATCTCTAAGAATCTTCTCCAACAACTTCCCCACCACGGACGTCAAGCTCACTGGCCTATAATTACCCGGGTTATCCTTCCTACCCTTCTTAAATAACGGGACCACATTGGCTATCCTCCAATCCTCTGGGACCTCACCTGCGTCCAGTGACGAGACAAAGATTTGCGTCAGAGGCCCAACGATTTCACCTCTCGTCTCCCTGAGCAGCCTTGGATAGATTCCATCAGGCCCTGGGGATTTGTCAGTCTTTATATTCTCTAACAAACCTAACACTTCCTCCTTTGTAATGGAGATTTTCTCCAACGGCTCAACACTCCCCTCAGAGACACTCCCAGTCAACACATCCCTCTCCTTTGTGAATACCGATGCAAAGTATTCATTTAGGATCTCACCTACTTCTTTGGGCTCCAAGCGTAAGTCCCCACTTTTGTCCCTGAGAGGTCCGATTTTTTCCCTAACAACCCTTTTGTTCCTAACGTATGAATAAAATGCCTTGGGATTCTCCTTAATCCTGTCTGCCAAGAACATTTCGTGACCCCTTTTTGCTTTTCTAATTCCCCTTTTGAGTACTTTCCTACTTTCTTTGTACTCCTCCAGAGCTCCCTCCGTTTTTAGCTGCTTGGACCTAACATACGCCTCTCTTTTCTTTTTGACCAGTCCCTCAGTTTCCCTGGTTATCCACGGTTCTCTAATCCTACCCTTCCTATCCTTCTTTTTTACAGGCACATGCTTGTCCTGTAGCCCTAACAACCGTTCCTTAAAAGACTGCCACATACCAGATGTGGATTTACCCTCAAACAGCCTCTCCCAATCAAGAGCTGACAATTTCTGCCTGATTCCAATAAAGTTAGCCTTCCCCCAATCCAACACCTTACCCTTGGGACACCACTCATCCTTTTCCATCACTATCCTAAAGCTAACAGAATTGTGGTCACTATTTGTCACATGTTCCCCTACCAAAACTTTGAAGACCTGACCGGGCTCATTCCCCAGTACCAGGTCCAGTATAGCCCCCTCTCTAGTCGGGCTGTCTACATATTGTTCCAACGAACCCTCCTGTACACATTTTACAAATTCCTCCCCATCCAGAGTCCCTGCCCTCAGCGATTTCCAGTCTATACCAGGGAAATTGAAGTCTCCCACTACAACAACCCTATTTTTCCTGCACCTATCCAGTATCTCCTGACATATCCATTCTTCCACTTCCCTTGGGCTGTTGGGGGGCCTGTAGTACACCCCCAACATAGTGACTGCGCCTTTCCTGTTTCTAAGCTCCACCCAGAGTGACTCGTTACACGACCCCTCTGAATTGTCCTCCCTCTGCACCGCTGTAATATGCTCTCCAACTAATACCGCTACTCCCCCACCTCTTTTGGCCCCTCCTCTGTCTCGCCTAAAACACTTGTACCCTGGAATATTCAGCTGCCAGTCCTGTCCCTCTTTCAACCAAGTCTCTGTCACCGCAACCACATCCAAATTCCTCGTGCGCATTAAGGCCTCAAGTTCATCTGTCTTACCTGCTACGCTCCTTGCATTGAAGTATAAGCACCCCAGACCTCCAGGCTCAGTGAGGTCGTCCTCCCCCAGAGTGCTCTTCTTCTTTGCCAGCCTTGTCCCAGCCCCAAGCTCGTCCCCAGCCTCCACACTTATAGACCTAATAGTTTGATCCCCACCCCCCTGCCATACTAGTTTAAACCCCCCCGAATTGCGCTAGCAAAGCTCCCAGCCAGGATATTTGTGCCCTTCCAACTTAGTTGTGACCCCTCCCTCTTGTACAGGTGCCATCCTCTCCTGAAAACTTCCCATTGATCTATGAAAATGAAGCCCTCCCTCCTGGACCAGTCCTTTAGCCAGGCATTCATTTGTACCAACTCCCTATTCTTAGCCTCACTGGCACGAGGCATTGGGAGTAGCCCAGAGATGGCCACCCTAGTGACCCTACTTTTTAACCTATTTCCCAACTCCCTGAATTGCTCTCTTAGGATCCCCCTACTCTTCCTATCTACGTCATTTCCACCAATGTGTATAATGACATCCGTTTCTTTATCTTCCCCTTTTAATATGCCTCCTATCCGCTCGGAGACATCCGTGACCCCAGCATCAGGTAGGCAGACTACCATCCTGGAGTCCTGTTCGCCCCCACAGAATCGCCTGTCTGTGCCTCTGACTGATGCATCCCCCACCACTATCGCTCTCCTAACCCCTCTCTTCCCTTTCCGGGCCACAGAGCCTGACTGTGTGCCAGTGACCTGGTCACTGTGTCTTACCCCTGGAGAGGCACACTCCTCCACACTATCTAAAACAATATACCTGTTTTGGAGTGGGACAACCACAGGTGACCCCTCTTCTAACTGTCCACTCCCCTCCCCTCTCACACCTGTCACCAAGCCCTTCCTATTTTGAGAGACCACCACTGGAGTCCTCCCTTGTACTTTACCCTTCTGCCCTTTACTCCTCCTAACCGTGACCCACGTGTCTTCCTCCCGATGCCCCGGTGTAACTAGTTGCCTATAACTCCTGTCAATTTTTCTCCCATTTTCCCTGACTAGACTAAGGTCAGCGATCTGCAGCTCCAGTTCCCTGACACGGTCCCTCAAGAGCTGCAGTTCCACGCACCTGGCACATATGTGAACCTCTGGGAAGCTAGGTGTTTGCAGACAGAAGCAAAGTACTCATTCAATACCTCCAACATGCCCTCCAAACCTACATGATTTCCTTCTTGCCCATAATCGGCTCCACCATAATTTTAAATATTTCTTTACTCCTTATTTATTTATAAAAGATTTTTTAGTTCCCTTTTATGTTATCCATCTACTAATATTTTCTCATACTGTCTGCTTCCCTTTCTTATGTACTTTGCAATTTCCCCAAGTGCTCTCTACATTCCGACTAGATTTCCATTGCATTCTGTATCTGACATTTGTCATTTAGCTCCTTTTTATTTTCTTTTAACCTTCATGTTCTTTATCATCCAGGGAGCCCGTGGTTTTGAATACTTCCACCTTTCCTTCTTATGTGAATATGCTTTGCTTTGGAGCTGAACTGTTCTCCGTTGAAAGCCTGCCATTGCTTATTTATCACTTTCCTGAACAATCTTTGTTTCCAGTCAACCTGTGCTAGATCTCTTCTCAAATCACTGAAACTGACTCCCTTCCAGTTGCTATTTTCACCATTGATTTTTCTGTTCCTTACCGTAACAGCTTTAAAACTAATTATATAATGTAATCCAGAATTTTTGCTGCACGTACTGGGTCACTCCTTGGTGGACTAGAATAACCTTGATTTAGAAAATTTCCCCGTATACATTCAGGCAATTTTTCATTCTTCTTACTCTTTGTCCTGTGCATATTCTCGGTGCATACTCGAGTAGTTTAAGTCCCCCAACTATCAGTGCTGTATTACATTTCTCTGAAGTTTGCCTACAGGTTTGGCTCCACTATCACTTCCACACAATTTAAGAGTCCATTTACTATTTAGTGTGCAAGAAACAATACTTTTCACTGTACACTAATACACGTGACAATAATAAATCAAATCAAATTTTAAAAAATCAAGGCCGGGATTGTCCGGGAGATTGTCGCGTCAGCCGATTCGCGTGGTTCAGGCGCGCGTTCTCCCAGCGCTGGATTTCTGGCAGTGTCTGCATCGTGCCGGAAATCGGTGGGGAGGCGAAAAGACAATTAACATGGTCATTTTAATCTCATATGAATGCAATTAGCAGGCCCGGGACTGAAACCTCCGGGACCGTTAGCATCTTCTCCCCTCCCATGGGATAGCACCAAGGGGGCGGGGCATTTTGGGCAGGGTCTATGGGGCAGGGCCTGATGGTAGGGGCCTATGGGCAATCGGTGGGGGTGGGGGATCCCACTGCCACTCTGCATGGGGGAGGGAGGGTGGCCAGCGATTGGGGCGGGCTGGGGGGGTGTCAGCCGGAGTGGGGGGGAGGGTTGGGACTGTGGGGGTGGGGAATCAGTGGGGGAGGGGGGGCTGCTGGAGATCAGGGTGGGCCAGGAGAGGTGGGGGGGGGGGTCAGTGCTGGGCCGGTAATGGTCGGGGGGCAGCGATCAGGCCATGGGGGTGGCGGAGAGACGATGTTGCGAGGCTGGCCAGCAATCGAGCTGGCCAGCAGTCAGGAGGCCATCAGTGTGGGGCCACTGCGAATGCGCCAATCTCAGCGCTGACAGATCGGCACATGCGCAGTGACCCGCTCAGCGTGCCGATTTCAGCCTCTCCAGCGGGAATAGGCCCCGCCCCCAAAATGTAATGATATTCACGCCTCTGCAGTGCACAGAGTGTGGGAGATTCTTCTCTGAACTCCCAATGAAGGAAAACAACATGAATGACTCCAGTTTTCGCCCAAATTTGACACTTAGAATTTTTTGGAAGAATTCCGCCATAAATCAGAGTAAACACCTGCAACAAATTATTTTCTGTTCTTTTACTCGAACCAAATTGATTCAATCTTTCATCCCTCTGGTACTTCACCACTTTGCAAAATGGTAATATTATATTTTTCCATAATGCTACCCACCCTTTCCCTTTCCATCCCTGAATATATTGGAGCCAGCAATCTCAATTTCCTTACATTCACTTCTTTGCATTCCTTCATTCACTGCCCTCTTGTTCCACGTTGTTCTTTTCTCTGGCACTGTTCACCCTTCCTTGGTTTCTGTGCCCCTCTCCACATCGCACACAGTGAAAATTTATCGAATGCGTTTAAACCCATCCTGCACATGAGCTCTTGCAAAGTTCTCTCATCACAGCAGCACGAACCACAAACAAATTGCCTTTTTTACAGTCAGTATGTCATTACAGATACTGGGAGATGAGGGTGAGGTGGAGCAGGAATGTAATTCTCATGACCCTCCAGGAGCAGGTGGGTGGGAGTTGGTGGTGACTGGTAACTTAGGAAAGCCGGAAATTGGGGTTTCCTTGGGATTATTGGGGGGTGCGGGTGTGGAGTGATCCCACAATGGTGGTACTTACCATGACGTACCAACCTATTTTGGGTAGGGGAGCATGATTAAGTACTATCCCAGGGAAAGGTGAGGCCCAGTTGTAGATCAGAGGGCTGAGGGATCAGATGACAGGGGGCTGGTGGTGAGATTAGAGGCAAAAGGTTTTGGTGGGTAATTGGAAACTTGGGGTTGGGGAGCTGAGCGGAGCCATTAGTCGGAAGCCTCAGGGAAAGGTCAGAAGCATGGGGAGGTGACCCGAGAGCTCGGTAGAAAGCCTGGGAATGGGGAGGTCAGAGGCCTGGGTGAGGAAGTTGGAGGCCTGTGGGAGTAGCTCAGGGGCCTGGCTGGGGAGGTTGGAACCCTTGTTTGGTGGTAGGGGAGAGATAGGAAGCCTTGTGGAAGAAATCAGTGTAGGAAGATCAGAAAGATTGCTGGCTATATGACTGCAGGGTGTTTAGATGGACAGTCACACTGAATGTAGCAATAAAGTAGAAACTTACCTCCTGATCCCACAGTCTCTCACTTCAGTTAGCTGGCAAATTTCTGGGAAATCAAGTTGGCCCAGGTTAAATTTCAAATGGTAAATAAAAATGAGTCACATAACCTCATTATATTATTGAAAGTGCAAGTCCATCTCCTTGGAGCAGTTTTCCCTGGGCTTGCCCACTAGGCAAAGATTAGTGGGAACCTAGAGGATTAGGAAATCTTTAAAGATCAGCAGAAAGCCACGAAAAAAGCTATAAAGAAAAGTAAGATGGATTATGAGAGTAAACTAGCTCAGAATATAAAAACAGATAGCAAAAGTTTCAGATAGCAAAACGAAAAAGAGTGGCTAAGGTAAACATTGGTCCTTTAGAGGATGAGAGGGGGGATGTAATAACTGGAAATGAGAAAATGGCTGAGGCGTTGAACAGGTGTTTTGTGTCGGCCTTCACAGTGGAAGACACAAATAACATGCCAAAAATTGATGACAGGAAGGCTATGGCAGGTGAGAACCTAGAAATTATCATTATCACGAAAGAGGTAGTGTTCGGCAAGTTAATGGGGCTTAAGTTAGACAAGTCTCCTGGTCCTGATGGAATGCATCCTAAGGTACTAAAAGAGATGGCGGGAGAAATAGCAAATGCACTAGTGGTAATTTACCAAAATTCGCTGGACTCTGGGGTGGTTCCCGCAGATTGGAAAACAGCAAATGTGACGCCACTGTTTAAAAAAGGAGGTAGACAAAAGGCAGATAACTATAGGCTGGTTAGCTTAACTTCTGTAGTAGGGAAAATGCTTGAATCTATCATCAAGGAAGAAGTAGCGAGACATCTGGATATAAATTGTCCCATTGGTAAGATGCAGCATGGATTCATGAAGGGATGGTCATGTTTGACTAATTTGGTGGAATTCTTTGAGAAATGTGTAGTGGACAATGGGGAACTGTGGATGTGGTGTGTCTGGATTTCCAGAAGGCATTTGACAAGGTGCCGCACCAAAGACTGCAACATAAGATAAAGGTGCACAGTGTTACAGGTAATGTATTAGCATGGATAGAGGATTGGTTAACTAACAGAAAGCAAAGAGTGGGGGTAAATGGGTGTTTTTCTGGTTGGCGATCAGTGACTAGTGTTGTGCTTCAGGGATCAGTGTTGGGACCGCAATTGTTTACGATTTACATAGATGATTTGGAGTTGGGGACAAGTGTAGTGTGTCAAAATTCGCAGATGACACTAAGATGGGTGGCAGAGCAAAGTGTGCAGAGGATGCTGAAAGTCTGCAAAGGGATAAAGATAGTCTAAGCGAGTGGGCGAGGGTCTGGCAGATGGAGTACAATGTTGGTAAATGTGAGGTCATCCATTTTGGTAGGAATAACAGCAAAATGGACTATTATTTAAATGGTAAAAAAGCACAGCATGCTGCTGTGCAGAGGGACCTGGGAGTCCTTGTGCAGGAATCTCAAGGAGTTGGTTTGCAGGTGCAGCAGATAATTAAGAAGGCAAATGGAATTTGTGTTGGGAGGGATGGAGTTTAAAAACAGTGTGGTTATGTTGCAGCTGTAAAAGGTGCTGGTGAGGCCATACCTGGAGAGCTGTGTACAGTTTTGGTCTCCTTACTTGAGAAAGGATATGCTGGCACTGGAGGGGATGCAGAGGAGATTCACTAGGTTGATTCCGGAGTTGAGAGGGTTGGCTTGTGAGGAGAGACTGAGTAGACTGGGGCTATACTCATTGGAATTCAGAAGAATGAGGGGAAATCTTATAGAAACATATAAGATTATGAAGGGAATAGATAAGATAGAAGCAGGGAAGTTGTTTCCACTGGCGGGTGAAACTAGAACTAGGGGGCATGGCCTCAAAATAAGGGGAAGCAGATTTAGGACTGAGTTGAGGAGGAACTTCTTCACACAAAGGGTTGTGAATCTGTGGAATTCCTTGCTCAGTGAAGCAGTTGAGGCTACCTCATTGAATGTTTTTAAGGCAAAGTTAGATACATTTTTGAACAGTAAAGGAATTAAGGGTTATGGTGAGCGGGTGGGTAAGTGGAGCTGAGTCCACAAAAAGATCAGCCATGATGTTATTGAATGGCGGAGCAGGCTTGAGGAGCTAGATGGCCTACTCCTGCTCCTAGTTCTTATGTTCTTATACCATCCTGCCTCTCTAATAAATTATGTGAGTGGCACAGTGGCTAGTATTGCTGCCTCACAGCGCCAGGAGCCTGGGTTCAATTCCGGCCTTGGCTCACTGTAATTGGGGAGTTTGCACATTCTCCCCGTATCTGCGTAGGTTTCTTCTGGGTGCTCCGGTTTCTGCCCAGAGTCCAAAGATGTGCAGGTTAGGTTGATTGGCCATGCTAAATTGACCCTTACTGTCAGGGGGATTAGCAGGGTAAATATGTGGGGTTACTGGGATAGGCCTGGGTGGGATTGCTGCCGGTGCAGGCTCCTTGGGCCGAATGGCCTCCTTCTGCACTGTAGGGATTGTATGAAAAGTTTGGAGGTAACTTTTTCATGGTATGACTCTTAACTCTATAACTCCCTCCCAACACAAAGCTACTGTTTTCTGAGGGTTCAACATCCACCCCTCTCCCACAAGACTCAAGGTGAACATATGAATCAATTTCTCACCCCTGGGCCAGCAGTTGGATGATATATGTTTTGGAACTGATGATAAACCACATCAAATGGAATGTAAGCAAGGCTTGTACAAACAATACCTTTACTTGCAAACAGCAAAAGGATTGCCCTTTCAATTTTAAGCTGCATGTACCGCCTTCATATCACACTGGCTTTCCCACATTGATGCTCGATTCAAAATACAAGAAACATGCACACTGTGTACCATTGCTGGAAATGTTTTCTCATTGCCCAATGAGAATTGAACCAATGATTTAGTAACATTAGTGTAGTTACATTCTGAATAGCTCATCAGGTGTGAGTGCATGTCTATAAATCTTGTAAATGTTACACTACTGAAGACAATGTGTTTGTATACGTTTCTTACAGAGGCATGATAGGAAAAGGAAATAATGCATCTTCAACATATTTTCCATTTTAACTTCAGCTACTGGAGATCTGGAATATAGAGTATCTATGACAATGATTTCCTCCATTTGTGATGCAGTATACTTTTTAAATAAGATGAAAATTTCACTTGAAAATCTGTCCAGTGTAAGTGACTAAGTCCTCACTCCTATATAGACATCCTTATGGCTATTTCCAAAATATTTAAAAACTGAACATGGCTGCAATTGTGTCTGTCTATGACCCCAGAGCAAAGGAAGCCATTGCAGTTTTGGAAATTACACACCTCGTTATCTCTGAGGAGTTACTAATAACCTGGGGACAGCACAGCCCAATTTCAAAGGGAACTACATTGAAGGCTTTTGGTATTTGATAACCCAGGCTGACCAGTGAAGATGGAAAGTCTACTAGGACAATGGTCTCTCAAACATTCCTTTTAACCCATAATGGCTGAGAAATGATCAGCCTGGAACATAAAGCCAATTTCCAAACATTGGATTTACAGCCTTTGTTGAAGACATCTCAGAGAAGTAACATCACATGATCTAGGATCCTGGTTTGTTGAACAAGTAATATTGTTTTACTGAGCAAAATAGTTCAGTCTGATGTTTACCTCGAACTGGGGGCTTCACAGAAAAGGATCTCTGCCCAGGTTGAACACCTTGCTCCATGTACACTGCTTCTGTTGAAACATCTATAAAAATTGCCTACAAGACTGATCCATCTCTGTGGCCTATCTCATCCTGTGAAGTCAACACCACCAGAAAAGTGAATTTTACAACATTGGTTTTCGGCCCATTCACTGCTGTGAAGGAAAACCTTATTCTAGACTCTGGAACACAGTGAACCAATACTTATTTTCTCAATGTTCTCTGTACTATAAATCCTTCATTCTTTATCCTATTCTTTTCTGTCTGAATGTTGCGACCCTCCCGCATTTTGAATGCGTACAAATAAACTAACCCTTTGAGTTCACCCTATCTTGAGTGGGGTTATTAATAATAAATTGGATCACACAAAAACTGTGGGGTTGGGAAACACACCACTGCTTATAAAGAGGGAAACAAATCAAAAAACACCTTTCTGTTTATGGATGGGTGGTGAGAGGAGAAATTAGTTCTGTTTAAATTAACTCTGCCTCTTGTCCGTACTACCAAAAATAAAACAGCCCCACCAACTATTCCCTGTTTTCCACTATAATGAAGTAACTTCATTGACCTTATAACATTTACTCTTGCCCAACCAATTCTATCTTTCACTTGATGCATTTAACACTTTAGCTTTTCGTAAAAGCTCTTCAAATTCCATTATATTACATTACTAAGTGATAGGTGTGTTCCCTAATGTTATTTTTTCCCTATTTGTCAAGATTGACATTCCAAGTGACATCAACCTGAAAATCTAATATTTATCTTCATCATGCCAGGTCTCCACTTGTCTTCATGCTTCTTTGAGTAATTTGTTTGAATCAGTCTAGTTGGACAAGTAGAAAGCAGCAATTTGAAATAAAAGAAATCTGTCATTGCTATTGTACTTAGTTAGAAAGCAATTTGCATAGGTGTGCCTCCAAGTAGCATGTTTATCAGATATTCTCTCATTTTTGTTGTTAATAAACTGACTGTTCTTCCAAGGTATTATATAATAAAAATGTTTTGTTGAATTTGCTATCAATCACGGTGCCTGTGCGACACCAATAAACACAATTCTATTAAAATAGGAAGAAACCTTTCACCCTTTTGCGCTTCAGTCTTGGTAAATAATTGATTACAAGCTGCTTAATGTACTCATTCGAGCTGAAGTGTTTTGCTTAATGCTGTTGTGTGAATTGTAATGGTTCTTGTATAGAATTTTAGATGAAGTAGACTGTGGTGGGATTTAATAACATGCAGTCTGCATGTGAATGAAACTGTCAGTGGCCACTCGTACAGTCTCTGAGAACATTCATTTCATTCCTGACATGGCTATTAGCTCTCTGAAATAGCCAACAAAATTAGATTTTGATCTGCTTCCCTTAGCACCAAATCACATACAAATATGGACTTGGTAATTAGTAAATGAAAATTCTTGGAGCTTGACAAAAGAACTGATCTTTGCAATGCACAAGATTAAATTTGGTCTCTTTGCTAACTCAATATTTTGGAGCAATGGGTCATCAGCAAAATCAAAATCAGAAAATGGGGCCTAATAATAGGCGGTTATTGTTCTTGCCGGAAAAAGGATGGTGCTTTAGGCTCCAAATCAGGGTCCTCAGACTTTGTTAGAATCTGATGCCATTTTCCTGAAGAAGTAAGGTGACCTCTGTATCCTGGATCAATTCAGTTGTTGCCAATCGCCTGCATTTTGCCAGTAGACAGCCACCGTGTGCAGAGGCCATCGGCTTCATGCAGCTGGCCTCCCAGTGTCAGTCTGGAGCCCATCAGAGTCAGAGAGCAGAATTTATATACAAATGGGAAGGCTCTTCATCTTTGCAAAAATGGTTTGAGGCCTGAATCTGGCAGTTCAATCCACAAATCCGGCCCCAATTTCCATCAAGTTAGGAGACATGGGGTGGATTAAACTTTACTCGTCTGTGGTTCATGGAAGCAGCTGCAAATGTTAAAGTGCACTTGCCGTCAGCCTTATCTGATTTTCATGAGGAGGAAGTGGGAGAAGTGGGTTTAACATGCATGATATATGCATGTTAAACCTGGTGGGAGAAGTCTAAAGTTATCGGAATTCTTTGGAAAAGCAGGGTATCCTTTGGAGACATAAGATAGCCTTTGGGATATGGTCCTGGAGAGGTTAGGTGTCCTTTGGGATTGTTAACAATCATAAATGTGAGTAAAATGTGGATAAACACTTGGAACTGTCAAGTTCATTGGAACTTTCAAAGGAGCTGTCAGAGGAAGCTATCAAAGGGATCTGACAGGTTGTCAAAGCATTTAAATTTCCTGCCCTCGGAATATTTGAGAAAATCTATCGACATTGTTGGAAAAAACATCAATGCTTGCTATTTCATTCTGTCTGTTGATATAAGCCCCAGTGCCATCATTACAGCATTAGTGCTGCATGATTGATTTTACAAACTATGCTGCCACTGTAGTGTGCCTGCAATTTCACAGTTTGATTGACAGCTCCAAGTGTTTATAAAGTATTTGAAGTGAATAATGGTTCCAAACTGATTCTTACAAGGGATTAAGGGAAATTAAATGCCTTTTTATCACTATTTTTTCAGCATATTGAATTGGCGCGGCACGGTGGCACAGTGGTTAGCACTGCTGTCTCACAGCACCAGGGACCCAGGTTCAATTCCTGGCTTGGGTGACTGTCTATGTGGAATTTGCACATTCTTCCCGTGTCTGTATGGGTTTCCTCCGGGTGCTCCGGTTTCCTCCCACAGTCCAAAAATGTGTGGGTTAAGTTGATTGGCCATGCTAAATTGCTCCTTAGTGTTAGGGGGATGTCAGGGGGATTAATAGGGTTAATATGTAGGGTTATTGGATAGGGCCTGAGTGGGATTGTTGTTAGTGCAGGCTCAATGAGCCGAATAGCCTCCTTCTGCACAGTAGGTAGGTATTCTATGGTAAATCATCAATAGACACTTGAGAACTTTATTTAATCTCAACAGAGGCCTTGGTGGATACTGGATATGTTGGCATGGAGGTTGTAAGGGAAAAGGGTGATGGGTTGGCATGAGTTTGTACCAAGGCCAGGAGGATTGGGTGAAGAGACAGGTGTTCCCATGGAGGATGTGAGGGGCCATGAGGGCGAGGGAGGTGGGGGTATGAGATGGCATGGATGGGGCATGGGGAGTGTGTACAGGTGAGAGGGTGTTAAGGATGAAGTCCGAAGGGCTGTTTTTGGTTTTAATCTTTTTTTCCATAATGCCAGAGCACCAAGATAGGGCTTTTCACCCAGCCCATCTCTGTACCCAGCAGCTCCTGTGCTGTCTCCAAATTGTTTCTGGGAGCAGCAGACCCCTGTTCTATTTCACCCCGTAACCCCCAGTGTGACATTCTTTCCTGGGTTCGGTTTGCATAGCCGGGAATTGCCTGAAGGCTGTGCTCCTGATCCAGGACCAATGATTCACACAAGATGTCCCATTCCTCTGGAAAGACAGAGCCTGGGCCCAAATAAGCGATCTAGAGTGGCTTTCCCCTCTGATCCCAGGGGATTGCCTCCTTGGCCCCATCTGAAATGTTACTTTAAATTTACCCATTTAAAGGCATCACATGTTCAGGTGCCCTCTCCATATCCTACCCTGCCTCAGCAGTGTCCACCTTTCATTCCAAAGATGTGCGGGTTAGGTTGATTGGCCATGCTAAAAATTGCCCTTAGTGTCCTGAGATGCATAGGTTAGAGGGATTAGTTGGGTAAATATGTAGGGATATGGGAGTAGGGCCTGGGTGGGATTGTGGTCGGTGCAGACTCGATGGGCCGAATGGCCTCTTTCTGTACTGTAGGGTTTCTATGATTCTATGATTCCAGTCCTGCCGAGGCTTCAGGGCTGGTTGGGCTTGCAGCAATGGGAGCCCACCTCAGCTTACTCAGCCGATTATGGGGTCGCTTCCGGGAAAGTAGCTCCCTGGTCTTGCTGCTGGCAAGTGCGGGCTGGCAACGCCATTTGGTCATGACATTGGAATCCTGAAGCTTGCTAGAAAATCCTGACAGACGTCGTATAAAACAAAATGCCATGTAAAACAGTAGCTGAGAATTTTTCACAAACTGTCTGCTTTGAGGCATATGACTATCAGCCGAATTTGCAAAATTGGATGAGCTCAGAGGGTTTGGGTACAGGAACCATATTACTGAACCTGAATACTGGTTGATCATCCTTTCCCATTCCCTCCTGGCAGTCACTGTCGTGGTTCCCCAGGACGACAATTTATTCACATCGATTAAAACAGAGAGTCTGAGCAGCGATCTTCCAAGCAGTAGACTTTATTTCCCAGCACAACAGAATAAAGTCGGGATGTCCGGAACAATCCAAAGAGCCCTTGGGCTTACAGTCTTTTATGTACATTTCAGCCTCATATCTCAAGATCCTTATCTCACTTTTACAGCCTGTCCTTGGTTGTTATCTTACTTTACAGCCCGACCTTTCTTTGGCCACCATTGTTTTAGTTGACCCTTTATCTGTTTTATTTGCAATTGGTCGCTCCCTGTTATATCTCTTTGTTTCTTAAACCATGGTGGTTATGACTCTTGCTTTTATCTGAACTTTTCTGTTTGTACAATAATCGTGGTTTTGCTGACTTAGGCCGAATGTGTTAGAAAAAACATGCTCACTTTATTCTCTCTTTTTATTATGGACCAACATTAAGTTGAACCACTGAGCAGTATTCATTGTTCTCCCAAGTGACTATTGTTTGCTTTCGTTAATTAGTGACTGCTATACTACTTCTCTGGGTCCTCTGCTTTGATCATATCAACTATACTTGATTACATTAGGTCATCCATTCTAGGTTTGATTACGTTAGGTCACACGAGGTTACTTTAGGTTACATTAGGTCACATAGGTTACATACCCATCTCACTACTCACCTAAATCTGCTTTATCATTTCACTAAGACCTAAATCTACTTTATCATTTCACTAAGACCTATGAATCTGAATTCCATACCTAACTCATACAATATCCAGTACAATTTCCCTTACAATCCCCCCTTTGAGGCTTCCCTAGCCTCATCCCAATTATCAAGCTCAAATAATCCCCTTGCTCAATCCCATTTGTATTTTATTTTAATCACTTTTTCCAGGCGATGTGGAGGAGCCGAATATTTTGGTCAGGGATCAGTGTCCCTATTCTAACTTTATCATAATTTGTCTATCCCGGTTCTGATTTTTGGGTTGCTCCTCCAGATTGCCTGCCCCTGACAGTCATCAGCCAAAAACCTTCCCACTCTTGTCTAGGGAAGGGAAAAAGACTGATTCCTGTGTACAGACTAAGTTCTCCTGGTTTCGCGCGGACTTCAGCAAGGTGCTGTTGTTTCCACAAGGTGATCTTCCACTATTGTAGTTATTTTACAGAGTGACGAGTTTCAACTTCGACCAAGGTCATTGCGAATCCACTCAGCGGGGGCGGCTCAAGGTTTTCCCATTCCTCTGTTTTTTCTCTCGAGCGTGAGCTGCTTAGCACCCGCGTCACCATCTGCCGCGCTGCCATTCTGGTAAGGAAGGATCTCAGGGCGGGTAAAAAACAACAAAATATCAATCCCAGAATGATTATTGTTGCGATTGCTACAGCTCCAGCTTTGGCAAACCACGCCCCCCATCTTCCTAATATTCTGTCCAGCCAACTCCATACCTCATGCCCAAACCCAGCATTTTCTTTCACTTCTTTCCTAAGATTTTTTAACTTATTCATGGCTTGTGTAAATGACCCCTCTGGATTAGTGTTATTAGGGATAAATGTGCAGCACTGATCCCCAAACATAACACACACTCCTCCTTTCTCTGCCAGGAGCCAATCTAACGCCTGTCGATTTTGCCACGCCATTTTGCTGGTCGCATCCCTAGCACCTGTGTCAGGAGAGCTTTGACGTCGCCCAGTGCCATCCTTTTTCCCACCATTCCTGCCTCCAACTGTCCAATCCACCTTCCGGCTCCATCCAAAATATTGGGTAATTCATTAATTAAATTGGGCAAATCCTGACCTGACCAAGGGATATACTGCGGTCTGCCACCCTTCAGAATCACCGGGAATACCCTTTTCCCTTTCCTATTTATAGCTGGAAATTTTACGGGTGGGTGCCTTTCCCGCATTGATTTTCTTTGCTCCCCTAACACTGATTGGCTCTCTTCGTCTTCACTACTTTCTTCTTCCATCCTACTTTTCTCTGGGTGCGTCCACCTCCACCCTTTCCCCCATTGTTGTCTGTCTGGCTCTCTGCACACTTCCCAGCATATTCCTTCTCCGCTCCTTTCTCTTTCCTCTCTGCTCACTCTGACTCTCTTTTCTTCTACTTTTCCCTGTGATGTCTCACTTCCACACTCGTGAGGATCATCTCCTGTTTTCCCCTCATATTCTTTTCTAACATTCTTTCCTCCCTCTTCTCGTTCTTTTTCCTTTTTCATTACCTTCTTTGCCCATTCCAAAAGTTCTACCACATTTACTTCTTCCTCCAACTCCTTTTTCTTTTGGCTCAGCCCATCCAAATCCTCTTCTATTTTTCTAGCCGCTTCCTCTATACCTTGTCTCTTTTCTCTCTCCCTTTGTGCCCATTCCTCCTTCGTCATCTGTTCTATGTCATATTCTCCCTCAAAATTCATTTTGCCTGATATAACTGGGTACAGTCCCGTGGAGCTCTGTTTCTCTAAGTAGGGGGGTGGGGCTACGTTTGGATCTTCCAATTTTGCTTTTTCCTCAAGTTGTACTGGCATCTGCATCCTACCTCCCCTCCACACCCCTCTTCTCTCTTTCCCTTCTTGTTGGAATAGGGCTAATATCTCTAACTCCTTTTCTCGCTTTTCCCTTCTTTTGCTCGATTTATCCTTAATCTTATAGTTCTTTATCATTCCCTTCTGGTCCTCACACCTCTCTATGGACCATGTGCCTTCCTCCGGCCACTGTGTATTGGTCTTATTTGTTCTTTTGGCCCATTTTTTAGAGACGTGTTCTATATCTCCCCTAAGGGCTGGGAACTTATCCCCTAATATCTCCACTGGTGTCTTAACTTGGTGCGCCATTACTCGTCTTTTTGGATCACTGTCACAATTTTTGTCACTTAGTCTGTCAGAGTTAGGTATTACAGTGATTATTACTTGCTGTATTGTTTTTCCGTGCTCAATCTCCTGTTTACCTTTTCTTTGGATTTCTTTTGCCAATATCTGTAATTCTAACCGGGGTCCTGATATCCACTTCCCCGTAGTCCCCTGTCCCGGCACTATCTTCCTTTCCCGGGCCAGAGGGTAGTAGGTTTTCACTTGCTCGTCTATGCGTATAAGAATCCTGTATTGGTCAGATCCCTTTATTAATTTCTCTAGGGTTTCCAATTTTATTTCGTCTATCCAATTCCTATCGACTACTCTTTCCCAATTTACATACGGCCACTCATTCTTTATCTCCTCTAAGTTAATTATGTGTGTAATCTTTTTCCAATCCAGTGTTGCTTCCGTTTTTGTTATTATTCAAAGATTAGTTATTTTCAATCTTGTCACCAGGCAGTTTTGTCAGGGTAATTTTTCAAGTTGTTAGTTATTACCCTACCTATATTCCGACTCTCTCTCTTATTTCTGTCCTTCACGCTGTTGTCTCAGACCAGTTTGTTCAAATTGGTCTTTTACTTCCTCTATTCTAGCTGCTACTCCCCTTTCCTGTGGTTAAAATCCACTCCTGTGCTTTTGGCTACTGTATTAGGTCCTGGAGCGATCTCTCACTGATCTCTCTCCCTCTCGGTTGACGTCCCTTACCCGAGGTCCTGGGTAGGTTTGGACTGGCAGATTTTCCCACACTTACTCTCTTCTGGGCAAGTCGTGACCTGAAAAACCCGCTCCAAACCGCTCGACTTAACCTAATTGCATTACTTTAGCTTTCAGCCTTTTTCCCGTCTCACTTTTTACCCATTCACAGACAATACAGTATTCGCAGCGCGCTTTTGCATGCAAAAATTCTGCTCTTCGGATCAGACTCAGTCTCTCAAAATTTTTACACAATTTGGTTTTACCTGTGCAGGATATCTTTTTGGGTTGGGGAGATCCAGGACCAGCAGAGAGCCGGGCGCACCGGGCCTCGAGAAAACCCCTTTCTGACAACAAGGATTTACATGCATGCAAGTCTGCTTACCTTGTTGACAGAAGGCCGGCTGGGGACTTCTCGGTTCCGGTCGGACCACCGTCTCCGCCACTCCTTCCAGATGCTTTTCTGGGCGATCTCTCACCAACCCTGCTCGCAGCGCCAATTTTGTCGTGGTTCCCCAGGACGACAATTTATTCACATCGATTAAAACAGAGAGTCTGAGCAGCGATCTTCCAAGCAGTAGACTTTATTTCCCAGCACAACAGAATAAAGTCGGGATGTCCGGAACAATCCAAAGAGCCCTTGGGCTTACAGTCTTTTATGTACATTTCAGCCTCATATCTCAAGATCCTTATCTCACTTTTACAGCCTGTCCTTGGTTGTTATCTTACTTTACAGCCCGACCTTTCTTTGGCCACCATTGTTTTAGTTGACCCTTTATCTGTTTTATTTGCAATTGGTCGCTCCCTGTTATATCTCTTTGTTTCTTAAACCATGGTGGTTATGACTCTTGCTTTTATCTGAACTTTTCTGTTTGTACAATAATCGTGGTTTTGCTGACTTAGGCCGAATGTGTTAGAAAAAACATGCTCACTTTATTCTCTCTTTTTATTATGGACCAACATTAAGTTGAACCACTGAGCAGTATTCATTGTTCTCCCAAGTGACTATTGTTTGCTTTCGTTAATTAGTGACTGCTATACTACTTCTCTGGGTCCTCTGCTTTGATCATATCAACTATACTTGATTACATTAGGTCATCCATTCTAGGTTTGATTATGTTAGGTCACACGAGGTTACTTTAGGTTACATTAGGTCACATAGGTTACATACCCATCTCACGACTCACCTAAATCTGCTTTATCATTTCACTAAGACCTAAATCTACTTTATCATTTCACTAAGACCTATGAATCTGAATTCCATACCTAACTCATACAATATCCAGTACAATTTCCCTTACATCACCCATTCCTCTTCCAATCTTGTTGGGTTTAAATCTCTCACCACTGCAACTTTACCGCTGGCCTTAGGCCTTCATCTTCCCTGTCTTTCTGGTAATCTCATCTCCATCCCTCACCTCCCCACTTCCTTCTCTCCTTCCACATCAGACAATCACTATTTCAATCTCTTTTCCGCTACTTTCTTCGACGCTCCTTTAATTTTCTTTAACCACCATCCCGATGTATTGGTTCCTGATCATCTTGTTTCTCCTCATTCCACACATTCGTCTCAGCACCCACACCTCAATAGTATTCCGATAATGAACAAGGCTTCTTCATGCTAAATAGTTACACAACCCCTGAGTGAGGAAGGGGGGGATCAGGATATTGAATTCGATGATCAGCCATGATTAAGATGAATGGCGGAGCAGGCTCGAAGGGCCGAATGGCCTACTCCTGCTTCTAGTTTCTATGTTTCTGTGTTTCTATTCACACATTGTTCTTTTCTTCTTGATGTCTCCCAAGTTTCTGCACTACAAAACAAGGACGGTCTCACAAATATCTTATCGATTCTTCCTTTCAGTTTCAGTGACACTTTTCTATCACATTGCACTTCTATTCCATGCACTTGATCCAATTACTCCAACCAATCTGCTGCTTAATTTTGATTTCCAAACTTCCTCCTTTTGCCACCATGACTCTAAGTACCTGACCGACTCAATTTTTCCAAGTCTCTTTACATCTTCATTCTGATCCTTTTGACAAGGGGCTTTGACAAAGGGTCATCTAGACTTGAAATGTCAGCTCTTTTCTCTCCTTACAAGTGTTGCCAGACCTGCTGAGATTTTCCAGCATTTTCCCTTTTGGTTTCTGATCCTTTTCCCGAGCTCAAACTGATTAAAAAATACAATATCATGGGAAAATGCTAGGCAAACTCCATGGCTTCATCAAATCTACTGCATTACTTGTGGCAAGTTCTTTAGGCTCATTTTCAGGCCTGAACTGGGTGCCGCACACATACAGCACATACCCCAACGCTAGCCCCAAATTGGATCACATTCGTGTTATTTGGGTGAACTGTCAGTCCGTTATGTCTCCACAAGAGCATCACCTATTTTCAATCGAGGGCAGCTTGCTTTGCAAAGTTAAGAGCTGGGGGGGAAAATAGGAGGGGGAAGGAAGGGACTTCAGTAGTGAGCTGGCAGCAGAGCTCAGAAGTGCTGTGGGGTGGAAGGAACAATCCTTACACTTAAAGACGTAACTGAATGCTATGGCGATGGTCACTCACCAGCTTCCATCCACAGCTAGACATCGTGAGTGGAGATGGACTGACAGCTGCTGAACTCCGAGCAGCCCAATTTCCTGAAGGAATCCACAAACAGGCATTATTAGGCCTCCCATTAACATCAGCAAAAAGCCTAAAGACCCAATATTGATAGAATCATAGAATCCCTACAATGCAGAAGAGGCCATTCGGCCCATTGAATCTGCACCGATTCGCCAACCGAGCATCTTATTCAGGCCCAACCCCCACCCTATCCCCGTAACCTGACACATTTCCCATGGCTAATCCCCCTCACCTACACATCTTGGTTCACTAAGGGACAATTCAGCATGGCTAATCCGCCTAACCTGCACATCTTTGGAGTGTGAGAGGAAACTGGAGCACCTGGAGGAAACCCACACAGACATGAGGTTATTGGGTGAACTTCTTTCTGACCTGGGATACAGAATCTTGAACCCTAAATTTGGCTCTTGTACCTATTTTACACCCATCGAACATACAGCAAGGTCCAATTTCTGCAGTCTTGTAATATTTCTTGCTTTGCTGAACAAAATTGTTTTACCAGATATTTTCTGTAAGGATGCCAATCCTTTGAAGTAGAAACAAGATTCAGTTCAGTGCACAGTATGCAGCCTCAGGCTGCTTTGTTTTACAGAGAGGTGGGGATGGATTGTGCAAAGTGGGTGATAGGGCTATCAGTGGCCCAATCTTTGTTGATGCTCAGGGGCAGATCATGAATGTCATTGGAATTCTTTTGTGCTCCAAAGTTCAGGGAACCAAATGTCTGGCAGGTTCCATTGCCAGCAGGCAACACTCCTTGCACTATTTTCCTCTTTGCACTCTGCCCAGGGCAATGAAAATGGAAATGAAACTTCATCCCATTGATTCATTTGGATGATTCCTTTATAGAAATCCTAGTTTGTTAGTAAACCGTGTGAACTGCATGTCCTCGGATGTCAGAACTCAACCAGTAATGATGCTGATCTTGCAGGCAGCAAGTATCATGTGGTCAACGTTCCTTGGTCTTTCTGATCTATTTTCTGAAGCAGAACTTCCGCCAAGTAAAATGACTGCCATGTTGCCGAGAACCAATAGAAGTGACCGTGCCACTAAATCTTGTTCTTTTTCCATAGGTTCCACCCTGGCAATAACAGGGCAATTAATGTATCAAAGTACATAGACATTACAACACAGAAACAGAACATCTAGTCCAAAAACCTTTGTGTAAGCATTTACATTCTCTTAGGACCAGGATGAGAGAAGTTTGCAGTTCATCTAGCCCTACTCCTCTGCACATTGCACCATTAGGGGTGGCACAGTGGCACAGTGGCTGGCACTGCTGCCTCACAGCTCCAGGGACTCGGGTTCGATTCTAGGCTTGGGTCACTGTCAGTGTGGAGTTTGCACGTTCTCCCTGTGTCTGTGTGGGTTTCCTCCGGGTGCTCTGGTTTCCTCTCACAGTTTGAAAGACGTGCTGGTTAGGTGCATTGACATGAACAGGCGCTGGAGTGTGGCGACTAGGGGAATTTCACAGTAACATTGCAGTGTTAATGTAAGCCTTACTTATGACCAATAAATAAACTTTACTTTAGTTTAAAGGTTTAATTCACTCTCCAAAATGGCCAGTTATTTACCTTCACTACTGTTAGACCCAGAATAAGAAATCTTAATCAGGTTCTTTCAATAAACTCACAATGATTTATTTATTATAAAATAACACTTTTGAAAAAACAAGTTGCAAGAACAATTGATCTCTGGAAATATAGCTATCTATCCTTTACACAAATATTCCAGCATGCATGCGCATACACAAACAAACAAACAAAGGACAAATAAACAGGGCCTCTGCAAAGATAGGCTTCGGAGCATAGGTTTAAAAAAATTAAAGGATCACGTTAAGTTGCCCCTTATTGTCCAAAACATTGCAAATTGGGTGGATTAGCTATGCTAAATTAACTTTTAGAGTCCAAAGATCTGTACGTTAGAAGAATTAGACTTGCTAAATTGCCCCTTAGTGTCCAAAGATGTGTAGGTTAGATGCAAGTTTAAAGTTTATTAAAGTTTATTTATTAGTGTCACAAGGAGGCTTACATTAACACTGCAATAAAGTTCCAGTGAAAATCCATGCATTTATCATGGCTGTTCCACCTAACCTACACATCTTTGGAGAGTGGGAGCAAACCGGAGCACCAGGAGGAAATCCAGCAGACACAGGGAGAATGTACAGATTCCACACAGACAGTTACCCAAGACCGGAATTGAACCTGGGTCCCTGGTGCTGTGAGGAAGCACTGCTAACCACTGTACCACCATGCCCACCACTATGCCACTGTGCTGTTAAAGTAATTGCAGTGAAAACAAGCACACAGCTTATTCCCCCTCAAGAACCATGCTAATCAGGTAATTTCTTCGAAACAGGCAGACGTATTCATGGTCCAATGTGACCCTACTTTCAAAAATTCCAGGTCAGTATTCAAATATACAGATAATGCAATATATTTCCACATTTTGAAAGATAAGTATAATTTTGAGAGAAGATATGATCCAATAATTCTACTTGAGCAAATTATTCTAATCACATTTTATCCAGAGTGTTCAATCCCTTTAATCTTTTTATCCATTACCAATCTACCCAATCTGCCCTGATGTGTGCCGATGGTTTCTGTCTTAACCATTAACTCTGGAACTGAATTCCACAACGTTGCAACTCTTGGAGTAGAAGATTCCCCTGCCCTCTGCTCTTGATCTCTGCTTCTAGCTACTTGCTCCATCCATTCATAATTTCTGACATACCTATTATCAAAGTTCCATCAAAAAAGATTCAAATCTTCATCTTTTATCATCTTCGTTCTACCCCGTATATGACAGCATCTTAACAGATCTGTGCTGCACCATCCCAAAAGCCTCGAGATCCCCATTTTGTGTCGAACTCAATGGTGCTGATGGTATTCTAACTGAGGTCTTAATAAAGTTTTCTTTTATAGGTTCATCATGACCGCTTTTGATTTTTATATTCTCTATCTCTTGAGGAAAAACCTAGCATTTTATTACTTTTTTTATAGCCATGTCAATTGGAGGTGCTGCCTTTGTGAACCTGTGCCCACAAGTCCCCCTGCTCTTCTGCTGCCCTGAGGTTTACTTCCATTGGGGATATAATTATTGCTGCAGTTCTTCACCTTACACTTACTGACATTGAATTCCATCTGTTACCTTTTAGCCCATTTCCCCCCAACTTACTAAAGAATTAACAACTTTTGAGTGTATTTTGGCATCACTTAAAAATTTCAACCATACCCCTGCTACCACTAATACACACGAGGAGCAAAAATGGCCCCGGAACTGAAACATGAGTGATTTGGTAAGGATTGGTGAGATGGGGTGACCCCACATTTACTAAAGTCATGATGTGGAGATGCAGGTGTTGGCCTGGGGTGGGCACGGTAAGAAGTCTCACAACACCAGGTTAAAGTCCAACAGGTTTATTTGGAATCACAAGCTCATGGTTCCAAATAAACCTGTTGGACTTTAACCTGGTGTAGTGAGACTTCTTACTGCTACTAAAGTCACAAATGGCAGGCTTTGATCTGTGGGTGAAAATATCATCGGGATGGATTTTCAAAGGTTGCAGAGGGCAGCTTCGGGGGGCCAGTGGCCGGAGAGTTGGCGTGCCAGTTTCCCACCACAAGACCAGCATGTTCGAATATTCGTCTGGCACAACAGGAGACAGAAGAGGGAGTCTGCTTGA
This sequence comes from Mustelus asterias, assembly GCF_964213995.1. NCBI lineage: Eukaryota > Metazoa > Chordata > Chondrichthyes > Carcharhiniformes > Triakidae > Mustelus > Mustelus asterias. The sequence continues at coordinate 72,479,382 of NC_135801.1, forward strand.
CATGTTAAATTGACCACTTGAAGCCCTCACTGAGTACGTTAGAAACTGACTCCAAGGGTAAATTGTCATCTTTAATGGGGGAGCAGTGGGGTGGAGTGAGGGAGTGGGTGGGGGGTGGGTGGGGATGAATGAAGGCGCCATCAATAACACAGGAGAGGATGTCAGTAAGCGAAGGGTTCAGCAGCGTCAGCTAAGAGACAACTGGTAGCCACCAGCATGATGAGCTGTGACATGGCCAGCACAGTGCCAGCAGAAGGTTAAAGGCTGGCAGCATCAGTCCATCGCAGAGAAGCATTAGGGGCAGGAGGAGCAAGGGAGGGGCAGAACATTGCGGTCCAATGGTGGCAGGTCCGGAAGAACAAAGGACAAGTTGAAACTCAGGCATGGATTTTCGTAACGATGGAGAGCCTTTTGTGAAAATGGCTCCGGAGGCCAGAATCTTGACGTCACACGTTCAACCACAACACCTGCCATTGTCATTTTCACAGGTGGGCCCGGAGGGGTGGAGGGAGGGGGGGTTGCAGGAATGGGGGTTGGGTTCTAATGTGCACATCCGTTGCTCACAGAGGCAAAAGTACATGTTAAAGTGCCTCAAACTGATCTGATCTTTGCCGGTTGGATGTGAAAATCATGATTTGGGCACTTTAGGGGTTGATCTAAAGCTACCAGAGTCCTTTGGAGAAGTATGATTTGTTTTGGGAGAGGTAGGGTGGCCTTTAGGAGAGGTAATGTACCCTTTGGGATTATTAAATTTAGACAGGAATGTGTGTAAAAAATGCATAACCTCACTGGAACTATCATATTCACTGGAACGTTCATGAGAATTGTCAAGATAGCTGTCAAAAGTAACTGTCCAGGCAGCTATCAAAAGAAGTTGTCAGAATGAGCTAACAAAAGGATCTGTTAAGCGAGCTGTTAAAATGAGCTATTGGAAGGAGCTGTCATGACATTTAAAACTCCTTAATATTCACAAAAAATTTATGCTTGCCATTTTACTCTGTCTGTTGACATAAACCGGAGGAATTGCATTACAAGATTAGTGCTGCACAACTGATTTCACAACCTTTAATTATCACAGTGGGGTGTCTGTCATTACATGGTTTAATTGACAGATCTAAATGTCAATAAGCTCTTTGACATGGGGTTATATATTCCAAGGATTACTTTTATAATGAATTAAAAGTTAAATGTATTGTTTTTATTGTAAGAATGAGAGTGCTTTTCCTTTGAAATAGTAAAATAGTGGCTCCTGATGCCTGTACATGATGGATACTGTGTGAGTTGGCATGGCTGGTGTAAAGGTAAATGATGGTGGGAGGGCAGCATGGGTTGTCAATAAACTGATGTAGAGGCTATAGTGGGCCATAGAGTAGGTTGAGGGACATAACTTGGCACAGAGAGTATGAGGGGTCATGGTGAGTGGGCAGAGGGCCAAAGATCAACATGGAGTGTTTGATTGGCCATTCAGGGTTGTCATAGGGGCTACAAAGGACCATGGGGAATGGGTGGAGGCGCATAGGTTGTTATGGACGGAATGAGAGAATATAGAGTATAGGTAGAGGGGCATAGGTTGTGTAGGTGAGGTTGGCAGAGGTGACTTGTGCTTCATCCTGTGTCATTGTTTCTCGTGACACACACACAGACCCACTGAAGTACGAGCATCTGCATTGGTGGGGGGAGAACTGGTAAGATGTGATGGTGTCTTCCTCTTCTGTGTCCTCTGGGGCTTTGGGTTATTCATCAAGGCATCCAGTCACGATCCTGCCCCAGACTGGCAAATCTTGGCCATAATTAGTCCCATCATGTTGCAGCAGCAGGAAAGGTTGAAGAGATTTTCATAAGATGTTGTCACAGGTTGCAGGATAAAGTTATGTGTGATGGTGCTCCCCATCGGTGCGTCTGAGGTCTACCCTGTAGATCCATCGATGCTGCATGTTTCTGAAAGGCAGGCAACTGAGCAAAAAGCCTCTGTTGCACAGCTTTACCCAGCTTTATATCAATTGTTTGCATTATGTTCCCCAACATTGAGTACACTTGTACACCCATTTTACTTCAGAATATAAGAATACAAAAGTTAGATTTACATTGCCGAGACTTAAACACTCCCAAGATGTGCTGGTTAAGTGGATTTTTCATGCTAAATTTCCCCTTAGTGTCATAAGAACTAGGAGCAGGAGTAGGCCATCTGGCCCCTCGAGCCTGCTCTGCCATTCAATAAGATCATGGCTGATCTTCTCGTGGACTCAGCTCCACTTATCCACCCGCTCACCATAACCCTTAATTCCTTTACTGTTCACAAATTTATCTATCCTTGCCTTAAAAACGTTCAACAAGATAGCCTCAACTGCTTCACTGGGCAGGGAACTCCACAGATTCACAAACCTTTGTGTGAAGAAGTTCGTCCTCAACTCAGTCCTAAATCTGTTTCCCCTTATTTTGAGGCTATGCCCCCTAGTTCTAGTTTCACCCGCCAGTGGAAACAACTTCCCTGCAGAAGTGTCAGGGGGATGAGCAGGGTAAATATATGGGGTTACGGGTGGGATTGCTATCGGTGCAGTCTTGATGGGCCGAATGGCACTGTCGGGATTCTGTGATTCTTAAAGAAGCTTAAATTTTACTGCATGCATTGCAAGACCAAACAACCTTTTGAAGTAAAGTAGGAACTGCTGTTTCTTCACCGATAAGAAAGATCCATTTGCCCATGATGGAAAACAAAATTCTCCAGGCTATGGAATATGTAGCTGTGAGATCCACAGCCCTCCACATGGTTCAGAGGAACTAAGAAAAGCAAACAAATACATGTTGAAGCTGTGTTATCTTTTTCAATTGACATTGACTAATTAGGAAATGCTTGCTGGAATGTGAAAGTGTGTAGGCCTCAGTGAAATATTACAATGGTTTGATAAGAAATGAGAATATGTGGATTGGATATCTATTATCAACACCTCTGCTCATAAAAACTGGTAATTGGTGAATACAACAAACTAAACTATTAAAAACTGGTTGAAAGGCCAGAGCTCAGACAGTCCATGAGAGTTATAAACCCAGTAATGGGTGGCTGTACAGGATAGTGGAATATGATGTAAAACAAATTGATGATGACCCAGAAACTCTTGGAAGGTGGATAAGATCAGGTGTGGGCTTTCACTCCATGGTTTAAACAAAGAACACGACACACCATTGGGAATTCTGTTTTAAGAACATTTTACAGGACAATATGTCCCTGTCAATTTAACAAATTAGGTCCATCCCTAGAAAAAGGTATAAAATTGTTATTAAAGACATCAGCACTGCAGTCTGAATTGAGTGACTTGGCTAGCCACCCAGAACTGAGCTTCTTTAACTAAGTTATTTAGCTCTTGTTGATTATATTTTGTGAAATTATCTTTGCTAGATTACTGTTGGTGTAAACTCTGCGGTTTTGAATTTATTTACATGAACTTAGCCCTTTAAACAGAGCAGTTTGTGTGATCTGACAATCTCATAATTCTCGAGTCCAAGCCTAAGTAACTGAAATCTCTGAAGTGAAGTCTTACAGAATTATCCTTCATTTACTAAAGGTTGTGATTCAGATCCTAACTCTAAACTCAACAAGGTGTCTCCATTGCCTGTTGCCTCTGCCTTTCATGCTTCATCATCCAAATCACGAAAACAATTTGTAATGTGCAGCTGTAATTTTCCAATCCAATGATTTACATCTGTTTGGACGAGCTTTTGGGCCACATTGGAGTGATAAATGCAGCAGGGATCTTTCCACCCGCTCCCTAACATCTGGCTCCCCATCTGGGAGTTTTTCCTTTCCCTGGAAGTGATGGTGAATAATGATAATTCATTTGGAACACCTGTCTGCTTGGAAAATCCACTAAATGTGAGGTTATCCATACTCGGCTACCTGTATCGTTGATAGCATTATGTTCTGTTCCACCATCATCCCTTTACTTGTGCACCTGCATTGGCTACCGATCAATCTCCATCTCTCTGTATTCCCTTCCAGCCCTGCAACTCTCCGAGACATCAAACTCTCGTCTCTTGAGAGTTCCCAATTTGTATTGCTCTCCCAAGTTACCTTGGCCCACAGTTCTGTAATCCTATCCCTAAACCTCTCCACCTTTCTACCACTCTCTCCTCCTTTATGACACTTCTAAAAACCTACCTCTTTAACCAAACCTTGGGCCATCTGCCTGTGGTAATTGTGGTCATTGTCCCTTTAAGGACAACACAACAGAAGAAGGGGCAGCACGGTGGCACAGTGGTTAGCGCTGCTGTCTCACAGCGCCAGAGACCCGGGTTCGATTCCCGGCTTGGGTCACTGTCTGTGTGGAGTTTGCACGTTCTCCCCGTGTCTGTGTGGGTTTCCTCCGGGTGCTCCGGTTTCCTCCCACAGTCTGAAAGACGTGCTGGTTAGGTGCATTGACCCAAACAGGTGCCAAAGTGTGGTGACTGGGGGAATTTCATAGTAACTTCATTGCAGTGTTAATGTAAGCCTTACTTGTGACTAATGAATAAACTTACCTAACTTAAGGTCACCTGGTTTGGGAAACCAATTGGGACAGAGTGTGGGTAATCAGCCCAGAAAGTGGTGTCTACCTTAGACTGAAGACAGTTTGAAGACATGTAGGCCGGGACTTTACCGGTTCGCCCCACCCATTGATGAGTAGATTGAGCCGGGAAAATCGTGCAATCTTATGAAATCCAGATTTCCGGCGAGGTCAGCCTCTTGCAGTAAGAGCAAGCGGCTGAATAAATTATTCAAATTCATTCTAATGTTAATTTCCATCTGTTTAGTGAGCCCAACGCTGAATCGTCAGGGCTTACATGCCTTTATGGCCTTGCTGAAAGAGGTTCTGTCCGGCGAGGAAAACATCTGCTCCCCATGAACGGGTTGGTCTCAATGGCCTCTGGTTCCTATGGGGGAAGGGGTGGGGCTTATGGGATGGGACCAGGGGGTGTGTCCTATGCGAGGCCTATGGGAGCAGGGCTTAAAGGGGCGGGGCTTATAGTGGCAGAGACTAGGGGTTGGGGCCTGATGTGCGGCCTGATAGTGGGGAAGGGGGCCGCTTCATTGTAATCGGATCAGAGAGGGATGGGGACACGCTGCCGCTCTGCATCGCAATCAGATTGGGAGGGAGCGAGAGGGGTGCGATCAGCCTGGATGACAGAGGGGGGCAGTGAGGGCTACATGTCCGTGTGGTGTGGTGCATGTGATTGGCGGCGGGCCGCCGCGATTGCGGGGGTGGGTGGAGTTTGTGATGCTGCATGCAACAGCAAGGGCCCAACAGCTCTCTCTCTGTCTGTCAGACCCCTACTGTTGGCATTGTGCATGTGCAGAATCAGAGGTCTGCACATGTGCAATAGCTCCCTCTACAGTTGCTATTGTGCATGTGCAGACACATGCGCAATAGCTCTTTCTGCAGGCAGGCTGGCGAATTAAACCCAGCCCAATGCCTGCAGCAGCTTGAAATTGTCCAGACCATTTTTTCAATCTCTAAGTACATAAGATTGGGCATGAAAACTCACCCAAAAGACTGATCAGGAACTCACCCCTTTTCACTCTAGCTGGACACTTAGAATCCTTCTCGTAAAATTCCTCCCATAGAGTATGGGACTACAGTTTGGTGGCTGGCCTCTCTATAGTTTTTTCCTATTAATAAATACCATTTTTGTTTCTGACAAAGTCTGTGAATGTGCATCTTTACATTTGGCAACAAGAGTGGGATGGATTATGAGGACACAGCCGTGGGCCTGACACATGTGAGTATCTTGTTTTAATTGAAGTCTGAAAAAAGAAATATTCACCTTAATGCTACCTTACGTGACTTTGTGTTGGACTGGTGTGCACTTCAGTGGCGATGAGTGGGAATGCAGATGGAAAAGTCACTGGCAATGTTCAAGGCAGATCATTATGGGTGAGGACTTGAAAAATATATGTTTGAGTATCCTGGTGAGGGCTCTTGCTCCAGACCACTGACATATGGTGGCACAGTGGTTAGCAGTGTGATGCGCGTTATCACACACGAGGCTTGATGCTCAGGAAATAAAGGCTTTTATTTGCTGTAACAAGGCAGCTACTAATTATATACACGATCCCAGACTGAGGTGTCCCAGACAGAGCAGAGACCTTTATACCTCTCCCAGGAGGCGGAGCCCGACTGGGATGTACCACAATAACTATAATACAAAGGTGTAACAACCCAACCCTAACCCCAACAGCAACAAGTAGAACAACCCATCCCTAACCCTAACAGCAACATATATACATACTTGTAGTACTGGCCAGACCCTGGTTCAGTACTATCTAGTGGGAACCAACGATGGTTCACCACACACTGCTGCCGCACAATGCCTGGGTTTGATTCCCAGCTTAGGTCACTGTCTATGCAGAGTCTGCACGGTCTCCCTGTGGCTGCACGGGTTTCCTCCGGGTGCTCCGGTTTCCTCCCACAGTCTGAAAGACGTGTTGGTTAGGTGCATTGACCATGCTAAATTCTCCCTCAGTGTACCCAAACAGGCACCGGAATGTGGTGACTAGGGGATTTTCACAGTAACTTCATTGTAGTGTCAATATAAACCTACTTGTGACACAAATAAATAAACTTTAAGTAAGAAAAGTGCCCAAGATAAGCCAATGTGCACAGTCAGGAGCCTTACAATAGCACAATATTGCAAATGGTAGAAATGTAAATAAAAACAGAAAATGTCAAAATACTGAGCAGGTCTAGCATCGTCTGTGGAATGATTCACTCTTCTTCTATCTCCATATAATCCCTACAGTGCAGAAGGAGGCAATTTGGCCCATTGAGTTTGCATCGACTCTCTGAAAGGCATTTTACCCTCCCATACTGATGCTGCCAGAGCTGCTGAGCATTTCCACTGTTTTCAGTTTTATTTTACCAGCCACCTTGTTATTGTCCCACAGACTGTGCATGTCGCATTTCTTGATGCACATCAGTCATTTTTCGACTTTTGCTGAAACAGGTTAACACAGGGAACATTATGTGACCATAATTATACACATTTTCTAATATACTAAAGAGAATTCTCTCCTCCAAAGACCACATGCAGCTTTCTGGCTATTGACCTCCATGATGGCATCTCTGAAGTTGCTGGGATGTTTTGCATTCAGAGTTCCTCTTTCTATCTTCTGTAAAGGGAAGATAAGTGTGATAAGCTGACCACAAACTGCTTTGTCCACAGGAAGTGTGCCAGATAGCTCCTTGAAAGTGGAGTCACAGGTGGACAGGATGGTGAAGAAAGCATTCAACATGCTTGGTTTCATTGGTCAGAACATTGAATACAGGAGTTGGGACGTCTTGTTGAAATTGTACACAACATTTGTGAGGCCACACTTGGAATACTGTGTACAGTTCTGATCACCCTATTATAGAAAGGATATTATCAAACTAGAAAGAGTGCAGAAAGGATTTACTAGGATGCTATTGGGACTTGATGGTTTGTGTTATAAGGAGATGCTGGATAGACTGGGACTTTTTTCCCTGGAGTGTAGGAGACCTAGAGGTGATCTTATAGAGGCCTATAAAATAATGAGGGGCACAGATCAGCTAGATCGTCAACATCTTTTCCCAAGGGTAGGGGAGTCTAAAACTAGAGGGCACAGGTTTAAGGTTAGAGGGGAGAGATACAAAAGGGTGCAGAGGGGCAATTTTTCCACACAGAGGGTGGTGAGTGTCTGGAACAAGCTGCCAGAGGGTAGTAATAGAGGCGGGTACAATTTTGTCTTTTAAAAAGCATTTAGATAGTTACATGGATAAGTTGGGTAAAGAGGGAAATGGGCCAAACATGGGCAATCGGGACTAGCTTGGTGTAAAGAAAAAAGGTGGCATGGACATCCCGGGCCAAAGTGCCTGTTTCCATGCTGTAGAACTCTATGACTCTATGAGATGGTTTGACAACTGATCAGGAGGACAATAATCGTCAGCTTTAATTGTGAATTATTTACCCAATGTTTCAAACCATGCTGTCTTAGTTCTTGGCCATATTCACTTACCTTCCTTATTCTGCATTTGCACCACATTATTTAGGTTAAACGTATTAAGGCGTTCAAACAGATCCAGACTAGTGATCATTCACATTTGGATGTCTGCCACTTTCTTATGGAAATCCTTATGTTATGTGACATTAATATGCTGCATAATGACCACTACAACCTGTGTCAACCAATGGGAATTTCCACTTTGCTTCTCTGCTTGTGGACTGTATCTGACACTGTCCATTATATATTAATGATTTTGATTTTTAATTATTATTTGACATTCTTTTGAGATCTGCTTCAATTCCACGCAGAGGTTCTACATTCCACAGTCAGATTGGCGCACGGAGTACTATTTATATAGTTTAATCTAGCTACTTACACAGCTGATGGTTCTGGTTGATGGGATGCAATAAGTGTGTCAGTGCAGTGAGTGATGCGTGGTCGTCAGTCTGCTTGTTATCCCTAGCTTTCAGCTCTCATCGTTGGCTAACAGTATGTATAAATATTGTGGAAAAAGAGCTCAGTGCAGCGGAGTGAGCAGGTAGCAGAGTGAGGGCTGAAGGGCTTTGGCTCAATGGGCTTAGTCGGAAACAGGCGAGGCAGGGTCGGTTTAGTGCTTTGTTTGTAAGTTTTTTCCTGCAAAACCTAAGCATATACAATAAGGATGGAGGGTCATGTGATGTGTTGTTTCTGCATGATGTGGAAGCTGGTCGACCCCACTGTGGTTCCAAGTGAGCATGTCTGCAGTAAGTGTTGGTTGCTTGAGGAACTCCGGCTCAGGGTTGATGAGCTGGATTCTGAGCTCCGGACACTGCGACACATCAGGGAGGGGGAGAGTTACCTGGACGCTGTGTTTCAGGAGGCAGTCACACCCCTTAGAATAACTACCTTGAATTCAGACAGTGGTCAGGGACAAGAGGGTGTGGCTGCGAGTGAGGCAGGTAGAGGGACCCAGGGAGTAGTGTTACAGAGCCTCAGTCCCTGAACCTGTCCAACAGGTTTGAGATTCTTGCTACCTGTGTGGACGGGAACAGGGAATGCAGGGAGGATGAGCAAACTGACCACAGCACCGTGGTACAGGGAGCCGTTCAAGTGGGGGGAGAAAAAAGAAATGTAGTTGTAATTGGGGATAGTATAGTTAGGGGCATTGACACTGTTCTCTGTGACCAGGATCGAGAATCCCGAAAGTTGTGTTGCCTGCCTGGTGCTCGGGTTCAGGATATCTCATCTGGGCTGCAGAGGAACTTGGAGTGGGAGGGTAAAAATCCAGTTGTCGTGGTCCACAGAGGTGCCAACGATATAGGTAGAACAGGAACAGAGGTTCTGCTAAGGGAATATAAAAAGCTAGGATCTAAATTGAAAAGCGGAACAAAAAAGATAATAATCTCTGGATTACTGCCTGAGCCATGAGCGAATTGGCACAGGGTCAATAAGATTAAGGAGGTAAATACATGGCTCAAAGATTGGTGTGGGAGGAATGGGTTTGAATTCATGGGACATTGGCACCAGTACTGGGGAAGATGGGACCTGTACCGACGGGATGGTCTTCATCTGAATCGTGCTGGGCCAGAGTCCTGGCAAATCGTATAACTAGGGCTGTAGATAGGGTTTTAAACGAAATAGTGGGGGGGAGGGTTCAGTTGTATGGAGAATTAGAAAATCAAAGGTAAAGGAGAGGGTAGGAGTGCAGGTTAATGATGAGGACTTTCAATTAGTTAAAGGAGACGAGAGCTCAGGGGAGGTTAGTAAAGTTTCCAGACCACGTAATAGAACAGAGAGTATAGAAGGTGGCAGGAATCTAACCTCAGGCAGAGTAAAAAAGGTGATAAGTATGAGACGTGAGGTGGTCAACACAGTGCAGGGAGTTGGTCTGGGGAAGAAAAACCAGTCTGTGATAGGAAGGGACAGAGCAGGCAAACAAAGGAATGCACTAGCAAATCGGGTCCAGGTAAGAAAGACTAACCTAAAGACACTTTACCTGAATGCACGCAGCATTCTAAACAAAGTGAATGAGTTGACGGCACAAGTTAGTACATATGGGTATGATCTAGTGGCCATTACAGAAACGTGGTTGCAGGGTGACCAGGACTGGGAACTAAATATCCATGGGTATCAGATAATTCGGAAGGATAGACAGGAAGGAAAAGGAGGTGTGAATTAAGGATAGCATCGGGGCGGTGGTGAGAGACGATGTAGGCTCTAAGGAGCAAAATGTGGAATCAAGGTGGGTGGAGATAAGGAATAGTAAGGGGAAAAAGTCACTGGTGGGCGTGGTCTATTGGCCCCCAAATAATAACTTCGAGGTGGGGCGGGCCATAAACAAACAAATAACAGATGCATGTAGAAATAATCATGGGGGATTTTAACCTCCACATTGATTGGTCAGCTCAAGTCGGACGCGGTGCACTTGAGGAAGAGTTCTTAGAATGCTGTTGCGATAGTTTCCTCGAACAGTATGTTACAGAACCTATGAGGGAGCAAGCTATCCTGGATCTGGTCCTGTGTAATGAGGCAGGTAAAATAAATGATCTCCTTGTGAGGGATCCTCTTGGAACGAGTGATCACAGTATGGTTGAATTTCTAATACAGATGGAGGGTGAGAAAGTAGGGTCCCAAACCAGTGTCCTCTGCTTGAACAATGGGGATTACAATAGGATGAGGGCAGAGTTGGCTAATGTAGCCTGGGAACACAGACTAATTGGTGGGACAGTTGAGGAACAGTGGAGGATTTTTAAGGAGATTTTGCTCAGTACTCAGGAAAAATATATTCCAGTGAAAAAGAAGGGATGTAAGAAAAGGGATAACCAGCCATGGATAACTAAGGAGATAAAGGAGAGTAACAAATTAAAAACAAATGCATACAGAGTAGCCAAGATTAGTGGGGGATTAGAGGATTGGGAAGGCTTTAAAAAGCAACAAAGAAATACTAAGAAAGCAATAAAGAAAGGAAAGATAGAGTATGAAAGTAAACTAGCACAAAATATAAAAACTGATAGTAAGAGTTTTTACAAATATATAAAAAGGAAAAGATTGGCTAAAGTAAATGTTGGTCCCCTAGAAGATGAGAAGGCAAATGGAATGTTGGCCTTTATCGCGAGAGGGATGGAGTATTGAAGCAGGGAGGTCATGCTGCAACTGTACAAGGTGCTGGTGAGGCCGCACCTGGAGTACTGTGTACAGGTTTGGACCCCTTATTTAAGAAAGGATGTATTGGCTTTGGAGGGGGTGCAGAGAAGGTTCACCAGGTTGATTCCGGAGATGAGGAGTTTGGCTTATGAGGAGAGATTGAGCAGACTGGCCTGTACTTTTTGGAGTTTAGAAGGTTGAGGGGAGATCTTATAGAGACATATAAGATAATGAAGGGGCTAGACAGGGTAGAAACATCGAGATTGTTTCCCCTTACAATGGAAACAAGAACTAGGGGGCATAGCCTCAAAATACAGGGGAGTCGATTTAGAACAGAGTTGAAAAGGAATTTCTTCTCCCAGAGGGTAGTGAATCTTTGGAATTCTCTGCCCAATGAAGCAGTAGAGGCTACCTCATTAAATGTGTTTAAGTCACAGATAGATAGATTTTTAACCATTAAGGGAATTAAGGGTTATGGGGAGCGGGCGGGTAAGTGGAACTGAACCCACTATCAGATCAGCCATGATTTTATTGAATGGCGGAGCAGGCTTGAGGGGCCAGATGGCCTACTCCTGCTCCTATTTCTTATGTTCTTATACGTGATAATCTGTCACCTATCAGGTAGATTTCTGGCATCTCCTGCAACGGAACTGGTACCCAACAGTACTGGTTTCTCCTTTTCTTTTGACAACACTAGCAATGCTGTGTAACTAGCTGATTGGACTACTCAAGGTTTACCCAGGCCTGTTTATTGGAGTGGAAACTCCAGCTTTGTGGTTTGCATTCACACAACATGGGAAGGAGCAGTTAACAGCAGAAGTTCTTGCTCGACTGACATAGAGCACGAGGGCCAGGGGTTATGTCCGATGGTGGGAGAGATTATCATGTCTCATTAGATATCTACTGTCTGATTGAAGCTGGGCAGCCCCCAATCAGTTAAGTATGGTCCAGCCACAAGCTGCTTGCTTGGAGCTTACAGAGTCTTCTTGAACAGGCAGATTGCTCATCTATGCATCAGGCAAGACAAACTCAAGATACGGCCTTTTGCATTGCAAAGTGAGACATAAGGGCTAGGGCTTACTGATGACCTTCTGCAGGTTGATGAAGCATACAAGACAGTGGTGATCAACAAAGACCTTACAATGTCATTGTGGACATTGCTGCACTGCAAGAAACCAGATTCACTCAAAGTGGGTCCCTTAAAAAGGAACATTACACATTCTTCTGCAGGGGAAATCTCAAAAGGCAACACGTAAGCATTGAGTGAGTTTCACAGTAAAAAAAACCCCTACTCATAATGATTGAAGTGCTTGTCAACAAGTGTGGGCCTAGTTAACCTCGTGTGTATCTATGCCTGATGCACCTCCACCCCCAGACACCAAGAGTAAATTCTACAGGGGAAGTGATGCTGCCATCAGCCGAGTTCCTCCACTGAGGGACTGTACCTTCTCGGGGATTTCAATGCAAGGATGGGACGCTGGCTACACAACTTGGCCAGAGTGCATACGGCACCAGGGGATTGACGAGGTGAATGAAAATGGACGAAGTTTCATAGAATCATAGAATCCCTACAGTGCAGAAGGAGGCCACTCAGTCCATTGACCCTGCACCAAAAATAATCCAACTGCATTGGGAAAAAGTGATCAGAGATGGAGATACTGCAAACAAGGGGAAAGCCCTTATGGACTACAAGCATTTCCCAAGCGGATAAAATCTAGATGCTTTCAGAGCTGTCAGAATCAAGTCTCTGCAGTCAGCTTGGCAGTGTGTCAATCAATACTGGTTGAAACTTTATAGCTACCTGCTGCTGAACCTGGGATGCTGGAGGAATGTACGAAGGAATCAAGAAAGCAACAGGCCCCTCTACAACCCGATCTACCCCATTGAAGAAATAGGCAGGGATGACCATCACTGACTCTAACGAATAGATGAAAAGATAAGTGGAACACTATCCTGAACTCCAGGCAACAGAGAAAGCTCTCACTGAAGAACATCTCTGTGCAGTCCTGCCATGAAGGAGCTGGACAGTGAGTCCACCATAGTAGTTTAAACTAGTTTGGCAGGGGATTGGGACCCAAAGCAGTAGGGAGACAGAAGAGAAGATTGAGGACAGCATGTCAGTAATCCTAGTACTAGACAGGTCAGGTAAGAGCAGGGCAGAGAGCAAGAGAAGTCTACATTAAACTGCATTTACTTCAATGCAAGAGGCCTGACGGACAAGGCAGATGAACACAGGGCACTGATGGATACACGGGACTGGGATATTGTAGCTATTACTAAAACATAGTTAAAGGAGGGACAGGACTGGCAGCTCAATATTCCAGAGTACAAATGCTATAGGAAGGATAGGGCAAGAGGTAAGAGAGCAGGGGGAGTTGCCTTTTTGGATAGGGAGAACATCATGGCAGTACTGAGAGGGGATATATCCAAGGGTTTGCCCACTGAGTCTATATGGTTAGAACTGAGAAATAAGAAGGGGGAGATCACTTGGATAGAATCATAGAATCACTACTGTACAGAAGGAGGCCATTCAGCCCATCGAGCCTGCACCAAAAGCAATCCCACCCAGGCCTATCCCCGTTACCACACATATTTACCCTGCTAATCCCCCTGGTACTAAGGGTCAATTTACATGGGCAATCAACCTAACCTGCACATCTTCGGACTGTGGGAGGAAACCAGAGCACTAGGTGCAAACCCACGCAGACACGAGGAGAATATGCAAACTTGACACAGACAGTGACCCGAGGCCTGAATTGAACCCGGGTCCTTGGCGCTATGAGGCCTCAGTACTAATCACTATGCCACCGTGTTGTATAGGATTGTACTATAGGCCCCCAAAAAGTCAGCGGAAAATTGAGGAGCAAATATGCAAGGAGATTACAGATAGCGCCAAGAACAATAGGATGCTAATAGTAGGGGACTTTAATTTTCCCAACATTGACTGGGACAGCCTTGGTATTAGGGGCTTGCATGGAGAGAAATTTTTAAAGTGTATTCAGGAGGATTCAGTATGTGGATGGCCTGACTAGAGAGGGGGCAAAACTTGACCTCTTCTTGGGAAATTAGAAAGGGCAGCTGGCAGAAGTGTTAGTGAGAGATCACTTTGGGACCAGTGACCATAATTCCATTAGTTTAGGATAGCAATGGAGGCGGCACGGTAGCACAATGGTTAGCACTGCTGTTTCACAGCTCCAGGGACCTGGGTTCAATTCCCGGCTTGGGTCACTGTCTGTGTGGAGTTTGCACATTCTTCTCGTGTCTGCGTGGGTTTCCTCCGGGTGCTCCGGTTTCCTCCCACAGTCCAAAGATGTGCGGGTTAGGTTGATTGGCCATGCTAAAATTGCCCTTAGTGTCCTGAGATGTAGGTTAGAAGGATTAGCGGGTAAATATGTAGGGATATGGGGGTAGGGCCTGGGTGGGATTGTGGTCAGTGCAGACTCGATGGGCCCAATGTCCTCTTTCTGTACTGTAGGGATTCTATGATTCTATAATGATAGGTCTGGCCCAAAAGTTAAAATTCTAAATTGGGGCAAGGCCAACTTTGATGGAATTAGACAGGAACTTCAAAAGTTGATTGGGGGAGTCTGCTGGCAGGCAAAAGGGACAGCTGGTAAGTGGGAGGCTTTCAAAAGAGTGTTAACCAGTGTTAACCACATTACTTTTAGAGTGAAGGGCAAGGCTGGTAGAAGTAGGATGACTCGGGATATTGAGGCCCTGGTCAAGCAGAAGAAGGGGGCACATGACATGCATTGGCAGCTGGGATCAAGTGGGTCCCTTGAAGAGTATAGAGGCTGTAGGAGTAGAGTTAAGAGAGAAATCAGGAGGACAAAGAGAGGACATGAGATTGCTTTGGCGGATAATGCAAAGAAGAATCCAAACGGCTTCTACAAATACATAAAGGACAAAAGAGTAACTAGGGAGAGTATAGGGCCTCTTAAGGATCAACAAGGTCATCTATGTGTGGAACCACAAGAGATGGGTGAGATCCTAAATGAATATTTCTCATCAGTATTTACTGTTGCCTTTGACAAGGTGTCACATGGTAGGTTGGTGCATAAGGTTAATTCTCACGGGATCCAGAGAAAGGTAGCTAAATGAATACAAAATTGGCTTGATGACAGAAGAATGGTTGTAGAGGGTTGTTTTTCAAACTGGAGGCCTGTGACCAGCGGTGTGCCTCAGGAATCGGTGCTGGGTCCACTGTTATTTGTCATTTATATTAATGATTTGGATGAGAATTCAGGAGGCATGGCTAGTAAGTTTGCAGATGACACCAAGATTGGCGGCAAAGTGGACAGTGAAGAAGGTTACCTAGGATTGCAACGGGATCTTGATCAATTGGGCCACTGGGCTGATGAATGGCAGATGAAGTTTAATTTAGATAAATGTGAGGTGATGCATTTTGGTAGATTGAACCAGGGCAGAACTCAGTTAATGGGAGGGTGTTGGACTGGATTATTGAACAATGAGATCTAGGGATACATTGGCCAATCCAAAGTCTCCCTCAATGTACCCAAACAGGTGCCAGATTTTCACAGTAGGGGATTTTCACAGTAACTTCATTGCAGTGTTAATGTAAGTCTATTTCTGACTAATAAATAAATAAACTTTAATAAACTTTAAGGGATGCAAGTTCATAGCTCCTTGAAAGTGGAGTCA
Source organism: Mustelus asterias (assembly GCF_964213995.1). NCBI lineage: Eukaryota > Metazoa > Chordata > Chondrichthyes > Carcharhiniformes > Triakidae > Mustelus > Mustelus asterias. Next base: position 72,495,160 of record NC_135801.1, read on the forward strand.
CAGGTGGACAGGATGGTGAAGAAGGCATGCTTGGTTTCATTGGCCAGAACATTGAGTACAGGAGTTGGGATATCTTGTTGAAGACATTGGTAAGGCCACACTTAGAAAGCATTTAGAATGGCAGATGGAGTTTAATTTAGCATTTATCTAAATTAAGCTCCATTTGTCATTCATCAGCCCACTGGCCCAATTGATCACGATCCTGTTGCAATCCTAGATAACCTTCTTCACTGTCCACTATGCTGCCAATCTTGGTGTCATCTGCAAACTTACTAACCATGCCTCCTACGTTCTCATCCAAATCATTAATATAAATGACAAAAAACAGTGGACCTACCACCGATCCCTGAGGCACACTGCTGGGCAAAGGTTTGAAACTGTATTATAGAATACAGTATTCTATAATAGGGTGACAGTTCTGGTCACCCTATTATAGAAAGGATATTATTAAACTAGAAAGAGTGCAGAAAAGATTTACTAGGATGCTACCGGGACTTGATGGTTTGCGTTATAAGGAGAGGCTGGATAGATTGGGCTTATTTTCCCTGGAGCGTAGGAGGTCCAGGGATGATCTTATAGAGGTCTATAAAATAATGAGGGGCATAGATTAGCTAGATAGTCAATATCTTTTCCCAAAGGTAGGGGAGTCTAAAACTAGAGGGTATAGGTTTAAGCTGAGAGGGGAGAGATACAAAAGGGTCCAGAGGGGCAATTTTTTCACACAGCGGGAAGTGAGTGTCTGGAACGAGCTGCCAGAGGCAGTAGTAGAGGCAGGTACAATTTTGCCTTTTAAAAAGCGTTTAGACAGTTACATGAGTAAGATTGGTATAGAGGGATATGGGCCAAACACGGGCGACTGGGACTAGTTTATAACTGGGTGGCATGGACAAGTTGGGCCAAAGGGCTGCAAACCTCTATGACTCTATGACTCTAACTCAGAAGGCTATTGACCATCTCGCCAGAGGTGAAGCCCCACAAAATTGCAACATTCCACATGAAATCATCAAAAGTTTAAGACTAGCATTGATGCAACATCTTCGTGAAACTTTGTGTACCTGCTGGAAGGAAAGATTTGTGCCTCAAGAGATGCTTGATGCAAAAATAATCACCTTGTACTGAAACAAAGGGATCACAGTGACTGTAGTAATTACCTAGGCATCTGCTTGTTAAGAATCATGGAGAAGGTCTTTGCTCTGACCAGATTGCAGACTCAGGTGTCACGCATCTACCCTGAGTCTCAGTGCGGCGTCACTCTGGCAGAGCCACAGTTGAAATGATTTTCTCAATTCAGTATCTGCAGGAGAAGTGCCATGAGCAGCGCAGGCCACTCTATATTGCTTTTGTGGATTTCACCGGGGCTTTGTTTCCTTGTCAGTGGAGATGAACTCTTTAAATTGCTGCTGAAAACAGGCTGCCCATCTGGACTCCTAGGCATCCTTTCTTCTTTCCATCAGAACATGCTGTCTTGTCAGTTACAATGCAGCATCATTGGAGAGATTTGAGATCAGCAGTGGTAAAGCAGAATTATGTCCTGGCTCCAAATCTCTTCGGTATATTTTTCTGCCTGCTGCTTTTGTATGCTTTCAGTGACTCAAATGAGGTGTTTATCTATGTGCCAGAACCATAGGCAAGCTTTTCAACTTGGTAAGACTGCATACCAATACCAAAATGTATAATGTCCTAGTTCGTAAGTTGCTCTTTGATGATGTTGACGAACTGGCTTCCCAGGCTGATGTTCACTTGCAACAGTTTGGAGACCAGTTCTCTGGGAGTGCTAGGAGTTTGGACAGACAATCAGCGTCAGGAAGACCAACATTATAGGCCAGGACACAGAGACTGCACCTTCAATCAACATTGATAACTTCTCTCTGGGAGTTGTGGACAGCTTCACAGACCTTGGATCAGTAATTACCAGCAACCTGTCCCTTGCTGCTGAAATCCTCACCAGGATTTCCAAGGTCACAACTTTGATCAAGTTAAGCAGTTGAGTGTCAATGAACAGCAAACAAACTGAAAATTCAAAGCTCCGTGTGTAACAGATGTGTTCGCTCAGCACCCCCATTTACTGTAGTGAGGCATGGACAGTTTTTGCAAGCCAGGAGAAACAGCAATAATTAGATTAATATTGGGTATCTCCTGGCATGGCAGAGGGCTGAGTATGGTAGTACACCATTGTGCAGTGATCCCCAACATGTTTGCCCTCTTCGGTCCATTGGTTGGGTCATGTGAGCCAAATGGATGATAGCCACAGCCCCAAAGGCATGCTCTATGGCGGGTTTGCCATTGACGTGAAACCAACAGCTCAAAACAGGTGCAATACAAGGATGATCGGCAAGCGAGGCTTCAACTTGACCTGGTCTGGAGTTGATGCATGGGAGGTCCTCACTGTTGACCAGAGCACGTGGAGACCAGCAGTCAGGAAGGGAGTGGAAAAACCATAAGGCAAAAGAAATGACCAGATGGTGGAAAAGAGCAGAAGGATAAAGAAACATCAGCTGACCTCAGGCCAAAACCATTCATCTGTGTTGGCAGCAGAAGGGACTTCCCCTCGCGAATCAGCCTCTACAGACAATGTTCAATACAGAAGTGACATACACCCTGGGTGCGATTAGGCTAATAAACACATAACCATAGATTTAGGAACACTAACACAACACTAACTTTACAATGAATGATCTTGGATTATGGGAACATAAACCAGCCAGAGCTGTTGCCATAGAAGACAGCTCTGAATGATTAACAAATATTTCTCATTTAAAACATGTTTTTTGAATTTACAAGATGGATATGTTTTGCTTTTGGTTGCATTTTGTGAAACTTCAGTCAGTCAGTCAGTCAAAATACAGAGAGGGGGAAGGAACAATAGATTCACTGAAAGCAGTAATGCTGTCAGCAGTGGGCGGGAACAAGATGGCTACCAACGCTAGCCTTATGAATAGGGTCATACAACTCCGAGAGATAATGCAGATGGCAAGCAGACAAGAAGAATTTCTCAGGGTCGGACGAGAGTCACATGGGTTCAATTTGGTGGGAATCATTCTCCCATTTCACTGTCCAGCGTCCCATATTGCTGGGCAACAGAAGGGAGGTAACGTCCATAACTAAATAACAAACGAAATCCCATTAGGTCATGGTGTGTATTGTTATTGGTTGGAGTTAATGACAGGATGATCATTGACTGATTTGTATTAATGTTTACTGGATAATGCCCACTGGAGAGGTGGGCAATATGATTTTGGGAATGTATAATTGCCTTCACAGGGGCATTGTTCTTCAGATTGATATCTGGCTGCCCGCATTCTATACCTTGAGTTCAGGACTTCCTCATATCATTCTCCCGTTCGATCATCTGGTTAAATAAAGTCATGTCTTCAACATCAGTACACTGCATTTTGAGTCTTCGTATTTAGCTTAAGTCTGAGCAAATACATAGCCTCGAGAGGAAGCCCCCGTCTACAATCTACATGCCAGAGCCATAGGCAAGCTGTTCAACTTGGTAAGACTGCATACCAATACCAAAATGTGTAATGTCCTAGTTTGTGAGTTGCTCTTTGATGATGATGATGAACTGGTTTCCCAGGCTGATGTTCACTTGCAACAACTTGGAGACCAGTTCTCTGGGAGCTGCTAGGAGTTTGGATAGACAATCAGCGTCAGGAGGACCAACATTATAGGCCAGGACATAGAGACTCCACCTTCCATCGACATTGATAACTTCTCTCTGGAAGTTGTAGACAGCTTCACAGACCTTGGATCAGTAATTACCAGCAACCTGTCCCTTGCTGCTGAAATCCACACCAGGATTTCCAAGGTCACAGCTGTCATCAAGTTAAGCAGTTGAGTGTCAATGAATAGCAAACAAACTGAAAATGCAAAGTACCCCCATTTACCGTAGTGAGGCATGGACAGTTTTTGCAAGCCAGGAGAAGCAGCAATATTTTCCTTAGATTAATATTGGGTATCTCATGGCATGGCAGAGGGCTGAGTATGGTAGTACACCATTGTGCAGTGATCCCCAACATGTTTGCCCTCTTCGGTCCATTGGTTGGGTCATGTGAGCCAAATGGATGATAGCCACAGCCCCAAAGGCATGCTCTATGGCGAGTTTGCCATTGGCGTGAAACCAACAGCTCAAAACATGTGCAATACAAGGATGGTCGGCAAGCGAGACTTCAACTTGACCTGGTCTGGAGTTGATGCATGGGAGGTCCTCACTGTTGACCAGAGCACGTGAAGACCAGCAGTCAGGAAGGGAGTGGAAAAACCATAAGGCAAAAGAAATGACCAGATGGTGGAAAATAGCAGAAGGATAAAGAAACATCAGCTGACCTCAGGCCGAAAGCATTCATCTGTGTCGGCAGCGTAAGTAAAGTAAAGTTTATTTATTAGTCACAAGTAAAGCTTATATTAACACTGCAATGAGGTTGCTGTGAAATTCCCCGCACTCCGATGCCTGTTCGGGTCAATGCACCTAACCAGCACATCTTCCAGAAGGGACTGCCACTCGCGAATTAGCTTCTACAGCCTCGACAGACAATGTTCAATACAGAAGTGACATACACCCTGGGTGCAGTCCATCATCTCCCGAGACAGACAGATGCCAGTATGTAACTGCTGATATTTTCTGACAGACTATTCAGTTTGTACATTAACTGCACTCTAATGCACATGTACTTCCAGAAAAACGAGAGCATAAAGTTTGAAAAGGAATTTGTAAAGAAGTTTGCAAACGCTGAATTTTAGAAAGAGCAATGTTGCTTCCAAAATTGGAAGTGAATAATATCAAAATTTATCTTAAAAAGTGCTGTGAAATCGAGCTATCAGAAACCTATTGCTATTGCACTTTTGGTGTATGAGCATGGGATGGATATAGGTGGTCTTTCTTTAAAGTTAGCACTGAATATCTGTCCTGAACCAGCTTTAACCCTCAGCTCACATTTCATACTGATAGATTGTGGTCATGATACCCTATGGAAAAAGTCTGAAAGTTTCCTATACATTTTAATGCTTAAAGTAGGTTCCCTCGCATTTTGTGTAATGCTATTTTAGGTCAGAATGAACAAACATGCACTGACACCACTGGATATATGGGATGTAAAGTGTTCCCTTCATATTTGTGTGTGCCAAGTTCTAAATTGTCTGAAACCAATTCAGTTTGTCTGCACATTAAATCTTTCTTTGCTTTATATATGACCATGTCTGTAAGGCCTGCCTGTGCTATTTAGCAGCTGATATGTCAATTGGCTTGCTAAAGCTCCTGGGTTTTTCTTTAAGCCATTTGTTTTGTTACTCCTGCTGATTTTAGAATGCTATCACATTCCTCTGAGCTTAACTTCGGGCCATTGACACTGATGTTCAAAAGCCATTACAGCAGGTCATTTTCCATCAGATTTCTCGGTCTTGCTTTCAGCAGTTTGTTTCAGACTAAACCCCATTTGGGTTAAACTGAGACACAGGCAAGGCAATTGCTGTCACTGCAAGAAAAGCACATAATGGATAATTGTGACAATCAGCATTCCTCAAATTAAACAATGTCTAGAGGCAGGATTCAGCAAGAGATCATCTCCATTCATATAGCATGCTTTACCACCTTTTTTTTCCTGGGTTGCTACATTTAACTTATACTTCTTCTTATCCTCATAATCTAGGACAGAACATTTTGAAAACACATATATATCTTATTTGCCAACTGTCATACACATCACTAGTCAAAATCCCATGTCATGGACATGTCAGAGGCATCAATCCCTCTAGCCTGTACATGTTTGTGAGCCTTTTATGCACACAGCAGAGCTTTGTCTATTGATGTCAGCCTGAATGAAGGTCAAAATTTTGTTTTCATGTATGCGCAGTGCATTTTCCAGGATGGTTCACTTCAATTAGGAAGGTTGGTGGCCTTGGATACAAGATAATTCCAAGAAGTCAGGCACAATCTCTTGGGGCCCTTGAGACCTCTGATAGGTAGGAACAAATTCCGCGTTTTGTTCCAAGCCAGATTTGAACATGATCAAAAAGTAATTTGAAGGCAAGATTTCAAATGATGTCCTTCTCTGTATTGGAAATAAGATTTCTTGCAGAGAGCAAAAATGTTATCAGATTGATATTTTCTTTGTCAGGTCTCATCAAGTTGCGTGTCGCAAAGATTTCAAACAGGCCAACTTCACTTGCTGCAAGTCTTTCATTTCTTGTAACAGATTGTTCAATTTGACCAAAGGGAACTTCCCTTTCCTAATTGACTCTGCTGATTTCTGAAAAAGAACTTGCAGCTTGTAAATCACTCTGGTTTCGTGTTTTTTTCACAAAACAATAGCCGACAGCGCATCATGAGACATTTTGTTCAGAGTTTAACAGAACAGCAGGGATGTCTTTGAGGACAACTTGAATGGCCTTTTGAAACAATAGGTTTGTGGATCTGCATTTTTATTCATGTCCTGAGCACAATGCCAGTCCTTTCAAATTGCAAATGCAACTCAACTGTATCTTTCCAAACTTTAAGTGAAATATTTTATTTTTCTGGAGTGTCTTCGCAATCAATTTAGTTTTATTCTGCGGCAGCCAGGTTTGTGTTTGAGCTTGGCAGCCGATCCTTGACATCTACTAACCATTACAGAGGTTCCATCAGCACATAGTCCGGCTCGTCTCTGCATATCAAGGTCAAAGTTGTGTGGCTTGTTCAATACACAGTTGCAGAAAGTATCAATGTTGGTGGAATCAGATTCTGATTAAAAAAGAATCATAGAATCCCTACAGTGCAGAAGGAGGCCATTTAGCCTATCAAGCCTGCACCAACCACAATCCCACCCAGGCCCTATTCCCATAACCCCACATATTCTCCTTGCCAATCCCCATGACAGGAGGGTCAATTTAGCATGGCCAATCAACCTAACCCACACATTTTTGGACTGTGAAAGGAAACTGGAGCACCCAGAGTAAACCCACACAGACATGGGGAGAATGTGCAAACTCCACACAGACAGTGATCCAAGGCTGGAATTGAACTGGGGTCCCTGGCATTGTGAGGCAGCAGTGCTAGCCATTGTGCCACTGTGAATACCTGTTGTATTTCATCTTCTGTGAATTGCTACTGAATGGAATCATCTGTTTAGTGAGAGATTTGTTACTCTGAGCATTAATCAGCAGACCATAATAATATTTCATACAATAAAAATCCATCTTGAATAACACAGCCAATATTAACATTAATCTCTTAATGAACATTTCATTGTGTGTCTGAAGTATTTCACATTATCGAACCTCATCTTTCCATTCTAATTAGACTTCTGATTTTTCTGTTAATAAGAGTCTCTGTAGACAGCTATGACTAAACAGAGGCACCAATATGAATGTTTTCAACAGCAGCAACAACAAGATGTCCAGTAGCGGTAAATCTGGAGGCAAAGGGTGCACCAAGATCAAGACTCACTCCTCCAGAGCTGGTCTCCAGTTCCCCGCTGGCTGCATCCACTGGCTACTGTGCAGGACTCCCTTGCTAAGCTTGTCGGAGTCGGAGTCCCCGTCGACCTAGCCAGTTTCCTGGCATAGCTGACAGCTGAGACACTCAAGCTGGCCAGCAATGTGGCCTGGGACAACAAGAAGACCCATATCATCACCTGACCTCTACAGCTCACCAGCAGCAACAGCAAGGAGTTCAGCAAGCTGCTGGGAGGAGTCACCCTAACCCAGGGCGGGGTCTTGCCCAACACCCAGGCTGTGCTGCTGCCCACAAAACTGGACATCCCAGCGAGGTTTATAAATGCAAATTACTGCGGATGCTGGAATCTGAAACCAAAAGAGAAAATGCTGGAAAATCTCAGCAGGTGTCTCAAATGACAAAGGGTCATCTGGACTCGAAACATCAGCTCTTTTCTCTCCTTACAGATACTGCCAGACCAGCTAGGTCTATGTCTGAAGAGGCAAAATAAGAATTAGATCAATATACAATTCATCGTAGCCACTCCTTTTTGTCATATGCATTGATAAGAAAAAGATATTACACTGAGAAATTTCCCTTTGTTCTGGATCAGATTCTTCTTTCAGCAAATATCATTGTGTCCCCTTCAAAATTAGCAGTGACAGACAAAAATCCAGAATTCGTCATTTCCACCATAACTGATGAAGAAGTTGGCAAACCCTTTATAAGCTACAAAGACTCACTCAAGACGTAATATATGTTCAAATCTGAGCAGAATAAAGGGAAAGCATATACAATCCAATAAAGGAAATCCAAAAGGCTCTCAAAGATCACAGGCAGATAACATGTTCCTGGTTAATTCCAGCCTTGCGTGACCACTGTGCTAGCAATGGACCCAGCATTCAGGGATCTTGTTGGATAGGGCAGTGGGGAAGTGTAAAGATGCACTTTCACATACTTCATTCGTGAACACAAAAAGTTATCCATTAATAAGAATAGTACAGCCGGCTTACGACTGTGGCTAGCTCTCAAAATGTCTCTGCCTAGGACCCTCTCTCACCATGGGATGATTCTACATTCTGAGTCCCGATTGGTCATCCAGACAAGGTGACCCTTACTCTGCTGTGTTGCCCTTAAAATCAAACGTGGAGAGTGGACCTGGGCATCCTCTAGTTGATACAAGGGCTGAGGAAGGAGGCATCCCACCCACTTCACTGACAAACAGCCCATAAGGTTAAACCAGTTGGGCTACATGTAGGATGCAGGCCATTCCTGCCACATGTTATATGGGAGCAGCGGCAAGGTGATTAATTGGGCATTAAAACAATGGGCAGCTGACCCACCTTGCATCTCCCCAGCAGCCTGTAAAAAAAATTGTGGCGGGGGTGGGTACACCGGTGGTGGATATGCTGCCAATGGCACAGCACCCTAATCTACAGGTCTACTCTTTTGTATTATAGCCTGGGGTGGCCTGTGAAATTCAACCCCAGACACAATGCTGCAAGAAGTCCAAGAACTCGCATGAAGTTTAAAAGTGAATGCATGCATCCTCAAATGCCATTTCCCACCAACTGCATGACCAGCTCCACACACTGTGCAATGCATCACACACCGACCGAATATGTGACTCAAATCACGCAACCCTTTCAGTAGCTCTCCGAATACCTTCACCGGACAAGTTTTGACAAAAAGGGCAAATGACACAGCCCCATGGGCTGACACAAATACCACCAACAATGATCTGGTTTTAAGTGGTCCAACAGTAAGGCCTACAGGGTTTGCCCTCCCTCAGAAACAGTGCTTTACACGCAACAGGACCCACACTCTCCATACAAAGACATCACATCTCATTCAAAACAATAATATAAATTGGGAATCTAACTGAAAAAAAATACCTGAGGGAACAAAAGTGCAATGCAAAACTACCTGCATATAAGGGAGAGGATAGTATAGTGGTAACGTTACTCGTATAGTAATCCTCAGGCTAATGCTCTGGGGCTGTGGGTTCAAATCCCACTATGGCAGCTGATGGATTTCATATTCAATGAATGAATCTAAATCTAGGCTGGTATTTTATGACCTCGCTCGGGCAAGGCTCATAAAATCCTGCCTGAGGCCAATGGAGAATTCTGTTCTGCGACCCTCGTCCGCCCCAGAATTGGGACGGGCTTGCTGGTAAAATTCCGGCATTAGTGTCAGTAATGGTTACCATGAAACCATTGTCAATTGTTTTAAAAACTCATCTGGTTCAGGAAGTCTGCCAGCCTTAACCAGTCTGGCCTACGAAGGATGCCAGATCCAGACCTATAGCCATGAGCTTGAACTCTTAACTGCCCTGTTAAACATGGCCTAGCAAGCCATTTAGGGATGGGCAATAAATGTTGGACTTTCTTGTGATGCCCACATCCCATGCAAAAATAAAAAAATGTAAAAAAAAGATTTTGACTGGAGGCCTGATTGCCTTAAGATAGTGTTGTCTCCCAAAGAAAAGTGAAGCAGGGTCCTTACTGCTTCTCCAGCTCGTACGGCCTGAGATCAACTTCTCATTAAAAAGCAGGGTCTCAGCACTCTTTTAGCATGGCAGTGGAGTGTCAGCCTTGATTTCTGAGCTTCGTTCTGGAGTGGGAATTAAAGCCAGAACCTTGTGACTTAGAGGCAAGTGTGTTGCCAAGTAGAGTCATAGGCCCTATTTTACCATTTTGATTCTGGGCAGACTTGAATCTGGGAGTGTTTCAGATCCGACTTTTAGACCCGTTCTCCGGCGCCCCCATATGCACTTTGCCTGTAAAAATATCAGCAATTCTGAATCGTGCCGCACAAGTCTGTGGGCGGGGCTTAACATGCCTGAAAAACTGCAGCTCCGATTTGCGCCTCCAACTGCTCATGCGCAAAAAAAAATGATAGAATGTGACTCCCCTACCACTTCGCTCCCAGGGAGAGTTCACGGATGCGATGCAATAGTGACCTTTAAGAGGCGTCTTTACAGCTATGTGAATGGGATGGGAATAGAGGCACATGGTCCCCAGAAGGGTAGGGGGTAACAAATGAAATGGGCAGCCTGGTCGCTCAGGCTTGGAGGGTTGAAGGGCCTGTTCCTGTGATATAATTTTTTTGGTACTTTGTTCTATGTTCAATGGAGAAATGTGAATCACGTGTTTGGCATCCCAGATTCCTCTCCCTCCCTTAACCTTGTGTCCTGTGTTGCAGGCACACATCCGGATTCCCCAAGGTCTTTTGGACTCCAGGCCCTTACTGCAGCTCCCGCCCATCCTGGTCCAGACAGCTCGGAAGAGTCCTCGGAGGATAAGGGTGAAGGGACCTCTGAGAGTGGCACCATTTTGGCGTCAGCTTCCACCTCACAACTCACCATCCCAGATACTGACAGGTTGTTGTGTCCAGTTAGTGTTGAGGCTTCTGGGTCACTCTCTGGTGAGCACGACACATCTGATAATGTACATCTGGTGCAGGAGGGAACGTGCGAGGCCTCTGGTGAGCGGGGGCCTGTTGAGGTCAAGGACTCAGCTGGCCCCAGGCTACATGCTGGGCCTCTGAGATCACTTCTCCCTCAGCTGCTGGAGATGCAGCAACAGAGCCAGGGAATGCAGGAGGGGCTGACGACCACACTGGACCGACTGCAAGGCTATTGGGAGGAGTCCCAAAGCTTTCAGGTGGACCAGCTATTGCCCGTCTTGCTTGCTTCCCAGGCTAACACTGCAAAGGTGGTGTCTGCAGTGGAAAGCCTGGGGCAGGGGATCCTCACCATAAGTGGCAGGCTCCAAGCGATGGCCGAGTCATAGCGGGCCACAGCTGAGAGGCTCAAGAACTTGCAGGAGACCCAGCAGGACAGTGCCGTGACACAGCGGGCTACGGCAACTGCCCTTGAGAACGTGGCTCAGTCGCAGAGTGTCATGGCTGAGTGCTTCCAGAACATGGCCCAGTCTCAGAGGGTACTTGCTGCGGCCATTGAGAGGCGGTCCCCGACTCAAGTGGCCATCGCAGAGGGCTCAACCACCATGGGTAGGACGCAGGTGGTCCTCCAGGACTGACAGTGCCGGTGACGCCAGAGCTTCGAGAGCTCACTGTAGAAGCACTGCAGTCCCCTGGAGTGACCCAGGGATCCATAGGAACCCCAAGGGAGAAGGAAGGGCTCGAGCCCATGCCAGGGCCTTCCAGCCAGGAGACTGTGGCTGGGGCTACATCTTCTAACTCCCCCCTTTCTGACACCAGGGCATCTCAGGGGCAGTGAGATGAAGAGGATGTCATGGCAACATCCCAGACACCTAAAAGCAGGCCAAGGCCCTCAAGGTCCAGGGCCTCCAGAGACGTGCATCACAGGCCACGGGGCGAGGTAGGCAGCTCTCCCCTTCCACCTCTGAAGTATATTCTGGAGAGTCACTGAGACGCAGTGCTAGGCCACGTAAGGTTAGAAAGTTGTAGTTGTAGTTGACTGAGATGGCACGGGTGAAGGGCTGCACTGGTTAGAAAGATATTTAAGCAACTTAACATTTTCTGTTCACGAGTTCTTATGTTAGAACGTATTATTTAAACACCTTTATTGCAATTAAATGTTTTTTCACCACCGACCTGTGACTAATTTGTCTCAGATTTGTCTCGAATAGGAATCCTCTTCCATTGATGATTGGTGGAGGGATGCTTCATGTTGAGGTCAGTTGGGAGGCCCTTCAATGCTGTGTCACTGAGAAAAGAAAGCCATTGGTTCCCCAGCACCCACGAGCGATTCCCTCCTGTGCCACACCCCACCCGCTCCAGGGTCCTGTATGGGGGTTTCAGACCCCTTACCTACTACATAGACTTGGGCCCAGGTGCCAGCATACATGCAGAGATCAGGTAAGAATCATATCACCTACAAGCCACCCCCGCAGCCTGGGCTCCTCCTCAAATGCCTGTGGGATGTCCGAGCTCCTGACAATGAAGCTGTTGTGCACACTTCCGGGTGTCTCGCGCAGACATGCATAATGTTCATGTTATGGTCACACACGAGTTGAACATTTCAGGGAGTGGAACCCCTTTCTGTTGATGAATCTCCACGGATTCTGTAGGGGGGCCTTGAGGGCGACGTGTGTGCAGTCGACGGCCCCCTGTACGTTAGGCATCCCCGCAATGGCTGTGAACCCTGCACTGTCTCCTTTTGGAGGCGGAGATGTCAGCAGCACACGCTGTCCGACATCTGTTCAAATGACACTCATGCACGGAACTGCTGGGGTCTCTGCTCCCTCCTTCTCCTGCGCACCTCCCTGCCCTCCTCTGGGTGAATGGCGGCCATCTCCTGCCTCTGGTGGCCGTCTCCCACTGCTCCTGCAAGTGGTAAGGCCCGGGCCTCCTGAGCCCGCAATTCTTCCTCCAGCTCCTCCCGCTCAGCTCCAGCAGCAACCAAAAGGACGGCAAGATCGATTGGTTGCATCGCAAAAGCCATCTCGTCAATCTGAAGGGGGGCGGGGAGATGGAGAGAAACACATCTAGAGGTTAAGGAATGCTGCTTGCTCCTAGCACATTAACAGTCACAGCCACCCCCAGTTCCCCCAGCCACATGCTCCCCACGTTCACAGCCCCCCCAATTCCCCCAGCCACATGCTCCCCACAATCACAGCCCCCCCAATTCCCCCAGGAAGAGCCGGCAAAGTTGGGCGTGCAGCCTATTAATTCAATTTAAATGCATTCAAATGCATTTAAATGGCCGTCGTGCCTGTTTCGGGCGCAGTCCCGATTGTGGTCATTTTCAGGCCTTGGTAAAGGGGGAACTGGCGTGGAGGCGGCACTGATCACACTACTCGTCTCACACCTGACTTTATTAAGTTTTCACGTCCGAAAATGGGCGCAACTTGATGGTAGAATCGTGCCCATAGAGTCATAGAAGTTTACAGCATGGAAACAGGCCCTTCGGCCTAACAATCCATGCCGCCCAGTTTTTACCATTGAGCTAATCCAAATTCCCTGCATTTGGCCCATTTCCCTCTATACCAATCTTAGCCAAGTAAGTGTCTAAATGCTTTTTAAAAGACAATATTGTACCTGCCTCTACTACTACCACCTTGGGCAGCTTGTTCCAGACACTCACCATCCTCTGTGTGAAAACAATTGCCCCTCTGGGCCCTTTTGTATCTCTTCCCTTTCACTGTAAACCTATGCCCTCTAGTTTTAGACTCCCTTACCTTTGGGAAAAGATGTTGACTATCTAGCTGATCTATGCCCCTCATTATTTTATAAACCTCTATAAGGTCACCCCGAAGCCTTCTACGCTCCAGGAAAAAAAGTCCCAGTCTATCCAGTCTCTCCTCATAATTCAAACCATCAAGTCCCGGTAGCACCCTAGTAAATCTTTTCTGTACTCATTCTAATTTAATGAGCCACAGCTCACTGATGCAGGCCGCTGCTTGTAACTGCATACCTGATCTTTATTAAATGATGCACAAACTCGTGGGCTGGATCTGCAAGGTCCAAGTTTCCAATCCTGACATGGCGTCAGCCAGTTGAGCTGAAATAGCACAGATAGTATCCATTCCAGCATACGAAGGAGACACATAGACTCGCACCACTCTGTTGTAGCAACACCATGCTGGCGGTGCAGAAAGCAATCAGTGACATGTGCCAGTGGGAAGTGACAGTGGGCCTCCTTCACAGCATTCGAAGTGGCACGATGCTAATGGATTCCTAGCCATTAATGCTTCACGCTCCTAGTTTAAGATGTCATTTGAACCCCATGATTTGGACTGCTGCTTGACTAGGTGATAATTACTTAAAATTTGACAAGTAGCAGAGCTATAATCGTGGATTTGAAAATTATATTCAAAATCCACAGTAACATATATTCAAGCTGGAGTGCATAATTATGCATTGAATAAGATCACAGTTCCTCATACAAATTTAAATGAACTTGATAGGCAATTTACTACCTTTGTGAAGACAGGACACAGAACTTGTAAAGTGGAAGTTAAGCTGTGTAAAATCAAATGGAGTATATTATATAACCTGCATGACTCTAATCCTGACCTAGGACTTGTTGATCAGGTGGGAGCAAGAAATCCTATAGAGATCCTAAGCATCAAATAATTTCATTAAATACTCTATCTCTTTCTAAATGTGTGATAGTTTTATTAAATATTAATATCAATAGTGATCACAGTATATCTGTTGATATGCTGATTTGATTTTGTTTATTATTGTCACATGTATACAGTGAAAAGTATTCTTTCTTGTGTGCTATACAGACAAAGCATACCGTTCATAGAGAAGGAAAGGAGAGAGTGCAGAATGTAGTGTTGCAGTCATAGTTAGGGTGCAGAGAAAGATCAACTGAATGCAAGGTAAGATCCATTCAAAAGTCTGACAGCAGCAGGGAAGAAGCTGTTCTTGAGTCGGTTGGTACGTGACCTCAGTCTTTTGTATCTTTTTTCCAATGGAAGAAGGTGGAAGAGATTATGTCCGGGGTGCGTGGGGTCCTTAATTATGCTGGCTGCTTTGCCGAGGCAGCGGGAAGTGTAGGCAGTCAATGGATGGGAGGCTGGTTTGTGTGATGGATTAGGCTGCATTTGCGACCTTTTGTAGTTTCTTGCAGTCTTGGGCAGAGCAGGAGCCATACCAAGCTGTGATACAACCAGAAAGAATGCTTTCTATGGTGTATCTGTAAAAGTTTGTTGATAACAAGCAAAAAAGTGGCAGATGGAATACAATGTGGAAAGTTTGAGGTTATGCACTTTGGAAGGAGGAATGGAAGCGTGAACTATTTTCTAAATGGGAAAACGCTTAGGAAATCAGAAACACAAAGGGACTTGGAAGTCATTGTTCAAGATGCTCTTAAGGCTAATGTGCAGGTTCAGTCGGCAGTCAGGAAGGCAAATGCAACGTTAGCATTCATGTCGAGAGGGCTAGAATACAAGAGCATGGATGTACTTCTGAGGCTGTATAAGGCTCTGGTCAGATCCTATTTGGAGTATTGTGAGCAGTTTTGGGCCCCATATCTAAGGAAGGATGTGCTGGCCTTGGAAAGGGTAGACGTTGTCTACCTGATACGCTGCAGGAAAGGATGTCCCGAGGCATGGTACATTGGGGAAACCATGCAGACGGTACGATAACGGATGAATGAACACCGCTCGACAATCAGCAGGCAAGACAGTTCTCTTCCTGTGGGGGAGCACTTCAGTGGTCACGGGCATTCAGCCTCTGATCTTCGGGTAAGCGTTCTCTAAGGTGGCCTTCACGACACACGACAGCGCAGAGTTGCTGAGCAGAAACTGATAGCCAAGTTCCGCACACATGAGGACGGCCTAAACCAGGATGTTGGATTTATGTCACATTATCAGTAACCCCCACAGCTTGCCTCCTGGACTTGCTGGCTGTCCTGTCTGGAGACAATACACATCTCTTTAACCTGTGCTTAATGCTCCCTCCACTCACATTGTCTGTATCTTTAAGATCTGGTTGGCTGTAGGGATTCGCATTCAAATCAGTATTAGAAACATAGAAACATAGAAAAACTACAGCACAAACAGGCCCTTCAGCCCACAAGTTGTGCCGAACACATCCCTACCTTCTAGACCTACCTATAACCCTCCATCCTATTAAGCTCCATGTACTCATCCAGGAGTCTCTTAAAAGACCCTATTGAGTTCGCCTCCACCACCACTGACGGCAGCCGATTCCACTCGCCCACCACCCTCTGTGTGAAAAACTTACCCCTAACATCTCCCCTGTACCTACCCCCCAGCACCTTAAACCTGTGACCTCTCGTAGCAGACATTTCCACCCTGGGAAAAAGCCTCTGAGAGTCCACCCGATCTATGCCTCTCAACATCTTATACACCTCTATTAGGTCTCCTCTCACCCTTCGTCTCTCCAAGGAGAAAAGACCGAGCTCCCTCAGCCTATCCTCATAAGGCATGCCACTCAATCCAGGCAACATCCTTGTAAATCTCCTCTGCACCCTTTCAATCTTTTCACATCCTTCCTGTAATGAGGCGACCAGAACTGAGCACAGTGCTCCAAGTGGGGTCTGACGAGGGTCTTATATAGCTGCATCATTATCCCCGGACTCCTAAACTCAATCCCTCGATTGATAAAGGCCAGCACACCATACGCCTTCTTAACCACCTCCTCCACCTGCAGGGCCGATTTTAGAGTCCTATGCACCCAGACCCCAAGGTCCTTCTGATCCTCTACCGTACTAAGAGTCTGATGCGCTATCAATAAGGCGAAAGACTACCGATATGCCAATATAAGTGTAGGCTTTTATTCACAACAGAATCAGGAGCAGATCCCAACAAGTAACCGACCTGGACTGAACAAGGGGGAGGAGACAGCCACCTTTATACTAGGTGCTGAGGGGAGGAACCAAACTGGAAGGGGATGTGTCCAGGTATGACAAACACACACAACGGTGGTCCATATAGGACAAAGGCACAACTGAGGTCCACCACAGAGTCTTTCCCTTTATATTGTACTCCTTCATCCCATTTGTCCTACCAAAATGGACCACGACGCATTTATCTGGGTTGAAGTCCATCTGCCACTTCTCTGCCCAGTCTTGCATCCTATCTATGTCCCTCTGTAACTTCTGACATCCCTCCAGACTATCCACAACCCCACCAACCTTCGTGTCGTCGGCAAACTTACCAACCCATCCCTCCGCTTCCTCATCCAGGTCATTTATGAAAATGACAAATAGCAAGGGTCCCAGAACAGATCCCTGGGGCACACCACTGGTGACCGACCTCCATTTAGAAAAAGACCCATCTATACCCACTCTCTGCCTCCTTTGGGCAAGCCAGTTCTGGATCCACCGGGCAGCAGCCCCTTGGATCCCATGCCCTCTCACTTTTTCTAGAAGCCTTGCATGGGGGACCTTATCGAATGCATTGCTAAAATCCATATAAACCACATCTACCGCCTTCCCTTCGTCAATGTGTTTAGTCACATTTTCGAAGAACTCCACCAGGCTCGTAAGGCACGATCTGCCCTTGACAAAGCCATGCTGAGTATTCTTGAGCATACTAAACCTCTCTAAATGCTCATATATCCTGTCCCTCAGGATCTTCTCCATCAGTTTACCAACCACTGAGGTTAGACTCACCGGTCGGTAATTACCTGGGCTATCCCTATTCCCCTTCTTGAAAATAGGAACCACATCCGCAATCCTCCAATCCTCTGGCACCTCTCCCGTCTGCATCGATGACGCAAAGATTATCGCCAGAGGCTCTGCAATCTCTTCCCTCACCTCTCCAGTAACCTGGGGTATATCCCATCCGGTCCCAGCGACTTATCTATCTTGATGCCATTCAAAGATTCCAGCACAACCTCTTTCTTAAAGTCCACATACTCAATCCTTTCAGTCCACCGCACGCCCGCAGTACATCCATCCAGGTCCTTCTCTCTGTGAAAACCGAGGCAAAATACTCATTGAGCACCTCTGCCATTTCTACTGGTTCCATACAGACTTTCCCGCCTTCACCTTTTATAGGCCCTATTCCGTCACATCTCATCCTTTTACTCTGTAACTTGATTTTGTGTCTCTGTGCCCTGTTTGAGAGCAGATTTCCACTCCATCTGACGAAGGAGCAGCGCTCCGAAAGCTAATGGTATTTGCTACCAAATAAACCTGCTGGACTTTAACCTGGTGTTGGTAAAACTCTTGCTGTGTCTGTCGCTATCCAGCTGTCTTTATCCAGGACCATTGTCCGCAGCAAACTACCCAGCCTTCAGGAGAACAGTGACCACGACACCACACAACCCTGCCACAGCAACCTCTGCAAGACGTGCCGGATCATCGACACGGATGCCATCATCTCACATGAGAACACCATTTATCAGGTACATGGTACCTAATCTTGCAACTCGGCCAACGTTGTCTACCTGATACACTGCAGGAAAGGATGTCCCGAGGCATGGTACATTGGGGAAACCATGCAGATGCTACGACAACGGATGAATGAACACCGCTCGACAATCACCAGGCAAGACTGTTCTCTTCCTGCGGGGGAGCACTTCAGAGGTCATGGGCATTCAGCCTCTGATCTTCGGGTAAGCGTTCTCCAAGGCGGCCTTCATAGAACATAGAACATAGAACAGTACAGCACAGAACAGGCCCTTCGGCCCACGATGTTGTGCCGAGCTTTATCTGAAACCAAGATCAAGCTATCCCACTCCCTATCATCCTGGTGTGCTCCATGTGCCTATCCAATAACCGCTTAAATGTTCCTAAAGTGTCTGACTCCACTATCACTGCAAGCAGTCCATTCCGCACCCCAACCACTCTCTGCGTAAAGAACCTACCTCTGATATCCTTCCTGTATCTCCCACCACGAACCCAATAGTTATGCCCCCTTGTAATAGCTCCATCCACCCGAGGAAATAGTCTTTGAACGTTCACTCTATCTATCCCCTTCATCATTTTATAAACCTCTGTTCAGTCTCCCCTCAGCCTCCTCCGCTCCAGAGAGAACAGCCCTAGCTCCCGCAACCTTTCCTCATAAGACCAACCCTCCAAACCAGGCAGCATCCTGGTAAATCTCCTCTGCACTCTTTCCAGTGCTTCCACATCCTTCCTATAGTGAGGTGACCAGAACTGCGCACAATACTCCAAATGTGGTCTCACCAAGGTCCTGTACAGTTGCAGCATAACCCCCCGGCTCTTAAACTCCAACCCCCTGTTAATAAAAGCTAACACACTATAGGCCTTCTTCACAGCTCTATCCACTTGAGTGGCAACCTTTAGAGACCTGTGGATATGAACCCCAAGATCTCTCTGTTCCTCCACAGTCTTCAGAACCCTACCTTTGACCCTGTAATCCACATTTAAATTAGTCCGACCAAAATGAATCACCTCACATTTATCAAGGTTAAACTCCATTTGCCATTTTTCAGCCCAGCTTTGCATCCTATCTATGTCTCTTTGCAGCCTACAACAGCCCTCCACCTCATCCACTACTCCACCAATCTTGGTGTCATCAGCAAATTTACTGATCCACCCTTCAGCCCCCTCCTCTAAGTCATTAATAAAAATCACAAAGAGCAGAGGACCAAGCACTGATCCCTGCGGCACTCCGCTAGCAACCTGCCTCCAATCCGAAAATTTTCCATCGACCACCACCCTCTGTCTTTGATCAGACGGCCAGTTACCTATCCAATCGGCCAACTTTCCCTCTGTCCCACACCTCCTCACTTTCATCATAAGCCGACCATGGGGGACCTTATCAAACGCCTTACTAAAATCCATGTATATGACATCAACTGCCCTACCTTCATCAACACACTTAGTTACCTCCTCAAAAAATTCAATCAGATTTGTGAGGCACGACTTGCCCTTCACGAATCCATGCTGACTATCCCGGATTAATCCGCATCTTTCTAAATGGTCGTAAATCCCATCTCTAAGGACCTTTTCCATCAATTTACCAACCACCGAAGTAAGACTAACCGGTCTATAATTACCAGGGTCATTTCTATTCCCTTTCTTAAACAGAGGAACAACATTCGCCATTCTCCAGTCCTCTGGCACCATCCCCGTGGACAGCAAGGACCCAAAGATCAAAGCCAAAGGCTCTGCAATCTCATCCCTTGCCTCCCAAAGAATCCTAGGATACATTTCATCAGGCCCAGGGGACTTATCGACCTTCAGTTTATTCAAAACTGCCAGGACATCCTCCCTCCGAACATCTGTTTCCTCCAGCCTATCAGCCTGTAACACCTTCTCTTCCTCAAAAACATGGCCCCTCTCCTTGGTGAACACTGAAGAAAAGTATTCATTCATCACCTCGCCTATCTCTACTGACTCCATACACAAGTTCCCACTACTGTCCTTGACCGGCCCTAACCTCACCCTGGTCATTCTTTTATTCCTCACATAAGAGTAAAAAGCCTTGGGGTTTTCCTTGATCCGACCCGCCAAGGACTTCTCGTGTCCCCTCCTAGCTCTCCTAAGCCCCTTTTTCAGCTCATTCCTTGCTAACTTGTAACCCTCAATCGAGCCATCTGAACCTTGTTTCCTCATCCCTACATAAGCTTCCCTCTTCCTTTTCACAAGACATTCCACCTCTTTCGTGAACCATGGTTCCCTCACTCGGCCATTTCCTCCCTGCCTGACAGGGACATACCTATCAAGGACATCCAGTATTTGTTCCTTGAAAAAGTTCCACTTTTCATTAGTTCCTTTCCCTGACAGTTTCTGTTCCCAACTCATGCCCCCTAATTCTTGCCTAATCGCATCATAATTACCTCTCCTCATGACACACGACAGCGCAGAGTCGCTGAGCAGAAACTGATAGCCAAGTTCCGCACACATGAGGACGGCCTAAACCGGGATGTTGGGTTTATGTCACACTATCAGTAACCCCCACAGCTTGCCTCCTGGACTTGCTGGCTGTCCTGTCTGGAGACAATTCACATTTCTTTAACCTGTGCTTAATGCTCCCTCCACTCACATTGTCTGTATCTTTAAGACCTGGTTGGCTGTAGAGATTCGCATTCTAAGCAGTATTCTGTAACTTGATTTTGTGTCTCTGTGCCCTGTTTGAGAGCAGATTTCCACTCCATCTGATAAAGGAGCAGCGCTCCGAAAGCTAATGGTATTTGCTACCAAATAAACCTGTTGGACTTCAAGCTGGTGTTGTTAAAACTCTTACTGTGTTAACCCCAGTCCAACGCCGGCATCTCCACATCTTGGAAAGGGTCCAGAGGCGGTTCACAAGAATGATCTCTGGAATGAAGAGCTTGTCATATGAGGAACGGTTGAGGATTCTGGGTCTGTACTCATTGGAGTTTAGAAGGATGAGAGGGGATCTTATGGAAACTTACAGGATACTGCGAGGCCTGGATAGAGTGGACGTGGAGAGAATGTTTCCACTAGTAGGACAAACTAGAACCAGAGGGCACAACCTCAGAATAAAGGGGCGGTCCTTTAAAACAGATATGAGGAGGAATTTCTTCAGCCAGAGAGAGGTGAATCTGTGGAACTCTTTGCCACAGAAGGCTGTGAAGGCCAGGTCATTGAGTGTCTTTAATTCAGAGATAGATAGGTCCTTGATTAAGGGGATCAGGGGTTATGGGGAAAAGGCAGGAGAATGGGGATGAGAAAAAATCAGCCATGAATGAATGGCAGAGCAGACTCAATGGGCGAGTGGCCTAATTCTGCTCCTATATCTTATGGTGTTGTGGTCTTATGGAGCGTAGGGCTGTTTCCCTCACTTTCTGGTAATTAATGCACTCATTCTTCAGGTACCATGCCCTTAGAGGGCATTGGCAACCACAGATTGTCCACCTGTTATGCCACAGTTGGGTTTGTTAAGGTACTGCAATAATTTGCTGTTGCCTTCAGGAGATGCTGGCTAACCAGCAGACTCCCTTGCTCTTACTGCCTGCCATATTGGTCGGGTTTACAGGGTGACAAGGAACCTCCTGGGCCACATTATGAATACATCTTACATGGCCATCAGGTCCCATAGTGGGATTCAAATGCAGAGTTTCTGGCTCAGAGGTAGGGAAACCACCACTGTGCCATAGGACCACCAGTAAATGTACTACTTGTTCAATCGCCTGTATGAATCATAAAATAGAATCTCTCCAGTGCAGAAGGAGGCCATCGAGCCTTCACTGACAACAATCCCACCCAGGCCCTATCCACCTAACCCCATGTACTTACTCTTTTCATCCCCCTGAGACTAAGGGTCAATTTAGCATGGCCCATCCACCTAACCCGCACATCTTTGGACTGCGGGAGGAAACCCACACCGACACAGGGAGAATGTGCAAATTCCATACAGTGACCCTAGGCCAGGACAAAATGAATGAGTAAGCTGGTTTGGAAGTGATAGCGATTGATAACTCAAAGGAAGATCAGTGGATTCTCACATTATCAACCCCAAAAGTGGGTCCTGAAAATCCTTACACTCAATGCTGGACCTGAGGTAAAAGTCAGATATTGGAAGGCCTATGATGGTAATTATTTTAGCGGGGCCTGGAAATTGGGTCTCCATTTAATCCGTTCCTAATGGGGTTATAGCAAGGAGTCAAATTTCTACCAATCTCAAATATAAGCCAGGACTTTGGAGAGAGTGAGGCTGCACAGACAGATTTCTCAAGCCAGAGCTTTCTTCAGCCTGGCTACCTTTTTACCCAGTGGCTTAGACATCAGAGTATATATGAGTCTTGCCCGGCAATACAAGACTGGCATAACACTGGACTCAAATCCTACTTTTCAATACTTTTTAACTATTTCGCCAGATCTTTGATTGTTCTCATCAGAATTTGGAAACTCCTTTCTGCATTTGTCTCTTTTTGCATTATTTAGAGGAGGAAGGTGAGGGTGAATGGATGGATGACTGAGGTGCACTGACTCAGGAAAACTGCTTTTGCCAGCTCTCATTCACTGGATATGGATGGAGTTGGGGGGGCAGGATTTTTCTCCCTCTCTATAGTATATTTGGCAGTGGCGGGAGGCTGCTGCATGCTGGCAGCAGAATCTTATGGTCCCATCGTTATCAATGAGGTTTCCCGTTGATTCACCCTTTGCCAACAGGAAACCCAGGGCAGGGATGCGCCCACTGCTAGTGGGACCATAAGATCCCGCGGTATAAACAGCAGCAAGATTTTGGTGATTGTATCCTACAAACAACATCCTCCAACATGATGATGCTGCCAATAGCAGTCAATCAAGACCACCAGAGCTCTGAACTTTTATGCTTTGGGCTTATTGCTAGCTCCTATAGTGGGCTGCAAAGATGCATCAAACACAGCACAGATGCATTACCCTCCAGGACAAGTTCCTTCCATGTATTCCAATGGAAACCTGTCAGCAGAATGAGACTGAACACAACTATTTCTCTGCGTGGCATGTTTCTCCAAAATTAGGGCACTATCCATAAAAGTGTCATGCTTATGTTTAGATCCTTTCCCTTTTAGAACCACGTGTGGTTCTACTTGATCAACATTTATTTGCCTCTGAGTCACCGTGTTCTAAGTTCAATTCCTACTCCTGGGAAGCAAGCACATTAAAAATTCTGCCGACACTTTCGTACAGTACCGAAGAAGTACTGCATTGTCATGTTGTATATCGGAATTTGCTGTATGCAAATTGACAGCCGCATTTCATACAATACCACAGTGATTACACTTCAAAAGTAATTCAATCGACTGTAAAGAGCTCTGACATGTCTGGTGCCTATGAAGATCATGACATAAATGGACATTTTTCTTTTTCTCATTTGAATTAGCATAAATAATCACACAGATCAACATCTACTGCCTAGGTGACAGGTCCTTACTTTTAAAACAATTTTCTTTTTTGCCTGCACAAACATCTTTATCCCTCAGCTGAGCAGACAAACTCAATCCTGGCGTTTGTCACATATCAGCGATAGAACTTTCAGAATTTCCCCCAAACAAGTTGATCAGAGTCAATGGGAAAATTAGTCCTAGGAATTGATCAGGGTCATGTTCTAAGCCCAACATTTTCAGCTGTTTCATCAGTAATCTTTCCTCCATCATAAGGTTAGAAGGGAGATGTTCACTGATGATTGTACAATTGCACAATGTTCAGCCCTGCTCAGATACTGAAGGAATCTGTCTCTATGTGCAGCAAGGCCTGGACAAAATTCAAGTTTGGGCTGATACGTGGCTGGAAGAGGAGAGCATCCAGGATTGGACTTGCTTTATCCATGCCCTACAAAGTCATCAATGGACTCGAATGCTTTGTGAAATTGGGCAATTTGGCCTAAAAGTTTCATTTTACTTCTTATTTAAATCAATGTTTTTCTTTATTCTTTGACAGGATGTAGGGGTCGCTGACTAAACCAACACTTTTATTGCCCATCCCTAATTGCCACTGAGTAGGTGGTGGCGAGCCATCTTCTTGAACCACTCAAGTCCATTTTGTGTAGGTACACCCCCAGTTCCAGGATTTTGTCCCAGTGATGGTAAAGTAATGGCGATATATTTCTAATTCAGAATGGTGTGTGACTTGGAGGGGAACATGCAGGTGGTGGTGTTCCCATGCATCTGCTGCCCTTGTCCTTCAAGCTAGTAAAGATCGTGGGGCAAATTTTCCCATTCTGCCCTCCACGGGAATTGGAGCAGGCGAGGGGCGGACCATGGAAAGGTCCATTGACCTCAGGCAGGATTTTCCGGTATCGGGGTGAGTGCGGCCGGAAAATCCCACCCACATGTTTGGAAGGTGCTTTCGAAAGAGCCTTGGTGATTTGCTGCTGTGCATCTTCTAGATGGTACACACTACTGCTGCTGTGCGTTGCTCCTGGATGTTGTAGGTGGTGGATGGGGTGCCAATCAACGACTTTTTCCTGGATGGTGTCATGTAGATGGTGGACAGGCTTTGAGGAGCCAGGAGATGAGTTGCTCTCCACAGAAATCCCAGCCTCTGACCTGCTCTTGTCAGGTTCAGTTTCTGGTTAATGGTAACCCTTGGAATGTTGATCTTGGGGTTTGAGCAATGATAATGTTATTAAGCATCAAGGGGAGATGTTTGGATTCTCCCTTCTTGGAGATGGTCATTGTCTGAAAGTTAAGTGGTGCAAGTATTAATTGCCACATATCAGCCCAAACGTGAACTTTGTCCAGGTCTTGCTGCACATAGATACAGACTACTTCAGTATCTGAGCAGTGCTGAACATTGTCCCATTTTACAATCACCAGTGAACATCTCCCTTCTAACCTTTTTGATTTGATTTGATTGATTTAATATTGTCACATGTATTAGTATACAATGAAAAGTATTCTTTCTTGTGTGCTATATAGACAAAGCATACTGTTCATAGAGAAGGAAAGGAGAGAGTTCAGAAAATAGTGTTACAGTCATAGCCACGGTGTAGAGAAAGATCAACTTAGTGCAAGGTAGGTCCATTCAAAAGTCTGACAGTAGCAGGGAAGAAGCTGTTCATTAGTCGGTTGGTACATGACCTCAGACTTTTGTATCTTTTTCCCGATGGAAGAAGGTGGAAGGGCGTATGTCCGGGCTGCGTGGGGTCCTTAATTATGCTGGCTGCTTTTCCGAGGCAGCGAGAAGTGTAGACATATTCAATGGATGGGAGGCTGGCTTGCATGATGGACTGGGCTACATTCACAACACTTTGTAGCTCCTTGCGGTCTTGGGCAGAGCAGGAGCCATACCAAGCTGTAATACAACCAGAAAGAATGCTTTCCATGGTGCATCTGTAAAAGTTGGTGTAGCTGACATTCCAAATCTTCTGAGAAAGTAGAGGTGTTGGTGGGCATTCTTAACTATAGTGTCGACATGGGGGGACCAGGACAGGTTGTTGGTGATCTGGACACCTAAAAACATGAAGCTCTTGACCATTTCTGCTTTGTCCCACTGATGTAGACAGGGGCATATTCTCCATTATGCTTCCGGAAGTCAATGACTATCTCCTTCATTTTGTTGACACTGAGGGAGTGATTATTGTCATCGCACCAGTTCACCAGATTCTCTATCTCATTCCTTAAGAATTGAGGAATGATCATTGATGAAACAGCTGAAGATGTTGGGCTTAGAACATGACCCTGATGAATTCCTTGGACTGATTTTCCCATTGACTCCAATTTTGCTAAGAATCATTGATGTCACACCTTACCTTGATATCAAGGGCAGTCACTCTCATCTCACCTCTTGAGTTCAGCTCTTTTGCCAATGTTTGGACTAAGGCTGTAATGGGGTGAGGAGCTGAGAGGCATTGGTGAAACCCAAACTGAGCATCAGTGAGCAGATTATTGTTGAGTAAGTGCCACTTGATAGCAATGTTGACCACCACTTTCAACATGTTACTGATGATTAAGAGTAGGTTGCTGGGGCAGTAATTGGCCTGGTTGGATTTGTCCTGCTTTTTCTGTAGAGGACATACCTGGGCAATTTTCCACATGGTTAGGCATTTGCCAGTGCTGTAGTTGTACTGGAACAACTTGGTAAGGCCTGGAATGTTTGTCAGAGCAAATAGCCTTTGCAGTATTCAGTGTCTTCAGCCATTTCTTGATACCACATGCAGTTAATTGAATTGGCTGAAGACTGGCATTTTTGTGTTTGTGTCCTCAGGAGGAGGCCAAGATGAGTCATCCATTCGGTACTTTGGGCTGAAGATTGTTGAAGAATCTGTGAAGATTGGGCTGTAAATGCCTCAGCCTTATCTTTTGCACTGATGTGCTGGGTTCTCTCATGATTGAGGATAGGGTTACTTGTGGAGCCTCTTCCTCCAATTAGTTGGTTGATTGACCACCACTATTCATGACTGAAGGTGGCACAACTCCAGAGCTTAGATCTTTTTATAAATTCATTTATGGGGTGTGGGCATCGCTTGGTAGGCTAGCATTTATTGCCCATCCCTAGTTGCCCTTGAGAAGACAGTGGTGAGCTGCCTTCTTAAATGGCTGCAGTCCCTGAGATGTAGGTGCACCCTTAGTGCTGTTAGGGAATTCCAGGCTTTTGTCCCAATGACAGTAAAGGAACGGTGATACATCTCCAAGTCAGGATGATGTGTGACTTGGAGGGAAATATCTGGCTGGTGGTGTTCCCAGGTATCTGCTGCCCTCGTCCTTCTAGATGGTAGTGTGATGGGTTTGGAAGATGGTGCTGTCTAAGGAACCTTGGTGAGTTCCTGTAGTGAATCTTATCGACAGTAAACACAGCTGCTCCTGTTTGTCAGTTGTGGAGGGATTGAATGTTTACGGAAGGAGTAGCAATCAAGTGGGCTGCTTTGTCCTGGATGGAATCAAACTTGTTGAGTAGTGTTGGAGCTGCACTCATCCAGTCAAGTGGGGACTCAGGAGGTGAGTTGCTCACTGCTGGATTCATAGCCTTTGGACTACTCATGTAGCCACAGTATTGATATGGCTGGTTCAGTTCAGTTTCTGGTCAATGGTAGCCCTCAGGATGTTGATAGTGGTGGATTCAGCTATGGCAATGCCATTAAATGACAAGGGCTGATGGTTACATTCTCTCTTGTTGGAGATGGTCATTGCCTGACACTTGTGTGTAAGAATGTTACTTGTCACTTGTCAGCCCAAGCCTGGATATTTTCCAGCTCTTGTTGCATTTGGTCTTGCACTGCTTCAGTCTCTGAGGAGTCATGAATGGCGCTGAACATTGTGCAGTCATCACCAAACATCCCTCTTTCTAATCTTTCGATGGAAGGGAGGTCATTATTGAAGAAGTTGAAGATGGTTAGTGTTACATATTTAAGTGGTTGCATGATTGCTTTAAGAGCAGGTCATATGATTTGATGGTGATGTCATTAGGGTGTTTCACAGGCTGCTGTTTATTTTCAATTTCTGGTTTGTGCAGAGAACATCTCTTTCAATAAACCTGTTATGTGCTACTTTGAATCGATGTGTGCATACTACATATTTTCTTTTTGTTAAAACTCAAAACCAGTCTGTGAGACAGCTCTCCCAATTTTGGCACAAGCCCCCCGATATTAGTAAGGAGGAGGACTTTGCAGGGTCAATAGGGCTGGTTTTGCCCCTGTCTTTTCTGGTGTCTAGGTTGATGCCAGGTGATCCGTCCAGTTTCATTTCTTTTTGTTTTCTTTGTCGCAGTTGGGTACAACTGAACGGCTTGCTGTGGGTCTAGAGTCACATGTCGACCAGAACAGGTAAAAGTGGCAAATTTGCTTCCCTAAAGAACATTAGTAAACCAGATATGTTTTTATGACAATCGACAATGGTTTCATGGTCATCGTTGGACTTTAAATTCCAGATGTGTTTATTGAATTTGAATTCCTTGTTCTGCCTTTTAATTATTAAAAAAATAACAACCAATAAACCAGCCATTCAATAAAAACATCCAGATGTTCATATTGACAACAATTCCACACACTACTGCTGGACGGAAGTTTCACAAACAATTAACCAGAGCCCAATATGGCAGCACATCCTGCAGGTATTGTGCAGCATGACCATGTCATTGATGCCTGCACTGGTCCTTTGAGAGAACTATGTAATTAGTCCCATTCTCCTGCTCTCTTTCAATAGCCCTGCAAATTTTTTTCCACTACAAGTTTTTATCTGATTCCCCTTTACACACTATTATTGAATCTGATTCCAGCACCATTTCAGACTGCTCCGAAAAATGATAAAATTGTAACTGTGAAGGATCTGAAAAATGTCTACTGTTCTATGCTGACAAAGATTAGTGAGCATTGAGGATGTATCTTCCTCCAGTGGCATGTGTGGAGTAGCAATTCATATCAGTAGCAGTTTAGGGCCATTACTTGGTTTTGCACGAGGGACTGTAGGTATTCCCACAGCATTGTAAGCCTACAGCACTTACAATAAAGATTTCATGTGTTGATACAGATTGCGTCAAGGTTGGTTCCTGCCACAGGCAAGGTACCCACTGCAACTTACCTGTTGGCTATGCAGCCATGAAACATTGTATCCTGTCAATTTAAGGCACCATTTTCTAGTGAGACATATCCAAGGCCAACATAGACAAAGTTACAAGATGCACCATTAATGTCCTTGGCCAGGATTCTCTCAAAAAAAATCTAAGTGTCGAATTTGTGTAAAAACTGAAGTAAATCGCAGTTTCTTCTCAGTGGGAGTTTAAAAACGAATCTCCTACGCT
This sequence comes from Mustelus asterias, assembly GCF_964213995.1. Lineage (NCBI taxonomy): Eukaryota > Metazoa > Chordata > Chondrichthyes > Carcharhiniformes > Triakidae > Mustelus > Mustelus asterias. Next base: position 72,524,142 of record NC_135801.1, read on the forward strand.
TTGTGCACTGTAGAGTGCACTAGCGTGATTCACATGTAAAATCAGTGGGTGGTGCCTATTCTCGCTGGTGAGGCCGGCAGCATAGCGCTGAGCGAGCCACTGCATGGGAGAATCGCCCATGATTCCAGGAAGGGACACTGCCACACCATTTCAATCTTGCCTATGTGTGACTTCAGTCCCCTGCTACATGGTTGACCTTTGATGCCATTGAGGCAACATGGGATGGGCAAAATTAATTGCCTTGCCCACGCCCCAAGAATAAAACTTAAGAAAACAAGCTGTAGTGAAGCTCTATGCCTGGCCGCCAGCCTCAAAACCTTTTAGCAAGAGAGCAGCATTAAAAGACCCAAGATTTGACAATCTTTCAGATCAGATTTTAAATGGAGTTCCTTGACTGCCTTCTCAATTGAAAATAAAAGGTCCCTTGGCAATATTCAAAGAAGAAAGAGGCAACATTTATCCCTCAACCAACATCATAAAATAATGGATCGTTCATGGGGACAAAATAAATAGTAGTAGGAGCAGGCCATTCGGCCCCTTGAGCATGCTTCACCATTCAACACAATCATGACTGTCTACCTCAACACCATTTTCCTGCACTATTACCAAACCTTTTAATATCTTTAATAGCTGGAAATCATGGCCATGATTCTCCCATCGCGGCCTGCAACTTTTCTGTCAGGTTGTGGTCGCCGGTCTTGGTCCGGGATTTGTGCATGCACCGGGAACTCATCCGCATCTCCCAGAGCCAGTGAACAGTCACCAGTCAGACCACCCTGGAAAGGAGGGAAGGCACGTAAGTCATTTAAATCTGTTTTCAATGTGTTTTAAATATATTTTCAATCTAATTATTGGGAACATACTGGCCCTGATTGAATCTCCCACCCTGCCAGGAGTACTTCATTCCACCGGGATTTAGACCAGCTCCCCACATTCAGGGAATTAACAGGAGACCTTGTCAGAATGAGGGGGCGTCAATCGGGGGCCCCCAGGGGCTCAGGCGGCATGGGGGTGGTGTCCCCTGGGCATGGACACCCTGGCAGTGCCAGCCTGTGCCCCCTGGCACTGTGGAAGGGACAAAGTGTCCATGCCCAGGGGGCACCTTGGCACTGCCCACCGAGCATTGGGCAATGCCAAGGGGGTGGGGCCTACTGTGGGCAGGGCCCAGGGGTGATCGATGGGGGTGGGGGGTCCCGCCCCACACTGCAGACAGGATCAATCTGGGGTGGAGGGAGAGCAGCGATTGGGGTGGGCTGGGGTGTGGGGGGTGGTCTGCCGGTGGAGTGGGGGGGGGCTTCTCGGAGGGGTCTGACCCCAGGGGGGATCAGCAGGCGGGGGGTGGGGGGGGGGGATCTGCTGGGGTGAGGGATCGTCACTGCTGGAGGGGGTGGGCTGGACATCGGGGCACTCCGGGACAGAGGGGGGGGGGGGCGTCAGGGCTGGCCCGGGAATTGCTGTGGGAGCCGCGATCGGGCTGTGGGGGGGCCTGGAGGGGCAGCACTGCGATGATCCCGGGCTGGCCAGTGATCGAGCTGGCCAGGAAACGGGGAGTCTGACCGATTGGGGCCACTGCACATGCGCAGAGTTCCAGAACTGTCAGACTCCGGCGCGAATAGGCCCCGCCCCCTGGGTTGTTAATGATATTCACGACTGGGACTTCTGCAGTGCACAGAGTGCAGAGATTCAGGTGAGAAGCTGAACTGAGAAAACAGTTGGGATCTAGAACAGTTTTCCTGCCAATTCAGCACTTTTGGGAGAATCGCGGCCCATGACTTTGTCTGCACTTCCTGCTGCCTTGGAAAAGCAGCCAGCATAACTAAGGACCCCACGCACCTCGGACAAACTCTCTTCCACCTTTTCCGTCGGGAAAACGATACAAAAGTCTGAGGTTACGTACCAATCGACTCAAGAACAGCTTCTTCCCTGCTGCCATCAGACTTTTGAATGAACCCACCTTGCACTAAGTTGATCTTTCTCTACACCCTAGCTATGACTGTAACACTACATTCTACATCCTCTCCTTTCCTTCTCTGTGAATGGTATGCTTTGTCTGTATACTAATACATATGACAATAATAAATCAAATCAAATCAATTCTATCAGACACTCTGTTGAATATACTCAATGACTGAGTTTCCATAGCCCTCTGGGATAGAGAATTCCAAAGATTTGCCACACTCTGAGTGAAGAAATTGCTCCTCATCTCAGTGCTACACAGCCTGAATCCCTGATTCTAGCACCCCACCTCACACTCACAGCTAATGGAAACATCCTTCCTGCATCTACCTTATCACTCCTGTAATCATTTTGTACTCTTCACTGAGATCATTTCTCATTCTTCTAAACTCTAGAGAACACAGGCCCAGTCTCCATAATCTCTCCTCATAGGACAATCCCACCATCCATGGGATCAGTCCAAATGAATCTTTGCTGTACTCTCTCTATGGTCTCCTTCCTTAAGGAGACCAAAAATGTATACAATACTCCAAGTATAGTCTCACCAAGGCTCTATACAAATGCAGAAAGAATTTTTGCTCCTGTACTCAAATGCTCTTGCAATAAAGACCAATGTACCACTTCCCTTCCTAATTGCTGTTCTATCTGCAAGTTAAATTTCAGTGATTCATAACCAAGGACACCCAGTTCCTTTCGAACTGCAACAATTTCCAGTCGCTGACCATTTAAGAAATACTCTGCATTTCTGTTTTTCCCACCAAAGTGCTTTACCTCACAGATTCGCACCCCTTTAGGTGCTGCTGTCTGTCTCTGGGTCCGCCTCTCTCCCGCTCTTTCAGGTGCTGCTGTATGTCTCTGGGTCCGCCTCTCTCCCGCTCTTTCAGGTGCTGCTGTATGTCTCTGGGTCCGCCTCTCTCCCGCTCTTTCAGGTGCTGCTGTATGTCTCTGGGTCCGCCTCTCTCCCGCTCTTTCAGGTGCTGCTGTATGTCTCTGGGTCCGCCTCTCTCCCGCTCTTTCAGGTGCTGCTGTAAGTCGCTGAGTCCTGCTTTCTCTCATTCTTTTAGATGTTGCTGTCTGTCTCCAGGTGAATCCAGACATCTCCGCTATTTGTGGGACCATTTTTAAAAACGCTTTCATGAAATGTGAAAAGTCAGCAATTGCTGCTCATCCCTAACTGCCTGTGATTATTTTTATTGTGTATAGATTTCCTGTTGTGTTTCCCAGTGTTGCAGTGATTACATTTCAAAAATAATTAACTGACTGAACTTTTGAGACATTCTAAAGTTGTGAAAAGTGCTGTGCACATGTAATCCTTTCTTACTTATATGATTAATTATTAAGTATTTTGAGTCATCTTTGGTTTATTGTGATTGACTTCAGTGGAGAGGGGTTCCTGGTACAAGCTTCGGTCATCGCATTACAGCAATGGGTCTGAGTCTCTGGGTTCTCTGGGTCTAAGCTTAGCTTTGGCCTGCCCCTCCCGCGAACCTCAGAATGCTGTGTCAACCTAAAGGATCCAATAGAAAGTACTGGTGAGCAAGAGCATAATGAGAAAAAGAGATGACACATCTCTCACACAAGTGTCCTGCTAGCCAAGTTTGCAATGTACATTCCTTGGCAAACAAGGCTCCTGGTTGGGAGGTCACAGTTGGAAATCTATTCCCCTTGCATTCCTGTTGTGAGTCCTACACAATGGCTTCTTGAGACACCTTTCAGATGAAAGAGTGGCACGATCATACTTTAGCCAGGAAGATTTTGACATGCTGTAACCCAAAATTGTAACTAGTTCTGCCCAAACTCTAATCTTTTTCTGAAAGGTATGATTATACTTAGTGGTAAATTATGACATTGGAAACCTGTCCCTTGTGATTATACTTTGCCACACAGATAAAGACTATAATGCATCCACATCCAAATAAAAGAAGGCACAAAATAATTACAGCTGCTTTTCCTGCTTTTTGCCTTTTATGCTCACTAAGTATTTCTTTGATAAAGGTTCACCATTTACGGTGCTGCTTGGCCTTCAAAACCTGTAATCTGACCAGTAGCTGGTATCCTGTAAGCTGCTATTTTGTGCCTTCTTTTATTTGGATGTGGATGCATTATAGTCTTTATCTGTGCAAATTCAGAGAATAATTCTTACAAATGAAAACCATGTGCCATGCATTAATAACTTAATTATGAAGTATCATAAAATAGAACATAGAACATAGAACATAGAACATTACAGCGCAGAACAGGCCCTTCGGCCCACGATGTTGCACCGACCAGTTAAAAAAAAAACTGTGACCCTCCAACCTAAACCAATTTCTTTTCGTCCATGAACCTATCTACGGATCTCTTAAACGCCCCCAAACTAGGCGCATTTACTACTGATGCTGGCAGGGCATTCCAATCCCTCACCACCCTCTGGGTAAAGAACCTACCCCTGACATCGGTTCTATAACTACCCCCCAGAGACTCAGACCCATTGCTGTAATGCGATGACCGAAGCAAATAAGTGAACTCTTTCTGAAAATAGCAGCTTGCAGGATACCAGCTACTGGTCAGATTACAGGTTTTGAAGGCCAAGCAGCACCGTAAATGGTGAACCTTTATCAAAGAAATACTTAGTGAGCATAAAAGGCAAAAAGCAGGAAAAGCAGCTGTAATTATTTTCAGAAAGAGTTCACTTATTTTATGATACTTCATAATTAAGTTATTAATGCATGGCACATGGTTTTCATTTGTAAGAATTATTCTCTGAATTTGTATTATACCGAATACTTTGAATATTTTACACTATTTACGCATAGGTTTATCTACAAACAGCTTTATTGTGGTCACTTTATTATCCATCTTTGCACAGTTTGTCGGGTTTAAATTTAAAACGTTGGTTTGATACTCTTTCTTGACCACCTCCAACCTATTTCTAAATTAATATATAATGGTTACTCCCCGAAAGATGTTCCTTAGCTTTCAGATTTTCAAGTCATTTTGACGTGTTGATCTTTACTAAATCTCAGATAGCCTGATTGTCAGCAGTGGCTTAGTTGATAGCATGTTTGCCTCTGAATTGTAAAGTCCTGGGTTCAACTCCCGCTCCAGGGTTTGAATGCAAAAGGCTGACATTTCAGAAGGGATACTGCACTGTTAGAGGTGCTGACTTTTAGGTGAAACCTTAAGCAGATGCCGCCATCAGCCCACTTGGGTAAATATAAGAGATTCCATCGTTCTATTCTGAAAAACATGGTGGTTGTCCCTGGTGTCCAGGCCATTACTTATCCCTCAAAAACCCTTGGAAAAACCCATCTGGTTCACTAATGTCCTTTTGGGAAGGAAATCATCCTCCTTACCTGATCTGGCCCACATGTGACTCCAGATCCACATCAATGTGGTTGATAAGTGCCCTCTGAAATGGCCTGGTGGCAATAGCTATGCCTTCATGATGGTAATGTTATATGGGATGTAGCAAACACTTGGAGACGTGCTGCAGTGTGTACTGGAGGGCTTCCTTTGAGCAGTCCAGCCATTGGAAGTACTGTTTCAATCTACCCTATTATGTTACTTGTGGCTGTCGGCCTGCTATGCTCGCATGGTCTGCTAATGGAAAGGATCATCAGCTATTTATAATGGACTGGTCTTTGTCTGAAGCAACCATCCTTTGGTAGTTCTTGGGGGCATTAAAAATGGCAGGAACAGGAGAGTACCTCAGAATTAAGGCATCTTGGATGCTGCCAGCGAATCAGCATTTGCTAACATGACTGATTGTGTACGGTTGCACACCAGTTACACATTGGTGGAGTGGTTGCCATTGAAGTTCCTGACATCTTCACATTGACAGAGCCCTCAGAGACACATGCACATAGTCAATCATCTCTCTTCCTCAGAGAGAAGATGAAGTCATCACCTCAGTTGGTATATTACAGACTCCATCAACTCCTGGATGCATCAATGGACAGCATATTAGAAAGTGTTACATCTGTCACCCAATCTCACCTGGAAGGATCAGGTTTAATGTCAGGAACCTGAGTCATCTTGGGCATTGCTTTTGGCTCAGATGGAGGTATCAGATGGAGGTATCAGATGGAGGTATCAGATGGAGGTATCAGATGATTGTTCGGGTTTTCAGTTCTCAAGCCCGCCTTCTCCTCCCTCATTGAGAGTTTTCACTCTCCGCAATCCCTGCTCCATTTGTTGATCACATTGCTGACCAAGAGGCTCTGCAACCAAACCCAACCCCACCCAATATCTCTTGCAAAGAAAATCCTCTGATTTCCCTGAATAGATAAACAAGCTCACTAACAGACCTTCAAGAACATGCCGGGCAGTTACACAAACTTTTCAATCGCATAAGTCAAAATCACTGTACCTGTACATTGGATGCCTGTCCCTTTAAATAGTGTGAGTGAGAGTTCCTCGTGTGGGCTGATTGCATGTTCAGCTGAGAGTGACTGGCATAGGCATTCAGAGGCCCTGCTCAGCCCCCATTTGAAAAACATGCAGCAAATCAGTCATCATTATCAAACTGCTCCTCAGGCTATTGGTGCTGGAGTCATGCGTACTTGCTCCTGCCCTGCCCAGCAAGGAGTGCCGTGCTGATGCATTGCAAGTGCAACTGGCCAGCATCTGACCTGTGTCATTTTATGCCTGAGTGGTCACCATAGAGCCAGCAGCTACAGCACTAGGGAATCCAATTTCCTAGCCCTTGTTCCAGAAAATTACCTTCAACATGTTTGAGATATTTGCTGTCTTTAACTCTTAAGATATTCTACTTCTCCCGGTCTACACAGAAATTAACGTCTCACATTATAAACACGTTGATTAGGAAAAAAATATACCACTAAGAATCAAGAAGAAACTATCCAATAATGAAACTACATGGCAGAATAAAGGTATGGGGATAAAATTGAAACTAAAGAAAAAGATATACACGAATTACAAAGGCAATAAAGGAGGGGAGACAGGAGAAAGTACAAGGGAACACAAACAGTTCAGAAACTGAAACAGAGTATGAGTATACTCAAGGAATAAGCTCAAGTATTCTATGAACAATAAAAGAAAATCGGGATCGAGATAACATCACTAAAGGATACACTCCGGGTGTGCCTACACCTCAAGGGCTGCAGTGGTTCAAGTGGGCAGCTCACCACCACCATCTGAAGGGCAACGAGGGATGGGTAATAAATGCTGGTCTAGCTAGTGACGCCCACATCCCATGAATGAATGAAGAAAAAACAAGATAAACTAACTCAGATAAAGACAGCAAAATGGCAGAAAGAGTGAATAGTTCCTTTGTCTCAGACTTTACCATGGAGACGAACATGTTGAAGATTACATTAGAAGACGTAAAGTCATAAGTATGCCTAAAAATGAGGTTTCAACTTGGTGAAGCTATAACACAAGACCAGCAGCGTGTCAAATAATGGAAGCAGCGTGCTAAGCAATCGCACAACCAATGGATGATATCTACGACCTGCAGTCCTATCACATCTAGTCGTGGATGGCAATGGGTAGTTAAACTGCTTAGAGCAGCTGGAGGAGGAGACTTAAAAGATTTCCATCCTCACTGCAGGGACTGAACATTGACTGACTTATATTAACCTTGTTGTTGTACTTGACCTCTACCGAGCAAAATCGAATCACCCTGTGAATTCCTTTAGTAATTGTCTCATGTCTTTTCTTGTCTTAGTGCTCTTATGCAGTGCTATCTTCGTTGTTGCAACATGGCTGATGGTAGGCTGCTGACTTACAGTGGAGAACATAGAACATAGAACATAGAACATTACAGCGCAGAACAGGCCCTTCGGCCCACGATGTTGCACCGACCAGTTAAAAAAAAAAACTGTGACCCTCCAACCTAAACCAATTTCTTTTCGTCCATGAACCTATCTACGGATCTCTTAAACGCCCCCAAACTAGGCGCATTTACTACTGATGCTGGCAGGGCATTCCAATCCCTCACCACCCTCTGGGTAAAGAACCTACCCCTGACATCGGTTCTATAACTACCCCCCCTCAATTTAAAGCCATGCCCCCTCGTGCTGGATTTCTCCATCAGAGGAAAAAGGCTATCACTATCCACCCTATCTAAACCTCTAATCATCTTATATGTTTCAATAAGATCCCCTCTTAGCCGCCGCCTTTCCAGCGAAAACAATCCCAAATCTCTCAGCCTCTCCTCATAGGATCTCCCCTCCATACCAGGCAACATCCTGGTAAACCTCCTCTGCACCCTCTCCAAAGCCTCCACATCCTTCCTGTAATGTGGGGACCAGAACTGCACACAGTACTCCAAGTGCGGCCGCACCAGAGTTGTGTACAGTTGCAACATAACGCTACGACTCCTAAATTCAATCCCCTACCAATAAACGCCAAGACACCATATGCCTTCTTAACAACCTTATCTACTTGATTCCCAACTTTCAGGGATCTATGCACACATACACCTAGATCCCTCTGCTCCTCCACACTATTCAAAGTCCTCCCGTTAGCCCTATACTCAACACATCTGTTATTCCTACCAAAGTGAATTACCTCACACTTCTCCGCATTAAACTCCATCCGCCACCTCTCGGCCCAACTTTGCAACCTGTCTAAGTCTTCCTGCAAACTACGACACCCTTCCTCACTGTCTACCACACCACCGACTTTGGTGTCATCAGCAAATTTGCTAATCCACCCAACTATACCCTCATCCAGATCATTAATAAATATTACAAACAGCAGTGGCCCCAAAACAGATCCCTGAGGTACACCACTTGTAACCGCACTCCATGATGAATATTTACTATCAACCACCACCCTCTGTTTCCTATCCGCTAGCCAATTCCTGATCCAATTTCCTAGATCACCCCCAATCCCATACATCTGCATTTTCTGCAGAAGCCTACCATGGTGAACCTTATCAAACGCCTTACTAAAATCCATATATACCACGTCCACTGCCTTGCCCCCATCCACCTCCTTGGTCACTTTCTCAAAAAACTCAATAAGGTTAGTAAGGCACGACCTACCTGCCACAAAACCATGCTGACTATCACCTATCAATTCATTACTCTCCAAATAACTATAAATCCTATCCCTTATAATTTTTTCCAACATCTTGCCGACAACAGAAGTGAGACTCACCGGTCTATAATTCCCGGGGAAGTCTCTGTTCCCCTTCTTAAACAATGGGACAACATTCGCTAAGAATTATTATTCCTTTAACATTCGAGAAGACTGCAGATGGTCTGGGAGGGCTGCCACTAACCAGCTTTTATTGTAGAAAGCCTGGCTTCAGACTGCAGTACCTCAGCATGGACAGCAGCAGTCTGGGCTTGATCTCTGACATGAAACAACAAGCGCACTAACGGCATAGCAGGTAGGGTCTGTGAGAGAAGACAGCAGCTTCATGCTATTGACACTGCCCTGGGGTGGTGCCTCAGCAATCATAGTAATCTCATGGAGGACAGATTGCTGGACTGCTGCGATATCCTGACAAACTCTTTGAACATCATGGTAGGAGCAGTGTGAACCCGAGTGGCAGCAAGCTGACTTTGGATGAAAGAATGCTGAGCTTGGATGACAGAAGTCTTAACTTTTACTGCAGGGAATAGACATTGGCTGACTTATACTGACCCCACCGTTGTACTGGTCTCCACCGAGCAAAAGCTAAACACCAACTCTCTGATACTTTTGCCCTACCTTCCTGAACCATTATCCAAACACGGCACGGTGGCACAGTGTTGAGCACTGCTGCCTCACAGCACCAGGGACCCGGGTTTGAGTCCCAGCTTGGGTCACTGTCTGCGTGAAGTTTGCACATTCTCCTCATGTCTGTGTGGGTTTCCTCCGGGTGCCCCTGTTTCTTCCCACACTCCAAAGGTGTACAGGTTAGGTTGATTGGCCGTGGTATATTGCCCCTTATTGACAGGGGGATTAGGACTGTAAATATGTGGAGTTACGGGGATGGGACCAGGGTGGGATTGTTGTCGGTGCAAGCTCGATGGGCCAAATGGCCTCCTTCTGCACTGTAGAATTTATGATTTTATTATAAATAGGTCTGTCACTGACCTCATCTCCTCCCCCAGAGATCTTCCCCCCACAACCTCATAGTCCCTCATCTCTGAACAGCCGCTTCTACTCCCTTCCTAAGATCCACAAACAGGACTACCTTGGAAGACCTATTGTTTCAACCTGTTCTTGCCCCACTGAATTCATTTCTTCCCACCTTGGCCAATTTTTGAGTCCACTCACCTGATGAAGGAGCAGCGCTCCGAAAGCTCGTGATTCCAAATAAACCTGTTGGACTTTAACCTGATGTTGTGAGACTTCTTACTGTGCCCACCCCAGTTCAACGCCGGCATCTCCACATCAGTGTGTGCATGATGTGAGATGTGGGTGTGAGGCTTGCAGCACTCCTCAGTGTATGTGGGTGAGGTGAAGTTATGGATATTATGTATCATCATAGAGTTTTACAGCACGAAAAGAGGCCCTTCAGCCCATCATCTCTGTTTTAGCCCCTAGAAACTCAAAGTATGAGTTGTGATTGGTAGAGATAGTTAGAACATAAGAACATAAGAACTAGGAGCAGGAGTAGGCCATCTGACCCCTCGAGCCTGCTCCGCCATTCAATAAGATCATGGCTGATCTTTTTGTGGTCTCAACTCCACTTACCCGCCCACTTACCATAACCTTTAACTCCTTTACTGTTCAAAAATTTATCTATTCTTGCCTTAAAAACATTCAGTGAGGTAGCCTCAACTGCTTCACTGGGCAGGGAATTCCACAGATTCACAACACTTTGGGTGAAGAAATTCCTCCTCAACTCTGTCCTAAATCTGCTTCCCCTTTTTTTAAGGCTATGCCCCCTAGTTCTAGTTTCACCCGCCAGTGGAAACAACTTCCCTGCTTCTATCTTATCTATTCCCTTCATAATCTTACATGTTTCTATAAGATCTCCCCTCATTCTTCTGAATTCCAATGAGTATAGCCCCAGTCTACTCAGTCTCTCCTCATAAGCCAACCCTCTCAAATCTGGAATCAATCTAGTGAATCTCCTCTGCATCCCCTTCAGTGCCAGTATATCCTTTCTCAAGTAAGGAGACCAAAACTGTACACAGTACTCCAGGTGTGGCCTCACCAGCACCTTATACAGCTGCAACATAATCTCGCTGTTTTTAAACTCCATCCCTCTAGCAATGAAGGACAAAATTCCATTTGCCTTCTTAATTACCTGCTGCAGATGCAAACCAACTCCTTGAGATTCCTGCACAAGGACACCCAGGTCCCTCTGCACAGCAGCATGCTGCAATTTTTTACCATTTATATAATAGTCTATGTTGCTGTTATTCCTACCAAAATGGATGACCTCACATTTACCAACATTGTACTCCATCTGCTAGACCCTCGCCCATTCACTTAGACTATCTATATCCCTTTGCAGACTTTCAGCGTCCTCTGCACACTTTGCTTTTCCACCTATCTTAGTGTCATCTGCGAATTTTGACACACCACACTTGGTCCCCAACTCCAACTCATCGATGTAAATCGTAAACAATTGTGGTCCCAACACTGATCCCTGAGGCACACCACTAGTCACTGATTGCCAACCAGAAAAATACCCATTTACCCCCACTATATGCTTTCTGTTAGTTAACCAATCCTCTATCCATGCTAATACATTACCCGTAATACCATGCACCTTTATCTTATGTAGCAGTGTTTGGTGCGGCACCTTGTCAAATGCCTTCTGGAAATCCAGATACACCACATCCGCGGGTTCCCCATTGTCCACTGCACATGTAATGTTCTCAAAGAATTCCACAAAATTAGTCAAACATGACCTGCCCTTCATGAACCAATTGGTAGGTAAGTGATGGGATGCAGAGAACAGAACAGTTTCTCAGGCCGGCCATGCATTTGGTGGGATATTGCATGTGAAGATACATTCACTGACCTTAACCATTTTGTGTGAGCTCACTGAAATTTTGTAGCACTGCATCGAGGTTCTCAGGACCTGACTGATGGTGGTGACCATCTCAGCTATCTGCTCCTACTGCCTTTGCAAGGTTTGTGTGGAGAGCTCCTGGCCCCCTATGGATGGATCCCAGTTCTCCTCCTCTCCACCTTCAGTATCAAAGCCTTCAGTGTGGCATCGGAAATTCACGGGACCCTTACCTTTGTGCTATTATCGATTGGCCCCACAGAACAAACTTTTAGAGTGATGTCCAGAATCCTTTCCAGCCGCGTCCCTTTAAGAAGGACAGAGTTACTTTAAATATTGCAGACTGACTTTAGCTCAATCTCATGCTTTTATGCCCATGTTCACAATCATTCAGCAGCGCACTTAGTTTTTTGATTTGATTTGATTTATTATTGTCACATGTATTAGTATACAGTGAAAAGTATTGTTTCTTGCACGCTATACAGACAAAGCATACCATACATAGGGAAGGAAAGAATGTAGTGTTGCAGTCATAGCTAGGATGTAGAGAAAGATCAACTTAATATGAGGTAGATCCATTCAAAAGTCTAATGGCAGCAGGGAAGAAGCTGTTTTTGAGTAAGTTGGTCCGTGATCTCAGACTTTGTATTTTTTTCCCAGCGGAAGAAGGTGGAAAAGAGAATGTCCGGGGTGCGTGGGGTCCTTGGTTATGCTGGCAGCTTTTCCGAGGTAGCGGGAAGTGTAGACAGTCAATGGATGGGAGGCTGGTTTGTGTGATGAACTGGGCTTCATTCAGGACCCTTTATAGTTTCTTGTGGTCTTGGACAGAGCAGGAGCCATACCAAGCTGTGATACAACTGGAAAGAATGCTTTCTATGATGCATCTGTAGAAGTTGGTGAGAGTTGTAGCGGACATATCACATTTCCCTCGTCTCCTGAGTAAGTAGAGGTGTTGGTGGGCTTTCTTAACTATAGCGTCCAACTGGAGGGACCAGGACAGGTTGCTGGTGATCTGGACACCTAAAAACTTGTAACTCTCCACCATTTCTACTTCCTCCCCATTGATGTAGACAGGGGCATGCGCTCCACTATGCTTCCTGAAGTTGATGACTATCTCCTTTGTTTTGTTGAACATAGAACATAGAACATAGAACAGTACAGCACAGAACAGGCCCTTCAGCCCACGATGTTGTGCTGAGCTTTATCTGAAACCAAGATCGAGCTATCCCACTCCCTATCATCCTGGTGTGCTCCATGTGCCTATCCAATAACCGCTTAAATGTTCCTAAAGTGTCTGACTCCACTATCACTGCAGGCAGTCCATTCCACACCCCAACCACTCTCTGCATAAAGAACCTACCTCTGATATCCTTGCTATATCTCCCACCATGAACCCTATAGTTATGCCCCCTTGTAATAGCTCCATCCACCCGAGGAAATAGTCTTTGAACGCTCACTCTATCTATCCCCTTCATCATTTTATAAACCTCTATTAAGTCTCCCCTCAGCCTCCTCCACTCCAGAGAGAACAGCCCTAGCTCCCTCAACCTTTCCTGGGTTGAGATTGAGGGAGAGATTATTGTCGCCACACCAGTTCACCAGATTCTCCATCTCTTTCCTATAATGTGTTGCGTCGTTGTTTGAAATCTGACCCACAACAGTGGTGTCTTCAGCAAACTTGAAAATTGAGTTGGAGGGGAATTTGGCCACACAGTCAGAGGTGTATAAGATGTATAGCTCTGGCTACGTGCTCCAATCATTTAATTGAACAGGCAGCACTAAATTTGTTTCCTGCCAGTATCAGAAGCAACAGGCATGAGGAAATCCTGCATCACAAATCCACAACTGTTTATGGCCTCTGCCCAATATTGTCCCCCGTGTATATAAAATCCTTGGCTTGAATTGATCACATCCAAGGTTAGAGAAAAGAGAGAAGAGACCCTATATTTTATATATATATATATATACAAATATGGCAATTCATTACAAAAGATAATAGTAGCAGAAAGCCAGTGGGCAAATAATGTTATTCCTATTTTTACAATCGGGGTAGACCCATAACAGAGATCATTTAGCTTAATGTCATTGGTAGGAAACATCATGGACCTGTTCCTCAAAGATGTAATAGAAAAATATTTAGATCCCAAATTGCTTATTGAATTCTTTGAAGAAATAACAAAGAGGGCAATGTAGTACATCTAATATATTTAGGTTTTCAATAAGGTACCCATATAGCAGATTGATATAAAGTCAGAGCACATGGAGATGGGGGAATGGGTAACAGAAAGTGTAACAGGCTGGCTACAAAACACAGAGTAAGGCCTAAAATTTCACACTTGAGAGCACTTTAGAAAGACAGGTGTGTCCTGATTCCAGGATTCCCAACCCGATTCCCAGGCTAACTGATTTTTGGGAGAGCCTTTTAAGGGAATTGGCTGGTTTGGGACTGTACTCTGAAATCTCAACATGGCTGTTGTAAGGTGCCTTTAAAGAAAAGCAGAATTCTGGAAGGAATGTGGGTCACGTCATCCAGTCTCAGTTTCAGTTTGGTCTGTGAGCAGAGCACAGCACACACAGCTCTGCTGCTGGTGTCTTTACACTTTATCTATTGTATACATGTTCCCATGTGCCTAGTCTCAGTAAAGGAATCCACAATGTGTTTACACAATCCCTTATGAGCGATCGGTGTCTTTATATCATTGTGAAAACATAACATGGTGTTCAACAGTGGCAAACAGTGTGGCAGCAAGATTAATTACAGGTATTACAAAGTAAATGGTCATAAATCATGCTAGATGACACGATGTGACATTTTAGTCAGGCTGCAATGAGTTCACAGCATCGGACAGTGTTGAAATCACAGCGTGTTGACTGCACAAAAAATATTTGAAGACACAGACAGGGATAGTGCTCAAATAAAGAGCTAATAAGCAGATGGATCAGTCATAGTGAGATTGCAGCACAGAGCCTATTAGTTCTAGAGCGTCAAGATGACCAGCACTGGGTTTGTTCAGTCAGGAAAGGCGAGTGATCAGGATGTGGGCTGGATTGACAGTGAGTGAGAGAGAGTCAAACAAACAAAACCAAACAAATCTGTCCTTAAATATAGGGCCAGGGAAGGTTACGATTATAACAAGTGGCTTCGGGAGTTGCTGAACAATAGATTAAATCAAACAAGGAGAAAGGTCAAAAGGATATTGTCAAAATCTCCACAAAATTCCCCAGTTGGAATGCAGCTGATCTATTCGTCAAATTCAAAATGTTTAAATAATGTACAGAGCTATGTTTCTTTGATTCAGGTGTATATGAACCAGACAAACCAAGCCATAAAAATTCACCTATCAATTGGGAATGAAGGTCCACTCACGCTGAATGCATCTGGGTTAATGACAGAAGAGCTGAAGGATCCTGAAAAGATAAGGAATATATTGGAAAAAGAGTTCAGAATCAACTTAAGCTTCAAAGAGCCTACAGAATAGAACAGAATACAGAATAGACAATTTTGTCAGCAGATGCAGTGACAAGGGTACATACTATAATTGTTCAAAGGTGGAAACAACAGACAGTGGTCGTGATCGCATCCACTTCTATGGAGGAATTCCATCAAGATCTGCTGGACAAGCCCAAAACTTGCAGCATTGAAGAGCTGCACAAGGATGGATGTAAATACAAAGTGATCCACACAGGTCGCGAAGCCTAAAGCTCCTAAGTACAACTCCAATTATTGATCAACTTGCACACACAGCCAAACCTAGCAAAACCTGTGGAAGGTATGGTCTTTTGCATCCACTGAAAAATGCCTAGCTTTCCGTCAATACTGCAAGGCACGTGGCAGATTGGACCATTGGCAGTGGCAGTGCACCCGTGTGCAAAGGCTGACGCAGCTACAAAGAGCCGTGCACTGATGCAAACTGAGCAAACACAACAGCTACCTTCAAGAAATAAAAATGACCATCTGGCATCCTGTCAGAAACATATAGCCAAGATGATTGACAAACCAGAAAATGATGATGATGTGCATGATGAGATGAAGAGCGGTGACAGAAGAAGAAATGGAGAAAGATTCCACACTCCAGCAATTGTGGAAAACCATCACCAAAGAATGTCCTGATTGAATTCAGCATGTCCACAACCATTTTGGCCTTCCCAGAATGACCTAGGCTTTTCACAGGGAGCCATTTTGAAAGGCAGGAAGATCATCATACCTGAATCTTTAATAATTTCATCTCTCACACATTGGCACAGATTGTACGAGAAGATTCATAAGAGAAATAGTTTATGGATTGAGAATAAATAATGACATTGAAGTTGCTATCAAGGAGTGCAAGGCATGTCAAGAGCATACTCCCAGTCAGCGTAAAGAACCAATGATTCCACATGATGTTCCTCTCTGTCCTTGATCCAAAATTACATCCAACCTCTTTCAAGTCTGCGGCACTGCCATCAACAACTTTACCGGGCACCCCATCATTCAATAATTGCACAATGCTTCAAGCACAACTGTCTATATACATTGTAAGTACTATTTTCAATTTATTTGCCGTGCTCAGATAGGTAATTGCAGATAATGATCCATAATTTATTGGTAAGCCATTTCAGGATATGTGTCAGAAGTGGAATATCGAACACACCACTCCTCATTACCCTAGATTTAATGGCCTAGCTGTACAGATGATTTGCATTGTGAAATTTCTAGTTCTCAAAAGTAGATTGACCAAGGAAAATCTATAAATTGCAAAGTTACACCTGAGAGTAAGACCTTTAGGTGCATCGATTCCATCACCACAGAGCTCATGTGTGGCAGAGCAGTGCGTACCAATCTACCCACTCGTACCTTCTAGTTCCTCAGAAATTAGAGTGTAATTTATAAAACTGCAAAAGAAGATGACCAACATGTACAACAAAAATGTAGATACAGGATTGCAAAGTTTACAGCTGGGACAACAAGTTCTCATTCAGGATTCCACTGAAGATCTATGGCAACCACTTGGAAGAAGCATGATAAGGGAAACAAATAGAAGGATATGCTGGCAGGGTTAAATGGAGAAGTGTGGGAGAAGGCCGGTGTGTAACATAAACTCTGGCACAGATAAGTTAGGCTGAATGGCCTGCTTCTGTGCTGGAGAAATCAATATAACTCAATGCTCCATGCTTCTCTGATGTTTGTATTAGTAGATCCCTCATTTCATCACGACCTCAAGGAGATCTGTAGATAACTGCCACCAGAGTAATGCATCCTTAGCTTTTACTTAGTTATACTCATTATGATGATCCACTTATGCCTGATCCACTTATTCAACTTTGTCTTTTATCAATATTACTCCTCCTCCTTTTTCTCTGTCCTTTCCACAAAAGCTCACAGCCTGTTTCTATCACATACAAATTCCACTGGATAGTGATCAATAATTGAACCTCATGGTTTATTGCAATTCTGTCTAGTCCATTCTGTTGCCCCAGCTCTTGAATATTCTTCATATGCCTGGGAAGCCACATGCTAGAAAAGGTGCTTTAATAAGTTCCAGGGGGTCTTGTAAATTGTCTTATCACTATTGGTACTATCAGTGCTAACATTTTGGAAATATTGTAATAGATTTCTAAAATGCACTCAATTTATAAGTCCCACAGTTATTAAACATTGGTCGTTTTGATCTGTTCAGCATGATTGCAACTTGAAGGGTGGAATTTTACCGGCACAACTGCCCGAGGTTCGTACGATCCTGCCCGAGGCCAACGGAGAAAGCCTTTCTCCGAGCCTCGCCCGCCCCCGGAATCGGGAGTGGGCGTGCCAGGAAAAGTCCGCCTGAAATGTGACGTATTTCAAACATGATGTGGAGATGCCAGTGTTGGACTGGGGTGGGCAAGATTTAAAGTTTTAAAGTTTATTTATTAGTGTCACAAGTAGGCTTACATTAACATTGTAATGAAGTTACTGTGAAAATCCCCACACTCTGGCGTCTGTTCGGGAGGGAGAATTCAGCATGGCCAAGCACCTAACTAGCACATCTTTTGGACTGTGGGAGGAAACGGAGGAAACCGCAGATATGGGGAGATACGGGGAGAATGCACAGACTCTGCACAGCTGTGAGGCAGCAGTGCTAATTACTGTGCCGCCATGCCACCCTATGCTGAGAGGGCACACAACACCAGGTTATAGAGCAGCTGGTTAGTTTAAAATCACAAGCTTTCCTAGCACTGCTCCTTCATCAGACTCCTTCACCTGATGACGGAGCAGCGCTCTGAAAGCTTGTGATTTCAAATAAATCTGTTGGACTTTAAGCTGGTGTTGAGAGAACTCTCATATTTCAGAATCACACCAAAAGAGAGTCGCATTTGCCCCTTCAATTGCAATATTGCAGTTAATTACCTGAATTCCCAGTAATAGTCTCAATGCAAAACAATGTGGTTGGAGATGAGAGAATACTCACCAACTCTGTTTGTTTACAGCAACAGTATAAAGAACAGAATAGTGCACAGTGTTCTCTCAGTGTAGCAACAGAAGTGGAAAAGATTGGTGACTAGAAACACTACTTGGAACTGCAGCAGTGAACATGACAAAGATCCTCGCGCATTAAAAAAAATATACAGGGGGTGAAATTTTGTTCGCCAGTAGCATAAAACAGGTTGTCTCTTCCATTAACTTGAACTTCTCACCCATAAGATAGCACCATTGCCTCAGTACTGCACCATCATGTCAGCTTGTATTATGTACTCAAGACCCTGGAGCAGAACTTGACCCCAAAACCTTCTGAATCAGAGGTAAGAGTGCTACCATTGAGCCAAGTTGACACCTAGCAGTTGATTTTAAAGCCCATTTCACATGACAAGAACAGTGCATGGTTAAAATCGTCCAAAACCACTTACCATTCCAAGATCGCACTGTTTGCATTTGGCGACATTTTGTCTTCAGGGACACTCAAGAGGCCATAGCTCTGATGGCTTATTCACTGGGGCTAATCTAAATCTAAGAACCAGAGCTTGATAATGTCATCAGCGTCGCAACCATATTTCCAATATTAAATGCCTTTCATTTGTCTCATTATTGCTGTAACAGGTAGCTACAACCGCATTTGGATTGGCAGCTCAAAATTTTGTGGTGTTAATCAAAAGTAATATTCTTTTATTAAATGGAGAGCAGATCAGATCATCAATGCTATGGCCTGGGTTCTCATCACCACGGTGGGGAGTGGGAGTTAGGAAAATTCCCGGTTAGGCCTGTCTGCCTCAGGAGAAAGTGCCTCAAAAGGTGTAATCTTTATTACTGGTGTGGGCCCAGGACAAAGGTTACAGACAACTATGGGGACAACCAGGTGCTGAGACAGCCTATTTAATGGGCCCACTCCCGTCGTCCCAATTAAAATAAAAACAGGTCTCACCCTTCACAGCCCCTCACCCTCTATCCACCCCATTTCTCCTCATGCCCCCAATGCCAAGCTGTGCACGTCCACCCATCCCCATGACCCCATATATTTTATATGTCAAGCTATAACACTTTCATTCCCATTGATGCACTGTTCACTGTGTAGAACAAATGAATACAATGGTGAAAGTAGAATATGAGAGCCAAGATATCCATTAGACTTGTTGAAACACATGATTTCCAGTGCAAACATTGATTGATTGAGAGCTCTTGCTCTCTAATCTCTTCTGTCAATTTCACAATGCTAATTTACCACAAGGTTAAGAGGTTTCAAGGACTTGCTTTTTCTATTACTGATCATTCAAAAATGGTCTGGATGATTGGCATTTTTATTACCCTGTATTGTTTTTAACATAATGGTAAGTAATGAATGTTTCACCGTTTTGTAAAGCTTATCTTACATATCCTACTGTCATGACAGAGCTCATTGGTTCTATACAGTATATACTGGGTCAATGGGTATGGAAGCTCCATTGCTTGCCATAGGGGGCTGAGAGGCTTTGGGGGTTGGTTGAGGGTCATATCTTGGGGGGTGGGTTGAAAGACATAACTTGGCATTGGAGGCATGAGGGGCCAAGGGGGTGGAGGGGCATAGCTTGGTATGGGGGCATGAGAGGCCAAGGGGTTGAGTGGTGGCATACCTTGACATGGCAGGGGTATGAGGAGGACCTTTTGAACTCATTGTTTTCAAAAGGCCTCCTCATGTAAACTATAGTCAGGACACTTCTGAGGGGCCATGAATTAAAACTCTTCAAAAACATGGCCAGACTGCAATGAGAATTGCAGAGGAGTAGAAAGGTGCCTTTCTCTGCCTTTCTCTGCAAGGAACCAACCAAGTTGGATGTGCCAGATGCGGAGGCTCTTGACTTGAACCAGTCTACACCCTATAAAGACACTCCTGAAAATGAGACAGCCAGGAATGATGTCAATAATCCTGGAATAGGGACCATTTTTAAAGGGCCCCTGAGTCATCCCAACTCAATGAAAATCCAGCCCTATAGCATTAATTCTCTGCAAAACTGCCAAATTCATCTTTTCATTGATGCTATAGCAGGAATTTAAGTTCACAATATATTCACCATGTTTTCATTTTTAGGTCTGAAGTAGCCACTCATTTTACTGCAAAATCCCTATTTTGGTCATTATATGCATACAAACTCTTAACAGCCAGACCACAGGGTAGGAACATCTCGCTGTTCCGTCAGAGTTGTATTATGTGCACGATGTTACGATGTGTAACAGAGGTGCACATTAACCTTGAGATGACTCCCGGAGGCAATAGAGGAAGCACAGATAGACATTTGGTATGCACAGTTGGAAAAATGTTCCTTTTTAAAGTTCTGGTGAGATTTGCAATCCACAGTGAACAAGCCATGCATAATCAGTCAAAGTGAGCGAGAGAGCAAGGACAGGGGCAGTTACCATCTTTGGCACTTAGGTGGCTGTTCTAAAGGTTTTATTGGCTGTTCCACGGCTGAAATCATCACCTTGCCTGCCATGTCCTTCACCGCTTGTTTTTCAGATTGAAGTCAATTCAGAATATTCAGACATCACTTTACACTTCTAAGAAAGGTTTTTGAGTCTTTAAAACATTATTTAGGTCGAGAGTGCAAGTCAAAGTGTTACTGTCATTTTAATAAATTTGTAGTATATAAATTTAAGTTGAAAGAAAATTTGCCTTTTTAGTTTAATGAAATTCCATTATACTCAGCAGATAAAAATTGAAATTAACGTGATGTAACTTTCACATTGTATAGCATATACATGAACTCTCGGTTCCCCATTCTTTTCTATGGCAATGCTCCTGTTAGTTAGTGTTGACTTGCCAACCAATCAGCTCCAATAATATAAATTGTTGTGATTGTTTGTAATTCTGCATTCTTGTGTTTGTCCTGATGAGTGCAAGGTGCAAAGCTTTGACAACATGGGTGGGATTTTCCAGCCGCGCTCGCCTAATGGTAAGGCTTTCAAGATTATCACTGACAACTAGTTCGTCGGACTGCTCAAATGGGACTATCTTCTATTCTGCACAAGTCAACAACACACCTGTCACTTCTAGACAAATCAGGAAACACTTTCTAAGTGATCTGATACTCTCAGAAGAGATGGATATGGTATTACGAGGGAAAACTTCGGAACCAGCACCTAATCTGAAACCAGGAGATTTGGGTTGGCAGTACAGTCAGGATATCTTCTATGTGGGCTTTGAGTGATTATTCTTCCACCTTTGAGGAAGCGGTTGTTACAGAAGTTACTTGAGGGCCATTGTGGAGTTGTACGCAAGAAGGAAATTGTGAGATGTTATTTCTGGTGGCGTGGACTGGACGTCGAAATCCTGTGCAAAGGTAAAAGGTCTGCCACCCTTAGCACCGCTACATCCATGGGAATGGCCTGAAGAGGCTTGGCAATGAATGCATGTGGATTTTGCAGGACCTTTTAAAGGACATATGTTCTTGGTAATGGTCGATGTTCACACTAAGTGGACAGAAGATGCTGTGATGAAATGAGAGAAGACTACCAAGAGCTAGGAGAAGTGTTTAGTCATTTTGGATTCCCTGATAAGCAACAACAGACCTTAGTTTGTCTCTCAAGAGTTAGGAAGTTCCTTACAAGAGAATGGTATTCAACACATTAAGACTGAACTGTACCACCCTGCTACTAATAGACTAGCAGAGTGTTCCGTCCAAACCACGAAACATACCTTGAGAGCAACCAGGGAACACAGGCGGCATGGTAGCACAGTGGTTAGCACTGCTGTCTCACAGCCCCAGGGGCCCAGGTTTGATTCCAGCCTTGGGTGACTGTCTGTGTGGAGTTTGCATGTTCTCTCCCGTGTCTGTGTGGGTTTCCTCCGGGTGCTCCGGTTTCCTTCCACAGTCCAAAGATGTGCAGGTTGGGTGAATTAGCCATGCTAAAGTGCCCCTTAGTGTCCCAAAATGTGGAGGTTAGATGAATTAGTCATGCTAAAAGTGTGGGGTTACGATGATAGGGCAGGGGAGAGGACCCGGGTAAGATACTCTGTCAGAGAGTCGGTGCAGATTTGATGGGCTGGATGGCCTCTTTCTGCACTGTAGGGATTCTATGGTAACAAGTTTCGTTGATCCTGTTGCCCCTGCACAACAAGTACTCCTGCTTGAGTACTGCTGGGGGGGACAGCCCGCCTGGGGGAAGCAGCAGTGGCCGTGTCTCCGGAGTGGAGTCCAGCCCTGTTACTCAGAGGGCTAAGGAAAAGAGGAGGAAGGCGGTATTAATCGGGGACTCGATGGTGAAGGGGATAGACAGGCGTTTCTGCAGAGGTAGGCGGGAGTCTCGCATGGTGGTCTGCCTCCCTGGGGCCGGGATCCAGGATATCGCTAGTCGCGTCCCGGAAATCCTGAGGTGGGAGGGAGAGGAGCCTGAGGTAGCGGTACATATTGGTACCGCTGATGTGGGTAGGAAGGGAGAAGGGGTCATGAAAAGGGAGTACAGGGAATTAGGGAGACAGCTGAGAAAGAGGAAAGCAAAGGTAGTAATCTCAGGATTACTGCCTGTGCCACGGGAAGGTGAGGGCAGGAATGGAGTGAGGTGGAAGATGAATGTGTGGCTGAGGGACTGGTGCAGGGGGCAGGGATTCAGGTTCCTGGACCATTGGGACCTCTTTAGGGGCAGGGGTGATCTGTATACAAAAAACGGGTGGAACTTGAATCACAGGGGGACCAATATCCTGGCCGGTAGGTTGGCTAAGGCTACTGGGGAGAATTTAAACTAGATAGGTTGGGGGGAGGGGAGCTAGAAGAGTTGACTAGGATCAAGGAACTAATTGATGGGGGGGAGGATGCAGGGGTAAGGGGAATTACAAAATTAATGGTAGAGGAGAGGGTGCAAGTGAATGAAGGCGGTAATTTAGATAAAGGAGTAGAGGGAGAGGGTGTTCGCGACTCATCAAAGCGGGTCCAGATAAAAGCTGGAATAAGGACACTTTGCCTGAATGCACAAAGCATTCGGAACAAGGTAAATGAGTTGATGGTGCAAATCAGCACAAGTGGGTACGATCTAGTGGCCATCACAGAAACATGGCTGAAAGGTGACCAGGACTGGGAGATGAATATCCAGGGGTATCAGGCGTTTAGGAAGAATAGACAGGAAGGAAAAGGTGGTGGGGTCGCGCTATTAATAAGAGATAATATCAGGGTAGTACTGAGGGATGACATAGGCTCTGAGGAACAAAACGTGGAATCATTATGGGTAGAGATGAGGAATAGTAGAGGGAGAAAGACACTAGTAGGTGTGGTATATAGGCCCCCAAATAATAATGTTGAGGTAGGGAGGGCTATAAACAAGCAGATAAGGGATGCGTGTAAAAACGGAACGGCAATAATCATGGGGGACTTCAACATGCACATTGACTGGCAGACTCAAGTCGGTAAGGGTGGAATGGAGGAAGAGTTCTTAGAATGCTGTCGGGATATATAGTCATCATTTTTACAGTTTTGTGAAGATTTGAATTTTGCTACAAATTACACAATTTTGTTTCTGTGAGATAGCGGACGCTACTTCAACAATTACATCATAACTAAAAAAAGCAGCTGTAAAGGTTTAGAAAAAAGAACAAAGAACAGTAGAGCACAGGATTAGACCCTTCAGCCCTCCAAGCCTACACCGATCATGTTGTCCTATCGAGACCAACTGCTTGTATCTCTCGATTCCCTGTCTGTTCATTTGTCTTTCCAGATATTGCTAATGTATCTGCCTCAACCACTCACTTGGCAGTGCATTCCAGGTCCCCACCACCCTCTGTGTAAAAGATTTCCCCCGCACATTTCCACTGAATCTTTCCCCCTTACCTTGAACTTGTGCCCCCTTGTAATTGTCATTTCTGCCCTGGGAAAAAGCTTCCAACTGTTCACCTTATCTATACCCCTCATAATTTTATAAACGTCTATCAGGTCGCCCCTCAGCCTCTGTCTTTCCAGGGAGAACTATCCCAGTTTATTCAATCGCTCCTCATAGCTAATACCAGGCAACATCCTGGTAAACCTTTCCTGTACTCTCTCCAAAGCCTCCACATCCTTCTGGTAGTGTGGTGACTAGAATTGGACACAGTATTCTAAATATGGCCGAACCTAACGTTTACATTCAGGAAGTCTTCAAGTATAGTTCAATCTGCAGAACATGGGCGTCAATTCTGAAACTGGAATAGTTCTCAAGAAAAAATGCCTGGGAAATGGGAATAAAGAAGACAATACCAGGAACACCCAGCAGGTCAGAAAGCCTCTGCGAGAGAGAAACAGATCATGTTTCAGATAATTGGCACTGTGTTGGAAGTTGCAGATCTTACATATCAGGTGCCCTTTAAACATTCTTCTATTCTAATAACTGCATTTCCCAATAACTTTCCTGGTACTTGCCGAGTGAGTAGCATTAATATCCAGTTCCTTAGTCCTGGAAGTTCTGTATTCAAGGTATTTTTCACTGATGATCAGGTGAAAGTAGGTTCCTGTCAGCCTTGGATAACTTCATTAGAGAAGATTTTCAGTTTCACCCGTCCTTCAAAGCATTTGTCCAATGCATTGAAGTTGGATTTTGCAGTATTATTGCCAGTTAAACAGTCAATATTGCTCCACTGAATTTGGCAGTAGCTTCTAATGCTGAATTTCTCTGGTCCTATAGAGACAGGGTGGGAGGACTGGTAATAAGGTGGATGAGGGAATCAGAAGGGGAGACCGATGTCTTCCCAACACAAAGACATTTGATCATAAGAACATAAGAACATAAGAAATAGGAGCAGGAGTAGGCCATCTAGCCCCTCGAGCCTGCCCCGCCATTCAATAAGATCATGGCTGATCTGACGTGGATCAGTACCACTTACCCGCCTGATCCCCATAACCCTTAATTCCCTTACCGATCAGGAATCCATCCATCCGCGCTTTAAACATATTCAGCGAGGTAGCCTCCACCACCTCAGTGGGCAGAGAATTCCAGAGATTCACCACCCTCTGGGAGAAGAAGTTCCTCCTCAACTCTGTCTTAAACCGACCCCCCTTTATTTTGAGGCTGTGTCCTCTAGTTTTAACTTCCTTACTAAGTGGAAAGAATCTCTCCGCCTCCACCCTATCCAGCCCCCGCATTATCTTATAAGTCTCCATAAGATCCCCCCTCATCCTTCTAAACTCCAACGAGTACAAACCCAATCTCCTCAGCCTCTCCTCATAATCCAAACCCCTCATCTCCGGTATCAACCTGGTGAACCTTCTCTGCACTCCCTCCAATGCCAATATATCCTTCCTCATATAAGGGGACCAATACTGCACACAGTATTCCAGCTGCGGCCTCACCAATGCCCTGTACAGGTGCATCAAGACATCCCTGCTTTTATATTCTATCCCCCTCGCGATATAGGCCAACATCCCATTTGCCTTCTTGATCACCTGTTGTACCTGCAGACTGGGCTTTTGCGTCTCATGCACAAGGACCCCCAGGTCCCTTTGCACGGTAGCATGATTTAATTTGTTTCCATTGAGATAGTAATCCCATTTGTTATTATTTCCTCCAAAGTGTATAACCTCGCATTTATCAACGTTATACTCCATTTGCCATATCCTCGCCCACTCACTCAGCCTGTCCAAATCTCTCTGCAGATCTTCTCCGTCCTCCACACGATTCACTTTTCCACTTATCTTTGTGTCGTCTGCAAACTTCGTTACCCTACACTCCGTTCCCTCCTCCAGATCATCTATATAAATGGTAAACAGTTGCGGCCCGAGTACCGATCCCTGCGGCACGCCACTAGTTACCTTCCTCCAACCGGAAAAACACCCATTTATTCCGACTCTTTGCTTCCTGTCAGATAGCCAGTCCCCAATCCACTTTAACACACTACCCCCAACTCCGTGTGCCCTAATCTTCTTCAGCAGTCTTTTATGGGACACCTTATCAAACGCCTTTTGGAAATCCAAAAACACCGCATCCACTGGTTCTCCTCCATCAACCGCCCTAGTCACATCTTCATAAAAATCCAACATGTTCGTCAAGCACGACTTTCCCCTCATGAATCCATGCTGCGTCTGATTGATTGAACCATTTCTATCCAGATGCCCTGCTATCTCCTCTTTAATAATGGATTCCAGCATTTTCCCTACTACAGACGTTAAGCTGACCGGCCTATAGTTACCCGCCTTTTGTCTCCTTCCTTTTTTAAACAGCGGCGTAACATTAGCCGTTTTCCAGAATGCAACGAGTTTTGATAAATAATCACTAACGCATCCACTATTACCTCTGACATTTCTTTCAATACCCTGGGATGCATTCCATCCGGACCCGGGGACTTATCCACCTTCAGTCCCAGTAGTCTACCCAGCACTGCCTCTCTGGTAACATTAATTGTATTAAGTATTTCTCCTGCTGCCAACCCTCTATCGTTAATATTTGGCAAACTATTTGTGTCCTCCACTGTGAAGACCGACACAAAAAACTTATTTAAAGACTCAGCCATATCCTCATTTCCCACTATTAACTCCCCCCTCTCGTCCTCCAAGGGTCCAACATTCACTCTAGCCACTCTATTCCTTTTTATATATTTATAAAAACTTTTACTATCATTTTTTATATTAATTGCTAGCCTAGCTTCATAGTCTATCCTTCCTTTCTTTATTGCTTTCTTAGTCTCTCTTTGTTGTTTCTTAAATTTTTCCCAATCACTTGTTTCTCCACTATTTTTGGCCACTCTGTACGCAGCTGTTTTTATTTTAATACTCTCCTTTATTTCCTTCGTTATCCACGGCTGGTTCTCCCTTTTCTTACAATCCTTGTTTTTTGCTGGAATATATTTTTGCTGAGAACTGAAAAGGATCTCCTTAAAAATCCTCCACTGTTCCTCAGCTATCCTACCTGCCAGCCTGCTCTCCCAGTCTACCTTCGCCAATTCATCCCTCATCCTATCATATTTCCCTCTGTTCAAACAGAGGACACTGGTTTGGGACCAAACTTTCTCCTCTTCCATCTGAATCAGAAACCCTACAGTGCAGAAGGAGGCCATTCGGCCCATCGAGTCTGCACCGACCACAATCCCACCCAGGCCCTACCCCCACATATTTACCCACTAATCTACGCATCCCAGGATTCTAAGGGGCAATTTTTAACCTGGCCAATCAACCTAACCTGCACATCTTTGGATGTGGGAGGAAACCAGAGCACCCAGAGGAAACCCACGCAGACACGAGGAGAATGTGCAAACTCCACACAGACAGTGACCCGAGCCGGGAATCGAACCCGGGACCCTGGAGCTGTGAAGCAGCTGTGCTAACCACTGTGCTACTGTGCCGCCCAAAATGTAGTTTCAGCACAGTTTATTTACTCCTCTAAAAGCTCAAGATTATAAGTTTTGAAGCATTTATTAAATAATTATTTAACTTCAGATAAATCCATGAGTTAAAAGCCCTTCCATGCAGTTCACTAACCATCCATTTAAGTTAAAAGGTTGTTTGTTGATGATGTAATGCTGATCCTAGTTAACGCGGAACCAAGCATTGGTTTGAGTAGAATTGATCTATTTTGAGATGATTGGTTCTTTCTTTTTCATTTTAACTCAGTTACAGTTGACTTTTTTTCCTGTTTGTGGAAGGGAAGAGCCTGGGACGAAGGCAGAATTTAGCTCTGGTACTTTTGACTTCAGCACTCGATATTTATTGAGCGTGTAT
The DNA here is from genome assembly GCF_964213995.1 of Mustelus asterias. Lineage (NCBI taxonomy): Eukaryota > Metazoa > Chordata > Chondrichthyes > Carcharhiniformes > Triakidae > Mustelus > Mustelus asterias. Next base: position 72,552,100 of record NC_135801.1, read on the forward strand.
ATCGCAATGTTTGGATTATATGTCTAGTCCTGGAAAGCTACACTAGAATTTTGTGAGTGCCACAAAACTCAAATATTTATCTCAGAGGTTGGAAACTTCACTTCCCAGCGGGTCTTCTGCAAGGTGCAGACTGGAAAATGGTGGCACATGTGCAGTTGATGTCTTTTACCATCTTTCGGCTGGGAACTGGCCCTGCAATGCCTACACAGAAGCAAAGAGTGAAACTGCAGATCAAGTGACCTGACCCATGACCAAGGAAAGTGCCTTCAGGGAGCAGGGCACAGGAAGATGGAGAGTTCCCAGAAGAAAGTCCCAGTCAGGGACAAAGACAGGGATCATAAAGAAGTCCCAAAAGTCAAATTGAACAAAATAGATAGAGAAATAAGCTCTGAGCTAAAGAGAGAGCTGCAAGGAGCAGAGTTGGAGTGGGCTTGAGAGAAGCCTTGAAGATCTGAGGAAGTGGCTGAAGGTTGGTGACTCCTTACTACAGGCCTTTAGAAACAGTGGTGTTCTGCTTGATATGGCTGAAGATCTGAAATTGTGCTCAGAAGGTGAAGCTGGAGTGTACCTGCTGTTCCAAGGTAAAGGCATCTTGGAAGGTGAGACTGAAACCCAGGAGGTGGATTCTTGCGAAAGCCATCTATGTGGAAGAGATGTTTCAACAGAATTGCCAGGCAAGTTCTTCAAATATAAAGATTGGAAACCCTTGTGTGAAAGACAAAGCCATAAATTTTCTAGCCTGTCACGCCAAAATAATTTAAATGGGGTTGTTGTATTTTCTGGCACCACCTTTGCCATGGCAGGGCTGGGAAATTCTGCCCAAAATTTCCATGAGATTGCTTGGCTCACACTGTGGCAAAAGTCTGGATGGGTGGTTGAGAAATCCATGGAATCTACTTTTTTGCTGCATCTGTCATTTGTTTCAGAGTGTGGTGTATCTGACTACTGTTCCTCTGTTAATTCAAATGAACCTTAAATGTTCGAGCAAAAGGTAGTTATTTTAAATTGTTTATCTGTCGGAATTTGAATGTGTCTGTAAAGATATTACTGGGGTAAAGGAATACTGTGAATTGAATCTTTTTTTGTGTTGGCAATTAAGATCCTCCCAACCATTTTGTAATATAGTTTGTTTTTTCTTGTCTGATAAGTGCTTTTGTCTTTGTGTTAAAAGTACATCAGCAGACTTCTGTGAATTTGTTCAGTAACTTTCCTCTGCAGTTTCTAAAAAAAAACAAAGTTAAGATCTATCAAGGCAGGTTTCTCTCTGGGATCTGACATGTCCAGTATTAACATCAGTTGGTGTTGTAACATAAGAAATGAAATCAATTGCAATACTCAGACATATTCAAATGCTTGAATTGTGGTCACTTTCCTTGCCACTAAAAGGGTATCACTGTTGTGAGACCAACATTAAAAATCTTCATATTTGCTTACTCAATAAAAATCACTTAAAACAATAGATGCCAACCGAATGAATCAAGGAATCAACACGGGATTTTAAAATAAATACAGGTGACTCTATTTCTAAAGATCTAGCTGGTAATCTACCATTCAGAAATTGTTATACTGTAAAATGATCAGCAATGTTTCGTAACTCACTTTGACATTTACTCGACCGCTGTGTGCAGCAACATGTGATGAAAACAATACTCGAAACCCATTTTTTCTGATTAGAGCTAAAATCACTGCTGAGACCTAAAACACACAAGCTAAAATAGTGTCACAATATTGGGTGCCTAACACAGCTCAAAATGCTGCAATGTTCAGAGCCTAACTCTAAATGAATCAAGAGAAATTAGCAATGAACTGATCTCATTTATGTATCTCAAAACGCATTTTGGATTATGTTTCTAAATTGAGGGATTGTAATTAAAGATCTTTTATATGCTTGTTTCACTTTTCATCTGCATCCGCACTTCCAAGAGTTTTAGAAATCAGTATTAAATTTATTTTTAGTTTTTTAAGTGCTATTTAAATCAGTTTCAAATGTGCAGCTGTTTAAATGTGCATGGTTCCGCAGATCTCGGCAGGCATTTTTAAATGAACGATAATGACAGTAATTAAATGTACCTGGTAATGACCTTCACACTCTAACGACTATGTCACTTCTGTTTCTTCCATTAACTTCACAGTCTTTGGATGCTGAAATGAATTGTTAGATTCGGCTGACAACACGTTAATGCTGAAATAAAAGTGCCTGGAGCAATGTGTTTGTATGCTCAGGAAGAGAACAATGATACATTTGATGCCTTTAGCACTGCAAGGGAAATGTTAACCTCATTGCATTTAGCATCAAAATGTTAAACACAGCAACCCAAATGCTTGGGTATCTTCATACTGCAATTCAAACTGGGAGGAATTATAAAACTTTTGGGTGGAATCTCCCTTGTGGCGAGTTTGATGGCGGGTTTATTTACTCAGGTTGAAGGGTGGCGGGTCAAGTTCCCACCACCTACCCATCTCCACCCAATTAAATTTGTGGCAGACGGGCCTGTGGCCAACCTCCCTGCCCCGCTGCCAATTGAAACCCTCACACCGTCAATTAATGCCCACTTAAGGGTCTCAACCTGCCACTTCTTGTATTAACCCAATGGCGATGCGCAGCTGGCCATGTGGGGAGCACGTTTGCTTGTAAGCTCCTAGGAGGGAGCACTCATTCAAAAACACCCCGTACCTGATCAAGAGGCCTGACATGGGAATAGGGGTGGGCGGGAGGGGATTACTGAAAACATCCCCTGCCCTTGCTGCAGCCAAACACTTTCCTCTGCAACATCCACCATTTCCCCCACAACTCCCACCCCATGGACCACCCCCTCCCTGCACCCCACCATCTCCCCTCATCATCATTCACCTCTGGCCTGGGATCCACCAATGAGAGTAGGTCTTGGATAGGTGAGGTACAGCCAGCTACCACCGCCTCCCAGTGGAACTGCTGGTCAATTACACTTCCAGCCTCTGTTTGGCCACCCTGGTCGAAATGGTCCAACTCCTCCACGCCAACCCCCAATACGCCTATGTGGCGTATCATGACGGGCGGGAGGACACGGTCTCCATTCGCGACCTGGCACCCGCAGGTACGACGTCCCACGGCCCCTCACCCCCAGCTCCCAATGTTGCCCATGATGCACCAGGGTCGCAGCACGCTCATCTCGCCCCCGTGTACGGCACACCTGAGCCCCAGGAGCAGCCTCCACACACCCGGCAGTCTGAAGGCACTACGGACGGCTTCACCGATTCTGGACTGGGGTCTGACTCTTCACCGCGGCCTCCTGAACCGGCACCACGGTCGACACTGCGGCGGTCGCAGCGGCAGATCAAGCCCCCGGAGAGACTGAACTTGTAACTCTGTGACTGTCGTTCCGCCACCTCGCCCCCGCCGAACTTTTTTTTAAACAGGGGGTGAATGTGGTGAACCACTATAATATTGCCTGTTTATGTGATATGCCTGGACACGCCCCTGCTGCCTCAATCTGGGGCTCCGCCCTTCTCTGGGTATAAAGGTGACTGCTCTCCGCCCCTTTTGCCTCAGTTCGGATTAGCTATCGGTTCGGGTGTGCTCCAGTTCTTTCGTTACTAAAAGCCTGTTATTTCGCAACAACGAGTCTTTGCGTAATCAATGGTGCATCAAGTTATATACAAACCTACGAACTAATGGTAAAAATAAAGGTTAAATGAAGCACATTTTCAGTCCAAAAAAATCGAATTTGTCTTTTACCCTGTTTGTTCAGTTCCAAAGACACCAGGCCAATTACAAGTGGCCTTTAGAAAGTAGATACCACTAATTAATAAAGAATGAACAGCCATTTCAAATTTGAAATGCATGTTGGCAAATTTAAATAATAACTTGACAAGTTGTGCCAATGAATGAATATTGTGGAGAGCTTCAACAGAACCAGCCTCGCTGTAATCCTTGGCCACCTATACGTGTTAAATATGGGGGTATAATTTATCTTTTATGAAATATATTGGACATCTACCAGCACAAACATGTTTTAGAAAGCGATAGATCATCTTTCATGGAATAAAGGCTCCTTTAGATCCATTAATTTACATTTTGCTTTTAACTTCCCCACTAATCAAGCCTTCACACTTGGCTGCGTTGTGTTTGATGTTGTTTACAGCTCAGAAAAAAAACAGTTTCACGGCTTAAGGGAAATCTAATTGCAATGACAGTGTGGCTGGACGTTATAGTCACAGAGGACCTTAGATCCCCATATCAACTGCATGCCGATGTATTTCATAGACCTTTTCTTTGACCCCTGTTTTTTGACTGCCATTATTGCAGGTAAGAGCCTGTGCAAATATGGGTGAAGAACTGGAATGTTTTTATCACAGCAGACTACCTACTAATCAAATTTTGCCTTTGAGATGACAGGCGCCTAATAAAACCAGATGGAATCCAGGGACGTATGGCAGATCCGAAGGGGAATAGTTTCCTCTGTTTTAATTCTTACAGAAGTTTGCCATTATACAAGGGCAGTGTAACAAATGGAAAGCATTACTGCACATTTCTTCAAATGTGATCCCATTTAAAACTGGTTCACGGAAATGTGCACTTTTGTTGTTAAGCATCATTAAGGATTTATTAAAAATTATATCAAAAGCCAAACCTTGCAATGTTATGAGAGATAGTGGGAGAAGGATACTAATGAAGAGTCAGTCCAGAAGTTCAATTCATTCCTTTGTCAGCTTAATGAACAGAATGAATCTGAGGCACTTCATTTTTGTAGCACTCTGCCTTATCTCTCTGAAACAGTTCCGAGTTTTTACGGGAATCTAATTACTTTTAAGTGCAATGACTATTGTTATATAAGTAAACTCTGCAGTCATTTTACACAGAGCAAAACCCCACATTCAACAACACCATTCGTACCGAGTTGATTCAGTGAAAAATATTGACCAAGACATGAGGATTCCTACTTTTCTTCAAACTGAGCTCTTGATTTTTAATTCTGTACAAATCAGTTTTCAACTAATATTATTTGCCGCCAAGAAAAAAATGATATAGACTATCTATATGAATGTATTGAGGCCAGTTTTCATCATCGGGCCTAAGCCTTGCAGAAGAGCAAACGCCAAATGCAAGTGGCACTCTATTAGGTTAGTCATTAGGTTAGTCATGGCATGAATCAATTTCAGCCTCCCGGACTGCTTGGATCCACTACAGTTCACCAACCGCCGAAACAGATCCACAGCAGATGCCATCTCCCTGGCCCTGCACTCAACCCTAACAAAGACACTTATGTCAGACTCCTATTTATTGACTACAGCTTCGTCTTCAACACCATTATTCCTACAAAACTCATCTCCAAACTCAGTGGCCTGGGCCATGGCCCCTCCCTCTGCGACTGGATCCTGAACTTCCTAACCCACAGACCACAGTCAGTAAGAATAGGCAACAACACCTCCTCCACGATCATCCTCAACACCGGTGTGCCCCACAAGGCTGTGTTCTCAGCCCCTTACTGTACTCATTAGATAGATACATTTTTGAACAGTAAAGGAATTAAGGGTTATGGTGAGTGGGCAGGTAAGTGGAGCTGAGTCCACAAAAAGATCAGCCATGATCTTATTGAATGGCGGAGCAGGCTCAAGGGGCCAGATGGCCTACTCCTGCTCCTAGTTCTTATGTTCTTATGCTCTTATTATACACCTATGACTGTGCGGCCAAATTCCTCTCCAACTCGATCTTCAAGTTTGCTGATGACACCAGTCGACTAGTTCGTTGAATCTCAAATAATGATGAGACAGAGTACAGGTATGAGATAGAGAATTTGGTGAACTAGTGCAATAACAATAATCTCTCCCTCAATGTCAACGAAACAAAGGAGATTGTTATCGACTCCAGGAAGCGTGGTGGAGAACATGCCCCTGTCCACATCAACGGGGTTGAAGTACAAATGGAAGAAAGCTTCAAGTTTTTAGGTGTCCAGATCACCAAGAACCTGTCCTGGGTCCGCTCATGCCGACACCATAGTTAAGAAAGCCCACCAACGCCTCTACTTTCTCAGAAAACTAAGGAAATTTGGCATGTCAGCTATGACTCTCACCAACTTTTACAGATACACCATAGAAAGCATTCTTTCTGGTTGTATCGCAAGTTGGTATGGCTCCTGCTCTACCCAAGACCGCAATAAACTACAAAAGGTCATGAATGTAGCCCAATTCATCACGCAAACCAGCCTCCCATACATTGACTGTATCTACACTTCCTGCTGCCTCGGCAAAACAGATAGCATAATTAAGGACCCCACGCATCCCGGACATACTCGCTTCCACCTTCTTCCGTCGGGAAAAAGATACAAAAGTCTGAGGTCACGTACCAACCGACTCAAGAACAGCTTCCCTGCTGCCACCAGATGTTTGAATGGACTTACCTTGCACTAAGTTGATCTTTCTCTAAACCCTAGCAATAACTAGGTTATAAAAAAGGTTAAAAGGTCAGTCATGGCACGAATTAATTCCAGCCTCCTGGACTAGCTGGATCCACTACAGTTTGCCTACCGCCACAACAGATCCACAGCAGATGCCATTTCCCTGGCCCTGCACTCAACCCTGGAACACCTAGATAACAAGGACATCTATGTCAGACTCCTATTTATTGACTGAAGCTCAGCCTTCAACACTATTATTCCCACAAAACGCATCGCCAAACTCCATGGCCTGGGCCTCGGCACCTCCCTCTGCGACTGGATCCTGAACTTCCTAACTCACAGACCACAATCAGTAAGGATAGGCAACAACACCTCCTCCACAATCATCCTCAACACCGGTGCCCCACAAGGCTGTGTTCTCAGCCCCCTACTATACTCCTTATACACCTATGAGTGAGCAGCCAAATTCCCCTCCAATTCGACTTTCAAGTTTGCTGATGACACCACCGTAGTGGGTCGGATCTCAAACAATGACGAGACAGAATAACAGGAATGAGATAGAGAATCTGGTGAATTGGTGCGGCAACAATACTCTCTCCCTCAATGTCAACAAAACAAAGGAGATTGTCATCAACTTTAGGAAGCGTAAAGGAGAACATGCCCCGTCTACATTAACAGGAACGAAGTAGAAAGGGTCGAGAGCTTCAGGTTTTAGGTGTCCAGATCACCAACAACCTGCCCTGGTCCCCCCATGCCGAAACTATAGTTAAGGAAGCCCATCAACGCCTCTACTTTCTCAGAAGATTAGGAAATTTGGCATGTTAGCTACGACTCTCACCAACTTTTACAGATGCACCATAGAAATCGTTCTTTCTGGTTGTATCACAGCTTGGTATGGCTCCTGCTCTGCCCAAGACTGCAAGGAACTACAAAAGGTCGTGAATGTATTGGTCCCCTTTTTTGCGGAAGGATATATTGGCCTCGGAGGGAGTGCAGAGAAGGTTCACCAGGTTGATACCAGAGATGAGGGGTGTTGATTATGAGGAGAGACTGAGCAGATTGGGTTTGTATTCGTTGGAATTTAGAAGGCTGAGGGGGGATCTTATAGAGACCTATAAGATAATGAAGGGGCTGGATAGGGTAGAGGTGGAGAGATTCTTTCCACTTAGAAAGGAAGCTAGAACTAGAGGGCACAGCCTCAAAATAAAGGGGGGTCAGTTTAGGACAGAGTTGAGGAGGAACTTCTTCTCTCAGAGGGTGGTGAATCTCTGGAATTCTCTGCCCACTGAAGTGGTGGAGGCTACCTCGTTGAATATGTTTAAATATCGGATAGATGGATTCCTGATCGGTAAGGGAATTAGGGGTTATAGGGATCAGGCAAGTAAGTGGAACTGATCCACTTCAGATCAGCCATGATCTTATTGAATGGCGGGGCAGGCTCGAGGGGCTAGATGGCCTACTCCTGCTCCTATTTCTTATGTTAAGGATTTAGAGGAGTATACGGGATGTAGGAAGGAGCTTAAGAAGGAAATTAGGAGAGCGAGAAGGGGTCATGAGAAGGCCTTGGCGGGTAAGATTAAGGAGAATCCCAAGGCTTTCTACAAATATGTCAAGAGTAAAAGGATGAGATGTGAAGGCATAGGACCCTTAAAAGGTGAAGGGGGAAAAGTTTGTGCGGAACCGTTAGAAATGGCGGAGGTGCTTAATGAATACTTTACCTCGGTATTCACGGTGGAAAGGGATCTGGGTGGTTGTACTGCTGGTTTGCGGTGGACAGAAAGGATCGAGCATGTGGACATAAAGAAAGAGGATGTGTTGGAACTATTGAATGGCATCAAGGTTGGTAAGTCGCCGGGACCGGATGGGATGTACCCCAGGTTACTGTGGGAGGCGAGGGAGGAGATTGCGGAGCCTTTGGCGATGATCTTTGCATCGTCGATGGAGACGGGAGAGGTTCCGGAGGATTGGAGGATTGCAGATGTGGTCCCTATATTCAAGAAAGGGAACAGGGACAGCCCGGGAAATTACCGACCGGTGAGTCTAACCTCAGTGGTTGGTAAGTTGATGGAGAGGATCCTGAGAGACAGGATTTATGATCATCTAGAGAAGTTTAGTATGATCAAAAGTAGTCAGCACGGCTTTGTCAAGGGCAGGTCGTGCCTTACGAGCCTGGTTGAGTTCTTTGAAAATGTGACCAAACACATTGACGAAGGAAGAGCGGTGGATGTGGTCTATATGGACTTCAGCAAGGCGTTCGATAAGGTCCCCCATGCAAGACTTCTTGAGAAAGTGAGAGGGCATGGGATCCAAGGGGCTGTTGCCTTGTGGATCCAGAACTGGCTTGCCTGCAGAAGGCAGAGAGTGGCTGTGGAGGGGTCTTTCTCTGCATGGAGGTCAGTGACCAGTGGAGTGCCCCAGGGATCTGTTCTGGGACCCTTGCTGTTTGTCATTTTCATAAATGACCTGGATGAGGAAGTGGAGGGATGGGTTGGTAAGTTTGCTGACGACACCAAGGTAGGTGGTGTTGTGGATAGTTTGGAGGGATGTCAGAAGTTGCAGCGAGACATAGATAGAATGCAAGACTGGGCGGAGAAGTGGCAGATGGACTTCAACCCGGATAAGTGTGTGGTGATCCATTTTGGCAGATCCAATGGGATGAAGCAGCAGTATAATATGAAGGGTACCATTCTTAGCAGTGTAGAGGATCAGAAGGACCTTGGGGTCCGGGTCCATAGGACTCTTAAATCGGCCTCGCAGGTGGAGGATGCGGTCAAGAAGGCGTACGGCGTACTGGCCTTCATTAATCGAGGGATTGAGTTTAGGAGTCGGGAGATAATGCTGCAGCTTTATAGGACCCTGGTTAGACCCCACTTGGAGTACTGCGCGCAGTTCTGGTCACCTCATTACAGGAAAGATGTTGAAGCCATTGAAAGGGTGCAGAGGAGATTTACAAGGATGTTGCCTGGATTGGGGGGCATGCCTTATGAGGATAGGTTGAGGGAGCTTGGTCTCTTCTCCCTGGAGAGACGAAGGATGAGAGGTGACCTGATAGAGGTTTACAAGATGTTGAAAGGTCTGGATAGGGTAGACTCTCAGAGGCTATTTCCAAGGGCTGAAATGGTTGCTACGAGAGGACACAGGTTTAAGGTGCTGGGGGGTAGGTACAGAGGAGATGTCAGGGGTAAGTTTTTCACTCAGAGGGTGGTGGGTGAGTGGAATCGGCTGACGTCGGTGGTGGTGGAGGCAAACTCGTTGGGGTCTTTTAAGAGACTTCTGGATGAGTACATGGGATTTAATGGGATTGAGGGCTATAGATAGGCCTAGAGGTGGGGATGTGATCGGCGCAACTTGTGGGCCGAAGGGCCTGTTTGTGCTGTGGCTTTCTATGTTCTATGTTCTATGTTCTATGTTCTTATGTTCTTATGTAGCCCAATCCATCATGCAAACCAGCCTCCCATCCATTGACTCTGTCTACACTTCTCCCGCTGCCTCGGCAAAGCAGCCAGTATAATTAAGGACTCCACGCACCCAGGACATTCTCTCTTCCACCTTCTTCCTTCGGGAAAAAGATACAAATATCTGAGGTCATGTACCAACCGACTCAAGAACAGCTTCTTCCCTGCTGCTGTCAGACTTTTGAATGGACTTACCTTGCATTAAGTTGATTTTTCTCTACACCCTAGCTATGACTGTAACACTGCATTCTGCACTCTCTCGTTTCCTTCTCTATGAACGGTATGTTTTGTCTGTATAGCGTGCACGAAACAATACTTTTCACTGTATGCTAGTACATGTGACAATAATAAATCAAATCAAAAATTGTAACACTCATTCTGCACTCTCTCATTTCCTTCTCTATGAACGGTATACTTTGTCTGTATAGTGCGCAAGAAACAATACTTTTCACTGTATCTTAATACATGTGACAATAATAAATCAAAACAAATTAAATCAAATCAAATCAAATCAAATCTGTTGCGTAAGCAAATTCAAATAATTATTTATAACACTGACCAAAAATTTCAGATGATACTAAGAGTGGAAAATGATATGTACATGAAATTTAAAGTGACTGGGACAATCAAAAGGGAGCATCTGAAAGAGAAAATAATTTCCAAAGCTGAATAGCGTAGATTACAAACTGACATCCAAAAATAATAGGGAACGGAACCTTAGATGCAGGCATGCTTCTGCAAGCAAGTCATGGAGCAACTCAGTACTCTGTTAACTGGCTGCTGAAGTGGGGGGAGTGATTCGTGGGGCGCTTGCAAATAGGCATTGCTGTGTTTGTTGCTCCACAGTCTTATCATGTGGGTTCACTTTGCAGCATGTCCACTGGAAGATGCAGCTAAGTTTCAAACCTTGGAAAATTATTATTGTTCCTGCATTACAACCACAAGTTATCCCGCAGCAGATGGCACGGTTTGGCACCTGCCTCTCTGCTAATCTGGACCCTCAGAAGATCCTCATATTTTTTGGCAAGTGTGTTATGATTCGGGTTGGTAAAAATGATTTTAGTCCCCAGGATTTTGAATCACAGCACACGCACCAAACCAGAAATCTGGAGTAGCATTTGCATAAGTTGAATGTAATGAAGTTACTGAGCTTACTTAGAGAATTGGTATTGTAAGTGACAGGAGAATCACAGTTAAGCCAATATACATTAATGTAATGCCAATGCACGAGCTGTGTGATATTCTTAATTCATCAAGGCAAAATGCTGCAACTGGCACTTAGAAGCAGATGTGAACCATTTATTCAGGCACAGAGGTCAGTGGATCATGCAATACGCTCTGCCCTTGGACTGGTCAGGGGCAATTTTAAATGAGCACTTACCCACTATGGATGTTATGACCCAGAAAATTAGGTTGCAGTCTTTCCTACCCACTCAACCCCAAAGTGCCTGATGCAATTTTGCATTAAGCCTCTTTTGCGGAGTCAAGCAAACCCACCTGTAATTGGTAGGTGCCCATTTTAATGTATGCAAATTAATGCCCTGCATATTTTTATGTACCAAACTGCCATTTTCAGCAGCCTTAAACTGCTATTCAGTCATTCTACAATAGGCTCACAGTTCATGGCAGCCACAGTCAGGAAGGAACTATTTCCAGTTGTTATTTAAAGGGACCGTCAGTTGTTTTCAGGTAAATGACAAATTTGATAATTTTGACGATTGTGCTGCTTTTATTGTTTTTGGCTGTGTGGCTGTTGGTGCCAATGTTAAATTTGCCAAAATATTACCTGGCTGGGTCTACACTGAGATCTTGACTAGTGGCTTCAGGCTGGTGTCATGGGCTAGGGGTTGGGATGCTATTGTATCTGCAAAAGGGGAAGAAGCAGCAAGCAACAGTCCAGAGACCTGCAGCAGTGAAAAGAGACCGAAGCCCATAAGAGACTTTACCCAACTAGAGTGTACAGTCCAAGAAGAGGCAGAGAGGGCCATAGACACAAGCTTCAGGGATATAGTTGCTCCAGGGAATGAAAATAGATGGGTGACAGTGAGAGGGGCTGGGAGGAAGCAGTCGGTGCGGGGATCCCCTGTGGTCGTTCCCCTTAGCAACAAGTATTCCACTTTGGATACAGGTGAGGGGGGCGACCTACCAGTGGTAAGCCGCAGTGACCAGATCGCCAGCGCTGAGTCCGTCCCTGTGGCTCAGAAGGGAAAGGGGGAGAGCGGTAGAGCTATCGTTATTGGGGACTCGTTTGTTAGAGGGATAGATAGGAGGTTCTGTGGCAACAAGAGAGACTCACGGATGGTATGTTGCCTCCCGGATGCCAGGGTCCGTGACATCTCCGACTATGTCTTCAGGATTCTAAAGGGGGAGGGGGAACAGTCACAAGTCGTGGTGCACGGCAGCACCAAAGACATGGGTAAGAGAGGGGACGGGGATTTAAAACAGGAATTCAGGGAGCTTGGGTGGAAGCTGAGAGCCAGGACAAAACAGGTTGTCATCTCTGGTATGTTGCCGGTGCCACGGGATAGCGAGTTGAGGAACAGGGAGAGAGTACAGTTAAACACATGGATACAGGGATGGTGTAGGAGGGAGGGTTTCAGCTATGTGGATAATTGGAACACTTTCTGGAGAAGGTGGGACCTGTACCAACAGGACGGGGTGCACCTGAACCAGAGGGGCACCAATATCCTGGGAGGGAAATTTGCTACGGCTCTTCGGGGGGGGTTTAAACTAATTTGTCAGGGAGATGGGAAAAGGAGTTGTAGTCCGGAGGTCAGTGAGTGTAGTGAGGTACTGGGAAGGGTATCATGGTCAAAAGTGGGTACCAGCAGACAAGAAGGTGGGTTGAAGTGTGTCTACTCCAATGCAAGGAGCATCCGAAATAAGGTAGGTGAACTTGGGGCGTGGATTGGCACTTGGGACTACGATGTTGTGGCCATTACGGAGACATGGGTAGAACAAGGACAGGAATGGTTGTTGGAAGTTCTGGGGTATAGATGTTTCAGTAAGTGTAGGGTAGCTGGTAAAATAGGTGGAGGAGTGGCACTGTTAATCAAGGAGAGTGTAATGGCTGCAGAAAGGCATTTCGAAGGGGATCTGCCTACAGAGGTAATATGGGCTGAGGTTAGGAATAGGAAAGGAGCGGTCACGTTGTTAGGAGTTTACTATAGCTCCCCAAATAGTAATAGAGATGTGGAGCAAGAAATTGCTAAGCAGATTATGGATAGGTGTGGAGGTCACAGGGTAGTTGTCATGGGGGACTTTAACCTTCCAAATATTGATTGGAACCTTTATAGGTCGAATAGTTCGGATGGGGCAGTTTTTGTGTAGTGTGTGCAGGAGGGGTTCCTGACACAATATGTGGATAAGCCGACAAGAGGTGGGGCCACATTGGATTTGGTAATGGGAAATGAACCAGGCCAAGTGTTGGATTTGGTTGTGGGAGAGCACTTTGGAGATAGTGACCACAATTCGGTGTCTTTTGTTATTGCAATGGAGAGGGAGAGGGCCATACGGCAGGGCATAGTTTATAAATGGGGGAGAGGTAATTATGATGCAATCAGGCGGGAATTAGGAAGCATAGGATGGGAACAAAAATTGTCAGGCAAAGGCACTAATGACAAGTGGAACTTTTTCAAGGAACAAATACTGCGTGTCCTTGATAGGTATGTCCCTGCCAGGCAGAGAGGAAATGGCCGAGTGAGGGAACCATGGTTCACAAAAGAGGTGGAATGTCTTGTCAAGAGGAAGAAGGAAGCGTATGTTAGGTTGAGAAAACAAGGTTCAGTTGGCTTGATGGAGGGTTACAAGTTAGCAAGAAATGAGCTGAAAAAGGGGCTTAGGAGAGCTAGGAGGGGGCATGAGAAGTCCTTGGCGGGTCAGATCAAGGAAAATCCCAAGGCTTTTTACTCTTATGTGAGGAATAAAAGAATGACCAGGGTGAGGTTAGGGCCGGTCAAGGACGACAGTGGGAATTTGTGCATGGAGTCAGAAGAGATAGGCGAGGTGATGAATGAATACTTTTCTTCGGTGTTCACCAAGGAGAGGGGCCATGTTTTTGAGGAAGAGAGGGTGTCACAGGCTGATAGGCTGGAGGAAGTAGATGTTCGGAGGAAAGATGTACTAGCAATTTTGAATAAACTGAAAGTTGATAAGTCCCCTGGGCCTGATGAAATATATCCTAGGATTCTTTGGGAGGCAAGGGATGAGATTGCAGAGCCTTTGGCTTTGATCTTTGCATCCTCACTGTCCACGGGGGTGCTGCCAGAGGACTGGAGAGTGGCGAATGTGGTTCCTCTGTTTAAGAAAGGGAATAGAAATGACCCTGGTAATTATAGTCCTGTTAGTCTTACTTCGGTGGTTGGTAAGTTGATGGAAAAGGTCCTTAGGGATAGGATTTACGACCATTTAGAAAGATGCAGCTTAATCCGGGATAGTCAGCACGGATTTGTGAAGGGCAAGTCTTGCCTCACAAATTTGATAGAATTTTTTGAGGAGGTAACTAAGTGTGTAGATGAAGGTAGTGCAGTTGATGTCATATACATGGACTTTAGTAAGGCGTTTGATAAAGTCCCCCACGGTCGGCTTATGAAGAAAGTAAGGATGTGTGGGATAGAGGGAAGTTTGGCCGATTGGATAGGTAACTGGCTATCTAACAGAAGACAGAGGGTGGTGGTGGATGGAAAATTTTCGGACTGGAAACCGGTTACCAGCGGAGTGCCACAGGGATCAGTGCTTGGTCCTCTGCTATTTGTAATTTTTATAAATGACTTGGAGGAGGGGGCTGAAGGGTGGATCAGTAAATTTGCTGATGACACCAAGATTGGTAGAGTAGTGGATGAGGTGGAGGGCTGTTGTAGGCTGCAAAGAGATATAGATAGGATGCAGAGCTGGGCTGAAAAATGGCAAATGGAGTTTAACCCTGACAAATGCGAGGTGATTCATTTTGGTAGGACAAATTTAAATGTGGATTACAGGGTCAAAGGTAGGGTTCTGAAGAATGTGGAGGAACAGAGAGATCTTGGGGTTCATATCCATAGATCTCTGAAGGTTGCCACTCAAGTGGATAGACCCGTGAAGAAGGCCTATAGTGTGTTGGCGTTCATTAACAGGGGGTTTGAGTTTAAGAGCCGTGGGGTTATGCTGCAACTGTACAGGCCCTTGGTGAGACCACATTTGGAATATTGTGTGCAGTTCTGGTCACCTCACTACAAGAAGGATGTGGAGACACTGGAAAGAGTGCAAAGGAGATTTACCAGGATGCTGCCTGGTTTGGAGGGTAGGTCTTATGAGGAAAGGTTGAGGGAACTTGGGCTTTTCTCTTTGGAGCGGAGGAGGTTGAGAGGAGACTTGATAGAGGTTTATAAGATGATGAGGGGGATAGATAGAGTGAACGTTCAAAGACTATTTCCTCGGGTGAATGGAGCGGTAACTAGGGGGCACAACTATAGGGTTCATGGTGGGAGATATAGGAAGGATGTCCAAGGTAGGTTTTTTACTCAGAGAGTGGTTGGGATGCGGAGTGGACTGCTTGCAGGGATAGTGGAGTCAGAAACTTTAGGAACATTTAAGAAGCTATTGGATAGGCACATGGAGTACTTCGGGATGATAGGGAGGAAATAGCTTGATCTGGGCTTCAGACAAAGTTCGGCACAACATCGTGGGCCGAAGGGCCTGTTCTGTGCTGTACTGTTCTATGTTCTATGTTCTATGTAACCTATAGTCAGTGAGGAGGTTCCACTTCACTGCTGTACCACAAACTGCAACCCAGCAGTAGATCACAGTGCCTTGAAATGCCTTTGAAAGCAACTAGCTCAGAACTTTTATGCTTCATTGTTATTTTTCAGGCTGCAACAGGTCACATTAACAACATTAATCAATTTGTTGTGCATGCCTGTATCAAGCAGGTAACGTACTATTGTTGCCTGCAATTTGTCTCAGGAAGCCCTGAGCTCCATTTCTGACTGCCTTAGTTTGGCACTTGACACCAATGACTGTTTTATGGATAATTTTATTCTCTTAATGATCTTCTGCGTATTTTTTTATCATTGGATTCTGTCAATGCCAATTATACACTTTTTCCCATTTACGGAAGTTATAAAAATTTGCAATTTGAATATGTTCCCTAAACGATGGATTGTCGCTTCAAGTGCTTGATTTTCCGATTGATTTCATATGGAAGTGAATTGCATTCATGTGGCTATCAAAGCACCAGCAGGTTAGTCTGGAGCCTGTGTTCACAGAAAGGGCTTCTGCTCAATTAATGTTCAGATTGTTTGTGACCACAGACGTAGATTCTCCAAGTTTGGGCCCATTACCCACAGCTCACATGATGCTTACATCTTGCTTTATTCACAGCTACCAAGGCTGTCCCATAGTTCCTGCACAATTGGATGAATGGCTACTTAGTGACAAGGATTACCCCTTGAAGAGGTGGCCGTTTATCCCTCTCCATCACGCAAGAACTGAGGATGAGGAGAGATAGAATCAAAGAATCCCTACAGTGCAGAAGGAGGCCCTTCGGTCCAATGAGTCTGCACCAACTCTCCAATATAGTATCTTACCCAGGCCCAACACCTCATCCTATCCTTGTAACCGACCATTTTTAGACACTAATGGGCAATTTTGCATGACCAATCCATCCAACCTGCATATCTTTGGAATGTGAGAGGAAACCAGAGCACCCAGAGGAAACCCATGCAGCTACAGGGAGAACGTACATACTCCACACAGACAGTAACCTGTTACGTTTCGTTCTTACCAAATCCAGGTCCCAGTGTGAGGCAGCAGTGCTAACCACTGTGCCACTGTCACCCCTATAAACTGGATATAACACGGGTCATGCCTCCACAAGAGTTGGTGGCTACAATATACAGTGCACATTCCACCATGTGGGATAGAAAGAAGAGACACTTAGCCCACTGGGGAGCTTGGAAGACCGCATCTCCTATTAACTTTACATTATCCTGAAACATTGTAGGGCGGCATGGTGGCATAGTGGTTAGCACTGCTCCTTCACAGCACCAGGGACCCAGGTTCAATTCTGGCCTCGGGTCACTGTCTGTGTGGATCTTGCACTTTCTCCCCGTGTCTGTGTCGGTTTCCTCAGGGTGCTCAGGTTTCTTCCCACACTCCAAAGATGTGTGGGTTAGGTTGATTGGCCATGCTAATGTGACCCTTAGCATCAGGGGGATTATTAGGGTAAATGTGTGGGATAAGGCTTGGGTGGGATGTGGTCAGTACAGACTCGATGGGCTGAATGGCCTCCTTCTGTACTGTAGGGATTCTATGATTCTTTGTCACTTCCCATACTGATCTTTTATTTTCTGCAATAACTTTTGATGTGCCACTTTATCAAATGGCTTCTGGAAATCTCGTTTGTTCCCTTTATCCATGGCACATGTTGCTTCCTCAAGGAACTCAATCCAATAAGTTCATTAAACATGATTTCCCTTTCACAACACCATGTTTGCTCTGCCTGATTAACTTGGACTTATCCAAGTGCCCTGCAATAACATCTTCAATAATTGCTGCTAAGATTTTCCCTATGACAGATGTTAATATAACTGGCCTGTATTTTCCTGCTTTCTGTCTCCCTCGCTTTTTGAATAACGGAGCTACATTTACTATCTCCCAATCTTATGTGACCTTCTCCAAAATTAAGGAGCTTTGGAAAATTAAAACCAAAGCAACAACTATCTCCTAGAGACTTCTTTCAAAATGCTAGGATGAAACCCATCTGCCTGCAGCTCCATCAATTTATTCAGCACCACTTCTTTGATGACTGTACATTTTCTGAGTTCCTCCCTCCCTTCCATTTCCTGGTTTCTTTGCAGCTGCTGGGGTGTTATTTGAATCTTCTATTGTGAAGATTGATGCAAAATACCTATTCAATTCATCTTCCATCTCCTTGTTTTCCATGATCAATTCACCAAACACAATGGCCAGAATTTTACATATGAAGTTTGGCCACACACTTGACCTGGAAGCACAAAATATTGCGTGAGAAGATGTTGGCGTGCTTCCTCATGTCATTGTGCCCTTGAGCAATATTTTGGTTGTTGTGTGCATGCATGCTTGGCAACAGTCAAGAAGCCAATTTGAATGAATTAAACAGTGGCTGACTGTGATTTTAGTTTGCCTATCTGCCTTTACGGTTGGTGGGCAGGCCGATTAGCCAAGGTGGCCTCCATATGGTTAAGCTGCAACCTTGATCCAGGGCGGGCTGAAAGGTCAGGGTTTCAGGGGTCTGAGGTCTGTGGAGGATTTTGCTGCCCGAATACTCAAGGAACAATTTTAACATTGATATTTATTTTTCACAGGTCAGCAGGTCCCTGAGACAGCTCAGCTCTGTCCCCCTGAGAGAGCATATTGCCAACCTGCACAATCCTTTTTTTCCCAGTGCCTGCCCGCCTCGGCAATGCTTAGCCTTATACAGAGCGTGGTTAATACTGGATGGCCATTAATTGGCCAGTCAGCATGAAATTACATTCCAGGTTTAACCACGCCCGTTAATGCGCCTGCTTTCAGGCCTGTCAAGTGTGTACCACCAGATGGGCAAAATATTCAGGTCACTTTCTATAGGATCAATGCTCACTTTGTTAACATAGATATTTAAGATATTTATTTAAAAAAACTCTGACTATCTGTTTTTATATTTCTGGCTAGCTTTCTCTCATTTTTTTCCCTTCTCATTAACCTTTTAATCATCCTTTGCTGTTCCTTATATTCTGTCCATCAGATCTATCAGAATTTGCGTTGGATTACAGAGCTGAACAAAGCAATTCAACATGAAGTTCATCCAACGCCATCTGTGGACAAGAGCGCAGCAAAATTGAGAAATAATGCAATATTCACGAAGCAAATCGTGGTTCCTTCCAACTACTTCTCAATGAAGCGTCTAAGCTGCTCACAATCTTCATTATCCCAGCTGAGAGGCTTTGTTTCAACAGGTTAGCCTTCGGCATCACATCAGCACCAGAAATCTTCCAGAAGGCGATGTCAAGTATCCCAGAAGCAGTGTCTGAAGTCATAAGTCACATAGATGATGTCCTGATCCACGGATCCACTCAGACAGAACATGACACTAAACTGGGAGCTATGCTGCAACCCCAACAGCAAGCAAGACTCACACTCAACAACAAATGCAAATTCTCACAGATGACTGGCAAGTTCCTTTAGCATATTGCAGATGCATCCGGTGTCAGAGTGGATCCACAAAAGGCAAGAAACAATCAAGGAGTTTTCAGCTCCTCAGAATGTTATCCAGAGTTTCACGGGTATGGTGTGGTGGACCTCAGTTGTGCCTTTGTCCTATATGGACCACCGTTGTGTGTGCTTGTCATACCTGGACACATCCCCTTCCAGTTTGGGTCCTCCCCTCAGCACCTAGTATAAAGGTGGCTGTCTCCTCCCCCTTGTTCAGTCCAGGTCGGTTATTTGTTGGGATCTGCTCCTGATTCTGTTGTGAATAAAAGCCTACACTTCTATTGGCATATCGGTAGTCTTTCGCCTTATTGATAGCGCATCAATTTTATTCACAACAGTTACTAGTATGGAGCAGTTTCTAAAACCCGACAAGTTCGCATTAGACCCTCAAGAGGTTGGAGCCTCTGATAAATTTGATCATTGGTTGGACTGCTTTGAAGCATTCGTCGACACCGCTACGGCCATCGACACCGACGCTGCTAAACTCCACGTGCTCCGCGCCCGGGTAAGCGAAGCTGTCTATGGAATCTTCCGGGACGCTGCTACTTACGCGGACGCTATCGAACTCCTAAAAGGGCAGTTCCGAAAGAGCCCTAACGTGGTCTACGCCAGACATCTCCTAACTACCCGCAAGCAGCAGCCAGGAGAATCGTGCGCCCAAATGTTACTTTTGTGGCCTACCTAAGCACCCTCGGCGTCACTGCCCGGCAAAGGACGCGATTTGCTCCGGATGCGGTAAGCTAGGCCACTTTGTTAAAGTCTGCCGAGCAAAGCTGCTTCCGAAGACTCGTGGAGCCATGTGTGCTCCGAGGGCGCGGCCATCTTTGATGCAGGCGGCGGCTGCGTGCGAATCGCCATCTTTGATGCGGTCACCGGAAGTGCGGGAATTGCCATCTTTGATGCGGTCACCGGAAGTGCGGGAGTCGCCATCTTTGAGACTGGCATCAAGGCAAGCTGAGCAGGAAGCTTCATCCATGACGTCATCAGACGGCGACGAAGATGGATTCTTCTTTAATTCAACAGTGGCATCGATTTGCCTGGACCAGTCGTAGCCTCATCAACTCTCCAAGTCCATAATGGAGATCAAGGTAAATGGTTATGCAGAAAACTGCCTGTTTGACTGTGGGAGCACAGAAAGTTTTATACACCCTCGCACAGTGCGTCAATATGCCCTTCCCGTGCGACCCTGGAGCCAGACCATCTCCATGGCCTCGAATTCCCACTCAGTGGAGGTCCTCGGGTGCTGCTTGGTGACGCTAACGGTACAGGGCACAGTCTACGAGCGTTTTCGGCTCCTCGTGCTGCCGCGACTCTGTGCAGCTGTACTGCTGGGGTTAGATTACCTCACCCATCATAGGAGCGTCACCCTGCAGTACGATGGCCCTTATCCTCCGCTCTCCGTCTGCAAGGCGCCGTCACTGCAGCGCCCCTCGCGCACCACCTGCAGTCTCTCGACCCTCAAGATCACGCCCCCCCCCCCCCCCCCCCCCCCGTTATTTGATAACCTCACCCCGGATTGTAGGCCTATAGCCACCAAGAGTAGGCGCTATAGTGCGGATGATCGGGCCTTCATTCGGTCCGAGGTACAACGGCTGCTCAGGGAAGGGATTATTCAGGCCAGCACCAGCCCCTGGAGGGCGCAAGTGGTCATAGTTAAATCGGGGGAGAAACACCGCATGGTGATTGACTACAGCCAGACCATAAATAGGTATACCCAACTAGATGCGTATCCTCTTCCCCGTATCGCGGACATAGTCAACCGCATCGCGCTATAGGGTTTTTTCGACGATCGATTTGAAATCGGCTTACCACCAGCTCCCTATCCGCTCGGAGGATCGCCCATATACTGCCTTTGAGGCGGATTGCCGCCTCTACCAGTTCCTCCAAGTCCCCTTTGGTGTCACCAATGGGGTCTCAGTCTTCCAACGGGCCATGGACCAAATGGTGGACCAGCAAGGGCTACGGGCCACTTTCCCGTATCTGGATAACGTCACCATCTGCGGCCATGACCTGCAGGATCATGATGCCAACCTACAAAAATCCCTTCGTGCGGCCACTCTCCTGAACCTCACATATAATGAGGCGAAGTGTGTTTTCCGGACACGCCGCCTCGCCATCCTTGGGTACGTGATAGAAAATGGTGTCCTTGGCCCCGACCCAGCCCGTATGCGTCCCCTTATGCAGCTTCCCCTCCTTACTACCCTCAAAGCACTGAGGAGATGCCTGGGCTTCTACTCGTATTATGCCCAGTGGGTTCCCCGTTACGCAGATAAAGCCCGTCCGCTCCTAAAATCGACCTCTTTTCCCCTGGTGGAGGAGGCCAGTCGGGCCTTCGACGACATCAAAGCGGACATCGCGAAGGCCGCGATGCACGCTGTGGACGAATCCATCCCATTCCAAGTGGAAAGTGATGCGTCTGACTTTGCCCTAGCTGCCACCCTTAACCAGAGGGGCCGTCCGGTGGCCTTCTTTTCCCGGACCTTACAAGGCCCTGAGATTCGACACTCCTCGGTCGAGAAGGAGGCCCAGGCCATCGTGGAAGCCGTCCGGCACTGGCGCCATTATCTCGCGGGCCAAAGATTCACCTTAATCACGGACCAGCGGTCAGTTGCCTTCCTGTTTAACACCAGGCAAAAGGGCAAGATTAAGAATGACAAGATCTTGCGGTGGAGGATTGAGCTCTCCACCTACAGATATGACATCATGTACCGGCCCGGGAAGCTCAATGAGCCCCCAGACGCCCTGTCCCGTGGATCATGTGCCAGTGCCCAACTAGACCAGCTACAGTCCCTCCATAACGACCTCTGTCACCCGGGTGTCACCAGATTTTTCCATTTTGTCAAGTCCCGTAACCTGCCCTACTCCCTTGAGGAAGTCCGGACGATTACCAGGCAATGCAGGGTCTGCGCTGAGTGCAAACCGCAGTTCTACCGGCCAGGTAGGGCGCACCTTATAAAGGCCACTCGCGCGTTCGAGCGCCTTAGCGTTGATTTTAAAGGCCCCCTCCCCTCCTCTAACCGCAATGTTTATTTCCTGAATATCATTGACGAATACTCACGTTTCCCTTTTGCCTTCCCCTGCTCGGACATGACCATGGCTACAGTGATTCGGACCCTGAACAAGCTCTTCACCCTGTTCGGCTTCCCAGCCTATGTTCATAGCGACCCTGGGTCCTCTTTCATGAGTGACGAGCTGAGGTAGTACCTGCTCGCCAAAGGTGTTGCCTCCAGCCGCACCACTAGCTATAACCCCAGGGGCAATGGTCATGTAGAGCGGGAGAACGCAACCGTCTGGAAGGCCGTTCTATTAGCGTTACGGTCTAGGGGCCTTCCAGTCAGCCGTTGGCAAGACGTCCTTCCGGACGCATTACATTCCATTAGGTCACTCTTGTGCACAGCGACCAATACGACCCCTCACGAGCGGATGTTTTCGTTTCCCAGGAAGTCCTCCTCGGGTACTTCGCTCCCGGATTGGCTGATGTCCCCGGGACCCGTCCTGCTTCGGAAGCATGTCCGGACCCATAAGGCCTTGGTCGGGGAGGTCCAACTGCTCCACGCTAATCCCCAATATGCTTACGTAGCGTACCCTGATGGGCGGGAGGACACGGTTTCTGTCCGTGACTTGGCACCCGCGGGTGCCCCGGAGGTCACCACGTCCTTCCGCCCCACGGTCCCTGGTGTCGTCCACTCGGAGACTGCTATGCCTCTTCCTCCCTCAGTCCCTGTCCCCAATGTAGTGTGCCCTGAGCCCGTGGCGGCCCCCCACCCCCCAGCTCCGGTTCCCACTGTTCCCCATACGCCACCAGGGCCACTGCTCAGTCCTCTCGCCCCTATGTACAGCTCGCTTGAGTCGCCGGAGCCGTCGCCACGCAGTACCCGACGACTGGACGGGACGACGGATCGGTCCGCTTCACACCACCCAGCGCCTTCTCTCGACGCTCACTGTACGGAGCCTGGGCCGACATCGCTCCCTGCTCGGACGACTCTGCGACCTGCACTACGACGATCGCGACGGCGGATCAAGCCATCGGTTCGTCTGGACTTGTGATATTGTTTCCGCTTCACCCCCGTGTTGTTTTTTTTAAAAAGGAAGGGGTGAATGTGCTGGACTTCAGTTGTGCCTTTGTCCTATATGGACCACCGTTGTGTGTGCTTGTCATACCTGGACACATCCCCTTCCAGTTTGGGTCCTCCCCTCAGCACCTAGTATAAAGGTGGCTGTCTCCTCCCCGTTGTTCAGTCCAGGTCGGTTATTTGTTGGGATCTGCTCCAGATTCTGTTGTGAATAAAAGCCTACACTTATATTGGCATATCGGTTCGCCTTATTGATAGCGCATCATATGGTAAACTAAGTCAGAAGGTTTTTGCTCAAACTAGCCGTCGGCAAGACAATGCATGGTGCAGGGAGGAAACGCAACTGAGCTCTTTGGAGAAGATCAAAGAGATTCTGATGTCACCTGATATTATTGCCGAAAACCTCCATCCTTGTTCATGGCTAGGATTCTCCAGTGCCACAGAAGAGAATGGATTTTGGGCTGGAATGCCAAATTTTGACTTGCAGTGGGGCAGGCACAGACAAGATTGGGGAATCCCCTCCCATAACTTACTATTGTTGCAAGAAGGTGTATATTTTTTAAAGATACAATTCCTATTTTTTCTTTTTCTAGTTTCTAGGAGCAGCATGGTGGCACAGTGGTTGGCACTGCTGCCTCACAGCTCCAGGGATCTGGGTTCAATTCCTGGCATGGATCACTGTCTGTGCGGAGTCTGCACGTTCTCCCTTTGTCTGGGTGGGTTTCCTCCGGGTGCTCCAGTTTCCTCCCACTGTCCGAAAGACGTGCCGGTTAGTTGCATTGGCCATGCTAAAATCTCCCTCAGTGTACACGAACAGGCGCTGGAGTCTAGCACCTAGGGGATTTTCACAGTAACTTCATTGCAGTGTTAATGTAAGCCAACCTATAACGACTAATAAATAAACTTTGAAATAATGATTTTTTAAAAAGTGAAACCCTCTTTAGACAATGGAGACAGCCCAAATGGCAGCACACATTCCACCATGTGGGATAGAAAGAAAAGACACTTAGCCCAGTGGGGAGCTTGGAAGATCCCATCTCTGTTAACTTTACATTATCCTTAAACTTTGCAAATGTTTTTGAGATGAGACATCAAAATGCAATTATCTGTTCTAAAACACTGAGACATGGACTAATAGAATTTCTCTGGAGCTTAGAGCCAGCTGGGTACTTTAAGGGATTGTTTTACCAAGCAAGACAGTAATCAAGTTAATGTTGTACTGAAACGGGCTGAAGCTGTTTGCCCTCTCTTTCTCTCTCTTTCTCTTGCTCACGGAAGCATGGTGCCCGGGTTTGCAAAGTAACCAGCCTGAGAAAAGAAATCGACTGCAAACCGAGATCTTTCGATAATAAAATCTGGAAATTGTCTACATACAACTATACCCAGGAAGACAACGGAACAGAACAAGCACAATGAAGAATCACTGTATTGAGACTGAGCTAACCATGTATTCCTTTGTATTATCTTCTTCACAGACTGGAAAATATCCGTAAGTCTATCACCTTGTTCCTCTATCTGCACTTTCTATGTGGGTCTGTGTGGGCCCAGGTGATGTATCAATGGTGGTTGTGGTTTACCTAGTCTTTTTTTAATACCAGAAATAGTTAATAGTTTCAATTGACTTTTATCTTATTCTTTGTTTAACCTAAGAAAACCTGTCTGACTAATTCTTTACAAACTGAAAATGTAAATAGTGGAACTTCTGGGTTACTGGTTGTGGTGAACCATCGTTGGTTCCCACTAGATAGTACTGAGGCAGGGTCTGGCCAGTACTACAAGTATGTATATATGTTGCTGTTGGGGTTAGGGATGGGTTGTTCTATTTGTCGCTGTTGGGGTTAGGGTTGGGCTGTTACACCTTGTATTATAGTTATTGTGGTACATCCCAGTCGGGCTCCGCCTCCTGGGAGAGGTATAAAGGTCTCTGCTCTGTCTGGGACCCCTCAGTCTGGGATCGTGTATATAATTAGTAGCTGCATTGTTACAGCAAATAAAAGCCTTTATTTCCTGAGCATCAAGCCTTGTGTGTGATAACGCGCATCAATTTTATTTGCTGTAAATAAACTCTCATCGGAAAAAAAAACGATATAGAGTATGGAGCAGATACTAAAGCCTTCCAGTCTACCGTTGGCAAGAGGTGCTCCCTGATGCGCTCCATTCCATACGCTCACTCCTGTGTACGGCAACCAACGCTACTCCCCATGAGAGGCTGTTTTCATTCCCTCGGAAGTCTTCCTCTGGGACCTCATTACCGTCTTGGTTGACGTACTCAGGACCTGTCCTCCTGCGGCGACATGTAAGGGCCCGCAAGTCCGACCCGTTGGTCGAACAGGTCCATCTCCTCCACGCCAACCCTCAGTATGCCTATGTGGCATACCCTGACGGGCGAAAGGACACAGTCTCGATCCGAGACGTGGCGCCAGCAGGGGACGTAGAAACCCCTGTCGCTCCCATACCCCCTGTTACAAACCCCATAACTCTTGTTTCCCCTCCGGACACAGCGCGGGCAGCATTGGGACCATTACTTAACCCTTTTACTCCCGTGTACAGCTTGCCTGAGTCCAGAGGATGGTCGCCACTTCAGGGCGTGTCGGAACTCCATGGATTACCATCACCTCAGGGTCAACCGGCCCATGAGCCTGTGGAGGAACAGTTGGACATCGCCTTGGGGAGAACGCCACCGCGAGTGCCTATTCCGGTGTCATCGCCGGTATTGAGGAGGTCACGACGGTGCGGTCCCCCTGACCGTCTGAACTTATAGACTGATGACAAATTATTCTGTTTTTTGTACCCCGCCGGCCTTTGTCTTCAAAGGAGGGGTGAATGTGGTGAACCATCGTTGGTTCCCACTAGATAGTACTGAGCCAGGGTCTGGCCAGTACTACAAGTATATATATATGTTGCTGTTGGGGTTAGGGATGGGTTGTTCTACTTGTCGCTGTTGGGGTTAGGGTTGGGCTGTTACACCTTGTATTATAGTTATTGTGGTACATCCCAGTCGGGCCCCGCCTCCTGGGAGAGGTATAAAGGTCTCTGCTCTGTCTGGGACCCCTCAGTCTGGGATCGTGTATATAATTAGTAGCTGCATTGTTACAGCAAATAAAAGACTTTATTTCCTGAGCATCAAGCCTCGTATGTGATAACGCGCATCACTGGTAAAGCGCATCCTCTCTACCTTCACACAAACCCTGTTATGGTCAGACTTAGAGAGGGAGAATAGGCGAGTCATTTCACCACTCCTCACATGGTCATAACTCAATGGCGCAGAGTTACCCTCTATCGTTGCTATCTTCTACCGGATTTGGAACTGTACTCTTTCAGATACAGATGGTTGGAAAACATAGCCCAGTTTTCTATGCATCCCATGCACTGACAGAGACTGAACAGAGATAGATAGTGACAGCTAAGGAAGCATTAGCTACCACATAGGCTTGTGAAAAGTTTGCAGGCAATGATCTTGGTCTCCACTTGAAGATACAGACGGGCTACAAAAGCTTAGTGATGCTCTTAAATTCTAAAGAGTTAACCAAACAGATCTCCATGAGTACAATGACTCAGACTGAGGATAATGAGACTTGATGCAAAGGCTGAGGATGTTCCGGGAAAGTAGCAGACCACTGCAGGTGCTTTGTCCTATATTCCAGCAGTAAGACCTGAACAAGATGATGTGGTCTTTGTTGAAGGGGTTGGTAGCTAAGGAAAACCAAGCAGCATGCCTTAATGACTATCGGCCGGTGGCTCTGACATCCATCATTATGAAGTGCTTCGAAAGATTAGTCATGGCACAAATCAATTCCAGCCTCCCGGACTACCTGGATCCACTATAGTTTGCCTATCGCCGCAACATTTCCACAGCAGACACCATCTCCCTGGCCCTGCACTCAACCCTAGAGCACCTAGATAACAAGGACACCTATGTCAGACTCCTATTTATTGACTACAGCTCAGCCTTCAACACTATTATTCCCACAATGCTCAGCTCCAAACTCCGTGGCCTGGGCCTCGGCACCTTCCTCTGTAACTAGATCCTGAACTTCCTAACTCACAGACCATAATCAGTAAGGACAGGCAACAACACCTCCTCCACGATCATCCTCAACACCAGTGCCCCACAAGGCTGTGTTCTCAGCCCCTTACTATACTCCTTATACACCTATGACTATGCGGTCAAATTCCCCTTCAATTCGATTTTCAAGTTTGCTGACGACACCACCATAGTGGGTCGGATCTCAAACAATGACAAGACAGAATACAGGAATGAGATAGAGAATCTGGTGAACTTGTGCGGCAACAATAATCTGTCCCTCAATGTCAAGAAAATGAAAGAGATTGTCATCGACTTCATAGAAATCCTACAGTGCAGAAAGAGGCCATTCGGCCCATTGAGTCTGCACCGACCACAAGCCCACCCAGGCCCTAACCCCATATATTTACCCGCTAATCCCTTTAACCGACACATCTCAAGACACTAAGGGGCAATTTTAGCATGGCCAATCAACCTACCCCGCACATCTTTGGACTGTGGGAGGAAACCGGAGCACCCGGAGGAAACCCACGCAGACACGGGGAGAATGTGCAAACTCCACACAGACAGTGACCCAAGCCGGGAATCGAACCCAGGTCCCTGGAGCTGTGAAGCAGCAGTGCTAACCACTGTGCTACCGTGCCGCCCACGGAAGGAAGTGTAAAGTAGAACATGCCCCTGTCTACATTAACGGGGATGAAGTAGAAAGGGTCGAGAGCTTTAAGTTTTTAGGGTTCCAGATCACCAACAACCTGTCCTGGTCCCCCCATACTGACACTATAGTTAAGAAAGCCCACCAACGCCTCTACTTTCTCAGAAGACTAAGGAAATTTGGCATGTTAGCTACGACTCTCACCAACATTTACAGATGCACCATAGAAAGCATTCTTTCTGGTTGTATCACAGCTTGGTATGGCTCCTGCTCTGCCCAAGACCACAAGGAACTACAAAAGATCGTGAATGTAACCCAATCCATCAGGCAAACCAGCCTCCCATCCATTGACTCAGTCTACACTTCCCGCTGCCTTGGCAAAGCAGCCAGCATAATTAAGGACCCTAACCCACGCACCCCGGATGTTCTCTCTTCCACCTTCTTCCTTCGGGAAAAAGATACAGAAGTCTGAGGTCACGTACCACCCGACTCAAGAACAGCTTCTTCCCTGCTGCTGTCAGACGTTTGAATAGACTTACCTTGCATTAAGTTGATTTTCCTCTACACCCGAGCTATGACTGTAACACTACATTCTGCACTCGTTTCCTTCTCTTTGAACGGTATGCTTTGTCTGTATAATGCGCAAGAAACAATACTTTTCGCTGTATGTTAATACATGGGACAATTATAAATCAAATCAAATCAAATTAAATAAAAATCAAAAATCAAAAACCTTTGCATCGACAACAGCGAAAACTCTACTAGTAGTAACTCTGCTACTGAATGAAATCGGAGGTGCACAGAAATCTGTTGAAGAAGGTATTCAGTTCAGAGAGTACTGCATGAAAGAATGGCCAACATACATGTCACACGATCCCATTCTCAGACAATGCTATGAACAGAGAGGGCACCTCGGTGTAGTGGATGGTTTATTCATCTATGACAAGAGAGTGTTCATTCTGAGAATTCTGCGACCCTATATGCAGCAACAATTGCACCAAGGACACTTGGACATCACAGCATGTTAAACTCGAGCAAGATATTGTGTTTGGTGGCCAGGTCTCTTAAAATAATTTGGAGAGATGATATCCAACCGAATGATTTGTGCTATTCAAGATCAGGAGGCAAGAGAATGCTTGATGTCATATTGCTTTCCACCAAGACTATGGGGATGTCTTGGATGGACTTCTTTGAATACAGAGGTAAAAATATTCTTGACCATAGTGGACTACTACTCCAGATGGATAGATGTCAAGCAACTGCAGGGTCACACGTCTGCAGCAGGGATTACATCACTGAAGGAGGTTTCTGCACGTCTGAGATATCATTCAACTTCACTTCAAAATGGTTTAGGACCATGTGAACTCCTAATAGCAAGACAACTGAGAATTCAACTTCCTACTTTCCCACACATACTCATGCCACACCTACAAGATGATGACTTGGAAAAGGTGAGTGATAAAGAGGATGAATACCATTACAGTCAAATGCAGAATTATGACAAACTTGAGAAAGCATGCAACGTTCCAGACCTCCAATTATGGACAAGTGGTTTAACAGGCACCACATCCATTGTCCTATTTCATTCAAATAGATAATGGTGTGGTGAGATGGAACAGACGTACACTCATTCTACAGAGAAGCAACATTCTATACAGTGAAGTAGTCATCTACATAAATGAACAGACCAGACATGCTGCATTCATTGAGAGATGCAGAAGGTGGCCTAATTTCTGAACCAGAGTCAACTGTCAATTCTCCTTCCATTCAGCAGAGTCTGATTGACTATATGGAGGACTTGAATTAACAATCTCCTCCAAAGGAGCTGCGGACCTGTTTGGGGAAAGTGAAACTGCGTGGAGGCTATCCCCATAAAATTAAATTGAAGTCAGAGACTTGGGGGAGGTGTAGTATAAGGGGTAGAATCAGAAACTTGGGTGGAAATGTAGTACTGGGGTTAATGTTAACTGTGTGATTGGCACCGGTCTTCACGACTGGCGCCATTTTATGAGTACCGGATTTCTGGCGTGGTCAGCCTCTCACCGAAAACGGGCCAGAGGCAGGTTAATATATATTATAATGCTATTTTACATCTGCTTAGGGATCCGGTGCTCAATCATCCGGGCCCAGCTCCCTTTGTGACCTCGTCGGGAAAGGTCCCTGCCGGCGAGGAATAGACATGTTCCCCATGAACGGGAAGCAGTCGACTTGGCCTAGCCAGTGGAACTGGAGGCCATTGAAGTCCCCGGGGAGGCCGAGGGCAAGGGGGGGTGCCCCTTGAGCAATGCCACCCTGGCACCTGGGCAATGCCTAACAGGCACCTGGGCGTTGTCCACTGGGCAGTGCCAGAGGGCAGGGCTAATGGGGAGCAGGGCCAGTGGGGATGGGTCCAATGAGGGAGGGACTAATGTGGGGAGGCGCAGGTCCGTGATCGGTGAGGGAAAGGGGGTCCGCAATCAGTCTGGGCAGCGTGGAGGGTCGCGGGGGCTATATCTCGGGCCATGGGCCCCTGCGAATGCAGGGGGGGAGCTGCTTCAGGCTGCCTGCCCTAGCAGGGGCCTGACAGCTTTCTCTTTTCTGTCAGGCCCTTGCTACTGCTAATGCGCATGTGCAGCATCAGAGGTCTGCACATGTGCACTACCTCCCTCTGCAGGCTTTCGGGCGCATTAAGCCCCACCCACAGGTTTCTGCAGTGAGCAACAGGCTTGCTGATATTTTTGCAGCCAGAGTGCATATGGGGAGGGGCCTGAAAACATGTCCTACAGACGGATCTGAAACTCCCCCAGTTTCCAGTCTGCCCAGCACTTCGAAAAAAATGGTAAAATCGTCCCCTGTGGGCACAATCTTCGAGTTCATCACACCGGTGGGAACTTCTTGTCCCACCAATGGTGCACCCCTGCCATGTATTTCCCAGCAGCATGGGGTGGATGCATTGAAAATCCCATTGACAGCGTTGGGATCAGAAGGTCCTGCCACTGGCCAATGACATGCTGCCTCCCACCACCGAGAAAGATTCCGTGGGGAGGCCGGAGAATCCCAGCATTTAACTACTCTACGTTAGCACAACGAGGTGAATAATAATAGACTGCTCAGCTACCAGAGCATGTCGTGTTTCAGGCATAGCTCATGAGTTTGTAAGTCTCCAGTGTGGACCTCTAGTGAGTCTAAGGAGGTAGCAATGACCCGCGGTACTGTTGCAAAATCAAGATGAGCGCACTTACCCCTCATACTCCACATGTAGTGAAGTACGAAAAAATTCTAATTTTGTTGGTGCCTCTAATGGGGTCGTCAAATAGGCGTTAGGTTTCGGAGTTGCATCTGAAAGAGACTAACACTTGGGTGCTGGGACACATAGAAAGCTGTCTTTACCAATACATCAGTGCCCATGAAGCAGGCACATTGCAGCCTGAGATTTGCCTTTTTTTGTTCCCTTCTTCCAGTTGGAAACAGGTACAAGGAGGGCCAATTTGGCATTTCTTTCTTTTCTAACATTGGATTAATTTTTCTAAGCTATTGGTAAATTTTATTTCTTCTTCAAGTTCCACCTATATAGGAAGAAATACTTTGTTAAAATATATAAAATCCCACCCTTAGACAATTAAATATCATTGCAGTATAGTTAGAGGTCACCTTGCTGCCCTTAAAAGATATTCATAACAAGTGAATAAGTGTTTGAAGGTTGTTCTCTCGGTTAGAGAGTGTTTGGTTCCCATGGTATCTCCTTCTTGATGGTCTCTGAGCTAGTTTATAAAAATAGTAGTGCTCAGAGGTATTTAACAGTTGATTCAGAAAGCCTTCACTCGAGTATTTCCTCCACACCACACCAAACAGCCAATAGTTAGATCACAAAAATGAGCTTGTTACAAAACTCATCAACATTAAGGAAACGCATCCAAGTGCTGTCCTAGAACAATCAAAAAGAAAACCCTTTCCCAATTGGGGCATCAAACAAAAGAATGCATCATTTACTTGGAGCACGTCAATGGTTTTTGTCAATGCATAACCTACTAGTGGGATGATAACTTGCTTCTTCCGGAGAGACATTCCACCTGTATATAGTAGGGAAATGGTCACTTATTAAAGGGAACTTTCTGGGAGTAATTTTGACTCTGGGGTGATAGTGTAAAACAAATGATATCGAATCAGCCATCTACCTATTTTACATTTCTTCCAATTTTTTGTTCATTTGAAGTCAATGGAAATGAACATCAGGAATGATATATAATGGCAGCTGAATCAATATCATCTGCTTTCCACTATCACTCCAGAGTAAAAATGACCCCCTTCTGGTCATTACTCACTGATTTGCATATTTAGAGTTGTGCTGTGATCCAGCAACCCCAGCACAGTGATACTTGCGAGTAGCACATTGTAGCAAATTGCAGGTATCAAGCCTGTGACTTACTGTTCATTAATTTTCTCTTGACACGAGTCTCCAGATGTAAGATTATTTTCTCTATAGAACTGATTCTGAGATCTAGTTGGGAACTCAAGATCTCAACAAGAAACCGTACAACAAAAATTCACTTGCTGTACCAATTTTACAGACTGCTATCTTCATTTTCTGTCTGTGTACAGAGTCTGTTGCAAGCCTGCACTCATTTTCTCTACTTTATTCATTTCTACTTAAATAACCTTGTATTGTTTAGAATGTTCCTCTTATCAGTTTTACAGAATAGGGCGGCACGGTGGCACAGTGGTTAGTACTGCCGCCACACAGTGCCAGGGACCCATACATAAGAAGTGAGAACCTGAACATTAATTTTAATAAACTTAAACATAATTAACCATTCCCCTCGCCAGATCTTCCCCCCTCACTAAATTTCTGTATGTTAGTGAGGCTTACAACAGGTTCACCCAGACGTGAATCTGCCGAGGGGATCACTACGGGGCCGCAAGGATCTCTAATACTCCCAGGGGAGAAGGACATAGAATCATAGAATCCATAGAATCCAATGCAGAAGGAGGCCATTCGGCCCATCGAGTCTGCACTGACCACAATCCCACCCAAGTCCTATCCCCGTAACTCCACATATTTACCCCGCTAATCCCTCTAAACTACGCATCCTGGCACACAAAAGGGCAATTTGGCATTGCCAATGCACCTATACCGCAAAGCTTTGGGCTGTGGGAGGAAAGTGGAGCACCCGGAGAAAACCCATGCAGCCACGGGGAGAACATGCAAACTCCACACAGTGACCCAAGCTGGGCATTGAACCCGATCCCTGGCACTGTGAGGCAGCAGTGCTAACCACTGTGCCACCGTGCTGGCCAACATGGCCCGTGACATGGCTAGGCAGTGTCCTAGGAATGCCCTCTGGCACTACCTTGGCACAGGTTGGCCAAGCTTGTGCCAGGGACAGACCCTAGGGAGAGTCTCACGTTTGGGGTGGTGGGGGGGAGCAGACGTGGGAGTGATGGGGATGCAGCCGATGTTCAAAGCAAGGAGGCCGATGCCAGTGATGATAGAATGGAGGGGTGGTAGAGGGAGATACTGGGGATGATGGGGGCTGGGAGGGGATGAAGGAGATGCTGGTGATGATGGGAGTATGGGAAGGAGAAAAAAAGGGTGTCCTGATCTCTGTGGAACTGGCTTCCACGGCATCTTTAGGCCCCGCCCCTCAAAATGATGATGTGAAACATGCCCGCCCCCCCCTCATTTTCCTTTGACAATGTGCCGTTAGATTTGGAGGGAAAACCTTCTGTTTTTCTGGAGAGAAACATGTCGGTTGTCAGTCAGATCCTGACACTTTGCCAGTTTTTAGTAGGATTCCGCCCTTTAGCTTGAATTTCCAAATGATGCTGAGCCTCCCCAGCATTATGAAAATGGCAGAAGAAGTTGAAATACAGGAAACCCACCTTCGAACATGGAAACGACTATTTTCGCAGGAGTGAGAATCAGGTCGGGTCAGAGCTTCCACATTTGCTGATGAAGTTGCCCATATAAAATAATCCTTTGGAGAGCTGGGCTACTCTTTTGTTGTGGCAGGGTACTCCTTTGGATATGATCCCAGGACACCATTGGGGGAGATAAGCTGTCCTTTGGGATTGTTAAAATTTGGTATGAATGTGCAAGAAAATGCATAAATGTATTTGGAACTGTCAAGAGGAACTATCAAAAGCAATATTTAAGAGAAATCGTCAAGCTGTCAAAGTATTAAAAACTTCTGCTCTTTAAATATTTGTGTGCGAAAAAACTCTGTGCTTGTCTGTTGACCTAAGCCTCAGGGCTTCATTAATGGATTTGTGCTTCACAACTGATTTCACAAGCTTCCATTATCACAGTGGGGTGCCTTCCATTTCACAGTTTGATTGGCAGATCCAAGTGGTTATAAAATAGCACTATGAATTTCACTTTGTTTTTATGAGGGATTAAGGATTTTTTTTAGTTCACTCATGGGATATGGGCATCACTGCCAAGACCAGCATTTGTTGTCTGATCCTAATTGTCCTTGATTGAAGTAGATTTCTCAACCATTTCAGAGGACAGTTAAAAGTCAATCACATTGCTGCACATGGTGTCACGTGTCATCAAGACCAGGTAAGGATGAACTATTTCCTCCCCTGAAGGCCATTAGTGAGCCAGATGGGTTTTTGAGATAATTGTCATTCCAGCTTCCATTACATTCCAACTTTATAAAATGAATCTAAATCCCACCAACTGCAATGGCAGGATTTGAACCCACATCTTCAGACAATTAGCATGGGGCTATGGATAACTAGTTCAGTGGCTTTACCACTACACCACCACCTCCCACAAATAAAATGCTTGTTGTTATGAGAATGCAATTGAGGAATATAAATGTAATGAATGAGTTTGTATGAATGAGATTTTTTATCATTGCATATAAACTTTAATTAATATTCCTTATGTGATCAGTTAATGGCTGCCTCCATGTTCCTTTGCCTGTCTTGGTGCTGTTACACAATGTTATGCCAATGGCTAAAGCTTGACTGATGAAAAACTATTGGTTTTTTTATACTTTTCCAATTCAATCAAATCAAATCCAATTCAGAGTCTCAACAAGTTGAGACATTTCAGATCCAGGCTGACAAGACAGGGCGAGCGACCAAACCACCCTGTCCTGGGCCTGATCTACATGAGCCAAGCTGATTGGAGAAGGGGGAGGTTCCTCCTCCAAGACTTGAGCTCATTTGCATCTTAGCCAAAAGGCCGAGATGCCGCTTTAAAAAATTGCTTCATATGACCTCGACCAAGTGCGGCCGACCATGGGCTGCCGTCCATACACTTGATCTTAGCCAAAAGGCCGAGAAGCGTCCTTCAGTGGATGAAGTTTCAGACTACGCCTCCAGTTATTTCCCTCTGCCTGCAGTTGTTAACCACCTTTTCCTATGAGAGAGAATAGTGCACCAATCAGTGCAGCACAATAAGTTTGGCTGATGCAGCTGTAATGGTTGAACATTTGATGGTAGATGCCAGATGTGAGGTCGGGGTGTGATACTTGCAGCAATGTGTGAGGCTGATGTGAAGATACACTCACTGAGCTTGACCACTCATGTAAGCTGGTCAATAAACATCTTGTGACGCTGCATCCAAGTACTTGGGACTTGACCACTGGCATTGACCTCCATGGCTATCTGTTTCTTCTCACAATGTGCCTGATGGATATCCTGCTCTTCTTTGGATACAAGAGACCCCCCCCCCCTCCTTTCCATCTCCCCCAGCAAGTGTTGGAAAGCATTGGTAGATGTCCTCTTCCATTGTCAACTATTGTTCTTTGTTGTAAAGCCCCTTTCTGTTGCTGCAATCCACAATGCACCTATCATATAAGGGGTGCAGGCTTATTTACAGTCATGCCAGCAAGCAACAATAGTGGACTCCCTGCTGATGTCTACCACCAATGGACAGCACGGTTAGTGTTGCCTGCATACCAAAATTATGTGAGGCCGCATGACATTGGCATGTGGACTGCAATACATTGAATGGGCTCAGGTTAATATGCACCATGATGCCAGCACCTGCTTTTCATGTCTTTCCAATTTAACCCCTCCAAATTTGCAGCGAACGTGATTTGTTTCACATTAATGATATATGAGTGTAATCCAATGCACTAAATTTCAGGAGATATTTTCACATGTTTTTCTGATCTCTGCTGTGATGGCTGCAGTCTGCAGAAATTGGAGGTGTGGCACATCTCCCACAACCCGGGGATAAAAAATTAAAATATCAAAGAATAAGTCAATACAGCCCATCCTTTCATAACATCCGCAGTGACTGATTCTAGAGCACTATTTACATATGATTTGTAATTTCTCTCGGCTGGGTATTGTGTGGGAAAAGAGGAGCCTATTGAGTGAAGGTTTAATGACGAGAAAATTGAAGATTCCAAATGTTGTTAACAAGCTAGGAAATAGGTAACATACATAATCACTTTTATGTGATTACTTATGGGCAGCCATTTTGATTTTAATTTTTAATTTTATGTACTGATTGTGAAAGACGTATGAAGAAAATCAAATCACTGTTGCTTTGCCTTTCTAATTCTTGGGTTAATGACTCTTGTTGACAAGTTATTAAATAATTAATCACTGCTGCATCAACATTTATTTTTCAACAAATTGGTTACCATTCCAAAGCATAGTTAAAAATCAATTATTCTTGGGAGCAATGCCAGAAAATAGCATTGCTCTTTCATACTTCGAATATTTTCCCAAATGTCATCACTTATTCCTCTATGTCAGCCTGTGGACTGCAGCTTCAGTGCAATTAACTTATCAATATGTTTGCATAATTTCTATTTATAACATGCTTATTACAGCCTTAATTTAATCACTACAGCAAGTTCATAAAATCATAACTTACTGACATTCCAGCACTCAAATTGGCTTAGCTGTTAATGAAATACCGGAGTTATATCAGCCTGGAAATTACTGTGAGGATATATTTTCACCTTTAACGCACCCAGAACCCTTATCAGGAATCTAGGCACGTGTGCGACTTACTGGCCATAATTTGCTGTTTAATAACATTAATAGCCAAAAAAAAATCATACTCTACAAATCAAAGTGGCTGTATCTCCAATAGGTTCTTCTGATGCTAATCACAGGGAATGCATTTACCCCCATGAAAAACATTATGGATTGCTTAATGCATTTAATCAAATTCCTCTCTCTGCTCTTTCAACAGAGGCATTAACACATTCATATTTAATGGGTTAATATTGCCATCACAATAATGGAGGGGAGAGTTGGATTGGAGCACAATAACAATAATTTTCTGGCTATAATTTTCATTATTTTTGTGTATAGCAGAATATAAATAACAGATTTGCAATTAAGCAGTTGACTTAAAAACTCTACTCAACTGCAGATGTTTGGCGTTACGAAAAGTAATGCAAAATCATTACTGGGCTTCTGTTAGTCCATTCTGTCCCTTAATTATTTGTTTAATTTGTTGCTAAGTATTTAAGCTAAAAGTGTGGAATCAATAGTGATGAATGCAACACAACAGTGAATATGTTACAAGTTTTCCAGATTTATTTTGCAATGTACGTTAATTAAAAGAAGCGCCAGCATAGAACTGATAATGGAAATAAGCTTGTTTCATCCTGTTTTAAGTTATTTTCATTTAAATAGTTGTACATTTTATTAAGTTCTGACTTCTTCCATTAGGAAAAAGATACAAAAATCTGTGATCACGGACCAATCAAATCAAGAACAGCTATGACTGTAACATTATATTCTGCACCCTCTCCTTTCCTTCTCCCCATGTCCTCTGTGAACAGTATGCTTTGTCTGTATAGCATGCAAGAAACAATACTTTTCACTGTATACTAATACATGTGACAATAATAAATCAAACTAAATTACAGGATTACAGTCTTTATAAGAAACAGTCCATACTCTCTGTCAGCTTCCAATGGGTTCATAGCCTCTTCCCATTTCACAACTCATAACAACCAGTGGCTGTCAAAGGTCCAACCGACTCAAGAACAGCATGTTCCCTGCTGTCATCAGACTTTTGAATGGACCCACCTTGCATTAAGTTGATCTTTATCTACACCCTAGCTATGACTATAGCACTACATTCTGCACCATTCTCCTTTCCTTCTCTATGAACGGTATACTTTGTATAGCGTGCAAGAAACAATACTTTTCACTTTATACTAATACATGTGACAATAATAAATCAAATCAAATCAAAAATTTGATTTCTGAGTTTTGAAGCCATTATATTGAAGTGTTGGGCTGCATTTTGCTGAGTAAGCAGGGGTCCTGCCTTCAGGGTCAAAACTGGGAGGTGACCTCCACTTTGGTGGGATTAACAGTGGCATGTTGTCAGTGATGGTCAATTAAATGACCACCTTTGGGTCGCAGTCCAATTAAGGACCTGGCCCAAGAGCTGCTGCATAATCAGAGGATTAGCAATCCAATCACCTCAGCAGTGCCCTTGCTAGCGGCGGCCACTGTTGCAGCTGCAACACCAGAGAGAGGGCACCTCAATGGCCAGGCATCCTTAAAGAAAGATAAATGGGTTTGGGGGAGACCAGACCCCAGCAATCGGGTTGAGGGTATGTTGCTGAAGGCCAGCGACACCATTGCCATGAGGGTGGCCATTGCCTCTCCCTGAACCATGGAATCCTCATAAAGGAGGCCCACCCGTGCCTGAAAGCTCACTGAGGGGGTGCCCCGTTTCACCTGACAGATTCCACATGTAGCGGTGAACCTTCCCAGTGCAAGTAAAATGCCCGCAGAGGAAGGAAGGGGCCCCTTAATTGGCCACTTAAGTGGGTCAGTTGGGTTTCCAGTTGTTTACAAGCCACCAGACTTCCTGGGGCGATTCTCCCAAAAAAATTCTAAGTGCTGAATTGGCAGGAAACTGGTGTAATTCACGATTGTTTTTTTCGATGCAACTTCAGACTCGAATGTCCCATACTCTGTACAATGCAGAGGTCGCATAGCAGTGGACAGCAATCAGGTAACCCCTCCAATCCTTGCCTGAGCCATTTTGTCAGTCTTCCCACATCTCAGTTCATCCCCAAAGGACCCAGAAAATTCTGACAATTGCCTTTTGGGATTGAAGGCAGGCAAGTCCCCAGGGCCTGATTGCTTACATCCTCGGGTCTTAAAGGATGTGGTAACAGAAATAGTGGATCTATTAATTATAGTATTCCTATATTCCCTGAATGCAAGAAAGGTCCCAGTGGATTGGAAAAATGCTCACATAATGCCCTTATTCAAAAAGGGAGGGAGGCAGAAAGTAGGAAACTATAGACCAGTTAGTATAACAGCTTTCATTGGTAAATTTTTAGAATCCATTATTAAGGAAGATTTGGAAAGTTAAAGTGCAATCTATCAGAGTCAGCATGGTTTTATGAAGGGTAAATCATGTTTGACTAATTTGCTGGAGTTCTTCAAAGACGTAACACGCAAGGTGGATGATGGGGATCTTGTAGATGTAGTATATCTGGACTTGATTTGATAAGGTGCCGCAAGTAGGCTTACATTAATACTGCAATGAATTTACTGTGAAAATCCCCTAGTCACCACAATCCGATGCCTGTTTGGGTACATCGAGGGGAAATTTAGCATGGCCAATGCACCTAATCAGCACATCTTTCGGACTGTGGGAGGAAACCGGAGCACCCGGAGGAAACCCACGTAGAGACGGGGAGAACGTGCAGACTCCCCACAGACAGCAACCCAAGCTGCAATCAAGCCTAGGTCCCTGGCGCTGTGAGCCAGCAGTGCTAACAACTGTGCTACCATGCCGCTCCCAGGTTAATACACAAGGTAAAAGTTAATACACAAAATAAAATCACATGGGGTTAAGTGTAATTTATTAGTTTGGCCAGAGGACTTGCTAACTGACAGAAGGCAGAGAGTTGGGATAAATGGGTCTTTTCCTGGTTGGCAACATATAACTAATGGGATACCACAGGGGTTCTATCCTCAGGCCCCAGATATTTAGAATCGATATTAATGAGTTGGATACAGGGATAAAAGGTATGATAGCCAAATGTGCAGATATCACTAAAATAGGTGGGATAGTGGGTGGAATTTTACCAAAAAATGACTGCGGCCGTGATTCTCCCGAATTGGGGATCAGTGCCCACACTGGCGGGAAAACAAGTGTGTTTCCCAATGGCGTCGGTAGTCTCTGTCAGGTGGGATTTACTCACCTGAAAGATGGTAATAAGTTCATTTCAAGCAACCCGCCGGCCAGCCCTGCAGTTCTGAGACCAGGCCGACAGTTTTAAATGGCTCCCCAATCTCACTTGAAGACAGGCCTCTCCCAACCCAAAAGATTAAATGCAACCCCTCCCACACTGACCAGGGGTGCACCACTAACCCCTCACCAAAAAGGTGCATTCTCTCCTCCACCCACAGATAACGGGTCACCCACCCCCCCCCCCCGCCCCCCACCACCAACATCACATAGGCATGAGGATGACCTGAGCCCCCCCAGACCCCGTACTCAGGCACCCCTTCCCCTCAGCCCTCC
Source organism: Mustelus asterias (assembly GCF_964213995.1). Taxonomy (NCBI): domain Eukaryota; kingdom Metazoa; phylum Chordata; class Chondrichthyes; order Carcharhiniformes; family Triakidae; genus Mustelus; species Mustelus asterias. The sequence goes on from NC_135801.1 coordinate 72,592,351, forward strand.
CACTCAGCCTCCCTTCAGGCTATGCACCTTGGCAGTGCCAACAGTGCACTGCCCCCTGGCGCCCTGGCATTGGCACCTGGCACTTTGAGCCCAAGCAGACTCAAGGAGGTAGGTCTGGTGGCTATTTTCTCCTCTGCTGCTGCCAAGCTGCAGGGGACAGGTCCCTCAAGGGTCTTGTGGGTTGGGTGGACTCAGATTGGGGGTAAAGGGTTGACTTCACCACTCTCCACCGGGATGGGGTGTCGCGGCTGGATTGTCCCTTCTAACTCTGGTGGACCTGAAGATCACTGGGGATTTCAGGCAGCTCTGAAATCAAAGCTGCATTCCTGCTTACCAGCTGTGCAAATTCTGGTGGCCAGGTAACTTTAACTACCATGCCGCTGCACCCCACCACCCCCCCCCCCCCCCGACCACCACCGCCCCGCCCCCCCCCCCCCCCCCAGCCCTCACCCACCCCCAGTCATCTGGCAGGATTTTATATCATTACAGCATCCCATTCTGCAGCAGAGGTTTTTCTTTCTCCTTGTCAGTAGCTGCAGGTGAGAGCAGTTCCCTTTGAAATCCATGGGGGCTTGAGGAGGTAGGTCCTTGAGGAGAGATTTCAATTTCACTGGGCAGTGCGGGGGCGGGGGTGGTTCCAGTCTGCACAGTTGTGCACTCAGCACCAATGTATGCACACAGCTTTGATTTGAAGTTGCTGAGGCTTCCCAGCAAGCTGAAATCATTGAAACCCTCTCCATTGTACTTGAAGCCTTTGACCTGTAACAGGGGTTTGGCAGCCTGTGGCTTTCCACCGCTAGTCAGAAGTTATGGGCCATTATCTAAATGGAGAGAAACTTCGCAGTGTTTTAGTGCAGAGGGATCTGGGTGTACTCGTGAATGAATCACAGAAAATTAGTATGCAAGCATAGCAGATTATAAGGAAGGCAAATGGAATTTTGGCATTTATTGCTAAAGGGATAGGGTAGAAATGTAGGGATGCGCTGCTGCAACTGTACAAGGTATTAATGAGACTGCACCTGGAGAATTGTGCACAGTTTTGGTCCTGTTACTTAAGGAGAGATGTAATTGGGTTTGTCTTATGAGGAGAGATTAAGCAGTTGAGGCCTATACTGTCTAAAGTTTAGAACAATGAGGGGAGATCTAATTGAGGTATATAAGATGCTAAAGGGGATTGACAGAGTAGACATAAAAGAGGGTGTTTCCTCTTGTGGAGCTATCTAGTATGAGAGGTGATAGTTTTAGGAAAAGGGGTAGCAGATTTAAAACAGAGATGAGAAGAAATTACTTTTCCCAAAAGTTAAAAAAAAGGTTTATTTATTAGTCACAAGTAGGCTTACATTAACACTGCAATGAAGTTACTGTGAAATTCCCCAGGATGGTGAATCTGTGGAATTCACTACCCCAGTGTGGGGTGGTTGCCAGGACATTGAATAAATTTAAGAAGGAGATAGACATATTTTTAATCAGTAATGAGTTGAAGGGTTATGGAGAACAGGCAGGAAAATGGAGTTGAGGCCGAGATGAGATCAACCATGATCGTTTTGAATGGCTGAGAAGGCTCGAGGGGCTGAATTGCCTACTCCTGCTCTCAGTGCATATATTCCCATGTTCTGTTTTAAGCCATATTCTGGTATTACATCCAATAAAACCCATGGCTCCAAGTAATATTAATGTAAATAAGAAGTTTAACCATTGTATTTGAACATTCACACGGTGACTGTGGGTTAGTTCTTTCAAATAAAAAGGTTCTTGGGATGTTGTGGATGTGAGCAAGGCATATTTATTGCTCACCCCTGGTTGGCTTGAGAAGGTGCAGGCGAGGCCTTTCCTTGAAGTACTACAGTCTTTGCACTCACACAGTACCATTCAGCAATAATAAAAGGGTGTCAGTATATAGTGTATCACCTCGATTGGTAATTAGGGCTGATGGTATTGCCATGATTACAATGCTGTATCCTCTTTGGTGATAGGATTCGTAGGTCTGTTGAAGCAAATTTAGTGATTTGCTAAGGTACATATTGTAGATTGTAAATAGTTCAACCACAGCATGCCATATTGACAATAGTGACAGAGGTGCCAATCAAGTGGCCTGCTCTATCTGGGAGGCAGTTACAATTCTTCAGTGGTGTATTGCAGTGGCATCCATCCAGGCTAGTTATGAGTATTCCATCACACTCATGACTTATGCCTTGTAAATAGTACAGAACCTAAGGCCAGTTCAGAGCTGAGATGCTTATTATCAAAGTACTGAATCTCTCCCATTCTCTTCTGACCAAAATATTAATATAAGTTTGGTTTATTTATTAGTGTCACAAGTAGGCTTATATTAACACTGCATGCAGTTACTGTGAAAATCCCCTAGTTGCCACACTCTGGCACCTGTTCGGGTAGACTGAGGGAGAATTTAGCATGGCCAATGTACCTAACCAGCACGTCTTTCAGACTGTGCGAGGAAACCAGAGCACCCGGAGGAAACCCACGCAGACACAGGGAGAACTTGCAAACCCCACACAGATAGTGACCCAAGCCAGGAATCGAACCCGGATCCCTGGCGCTGTGAGACAATAGTGCTAACCATGTGCTACTGTGCTGCCTTTATGATTGGTTCAGTTAAGCTCTTGTTCAATAATGATCCCAAAATATTGACATTGGGACAGCTGGCAATAGTCAGGCCACTAGGGGGAGGTAATTGGGCACATTCATATTGGGGATGATTATTTTCTGGCACTTTGTCACATCAATGCTACCTGATGGCTATCAGACAAACCTGGATGTTATCCAGATCCTCCTGTAATCAGGCACATTATGCTTCATTATCTGAAGACTCGCAAATTGAGCTGATGATTATTGTATCACCAATGAATTGCCCAATTCCTGACCTGATGAACAAAAGAAGATCGTTGGTGAAACATTTTAAGATGATTGGGCTAAAGACACCATTCTGAGGATCTGCAATCATTAATCTCCAACAAACATAATTATCTTGCTTTATGTTCGATGTGACTGCAGCAACTTGAGAGTTTTGTCTTTGACCCACACTGATCTGTTTTTTCAAGGCCTCTTTCATACCCTCATCTTTCCTCTGGAATGCAGGTATTCTGACTGGATCAAGGCTGTGTTGAAGTCTGGAGACAAGTAACTATGACAGAATCTGAATTGAGAGTCTAAGATTAGGTTTCATGTGCATCATCTGGTTGCAATCTAGCTTTTGTGTCAAAGAATTATGGGGGCGATCTTACCAAAATAATTCTAAGTGCCAAACGAGCGTGAAAATGGGAGGGTTTCTGTTTTTTTCGATGAGGCACTAAATGTAATCCTACGCCACTTAGTACTAAAAAGACGCAGAATCTGATTCCTGCCAGTAGGGGGAGGGGGCAGAGCCTAAGCTCGCCCACAGGCTGGCTGCTCAGCTCAGAGGGGTCTATCGTGCATGCACCCTGAAACCAGCAAATGGGAGCTCTCCTGCCAGCACACTACCCCCCCCCTCCACAGAAATCAGCACCCTTCAGGGACATCGCCCCCCCCCCCCCCACATAATGGTCCCACCATGGACACAACCCCCCCATGCTGTGCCACCCTTGCACAGTTCCCTCACCCCGTCTCCCTGATTGCAGAGCTCTCTCTCTCTCCCCCTCCCCCAATCGCAGAGTTCCTGCTCTCACTCCTCCTCCACCTGATTGCATTTATCTAATACATTTATCATAATAAATCATCCCTTCACCTAACAACACATGATCTATCTTCATTTAATGAAATTCAATGGCATGATATCCTTCAGTAGGCCAGGGATAGTAAAGCAGGAGGACATGCTCCTGTGCAGGTTTATATTAAATAGATAGTTATTGTATAATGTTCAAAATCAAGGCACTGAGCTGAGAATAGTCTGATGCATTGTACAATCTCAGCTGATCTGAGGTTCGGCCTTTTATGAAGAATGGCTGCTAATCATGGAGGGTTTTGGTGTTTGGGAAGAAATGCCTTCCAGTTATCCACTTGGCTTACCTAGAGAGCTGCTGTCAGCATTAATTATTGCCATTTGTACCAGCGATCTGCTTCTAGTTGCCCACAGCTCACTGATTAAATGTCATAAATTTCAGAGTGAAAAAAAAACTGGCCTGTTACTGACAGCATGACTGGTGAGCAGAACAGTTTAGAAACAAAAACAGAAAATGCTGGAGAAACTCAACAGGTCTAACAGCATCTGTGGAGAGAGAATAGAGCCAACGAATTCAAGGCAGGATGAAGGGTCATCCAGACTCGAAACGTTAGCTCTGTTCTCTCTCCACAGATGCTGTCAGACCTGCTGGGTTTCGCCAGCATTTCCTGTTTATGATTCGGATTCCAGCATCCGCAGCAATTTGCCTTTATCTTAGAACAATTCCGAATTGTTTTCTCAGTGATAGCTCTGGTGATAGTGTGAGTGTATATTCTCCCGGGATTTCTAGTAGGATGGGACAATACAGTGAGAAGGAAAGGAAGCGGGGGGGAGAGTGCAGATGACTGCCTCAGAGTAAAAGCAGCATGACAACTTTCAAGATGTCTGGCAGTCACCTGGATAATGTGCTGCATTTTGTCACACACCATTTGGACATAGATTGAATAACACTCCTTAAAGTCCAAATATCTGTTTTGATCTTAGTTTCGAATGTACTCAATGGGCGGGATTTTATGGTCTCGCTCGTCCCGAAACCATAAAATTCCACCGTCAACAGATCGTCAACAGACCTTCCCATTGTCCGCTCCCCGCCTGCTCAGATTCCCGTGGCAGACGGGACAGTAAAATGACTGAGCACTTACAACCCTTTGGGACAGAGATTGCAAAGATTCGCAATCCTTTACACAGATGTTGCCCTGTTGGCTAACGCGACAAGAATTTCTCACCAGCTATTTACAAAATTCAGAAGGCCTCACCACAGATTTTAAGGAAAAGCTCCTTGTGTTGTAACACTGCAGCATTGAAACCTTCCACCTTATTATTTTTAATGGTTATTTTCCTGCTTCGTGCCTGTGAACCAGCAGGAAGGCAGGAAATTAGATTGCAGGCAGTAGTGACTGCAATTATTCCCGGAGCAGGCAAAGAGGCAGCAGGCAAGATAATCAAGCATTCCCAGTCTGCAGGCACGCTCTTTACAATGTGTCCTGCTGAAATCTTCCGGTGCGAGATACATTAAGGTATATAGTGCATTTAAAGTGTGTTGCCAAATTTGGCAGCCATGTCAGTACATTCAATTTTCCTTTGCCAAATGTGAATTTCCTTTGATGGCTGAATGGCCAGAAAATGCTGGAAAATCTCCGCAGGTCTGACAGCATCGTGCAGAGAAAGCAGAGCTAACGTTTCAAGTCCAGATGACTCATTATCAGAATTTTAACATTGTGTCTAAAGGAGCTGCTCCGGACGTAACTCAGGGTATGAGCATTAGGTATAAGCTTTTGTGAATGTCAGTGAAAAGCTATTTTAATTCTAATCCAAAGGGCAAAGGCAAAACCTTGTTTGCAACCAAAAGTGATAAAACAAGCTTAGTGTCAGTGTTGTACTTGCAGCGGTCTGCAGGTCTCGCCACTTCAGGTTCGACAATTTTTCGATACACAACACAATCTCCAATCAATAAATGAAAAAGAAAAATAAAGATTTGGAAAATAGATGACCTTATTGCTGACATTTACCTTAATAAACCTGAAACATTTTCCTATGTTTAAGTATTGACTCTAATGCTGTAGAGTTCTGTAGAGCTCTGTGGGCAGATTTGCCGGTTCTGAATCAAGAACTGACAGTACAAAGATATCCTTATCTAAAGTGCCAAAGATAGAGCAGGATTCACTCTATTAATTTTCTAACATTGCACCGTATCGATTGTATATAGTTGATAATTTTAATGAAGCTGTTTTCATGCTTAAATAACTATAGATAAGATGCTGTTCCCTGTTGAATTTGTCAGCGTTGACTTTCGGTATTACACCATAAAAAGAAGCAGAGACACTGAAATTAATGCATGGAATGAGTCTGAATTTGAACTTCATGGAGCTAAATTGATCTTTAATAGACTTTGTGATGAATGACATAGTTAGAGTTATAATAATATATGAATAGAAGTAATATCTGTGCAGGAAAGACACAACTATGTGCTTACAAAAATAGCACGCCAAATAGCAGCAAGCCAAATCTCCGTTCACGGCAGCAGGATGGGGAAAATCCCATTGGCGTGAACAGTGATAATATTCCGACCAAAGACACTAAACTCCATCATGAAACTGAGACTATAAACTCCTTAAAGACAGGCAATGAAGTCCCAGCATCTGAGCTGCACTAGACTATGCTTGTGTCCCAGTAGGCTGACCTTGTTGCATAATATGAGGTCAAGTCACTAACATCAGTTGTTGGTGCTTCCAGCCTGTAAGCACTTGACGGGCTGGCAGAGAGCTGTGCTTGGGGAACAGTGCCATTTTCCCTGGGCCAGAAAATGGCACTCATTTAAATAAAATTGTTGGCTGCAATGAACTAGCACATGGTCAAAGCATTTCATAAATACATTGATATTCTGTATGTATTGAGCGTATAAAAGACCTCCAGCCTTCCTGACAATGTAGATCAGCACTTTGGGCATCTGTTCATGTATGGTTGGCCCCAGAAAGTGTTCAGCTATGTAGATCCAGCAGATTATAAAAAGGCACTGGAGAATGTGCAAAAGAGATTTGCTAGCTTGATACAAGAATTGAGAAGATTGATATGACTATCTCTTTTCTCAAGAAAAGACTGAGGGGTGACCGAATAAAGGTCTTTAAGATTATGAAGGATTTGACATGATAGAGGCAGAGAAAATGTTTCGCAGGTGAAAGCAGAGCTAGAGGCCATAAATAGTCACTAATCAATACAGTAGCAAATTCAGATAGTGGCCAGAATGTGAAGCTTGATTCCAGAAGGGGTCATTGAGGTGACCAGTATAGATGCATTTCAGGGGAAGCTAGATTAACATATGAGGGAGAAAGATATAGAAGATTGTGTTGATGCAGTTAGATGAAGGGTGGGGGGAATACCTATTTGGAGTATAAACATTGACAAGAGCCTGTTGAGTTGAATGGCCTATTTCTGTGCTGTAAATGCATGCTATGCCTGTGCTTCATTTTAAAACTGTAACATATTTGAAAGATTGTTTTCCCCTCAAAGTGAGGGCTATGAAATAGAACAATTTCCTACCCTTAACACCCACACTTTGGTTGCCAGTTATTCCCTGTGAAGGCACGGAAGGAGGTTAATACTCACTTGATTACCTCAGTGTAGATTTTTCTGTTATAAATACAATGGGAACAGTATTCAGGTGACAGCCACAAATTTCATAATATAAAATATGCTCTAGTCCTCCAAAGGTTATGTAAAGATCTGTCATGCCAAAACTGCTCTACGCCACATTGACTTGGTTAACTTTTATTCATTCAAATGCTTGTTTGTAACTGGTATTAGTTGTCCTAAATATGTCAATGTATCCCCTCCAGGAGTTATAGAAAGCTAAATGTGGAATTCAGGTATAAATTGGTGAGATTGCTTCACATGAGCTTCTTTTAGTTATATTTTAGTTACACCACTGAAGTGGTGGAGGCCACCTCGTTGAATATGTTTAAATCACGGATAGATGGATTCCTGATCGGTAAGGGAATTAGGGGTTATAGGGATCAGGCGGGTAAGTGGAACTGATCCACTTCAGATCAGCCGTGATCTTATTGAATGGCGGGGCAGGCTCGAGCGGCTAGATGGCCTACTCCTGCTCCTATTTCTTATGTTCTTATAAGCTTTTGAGAGGTCCATTCAGCAATCCCTAAAGTGACTGCTGAAGATTGCTCAAAAAACAAATGGTCTAAAATATTGACAGGGTTTTTAATTGCTGGTCCAGGAGAGACAGGAGTTCTCCTCATGGGACCACAAAAAACTCAATCCCACTGCCATGCATTCGAACCCACACACCTCCCCCCTAACCCTGGATCACCATATCAGTGGAGTATTGATCTGCTCCATGTTTAGAGCCAGACAATTGCTGTTGTATTCCTGACAACAAATGGGTACAGGACACCCATTTGATATCTGCAGTGGCCAGTAGCATTTAAATGAGGCCTGAAGCCAAATTTGATTTGGGCCTCAGGCCAGCACGTACCAGTGCGAGAAGAGGTCACTCTGCCAATGCCACTCCCACCCATTATTATTCCCTGCCTGATTCAAATGGTATTCTTAAGTGAATTGTGCTTTCTTTTTGTGCTGTGCACTCATCATCGTTGTGGGTCTTGGATGAGGGCATGGTCTGGATTTATAGTTAATGCTGGAGACAAGACAGTTGGTAAACTTTACTTTTCATTTAACATTACACTTTTGATGTACGGTTTAGGCCTAGCATGAGGTGCTACATGGAACAATCTGTCAGCATACTCTGTTGTCATGTGATCTTACATGAATGACCATGTAGACTATATATTTACATATTTAGCAAGAATCCTTTTTTTAAGTTTATTTATTAATGTCACAAGTAGGCTTACATTCACGCTGCAATGAAGTTACAGTGAAAATCCCTTAGTTGCCACACTCCAGCACCTCTTTGGGTACACTGAGGGAGAATTTAGCATGGCCAATCCATCTAACCAGCATGTCTTTCAGACTGTGAGAGGAAATTGGAGCATCTGAAGGAAACACACGCAGGAGAGAACGTGCAGACTCCGCACAGGGAATGACCCAAGCCAGGAACTGAACCCGGGTCTCTGCTGCTGCAAGGCAGCAAGGATAATCACTGTGCCACTGTGCCGCCCTACTACATACTAAAGACTCAGGCCTTTTGGCTTCTGCTTCTCAAAACCCATTGCAAACTCTTTGCACTGGCAGAGAGTGAAAACTTTCATTCTGACAGTGTGAGCCGCTCTTAAAAGGGAAGGACAAATGTATTAATCCACTGAACTTCCAAAATAACATATTCATAATGAGTGACTATACAGGATTTTTGATATTTTTTTCAAGATCCATGTTCTTTCGGAGCTGACTTGAAACTGCCAAGAATGATTGAATCTATTATGTTACATAAAACAGCCTTTAAGAACAATCATATATCTGGATCGACTGGGTTCAAACCTATGTCAGAGCAGTGGAAAAACACAGTTGTGTCATTAAGCTCTAAATACATTCATTTATTACTGATGTGTGGCGTCACATACAATATTAAAATGTGATCAGTATTCTGAAAACTTTACCTATTTAGCCAAATTACCTAAACATTTGCACTTATTTATTCAGCAAAGAGACAAAATATGTTCCTTCATATTTATTGATCACATTGTTTGATTTCTGTGGTACTAACTAATCACAGTAGGAGCGGTAATGTCACAGCACGATGGTCAGCATTGATCCAATTGCACAGTGCACCAGAGCTATTTTCTTATTACAATTATGAACTGGATAATATGAAATTAGACGTAACAAAGCTAAGTTCCAAATCACCTTAACATTGAACAAAGTGAGCCACCTTTTAAAAACAGTTTTCGACAAATAATTAGGAATTTTTAAATCAGTGGCTTTGCGAGAGGAGTTTGAATACTGTTTTCTGAAGCCCTAAAGTACATCTGTTTTCCAAATCAGTTATCATTGATTTTCATAGATGCGATTATGCCTGAATCAATATTTGCAGTATGTGATTATGCCACTATCAATATTTGTTCCACATGCGGAAAGTGATTCTAATTTGAATTGACCTAAAACTGATTTTAAAACATCTGTCATTTTTCTCTGCACCGTAATCAATTGTGGTTAGATCCTCTTTTCTGTCCTGATTTTTGACTGCTGCTTTTCAATTACTGTTATGAAATAATATGATGATGCATCATTTCATTTAATGAACCGCCAAGGAGAGAAATTTGTCAAAAGAATGAAGATGCACAATTTCAGTTCTAATTTTAGAAAATATGGATGAGGTCGACTCCTGAAATGGTACACAGATTACATTTTTATACACAATATGTTGGGAAAATGAATCCATGATAACTGCTGTAAGAATCATAAAAATACATCTGTTCACCAAATCAGTTTCAATTGATTTCTGTAGATGTGATTATGTCTGAATCAATATTTTACTTACGTTATTATGGTCACCGTCAATATTAGTTTCACAGTTGAACTTAAGCCTAATCACAAAAGTTTGATGCAAGTTAAGTATCTAATGAAGTTATGATAGGAGAATTTGTAAAAGTTTGGATGTGTTGTAAATAGGTGGTCATTTTTGCTGTCGACTTTCCTCATAAATTAATGTTTGTTATAATACAAAAGAGCTTATGATATAAAATTGCCCCATTCTCCGTGTAAGTAAGACCTCCTCATAAGAGGCAGTGGCTGGAATTCTCCCACCTCGCCCATGGTTCTCCGGTTCTGCTACAGGAGTTTTGGCTGAGCATCAAGTTCTCTGTTCTCGCTGGCAGCGGTACTGGGACGTGTGGGACCGGAAAATTCTGGAGAGTGCTTTATGTAGCCGAAAAATAACCTTGATCACGTTAATGACCATGCTACTTGTACAACTAAATTATATATCTTGGCATCCCATTCATTCCAACATAAAGTTGAGATATTCAGTTAAATGTTATGAAGCGAATGACAATTATATTCCATTTCGTATGGAGCCCATCAGACATGGCACAAGTTGGAAATTGCCCCTCCTTCTGTGAGGTATTATTTCAAGCATTGTATTTAGTCATTTTTCCCACACACTATCATTGTTCCTAAGTTCTTCTTGAACATGGAGGTGGTAGCTGGAAGATTTGCTCCAGGAGTCACAGATTGCTCAGAAAGGGGGTCAAAGTTTTGGGTCATTTTAGATCAGTTTAAACAATGGTAGAGATGTGATACATAAGCTAAATGGCCCATAACATATGCAGCAGCTGTACATCCTGGATGCTTGCCTCATTTACATTTTTAAAATTCATTTGTGGGACATGGGCGTCGCTGGCTGGCCAGCATTTATTGCCAATCCCTAGTTGCCCTTGAGAAGGTGGTGGTGAGCTGCCTTCTTGAATCGCTGCAGTCCGTGTGCTGTGGCTTGACCCACAATGCTGTTAGGGAGGGCATTTCAGGATTTTGACCCAGCGACTGCAAAGGAACAGCATTATATTTCCAAGTCAGGAGGGTGAGTGGCTTGGAGGGGGCCTTGCGGATGGTGGTGTTCCCATTTATCTGCTGCCCTTGTCCTTCTAGTTGGAAGTGGTCGTGGGTTTGGAAGGTGCTGTCTAAGGATCTTTGGTGAATTGCACATATCTCTCTCTGTTGAAGCCCAAATGGAGTGACTGTGTTGTGAAGCCAGTGGCTCATGCAATCTCTCCTTAAAACACAAAAAACGGCTCCAATGGAACTTTAAGGAAATGTTCTTTAGTTCTATCAGTTCTGACTTTATTTTAATGTTTTGAGTCCAAGCAGTTTGAGGCTGCCCTATGAGTGGGCTCCTGAGTGCAAACTTGGATTCCTCCCAAACGGACTCTGGCCCATCCCGCCCAGATTATTTTCCACCTTCAATTTGTTACTACACCATTGCCTCAACACGCCAGGATGGTGGTGCTCAAGTTTTACTGTGAGACCAGCTTCTGCCCTCCTGCTGTCTCTCCAGTCTTCCTGGAACCCCATCGTGTGAAGGTAGAGATCCCTTCCATTATTCTCCAGCCTCTCCTAGTAATCCTGGATCCCAGAGTTATAGCAGTCCAACCTTCCCACCTAAACCCATATCTGATTATGTCCCCATGCCCACTGTGGATATCACTACTACCAACCTCAAGGCTGTGTGCATGGCCATATACAGGGGAGACCATCCCTCAAGAAAACTTTGAGTCTTTTGTCCCTTTTCAGGCTGCAGTTGCCTCTCCTAACTCATATCATCCCATCCGCAGCCCTGTACCGGATCAGATATTACCATGGCCGGCGACAGTAAGACCAGGACCATGAACTGCAAACCAAGTTCTTGACTGGTGACAACTGTATCCCTCCTACTCCCGTTTCGATGAGTCTCAGTGAAACACGTCCCTCATGTGCAAGTGTTTCCCTTCCCTCACCTCCCTGACTCTCTGTGCAATCCAACCCTCTTGTGCCAAACTAACACAGCAGAGTCTGCATGTATCCCCTCCAATCTGTGCCATTCCGTTCCCATTCCACCCCTTATTGTGTATGCATTCCAGTCTTTAAAGTGGAGTTCCAGCTTTCCCACCCTCGGCCTCCCCTCTGCCTTCCATTGTTGGCCACCCTCCCCCCCTTTGCCCCTTATCATCATGTCTTCACCTCTCACTGGCTGGCCAGCATTTATTGCCCATCCCTCATTACCCTTGAACTGAGTGGCTTGCTAGGCCATTTCAGAGTGCAATTGAGAGTCATCCACATAGCTGTGGCTCTGGAGTCACATGTAGGCGGCACGGTAGCACAGTGGTTAGCACTGCTGCTTCACAGCTCCAGGGACCTGGGTTTGATTCCCGGCTTGGGTCACTGTATGTGTGGAGTTTGCACATTCTTCCTGTGTCTGCGTGGGTTTCCTCCGGGTGCTCCGGTTTCCTCCCACAGTCCAAAAATGTGCGGGTTAGGTTAATTGGCCATGCTAAATTGCCCCTTAGTGTCCCGGGATGCGTAGGTTAGAGGGATTAATGGGTAAACATGTGGGGATATGGGGGTAGGGCCTAGGTGGGATTGTGGTCGGTGCAGACTCGATGGGCTGAATGGCCTCTTTCTGCACTGTAGGGTTTCTATAATTCTACGTCAGACCAGGTAAGAACGGCAGATTAGCTTCCCTAAAGGACGTTAGTGAACCAGATGGATTTTTCCGACAATCTCATGAAACAGTGGTTTCATGGTCATCAGTAGATTCTTAATATCAGATATTTTTATTGAATTCAAATTCCACCATCTACCATGGTGGGATTCGAAACCGTATCCCCAGAACATTAGCTGAGTTTGTGGATTAATAGTCTAATAATAATACTGCTAGGCCATCACCTAGCCATGGTCTCTCTCTCTCTCTATGGTTTGCTGTGCTGCCTGGGCCCCCAGCTAACACCCTCTTGAACAATAGAGAAAACCAATACAACCCCACCAGTGTAGCGTCTCACTGGCTTTGGTGAGAACATGGAGCGGCACTGTTGCAAGTAAGCTCTGAATGTTGTTGCAGTCACATTGGAGTTAGGAGCGAAGCGAGGGCTGGCAGCTACACGTCACTTATTTCCAAATGTGTTTCAGGTTGGCTCTATTTTCCTGCTGATGTGGTCTAGATTGGGAGGGGTTATGTTACTCTGGCGAGTAGCATTTTTAATGAGCATTCATGAGAAGGTAACACTTGCAAACGGAGTGGGAATGGAGGGATACAAAAGAGTGGTCTAGTTTGGACCAGGGAGCGGCGCGGGCTAATTGTTCTTTGTTTCTCGTTTCAAGGCTTCATTCTATGATCATCTTGCTGGTGCCAGTACAGAGCGAGACTGCGGATAGTTGGGAACCTGTCTCGGGGGCAGGGAATTCAGATGGTGTTCGTAAAGCAGAAGTGGAAATGAATAGTGTTGGGAAGCATTTTCTGATCAGGACCAGTGTGATCTCCTGGACTCGTTTCGATCGCCTCAGGGGGTCGGAGAGGAATTTCCCAGATTATTTTTCCCCATATTGGCCCTGGGGTTTTCACTCTGGGTTTTCGCCTCTCCCTGGAGATCACATGGTCTGGAATGGGGGGGTGGGGGTGAGTTAATAGGTTGTGATGAACAAAGCATTGTAGCTGTGAGGGACAGCTCGGTGGATAGGATATTAGGATGTAGATAGGCTGGAAAATTGGGCGGGGATCCTGGATTCAGGATTCAATCCTGGACCGGGGAGCGCCGCGGGCTTGGAGGGCCGAAGGGCCTGTTCCTGTGCTGTATTGTTTTTTGTTCTTTGTTGTTCTTTGATGTTCCTGCCATGGATCAGCGAAAAGCCCACCGGCCATCAGCCTGCCATGAAAGTGGTGAGGAGAACATTTCAAAATGCGTTCCCAGGTTTGCAATTTGTGGCCCCTCTCTGAATTTGATGGCCCCGCCCACTGGGGGCTGGAGGGAAACATTCCACCCTGTGCCTTTTTTTATGCCCACCAATGACAACAGTTCTACAAACCATTCTGTGTTGGGCAGAGCTAAACAAATGTAGTTAGGTCATGTAACTTCCAAAATCATCACGACATTTAAATGTAATTATTCATTACTGTGTTATTGCGTTTAAGCTTACATTTTGAAAATGCCACAGGAAAATGGTTTTAAGAATCGCTAATCATGGTGTTCACCCTTGGTGATTCATTTCAAGTCCCCAATGTCAAGTCATGTACTTGTTGTGCAAGATTCCAGAAATGAACTGTGACAGAAGATGTTTAACACCCAAGGGATATGATGAAACATTTCTGGTGTTGGCATTTTGCTCATACAAGGCCTGGTCTTGATGTAGGGCGGCATCCTTTGTATCTCCCTGGCACTGTTACTCATTCGCTTCTGAATCTTCGTGAAGTCAATGTACATCTCAAATTAAAATGTTATTTTCTAAGCAGCATAACTAATTTCCTCCAATGTCAAATATGAAAAATAAAATGACAACGCCATCCACTCTGCACTATGTTAAAAGACGTTCAGGAATTAATCAGGAGATGGGTCTCCTCCGAGGAGGAATCAGATATCATAATAGCTTCAGGCTGAGAATAGTTATTGGAAAATACAGGTTACAATCGAGTGTAAAAATACATAACTAGAGGAGAGCTACCGTGATTTGAGAAGAGACCTTGGAATTAAAACTTGGAGGAAAAGCAGTAACTGAATATTGGGAGGCCTTCAAAGAGGAGATTATTTAAATACCGAGGAGACAGATTCCTATGAAGGGGAACAGAAGGGCATGCTCAGCTGGAATTCCCTGGATGACTAAAGATATGATAGAAGTAGAGGCAGTACAAGCATGAATACAAAATCAGTTAAGGTACAGAAAGCAGACTGTAATAATGCAGAGTTGCTTTTCAGACTGGGCGAAAGTATTCAATGATCTTTCCTGGGCTTGGTATTAGGGATACTGAACTTTTTGATACATGTTAATGAATTGCACTTCAGTACACAGGGCATACAGGACATAAGTCCAAAAGATGTGCTGGTTAGGGTGCATTGGCCATGCTAAATTCTTCCTCGGTGTATCCGAACAGGCGCGGGAGTGTGGCGACTCGGGGATTTTCACAGTAACTTCATTGCAGTGTTAATGTAAACCTACTTGTGACACTAATAAATAAATTTAAAACTTAATCATTTGATTTGATTTATTATTGTCCCATGTATTGGTAAACAGTGAAAAGTATTGTTTCTTGCGCACTATACAGACGTTTCATTTCAAAATATGCAGATGAAACAAAGCGAGGAAATGTGGTAGAAAATGAGGAAGATAGTAATATATTTCAGGGGAACATAGACTAACAGGTTACATGGACAAACACATGGCAGATGGAATTTTACACAGGGCAATTTGGAGTGGTGCATTTTCATAGGAAGAATGAGCAGAGGGAATATGGAGCAAATGGTGAAATCTGTAAGGTGTAGGATCTGAGAGACTAGAATATTATACGTACAAATGTTTGAAGATGGCAGGACAAGCTGAGAAGCTTGTTAAAAAGCAGATGGGATCCTTGACTTTATTAATAATGACCATAAGACCATAAGATTTAGGAGCAGAATTAGGCCATTCAGCCCATTGAGTCTGATCTGCCATTCAATCATGGCTGATATGATTCTCATCCCCACTCTCCTGCCTTCTCCCCTTAACCCTTCATCCCCTTATTAATCACAAAACTATCTATCTCTGTCTTAAATACACTCAATGACCTGGCCTCCACAGCCCTCTGTGGCATTGAATTTCACAGATTCACCACCCTCTGGCTGAAGAAATTCCTCCTCATCTCAGTTTTAAAGAAGCGTCCCTTCACTCTGAGGCTGTTGGGCGGCACGGTAGCACAGTGGTTAGCACTGCTGCTTCACAGCTCCAGGGACCTGGGTTCGATTCCCGGCTTGGGTCACTGTCTGTGTGGAGTTTGCACATTCTCCTCGTGTCTGAGTGGGTTTCCTCCGGGTGCTCTGGTTTCCTCCCACAGTCCAAAGATGTGCGGGTTAGGTTGATTGGCCATGCTAAAATTGCTCCTTAGTGTCCTGGGATGCGTAGATTAGAGGGATTAGTGGGTAAAATATGTAAGGCCTGGGTGGGATTGCGGTCAGTGCAGACTCGATGGGCAGAATGGCCTCTTTCTGTACTGTAGGGTTTCTGTGATTTCTGTGCCCTCGAGTTCTAGTCTCTCCCACTAGTGAAAACATCCTCTCCACGTCGATTCTATCTCGGCCTCTCAGTTTTCTGTAAGTTTCAATTAGATCCCCCCTCATCCTTATCAACTCCATCGAGTATAGGCCCAGACTCCTCAACCATTCCTCATTTGACAAACCCTTCATTCCTGGAATCATTCTTGTGAACATCCTCTGGACCTGCTCCAAGGCCAGCACCTCCTTCTTTAGGTATGAGGCCCAAAACTGCTCACATTATTCCATATAAAGGAAGAGAATACCAAAGCATTGAAATTATGCTAAACCTTTATATCATTGGTTCAGTCTCAATTGAAGTATTTTATTCACTTCAGGTAGGATGTCAAGACCTTGGAGAGGGTGCAGGAGATATTTATGATATTGGCACCAGTAATAAAACACTTCAGTTATGTGGAGAGGCTGGAGAAGATGGAATTGTTCAAGCAGATATGGTTTAGAGGAGATTTGATGGGAGGTGCTCACAATGTGAAAGGTTTTGATAGAGATACTCGCCATGATTCTGCATCCACCGAGAGTGCAAATGGCGCGATGGGTGCAAAATCACCTGAAAGTTGGAAAATGGGAATCTCTCATTTTCCAAATCTCCCCCCCCCCCCACCCCTCCCCCCAATGCAACCCCCCCACCCCGCCACCATCAACGATATAACAACGTTCCTGCCCAGGAAGTTCATTTTAATAAATTTAATAATAATTAGCAGGCTTCCCAACCATGTGACTCCACTACATGTGGAATTCACCCTTGCTAATGTGATGTCATGCCGCTGAGGTTAGCAACTGCTTTTCAAAAATGGAAAACAGGTGAAGGAAAGCCATCAGGGGTACACAGGTAAATATAGCCCCTGATTGGGGGAGGGGGTTGGAGGCAGACGTCTGGGCACTGCCTCTTCTCCCGTGAAACCAAATAGAAAGTATCAATTTGTGAAGTACTTCAGCATTCACAAGAGCATCTATTTTTTGGTGTCTACACCTCTGTACTTTTTATATTCAGCTTGGTTCTCCCTGATTTATGAACCTCACCTTTGTCATAAGGCTCTATTTTCTGTCTCACTTTCATCTCCATATTTTTCTGATCTTGGTTAAGACCAGTAGTGGTAAAGATGAAATCTGAAATCCTAGTTATTTACTGAAAGAATGAAGCTACATGATTCCACAAGTTAAAACATTTTCTGGGCAGTGCCAGGGGAAGTGCCATGGTACCAGGGTAGTGCCAGGGGGCACTGCTGGGGGCCCTCTTGGGAACTCCATTGGGGCAGCATTCCCCTTATTGTTTGGGGAGGTTTCCACTTGTGAGAGAAATTTAACACTGCTGCCCTGATCTCTGGATTCCTGGTGGCCAGCATTTTCTGGCCCCGCCCCACCAGTATGGCCACGCCTCCAGATTTTCTTTCTGCACAGAGTGCTGGATGCTGCCCCTAGGTAACAGTGATCATAAGAACATAAGAACTAGGAGCAGGAGTAGGCCATCTAGCCCCTCGAGCCTGCCCCGCCATTCAATAAGATCATGGCTGATCTGAAGTGAATCAGTTCCACTTACCCGCCTGATCCCTATAACCCCTAATTCCCTTACCGATCAGAAACCCATCTATCCGTGACTTAAACATATTTAACGAGGTAGCCTCCACCACTTGAGTGGGCAGAGAATTCCAGAGATTCACCACCCTCTGAGAGAAGAAGTTCCTCCTCAACTCTGTCCTAAACTGACCCCCCTTTATTTTGAGGCTGTGCCCTCTAGTTCTGGTTTCCTTTCTAAGTGGAAAGAATCTCTCCACTTCCTATCCAGCCCCTTCATTATCTTATATGCCTCTATAAGATCACCCCTCAGCCTTCTAAACTCCAACAAGTACAAACCTAATCTGCTCAATCTCTCCTCATAATCTACACCGCCCATCTCTGGTATCAACCTGGTGAACCTTCTCTGCACTCCCTCCAAGGCCAATATATCCTTTCGCAAGTAAGGGGACCAAAACTGCACACAGTATTCCAGCTGCGGCCTCACCAATGTGATGCGCTATCAATAAGGCGAAAGACTACTGGTGTGCCAATACAAGTGTAGGCTTTTATTCACAACAGAATCAGGAGCAGATCCCAACAAATAACCGACCTGGACTGAACAAGGGGGAGGAGATAGCCATCTTTATACTAAGTGCCGAGGGGAGGAACCAAACTGGAAGGGGGTGTGTCCAGGTATGACAAACACACACAACGGTGGTCCATATAGGACAAAGGCACAACTGAGGTCCACCACATTCACCCCTTCCTTTTAAAAAAAACAACACGGGGGTGAAGCGGAAACAATATTACAAGTCCAGACAAACTGGTGGCTTGATCCGCCGTCGCGATCGTCGTAGTGCAGGTCGCAGAGTCGTCCGAGCAGGGAGCGACGTCGGCCCAGGCTCCGTGCAGTGAGCGTCGAGAGAAGGCGCCAGGTGGTGTGAAGCGGACCGATCCGTCATCCCATCCAGTCGTCGGGTACTGCGTGGCGACGGCTCCGGCGACTCAAGCGAGCTGTACACAGGGGCGAGAGGAGTGAGCAGTGGCCCTGGTGGCGTATGGAGAACAGTGGGAACCGGAGCTAGGGGGTGGGGGGCCGCAACAGGCTCTGGGCACACTACATTGGAGACAGGGACTGAGGGAGGAAGAGGCGCAGCAATCTCCGAGTGGACAACACCAGAGACTGTGGGGCGGAAGGACGTGGTGACCTCAGGGGCACCCGCGGGTGCCAAGTCACGGACAGAAACCGTGTCCTCCCGCCCATCAGGGTACACTACATAAGCGTATTGAGGATTAGCGTGGAGCAATTGGACCTCCTCGACCAAGGAATCTGCCTTATGGGTCCGGACATGCTTCCGAAGCAGGACGGGCCCCGGGGACATCAGCCAATCCGGGAGCGAAGTACCCGAGGAGGACTTCCTGGGAAACGAAAACATCCGCTCGTGAGGGGTCGTATTGGTCGCTGTGCACAAGAGTGACCTAATGGAATGTAATGTGTCCGGCAGGACGTCTTGCCAACGGCTGACTGGAAGGCCCCTAGGCCGTAGCGCTAATAGAACGGCCTTCCAGACGGTTGCATTCTCCCGCGCTACTTGACCATTTCTCCTGGGGTTATAGGTAGTGGTGCGGCTGGAGGCAACACCTTTGGCGAGTAGGTACTGCCTCAGCTCGTCACTCATGAAGGAGGACCCACGATCGCTATGAAGATAGGCTGGGAAGCCGAACAGGGTGAAGAGCGTGGTCAGGGTCCGAATCACTGTAGCCGTGGTCATGTCCGGGCAGGGGAAGGCAAAAGGGAAATGTGAGTATTCTTCAATGATATTCAGGAAATAAACATTGCGGTTAGAGGAGGGGAGGGGGCCTTTAAAGTCAATGCTAAGGTGCTCAAACGCGAGAGTGGCCTTTACAAGGTGCGCCCTACCGAGCCGGTAGAACTGCGGTTTGCACTCAGCGCAGACCCTGCATTGCCTGGTAATCGTCCGAACTTCCTCGAGGGAGTAGGGCAGGTTACGGGACTTGACAAAGCGGAAAAATCTGGTGACACCCTGATGACAGAGGTCGTTATGGAGGGACTGTAGCTGGTCTAGTTGGGCGCTGGCACATGATCCACGGGACAGGGCATCTGGGGGCTCATTGAGCTTCCCGGGCCGGTACATGATGTCATATCTGTAGGTGGAGAGCTCAATCCTCCACCGCAGGATCTTGTCATTCTTAATCTTGCCCTTTTGCCTGGTGTTAAACAGGAAGGCAACTGACCGCTGGTCCGTATTAAGGTGAATCGTTGGTCCGCAAGATAATGGCGCCAGTGCCGGACGGCTTCCACGATGGCCTGGGCCTCCTTCTCGACCGAGGAGTGTCGAAACTCAGGGCCTTGTAAGGTCCGGGAAAAGAAGGCGACCAGACGGCCCCTCTGGTTAAGGGTGGTGGGTAGGACAAAGTCAGATGCATCACTTTCCACTTGGAATGGGATGGATTAGTCCACAGCATGCATCGCGGCCTTCGCGATGTCCACTTTGATGTCATTGAAGGCCCGATGGGCCTCCTCCGCCAGGGGAAAAGAGGTCAATTTTAGAAGCGGACGGGCTTTATCCGCGTAATGGGGAACCCACTGGGCATAGTAGGAGAAGAAGCCCAGGCATCTCCTCAGTGCTTTGAGGGTAGTAGGAAGGGGAAGCTGCATAAGGGGATGCATACGGGCTGGGTCGGGGTCAAGGACACTATTTTCTATCATGTACCCAAGGATGGCGAGGCGGTGTGCCTGGAAAACACACTTCGCCTCATTATATGTGAGGTTCAGGAGAGTGGCCGTACGAAGGAATTTTTGGAGGTTGGCATCATGATCCTGCAGGTCATGGCCGCAGATGGTGACGTCATCCAGATACGGGAAAGTGGCCCGTAGCCCGTGCTGGTCCACCATTTGATCCATGGCCCGTTGGAAGACTGAGACCCCATTGGTGACACCAAAGGGGACTCGGAGGAACTGGTAGAGGCGGCCATCTGCCTCAAAGGCAGTATATGGGCGATCCTCCGAGCGGATAGGGAGCTGGTGGTAAGCCGATTTCAAATTGATCGTCGAGAAAACCCTATTGTGCGCGATGCAGTTGACTATGTCCGCGATACGGGGAAGGGGGTACGCATCTAGTTGTGTATACCTATTTATGGTCTGGCTATAGTCAATCACCATGCGGTGTTTCTCCCCTGATTTAACTACGACCACTTGCGCCCTCCAGGGGCTGGTGCTGGCCTGGATAATCCCTTCCCAGAGCAAACGTTGTACCTCGGACCGAATGAAGGCCCGGTCATCCGCACTATAGCGCCTACTCTTGGTGGCTATAGGCCTACAATCCAGGGTGAGGTTATCAAATAAGGGGGGGGGGGTGATCTTGAGGGTCGAGAGACTGCAGGTGGTGCGCGAGGGGTGCTGCAGTGACGGCGCCTTGCAGACGGAGAGCGGGGGATAAGGGCCATCATACTGCAGGGTGACGCTCCTATCACGGCTGAGGAAATCTAACCCCAGCAGTACAGCTGCGCAGAGTCGCGGCAGCACGAGGAGCCGAAAACACTCGTAGACTGTGCCCTGTACCGTCAGCGTCACCAAAGAGCACCCGAGGACCTCCACTGAGTGGGAATTCGAGGCCATGGAGATGGTCTGGCTCCAGGGCCGCACGGGAAGGGCATATTGACGCACTGTGCAAGGGTGTATCAAACTTTCTGTGCTTCCACAGTCGAACAGGCAGTTTTCTGCATGACTATTTACCATGATCTCCATTATTGACTTGGAGAGTTGATGAGGCTGCGACTGGTCCAGGCAAATCGATGCCACCGTCGAATCCAAGAAGAATCCGTCTTCATCCCCGTCTGATGACGTCACGGATAAAGCTTCCTGCTCAGCGTGTCTTGATGCCAGTCTCAAAGATGGCGATTCCCGCGCTTCCGATGACCGCATCAAAGATGGTGATTCCCGCACTTCCGGTGACCGCATTAAAGATGGCGATTCCTGCACTTCCAGTGACCACATTAAAGATGGCGATTCGCACGCAGCCGCCGCCTGCCTTAAAGATGGCTGCGCCCGCGGAACACACGTGGCGCCACGAGGCTTCGGAAGTGGCTTTGCCCGGCAGACTTTAGCGAAGTGGCCTAGCTTACTGCATCCGGAGCAAATCGCGTCCTTCGCCGGGCAGCGACGCCGAGGGTGCTTGGGTAGGCCACAAAAGTGACATTTGGGCCCTGCCGGAACAGCCGTCGCGGTGGAGCTGTCGGTAGAACAGGATGCAGGGTAAGACCCGAGATTGTGAGAGGCCACTTCTAGCGTTTCAGCCATCGTGGCTGTTCTTCGGAGATCTCGGTCAACTTGTTCCAGCAGGCGCTGCCGGATGTATGTAGACTCAATGCCCGCAACGAAGGGGTCGCGGATCAGGTCCTCCGTGTTCTGAGCTGCTGTAACAGCCTTACAGTCACAAGCTCGAGCTAGGACCCGCAGGGCGCGCAGAAATTGGGCGCACGATTCTCCTGGCTGCTGCTTGCGGGTAGTTAGGAGATGTCTGGCGTAAACCACGTTAGGGCTCTTTCGGAACTGCCCTGATAGGAGTTCGAAAGCGTCCGTGTATGTAGCAGCGTCCCGGAAGATTCCATAGACAGCTTTGCTTACCCGGGCGCGGAGCACGTGGAGTTTAGCATCGTCGGTGTCGATGGCCGTAGCGGTGTCGACGAATGCTTCGAAGCAGTCCAGCCAATGATCGAATTTATCAGAGGCTCCAACCTCTTGAGGGTCTAATGCTAACTTGTCGGGTTTTAGAAACTGCTCCATGCTGGAAAACTGTTGTGAATAAAATTGATGCGCTATCAATAAGGCGAAAGACTACCGGTATGCCAATACAAGTGTAGGCTTTTATTCACAACAGAATCAGGAGCAGATCCCAACAAATAACCGACCTGGACTGAACAAGGGGGAGGAGACAGTCACCTTTATACTAGGTGCCGAGGGGAGGAACCAAACTGGAAGGGGGTGTGTCCAGGTATGACAAACACACACAACGGTGGTCCATATAGGACAAAGGCACAACTGAGGTCCACCACACAATGCCTTGTACAGATGCAGCAAGACTTCTCTGCTTTTATATTCTATCCCCCTCGCGATAAATGCCAACATCCCATTTGCCTTCTTGATCACCTGTTGTACTTGCAGACTGAGTTTTTGCGACTCATGCACAAGGACCCCCAGGTCCCTTTGCACAGTAGCATGTTGTAATTTTTTTCCATTTAAATAATAATCCAATTTGCTATTATTTCTTCCAAAGTGAATAACCTCACATTTGCCAACGTTATACTCCATCTGCCAGATCCTCGCCCACTCACTCAGCCTATTCAAATCTCTCTGCAGACCTTCCGCTTCCTCCACGCAATTCACTTTCCCACTTATCTTCGTGTCGTCAGCAAACTTTGTTACCCTACATTCAGTCCCCTCCTCCAGATCATCTATGTAAATAGTAAACAGTTGAGGCCCCAGTACCGATCCCTGCGGCACTCCACTAGTCACCATCTGCCAATCAGAAAAGCACCCATTTATTCCAACTCTCTGCTTCCTGTTGGATAGCCAATCCCCAATCCACGCTAACACCCTAACCCCAACTCCGTGTGCCCCAATCTTCTGCAGCAACCTTTTGTGAGGCACCTTATCGAATGCCTTTTGGAAATCCAAAAACACCACATCTACCGGTTCCCCTCCGTCAACCGCACTAGTCACACCTTCATAAAAATCCAGTAAGTTTGTCAAACACGACTTTCCTCTCATGAATCCATGCTGCATCTGCTTGATCGAACCATTCTTATCCAGATGGCCTGCTATTTCTTCTTTAATGATGGATTCCAGCATTTCCCAACTACGGACGTTAAGCTAACCGGCCTGTAGTTACCCACCTTTTGTCTACTTCCTTTTTTAAACAACAGTGTAACAGTAGCCGTTTTCCAATCAGCTGGCACTATCCCAGAGTCCAGTGAATTTTGATAAATAACCACTAACGCATCCGCTATTACCTCTGACATTTCTTTCAGTACCCTGGGATGCATTCCATCCGGGCCCGGGGACTTGTCCACCTTCAGTCCCATTAGTCTACCGAGCACTGCCTCTCTAGTAACAATAATTGTATTGAGTACCTCTCCTCCTACCAACACTCGATCGTTAACATTCGGTACACTATTTGTGTCTTCCACCGTGAAGACCGACGCAAAAAACCTATTTAAAGTCTCAGCCATTTCCTCGTTTTCCACTATTAAATCCCCCCTCTCGTCCTCCAAGGGTCCAACATTCACTCTAGCCACTCTATTCCTTTTTATATATTTGTAAAAACTTTTACTATTATTTTTTATGTTTCGAGCTAGTTTAGTTTCATAATCTATCTTTCCTTTCTTTATCGCTTTCTTAGTCAATCTTTGTTGTTTTTTAAAGCTTTCCCAATCTTCTAAGTCTCCATTATTTTTGGCCACGCTGTACGCATCGGGTTTTAATTTAATACTCTCCTTTATTTCCTTCGTTATCCATGGCTGGCTATTCCTTCTTTATCACCGGAATATATTTTTGCTGAATACTGAAAAAGATCTCCTTAAAAATCCTCCATTGTTCCTCAGCTGTCCTACCTACCAGTCTGCTCTCCCAGTTCTCCCTAGCCAATTCAGCCCTCATCCTATCGTACTCCCCTCTGTTCAAGCAGAGGACATTGGTTTGGGACCCTACTTTCTCCCCCTCCATCTGCACCAGAAATTCGACCATATTGTGATCACTTGACCCAAGAGGGTCCTTCACAAGAAGATCCTTAATTCTACCTGTCTCGTTACGCATTACCAGATCTAAGATAACTCGTTCCCTCGTAGGTTCTGTAACATACTGTTCAAGGAAACTATCCCGACAGCATTCTAAGAACTCTTCCTCCATCCCACCACGTCCAACTTGAGTCAGCCAATCAATATGCAGGTTAAAATCCCCCATGATTATTGCCGTTCCATTTTTGCACGCAAAAATCCTAATATGATTGAGTTTTACATTCAGTTTTAGGGAAAAGAAAAATGGGTCAATGAATAGTATTTTTAACTTAAATAAGAACAATTATGAGGGCATGAAACCAGAGCTAGCGAAAGCGAACTGGCAATTTAGGTTATGCAGTTGGTCAATAGAGATGTAATGGCAGACATTTAAAGTGATATTTCAGAATACACAGAATGGATACAGAATGGACGAGAAAGGCAATACCCAAGGGGAGGACCCACCATCCGTGGTTAACTAAAAAAGTTAAAGAGAGTATCAAACTTAAAGAAAAAGCACAGAAGTTTGTAAAGAAGGTGGCAGGTCAATAAATTGGGCAGAATATAAAGAACAGCAAAAATTGATTAAAAGATTTATCATGAGGTGAAAATTAGAGTGTATGAGAAAGCTGGCTAGAAATATAAACAGAGTAAGAAGTTTAACAACACCAGGTTAAAGTCCAACAGGTTTATTTGGTAGCAAAAGCCACACAAGCTTTCGGAGCTCTTAGCCCCTTCTTCAGGTGAGTGGGAATTCTGTTCACAAACAGAGCTTATCAAGACACAGACTCAATTTACATGAATAATGGTTGGAATGCGCCAACATCCCCCATGACGATGGCATTGCTGCAACGGCCTCAGTGCTCAGCGCCAACAACTGCCAGTTTCCAGATGCAATTTTACATCTCATCCGCTTCATCCTGGACCATAATATCTTCACCTTCAACAACCAGTTCTTCATCCAGACACACGGAACAGCCATGGGGACCAAATTCGCACCTCAATATGCCAACATCTTCATGCACAGGTTCGAAGAAGACTTCTTCACCGCACGGGACCTTCAACCGATGCTATACACTAGATACATCGATGACATTTTCTTCCTTTGGACTCACGGTGAACAATCACTGAAACAACTCTATGATGACATCAACAAGTTCCATCCCACCATCAGGCTCACCATAGACTACTCTCCGGAATCGGTTGCATTCTTGGACACACGCATCTCCATTAAGGATGGTCACCTCAGCACCTCACTGTACCGCAAGCCCACGGATAACCTCACGATGCTCCACTTCTCCAGCTTCCACCCTAAACACGTTAAAGAAGCCATCCCCTATGGACAAGCCCTCCGTATACACAGGATCTGCTCGGGTGAGGAGGATCGCAACAGACACCTCCAGACGCTGAAAGATGCCCTCATAAGAACAGGATATGGCGCTAGACTCATTGATCAACAGTTCCAACGCGCCACAGCGAAAAACCGCATCGACCTCCTCAGAAGACAAACACGGGACACAGTGGACAGAGTACCCTTCGTTGTCCAGTACTTCCCCGGAGCGGAGAAGCTACGGCATCTCCTCCGGAGCCTTCAACATGTCATTGATGAAGACGAACATCTCGCCAAGGCCATCCCCACACCCCCACTTCTTGCCTTCAAACAACCGCACAACCTCAAACAGACCATTGTCCGCAGCAAACTACCCAGCCTTCAGGAGAACAGTGACCATGACACCACACAACCCTGCCACAGCAACCTCTGCAAGACGTGCCGGATCATCGACACAGATGCCATCATCTCACGTGAGAACACCATCCACCAGGTACACGGTACATACTCTTGCAATTCGGCCAACGTTGTCTACCTGATACGCTGCAAGAAAGGATGTCCCGAGGCATGGTACATTGGGGAAACTATGCAGACGCTGCGACAACGGATGAATGAACACCGCTCGACAATCACCAGGCAAGACTGTTCTCTTCCTGTTGGGGAGCACTTCAGCGGTCACGGGCATTCAGCCTCTGATATTCGGGTAAGCGTTCTCCAAGGCGGCCTTCGCGACACACGACAGCGCAGAGTCGCTGAGCAGAAACTGATAGCCAAGTTTCGCACACACGAGGACGGCCTCAACCGGGATCTTGGGTTCATGTCACACTATTTGTAACTCCCACAGTTGCGTGGACCTGCAGAGTTTCACTGGCTGTCTTGTCTGGAGACAATACACATCTTTTTAGCCTGTCTTGATGCTCTCTCCACTCCCATTGTTTTGTTTCTTAAAGACTTGATTAGTTGTAAATATTCGCCTTCCAACCATTATTCATGTAAATTGAGTCTGTGTCTTGATAAGCTCTGTTTGTGAACAGAATTCCCACTCACCTGAAGAAGGGGCTAAGAGCTCCGAAAGCTTGTGTGGCTTTTGCTACCAAATAAACCTGTTGGACTTTAACCTGGTGTTGTTAAACTTCTTACTGTGTTTACCCCAGTCCAACGCCGGCATCTCCACATTAGAAATATAAAGACAGATAGTTAGACTTCCATAGATGGTTAAATAAAGAAAAGTGCTAACAAAGTGAGTGTTGGCCCTACAGAAAGTGTGTCTGGGAAGTTAATGGGGGGCGAGCTTACCCTCTCACTCCACCAGCCGATGAGCAGGGCAAGCGGGTAAGATCGTGGCACTGGATATCTGGCAAAATCAGCCTTGCGCCCAAAGATCAGCCAACTTTCAGGCGATTTACCCCTATCAGCCCACTCCCCCTACTGGCAGATTCCAAGTTTGGCTTGATCTTTTTTGACAAAGTCAGGTAAGATTCAATTTTTAAATCACCCAAAGAAAAACAGCGCAAATTTCTCCCATTTTCACGCTCGTTCGGGACTTAAAATGTTTTTGGTTATTTCTTCCCCAATGATGGAGAATAAGGAGATGGCAGATAAATTGAATAGGTCTTTTGCAGTGGTCTTCACTATTGAGGATACAAGTAACATCCCAGATATAGCTGTAAATCAGAAATTGGAAGGGAAGGAGGGACTGAAGAAAATTACAATCACCATGGAGGTGGTACTTAGCAAATTGTTGGAACAAGGATTGACAAGTCCCCAAGTTCTGATGGATATCCTAAGTTCTTAAATGATGTGCATTTAAGATAGTTGATGCATTGGTTTTAATTTTCCAAAATTCACTAGATTCAGGGAAGGTTCCATTAGTTTGGAAAATTGAGAATGTAATCTATTTATTCAAAAAGGGAGGGAGATAGAAAGCAGGAACATATAGGCCAGTTACCTTAATATCTGTCGTAGGGAAAATGTTAGAAGCTAATAAAGATGTTTTAACAGGGTACTTAGATATCAGACAGAGTCAATAAAGATTTGTGATCGAGAAATATGATTTGATTTGATCTGTTAGTCACATGTATTAGTATACAATGAAAAATATTGTTCCTTGTGCGCTATACAGAAAACATATACAGAACATAGAGAAGGAAAGGAGAGGGTGCAGAATGTAATGTTATATCATAGCTATGATGGAGAAAAAGATCAACTTAATGCGAGAGAGGTCCATTCAAAAGTTTGATGGCATCAGGGAAGAAACTGTTTTTGAATCGGTTCATACGTGTCCTCAGACTTTTTATCTTTTTCCTGATGGAAGAAGGTGGAAGAGTGTATGTCCAGGGTGCGTGGGTCCTTAATTATGCTGGCTGCTTTTCCGAGGCAGCGGAAAGTGTAGACAGCGTCAATGGGTGGAAGGCTGGTTTGTGTGATGGACTAGGCTTCGTTCACGACCCTTCGTAGTTTCTTGTGGTCCTGGACAGAGCAAGAGCCATACCAAGCTGTGGTACAACCAGGAAGAATTCTTTCTACCATGCATCTATAAAAGTTGGTGAGAGTCATAGGGGACATGCCAAATTTTGTTAGTCTTCTGAGAAAATCGATGCATTGCTGGGCTTTCTTAACTATAGCGTCAGCATGGAGGGACCAGGATAGGTTGTTGGTGATCTGGACACCTAGAAACTTGAAGCTCTTGACCATTTCCATTTTGTCCCCATTGATGTAGGCAGGGGAATGTCCTCCACTACACTTCCTGAAGTCGATGACTATCTCCTTCACTTTGTTGACATTGAGGAAGAGACTATTGCCATTGTACCAGTTCACCAGATTCTCTATCTTTCCTGTACTACCTCTCATCATTGTTTGAGAGCCGACCCACGACAGTGATGTCATCGGCAAACTTGAAAATCGAGTTGGCAGGGAATTTGGCCACACAGTCATAGGTGTATAAGGAGTATAGTAGGGGACTGAGGACACAGCCTTGTGGGGCACCAGTGTAGAGGATGATCTTGGAGGAAGTGTTGTTGCCTACCCTTACTGATTGCAGCCTGTGGGTTAGGAAGTTCAGGATCCAATCGCAGAGGGAGGAGCCGAGGCCAGGGCCACAGAGTCTGGAGGTGAATTTCAAAGGAATAATGGTGTTGAAGGCTGAGCTGTAGTCAATAAATAGGAGTCTGACATAGGTGTCTCTGTTCCAGTGTAGAGTGCAGGGCCAGGGAGATGGCGTCTGCTGTGGACCTGTTACAGAAGTAGGTGAACTGTAGTGGATCTGGGCAATCTGGAAGGCTGGAATTAATTCAGGGCTTGATTAACCTATCGAAGCATTTCATAATGATGGATGTCAGAGCCACCGGGCGATAGTCATTAAGGCACACTGCCTGCCTTTTCTTTGCTACCAGGATGATGGTCATCTTCTTGAAGCAAATGGGGACCTCAGATTGGTGTTAAGAGAGGTTGAAGATGTCTGCAAATACCCCTGCCGGCTGGTCCGCGCAGGATCTGAGTGCTCGTCCGGGTACCCCATCCGAGCCAGTCGCTTTCCATGGGTTGAGAAGGCTGCTCAGACGTCTGCAATGGTGACCTCGGATACAGGTTTGCCCGAGCCTTCCGGGTTGGAGGGTATGCTCTCGCTGACCTCTTGCTCAAAGCAGGCATAGAATACATTGACCTCATCAGGGAGGGGTGCATTGGTGCCTGCGATTCTGCATGCCTTAATCTTGTAATATTATGTCTTGCAGACCTTGCCATAGTTGGCGGGAGTCCGTGTGGCTAGCCAAATCTCTAGCTTCATCTAATACTGTCTTTTGGCATCTTTGATGGATCTCCGTAGATCATATCTGTGTCATGTAATCATGCGTGACCAATTTATTTAAGTTCTTTGAAGAAGTAACAGGTGCTGTGGATAAAGGGGAACTGGTGGAGATACTATATTTAGATTTTCAGAAGGCATTTCATAAGTTGCCTCTTCAAAGATTATTGCAGAAAGTAAAAGCTCATGGTATAGGGTAACACTGATATGGATAGATGATTAGCTAGCTAACAAGAAACAGAGATTAGTTACAAATGGTTCATTTTCTGGTTGGCGGGATACGATGAGTGGCATCTCACAGGGATCAGTGTTCGGACCTTAACATTTTACAATTCATATAAATTATTTGGATGAAGGGAGCGATGGAATAGTTGCTAAATTTGTTGATGACATAAAGATAGGTACGAAAGCAGGTTGTGAAAAGGACATAAGGAGGCTTCAAAAGAATGTAGATAGGTTAGATGAGTGGGCAAAGGTCTGGCAAATGTGGGAAAATGTGAAGCTGTCCCTTTTGCTAGGATGAATAAAAAATAAACATATCAGCATGTTGAGAGACTGAATGGCTGGAATTTTCCCGGCCCGCCCACCACGGGAATTGTAGCGGGGGGTGGGGTTGGCGGAGGGTGGACCATGCAAAGGTCCATTGACCTCGGGTGGGATTTTCTGGTTTTGAGGCGAGCGCTGCTGGAGAATCCTGCTCCAGATCTTTGAGAAGCAGATGGATCTGGGTGTCCTAGTGTCTAAATCGCAACAGGTTAGTATCGAGGTGCAGCAAGTAATTAGCAAAGGTAATAGAATGCTATTGCAAGGGGAACTGAATCCAAGAGTAGGAGGGGTTATGCTTCAGTTATACAGTGCATTGGTGAGACCACATCTGGGGTACTGTGTACAGTACTGTTCTCCTTAATTAGGGAAATATGTAAATGCATCGGAAGCAGATCAGAGAAGGTTTACTAGGCTAATACCAATGGGTGTGTTTTTTATGAGGAAAGGCTGGACAGGCTAGGGGTGTATCTTAGAAGAGAAAGAAGCATCTTAATTGAAACATTAGACCCTGAGGGGACTTGACAGGGTGGATGTGGAAAGGATGCTTGTCTTGTAGGAGCATCTAGAACTAGGAGGCACTGTTTAAAAATAAGGAGTCACCAATTTAAGACAAAAATGATGATTTTTTTCTCTCAGCAAGCTCTGAGACTTTTGAACTCTTTTCTTCAAAAGGAGGTTAAGGCAGAATCTTTGAACATCTTTAAGATAGAAGTAAATAGATTTTTGATAAGCAGGGGGTTGAAAGGTTGTCAGGGATGGGCAGAAATGTGTAGTTGA
The DNA here is from genome assembly GCF_964213995.1 of Mustelus asterias. Classification (NCBI taxonomy): domain Eukaryota; kingdom Metazoa; phylum Chordata; class Chondrichthyes; order Carcharhiniformes; family Triakidae; genus Mustelus; species Mustelus asterias. The sequence continues at coordinate 72,623,424 of NC_135801.1, forward strand.
GGTTAAAATTATTTGAGGAGCAGGCTTGAAGGGCCAAATGCCTACTCCTGCTCCTAATTCATACGCTCATAAGGGTCGGAACCCTAAGTCATAGATTTGATGTGATTGGCTGAAGTGATGTGAGGAAGCATTGTTTTAATAAGAAAGTTGTTGTGAGTTGGACTACACCATCTGAAATTGTGGTGAAAGCAGATGCAATGGTAATATTAAAAAGAGAATCAAAATGAATGGCGGGCTATGTGGTGGACCTCAGTTGTGCCTTTGTCCTATATGGACCACCGTTGTGTGTGTTTGTCATACCTGGACACATCCCCTTCCAGTTTGGTTCCTCCCCTCAGCACCTAGTATAAAGGTGGCTGTCTCCTCCCCCTTGTTCAGTCCAGGTCAGTTAATTGTTGGGATCTGCTCCTGATTCTGTTGTGAATAAAAGCCTACACTTATATTGGCATATCGGTAGTCTTTCACCTTATTGATAGCGCATCAGGCTACACATTGCTTTTCCCACCTGAGACAACACTTTGAAAAAAATTGAGAAATTTCACCCAATGTTTTAGGTTGATGACCTCTTATCAGAACTGGACAATGGTATGGCCAACCACATTCATAGTTCTTCACATAGCATTCACATAGGAGGTTTGGTGTAACTCTTTCAAAATCAAGGCATGGCATGATAGCACAGTGGTTAACACTGCTGCCTCACAGTTCCAGGGACCCAGGTTCAATCCCATTCCAGCCTTGGGTCACTGTCTGCGTGGAGTTTGCACATTCTCCCTGTGTCTGCATGTGTTTCCTTCCACAGTCTAAAGATGTGCAAGTTAGATGGATTGGCCATGCTAAATTACCCCTTGGTGTCCAAAGATGTAGATTAGCTGGATTAGCCATGGTAAATGCACAGGATTACAGGGATGGGATGGGCCTGGGTAAGGTGCTGTTTTGGAGAGTCGGTACAGAATTGAATGGCCTCCTTCTGCACTGTAGGAATGCGATAGTTCCATGTCTTGATGACCAGAATAATGACCTAAATTGCATATTTATTATTGATAAGCAAGCTTATTATCTTAAATAGGGTAGAAAGAATACTGATGGAGAAATTCAATGATATCAGTGCGGAAGAAAGTGCTTCCTCTTCCCAAAGATTCAATATAAGTTTGCATAACATAGCTTGAAGTGGTACTACATGAATGATTTTCTCCCCCAAAGTCTGTTGTTGCAGGCACCATGAGCATCTTGACATAGAGGCTCTGATTTTCCCTAAAAAGTTCTAAGTCCCCAATTTGCGGGAAAATGGGAGTAAATACCACTTTTCGTTGGCGTGATTTCCAGAATGGATCTCTGACACTGTGCATCACAGTTTGCCCCAGCATGACTCCCTCTGAAAATCAGGGGGCAGGGCCTATTCACACCCGATAGACTGGCAGCAAAGCGCTGAGCGGGCCACTATGCATGCGCCAATCAGTCAGCCCAAGACTGGCGCATGCGCAGTGGCCCCCCTCCCCCCATTGCCGGCCTACAGATTGTTGGCCAGCCGGATCTCTGGCCAGCCCTGCAACCCCCGATCACTGGCCTTCCGAACCCCCCACCCCCTGATCACTGGCCTCCCAGACCTCCCTGTGCTAGCCTCGATCACCTCTTTTCTCCCTCTGCCTGAGATCCCAATTCAGAGTGGCAATGGGACCCCCTCACCCTCACTGATCGGCCCATTCAATAGGCCTCCCCATTGACCCCTCCTACTCTGACCCCATCCCCTTGAGCAGTGCTACGGTGCCAGGCTGGCACTGGTAAGCTGGCACTGCCCAAGGGGCACCCCCCACTTTCCCCTGACCTCCTGCGGGGGGCCTTAATGGCCTCTCTTCCTTCAAATGGGGCCGAGTCATCTGTTCCTTTTTAGTGTGGAGCAATGGTAAACTCTGCTGGAATGAACCACTCCTGGCAGGGTTTGGAGGGGACGGGTAAATGCTAGCGCACCGGAGAATTCAGTCCGGGCCCACTAATGAAGTGGAAATCGCGATTTTTATATTGTAATCAGCCCTGTGCTGATTACGCTGGAAATCTTAGGCTGGGAGACGTGCGGCGGCTGTGGCTCCCAGCAGGAAGTCTGCGAAACGACCCCCGCTGATGTCTCGCGGCCCGCTGCGCTGCTCGTGCAGCGTAACGGGCTGAGAGAGTCGCCCCCAGGGTATTGCTCAAACTCAACAATATGGAATTCACCCTTGAATGTCTTATCAGAGATTTTCCTTTCAGGAGTAATTGCTTAGTTTTACAGGGATGTTACTCAGTAACTACTTCCACATGATCTTGTCCGAGTCGACACGGGGTGGCACGGTAGCACAGTGGTTAGCACTGCTGCTTCACAGCTCCAGGGTCCCGGGTTCGATTCCCGGCTCGGCTCACTGTCTGTGTGGAGTTTGCACATTCTCCTCGTGTCTGCGTGGGTTTCCTCCGGGTGCTCCGGTTTCCTCCCACAGTCCAAAGATGTGCGGGTTAGGTTGATTGGCCAGGTTAAAAATTGCCCCTTAGAGTCCTGAGATGCGTAGGTTAGAGGGATTAGTGGGTAAATATGTGGTGGGTAGGGCCTGGGTGGGATTGTAGTCGGTGCAGACTCGATGGGCCGAGTGGCCTCTTTCTGCACTGTAGGGTTTCTATGATTCTATTCTATTCTGTGACACCTTCTCAGCCATCTCAATCAGCTATTCCTGGCAATACATTTAGACTGAATAAACTTTCTACTCGGGGTAAAAATAATGAGACACCGAGGCAAATGCACTATCTTGATGAACTGAGCAATGAGATTTGTAAACCATGGGGGTGTGTAGTTATTAATGTAGCTTTTCACAACAGTGTTGAATACTGAAGATACTGGCACCAAAGAAATCCAGTGCTGAGTGACTGATTGATTGGGAAAGAATTGCAAAATAACCATTAAGCAAGACGCAAACTGTTACACCACAGGTGAAGGAGCACAGATCATAAAAGTGGCAGTGCCAACGCCGAGGCACGCTAGGCTTAAGCTGCCAGATATAAGTTCAGATTTTCAAATCAAATTATAATTGTCTTCTGTATCTGTCAGTTATTTGAAGTCTGCATGCCAGGAATTTATAAATATGAAAATCATCGAAAATCTATTTAGCGCGATCAGATGATTTGTGACTGCCCAGTTTTCTAAATCGACTGATAGTTTACTATGAATGGGTGGCATCATGGCACAGTGCCTCACAGTGCTAGGCACCTGGGTTCACTTCCGGCCTCAGGGCACTGTCTGTGTGGAGTTTGCACATTCTTCCCGTGTCTGTGTGGGTTTCCTCCGGGTGTTTCTCCCACACTCCAAAGGTGTGCAGGTTAGGTGGATTGGCCATGCTAAATTGACCCTATTGTCAGGGAATTAGCAGGGTAAATATGTCGGTGCAGGTTGGATGGGCTGAATGGCCTCCTGCACTGTCGGGATTCGATGAAAATGCAGTTAATTATATTTTGCTGGCATCTTAGGAATTGAGACACGTTCCTATGTTAAAGGTGCTGTATAAATGCACATTTCTGTTGTTGAAAATGTTGTTGCCAGCCTTACTGGATTATCCTGGCGTCTCCTGGAATCAAAGATTAATATCTCAGATGCTGCTGCAAGCAATCTGTTGGAAAAATCTTTGGGATATTTGATTCATTTGTTTCACGAACCCTGACTCTCAACCAGCAGCACAGCCACATCATGACTAGGGTGCAATCCAACAAGACTACATGATGAATAAAGAAGTTCCTGGAATGCAAATTGTGGGTATCGGAGCAACCATTATTGAATGATTGACTTGTTGGAGGGGGCATAGGGGTAAGTGTTTGAAGGTAATGAAACCTGCAGAGAAGGTTCACAAGGATGTTGCCGGGACTTGAGAAGCTGAGTTACAGAGAGAGATTGAATAGGTTGGGACTTTATTCCCTGGAACGTAGAAGATTGAGGGGAGATTTGATAGAGGTGTATAAGATTTTGATGGGTATAGATAGAGTGAATGCAAGCAGGCTTTTTCCGCTGAGGCTAGGGGAGAAAAAAACCAGAGGGCATGGGTTAAGGGTGAAAGGAGAAAAGTTTAAAGGGAATATTAGGGGGGGCTTCTTCACGCAGAGAGTGGTGGGAGTGTGGAATGAGCTGCCGGATAAAGTGGTAAATGCCACTTTTAACATTTAAGAAAAACTTGGATGGGTTCATGGATGAGAGGGGTGTGGAGGGATATGGTTCGAGTGCAGGTCAGTGGGACTAGGCAAAAAATGGTTCGGCACAGACAAGAGGGGCCAAAAGGCCTGTTTCTGAGCTGTAATTTTCTATGGTTCTATGGTTCTAAGGGGACATTTATCCTTACTTTCCAAGGTCCATGTTCACCATAGACCTAATATGGCAGGAGATAAGCCAGGCACAAGATGGGTAATATTCCGTGGGAATCCTTCTGTTTATTCACCAGAACATCATGGGCTGGATTTTACTGAGATAGGATGATTCAAAAGCCTTTTAAAAATGGCAGGTGAGACATAATTCTGACATTCCTACTATTCCCAACATTCTAGATTGTCTTTTAAGAATGCGGGTTGGTTCAGGATGTGATCCTGCACTTCCAAACTGGTCAGCTCCATTGCAGGGACATGCATGTCGTAGTGCACCACAATATTCATAGATTCAAATCAGCTTTTCAAAGAGTTAAGGGTTCACTGCATCACAGAGGTGTCATGAATCATGATCTGCATGAGGGAACCTTTTGAAAGGTAAGTTCAAGATTCTTCCTCCTGCCCCCCCCCCCCCCCCGCCGTCCTCCCGCAATGCCAAAGGATGCCCTCCACTCATCCCTATGGCTCCGCATTCCCCACATGCCAAGGTATTTCCCTAAAAACCATTGTTTATGACCCCTCATATCACAGAGATGCCAAAGTATGTCCTGAAACCAACCCCATGACCCCCTCATGCCTCCAAATCAAGTTCTATGTACATTCACCTGCTTATATGGTATAGAAGCAATGCAATCCACTATGACAATAGGATATGTAGAAAATAAACTTCTTTTAAAAAGTCATTCATTGATAATTTTTCACTTTTTTGAAATAAACATCCTTTTTACTCCAGCCCAATAAAACTGTCAATCATCCAGACTGTTTAAAGCATCAATACCTGAAACTGTAAGCATTTGAAATTTCTTTATTATATGTAAATAAACATTGTGAAATTGACAGATGGATTAGAGAGCCAGAGCTTTCAACCAAGCATTGTTTTCCCTGAGACTCAAGTGTTTCAACAGGTGAATGGATTTCCGTGCTCTCACCCAATCTTCATTATGTATTCTTGGCTGAGAATACAGGCATATATTAGAGGACTTGACACCTGAGCCCAGCGAAAATATTGACAGCTGACAGTCTTTGACTGGCTGCTTTTCTGATGCAGAGGGAAGTGTAGATGGAGTCAATGGATGGAAGGCTGGTTTTTGTGATGGACTGGGCTATGTTCACAATCTTTTGTAGTTTCTTGTGGTCATGGTCTGAGCAGGAGCCATAGCTAGTTGTGATACATCCAGAAAGGATACTTTCTATGCTGCATCTGTAAAAATTGGTGAGAGTTGTAGCCAAATTTCGTTTGCCTCCTGAGAAAGTAGAGGTGTTGGTGAGCTTTCTTAACTATAGTGTCAATGTGGAGGCACCAGTACAGGTTGTTGGTGATCTGGACACCTAGAAACTTGAAAGCCTCGACCATTTCCATTTCATCACCATATAGACAGGGGCATGTCCTCCACTATGCTTCCTGAAATTGATGACTATCTCTTTCATTTTACTGACATTGAGGGTGAGATTATTGCCATCACACCATTATACCAGATTCTCTGGGCGGAATTTTACGACCTCTTCTTGCCCATTTTACGACGGGAAAATGTCATAAAATCGGGCGTAAAGCAGCTAGCAGGAATGGCATCCTTGGGCAGTGCCAGATTGGCAGTGTCACCCTGGCACCTTGATACTGCCAGCATGGCACCCGGGCAATGTCCACTGGGCATTTTGGCACCATACACTGGACAGTGCCAGGGGGTGTGGTCAATTGGGGTAGGGCCAATGGGCTGGGGCCAATGGAGGTGGGGCCAATGGGGAGCAGGGCCAATGGGCGGTGTGGTGGCCTGCAATCTATGGGGGAAGTAGGGAGAAGGGGCCACTGCCACTCTGCCTGTTACCAGTGGGGGTGGGGGGCACAATTGGTCTGGCGGCAGGAGCTGCAGCTCAGGCCACAGGACCCTGCGATTGCAGGGGGTGGGGGAACTAATTGAGACTATCTGCATTAGCAGGGGCCTGACAGTTCTCTCTCTGTCTGTCAGACCCCTGCTACTGCTAATGCGCATGTGCAGCATCAGAGGTCTGCACATGCACAATACCTACCTCCATTTGGGCGGCACGGTAGCCCAGTGGTTAGCACTGCTGCTTCACAGCTCCAGGGACCTGGGTTCGATTCCCGGCTTGGGTCACTGTCTGTGTGGAGTTTGCACATTCTCCTCGTGTCTGTGTGGGTTTCTCTGGGTGCTCCGCTTTCCTCCCACAGTCCAAAGATGTGCGGGTTAGGTTGATTGGCCACGCTAAAATTGCCCCTTAGTGTCCTGAGATGCATAGGTTAGAGGGATTAGCGGGTAAATATGTAGAGATATGGGGGTAGGGCCTGGGTGGGATTGTGGTCGGTGCAGACTCGATGGGCCAAATGGCCTCTTTCTGCACTGTAGGGTTTCTATGATTCTATGATAGGCTGGCTGGCAAATTAAGCCCTGACAAAAGCCTCTCTGGCTAGAAACTGACTAGCCCGTTTTTTAGAGACAGAGTGGATAAGATTGGGTGTGAAAACTCGCCCAAAAAATGGATCTGGAACTCTCCCATTTTCAGACTAGCTGGATACTTCGAAAAAATCTTGTAAAATTCCAATCTCTACCTCTTTCCTGTCCTCCATCTCATCATTGTTTGAGGTTCAATCCACTATGGTGGTGTCATCAGCAAACTTGAAAATGGAGTTGGAGTGGAATTTGGCCACACAGTGATAAGTATATAAGGAGTAGAGTAAGGGGCTGAAGGCTCAGCCTTGTGGGGCGCCAGTGTTGAGGATAATTGTGGAGGAGGTGTCGTTGCCTATCCTTACTGATTTTGGATTGTGAGATACTCTCTTCTACCTTCTTCCATAAGGAAAAAGTTACAAAAATCTGAGATCTCATCCCAACTGATTCAAGAACAGCTTCTTCCCTGCTGCCATCGGACTTGAGATTGGACCTACCTTATATTAAGCTGATCTTTCTCTACAACCTAGCTATGACTGTAATACTATATTCTGCACCCCCTCCCTTCCTTCTCCCCTATGAACTCCATGAACGGTATGCTTTGTCTGTATAGTGCACAAGAAACAATACTTTTCAATGTATCCCAATAGATGTGACAATAATAAATCAAATCAAATCTGATTGACATCTCTGGCTCTCTGATCTATGCTATCAACTGTTGTTATGCTATTTTCCTCACATTCTACTTTCATACCAGTGGATATAAAGGCTTCTGTTGAAATCCCTATTAAATGTATTGGTGACTATCTTATATTTATTACCCTAGTTTTGGCTACCCTTTCAACTGTAAACAATTTCCCCATATCTACTCAATCAAACCCTTTCACTAATTTAAATATATGCATCAGGTAAATCAGCTGAGGACAGAAGAATGCATTTTAAAACTGTATTTTTACTTTATTTATGTGGCCTGCAGGCATAGGGCAAGTTCCATATGGAAATTTTAGGCCAACCCTGCTGTGATTTCCATTCTTTTCTCCATTGTGAAGTCCTCCCGAAGATCCCTCTGAACATTGGATGACTGGCATCGGCTATTAGCAATTTCCCCCCCGCTCCAGTTTCAGGCAGATAGCTGATCAGAGCCGTACAAACAAGGCCTAGAAATGAAATTTGTCCAAACCTTAGGGTTGCTGAGTTCAGAGGGTCTTGCACTCATATCATCTCCTTCCCACTTGCTTGATTGTCCCTGAGCTAATATCAATGTTTTGCAACCTTATTTAGCCATTTTGCTTAATTCATCATGAATATTAAAATATATAATAGATGTGGATTATTAAAATATATAATAGCAAAGTTATATTTTTATGAACAATGTTGCAGTTCACCAAGTGTGCAATGTCAATAATCCAGCTATTTATGTGATTGGTCAAATCTACTGCTATTTACATTTGCAGCTCACAGGATATGTGTACTTACATCAGTTCGTGAGACCTTCAAAGTTGCCCCAGATTAGGTAACCTCGAGGAATTAGTCACAATAGAAAATCTATCAATCTTCTTCATGTGTCAAGTCATGTGCAACAGCATTTGCAGATCCAAATGCAGCCTAGCTCAAGTGTATAGAGCAGACTAGCAATGGGAGCAGAAAATTTCAGGTACCTTAAAATTAAAGAAACGGATCAAGTGTCACAATGGTGTGACAAAAAAAACTTGAAAGCTTTTAGAAAGGTTCAAATGCTTATCAACCTTTTTCCATCACATAAATGGATAGAGGATTAATAAGTGACAGCTAAAATTGAAGGAAAAGGAAATCTCAAGTGCATGCTTGAAGATGCAACTGATAAGGTCTATCCTTGTGTGAGTGCACCTTTCATGCATGTTAGCAGAGGTGACTTTATAGAAAGAGGCATATAGCTCTGCACCTGCTCTGACCCTCTGAAGCTACTTAGGGATCTCAGAGAAACTTACAAAATTTCAATGGGTTTAGACAGGGTATATTCAGAAAGAATGTTCCCAATGGTGGGGTAGTCCAGAACTAGGGGTCATAGTTTGAGGATAAGAATTAGTGTGTTGGGGGTAGGTACAGGGGAAATGTTAGGGGGAAGTTTTTCACACAGAGGGTGGTGAGCGAGTGGAATCGGCTGCCGTCAGTGGTGGTGGAGGCAAACTCAATAGGGTCTTTTAAGAGACTCCTGGATGAGTACATGGGACTTAATAGAATGGAGGGTTATAGGTAGGCCTAGAAGGTAGGGATATGTTCGGCACAACTTGTGGGGCCGAAGGGCCTGTTTTGTGCTGTAGTTTTTCTATGTTTCTTCTATGTTTCTAATTGAGGTGAGGAGAAATTTCTTCACCCAGAGGGTGGTGAATGTGTGGAATTCACTACCACAGAAAGTAGTTGAGGCCAAAATGTCTGATTTCAAGAAGAAATTAGATATAGCTCTTGGGGTTAAAGGTATCAAGGTATATGGGGGGAAGGGGGGGGATCAGAATATTGAATTCAATGATCAGTCATGATCAAAATGAATGGTGGAGCAGGCTTGAAGGGCCAAATGGCCAACTCCTGCTTCTAATTTCTATGTTTCTATGTTTCTACTTCCTGATTGTTTTTTTGCAAGTTATATGGTGATGGCACTTCCAATATCAGTGGTAGTATCCTGGTAGGAGTGACAAATCAGACCTTTTTAATTCTTTCAATTGCTTTTTAAAAAATCTTTCATGGGATATGAGCAATGCAGCAAGGTCTGCCTTTGTTGCACATCCCAAATTGTTCTTGAGAAGGTGGCGGTGAGCCGCCTTTTTGAACTGTTGACATCGATTGTTGCTAGGTCTACCCAGGTTTTGGACGCAGCAACAGTGAAGGAACAGTGATATAGTTCCAAGTCAGATTGGTGTATGGCTTAGAGGGAGGCTTGAAGTACTGGTGTTCCCATGTGCCTGCTGCTCTCGTCCTTCTAGGTGGTAGAAGGCAAGTGTTTGAAAGGTGCCATTGAAGGGGACAAGGCACGTTGCTGCAGTATGTCTTGTACATGGTACATGCTGCTGTCACTGTGCATCGGTGTGGTGTAAATATTTAAGATAGTGGATGGGGTCACGATCAGTCGTCTGCTTTGTTCTGGATTCTGTTGAGATTCTTGAGTGTTGTTGAAACTATACTCATCCAGGCAAACGGTCAGTATTGGATCACACTTCTAACTTCTGCCTTGTAGTTGGGGGAAAGTGTTTAGGGAAATCAGAAAGTGAGTTGCTTTCTGCAGAATTCCCAACATCTTACCTGCCCTTCTAGCTGTAACGTTTACATGGCTGCTTAATTTCAGTTTCTAGTCAATGGTAGCCCCCCGAATTCAGCGATTGTACTGCCATTGAACACTAAGGGGAAATGGTTTGACTTCTCTTGCTGGAGAAAGCTATTATCTAATGCTTGTATGGTGCAAATGTTACTTGGCACTTATCAGCCCAAGGCCAAATGAATCAGATTCGCCACCTTTGGAGGCAGCCATGTCAGTAGGTGAGTGCCAAGGCAGGCTGCTTAAAAGGCGCACCTTATTTCTGAGACCTTACTTAGTTCCATAAATATCTGCTAGGATCTATATCTCTCACCACTCCCCACCATATACCCAATATGCTCCCTCATATCTCCTATACCACCTCCATGCCCCCTCAGATGGCCATGCCACTTCACCGCCCTCTCATACACCCCCATGCCAAATTCATAGCCACTTACCCAATATCCTGTATGACCAGACCTCAGGAGCCTAGTGGAGATGTAAAACAACTTAAACTTCTAACAATCTAAGAGATTGTTTCATATCACATACACATCACATTCATACACGTTTGATACAGAAAAATAACTTATTCATGAAATCCATTAAAAAAAATTTAATCACCTCAAGTGGTCAACCTGCTGTTAAAATCATCCTTTTATTCACTAACCAAATAAAAGACACCAAGTTCTTTAATAGCCTTTTAAAACAGAATCAAGATGTGAATCCATGCTCCACCCCATGCTGAGATAATTGACATAAGTGGTTTTGGAGTTTTTGAAACTCAACCAAGCATTCATAATTAGCTCAACTGTAATAACGGCCCTTGGAAAATGTCAACAATACAGTCTATTGAAACTGCAGGAACAGTTAGCTGATGAGTTTTTCTAAGTGACACTCGATGGTCTGTCAATCAATACATTACAGCAGCAGGTGTCTGCTTTGTTACTCTAACTGACAGTTGTACCCTGTGCTTTTGCCTATCTGTGAAGGAATGGGGATTTAAATAACTTCAGACCATGGTACTTAAATAGATCTTAATCACCTTTCTCGATGATTTAGGTCTCCTGCATAAATTTACGACCCACGCATTATAGGCTAAGGTTATTAGTATAGCAAAAACTGTTTGAACTCAGCACTAAATTCAAATGACACTGAAGGGTTTGGTTTTCCCACTTGTGTGATTCATGCCCCACCACCTTTCCCCCACCGGCAAAAACAGTATCTGCTGGAAATGAAGGGAGGACTTCCCCACACAGGTTCCTCCCACCTTTTGTTAAAGGCTTCCAGTGACTCCACGAAAACCTGGTTCAAAGTTTCATGAGGGTTTATGTGCCGTGAGGAAAATGTCAATAAAAAAAGAAACCGGTTAGAAATCACCTCAAAATTGCAAAAGCAAATATCTTTTTGTTTTTTAAAAATATACTTAACTGTGCTTATTCCTGAGCACTCCAAGAGTCCTTGTTATCCTATGCTTCAACGTGCAATGTCATAGATAAAACATGAATGGTCACAAAAGATGCAGGAGGCATCCAAACAGTGCTCCTGTGAATTTAGATATTCTATTATACTTCCATGTTCTGACTTAAAATATGTAAAAAGAGTAAAAATGCATTGTTACAGGCCTCTGATACCTTTTCTTGATCTTAAAACATCCATAAATTGCACACACGGGGCAATGAAATGATAAAAAATCTTTCCCCACAACAATATTACAACATTTAAGGCACCAAGAGATTTACTTGTTGTGGTCTTTGCCTTTAGCACTTAGAGACAGCATTGTTGCCAAGCAAACATTTGTTTCAAAATATATGAGATGGAAAGTCCGAGTTGTGCTGGGGAGGGCTGTTAAATTCCAGATTAACCCAGTTCCAATGAGATTCTTTCCTCATTTATATGCGTCTGTTACATTCTAATCAGGTAGGCTGGCAGCAGGTCTTTTGCCAACCTTCTTTCCATGTCATAGGGATATATCTGAGGTAGTTCCCAGGCCTCTCTGAGCAGTGCCGGATTTAGGCATAAGCTAAACAAGCTACAGCTTAGGGCCTCACAATCCGCAGGGGCCTCACAAAATTTCAAAAGGTTTACAATGAAGAGAACATTTAAGAGCGGATACCAGAAAAGAAAAAGAAAGCACCAGCTTGAAGAGCAACTCAAAAAATTACCAAAATTACCAAAATCTATGAGAGAGATCAAGCCAGCCAAATGAGAAATATTTAATCAGTAAATGCATTCATTTGAAAATAATTTGTATTTTTCACTTTAAATACCTTGCTATTAAATAATTAAAAGGCATAATTATGTTTTCAATTTTTTTGTGGTGACCCAAAGTCCTGTTTTGGTACGCACCTTTGTGAGACCTTTTGGTGTAATTTTTTAACAAGGGGCCTCCAAGCTTTAAATAGCTTAGGGCCTCACCAAGTCTAAATCCGGCACTGTCTCTGAGAAATTACATCCTCTGACCTTGAGGCTACCAATCATCCAGGGACTGACCTGGGAACTCCAGGGACTGAAGATTAATTTTTTTTACTCTTTTATGGGACATGGCATCATTTATTGCCCATCCCGAGTTGCCTAAGGGCAATTGAGAGTCAACCATATTGCTGTGGCTCTGGAGTGAGGACAGCAGATTTCCTTCCTTAAAGGACATTAGTGAACCAGATAGGTTTTTCTGACAACCGATGATGATCTCATGGTTATCAGTAGATTCTTAAGTCCAGATTTTTACAAATTGAATTCAAATTCTGCTGTGGCGGGATTCAAACCCGGGTCCCTAGAACATGAGCTGGGTTTCTGGATAAGAGTTTAGCGATAATACCACTAGGCCATCACCTCCCCAATGCGGTATTGTAGTGAGCAACCCTGTAGAAAAAATAATAGGTATAGTTTTCTTTTTCATTTTGGACACTTCTGTTTATTGGTTATAAAAATGTTGCACAAGGGAAAGGGCTGTTTGCCTTGTAATCAAGAATGATCCAAATGGGTAATGAAGAGTTTATTCATTTTCAGACTGGTGTGGGAAAGTGCTGCTTTTTGAACAATAAGTGGTGGGAGAGAGGGAGCAGGCAGTTGAGAGATATGATGAAGCATCCTGGCATGTTTCTCAGCAGAATTAGGAAACTTACCCTCTGCAGGCCTCAAAAAAACACTCACTCCATCTGTGGACTTCAATGGATCTACATGCAATCCCCAAAATGGGTGAGCTTGGTAAAGGAGTGAGATTAAAAAGCTAGAAGCCTGAAACAGCTTTGAACCTGCCCACCTCTGGTTTTCATGATGTGGAGATGCCTCTGGTTTTAACAGAGGTGAGAGTGGATGTTGGGCAATCAATCCACTTTCACAAGGCGAGTTGCTTGTTCAAATGTTATCATGGGATCCTTGCCTTCATTTTAACAGTGATTTTCTGCTGAACCACAATCGGATGAGTTTCACAGGCCTTGGGAAACCAAGGAGGTGAATAGGCTGGAATCCATGAACTGAGTATTTTTCCCGCACTGTTTATGCCTCAGAAATATCTTGTAAAGCTTCAAGAACCTATCCAATAACTGCACCTGACCCCCATCCCAGCAATGTAGACTGACTTCCCCACCCTTCCTTAATACCCCGACCACCATCCTCCTCCCTCTGTGATCAGACATAGAAACATAGAAAATAGAAGCAGGAGTACGCCTTTCGGCCCTTGACGCCTGCTCCAACTTTTTGATCATGGATGATCATCAAATTCAATATCCTGATTCCGCCTTCCCTCCATATCCCTTGATCCCTTTAGCCTCAAGAGTTATAGAAACATAGAATATCGAAACATATAGAATATAGAAACATAGAACATAGACCTTCAATTGTATCTCCCACCAACCCCACCCCATGAACTATCCCACCTACTGAACATACCTGCTCTCAGCCCAGCTTTGGCTGCAGTATTTCCCACTTGACAGGCAGCCTCTGCGTGGGGTTGGAAAGTTACAAAAAAGTAAAAGAAAACTTCCAGTGTTTATGAAACCCACATTTCGTTGTTTCTGATTCTGAACTTTTCCATTTCACACCTCTGCAAATCCTGGCAATGAATACATCATTGGGGTGTGATAAGGACCAATGAGTCCAGCTAAAGTCTGCAGAAAGGGCTAAGACCCTTATTTGTGAAAACGTCAGTTAGGTTTGGGCCTTATTGTTTAGTGTATGATTTACAATTCTCGATGGGAGAAAGGGAAACGGCAGGTTTCAATGTAAATAGTTATTATATTTGCTATAGTAAGGAAAACAAAACTATTTTTACAGAATGAAGTGGGGCTAAATAATAACACCAATGGTTGGCTACAGTTTCAACAATTACTTTAGTATATATGTAGCTCGTCACACATTTACATTTATGTTTGGTAAATGCGACTGTATTGCTGTTTATTAAAAAATAATTACTTATTTGGCCAGTTAAATTAATGTGCAATGCAAATAACTAGTCTTAAGAATGCAGCAGTATGTATTATTAATGCTATAAGAACGAACGTGGCCTTATGAATAGAACAATAAATCAATAATACATTTCCCTTTCTTAATTCGGCTACATTTCCCTTTGTTAAATAATGCATTCAAACACTAAAATCGTTTTAAAATAATAATGTAATTTCTCACCCCCACCCCCACATATCACTTACACATGTAGTCTGTGGGGGAAAGATAGGTCGTAAGACTGATATGCCGTGGTTATGATACTGTTTGTTTAATATTTAATATATTACAGCTGGCTCCCCACATTTCTTTGCGCAAAAAAGATTCCACAAATCATTCCCTGTTTAATGTTTTATAAGGAAAGGGATATCATTCCTTTAATTCATTCTGAGGTAAAACGTCTTTTTACTTCATCAATCTGTCCATCATCGCATACATCTTGGATGATGAGTTAGATCAGTCTGGAAATAACTGTCAGTAGAAATGTTTATTCCGGGCAGTAGTTAGCACCAGGCAAATCAGGAAAGCAACTTAGTGCAGGGTCCCTAATTGCTGACTGCTCTGTTGTATAGAACAGCTTCTTCCCTGCTGCCATCAGACTTTTGAATGGACCTACCTCGCATTAAGTTGATCTTTCTCAACATCCTAGCTATGACTGCAACACTACATTCTGCACTCTCTCCTTTCCTCCTCTATGTATGGTATGCTTTGTCTGTATAGCGCGCAAGAAACAATACTTTTCACTGTATACTAATATGTGTGATAATAATAACTCAAATCAAATCAAATGGGTGATTGGTTCTGTGCAGCAAAGCATACAATGCACTTGGAAAGAAACAATTAAAGATACATTCTGGCATATATTTCATTATAAGAAATTATTACTGCACTATCACAGAATTTTTACGGGGCAGGAGGAGGCAATTTGGCCCATCATGTCTGCACCAGCTCTTCAAAGGAACATCATGACTTAGTGCCATTGTTGTACCGCTGCACATTATTTCTATTCAAATAATCATCAGAATGCCTTGTTTGAACCTGCCTTCACCAAACTTCCAGGCAGTGCATTCCAGACCTGAACCACTCATTGTGTGAAAAAGTTTTTTTCTCACATCACACTTGCTATCTCCTTGAGTGTGCAATGTACCTTTTCTGCCCACATTATTTGGGCACTTGAGTGGATAACAATATCTGAGTCGAGGAAAATCCTCAGTAAGTAGAACAGTTCCACAGAAATGGGAACTCCCATGGAAGCGGTTGCTTTTAACAGAAAGTTCCTCTACCTAAGTAGCCCTTCATCTAGTTTTGGACCTGGAATGAAAGCGATGAACAGCCAAAGGAAATTTAGAAATGGCAAATACCACCTAAAGGTGTACTGTCCAGATCCATATTCCATTAATGTATTAAGGGGAGAGGTTAACCAGGAAAAGGTAAAGGGCCCATTAGAGGCCAAGTGGACAATCTGTGTGAGAAGCAGCAGGACATTAGAAGGGTATTATATTAATACTTCTCATTGGTCCTCACTCAGGAGAAGGAGGACAGGGTTGCAGATTTCAGGAAAAGGGACTGTGAAGATCTTGAACAGGTTGACATAGGAAGTAAGGAGGTATTGGAGGCTTTGATGGACGTAGAAATGGACAAGTACCCAGACTCGGATGAATTGCATCCCAGGCTGCTGATGGAGGTGAGGCGGAAAATTGCAGGGGCACAGACTCAAAGTTTTAATTCCTTTCTGGCCACGGAGAAGGTAAACACAGTAAGGAGTCTAACAACACCAGGTTAAAGTCCAACAGGTTTATTTGGTAGCAAACGCCACTAGCTTTCGGAGTGCTGCTCCTTCATCAGATGGAGTGGAAGTTAATAAACCTGTTGGACTTTAACCTGGTGTTGTTAGACTCCTTACTGTGTTTACCCCAGTCCAACGCCAGCATCTCCACATCACGGAGAAGATGCCAGAGGACTGGAGGACAGCTAATGTGGTTCCACTTTTCAAGAAAGGTGGTAGAGACAAACCAGGGAATTACAGACCAGTGAGTCTCACGTTAGTGGTAGGGACACTATTCGAGAATATTCTGAAGGAGAGAATGAATCTCCTCTTGGAAAGCATGCATTGATTAGGGGTAGTCAGCATGGCTTAGTCAGACGGAGGTCATGCCTAACAAATTTGATAGAATATTTTGAAAAATGATGGAGTGTGTAGATGACGGAAGTGCAGTTCATGTAGTTTGTATGTATTTTAGCAAAGACAAGATCCCATATATGAGATTGATAGTTTGAAGCACATGGAATTCAGAGAAACTTGGCAAGATGGATCTGGAACTGCCTTAGTAATAGGACACAAAGGGTGGTGGTGTAAAGCTGTTTGAGTGACTGGAGGCCAGTGTCCAGTGGCATTCTGCCTTTGACATCTTTTAATTTTTTTATCACAGGATGTGAATGTCGCAGGCTAAACCAGCATTTATCTGTATCTGTTGCCATTGTCCTTCTAGATGGTAGAGATAAGAGGGTTTACAAGGCGATGTCAAAGGAGGCTTGACAAGTTGTTGTGGTGCACATTGCTTCCACTCTGCATTGATGGTGGAGGGAGTGAATGCTTAATATGGTCAATATTAATGAGTTGGGGGGACGGAGTGGGGGGAGTGCAGGTGCAATCAAATGGGCTTGTTGTTCTAAATGGTGTCAAGCTTCTTGAGTGTTGTCGAAACTGCGTTAATCCAGAGTTGTGGAGAGTACTCCATCACGCCCCTGACTTGTGCCTTATAGATGGTAGTCAGGCTTTGGGGAATCAGGAGGTGAGTTATTTGCTGCAGAAGTCCCAGATTCTGACCTGTTCTTGTTAATACAGTATTTATATGTCTGGTCCAATTAAGTTTCTGGCCAATGATAATTGCAGGATGTTGATAGTGTGGGATTCAACGATTATGATGTCATTAAATATCTATTCGGTTGGAGATGGTCATGGCCTGGCACTTGTGTGGCATGAATGTCACTTAGAGTCATGGAGTCATAGAGGTTTACAGCATGGAAACTGGCCCTTCGGCCCAACTTGTCCATGCCGCTCTTTTTTTTTAAAACCCCTAAGCTAATCCCAATTGCCCACATTTGGCCCATATCCCTCTATACTCATCCTACCCATGTAACTATCTAAATGCTTTTTAAAAGATAAAGTTGTATCTGCCTCCACTACTACCTCTGGCTGCTTGTTCCAGACACTCACCACCCTCTGTATGAAAAAATTGCCCCTCTGGACACTTTTGTATCTCTCCCCTCTCACCTTAAACCTATGCCCTCTATTGATTATCTACCTTGTCTATGCCCCTCATTATTTTATAGACCTTGATAAGATCACCTCAGCCTCCTATGCTCCAGAGAAAAAAGTCCCATTCTATTCAGCCTCTCCTTACAACTCAATCCATCAAGTCCCGGTAGCATCCTAGTAAATCTTTTCAGCACTCTTTCTAGTTTAATAATATCCTTTCTATAATAGGGTGACCAGAATTGCACACAGTATTCCAAGTGTGGCCTTGCCAATGTCTTGTACAACTTCAACAAGACGTCCCAACTCCTGTATTCAATGTTCTGACCGATGAAACCATGCATGCCGAATGCCTTCTTCACCACTCTGTCCACCTGTCACTCCACTTTCAAGGAGCTATGAATTTGTACCCCTAGATCTCTTTGTTCTGTAACTCTCCCCAACGCCCTACCATTAACTGAGTAAGTCCTGCCCTGGTTCAATCTGCCAAAATTCATCACCTCGCATTTGTCTAAATTAAACTCCATCTGCCATTCGTCAGCCCACTAGCCCAATTGATCAAGATCCCGTTGCAATTGGAGATAACTTTCTTCACTGTCCACTATGTCACCAATCTTGGTGTCATCTGCAAACTTACTAACCATGCCCCCTATATTCTCATCCAAATCATTAATATAAATGACAAATAACAGTGGACCCAGCACTGATCCCTGAGGCTCACCGCTGGTCACAGGCCTCCAGTTTGAAAAACAACTCTCTACAAGCACCCTCTGGCTTCTGTCAAGAACCCAATTTTGTATCCATTTAGATACCTCACCCTGGGCCCCGTGAGATTTAACTTTATGCAACAACCTACCATGCGGTACCTTGTCAAAGGCCTTGCTAAAGTCCATGTAGACAACATCAACTGCACTGCCCTCATCTACCTTCTTGGTTACCCTTTTAAAAAACTCAATTAAATTTGTGAGACATGATTTTCCACTCACAAAGCCATGCTGACTGTCCCTAATCAGTCCTTGCATCTCTAAATGCCTGCAGATCCTGTCTCTCAAAATACCTTCCAACAATTTATCCTCCACAGATGTGAGGCTCACTGGTCTGTAGTTCCCAGGCTTTTCCCTGCAGCCCTTTTTAAACAAAGGCACAACATTTGCCACTCTCCAATCTTCAGGCACCTCACCCGTGACTATCGATGATTCAAATATCTCGGCTAGGGGACCCGCAATTTTGTCCCTAGCCTCTCACAATGTCCTGGGATATACTTCACCAGATCCCGGGGATTTATCTACCTTGATGCGCTTTAAGACTTCCAGCACCTCCTTCTCTGTAATATGTACACTCCTCAAGACATCAATATTTATTTCCCCAATTTATTTTACTTGCCACAAATCAGCCAAGCCTGGATATTGCCCAGGCTTTACTGCATATGGACACAGACTGCTTCAATATCTAAGGAATTGCAAATGGTGCTGAATATTGTGCAATCACCAACAAACATCCCAATTTCTGACTGTATGATGGAGGGAAGGTCATTGATGCAACAGCCAAAGATGGATGAGCTGAGGACAATTTTCTGATGAATTCCTGCAGTAATGTCGAGTATTGAAATTATTGACCTCCAACAAGCACAACCATCTTCCTTTGTGCTAGGCCTGACTCCAATCAGTGGAGAGTTCTCCCCTGATTCCCATTGACTTCAGCTTTGCTGGGGTTCCTTGATGCCGTACTCGATCAAATGCTGCCTTGATGTCAAGGGCAGTTACTCTCACCTCATCTCTTGAGGATATCTCTTTTATCCATGTTGGAGCCATGGTTGTAATGAGGTCAGGTATTAAGTAGTTCTGGGTGAACATAAACTGAGCATCAGTGAGCAGGTTATTGCTGTTTTATGTTCCACTTGATAGCACTGCCAAGACATCTTCCACCACTTTGTTGATCATTGAGAGTAAATTGATGGGATAGTAATTGGTTCGGTTGGATTTGACTTTTAATACGCCCATCAATTACCATCCTTTGCTCTGATGCTGTATTATTGTGCACAATTGTAGAGCTATTCTGAGCAAATTGCACAAAGCAACTACATAAAACATGTTGAGAAAAATTGAGTGATGTATGAATATTGTGTTTGGCCACTCTACTCTCTGTAGGCACTAACATTGTTTCAGATAGATATCTAACCTGCCACTCTTTCCAAGTGAGTTGCTTGTGAAGGAGTACGTATGCTGATTAGCTGTGGAGGTTCACAGATAGCCTGCTGTGATCCCAGCAAGCCTGGATCTCCCTGGATTGATGGCTCTGTAGGTAAGTCAGTCATATCTGAGACAATGCTGCATCACTGATATGTCTTTTTTTTTAAAAAAAGCTACCTTATCTTTTGGCTGTTGCGCTTCAGAATGGAGAATAGTTGGCGGGGCGGGGTGGGGGTGGTGGGGGGGGGGAGGTGGGGGGGCTGCTCACCAATTCTGGAGGCCAGGGGGTTGGGAGTTGTTGCGGGGCTACGGGGGGGGGGGGGGGGGGGGGGTTTTGCGGGGGGAGAGAATGAGGTGGGTGTGGGGAGATGGTGAATGCTGCTGACACTGTGTGTTGTTTCTCCTTTACATAGCAAGTGAATGCCCTGTCAAAGTGACTTTTCCCAATCACTATTATCCAAATATCGAGCAATTTGGTGAAAAATAAGCTAACTTTCCCTATGCTGCTTCAGGTGCTTAACTGATTCTTAGGTTGCCATTCACACCCACTTAGAGAAATTGCACTGCTCCAGAAAGATATTGCATATAAAATACAACAACGGTTCTTGGAACTGCAACAGATTATCAATTTGAGCGATGGTACCCGTTTAATATTTAATTCAATCATTTGAGGAATGCAGTCGTGAAAAAATGTTAGTTGTTGCTTCACATTCATGAGCATCGTAACTGGAAATATATTCTCAGCCAAAACATGTTACGTTGTCTAAAATGGTGTGAAACATTAATCTCAACAAGCAGCCCTCAATACACATGCATGAAACTGCTCCATCCAATCTTCGTTTCAGACAGTTTGCATTCATCTTTATCATAAAACTGCAACCATAACATTGCTTGTATGTTATATTCCTTACATTTTTTGAAAAAGGGGAGTCTTTCTCATCAAGTGATATGTTTCAGCATCATTGAGTCATGTTAAATATGAAACGGCAACGCTAGAGTTCCCCTCACAGTCCCTTAATGTCATAACTTGTAAATATTTTCTTAAAAATGTGTAAAAATTGTTTATTTGATGATAATTATTGGACCTAAGAAATGGATACTACTTCAAAAGCAGGCCGGAATTCATTAACAAAATGAAATAGCAGTGAACATGATTCGATGAACATGAATGAGGGTTTCATTATCTTATAATTCCATTCCTGATGAGAGGCCATCAGTCTGAAACATTGGGCCTGATATTAACTGGGGCACAGATATAAAGAAGTTGTAAAGGGAGTCTGATATTGCACAGAAAATGCAGAAGTAACTGCAGCCACCTTATTATCATTTAACGGGTTTCCTGTCTAATCAGCAGCAGGCAAGATGGGATGCTGCGTGATACAATCTCAACTCTAATATTTCAAAGGAAGAATCCATAGATGCAAGTTGGAAGAATTGGAGTTGGCAGGATGAGAAAGGGAAGCCTCACAATGGAGTCCTGTTGCTCAAAGGTTGTGACCCACATTGCTGATACCTTCCTTGATGTGTTCCTGGGGGGTGATGAAGAGTAGGAGAGAGATATTCTTCCCTTGCAATGAAGACGCCTGCAAATGAAGCTAAGGAGGCATGGGGGTTAGAGGAGGTCAGCTGAGTGAAATATGACCAATGTCATGGTTAACTTGCAGCATACTCTTAACTTGACAGGACTAATTCATGTCTGATCTCCCACAGAGCCTTCCAACGTACAGCAGGAATCAATGGAAGAGGCCAATGGTGATACCTCAGGGGAGGTGATTTGATCTGAGGGTGCAGCATCACAGACCATGAACAGCTCAGAAACTGACACTATGATGGTGCCAACAAACCAGATAATTGTGTTTTCATCCAGTGAATTACACGTCACAGTTGAGCAAGAACAGATGGCAGAGACAGGAATGGCAGTGGAGAGACTGAGTCAAAGCACAGAGCTCTCTCCATGCCTTCTTCTGGGCATATACGGTGTACGATGAGCACTGCTGATGAAACGGAGAATCATTGAGCAGCAGACAATATGTGATGCACTGACAGACTTTCAAAGTGGAATTACCATGATGGCAGGCAGACCAGAGGATCCCACCTGAAGCATGAGGGATAATGTCACGGGCCAATGAAGGAAAGAATGACTTGCATTTGCATCAAGCATCGTGAACTCAAGATATTCCAAAGTGCTTTCCAGTCAAAAAATCACTTTCGAGGAGTAGTCATTGTTGTAGAAAACGTGACAGACAATTACACACAGCAAACTTACACAAATAGCAATGTGATAATAAACAGACAATCTCTCTTTGTGATTGAGGGATAAATATTGGTCAGGACACTCCCTGTTCTTCTTTGAAATAGTACCATGGGGCCACTTACATCCACTGTGAGGACAGAAAGGGGCCATGACTTAACCCACTTAATGTCTCATCTGAAAGATGGGAAAAATGGGGTGAAGTTTTCTTACTTTGATCGAGTGGCGAGCTCCACGGACCATCAATCACTCTGACCAAATGAGTCAATGCAATGCTATAACGTCTGTCTTGTAAACTTTGGGCATTAGCATGTCTGCCACCTTAAATCAGAAAACAGATAACAATCCATGGCCCTCCAGTTCAGTGGCAGCTGGACCATCAAAGGGATAAATAATGAGATATGAGAACATAGGATCAGGGGCGGCATGGTGGCACAATGGTTAGCACTGCTGCCTCATAGTGCCAAGGACCCGGGTTCGATTCCGTCCTCGGGTGACTGTCTGTGCGGAGTTTGCACATTCTCTCCGTGTCTGTGTGGGTTTCCTCCGCATGCTCCAGGTTCCTCCCACACTCCAAAGATGTGTGGATTAGGTGGAACCTTAGTGTCGGGGGATTATCAAGGTAAATACATGGATTATCAGGGTAAACGCATGGGGTCATGGGGATAGGACCTGCGTAGGATTATTGTCAGTGCAGGCTCAATGGGCGAATGGTCTCCTCCTGCACTGTAGGGATTTTATGATGATTCTATGATTCTATGAGTCTATTCAAAATGCTTACAATTCTGACCTGTTCATTACTGTCCTCTTCCCTCTGAGACCAACATGCTTCATCATCTCCCAGTGACCGAGTCTGCCCCATACACACTGCAAGTGGTGCAGCCTTGGGGATTGCCAATGATCAGAAACTGAATTGCACGAGTCATATGAATATTGTGGCTACAAGAACGGGTGGAATTCCCAGAGGCTGGGAATTCTGCGGTGAGTAACTCATCTCCTGAATCCCCAAAGCCTATTCGTCACCTACAACGTACAAGTCAGGAGTATAATTGAATACTCTCCACTTGCCTGGAACAGTGCAGCTCCAACAACACTCAGGAAGCATCCAGGACAAAGGGACCTGCTTAATTGGTACCTCATCTGTTACTTTAAACATTCACTCCCTCCACAACTGACTCATAGTGGCAGCAGTGTACCATCTAAAAGATGCACTACAGCAGCTCACCAAGGCCCATTGACAGCATGTTCCAGACTCATGACCACTACTATCTAGGTTAAAAGAGCAAGGGCAGCAGATGCATGGGAACACCACTGCCTGCAGATTCCCCTCTAAGCCACACACCATCCTGACTTGGAACTATGCCACTGGATCAAAATCCTGGAACTCTCTCCCTAACAGCACTATGAGTGTACTTACACAAGATGGATTGTGATGGTCAAGAAAGAGGCCCATCTTCTCAAGGGCAATTAGGAATGGGCAACACATCCCGCAGAAGAGTTTTTATGAAGTCTGTGGCCTGCACTGCCTCCAAAATCCAGAATGCATCACAGCAGTCTAACGAGGGATGGGAGCCATCTGCCTCTACTCTGCTGAAACCACATGGGTTGTAGGAGAAACAAGGAAAGGATGAATCAGCTTTTGTAGTTGCACAAAGGCATGCACGTAGAAATCTTTGAATATGTTGTTTCAATGAGTTTCTCTTGTCTATTTAGCCCACATAAATGTTACTTTATTTCACTACATTCCTATCCTTTACATTTTTGGGTGCTGGTAGCCCTTTAACTTTTTTGATGATGAATGAGGAGACATTAATTTTCAAAAAGCAATGGTGGGATGTTTGAGGGATGTTTGGTTAGTTGCATGTCTGCTTTGCGTCAATGGCATTGATTGCATAGGAGAGGGCAAGGAACAATGGCCAATGCATTTTATGGTGACACTGGTCTACTGATGAGTGCAACTTTAATGAACCTTGCATTAATAACGCATGTTAATAACCCTCTGCTTGGATGCTGTAATTGTTAAAGAGATCAATTAATTTCACTAGCTTCATGAGCTAGGCTTCTCTTTAATTTGTTTTTCTTTAATCTTATAAACATGCATTAACATTGACTCTGTTATGCAGCTAAGTTCTTCTCGTGCATGAATTAAATCTTCATTTCATAATAAACCTGATCTGTAGTTTTAACCTGATCTATGTGGTTCAATGATTTATTGTTTACCATTGGTCCACAATGATCTGTAATACAGTGTGACTGTGGCATTATTTCCATAGCCTACCACAATGGTAGAGGCTGAGTGCCAACACTCAGACACTTCCTCCTGCCTTGCTCTGGACCATGACCCCACCACCAAATGTCATGCCATTGTTTCCAGGACTGCCACTGACCTTACTGCCTCTGGAGACCTTCTGTCCACAGCTTCTGACTTCATTGTCTCCCAACCCCACACAGCCCATTTTTGCTTCCTTCCCAAAATCTATAAACAGGACTGCCCTGATATCCATATCATAGCAGCCTGTTCTTGCCCCACAAAATTCATTTCTTCCTATGTTGATTCCATCCTCTCTCCCCTTGCCCAGTCTCTTCCCGCCAACTTTCATGATTCCTCTGATGCCCTATGTCACATCAACAATTTCCAGTTCCCTGGCACTAAGTGCCTCCTCTTCACTACGAATGTCCAATCCCTCTACACCTCCATTCCCACCCGGAAGATCTGAGGGCTCTCTGCTTCTTCCTTGAGCAGAGATCCAAACAGTCCCCATCCGCCATCACCTCCTCTGCCTGGCTGAACTTGTTCTGTCACTAAATAATTTCTCCTTTAACTTCTCTCATTTCCTGAAAATAAAAGGTAAGGGTATGGGTACCCACATGGGCCCAGTCTTTTTGTGCGTTTCTGTGGAACACTCTGTTTCAGTTCTCAGGCCTGCTCTCACAATTCTTTTTCTGTTGCATCGATGACTGTATCGGTGCCACTTCATGCTACCATCTGGACCTGGAAAAAGTTATTGATTTTGCTTCCAATTTCCACCGTTCTTTCACTTTCAAGTGGTCTTTTTCCAACACTTTCCTTCCTTCATCTCTCTGTCTCCATTTCTGATGATAAACCAACCACCAATATTCATTACAAACCCACCGACTCCCACAGCTACCTTGACTGCAGCTCCCCACACCCTGCTTCCTTTAAGGTCTCTATCCTATTCATCCAGTTTCTCCACCTCCCAACATCTGTTCTAATGCCACTTTCAAAATTGGCGTTTCTGACATGTCTGCCTCCTTCCTTAACTGAGAGTTCCCCCCACGCCCCAGCTGTGATTGACAGGAACCTTAACCAAGTTCAACACATTTTCTGCAGCTCTGCCCTCTTCCTTTCCCCTTCCTATGTTAGGGTCCCCCTTGTTCTCACTTTTCACCCCACTAGCCGCCACATTCAAAAGACCATCCTCAGCGATTTCCGCCAGCCCCAGCACAATGCCACCATCTAACACGTCTTCCCCTCACACCCCTGTCAGCATTCTGCAGGGACCACTCCCTCCATAACACCCTGGTCCACTCCTCCATCATGCCTAGCTCCCGGGCACCTTCCTTTGCAATCACAGAAGGTGCAACACATCACCCTTTACCTCCTCCCTTCTCATTCTTCAAGGCCCCAAATGCTCCTTCCAACTAAAGCAACATTTCACTTCTACCTCCTTCAATTTGGTCCATTGTATTCACTGCTCCCAATGCAGTCTCTTTGCTATTGGGGAGACTAAGCACAGAATGAGTAACCACTTTGTGAAACACTTCTGCTCAGTCTGC
The DNA here is from genome assembly GCF_964213995.1 of Mustelus asterias. NCBI lineage: Eukaryota > Metazoa > Chordata > Chondrichthyes > Carcharhiniformes > Triakidae > Mustelus > Mustelus asterias. The sequence goes on from NC_135801.1 coordinate 72,649,390, forward strand.
AAGCATGACCCCCAACCTTCCTGTCACTTGCCATTTCAACTCAGCATCATGCTCTGATCCCTGTCCTTGGCCTATTGAAATGCTCCAGTGAAGCCCAATGCAAGCTGGAGGAACAGCACATCATCATCTGACTAGGTATGTTAGAGCCCTCAGGATTCAACATTGAGATCAACAACTCTAGACTGTTACCTTTTTCCTCCAACTTGACCCTTTTTCAAATATCCAAAACATTTTTTGTCCAAATGCAACACTCATACCCCACTCTCCCCCTCCATCACCAGGCCATTTGTTATTTGTTCTTAAGCTTTGCTTTCACTGAACACTGACTTTTATTCTCCCATTAACACATTCTGATATCTTACCTTTATACAACTACTAGCTGCTTCTCCTGTTATTAAGACTTCCTCTGTCTCGTGACCTACACATTTTTGTTGCAATCTCTCCTAGCTCCCCCCAATTACTGACCTTGTACTCTGCTCCAGCTGCTACACCCTCTGTTAAACAGTGTATAATCTATCATTAGGCGGCATGGTAGCACAATGGTTAGCACTGCAGCTTCACAACGCCAGGGACCTGGTTCAATTCCAACCTTGGGTGACTGTGTGGAGTTTGCACATTCTCCCTGTGTCTGCGTGGGTTTCCTATGGGTGCTCCAGTTTCCTCCCACAGTCCAAAGGTGCGCAGGTTAGGTGGATTGGCCATGCTAATTTGCCCCTTAGTGTCCAAAGATATGTGCATTAGTGAAGTAAATATGCAGGGTTACTGGGATAGGGCAGGAGGGTGGGCCTGGGTAATATGCTTTGTCATGGGATAGCTGCTGACTCGATGGGCCAAATGGCCTCCTTTTGCTCAGTAGGGATTCTAAGATATCTCTAGCTCTGAAGAAGTGTGGCGTGGACTCAAAGCGTTGGGTTGGATTTTCCAGCCATGCTTGCCCCAAGACCGGAAAATCCTACCCAAGGTTAACGGACCTTTGCATGCTCCATGTCCTGCCCGCTACAACTCCTGTGGTGGGCGGGATGGGAAAATTCCACCGATTCACTCTATTTTCTCTCTCCATAGATGCTACCAGAACCTGCTGAGTTTTTCCAGCATTTTCTGTTTCATTTCAGATTCCAGCATCCGCATTATTTTCCTTTATATCAGGGCATGTTCATTGTTTAATCTGTTTTTTGGACATGCACTTGCTTGTGTGAAATGTAGTATTAGCTATGAAGCCAACGTTTGTTTTCTTCAGCATCGATAATATCTCTTGAAAAGGAACACAAATGCGATAATGGTCTATGTTTCCAAGATTTTGAAAATATAGTGAAAATACATGCAACTTTGAAAACTCAAACAGATTGTGCATTTATGAATAAGTCTTTCGTGAAATTAGAGACTCAAAACATCTTTATTTCCACGTCAGAGATGCATGAATAAGTTGAACAAAAATACTCGATGTTGTGCTGTTTCACTCCTTTAACAAAATGTCTGGATGGATATCTAATTATGAGACAGTGGCACAGCGGTTAGCACAGTGGCGAGACGATAGCACAGTGGTTAGCACAGCTGCCTCACAGCGTCAGGGACACGGGTTCGATTCCGGCCTTGGGTGACTGTGTGGAGTTTGCACATTCTCCCCGTGTCTGCGTGGGTTTCCTCCGGGCGCTTCGGTTTCCTCCCACACTCCAAAGATGTGCAGGTTAGGTGGATTGGCCATGCTAAATTAGCCCTTGGTGTCAGGAGGATTAGCAGGGTAAATACGTGTGGTTATGGGAATAAGGCCTGGGTGGGATTGTGGTCAGTGCAGACTCGATGGGCCAAATGGCCCCTTTCTGCACTGCAGGGATTCTATGGTTATATGAAAGTTGGTAGTGGTAAGATTGGGTTAAGAAATGAAATAGTTAACAGAAGGCTCTGATTCCAGAACCAATGTCACCAATGTTAAATAATGCAGACAATAATATAAGGAGGTCAACCTGGAATTTTATTTAGTTATCTTAAAGATCGGGGAGAAATTTTAGAGAGATTTAACAACTTGAAAGTTTTTGATATCTCAAAGGAAACATGTTGAGTAGAATCCATGATTATATTAATTGTGTTTATTCTGTTGGGAGAATTAGGCTCGGTCAGTTGAATGGTCTTTCACTAGTTCCATGTTTTTTTGTCAACTTATCTCACCATCTGATTTTCCTCTTTCTATTTCATAGCATTGTCAGCTAGATTCTGCTTTTAACCTTGCCTGGAATAATTTCCCTGAATTCCTCACATTCATTACCCAGCAAAGGATTTTGTTATTACCAGGAGCCCTGCTGTGCTATTCTCTATTATTTTCAATTAAAAAAGAATGAACATATTCCCTTCTGTCATTTCTCCCAGAGAGAAATTTTTTTTCCCACAGATTAACAAACAAACAAAGGCACTTTCGTATAATTGAGGTCACTGCCAGCCACAGAAATAAGACAACATTTGAATCCTTAAATATACTCCCCATTTAAACGACTGCTAGAAGGAGCAAATTTAGGACTGTCACTGAGGTGGAAAAACATAAATATGTGTCCTTTATACCATTTTGATTTCACAAACAAATTCAAAAGTCTTGTTGCATATGTATTAAATTGCTGTTCTTCAAATGTCGCCTTCAGAGAACCTTGCTCATTCTTCTTACCTCCCTAATACAACCTGTCGCTACTCATTCCTCCTTGCCAGCCTGTGACGCTGCTGAGATTAATTTAAAGTTTATTCACAAGTAGCTTACATTAACACTGCAGTGAAGTTACTGTGAAAATCCCCTAGTCGCCACACTCCGGCACCTGTTTGGGCACACTGAGAGAACATAACATGGCCAATGCACCTAACCAGCACATCTTTCGGACTGTGGGCGGAAACCGGAGCACCCAGAGGAAAACCACACAGACACACGGAGAACATGCGAAGTCCACACAGACAGTGACCCAAGCCGAGAATAGAACCCGCGTCCCTGGCACTGTGAGGTAGCAGTGCTAACCACCGTGCCAGTTCATGATGTTGGTAATGCAATGGGTATTAAACTCAAGCCCAAAGGTTTTAATCAAAACAGAACATAGGATGTAAATGTGTGCAGTTCTGACAAGCTCGCTCTGATGCTGCTTAATTATAACAAGTGATTTATTTACATTTTTCTTTCAGTTTGCAGTATTTCCTACCCTGCAGCTTTCTGTATTCTTTCTCCCTTGTTTCGATGTCCATCTCTATTGCAATTTTTCCCACTCTCTGTAGCTTCTGCAACATTTTTTCTCTTGCTCCCTGATTTCTCTGCTCTTTTCTACAATTTCTGTCACTCCAAAGTTGCCCACCCACAACCTCTTCCCCACTCCCCAACTGTATCTGTGCATTTTCTTTTCTTTTTCCGCATCTCCACATAAATTAATTGAGCTCAGAAGTTATTGCACATGTGTGTAAATTGAAGGGAATGTGAGTTATATCAATGGTTCACCAAATGCCAATGCCTGGGCTATACCTTTGCAATTTATTTTGGGTCAGGTCTCAGCAAAGAATGTCTTGCACCACTCTAACCTATTATTCTGGTATCAATAAGTCTTGAAACATCCATCTCTCTCTTCACCTTGTTTGTGTTTCATTTTCATCATTCGCTTGTATCTCTCTTACTTTGGTCTTTCTATTCTGTTTCTCACTTTTCCTCTTTCCCTTCACTTGTTGGTCACCCTGCTTCACTTCTCATCATTTCCTTACCTGTTCATCCAGAGCCAAGTCTTCAAATTGGTTCAAACTGCAATTTGAATCTCAGCACGGAATTTTTCAGTCCCAAGAGAGATGGATTTAATGGCAGAGAAAGGGACAATTGGCTCCACACTAATCCCTCTTGCCTCCCTATATAATTTTAAATTTAATCCCACTGAACTGTTACTTCTCAGTGGCGCCACATTTCCTTTGTTACTTACATTGTAGACTTTTTTTTATAGTGTCATTTTCCCTACCCTTGGCACTTTTCCCCAGAGTTGGTGAAGGCATTATTTCCTTGCATTCCGAAGTGCTTCCAATTATTAGGGGATTTTCACAGTAACTCTATTGCAGTGTTAATGTGACACTAACATGCTAACTTGTGACACTAATAAATAAACTTTTAACTTTACTGGTGACCGCCTTCGAATGAAGAAGATGTTTTCACAATTTTGATAAGCAGCGATGGCTTTCGAATAGTTTTAAATGCTCTTAATGATACTAAGTGAAGGGATTTCTGTTTGAAAGTAAGAACCTTCTTTCATGTGATTGAATACTTGTTCCAAATTACATTATTTGAAGTCAGGTCAGCATTGAACGCTTACAAACTTTTATAAATACTGAAAAATAAATTCTGTTAGGGAATGTATGTTTCAGGGAGACATTGACTCAGTCTGATGTGGGTAATGGGCACACTGGCTACAAATAAGGACTACAAATTGCAAATAAACCACATTAGACCTAATTAAAATGCAAATGGACACTATTTACTGAAGTGTCATAAGATTAACAATCAAAATGTACCTGCACAATCACGTGTAAAATCAAAACTTCTTAACCTCATGTCTATGAGGTGCTCCCTCAATATCTGCAGCAGGGGTGGAGGCAGCCTGCTGACTCACTGGCCCTGTTACCTTGAATGACCTTGGCGGCCGTCCGAAGGACACCTGAGGCCTGGAGGGCCCTGGTTTAGTTTGCCTGTCCTGCTGTGGAGTAGCTGCTCCATCTGCAGTCGCAGAGGATGAAGCTGAAGGGGGTCACAGACAAAAGGATCCTATAGGGCCAGGTTCCTTCAGAGAGTCCTGATTGGAGGTCCGGGGGTGTCCAATGGCCCATTCCTGCTCCCTTTGGGTGTCCAAGGGCCCTTGCCGCTGCCTGAGTGGCACCTGGAGAGAAGTCAGGTATCTCATTCCTCTCTTACATAGCCACTACAAAAGCTCAGCCTTAGCGACAGCAAAAGAGTACACGTCTGCACACATCCCCGGCAGAAAGTGGGTGTTCTGTTGGACCAGGTCCTCCGTGGCGTTTTCCATCCTCCCCATGGAGAATTTGATCTCAGCACCACTTCACCAGCCAGCAGGCAGATGGCTCCTCTGCTTCATGAGGCACTCTGTTGAGGGCCTCTGCAGCCTCTGCCTGATGTTCCCCATCTCTCACAGCGTCACCAGCATTTCGGGCAGGGCTGATCCCAGAGGCTCATCATTTGACTTGGACTTTGCAGATGCCTCTATCCCAGCAGTTCTCTGAGTGCCGGTGACTTTGACTGATGCTGTCCCCTCCTGCTACAGACATGTGTCTGTGCAGTGACCACCAGAATGTGAGACCCTTCCTGAACTCGATCTAGTTCCCACTGAGGTGTGTGTCTCTGTCCTGGCGGAAGGTGCAGGAAATCTTCCTCCTCTCCAATGTCCTTGGTCATGTGTGGGCTGGAGGACCTGCAGGACATGGTTTCCTCCTCTTCCCTTCCCCTCTTCTTGCTGCACCTGTACATGAGAGAAGACAGTGTGAATGGCTGCATGAGCTGCCTCCAACATGGAGGAAGGATGACTCTTAGGTTTCTATCATAGAATCCTTACTGGCTGGAGGTCACCCACTAAATGTGCTGTCTGTACAGGCTCAGTCTGGTTCCTCTTCTGTCAGCTTGACTGCCCACTCCTCAAACTCTGGTTCTTGAGGTCAGGTCAACTCCCTCCCATCTCTCTCTCTCTTGTTCTCACTCTCTCTCTTGTTCTCACTCTCTCTCACGTTCTCTCACATTCTCATTCTCTCTCACATTCCCACTCTACCCTTCTCTTTCGATCTTTCTCTTTTTATCTTTCTCTCTCTATCTTTCCCTCTCTATCTTTTTTTCGCTCTCTCTATCACTCTTTACCTTTCTCTCTCTCTCTCACTCTCTCACTCCTGTTTTGCTGTAACTTTTCCTGCACAAAGAGAGAAGATGAGGTTGTGAGAAATTAGGTTCCAGTTAATTTTCTCATGCTTCCACTATTACAACTAACCCACTGGATTGTGTGCCATCTGATTGGTGCATTGCGGATTGTCCACAAAGAATTCGGACAGCATCCTCCAGAGTGATGAGCCCATGCAGGTAGAAGGGTAATGCTCACAGAGGCATGTTATTAGCGATGCTTGCTGGTGCCCTCAATGTCTAACACCCCGCCAGCCCCAGGCAACTTCCGAGCTCTCTGTGTGGAAAAGTCAGGGACCCACACTGGCCTCTCCACCTGCAGACTGGATGAGGCATCACCTTATCACATTGAGAAGCTCTTTATGTATGGGCCATAAGGATGGTGCCATTGCCACTGAGGCCCCTCTACCATTCAGTGAGGTGAATGTGAGCAGTGGAGGGTTCACTTACACTGGCGGCGTGGATGAGGTCATTCATCCATTCCTGGCACTGTAGAGCAATTGTCCAGTGGAGGCCCTGGATACTGTCCACTCTGGAGACATCCTCACATGTCGGATTTTTCAGACAGATCGGCCTCCTCCTTCTATCCTTGGGGAACAGGACACCCCTCCGGGTCTCCACTGAATTGAACAGCACTTGGAGGGAAGTGGCTCTAAATTTAAGGACCAGAGCTCCCTGTGATCAGTGGACCATCTCACCCTCCAATGGTGGGTATGGAAGTAGTTGATGTCCAGACACCAATAACCCAATCAGCAATGAGGGTGGAATGTGTGCCTTCCAGTCTATCCCACTGTGCAACACATTGGGAAGCCCCCACAACTGCATAATTAATTATGTCAGCATTGCGTGATTTGGCATGGATTCCCACAGCCTTCCTGACAGGAAACACTCCCGTTTCCTTCCCCCGTCCCCCGTCCCCCGCCCGAGGATTCAGGGCTGGAATGGGAAATAATGCCGTAAATGTTTAAATTCTTACTATTTCATCAATTCACTGAGGTAAATTTTCATTTTCCACTTTTAGATTATTAGACTTACCTCGAACTACCTAACTTCCCAACTTTTTTAGTCAGAGGATTTTCCACAACATGGTGTGGAACATGGCTCATCAATCTGATTAGTCTGTGCAAATCGGTGACCAATCAGTAAGAACATTTCAATAACATATTCAATTGTTTCCAAATTCAAATATAGATGCATTAATCATATAGCTGGGCTTGGTGTATTTTCCAATTTGTGAAATATTTGCGGACAGGTTCATATTGTATGGAATAATCCTTAATATACACAAGGTTTTATTACTTAAAGATGAGGTCCTGTGGCACAGTGGGTAGTGTCCCTACCTCAGGTCTAGAAGCTCTAGGTTGAATCCCATGTCAGGACTTGATGTCCATGATAAGTGTGTTCATAACATGGCCAAGCAGGTTGATGATCAACCCATAACTCCTAACATGCTTATGGCAGGCAGTGAGAGTGGGAGAGTCTCCTTTTCTTGATGTGGATGGCACCCCACAAGGTATAAATTAAGGCTCGTGATCTGTTCCAGGAAAAACTAGCTATGGAAAGAAACATGAGCAACTGTGTTTTGTCTGCCTTATGTGTCACTGGGAAGTGTCTAAAGCCATTATTTAAATCCTTTAAACTTTATTAACATGCTTTTTCTTTAATATGTTGCAAGGTACCTTAATCACATATGTCAAACTAATTCCAACATCCATTACAAATGACAGTCCTTTAATTTTAAAAATAAATGTTTTAGTTTGTATTTTCACTTGTATTTAAACTGCTTGCATGGAGCTGAAAGAACTAGGATGTTATTATCATTGGCAACTCTGAACAAAAGAAGGGAATAAATTATAATATCCTGGTATTTTGAACAAATGATCCATTCAGGTTACAGATGCATTTAAGCAGAATCTGGTTAAATACAAGAGACAAAAGATGTAGAAGATGTGATAGGATGGAATAAGCTAAGGTGGCATGAGGATCACACGGAGCACCACTGTTGACCAAATGATCTATTTCTATGTTGTAAATTCTATTATAAATGATTACCACCGACCTCGTAATCCTCAACATACAAAACAGAATAACATATCACAACCTGAACTTTGCATCTTGATGTATAAACATGCAATGTTTATTTAGCTGTTTGTGTTGTGGTCTATTTAGGTTTGATTGTTTGGAAAAAAAATCCTTGACAAAATTCAGTACAAGAATGTGAGAGGTTTTCTTGAGTGCAAACTCAGATACTGTAGTAAAATTAGAAGATAGAGCACTAATTATGGAGGTCTGCAATATTTTTATGAGGTTCACAAAACAACTGTGCTTTCCTGTGGATCTGATGGTGTATGGGGACTGCCTACTTTAATGGGTAAGAAATCTCAGAAATCTCAGCAAGGTCAATTCAAATCCAGCTCAGGTTGATGGGATGAAAGTTTTTTTTTTACACAGAGGATGGTGGTGGCCTGGAATGCATTGGCAAGTGAGGTGGTTGAGACAGATATGTTAGCGACATTTAAGACTTATCTGGATAGACACATGAGCAGATGGGGAATAGAGGGATACAGGCAGTTGGTCTAGATAGGACAACATGATCGGCGCAGGCTTAGAGTACCGAAGGGCCTGTTTCTGTGCTGTACTGTTCTTTGTACTCTCTATGGACTTTGGCCTTCTCAGTCAGGTTCCCAGTTGGCATAGCTTACAACAGAAAGCTGTCCCTAAATCAGTAGGAAATTAGTCAACCCACTCAAAGAGAGAGAGAGAGAGAGAGACAGTGGGAGGAATTTCCTTCTCCGATTTGTGGTGGGTAGGATCAGCAGTGAGAGTGGAAAATCCTATAGGAAGCCCAACACATGATTTACGTCAGCGGGATTTCCAGTCGTAATTGACAGGAATTGAACCCCCACCACCCCCACCCCCCTCCCTCACAAAAACGGATGGAAAACCTGCTTTGACCCCCAAATCTAATGCACATCTTTTAACCTGGTTTTCCAGGTCCATGTGATATCAAACAGACTCTCGACCCTTAAACAGAGCATAGGTCACCTTCCTGATGCAGAGGTGTGCAGCTGGCTGCAATATTCCACACATGTGTGTCTGAAGCGTTCTTGGAATGAGCCAGGGCATGGAAATTGAGGGCTGTGATCACCTTCAGCATCACTGGTATCCGGTGGCCACTCAGTCCTGTCAGATACAGGTCATCCTGCAACATTTTTAAAAAGTTTAGTTTATTTACTAGTCTCACAAGTAGGCTTACGTTAACACTGCAATGAAGTTACTGTGAAAATCCCTGAGTCACCACACTCCGGCGCCTGTTCGGGTTCACTGAGGGAGAATTTAGCACCTAACCAGCAGGTCTTTCAGACTGAGAGGGGAAACGGGAGCACCCGGAGGAAAGCCGCAACATAGCACCGAGCTCAGAGACTGTTTCCCTCAAAACTCACAATTTTCTCTGGTACTGATGCTCAGACATGTACAGGTGATTAATTCTCATTGTGGAGACCCTGGCAAACTTTACCACCTGTCTTCTGCCTCTCTCCAGCTCCCTTTCCAAGTGGTGATCTTGTGTCTCCCTCCAGCTGCGGCTTGTATCACTTGCTGCTCCTGAAGTTCTGGTAATGTGGATGTGGGCTCTGGTGTTCCCTGGCACCTCCCTTCCAGTGCCTGTGGATCCAGGAGGATGCAGTGGATGATTCCCTCCTTTGGTGCTCACCTCTTTACTGGCCATTTAAAGGCTTTAATTGGGCCAAGGGCAGGCTTCTAATCCAAGGCCCTACTTGTCCCACCAAAAACTTGCTATCAAATTAGCGTGGACAGGAATCTGGAGGGAATACTGACCATGCAATTTCACACTCCCCACCCCCACCTCAGAACCTGCTAGGGGGTGAGGGAGCACAGCATTCTGGTCTATTATACTTATAAAATCAGAGGATCCCTAAAGCGCAGAGGAGGCCATTTGTTCCATCGAGTCTGCACTGACTCTCTGACAGAGTATCCTATCCAGCCCTCTCCCCTGCCGTATCCAAGTAACCTCACAGATTTACCATGGCTAATACCCCCTAACTTACACATCTCTGGAGTGTGGGAGGAAAGTGGAGCACCCGGAGGAAACCCACGCAGACACGGGGAGAATGTGCAAACTCCTCACAGACAGTTAACCAAGGCCGGAATTGAACCCGGGTCCCTGGAGCTGTGAGACAGCAGTGCTAACCGCTATGCCACTGTGCCACCCCTTGCACTCAAGGGAAGCCTGCAATATTGAGGGAGATCCTCAAACACATGTTTTCCTTCATCAGGAAGGAGATGAAGTGATCGCTCTTTGAGTACAAAACCTTGGTGACATCCTTGATAAAGCAGTGAACTCCACTGTGTCACTGGTGTAATCTGTGCAATTGACACCAATGCATGCTATTGAAATTCAGGGCAAAGACCTTGACAGTGCCATCCTTGCTGTGACTTGCGGCTCAGGCTTATACTGGAAAAGGTGGCACAGCTCTGATCACTTTGCATGCAAAGAGGAGACTCCTGATACACAACGCTCAGTAAGATTGAAGTATGGAACTGGATTCCTGAAGCCCGTGTACTGTAGGACATACTGTGGCCTTCGATCCCCAATAATTGAATGGGTCCCTCAGTTTAATTTATAATTGGCATCATATTTAATTCAGCAGGCATCTGGGATGTCTATAGGATGCACCAATATGCTGTTCAACACACTTCCAGTTTATCAGTCACATGCACTCCAAGTTAGAAACTGATATGTTGTTGACCTACTTAATGCCCAAGGAACAGGCAAAGTGAGATCTAATTACGCCCCCACGATATCCTTTTACCATTAATAGTACTGAAAACTGATAAAATCATGCACAGTTGGAAAAGATTCTGATCTGCCGATTGCTGTGAAATGTTTAAGTTTAAAATGCGTGATTTAATTGTGTCTTACAAATGCAGAGAAATGTAATGCTGTCGCAACTCATACTTTTCTTGACTGGAGCAAGGTTTTATGGCAACAGAATTGAATTACGGGGGCTGACTGTTCTGTGTTCTCCAAACACATAATTAATGTTAAGTTACTGTTTACAAGCTCTGTTTGAAGAGCATAATTTTATACATATCATTGATTCATTAATTATGTTTCTGGCATAAGTACTCAAATCCTTTCCAACATCTCAATTTATTACTTTGATAACGGAAAATGCACTCATTGAAAAGTCTGTACCAAATTTTAAGGACACCCTGAAATAACACAATTATCAGGGATGGTTGAAGTGGTAGACTATTGACAAACCCATAAAAGCACTTTCAATGTGCAATAACCTCCTTCTCTCTGTGGAAATGCAACACAAAATAATGTATTTTATTTTCTGCATTGACTGACGGAAGGTTTATCTTCCCTTTCCCCCCGACAGAAAAAAAAATCCGACCTACAGCTGGAACACATTCATCATGACTGATAGTTTGGTAACATGACAACTGTGTCCATACTTTAATGTGACAAAGCGTAACTCTGATTGTGAGCAGAACAGGAAGAAAGGATTCCCAAAGCGGAAAACTTTTGACACAAAGTGCAATTGTTCCGTTCAATTAATTAAAATGTTACTTTTCTGCAAAAATGTAAAGTTGCCGACGACTGATTGATACATGCGAGTTGAAAATGCTTAATGTAATTGTGGATGCAATTTTCATCTTTTCAGCTTTGTATTGTGCTAGATTTTAGCAATGATTACCCGCAGAGCTGGCCAAAGGGATTTGGAGAAGAAATGGAACAAGCAGCTTGGAACCATGAACCCCCTGCCAGACTGAATGACAACCCACAATCAAAGCTCTTCTTGCACTGTCTGCTGCATTCAGCACCTCTGCTTGGCACTGGGCCAAATGTAAAATATGTATTTTGTAACATGACCGAATCATTGTTCAAAATTACCCAAATTAAAGTCCCATTGTATTAACTAGACTTTATCAAATTAAAACTTGCCTAAAGTTTCTTTGTACATTTTCAATCTTAATGTTGTTGAGCTGTGTAAATAATCAGCTGCTTAAAGTAAAGTTTATTTATTAGTTACAAGTAGGCTTACATTAACACTGCAATGAAGTTACTATGAAAATCCCCTAGTTGTCACACTACGACACCTGTTCGAGTACACTGAGGGAGAATTTAGCATGGCCAATGCACCCAACCAGCACGTCTTTCAGACTGTGGGAGGAAACCAGAGCACCTGGAGGAAACCCATGCAGACACAGGGAGAATGTGCAGACTCTGCACAGATAGTGACATTACCACTAAACATGAATCTAACCCAGGTCCCTGGCACTGTGAAGCAGCAGCGCTAACCACTGTGCCATCTTACCACGAGAAGACTGTAACAATGAAATTAACAGTACATCTTCGCCATATACAAAAGAATCTATGGACTGCTCCCTCCACCAATGAGGACATCCTGTAGTTATCCATTTTGTGAAATAAATTGATGTGCGATTTCAGCTATGGATCACAACAGGATCCTGTTAATTGAGAAATATTTCTATTTCCATAAAGAATCTTACCTATCAATTTCCTATCGGTTTACTGTCATTACATTATTTTTGAAGTCCTGATTTAATTAACCTGCCTCATGCTTGTAAGTGTTCCTGTTTGAAATTACTTTTAATATCTTAGGCTTTAGTTAAAGATGTCTCTGGTGAAAGGGAGAATCTAATTTCTGCCCTTAATTGAAGAACATCATATAAGTAATAATGTAATGAAGGAGAAAATGAAGCTAATGTCTCGGGTGAAACCCTTCATCAGAACTTTGTTGTTGCATTATCTTTTTGTTGTCACTTATGACCTAAATGCAATCCACAAACGTTTGTGCACTCACTTCCATTAGGAACATATTGAGCATGAGATTCTGATGCTAACTGGGAGTAAAAATGTCAAGGAGTCACTGATGTTAAATTTAAACCTCTCTGTTACAGACAATAGAGAGCATTTTATACTTTGGTGTTGCCCAGTACCCTTCCATTCACTGTCTTCTGCGCTGTTACAGTCTATCTATCATGACAATTTGTTCATACACTGCTAAGAAATAGAACAGTTTGCTTGTCCTTATTTATCTTGGAATTTTAGCTCAACTATAAAATGTTGTGTACTGTACAGCAATGCACGATAAATGGCATCAGTTGATTGCAGCCAGATTTATGGATTGACTGTAAATAAAATGATGTAACGTAATTGAAACACATTACCACTAAACATGAAAACATTTTTTGTTGACTTTGGGCCTGATTTTACCAAAACTTATGGGCGCGAAATCGCGGTAAAGTTGGGCGTCGGGCCTTTAACGCGACCTGCACGCGAATCCAAGCAGATCGCGGTTTTATCGACACGCATTTAAATCGACTTAATGAACCGCGCACCCAACTCTACCGCCAAATCCCACTTTACCGTCTTCTGGCCCGATCCGCGTCCGCGCTGTTACCAACCTGCCGAATGAAAGTCCGAAGTCGCCGCTGCAGCCTCCGAAGAGCGGGGTCAGAGACTGCAACGGCTCCCTGACCCAGGTCATCCTCTGGTCAGGGTGGGGGGGAGCGGGGGGGGGGAGGGGGGTGGGAGGAGGAGAGGGGGTGTGACGTCTCATCCCCTGGGGGGGGTGGGGGGGGGCGGAGGAGAGGGGGTGTGACATCTCATTCCCGGGGGGGGGAGGAGGAGAGGGGGTGTGACGTATTATCCCCTGGGGGGGGGTGGGGTGGGAGGGGAGGGCATGTAACCGATCTTCCCCTGGGGGGGGGGCGAGGAGAGGGGGTGTGACATATCATCCTCTGGTCGGGGGGTTCTGCTGCCAGTCTGCGGCCGATCCCTCCTGCCAGAGTGGACGTGCGGCCATGCCATCCCACAAAACCTTCAGGATTAAGTGATTCCTCACTAAGAAGATGAAGCAGAACCGGCCGATTCCACAGTGGATCCGCATGACAACCAGCTACAAGATCAGTACAAGTCCAAGAGGAAACACTGGAGAAGGACCAAGCTGGGCCTGTAAAGGGATACACCATCACTGGTACACTACTAGCCACAGCCATCTCTCCCGCTCTCTTGCCCCTGCAGGGAAGAGTAATCTGTGACTGGTAGTGTACCAGTGATGGTGGATCCCTTTACAGGCCCAGCTTGGTCCTTCTCCAGTGTCTCTTCTTGGACTTGTACTGATCTGGTTGCCGGTTTTCATGCAGATCTACTGTGGAATCGGCCGGTTCTGTTTCATCTTCTTAGCGAGGAATCACTTCATCCTGAAGGTTTTGTGGGATGGCATGGCCGCATGTCCACTCCGCCAGGAGGGATTGGCCACAGACTGGCAGCGGAACCCCCCCCGACCAGAGGATGATATGTCAGACCCCCTCTCCTCCCCCCACCCCCAGGGGATGATTGGTCACATCCCCTCCCCTCCCACCTCACCCCCCCCCCTCCCTACCCCTGACCAGAGGATGATCTGGGTCCCGCCCTCCCCCTCCCTTTCGCGCCCGGGCGCGCTCTGTCAGATTTTTTTCGAACTGCGCATGTGCAGTTCAGAGCTCGATCAGTCCGCCAGCGCTAAGCCCCGCCCACAGCGCGGATCGGGCCGGAGCCGGCAAAACGCGTATGGGCGCACTGGAAAGAGGATTCCAGGCGCGGATCTATTTGATGCCCAGATTCGGCACTTAGACTCAAAATGGTAAAATTCCCCCCTTTATTTATATTTTTTAATGTAGCTTTACATGACTGGATTAAGACAAAAACATGTTTTCTTGTTTATAATCCAATTGTTCACAACAGTTACTTAGTGTAACTATTCAATTGGATGCGGAATCCGAACAATCCAAATTTAGGCTGGATTGTCAAATTATTGGACCAAATCTTTCAATCTCCAGGTTGTTGAGAAACCGGATGTACGATTGAAGATTCACATTGGGATCCTGTGGAAATCCTGACCTGCAGACTTACATGGGAATTGCCTGGGATGTTTAAACTTCCAAAGGGCAATTCCCAGGATCTTTCACAGTTACCCAGAAATTGTTAGACAGATTTAAACCAAGTCTGATAGCTGAGCCCCACAACTAATGCCCCTCCACCTCCAAATGCTCCCTGACTACCCAACTCCCATAAGCGACCAC
The DNA here is from genome assembly GCF_964213995.1 of Mustelus asterias. Classification (NCBI taxonomy): domain Eukaryota; kingdom Metazoa; phylum Chordata; class Chondrichthyes; order Carcharhiniformes; family Triakidae; genus Mustelus; species Mustelus asterias. The sequence continues at coordinate 72,664,400 of NC_135801.1, forward strand.
CCAACTACCCGCCCTCACCGACCACACAACCACATCCTGCCCTGACCTGCCTACACCCTCTGACCTGAAATCCAGCCCCCAACTACTCAACTAAAACCCTGACTTCAATCTCCTACTCACTCCATCCACCTCATCCACCTACCTGTTCACCCACTCATTCACTCACCCACCTATTCAGCCACTCGCTATTCACTCATCCAGTTACTGAGATTCAAACTGGACCTTTAAATTTACCATATGGCAGCCGGTGTTGTAAAAGGGGATGTGTCCTGCCTTCATCTGCTCCACACTGATGGAGTTCCCTGGGGGATGGTGCATGCGCATTCCGCTGAAAGCCAGGCTCAGAAGACCCCAGTAGAAATGTGAAGCAGCGTCAAGTCTGGGGAATATATGACTGTAGCTGCACACCCACCATTATTATCAGTGTGAAAGTTAGGGTCTGGGTCTGGTTTAGTTCCAGACACTAGCTTACGCAAAACAGTAAATTTCCCGATTTCTGAACAAGTCTTCTATAGAAAAAATAGGAGGAACAGCAATGTATTTTTTAACTGACGTTACTTCAAATCTCTCCATGTGGAGATTTGGTTAAGGTTCTGAGTGTGCAGCCTGCTTCAAAGCAAATTTTTTAATCCTATTAGTTTGTAAACAATGTTGATCTATTTTGTTTATTGATTCTTAAGCTGTTGGATAATTCCGGTGGAATTTACTCTTTATTCATTTAACTGATCAGTTTTACCACATTATGTAAAGGAGAGGGAGTGGTTTAGTGGCATTGTCACTGGACAGCTAATCCAGAGATCCAGAGTATTGCGCTGGGGGCCTGCGTTCAGATCCCACCACAGCGGATGGTGGAAGTCAAAGTCTACTGATGACCATGAAACTATTGTTGATTGTCCGAAAAATCCACCCGGTTCTCTAATGTCCTTTAGTGGAGGAAATCTGCTGTCCTTACCCCACCCCTCTGAAATAGTTGAGCAAGGCACTCAGTTCAAGGGCAATTAGGGATGGGCAACAAGTGCTGGCCACATCCAATGAATTAAAAATTTTTAAAGCTGATGCACTTCCCAACATTGCCTATTGCCTCTCTGGAAATACCTCCAGCAATAAGACATGCTACTTTGACCCCAACATTTCCAGGGAGGTACAAAAGTAGCTGGGATGAGGAATGTGGTGAGAGGAATGGGTTTCTCTCAGGGCTTGCTTCATAATATTTGGACCTGATTAACAACTTTTGTCTCTATTTCCTAGTCACAACCAGCCATATTGAGAAGCTTGCTCGTTGCAAGGTGGATAGGTCTTCTCCACCAGCCTGCAGGCAGACAGCAGAGAAGAGGGAGGCATCAGAAAGACATGAGGGGAGATCAAAGGTTGGAAAGGAGTGGGGGGAAGATAGGTGTGGGGGGAGGGTAAATCAGAAAGACTGAGATGTGTGAGGGATTGCGGCTTGAGGAGGGGAACCAATTGAGGGATGAGGGAAGAAGGTGGTGGTGGGGAGGTGGGAAGTGGGAGTGAAGATAAGAGTGGTTTTAACAAAATCTTGGGGAGTGGAGGGAAACACTCCTCCTGGTCCACAAGCAGTGTTGGAGCAGACACTTCCTCTTTGGTGTCAGAAATTCTCACCTCCCTTTAGCTGCCGGCTTCCTAGTCACATCAAAAGATTTCTACGAGCCATCCAAACGCGATACAGGTTATGCAGCCAATCCACTTCCTTCCTCTGCTAAATGGTTGTAAGTGGACACGAAGTAGGTCAGAGGTAGGTTGCATTCAGGTTTGAGATTTTAACAGACAAGCCAAACATACTTGGTTTGAGGGTTAAAATTATGCATTTAAGTCCTTAGAATTTCCATTTGGCTTATTCCTTTTTAAATATAACTTTGGATCCTAATCTGCATTGCTGCTTTTTACACATTGAACGTGTTGGATCCCATTAATTTTCCTTGCTGAAACTGCAGACTGTTTAAGATTCCCAAAGGGCACATCTATGCAGCAGGGAATCGTTTCTGGTGACTATAACCAGCTAATAAATCTTATTTTATTGAAGAAGCCAGTTAATTAATGCAATTTATTGTGAGAAGATGCAGCAAATAAATATAAAATATGGGGAAGATTTCCCTTTCCCTCCTGAGCCATTTTCCATTGCAATTGGATTAATGAGAGGAGGAAAAAAAGTCATGGATGGAATATTCAAGATAAAAAGAGAAACTACCAACACTACAACCTGAGATCAAAACAGAAAATGCTGGAAATATGCAACAGCTTCATCAAATTCTTCACAGGAAGGGGGCAGGTTAACAGTTTGAGATATTTAATCAGATTAATCAATGTTGGTTAGTCCATAGAGTGGTTTTAGAATTTCAGTTGCAAGCTGTGCAAATGCATTTCTGTATTGGGTTGAAGACAGCAATTAAGGCCATCGCTGGGTGGGAACATTCAACTAACTTTAGCCATGTTGCGAGAAGTCGTGTGGTGTGCAGACTTGTACAAATATGCCACATCTACAATGGGATTAAGACATGACATATAAGGCAGCAAGGGTACCAGCATGGCATTTACTATTATTGTGATAGTCCATGCCCTTCAATTGCAAGGATAGAACAGGAGATTAGGGAGAACCAGGCCAGGATTCTCCCAAAAAAGTTCTAAGTGCCGGATTTACGGGAAAACTGGAGTAAATCATGCTGGTTTTTTCAGTAGGAGTTCACACTAGAATCTCCCACACAGAGTGCAATGCAGAGGCCACCAGCGTGAATATCATTAAATTTCAGCAGGCTGAAACTATCGGGCCTCTGCGCATGCACAGTGGCCCCGAACTGTCAGCCTGCAGTTTGCTGGCCAGCTGAATTGATGGCTAGCCCGGGACCCCTCCACAGCCTGATCGCGGCCCCCCCATCCATTCGTGGGCCAGCCACGAAAACCCCCTCATCCCATACCACCCGACCTCCAGCCCTCCCCAGCAGTGACGATCGCCACCCACCCTCCCGGCAGATCCCCTCCCCGAGAAGCAGACACCACAGAGGTAGGCCCCCCCTGGCAGACACCTCACCCCCCAGCAGACATTCCCCCCAGCAGGCCCCCCCACCCCCCACCCCGGCAGACACCCCACTCCCCAGCAGACATCCCCCCAGCAGGCCCCCCAACCCCCCCCCCCCCCCCCCCCCCCGGCAGACCAACCTCCTCCTCAAACGGCCCCGATCGCTGGTCTCTCTCCTGCCCCGACCGGATTCCCATGCAGAGTGGCAGTGGGAGCCCCCCGCCTGCACCAATCACCCCCCAGCAGTCCTTGCCCCCTAGACCCCACCCCCTTGGCACTGCCCATTCCCAGATGGGCAGTACCAAGGTGCCCCCTGGGCATGGGCACTTTGCCCCTTTGGCACTGCCAGGGGGCACAGACTGGCACTGCAATGGTGCCCATCCCAAGGGGGCTCCACCCCCCTGCCGCCCGACCCCCTGGGGGGCCCCAATTGCCCCCAACTTCACTCCAGCTGGGTCAGCTGCTAGTTCCCCAAAAGTGGGGAGATAGTCTGAATCCCACTGGAGCGAAATACTCCTGGCAGGGTGGAAGATCCTCTCCATTTCGGTATCTTGTCTGCTTTCTTGCATGTTTCTAGAAATTTGATGTGTATGTCAATATGCGCGATCTTCTTGGAGATCCTCTCCATTCAGCCTCTGATCTTCGGGTAAGCGTTCTCCAAGGCAGCCTTCACAACACACGACAGCGCAGAGTCGCTGAGCAGAAACTGATAGCCAAGTTCCGCACACATGAGGACGGCCTAAACCGGGATGTTGGGTTTATGTCGCACTATCATTAACCCCCACAGCTTGCTTCCTGGACTTGCAGAATCTCACTGGCTGTCCTGTCTGGAGACAATACACATCTCTTTAACCTGTGCTTAATGCTCCCTCCACTCACATTGTCTATATCTTTAAGACCTGGTTGGCTGTAGAGATTCGCATTCTGTGGTAAACCACTGTTAGCTGTTATCTGTTGTGGTTAACCACTGTTAGTTAGTATCTGTTATTATCTGTATATGTGGCACATCCCTGCCGGCTCCACCCAAGACTCCTCCCCCTGGTCCGGGTATTAAGGTGATAGCTCCTCCCCCTAACCTTTAGTACGGACCAGATCTCCGACAGGGATGGCTCCAAGTTCTTGTTAATAAAAGCCTATTTGTTCTTGCATACAAACTAGTCTTTGCTTGATTGATGGTGCATCACATTCTAATCAGTATTCTGTAACTTGATTTTGTGTCTCTGTATGCCCTCTTTGAGAGCAGATTTCCACTCTATCAGATGAAGGAGCAGCGCTCCGAAAGCTAATGGTATTTGCTACCAAATAAACCTGTTGGACTTTAACCTGGTGTTGTTAAAACTCTTAGGGTGGAAGATGCCAGCAGGCCCGGAGAATTCAGCCCTGGGCCTGCTAATAGAATTTAAATAATATGTTCAATGCTATTTAAATACTAGCCCTACCTCCCAGCCAATTGCCGGCGCCACACAGACACCTCTGGAAATCCGGGCCTGGAAGACGCAAGCATGACGCAAATGCTCGCAGGGATCCCGCAAATCAACTGACGCACGATTCTCCCAGCCTGCTGCGCCAAACAAGTAGCACAGCGGGGTGGGAGAATCGCCCCCCTACATAGTAGTTAAGGGAGTACCCGGTGCCAGAATAGGTATCAGGAGGTTTAGACTTACTATACACTCCGTGCAGCCACATGAAAATTCATACTTGTACTATTCATTCACTCATGTGTGCTCTGTCCAAAGGCAGGTCCTTGGCCCAGTGCCTGTTGATGCTTCATTCTGAGCTGCTCTCTTTTCCCAGTGGTGGATTGCCATTGCCTTCCACTCTCAATGGCCGGTGAGGAGGCAGGCCCCAAGTCTACCTCAACTCAGGATTCAAAGCCATGCTGCTTGTTGCAAACCGCGATCTCGCCACCTGGCCAACAGAGCTAATTGGGCCTGCAGTACTGCTTCAGAGAACCTTGGAACACAGCCGATCCCCCCCCTTGCACTATTGATGTTCTTCCTGTTAGGAATGTGTTTCCCATCCACCTCCAGCAGCACTCCAGCCACACTGCACCTCCCCTTCAAACTGGGTTAGTTTAAAATGGTGCGCGTTTCAAAAGAACTTGGGCACTCTGCTGAGGTGTGAAGCCTCTTAGCAGCATGTTCAGTGCTGGGCTGTAGGCAGCTATTATGCATGCAAGCATAGAAGTTTGCTTGTTGCCTGCTTCAGAAGGAACAGCCTCAGATTCACCACACATTGTGATCCTTATGCCTGTTTTCTGGGACTATCTCTTCCGCCCAGTCTGACATTATCAGCTGTTACTTAAACACCTTTTCTTGCCTCTCAGTGATGTGACTGTGGGCAAATGCAAGACATGCTTAAGATTACAGAAATTTTCCCTCAATTAATTGCAATCTCTCTTCAATTTGACATTTTAAAATTGGTGACACATATTTCCATAATTACATAGCTTTCTTATATTGACATCAGGAGAGCACTTTGAACATAAATTACTATTCCGTCACTTCATTCTTAAATACTTTTCCTTTCTTTCCATATTTTTCATCGTTTTGCAAATGGCCTGAAGGAGGATCTTGCAATGAAGTATTGGGTTCCAGTAACTGGCGACTAGCGACAAACTCTAGATGTTTATTAACTGTAACTGAGCAGCTCTTACATGCTGAGCCTCTGCGAACACTCCAGGAGAACTCCCGTACTCTCGACACGTGACCCCTTTTGTACTCGTGTCATCCCAGCATCCATGTGAACATCCGGCCCATATCTTCCCCATTTAACTAAAACAGAAAATGCTGGAAAATCTCAGCAGGTCTGACGACAGCATCTGTAGGGAGAGAATAAAACCAACGTTGGCTCTAATCTCTCTCCACAGAGGTTGTCAGACTGACTGAGATTTTCCAGCATTTTCTGTTTTTGTTTCAGATTCCAGCATCCGCAGTATTTTGCTTTTATTCCCCATTTAAGTTGAGACAACTGGTAGTGCTGAGGTGTAACAATGTAGGAGAACATTCACAGAGGGTGATTCTCCCATCACGAAGCTCTGATTTTTTATTGCAGTGGGCTGGGAGATTTGAATGGGGCCAGATTAACACGATCTGTGCTCGACGTCCCACCCCGAGCGCATCACCCAGTACCAGATTTCCGACGCTGTCAGTTCGACACCGGAAATAGGTGTGGAGCTGCCTAATGTATTCAAGATATTATTTAAATATAATTAGTGGGCCTGGGACTGAAATTGCCGGACTCGCTAGCCTCTCCCCCACCGCAAGGAGTGCTTCACTCCAGCAGGGTTTACTATAGCTTCCCACTAATGGGGAGCTGGTGGCCCACTCCATTGGAGTGAAGGGGGGGGGGCAATCAAGGTCCCCCAGAGAGTCGGGTGCCAGAGGGTGCCCCCTGGGCATTGTCAGCCTGGCAGTACCAGCCCGGCCCCCTGGCACTGCCCAAGGGGCAAAGTGCCAATGCCCAGGGGGCACCTTGGCACTGCCAATCAGGCAGTGGGCAGTGCCAAGAGGGTGGGGCCTAATGGGGGCAGGGCCTCTGGGGGGTGATCGGTCATGTCGGTGGGGGGGGGGGGGGGTCCCGCTGCCACTCTACATGCAGATTGCGAGCAGAGGGAGGGAGGTCAGCGATCAGGGCTGGCCATCGGGCTGGGGTGAGGGGGGGTTTGGCCAGCCAGAGGGTGTTGAGGGCACTGCAGGGGGTGGGAGTCAGCACTGTGGGGGGAGGGGTGGGGATCGGGACTGCCTGTGGGGGGGGTGGGATCAGGATATTGGGGTTACGGGGGGCAGAGGAGAGGGGTTGTGGCAGGGCCCGGGCATACCTTGGGCCAGCGATCGGGCAGTTGGAGTGGTGAGCGAGCGAATCCTGTGGGGGTCGCAGTGCTGGCCGGTGATCGAGCTGGCCAGCGATCAGGAGGCTGGCAGACAGGGACTACTGCGCATGCACCGATCTCGGCACTAACAGATCGGCTCATGCGCAGTGGTCCGCTCAGCGCTACACTGCCGGCCTCCTGGGTGGGAATAGGCCCTGCCCCCTGATTTTCAGCGTGATTCACGCTGGTGACCTCTGCAGTGCGCAGGGTGTGGGAGATTCTGCTTTGAACTCCCGTTGAAAAAAACAGCATGAATTACTCCAGTTTTCACATGAATTCGACACAGAATCTTTTGGGGAGAATTGCCTCCACAAAGTATAAACTATTTACAACATATAAAGTTAAGCAGAACTATTTTCAAAGTGCAAAATAAAGATTGGGCTACTGCAGCTGGCACATTGCCCATCACTTCCCCCACCCGGTTTAAAACAGAGTCCATTCGCCCAGCAGTTGATCACATAGTCCTTGAACATTGGAATTACCTTGGAATTAGTTGACTTCTAAGCCCTGGGCATTTGATTGTACCAGTTGGTTGTGTTTGAGATGCCCTCGGATTGGTGTGAAGAGGCTTTTTAATAACAGTGATGCGTGGCTGATGAATGGTTTCAACACTGACAGGACGACCAGATATGAAGTCATGGAATTTCTCACAAGCGAAGACGAGGACCTGGAGCAACTTCTCAATTTGGACAGAATGAGTCTCGTTGTCAGTGAGTGCCCTTGATGTGAAGGCTCCTGGTCTGCCATCCTGGATGCAAACCATGATGTGGAGAAGGGGAAGAAGGGGCTTGGAGCTCTGAAAGCTTGTGTGGCTTTTGCTACCAAATAAACCTGTTGGACTTTAACCTGGTGTTGTTAAACTTCATACTGTGCAAACCATACCAAGTCCATGCTGGGAGGCTCTGCTGAGAGAAGTGCAGGGGCAGAATGAGTCTCGTTGTCAGTGAGTGCCCTTGATGTGAATGAACTTGGAAGAATCAGTTTTCATGCCATGGAAGTGGTGCAGGGCATGCTTGTCCTTGGGAATGGGTGGTTAAATTGCACGGCAGTGGAAAATCATGGCAAATTGGCAATTTAGTTGCTATAACTAGCTCTTAATTGAACCTATGTCAGGAAAAGGACGAACTGACTTTTTAGTCCCACTCACCTTTCGGATTCCAATCGGACATATTGACGTCATCACTTCTCACTTGAAGGTGGATCAGGAGCAACTTCTGCCAGGCTGATTCTTGTGAACATAAAATTCTACCCCTGACATTTTAGGATGTTTACAAACATCTTTGTGCTATTTTAATCCGTGCATGAAGTTATAATTTACAATACAAAACTTAATTGTGTCATGCAAAATTTTCCTTTCTTTTTCAAAGAGTTGTTTAAATAAAATGTGAAATTATCAGTCCCAAAACATAGGCCGGAAATTTACCGCTATGCCGCTCCGGAATCGAGGCAGGCGCGACTCGCGGAACAGAATTCTCTGCTGGCCCTCGGGCGGGATTTTAAGAGCCTTGCCCAAGAAGGGTCAGAAAATACCAGTCATAATGTATGTGTCAGTGTGGTTGTTGTACCCTGCTTCCTTACAATTACCTTATATGGTAAGTAAACCAATTAAGAAATGTCAAGTGGATCATTTCCTGTGAATGAACGTTTTAATTTTCACGAGTCCATCTAATGTTCAGTTTGATGACTTAACTGTAAGCAATAAATTACTATATTTAAATAGGAAAGTACCATTCTCAGACTCTCTGCTAGTAACACATAATGATCAGGCACTCACTAAAATTATCTTGTTGTTCACAGACAAAATAACGACTGAAGCATTTGGACGAATGGAATTTCCTACTGTAGCCTGGACTGTTTGAAATAGTATGAAATACTGGAATTCCTATTCCAATAACTGCAACCCCTGTAATTGAATATAGGGACTCTGACTCAGAGGGAAGGGGAATAGACAGGAACTTCTTTTGCTGAGATAGTGGTATATATGGAATAGAGTGTCCAGAGAAACATTGGATGCAGACCCTAGCAGCTGAATGAAGCATTTAGACAAATGTTAGGAATTATACAAGTACTGCAGAAGTGGTGAAAACTATTTGATACTCACTTATTGTAAGTGTCAGTAATATTACTATGAGGCTGAAAGGCACAGTGTAGATGTAATGATCAATATCCTGGAGGTCACCATTGGCCAGAAACTTAACTTACGTGGTTAGCCTCCTGACTCCGCAAGGCACAAGTCAGGAGTGTGAATGTTCAGCACTTGCTGAGAGGAGTGTAACTTCAACAACATTCAAGACACTCAGCACCATTCAAGACAAAGCAGCCTATTTGATTGGCATCTTATGGCGGGCATATCATGGTTGCAGTTTGTACCATTAACAAGATGCACTGCAGTGAATTCTCAGATTCCATTGACAGCAACTCCCAAACCTGCAACCACTTAAAGGATAAAGGCAACTTGTACACGGGAACGCCACCATTTGCAAGTGATGCGCGTTTTCATACACGAGGCTTGATGCTCAGGAAATAAAGGCTTTTATTTACTGTAACAAGGCAGCTACCAATTATATACACGATCCCAGACTGAGGGGTCCCAGCCAGAGCAGGGACCTTTATACCTCTCCCAGGAGGCGGAGCCCGACTGGGATGTACCACAATACTACAATACAAAGGTGTAACAACCCCACCCTAACCCCAACAGCAACAAGTAGAACAACCCATCCCTAACCCAACAGCAACATATGTACATACTTGTAGTACTGGCCAGACCCTGGCTCAGTACTATCCAGTGGGAACCAACGATGGTTCACCACAGCAAGTTTCCCTCCAAATTACATACCGACTTGACCTGGAAATAAATCATCTTTCCTTTATCTTTGCTGGGTCAAAATCCTGCAGCTTCCTCCCTAACAGCACAATGGAAATACCACTACCTATAGACTTCAATAGCTGTTACGAGGCTATGTCCCCGATTTTTCAACTTCCAACCGACTGGAAGTTTTGGAATTTGAACTGAGACAGCGGAAGCTGTTTAAAAATACAAGGCTGCATTCCAAGGTGAAGGTGAGAAAACTAAATGAATTAAGGAAAGGATGCCTCAAATAGTGTTAAAACCACTTTGCATGTTCTAGTACTGTCTAAACTTTACACAGTGGTATTTGGTTACTTCAGAAACAGACCACGGGTTGGATTTTCCGGCCAAGCTTGCCCCAAAGCCAGAAAATCCCATCCAAGGTCAACAGACCTTTGCATGGTCCATGTCCTGCCTGCCGCATGATGTCCAACCGGAGAGCTGAAGATATCAATTTAGCTAATTATCAGGGTGAAAATTCTATTAACTTAAGCAAGTTAAATAACATGACAAAACCCAAATGCTGTCTGTGCAATATGTAACAGTCAGACCCCTGTATCAAGGTAGAATGCAAAGAGAACAATGCACAGGAGCAGAAAACAAATGACTGCAATTCATCTAAGTGATCCTAAAATCTAAAAAATAATCATCTCTTCCACAGTTTATTTAATTTGACCTTCAATAAATTATCCTGTTCCCTCTTTGCTGCTAGGGTCTGCTTCCAATGTTTCAAACCACTATCTCAGCAAAGTAGTTCCTGTCTATTGCCCTTCCCTCTGAGTCTGAGTCCCTATATTCAGTTATAGGTGTTGCAGTTATTGTGACAATAACATGAATTCCAGTATTTCATTTTATATTATTTCAAACAATCCAGACTATAATGGAAACTCCATTCTCCCTCAGAGATATAAAAAGCGGGACTCATATTCAGTCTGTATAAGCCAGGTAAATCTGAGAAAGGTTTCCTTTGATGGATCTGAGAGCATGGGTGGAATTTTCCCATCCCGCCTGCCACGGGAATCATAGCAGGCGGGGGCAGACCATGCAGAGTTCTGTTGACCTCGGATGTGAATTTCCAGCCTTGGGGCAGTCGTGGCTGGAAAATCCCGCCCTGTATCTGAGATGTTAATGTATGCAATTTGACAAATGGAGAGGTAAGAGTGGAGTTGCCAACTCACGCTCCCAGTGCAGAGCTTAGCTTACTGAGGGTGGAATTTAAATCAGCCTACCAGACCAGGCACGATGGTGGGGGTTGGCTTGGAGAATCAGGCGGGAGTATCCGCATTGGAATTCTGGCATTAGGAAAACTGACACTAATTAAGTTTAGGGGTTTGGGGGGAGGGGGGATGATGTGTACTGGCGACAGGATGACAATTTAGCTCCTTAGCTATTTGACATTGGAACTTAATGATGACTCAAGGATTTAATGACATTCGCACAACTTTCCCATGCCTTCGCCCAGCAAACCCTGTTGAGTTTACCTGTAGCTTCATAGTGGGGGAGGGGGTAATTCCTCATCAACAGGAAGGGGAAAGCTAAAAACTACCCTCTGCCCTTGCTTCAGAGCAGCTGGCTGTCCCCCACCCCCTCCAGCAAACACCTCCCTGTGACCCTGATCCTGCCTTACCCACCTGTGTCCAGGGATCCCACAATGATCCCTGTTGGATTCCTTAGAGCATTATCAACAACAGCCACTACTCCCGGTGGCGCTGCTGGCAATAGAGAGCTGTCAGTTTAGTCTGGTTGGCCAGCAGCTCTTGGAATTGAGATTCTCATCCTAGAGTACTAAGCCCCATGGGAGGCCTGATGCTGGCCAACTAAGTGCCTGACGGGCATTTAATCATGTTGGACCTTCCCCACCAAAGAGACATGGGGTTCCCATCACTTTTCCAACTGTGGAGCCCCATTGCAAGAACAAAATCCCGGCCTGAGGGTATTTATCGGGCATCAGGGAGGCGATGGCCTAGTGGTATTATCACTAGACTATTAATCCATAAACTCAGCTAATGTTCTGAGGACCTGGGTTCAAATCCCACCATGGCAGATGGTGGAATTTAAATTCAATAAAAAATATCTGGAATTAAGAGTTTACTGATGACCATGAAACCATTGTCAATTGTCGGAAAAACCCATCAATTTCACTAATGTCCTTTAGGGAAGGAAATCCGCCGTCTTTACCTGGTCTGGCCTATATTTGACTCCAGATCCACAGCAATGTGGTTGACTCTCAACTGCCCTCTGAAGTGGCCTAGCAAGCCACTCAGTTCAAGGGCAACTAGAGATGGGCAATAAATGCTGACCAGCCAACGATGCCCATGTCCCATGAATGAATAAAAGAAATTGAGCACCTAGGTCAACGGAACATAATAACTGTGTGGATCGAAAATCCCTCAGGACCACTGACCTCGAACCTAAATCTTAGACATAAAGTCCTGGCAGGTAGAGCACCATGTTGGAAATGTAAATTCATAAAATATGCCTAGTAATTTTTGTTATGATCCATGTGTGAAGACTAATCTGGGAGAGATAAAAAGAAAGACTTAATGGGCGGCACGGTAGCACAGTGGTTAGCACTGCTGCTTCACAGCTCCAGGGACCTGGGTTTGATTCCTGGCTTGGGTCACTGTCTGTGTGGAGTTTGCACATTCTCCTCGTGTCTGCGTGGGTTTCCTCCGGGTGTTCCGGTTTCCTCCCATAGTCCAAAGATGTGCGGGTTAGGTTGATTGGCCATGCTAAAATTGCCCTTAGTGTCCTGAGATGCGTAGGTTAGAGGGATTAGTGGGTAAATATGTAGGGATATGGGGGTAGGGCCTGGGTGGGATTGTGGTCAGTGCAGACTCGATGGGCCGAATGGCCTTTTTCTGTGTTGTAGGGTTTCTATGATTCTTTCTATGATTCTTAATTTACCTACAACCACCAGATCTCGCAAAGTGTTTTACAGCTAATAAAGTACACTTTGAAGTGTTGTCACTGTTGTAATGTAGGAAAACATCGATGAAGGAAGGTAAAAATTACAAAGCATTCTCCCTTTGCCTGCTGAGGCATGGAGATAGTTAATTTTTTTGTTTGTCCATTTTAACAGGAAGGACATTATTTCTTTAATCAGAACTCATTGACAGCCCTTTCTTCAAATGTAGAAAGGGTTATATAAGTAGAAGATGTATGGGATGGGGTGGTGGCTTTAATGATCTTTCCAGCATAATCGCATCAGTAAAAGATCATCGGAAATCTGGGAGGAATGGTTCAAATAATAATTATCCAATTGCTCCGAAGATTTTTAGGATTACAGCAAGAGATGGGAATAATCGAGATCAAAATTCAAGTTGGTTATTTTCTGTGGTTCCCTAATGCTGCTTTTAAACATGGGTGGCTGCCTGTGGGAGACAATTATTGTTCCAACCTTTGAAAAGCGTTGCAATAAATTTTAATAATTTTTCAGCCTTTGCTGAGGCTGAGGCTGGAGGAGAGTAATAAGATCCTAAACCGTACTTAAGTGAAGTAAACCTAAAGTAGAAGAATGAAATGGAATCTGTTCAGAGCCTCACCTCCTAGTTGGTACATTAGGTGAACATGAGGAGAATTGCCCCATTTGACGCTTCAAGGCATCCTGGCCAGAGGACAACAATGTCTGTCAGGAGGTGAACCTCACCAGCCAGTACAATACATGGGTGCACACCAACAAGGAGAGGGAATGTAAGAAAACACAGTGTGAATCATGAAATTAAGGTGCTGATATTTATTCTATTTAATCATTTTGAATATTTATGAGTGTGTGCACATCTTGGGGGTGATTCTCCCAGCCCACTGCACTGCTACAGCAGCACAGTGGACCAGGAGACTTAAGTGGAGGCCAGTAGCGGGCTCCCCGCCGGGCGCCATGGCCTCTGCATATCTCCGCCCGCCAGATTTCCGGTGCTGCCAGCTCTGTGCCAGCACATTGGGCATTGCCAGCTTGGCAGTGCCAGCCTGGCCCCTGGCACTGACCAAGGGGCTAAGTGGCAATGTCCTGGGGCATCTTGGCACTGCCCACTGGGCATCAGGCAGTGCCAAGTGGGTGGGACCAGGAAGGTTGTGGCCTATAGGGGGCAGGGCCTCTGCAGGGCACTCTACACAAGGAATCAGTGACAGAAGGAGGGAGGCCAGCGATCGGAGCTGGCCATCAGAGTGGGGTGTGAGGGTAGTCGGCCAGCCAGGGGGGTTGGGGCTGCGGAGGGAAGAGTCAGGACAGTCAGAGAGGGGCCGGGACTGCGGGGAGGGGTTGGGGTTGCCAGAAGGGGATGGGAAGGGGGGGAGTTGGGAGATTGGCTTCTGGGGAGGGGGGTGGGGTAGGCACACAGGGGAGATCAAGGCGGGTGGGGGGGTGGGGGAGGACGGGGATGGGGTGGGGGGGGTGGGGCTGCTGGCCAGGACATGTCCGGGAGGCCGGCGATCAGGTGATGGCACGGGTCGCACAGACAGTGTTAGGGTGTTGCGGGGCTGACCAGCAATCGAGCTGGCCAGCGATCGGGAGGCCGACAGTGCGGGTTTCTGTGCATGCTCCCATCTCTGCTCTAACTGATTAGCGCTATGCTGCCGGCCTCTCCAGTGGGAATAGGCCCTGCCCACAGATTTTTATCGAGGTTCACGCTGGGGCTCGCTGTGATGCGCAGAAAGTGGGAGATTCATTGTGAAAATCCGCTGAAAAAAACTGGGATTTAATCCAGTTTTTATGCGAATTTGGCATTTAGAATATTTTGAGGGAGAATCCTACCCCTTAAGTTTCAGGTCTGTTTGTGTATTTTTCTAGTTCCAGAGCTAATTTAGAACTAATTTACACCAGGATGTAAAAAAAAGCCTCAAGTATTTTTTTTCATTTCTTTTCATTCAAAATCAGTTCAGTGAATTTTGGTTCACTTCAGTGTTTTCCATCTTGGACAGTTAAATCTCATGACTTATGCTGATCTCATTAATAATTCGTCTTGTTTCTACTTCCTTGTTTCAGCTAATACAAAACAAATGTCCTCTAACCCAGAGAAAGAGAAATCTAAATATATGAATGGATCAATAATATATGCTAAAGGGATTACAACTCAGTGGACTTCAGTCCATGAGTGCATCATCAATGTGACATATTCACACATCAATTCCTGATCGTCTTGATAGAGGCTTTTATGTGAAAAGTCAGGAGGTGCTTGAGCCTCAGTAATTCATCAAGCCATTGAGTCTTGATAGAAGTCCTTTGTGCTGAAAGTTTCATTGTGTTTGAACCTTAGCGATCCATCAAAACTACAATGAACTCATCTAAAAAAAAGGCAGACTAGCATAGTTATCTTTCTTCATGTGCCAGATAGAATGGGAGCAAGAGGAATTTGGACAGTAACAACCATTAGACAGATTTAGGCAACTCTAATAATATCTAAATTTGCCTGAAAGACCATCACCTGTAATTTCTATTTCCATGGAGATTTTGCAAATTGCCAATGTAATGTTGGTGGCAGAGTAGCAGAAATCCTTGGGAAAAACCCCCCAGCAGTTTAGTCAAGTCTTCCAGCGAAGTTGTGGTGGATGGTTTGAGATCTCAGGAAAATTCACCTTCCTGTTTGATAAAATTGTAAGTCAAGCAGAGGATCTATAAATGTTAAAAGACCTCAAAATGAATATATTCCCAATGGTAAATGGTATTTATCAGAATGTGCTGAGATAGACAAGGAAAGAGATCTAACTGGTATTGAAAATCATTACGAGTGAGCCACTCAACAGTTGGGATAAAGCAATCCAATAGACAAAAGCGGTGTAAAAGTAGGCACAGACAACTATTGACCCATCAATCATTTGTATGTTCCATGTAAACCAATTGAAAGGAGTTACCTAGGGTATTATCTGTACAAAAGTAACCTAACAGATAGCAGTCAACAAATATTTGAAATGGAAAGATCTTGCCTAACCAAACTCCTCAACTTCTTTGAGGGAGTGCTGGATGGCAAATGGATGGCAAGAATCCCTATGATATGGTGTAACTTAACTTTGAATGCAAAATAGACTTATAGATGATAGTAAACTGTGAGCCAATGGATGATCTTTTGCAGTGTGATCATTACAAAAATATATGGCAAGGTATCACAAAGGGAAATAAGCTGAGGGATCAGTTTTTCATTTATTCCCCCAATGGAAGGGTAAGTATTGGTTTGGACATTGTTGGAGTTCAGATTATTTCTTTAAATAGTGCCACGTTACCTTTTATATCCACCCATAAGGCAGGAAGTGTGTTGGTTTAACATATCATCTAAAAGACAATGGGTAGAATTTTCCATTTGTGAAACTAGGTGTGGTGGTGCATGGATCTGGTGGTGCCCTTCCCACTGGCCTGAATGGCTGAAACTCATGCCCGATTCCATGCTTGAAACCTCATCAGTTATGTGCATGCGGGCATCTCACCTGGCAGGTCAAGAGCTGATTCTTCCTCCTGCCGTAAGCTGGCAGATTTGAAGGCTCCGGCACCATATTTAAACACCAGTCCAACACTGTCATCTCACTCTCTCCAGCCCACCTGTCTTCAGGAGACGGCTAAAGATGTCATCCAGCCAGAAGCAGAAGGTTATCAGCCTGAAGAAGAAGGCAACTTCTTGCTTCAGCCACCAGGCCCTCGAGATTTTGATCTGAGGAATTTGGCCACAGAGGGATGTCCTCCATGGGTGGGATGGCTCCAAAAAGCATCCGAATGCCACCTTTCCAGCATGGAAGTCCATCGCCCAGGAAGTTAGCATAGCTGGCAAGCATGCCCGAAGACCTGTCTGGAGACAATACACATTTCTTTAACCTGTGTCTAATGCTCCCTCCACTCACATTGTCTGGATCTTTAAGACCTGATTAGTTGTAAAGATTCGCATTCTAATCAGTATTCTGTTAACTTGATTTTCTGTCTCTGTGTGCCCTGTTTGAGAGCAGATATGCACTCCATCTGACGAAGGAGCAGCGCTCCGAAAGCTAATGGTATTTGCTACCAAATAAACCTGTTGGACTTTAACCTGGTGTTGTTAAAACTCTTACTGAGGATATAGGTGGCATGGGGACCAGGAATCTTGACCTCCCTTCAGAAGACCCACCTCCTGCAGGAGTCAGGCAGGTGCCCTCTATTGTTTATATATTGCATGCATATGCTGGATCCAGCTGGTTGAAGATGAGAGTGTACATTCAGGTTCCTCCTAGTTTTAGTTACTGAATTGTCCACCACCATTTTGATAGCGTTACAAAGTTTTTTTCATTGCTTTTTCAAACTTTCAGCTCTGCCTGCAGCCTGCAGCATGCTGGTAGCCTCACCCAGCTGATACTACATTCTAACATATGTCTGGTGCTACACCAGGCACACACATTGCATTGAACCAGAGTTAGTCTTGATGATGATATTGGAATGGGAGATGTGCCAGGCTACACAGTTATGATCCTACTGCTGCTAATCGGCCACAGTTCCTCATGAACATCCAGCTCAGGGCTGTGAGATTGATTGTGGTGCTGACAAACAACATAATGCAGGATGTCTTCCTGGTGCATACAAGAGTTTGACTTCACAAATAGTGCAGAGTGGTCATTTGTTTGCTTGATGGACACAGGAAGGTCCTGGGTCAATGGGGCATAGTTAAAGTGATTTCAGTCTCTAATTTTCAGTCAGGATCCTAGCAATTATATCTTCACAACTGGTTTATTCACACTATCTATAATATAGACACAGCGGGTTACTGAGAGTTGCCTGTCTGTTGCAGAGTGTATCGCACATGACTGATTGACTGATGTCAGTGCTGCAGCATCTTCTACAACATAGATTAGCATCTCCACTCTGTTAACCCTTTGTACTGCAACTTATGACAGAGGGTGCTGTGGCACAGTGGTAGGGCCCCTACCTCTGAACCAGAAGCTCTGGGTTCGACCCCCACGCCAGGACTTGTTTCCTACAAAAGAAGCATTCATGATGCAGTTCACCGTGTAGAGAACCAGCTTGGGAATCCTTCTCCCACTACTCCCCACAAAGTGGATGAAAACAGTGTGTGGGTCTGAAGAAAATTGCAATTTATAGTGGTAATTTTAAGGGAGGCAATATTGGAACCAAAATTTGGTGATGGTAAAGATAATAAATACAGACCATCATGGGTTTATGGAAGGTAGATTATGGGCGGGATTCTTCCAAAATGAAACTAAGTGCCCAACGGGTGGGAAAATGGGAGTATTCCACACCCGCTTTTTAGGCATACTTACCAGAATGAATCTCTGACACTCTGAGCAATGCAGAGTGCCTCAGGCTGAATCACGCTGGCAAGCAGGGGGCGAGGCCTATTCCCACCCAAGAGGCTGGCAGCATAGTGCTGAGCAGGCCACTGCACATGCGCCTATCTGTCAGTGCTGAGATCAATGCATGCGCAGTGGCCCCGAGTGGCAGCTGGTCCTCCCTTACCAATAGTCCCCAATAGACCCTGTCCCCAGTATACCCCACCCCGCCTGGCCCCTCCCCTCAGCACTGCCCAATGAGAAATGCCAAGGAGCCCAGTGGCCATTGCCAGTTTGCCCCTTGGGCAGTGTCAGGGTGTCAGGCTGGCACTGCCAGGCTGGCAATGCCCAAGGGGTACCCCCCCTGCCCCCAACCTCCCAGGGGGGCCTCAACGGCCTCTGCCCTACCAGCGGGGCAAGACCCCACCTGTTCTTCATTAGTGGGGAGCAATTGTAAACCCTGCTGGTGGAAACCACTCCTGGCGGTGGGGGAGGGGGGGGGCGGGGGGGTGCGAGACAGTAATCTCTGAGCCCGCTTATCATGTGGGAATTTCCAGCATACAGCTGATTACGCCACAAAAAAGCGCCTCGGAGACTTGCGACTGGCTGGATGCCAGTTTGAACCTTACCAAATTGAATCGAACCGCTGTTGGCTCCTGGCCACTTTTAAAAAGTATATCTCTTAAAGGGTGTAAGTTGAGGAAGATAAGGAAGCAGATTTACCTTGATTTTCAGAAAACTTCAGATAAGAGCTCTCACAGATGTATCTCGTGTAAAGATAATTCCATGAGGGTAAGATGTAAATTGAATTATTAATTAGACAGGCAGTAATTCAGAGGACACAGATTTAGGCCATCTTTAATATTTTGTGGACATATGTTTTTCCTAAATTCATAGTCTATACCTATCTGTAAAAATGTGAATCATTATCATAAGTTGCTGTCCCATTCTGTGTCCTTGCTTGTTCTTTTAACAGAATTTTTAAAAAAAATTACATGTTTTATGCATCAGTGGAGAAATAATCTGTTTGTTATTGCAGTGATTCAGATACTGCAGAGCAGCTTCAACTCAATTTCTCTCACTGGAATATGCATAGAAATATTCATTATGAATTCTGTTGGAATACACTATTTACATTATAAATAAAATATTTCACAGTCAACAATAAAATTGCAATAAGAATCGCCACTTAATGATGCACATGGCTGATATTTCTCATTTTTGCAACCAAAATCAAATGGTTTCTAAGAATTTCCCAAATTATAGATAATGACTGAGTAATGAGTATATGAAATGTTTTAGATAACCTCAAGTTTTGCAATTAGAACAAAGAACAAAGAACAGTACAGCACAGCAACAGGCCCTTCGGCCAGCCACGTCTGTGCCAATACAGATGCTTGTCCAATCTAATATTTTCTTGCCTCTACGTGGTTCATATCCCTCTTTTTCCTGTCTATTAATGTACTTATCCAGATGCCTCTTGAACATTGTTATATAATCTGCTTTCACCATCACCTCTGGTAGCGCATTCCAAGCATTCACCACCCTCTGTGTGAAAAACTTGCCCTTACACCTCTTTTAAACTTTCCCCCTCTCGCTCTCAACCCTGAGTAATTGACCCTTCAACCCTGGGAAAAAGACTCTGACTATCCATTCTATCCCAACCTGTCATAATCTTGTAAACCTCTATCAGGTTCCCCCTCATCCTCCGACGCTCCAATGAAAACAATCCAAGTTTGTTCAATCTTTCTTCATAGTCCACATCCTCCAAACTAGGCAATATCCTGGTAAATCTCTTCTGCACTCTTTCCAATGCATCAACATCCTTCTGGTAGTGCGGCGACCAGAATTGTATACAATACTCCAAATGTGACCTACCAAAGTCTTATACAGTTGCAACATGATTTTCCAATTCCTATACTCAACGATCCCACAAAATATAATTGCTAATATTTCACCAGGATGTTCCAATAACCCCTCCAGTGCCCCCATCCTACATCTGTTGTCCATCACATCCCTGCCCCCTACCTTCGTACACGCAGACACACACAGCTACATTTTCGAATAGGTTACTACCCCAGATGACTTACTCCAGGCGAGAATAGGAAATGCGGTGGACAGGCATTGTACTGGCACCCAGCCTCGGTCCCAACTTACAGCTTTTTCCAGTCAAAGGATATTACCTACTTTCTCAGAATCAGTGGGCGGAATTAATGTTCGGGCTGTAAAGCTGTGCGGTTGCTCCACTAGCAGAAGCGTGGCTAATCTAAAAACCCATCTGTCCCAATTCCATCTGAAACTGCAGGGTCACTGTCATTTCTTTGCATGGTCAAAGTAGGACACCAGCCTCTGTAATGTTTCTTCAATTGTATCTGACCCAAACCTGCCCAGTGCAGCCTCTCAAGCTGAATTATCCATGACTGTTTCACTCAGTGTGCCCAGGCTGAATGAAAAAGGTACCTGCAGCAGTTTTTGGTTCCAACAGACTCTGGTTGCCCCAAGTCTAGTTATCACCTTCAAGGCCGGTTACTTTACTCTGGTGGTTGTTTGGCATCTGTCAAAAGGTTGCATAGAGACTCATAACAACTCCTTAATCGTTAAGTTCCATTATGGCAAAATTCCTGAGTATCCTGGGAAATCGTCCCCGATGTGCCCCCCGTTGACACGAGGAAGCGGCAAAAAAACAGGGGACGGTAATTTGGAAAAAATAGGAAGGAATCTGATCAGAACTATTTCTCTCAACCTATTTTCCATCCTCAGATCCAGAAATCAGCCAGGGTTCACCTGCGGTTTTGGACCCTTAAGAATAGACATTAGGTGGGGTTTTCTGGCTCACCCCAAAACTGGAAAATCCTGCCCGAGGCTAACAGACCTTTTCATGGTCCGCCCCCTTGCCTGCTACGATTCCCATGGCAGGCGGCACGGGAAAATTCCTCCCATTGTGTTGGATGAAGATTCTTTCTAAAATTCTTTTACTAATATGCACCCATGCCAGCACAGGCCTTTCCGGAGCTCAGATGCATTGTAACCAATGTAAATCTGAATGGCTATAATTAAAATGCACCAGTAGTAACGGTTAAATAATGAACACAACGGCCAATTAACTGGTAAGTAGTACAATATAAGCCAATTCTACTCAGTGGATTTTTGATAGAAAAGGATGTGCTTAGGGAACAGGAAAACCTGGCTTTCACAGAAGGTGAATTACAGTGGCAGTAGAGGATGTCAATTTCTGGTGGAGTGTCCTCTTCAGAGTTCAGTGTACAAAATGCTGTAACGTTCAAAATGTACAAAAAAAATGCAGATCACAGCAGACGTAGGAGGCAATCACACAAGTGGCAACATTATGATTTGGATCCAACGCACTTGGAAGGAGATCCATCGGAAGCTGTCAGACCGGAAGAAAAGTGCAAAGTGAGTAATGAATATGATTAACACCAGGTTGCTTCATATGAGTTCTCAATTTAATAGTTGTTTGCTTGAATAGCTTTGCTAACAATATACTTAACCTGAATTAAACCAGCAGAATGAACACTAAGAACATGAATGAATATTGTTGTGAAGTATGAAAGTAGGCTAAGTATGCAAAATCGAGAAAGCTACCATTGAGAAAGATTGATGCCAAGCAGACATTATGCAAGTATTGCATTAATGAAGGCATTCAGTACAGGTTCATGGTTCAGCAAACAACTTCTTATAAAAACTATTGTATCTAGTATTTGGTCATTTGTCCTATTACCTTGCACACTGCTAATGCAGGAGTTAACATCACAAATTATTTAAAGATCATGTACATTTACATCTTATGAAGAGAGATCCAAATTAACTAATTTTACCTTTAAAACACCCCTTTGATTCTCGGACCCACATGAATAATTTAAACCCCTAAGAAAGACCGCTGTAGACATTTCGGGTGGGATTTTCCGGCCTCGCTCATCCCAAAACCATAAAATCCCACCCAAGCTCAATGGACCTTTCCATGTTCCGCCCCTCGCCCACTCCAATTCCCGCGGCGGGCAGGGCAGTAAAATTCAGGCCCTCATCTCCAGCAAGCCTCAGAGAGTTAGCCGATTGTTTAGTATTTCTATTCTTTCATTTCTGAAGCAAATATGGGTCATCCTTTAAATGACAATTAAAAATTCTCTCTCCAAACAGAGAGCTATACTCCAAAAATATATGAATCATGAAAATACAACTTACTTCTAATGGAGAGTTCAGTTTGAAATTCTAATCATTGTTACAGTAAGATATTTAAATAGGATATCCATCAGTTATTGAAGTAGCATTTACTTTAACTCCCTGAGTGAGGACTACAGAGGTAACAAAATGACTCTGCCCCAGATGGGAAGAGAATCTTTTTCATTGAGCCTCAGCAGTCAAACATTTATCTTGTGAGAGATGCCAAAGCGAGTTTAGAGAATCTGAAAATTGAGCAGGCTGGGAGACTCAAGTTGAGGCTGTGTAGCAGGCTTCCCGCTGGGCGCCTCCATCCGCCAGATTTCCGGCGCTGTCAAATCAGCGCCAGAAAGCGGATGCATGGATGCTAAAATCCATCATCACTTCCAATGTACCACCTCAGCCTTCAGGTGACTGAGTGAAAAAGTATTTGAGGGCCAAGATCTCAAACCGAGGACTAAGGTTATGGCTTACTGGGCAACAGTGATCCCCTCACACCTAATAATAAAGTGGTGGGGGGGCGGGAGCAACAATGTTGGCACCCAGAAAGAGGCCAGTGGGCTGCTACTTCATGATTCCTACACCGTTATCTCAGGGCCTCTGTTCACCAAGCCTAATAATCTCCAGGAGAACAAATCATTGAGAATCAGAGACACTGTAAGTCCCTTTCAACCATTGAGCCTGGAGTTACAATGGCAGCTGCCTGTGCTTCTATTATAGCAATTGGTTGCTGCATGGAGGGCAATTTGGGTTTCTATTGAAACACTATGTTATTCCATGGAAGTTGCAATGGCTGCATTGAAAGCTGCAATCTCAGTCATCAGGGTCTCTGTGATATTAGTCTCCAAATGCATTGGGTTGAATTGGTCAGCCTCCCCAAATTGCATAGAATGGATTCCAGGCTTTTTGTCAAGCCACGGACCAAGGTGGAGACTTATTTCTGTATCCTTCCCCAATTGTACAGTTATTGAGCAGTGTGTTTGTGATGTAGAATTTTACCTTGACCATTTGTGTCATGTTGTTAAACTTCTTGCGACACTAGAGCCATGTCTTGGGCTTAGGACTCCTGGCTGTCACCTACCACGTAAACCCCTCCCACATGCAATATGTCAGGTGCCTCTGTAGCCTCCTTCTCCACTGCAGCTACAGTTCATTCCTCTTCCTCTCAACCTCCTCCATCAGAACTTCCAATGTCACTTCTGAGGGTCTGGATGCCCTTGCTGTAAGTCCCCAAGCCATCATTAAACTCTGGCTTGTCTCCTGGCCACCACACTCCATATTAAAGTTGAAGTGGGTGAGCTGAGACTACAAATACAACTCCATGAGAATTGTTTCTAATCACTGCTTGACAGCTAAACATGCAGGTATTTTCTTTTAACAACACTAGGTACATGTAAATCATGGTGGTCTTCAAATAGCCCCAAAACTGTGTGCAATCACTTTCAAACAGACATTTCTTATCAGCTCAGAGCCTCTTCATTATTCTTTCAGTAAAGTAATCCCCTCATGATTTTGTTTGCCCTGACAATGTGTGAAATGCTTGTAAGGACCTTTAGGGGCCTTAAGGTGCCTTTTGCAATTCAGTTTTGATTGGCAGTTTTGATTAATTGTGAAAGTACCATTTTATCTTCCTTTTGCGGCAGCTTAAAGGAATAGGGCCAGGGTGGGAATGTGGTCGGTACAGACTCGATGGGCTGAATGGCCTCCTTCTGCATTGTAGGGGTTCTATGATGCTATGAAAAAGAGAAGGTTATAAACTAATCAGCCGGATTGTGATCTTAGCTTTGTTTTCCCTGTGCTGCAAAAAAGGCTGAATTAGCAAACGGAGGATTCAGCCTTTTCATTCATGTGTATAATTATGAGAATTACATTTTTTTCTGTATTGGTCTTGTTTTGAAATGGGTTTTAAAGAAATCAAGTATTCCGCTTTTGTATCCATTCTCTTAATTAATGCATTTTTCATCTGTGTAATTCCTGTCTCAGTAACAACTAATTAGTGCTTCCAATCTGAACCATATGGTCTTTTAACAGATTTTCCGCCAGTTTTGGAGCATATGGTGGTGTCCTGTACCATTTCCAGTATATACGTCATCACAAAAGGATTTGTCATTCCCCCATCAGCCAGTATCCCAGACTGATCCATTTCTAAGGTAGTTCTTCAGTTCATATGTGGCAATTGGGAAAACGTATCTGAGGTGAGGGAAAATCATAATCAATCTACCAATGACTCAACCTCAGAAACATCACGCACAACATGTTGCAATGCTAGGGCTACTTTACATCATTCCTTTGAGCAGTATTTGATGAATATTTTTCTTTTGTTTCCTTCAACCTAGGCTGGTAGAATATCATAGCCAGTGCCCCTGAAAAAGTCAGCACCTCGCAAAGCCTTGTGCTACCCACACCAACTTTGCCAAATGTCAACCCAGTTGCACAAACTCTCATGGGTCAGATTTAGGTGAACGAGTGGACTTAGGTATCTGGTGAACCTAAGGAAGTAAAGCACAAGGTGAGAAGAAAATGGTGTTGTCAGCTGTGGACCAGGTTCCTAATGCTCAGTGAGCAAAGTTCCGCCTCCTCTTCACCATGGATGTCCAATCCCTCTGCACCTCCAGTCCCCACCAGGATGGCCTGAAAGCTCTTCGCTTCTTCCTTGGACAGAAGTCTGAACAATCCCCATCCACCACCACTCTCCTCCGTCTGGCTGAACTGGTTCTCTCACTCAACAATTTCTCCTTTAACTCGTCTCACTTCCTCCAAATAAAAGGTGTGGCTATGGGCAACAACATGGGTCCCAGTAATGCCTGTCTCTTGATGGGTTATGTGGAGCATTCCCTGTTCCAGTCCTACTCCGGCCCCCTCCCACAACTCCTTTATCGGTACATCGACAACTATTACGGTGCCAATTCATGCTCTATCAATTCTATCAATTCTTCTCTTGAGCAAAGTTCATGCCTGTGCTGCAGTTCCCAGGGTATACTGATCTTATTATGTCAGTTTGTACCAGGAAATTGCACAATGAGCAGGAATCGCTTTTGTTTTGCACAAAATTCCCTGCAAAGTTGCAGGTATTTGGAAAAGTCCAAGGCCGAGAAATTCATTTAGGTCAATTTTTAAACAACAAATGGACACAGTGTATGATTGGAAAGCTCAAAGAGAGAGACATGAGGATTGTGAGGAATATGTTATATCTCAGATAAGTCAAATCAGGTCCATAAAACATTCTTGTGTAAGTGGAAGTAGATTTAGCGGACATGTGGTCAGAACGAAGGGGACAAGAAAAAGGTACATACATCACACAACTAATGTTGGAAAACTGACTTTATTGAAGCTGAAATTGGTCCAGAGACACTGGGTGGAATTTTACGAGAATTATTCTAAGTGTCCAGCTGGCGTGAAAATGGGAGAGTTCCTGATCAGCTTTTTGGGTGAGTTTTCACGCCCAATCTTGTGTACTTAGTCATTGAAAATATGGGCTAGACTGTTTCTAGCTGCTGCAGGCAGTGGGCTGGGTTTAATTTGTCAGCCAACCTGTAGAGGGAACTAATGCGCATGTGCAGACCTCTGATGTTGCACATGTGCAATTACAACAGCAAGGTTCTGACAGAGAGAGAGAGCTGCTGTCAGGCCCCTGCTGCTGGAGCCAGCCTGACCCAACCCCTTCCCATCGCAATCACGGGGGCCCGTGGCCCCACAATGCATGGGCATCTAGCTCCCACCAACACCCCCACCACCCAGACTGGTCACGCCCCCCCCTCCTCAAATCTGATCCCATTGCAGAGTGGCAGTGGGCCCCCCTCACCCTCCCAAATGGGCTGCCCCTTTGTGCCCCACCCCCTTCATGCCCTGCCCCATAAGGCTCTGCCCCTTCAAACTCCTCCCCTTCAGGCCTTGCCCCTTCATGCCTCACCCCTTCAGGTCCCATCCCATTCAGGCCCCACCCCATAGGCCACATCCCCATAGGCTCCGCCCCTTGACACTGCCCCGTGGGCAGTGTCCAGGTGCCAGCCTGACACTGCCCAAGGGTCACTCCCCCCTGCCCTCGGCCTCCCCAGGGGACCTCAATGGCCTCCGGTTCCACCAGCGAGGGCAACATGACTGTTCCCCATTCATGGGAAGCAGGTGCTTTCCTCACCGGAGAGAACCTCTCTCTGTGAGGCCATAAAGGCAAGCAAGCCCAGACGATTCAGCGCCAGGCTCACTAAGCAGATGTAAATTGTGATTTAAATATATTTAAATAAATTATTCAGCCTCTCAAAAATTTCTGGCTAGAGGCTGACCTTGCCGGAAATCGGCTCTCATAAAATTGCAAGAGCCGAAAAATTGGGCGTGATTTCAACATGAGAATCAGCTCTGCACTGATTTTGAGCAGTGCATCGGGCCGGGAGAATCACCCCCATTGTTTGCGGATGGATAAAAGGAGCAGCACAGCAAAGGATGGACATGAATATTATTTGAGAGTGCAAGAGGTGCAGTTGCTAATGATGTTCTACGAAACTTAATTGGGTGTACATGAACAACAGAAAAAAGGATTTGCACTTACATAATGCCTTTCATGACCAGCAAAGTGCATTTTGCGATGTAGTCACTGTTGTAGTGCAAGAAACACCACAACCAATTTGCACACGAGGTCCCAAAACATAGCAACGTGATAATGGTCAGGTAATCTGTTTTTGTTGACTTGAGGGATATTGGCTTGAGCATCAGGGATAACTCCCCTGCTTCTCTTGGACATAGTATCATAGGATCTTTTACATGCACTTGAGAGGTCAGATGCGCTGTGATTTAGCATCTCGTCCAAAGACATCACTTCCAGCCTTCTCTCAGTACTACACTGCATCGTCAGCTTTGCTTTCTGTGCTCAAGTCTTGGACTACAATTTGAACCAATGTGCTTCTGACTCAGAGGTCAGTCACGGCTGAAGCAGGGTTCTTTACAGGGACTTAGTTAAATGCATCTCAGATGTATTCCTGCTCCATCAGTCTTTTTGGCTTCAGGGGTGATCTACTCATGGTCACTGACTGCCTCCTGCTTCAGAATGGTTTCCTCAACCACTTTGTAACAAAGTAATAACACATAGTGGACGGCCTTGGAGGTTTTGCTAGAACTTCCGATTTGTCAAAAGCTATTTCATCCTTGCTTTGAGTTGCAGGCAGGATGTTCAATCATAATCCTGGAAGTTGCCTGGAAGTATTCTGCTTCTCTCTGGGCCTTTTGAGAGGGTATCATTAACCAAATAACCTTGTCCTTCCTTTACCCGCATGATTAGCAGTGCCTGGAAAGCAGGTATTGACTGACGTTATGTAATGCTGGTGATCACAGACCAATAACACATTGAAGAAAACTTTGCTGTTCATTTAGACCATTGAATTGTAGAATATTGCATTTTAACCTTTACAATCCTGCATCAGCTTTTGGACAACTTAAATCAGGATGGTAATTGTGCATTATTACAGACTCAGCAACGTGATGAACAGCAATGTTAATCTCCACCCATGTAAACCTTCAAAACATGCAAATTGTAAAGTGCCAATCACTTTGAAAAATCCAAACTGTAACAGTGCGAAACCTATACGTTCCAGGGTCCATTAAAGGGGACTGCAGGAGACTTGATAATAATCAGTCAGCTTAGAGCTGACCATTGCATTATAGTGGTCGCAGAAGCCCACTGTGACATTCTTGTTATACCAAATTGTACATAAGCATACAGTAAGATACAGAGCCAGGCACAGACTTCCTTACACATTCCTGTTCAAAAAGCATCTTTGAAATAAGTGAGAGGTCTGAATCACAAAGCGACTCGTCTGGTTCAGTGGCACATAATGTTCCTGCCAGCAGCAACTAGCTTCAGCCTGACTCCATGGCCTTTCCCTACTCATGATGTGTGACTCATGCAGCACCTCTGCCTTGACACCATTAAATTCAGACAAAAAAGTTGCCCACAGCTGTGCCTTTGCTGACTTCCTTCCACGATGATGATGATACTGAACCTGTAGGGGTTTGCCTCTGCAAATGATGCACTTGATCCTCCTATTCTCCTGACATGAAAGGTGAAAGAGAAGAGGACATGGTGGGCAGAATTTTCAGTTTTCTGCACAGTGCTGGCTGTGGTGAGAAAAGGAACATGCAGTTCACTGGCTGCAAAGCCGACTTTCCTTGTCATATTGTGCAGCACTCTGAACAGATGAAATCTGCAGACGGGGCCCACGCTGTCCTGCTGGAGGGACAGAGCCGGATAAAAACTGGCAATGCCGGGAATCCTCCAATAGAATACAGAAGACCTCCCTTCCATCACCCCCTCCCCCACCACACACACATCCGGAGACCTCCCTACACGCGGCACATGCTCAAAATCGAGAGACCGTGATTCGCCCCGGGGAGGTTCCAGGTTCCGATCTTACCATCCCCTTGCCAGTGGAGTGGCGTGAAACATGCTGCAGACACGCAGAAAGCTCATTTTCGTATTTAAAAAATGTCATTAGTGAGCAGTGTCTCTGGGACCTCGTCCCTCTCCGGGTATTCAGAGGGCACCAGCGTGACGTCACGTCGGCGCCATTTACAACAGGTCTACAGGAACCTGAACCTGGCACCTTCACCTCCGAGGGGGTTTCAGAGGTGAACGCACAGCCAGCCAGCACCTTCTACACTGTGCCCTGCTCAGGGGCACCAGAGAGGGCTCAGGGACACAAATAAGCTCAACTCAGGGCTGGAGGTCCCAGAATCACAATTTCAGGGAGAGGGGTCGGGAGGGGTCACTTTCAGGCTTTACATTCCCTTCATATCAGTTTTTCACCCGTCAGATACACACACGCTCAGTGAGCCAGGAAGTGGGCACGAAATACACTCTCGGCTGTGATCACCCTGTGCGCGGGTTCACACTGGCTGACCAATGAATAGCCAGCCAACATGGTGCTCTGAAAAGCTAAGCACTGTGGGGAGGGTGGGATGAGGATGGGCACTATGAAAAAGGAGGGTGCAGGCTGGCGCTTCCAACAGACTCCCTCTGAAGCTGTGACGCTGTCTCAGGGAGCTGCTGACATGTGAAACTATTGGTGGGCAATGTGTGCCATGAGTGTCTGGGCAGCACAATCACACACAAAGCTCAGTCACCGAGCACATTCATTGGTGTTATTTGAACCCTGACCTTTCATCTCACCCAGGATCGAAGTTGCAGCTTAAACGTAAAAGACCTCCTTGCCAATTGGCCCACCCACCAACCCTAAAGGCAGACGGGCAAGAGAAATTCTGGCCAGTTGGCATGTAAATCATTAAAATTAATTTCTTGATTGTCAGTGAGTGCATTCAAAAATCAGACAATCAAATATCGCCCAAGTGGCAATGATGGTGTGACATGTGCCCAAAGTGCGATTTCACAGCCTTCAGGATTGGGCGTGCACCCAAATATTAGATGTAAAATTCTGGCTCCAGTATCTAAGCAGTGACACATCGCGTTGTGCCCATTTGCAGGTGGGATGCAGTGTTAAAGCACTTAATATGATTGGCGCTGGTTTTCGCAACTGGCACCATTTTACGAGTGCTGGATTTCCGGCGCGGTCAGCCTCTTGCCGGAAATGGGCGAGAGGCAGGTTAATATATGCAAAGTTATTTAAATGCTGTTTAACATCTGCTTAGTGAGCCTGGCAATCAATCGTCCGGGCCCGCCCCCTTTATGACCTCGCCGGGAAAGATTCTGGCCGGCGAGGAATAGACCCTCTCCCCATGAACGGGGAGCAGTCGATTTGGACTTGCCGGTGGAATCGGAGACCATTGCGGCACCCCGGGGATACCGAGGGCAAAGGGGGGGTGCCCCTTGGGCAGTGCTAGATTGGCATCTGGGCAATGCCTACTGGGAGCCAGGGCAATGCCCAGTGGGGGTGGGGCTAATGGGGGAGGGGTCAGTGGGAGCGGGGCCAATGGGGACAGGGCTAATGGGGATGGGGCTAATGGGGGAGGGGTCAGTGGGGGCGGGACTAATGGGGACAGGGCTAATGGAGGGAGGGGACCCTCTGTCACTCTGCTGCGATCGGTGGGAGGAGGGAAAGAGAGTGGGTCTGCTTCCACTTTGCAGCGATTGATGGGAGAGGGTGGTGGTTCCATGATCGGTGGGAGAGGGCTGTGGGTCCATAGTTGGTGGGGGAGGGCAGCTGGTCCGTGATCGGTGGGGGAGGGCAGCTGGTCCGCTATTAGCGGGAGAGGGCAGTGGGTCCGTGATCGGTGGGAGAGGACAGCGGGTCCATGATCAGTGGGGGAGGGCAGCGGTTCTGTGATCGTTGGGGGAGGGCAGCGGGTCCATGATCGGTGGGAGAGGACAGCGGGTCCATGATCAGTGGGGGAGGGCAGCGGTTCTGTGATCGTTGGGGGAGGGCAGCGGGTCCATGATCGGTGGGAGAGGGCAGCGGTTCTGTGATCGTTGGGGGAGGGCAGCGGGTCCATGATCAGTGGGGGAGGGCAGCGGTTCTGTGATCGTTGGGGGAGGGCAGCGGTTCTGTGATCGTTGGGGGAGGGCAGCGGGTCCATGATCAGTGGGGGAGGGCAGCGGTTCTGTGATCGTT
Organism: Mustelus asterias; assembly: GCF_964213995.1. Classification (NCBI taxonomy): domain Eukaryota; kingdom Metazoa; phylum Chordata; class Chondrichthyes; order Carcharhiniformes; family Triakidae; genus Mustelus; species Mustelus asterias. Next base: position 72,695,113 of record NC_135801.1, read on the forward strand.
GGGGGAGGGCAGCGGTTCTGTGATCGTTGGGGGAGGGCAGCGGGTCCATGATCGGTGGGAAGGGCGTCGGGTCCGTGATCGGTGGGGGAGGGCAGCTGGTCCGCGATTAGTGGGAGAGGACAGCAATTCCGTGATCGGTGGGAGAGAGCGGCGAGTGCGCGATCGGTGGCGGGGGGGTTGGGTCCATGATCAGTCTGGGCGGAAGGGGGTGTCGGCGGGGGCTGTAAATCAGGCCGTATGTGGTAAACCACTGTTACCTGTTATCTGTGGTGGTTAACCACTGTTAGTTAGTATTTATTATTACCTGAACTACCTGTATATGTGGCACATCCCTGTTGGTTCCGCCCAAGACTCCTCCCCCTGGTCCGGGTATAAAGGCGGTGGCTCCTCCCCCTAGCCTTCAGTTCAGACCAGATCTCCGACAGGGATGGCTCCAAGTTCTTGCTAATAAAAGCCTATTTGTCTTGCTCACAACTAGTCTTGACTTGATTGATAGTGCATCAATTTTATTAGCAAGTGTTTTTTTTAAATGGAGCAGTTACTAAAACCCGAAAGGCTGAATCTGGACCCACAAGCTGCTGGAGCATCAAACATGTTTGATCACTGGCTGCAATGCTTCGAGGTTTACATCGAAGCCTCCACTGCCATCAGTACAGATGCTGACAAACTACGGGTGCTCCGCGGCCGCGTAAGCGACGTAGTATATGCTACGATCCGAGACGTGGAAAATTACATGGCCGCTATCGAACTTTTAAAGGGCCAGTATAATAAACGGTCTAATGAAGTCTACGCGAGACACCTCCTCGCTACGCGCAGACGGCAGCCAGGAGAATCGGTTGACCAGTTCCTGCGCGCATTGCGACTGCTTGCCCGGAACTGCAACTGTAGGTCTGTGACTGCCACCCAATACACAGAGGACTTAATCAGGGATGCCTTTGTCACGGGCATCAGAACTACCTATATCCGGCAACGGCTACTGGAACAGGGTGCGCTGGACTTAAAGAAAATGGTGGAACTGGCCAAATCCTTAGAGGTGACCTCATAATACCTCGAAGCCTACTCACCTGACCACATGGGCGCATCGTGGACACCGCAGCAGTCGCTACCGGGAGGACCACAGACCTACGCCACCCCACACCTCACCGGTGACCTGACCACTGCAGCAGCCTCTGGAGGCCCGAAATGCTACTTCTGCGGCCTGGGTAAGCACCTCCCGGCGAGGGAGTTGTTCTGCTCCGCGTGTGGTAAGAAGGGGCACTACGCCAAAGTCTGCTGTAAGTCTACCTCCAAATCCACGAGCGTCACGTGTGACCCGTGGGGGCCACCATCTTGGATGACTCCGGCCGCGTGCGACCCACGGGGGCCGCCATCTTGGACAACGACGGCTGCGAGTGACCAGCAGGGGCCGCATCTCCTACCTCATCAGCCCCCTACGGCTATCTGCAGGATTCAACGATGGCATCGGTTACCCTGGACCAGACCAAGCCTCATCGTCTCGCCAAGTCCATGATGGACATTGAGGTAAACGGGCACAGGGAGCATTGTTTGTTTGACAGCGGGAGTACGGAGAGTTTCATTCACCCTGATACGGTGCGCCGATACACCTTTTCCGTGCGGCCCGTCAAGCAAACGATCTCCATGGCATCGCAATCCCGCTCTGTAAATGTCCTCGGCTGCTGCATGGTGACCCTGACGGTGCGGGGCACAGTATACGATAACTTCAGGCTCCTCGTGCTGCCACACCTCTGTACTCCTGGTGCTAGACTTCATGACCCATCTGAAGAGTGTCACTATACAGTATAATGGGCCTTTTCCCCCGCTCTCCGTCTGCAATCAGCAGCGTCTAAATTGCCCACCGCGCACCACCTGCAGTCTCTCGATCCTTAAGATCACCCCTTGTTTGCGAATCTCACTCCCGACTGCAAGCCCATCGCCACCAAGAGCAGGCGGTATAGTGCTGGAGACAGGGCCTTTATCAGGTCCGAAGTCTAGCGGCTCCTCAAGGAAGGGATCATCGAGGCCAGTACCAGTCCCTGGAGAGCACAAGTGGTAGTCGTTAAGTCCGGGGAGAAACACAGAATGGTCATTGACTACAGTCAGACCATTAATCGATATACACAGCTGGACGCGTACCCCCTTCCCCGCATATCTGACATGGTCAATCAGATTGCACAATATCGGGTGTTCTCCACCATTGACTTGAAGTCAGCATACCACCAGCTCCCTATTCTCCCGGAGGATCGCCAATATACGGCATTCGAGGCGGATGGTCACCTTTACCACTTCCTTAGGGTCCCTTTTGGCATCACCAACGGGGTCTCGGTCTTCCAGTGCGAAATGGACCAAATGGTGGACCAGAACGGGCTGCAGGCCACCTTCCCGTACCTGGATAACGTCACCATCTGCGGCCATGACCAGCAGGACCACAATGCCAACCTCCACAGATTCCTGCACATGGCTAGTCTCCTTAACCTGACTTACAATAAGGAGAAGTGTGTATTCAGTACACACCGCCTTGCCATCCTCGGGTACGTAGTGGAGAACGGGGTCATCGGCCCCGATCCCGACCATATGCGTCCCCTTCTGGAACTTCCCCTCCCCACTAGCCTCGAAGCACTGAGAAGATGCCTGGGTTTCTTCTCGTACTATGCACAGTGGGTCCCCAACTATGCGGATAAAGCCCGTCCGCTTATAAAATCCACCCTTTTCCCCCTGACGGCGGAGGCCCGTCTGGCCTTCGACCGCATCAAAGCTGACATCGTGAAGGCCACGATGCACGCTATAGGCGAATCCATCCCGTTCCAGGTGGAGAGCGATGCGTCTGACTTCGCCCTAGCCACCACCCTTAACCAGACGGGCAGACCCGTGGCCTTCTTTTCACGAACCCTCCAAGGCCCCGAAACTCGACATTCCTCTGTCGAAAAGGAAGCCCAAGCCATAGTGGAAACTGTACGGCACTGGCGCCACTACTTAGCTGGTAAACGGTTCACCTTACTCACGGACCAATGATCCGTTGCCTTCATGTTCAACAATACGCAGCGGAGCAAGATCAAGAACGACAAGATATTACGGTGGAGGATCGAACTCTCCACCTACAATTACGATATCTTGTATCGGCCCGGGAAGCTCAATGAGCCACCTGACACCCTGTCCCATGGAACATGCACCAGTGCGCAGGTGGACCGGTTACAGGCTCTCCACAACGACCTCTGCCACCCAGGGGTCACCAGGTTTTTTCACTTCATTAGAGCCTGAAACCTGCCCTACTCAGTTGAGGATGTCAGGTCTTTAACTCGGAATTGCCAGGTCTGCGCGGAATGCAAGCCGCACTTCTACCGACCAGACACCTCATAAAAGCCACCCGCCCCTTTGAACGCCTGAGCATTGACTTCAAAGGCCCCCTCCCCTCATCTGATCGCAACATATACTTCCTCAATGTCATTGACGAGTACTCACGTTTCCCCTTTGCGATTCCCAGCCCAGATATGTCCTCGGCCACAGTCATTAGGGCCCTGCGCAGCTTCTTCACTCTGTTTGGTTTCCCCAGCTATATCCATAGCGACCAGGGATCCTCCTTCATGCGTGATGAACTGTGATGGTGCCTGCTCTCCAAAGGCATTGCGTCAAGTAGGACTACTAGCTACAACCCCAGGGGTAACGGACAGGTGGAGAGAGAGAATGCAACAGTTTGGAAGACCGTTTTACTAGCACTACGGTCTAAAGGCCTTCCAGTCACCCGCTGGCAAGAGGTCCTACCGGAGGCACTTCACTCCATTAGGTCCCTCCTTTGCACGGCAAGCAATGCCATCCCCCACGAACAGATGTTCGTGTTCCCCAGGAAGTCTTCCTCAGGGACTTCACTACCGTTGTGGCTGGCATACCCGGGCCCTGTCCTGCTTCGGAAGCATGCCAGGACCCGTAAGTCTGACCCCCTGGTCAAAAGGGTTCAACTCCTCCACGCCAACCCCCAGTACGCCTATGTGATGTACTCCGACGGGCGGGAGGACACGGTATCTACCCATGACCTAGCACCCCCAACCCCCGACTTTGTCCCTACCACATCGGACCCACTATTCACTCCTCTCGCCCACATATACAGCTCGCCTGAGCCCCAGGAGTTGTCACCACGCACCCGACGGGCGGACGAGACTACGGATGACAGCAACGTTCCGGCGCTTGAAACGACACCGTGACCTGAAACTACATCGGAACTGGCACTACGGCGATCGCAGCGGCAGAGCAAGCCCCCGGATAGACTAAATCTGTAAATATTGTAAATATTGTTCACTCTGCCTCACCCCCGACGGACTCTTTTTTTTTAAACAGGGGGTGAATGTGGTAAACCATTGTTACCTGTTATCTGTGGTGGTTAACCACTGTTAGTTAGTATTTATTATTACCTGTACTACCTGTATATGTGGCACATCCCTGTTGGTTAAGCCCAAGACTCCTCCCCCTGGTCCGGGTATAAAGGCGGTGGCTCCTCCCCCTTGCTCTCAGTTCAGACCAGATCACCGACAGGGATGGCTCCAAGTTCTTGCTAATAAAAGCCTATTTGTCTTGCTCACAACTAGTCTTGACTCGATTGATAGTGCTTCAACGTGGGCCCCAGCGATTGTGGGGGGAGGGAGCTTCCTCAAGCTACCTGCACTAGTATGGACCTGACATCTCTCTCTTTTCTGTCAGACCCCTGCTACTGCTAATGTGCATATGCAGCATCAGAGGCCTGTTCTTGCACACAACCTCCCTCAACAGACTTTCGGGCACGTTAAGCCCCGCCCACAGGCTTCTGTAGATGTGATAGTACATTGTCAAACACAAGAGCAACAGATATAGCTTCATTATGTGCTGAACCAAGTCATAAAGTACTACAACATAATACTTTGATTGCATTCAGCTCCTATTGGAACTTAGCAGCCACCCTCATACACTTACTCATTTCACATGGACTAATTTAGAAGTTCCAGGTTAGGGGTCAGCTGTTTCCATCCTGAAGGGGCAGTTCCACAGGGAAGGAAACCTGGGCCAAAAGATCTCAGGCCTTTCCTGTGCATACCTACCTCAATAGACGTGGACTTCAGCATTTCAACAGCAGCTGGATCCTGGCATTTGTATTATAGAATCTCACAGTGCAGAAGGAGGCCACATGGCCCATCAGTCTGCACTGACTCTCAGATAGAGTATCTTACCCAGTCCCTATCCCCATTACCTCAAACACCTACCCCGTTAATCCCCCTCACCTACACATCTTGGGACACTAAAGGACAATTTAGCATGGCCAATCCCCCTAACATGCACATCTTTGGACTGTGGGAGGAAACTGGAGCACCCGGAGGAAACCCACGCAGACTCGGGGAGAACGTGCAAACTCCACACAGACTGTGAGCCAAGGCCGGGTCCTTGGAGCTCTGAGGCAGCAGTGCTAACCACTGTGCTGCCATGTTATATTGGTCTGCTTTACTGCAAAGTGTTTGTAAAGCTATATTCTCCTGGTCAACGACTGTTGCCATGATATGTTCTTACTTTTGGATTGGCATCCTCCCCTTTCACAGCGAGGCTTGTTGTAAGGTTGTAGGGCTTAGAACAGATGACAAGCCCTCAGCACCCCTTATCTGCTTCCTCAATAAGGCAGGTGACATTTGTACTTGTTCTCCACCCGATCAAGGCTGTCACATTGGTTTTATTATCTGAGAATGAAGAGCGTAGCCTTCAGTCCCAAGAGCTATGCTTCCATTTACCGTACACCTTGAAGTAAGACTGGTATCGAAGGCAAACTTTGAATTAAGAAACTGTGTGGCTGCACTGTGGAAAGTTGGCACGGACCAGCATTACGTGGTGTTTTTTTAATCTTTGAAGTGCTGCACACTAATGCAGCGAAGGAGCACATCTTTTGTTCATAAAGGCCATTGTATTTTGGGAGTGCAGCAGGGAACCTGAACTGCCCTGGTATGCTGTTGCTGCCATTCAAGGGAAAAGGGAATGAAAATTTGCATCCTGCTAAATAAAAACAGTTACCCACTTGATGAATCTTCAAACAGAGAAGATTTAATAGCTACAACCGATGGTAAAGCCCCACAAGGAGCCATACAGATGCATTAAAATGATCTTGTTGTCCATTGGCACTGTCACCCCTACGCTAAACATTGGTTACATGACACAGTTCCCTCCAATTAATCTGTAAATCCACATGACAGGGGCATTGGTAGTAGGTTAACATTTCAGAAATCTGAACCTTGACTCCAATCTGTCTCAAATGAACCACTTCTGTTTTAATGTGGGTAATGCAGAGGGAAGCTAATGAATTTGCTCTCAAGAGGGCAGGTCATTTCTTTAGGAAAACTAATAAGGCTGCATGCTTCCAGTTCTAACAAACCTTTAGACTTAAGAGCTGCCTGTTACCCAGGGTTTGGGGTGCCAATTCCAATTCTCTTCCCTCACCTAGTGGTGCACCAATGCAGACTTTTGTCTGTTTCATAGCTAGTTATTCCCGGAATAGGTCGCCAGTCTGTCACCAGAGGCTTATAGCTTGAGGGGGTGTCACTCATCCTCAAGCATGGCTGACTAGTGTCACTCCTGCTCTTATCACTAGCCATTGCTGTTTTGGACAACACCCAACCTGTTTGCCCGCATTATGAACGCATTTTCATTGGCCATCAAGTATTGGAGTGGGACTCGAACCTAGGGCTTCTGGCTCAGAGGCAAGGCTATTACCCATAACGCCACACCACCTCCAGGGTTCGGGACACCCAACAGCAAAATGACTAGATCCATGGTAGATTTGTGTCTTAATTCTAGCGCTGCTTGTTAGCCAAAAAGAGTTGGTATTCTCTCCTCTGGCCCCTCAAGCAAATCTAATTTATTTCCCTGATCCGGAACATCCTTGCTGAGGATAAAACAAAACCTGAAATATTATCCTGCCATTAAATACTCACATTTCTGTATTTCCTGACTGCTGCTGCCTCCTCCTGTTCCCTCCCTGCCACACTACAAACATTGAGGCCTAAGGGCCCGATTTTACCATTTTGATTCTCAGTGCTGGGCGGACTTGAATCTGGGCGTGTTTCAGATGCGACTTTTATGGCCCGATTTTACCATCAAGTTGTGCCTGTTTTCGGGTGCGAAAACTTAGTAAAGTCGGGCGTGAGGCGAGTAGCGCGATCCACGCCCACCTCTGTGCCCGTTCCCCCTTTACCAATGGCTGAAAATGGCCGACTTAATGGGCCGCACACCCAAACTTACCAGCACTTCCCCCTTTACCACTGCGACTGCCTGTCCAGTTCTGGCGCAAAACAGACATGATCCGCAAAGGTCCGATTCGGGTGCTCCAGCTTCTGAGGAGGTAAGTTCAGAGATTCTGGTGGATCCCTGACTCAGATTGGTGGTGGGGGGGTGGGGGGAGGTGGGTCAGGTGGCTCTCTGGTGGGCGGGAAGGGAGGCGGGTCAGATGGCTCTCTGGTGGGGGGGGGGAGGGAGGCGGGTCAGATGGCTCTCTGGTGGGGGGGAGGGAGGCGGGTCAGATGGCTCTCTGGTGGGAGGGACAGGGGGGCAGGGGCAGGGAGGGGTCCGCTGCCACTCTGCATGTGATTGGTGGGGGGGAAAGGGGGCAAGGGTCTGCGATCGGTGTGGGTAGCAGGGGGAGGTATAAGGGGGTCAGTTATGTTGTGGGGGTGGGGCAATTTCTGTGGGGGCCAGGGGGGAGGCATTATCCGGCCCGGGAGCGATGCGGCAGGGGAGCGTTTTTCTATTTTTTTTACTGCACATGTGCAGTTGAAGGCTCCGATCGGAGCTGCAGTGTTTCGGGTACGTTAAGCCGCGCCCACAGGCTTCTGCAGCATGATTCAGAATCGCTGATATTTTTTCAGGCAAAGTGCGTATGGGGGCGCCAGAGAACGGGCCTAAAAGTTGGATCTGAAACACTCCCACTTTCAAGTCTGCCCAACACTTAGAATCAAAATGGTAAAATCGGGCCCAGTCTGAAGTTAGAGCTGCTCAATCATTACTACATTGATTTGTTTGGTGAAATGCGAACAGCGGGTACTATGTTGGCGGGTGCAGACAATGTGCCTCCAGTGCCATCTAACAAGCCTTTTCTGCCTTGAATCCATTAAGCTAAATGACACTGATCAATGGTAGCAAACACCTTCGCTTAGCAAGCTCTTCCAGCAATCGACAAATGAGCATCGCTGTGGTAAGATTCCAGTCCCTGACGTGTAACAACCTGGCAGACCTCTAACACAATTAGCATGCCGCATGCGCGGCACATAAATATCGCAATAGTGCAGGCACTACCGGTAAGTAATATTCATGAGCAGATTTACAATGGTAATCAGCACAATGCACAGTCTGTGCAAGAGTCCGCTCATTGACCTGGACTAATTGCGAGCAGTGCACTTGTTGGGTAAAAAGCTCACGGGTTCAGTCCCTCAATACATTTCTAATCCCAACCATACAAAGGGGTTGGTGCAAATTATTATGCCAAAACAATTTCCAGGTTGTACAGAGGTATTGTGCAGTTTAGTGGCTGCAAATTAGAGAACTTTACTGCTCCTGTTTGAATGGATTCCTTGTAACATGCAAGCATGAGACTATGTTTAGATAAAGCTTTATTTGCCACTAAATAATTAGCACTGCGCGAGCCCCTAACAGGTTCCCTACAGTCTTTCAGTGAGAAGTAAGCTGCAGCTTTGCTACAAATCCTTTCTTTTGCAATTTTTAGTGGAAATATTGATCATTAGCTCTTATCGAGAAGCTGACACTGCTACTCGAAAAGCCAGTGTAGGCTGTGTCTATGCTTCATGAAAACCACCCTCGGGAACATCAAGCTGTGGTGAGATGAAAAAGAGAAAAAAAAATCAGCAGCCTGAATCTGTTCATGTGAGAAGATGGATGTAGTCACTGCACCGACAACATAATTCTTTATGAAATGTTACTGGAGCATATAGAAAGCCTGCTCCTTCTAGTTCTTAGCACTGAGGAGAGGGGGGGGAGGTTAAGAGACCAACTTAATAAAGTGAGCTATTGAAGTGAATTTTCCAAAGGATTAGTGGGACAATTGGAAAGGGCTCTATGCTTCAAAACCCCTCTTTGATTACTCTGGATCCTTAACTGTCTGACTGGGAATGTGTGATAACCAAATCTGGAAACTGCACAAAGGCATTGTGTGACTAAGCCTTTCTATCACTCACCATTCACAAAGGACTGGAGAATGATGGCACGTGATAAAGATGGAGCCTTTAGCAGATGCAGCCATATCACATAGTACAGCCAGTAACGCGTATGCCTCTTCAGATTAGTCCAAAGTTTCCAGATGAAAGCAATGCTCTGAATTAAATAAGAAAATAAATTTATACACATCCTTAAATGTCAGTTTTTACTTTTCCAAAACTAAAGAATGTTTTGCATGAGGGATGCATTTATAAAGCAGCATTCACTACTTCAGAATGACCCAATTACTTTACAGCCAGTTAAATATTTTTGAACCCCAGTCGTTCCACAGACATGAAATAAATGACACGATCGTCTGTTTTCGGTGTTAGTTTTGGGATAACTGTTGGTCAGTACACCAGAAGAACTTCTCTGTCCCTAATTGTGCAAAATTATGCCATTGTATCTTTTGTATTGGTTGAGAGGATAGAAATGGAGTTGGTTCAATGTCTCATCCAGAAGAGTGCACATTTGACAATGCAGCACTTCCCCAGTATATCAATAAACCATCTCCAGAGTTCATAACCCATAATCTTCTCATCATTGAGTGGTTAGAGCACAGATGGAGGCCATTTGGACTGTCATGTCCATTATGGCCGTCTGCAAGAGCAACTCAGCTAGTCCCATCAGCCCGCCTTTCACTTGTAGACCTGCATTTTTCATATCTTCAGATGCTTGTCCTCTTCCCTATTGAAAGCCCCAATTGTAGTTGCCTCCTCCACTCTTTGAGGTTGTGCATTCTGGATCCTAACCACTTATTGCATGAAAATGTTTCTCCTTATGTTGCCTTTTTTGTCAGTCATCTTTGTTACATAATTTTTGAGCTTCCAGTCACTACTTTACAATTTGTTCAGAGACAGTAATAAAAATGTTCCACTCAGTAGAATTACTTTTAGAAAACCTCTTTCTAGTATTTCTCACCAATCAATCTTTTCTTATCTTTGCCTGGTTTTCTGAAATAGAAGTCTGTTCTCCAGTAATCTCTAATCACTAGCTTTAGATGTTCTGAAATCTTCTTGTTATAGCATTCTGGGTTTCTGGACTTTCCACAAGTTCCTTAGTAGTTTTCTGTGTGAAACTCTATGAACTGGCTGTCTGAACCATTGCTCCATTATAATTGGTCAATGTCAAAACAGATTTAAAGTACATTTTGATAAAAATAGTGTATTCAAAGAAACACTTGGCTCAATGAAGGGAGGTCAGGTGAAACTCAAGACAAAGCCTAATACTCAACTAAAAAGTTTCAAAGAAAGAGCTTTGGTGCTGATGTGCTATCAATTAGGCAAAAGACTACTTGTGTGCCAATACAACTGTAGGCTTTTATTCATTACAGAACTAGGAGCACATCCCAACAGACAACCGACCCGAACTGAACAAGGGAGAGGAACCAGCCACCTTTATACTAGGTGACAAGGGGAGGAGCCGGCAGGGGATGTGTCCAGGCATGACAAACACACAACTGAAGTCCACCACATTCACCCTTCCTTTAAAAAAAAACACGGGGTGAAGCGGAAACAATGTCACAAGTTCAGACGATCTGGTGGCTTGATCCGCTGTCGCGATCATCGGAGTACAGGTTGCAGAGTCGTCCGAGCAGGAAGCGGTGTCAGCCCAGGCTCCAGGCACTGAGCGTCGAGAGGAGGCGCCAGGTGGTGTGAGGTGGACCCATCCGTCGTCCCGTCCAGTAGTCGGGTACTGCGTGGCGACGGCACCGGCGACTCAAGCGAGCTGTACATAGGGGCGAGAGAAGTGAGTTGTGGCCCTGGTGGTGTATGGAGAACAGAGGGGGCTGGGGGGTGGAGGGACGTAGTGGGCTCTGGGCGCACAACATAGGAGACTGGGACTGAAGGGGGGAGGGGCGTAGCAGACTCTGGGCGCACGACACATGTTCCACGGGACAGGGCGTCCGGGGGCTCAATGAGCTTCCCAGGCCGGTACATGATGTCATATCTATAGGTGGAGAGCTCAATCCTCCACCGCAAGATCTTGTCATTTTTGATCTTGCCCCTCTGCCTAGTGTTGAACAGAAAGGCAACAGACCGCTGGTCCGTAATTAAAGTGAACCGTTGGCCCGCAAGGTAATGGCGCCACTGCCGGACGGCTTCCATGTTGGCCTGGGCCTCCTTCTCAACCGAGGAGTGTCGAATCTCAGGGCCTTGTAGGGTCCGGGAAAAAAAGGCCACCGGACGGCCCCTTTGGTTAAGGGTGGAGGCTAGAGCAAAGTCGGATGCATCACTTTCCACTTGGAATGGGATGGATTCATCCACAGCATGCATCGCGGCCTTCGCGATGTCTGCTTTGATGTCGTCGAAGGCCAGACGGGCCTCCTCCGCCAGGGGAAAAGAGGTCGATTTGAGAAGCAGACAGGCTTTATCCGCGTAATGGGGAACCCACTGGGCATAGTAGGAGAAGAAGCCCAGGCATCTCCTCAGTGCTTTGAGAGTAGTAGGGAGGGGAAGCTGCATAAGGGGACGCATACGGGCTGGGTCGGGACCAAGGACACCGTTTTCCACCACATACCCAAGGATAGCGAGGCGGCGTGTCCGAAAGACACACTTCGCCTCATTATATGTCAAATTCAGGAGAGTCGCCGTACGGAGGAATTTTTGTAGGTTGGCATCATGGTCCTGCAGGTCATGGCCGCAGATGGTGACATTATCCAGATACGGGAAAGTGGCCCGTAGCCCGTGCTGGTCCACCATTTGATCCATGGCCCGCTGGAAAACTGAGACCCCATTGGTGACACCAAAAGGGACTCAGAGGAACTGGTAGAGGCGACCATCTGCCTCAAAGGCAATATATGGGCGATCCTCCGAGCGGATAGGGAGCTAGTGGTAGGCCGATTTTAAATCAATCGTAGAGAAAACCCTATAGTGCGTGATGCGGTTGACTATGTCCGAGATGCGGGGAGAGGGTACGCATCTAGTTGTGTATACCTGTTTATGGTCTGGCTATAGTCAATCACCATGCGGTGTTTCTCCCCCGATTTAACTACGACCACCTGCGCCCTCCAGGGGCTGGTGCTGGCCTGGATAATCTCTTCCTTGAGCAAACGTAGTACTTCGGACCGAATGAAGGCCTGGTCTTCCGCACTATAGCGCCTACATTTGGTGGCTATAGGCCTGCAATCCAGGGTGAGATTATCGAATAAAAGGGGGGGGTAATCTTGAGGGTCGAGAGACTGCAGGTGGTGCGCAGGGGGCGCTTAAGTAACGGCGCCTTGCAGACAGAGAGCGGGGAATAAGGGCCATCATACTGCAAAGTGATGCTCCTATGATGGGTGAGGAAATCTAACCCCAGCAGTACAGCTGCGCAGAGTTGCGGCAGCACGAGGAGCCGAAAACGCTCGTAGACTGTGCCCTGTACCGTCAGCGTCACTAAACAGCACCCAAGGACATCCACTGAGTGAGAATCCGAAGCCATGGAGATTGTCCATCTCCAGGGCCGCACAGGAAGGGCATATCGACGCACTGTGCGAGGGTGTATAAAACTCTCTGTGCTCCCGCAGTCGAACAGACAGTTTTCTACATGGTCGTTTACCTTAATCTCCATCATTGACTTGGAGAGTTGGTGAGGCTGAGGTTGGTCCAGACGAATCGATGCAACTGTCGAACCCGGTGAGTATTCATATTCGTGCGCGTCTGATGACGTCACGGATGAAGTTTCCCACTCGGCGCGCCTTGATGACGGCACCCAAGGTGGCGATTTCCGCGCCACTGACTGTATCAAAGATGGCGATTCCCGCGCAGCCACTGACTGTATCAAAGATGGCGATTCCCGCGCAGCCACTGACTGCATCAAAGATGGCGATTCGCGCGCAGCCACTGACTGCATCAAAGATGGCGGCGCCCACGGAACACACGGGGCGCCACGAGGCTTCGCGATTGGCTTCGCCCGGCAGACTTTGACGAAATGGCCTTGCTTACCACATCCGGAGCAGATCGCATCCTTCGCCGGGCAGCGACGCCGAGGGTGCTTGGCTAGGCCGCAGAAGTAGCATTTGGGCCCCGCTGGAACAGCCACCGCGGTGGAACCGTCGATGGAACGGGGTGCAGGGTAGGCCCCGAGATTGCGGGAGGCCGCTTCTAGGGATTCAGCCGTCATGGCCACTTGCTGGAGATCCAGGCCACCCTGTTCAAGCAGGAGCTGCCGAATGTAAGTAGACTCAACACCCACGACGTAGGCGTCCCGGATCAGGTCCTCCATGTTCTGAGCGGCTGAAACAGCCTTACAGTCGCAAGCTCGAGCTAGAACCTGCAGGGTGCGCAGAAATTGGGTGCACGATTCTCCTGGCTGCTGCCTGCGAGTAGCCAAGAGATGTCTGGCGTAGACCACGTTAGGGCTTTTTCGAAACTGCCCTTTTAAGAGTTCTATAGCGTCCACGTATGTAGTAGCATCCCGGAATATACCATAGATTGCATCGCTTACCCGGGCGCAGAGCACATGGAGCTTATCGCCGTCGGAGTCGACGACCACAGAGGCGTTGATGAAGGCTTCAAAACAGTCCAGCCAATGGTCAAATTTATCAGAAACTCCGACCTCTTGAGGGTCCAATGTTAACTTGTCAGGCTTTAAAAGCTGCTCCATGTCGGTCAAATGTAATGAATAAAATTGATGCGCTATCAATTAGGCAAAAGACTACTTGTGTGCCAATATAACTGTAGGCTTTTATTCATTACAGAACTAGGAGCATATCCCAACAAACAACCGACCCGAACTGAACAAGGGGGAGGAACCAGCCACCTTTATACTCGGTGACAAGGGGAGGAGCCAGCAGGGGATGTGTCCAAGCAGGACAAACACACAACTGAAGTCCACCACAGGTGCCATATGCAATTTGTCCAAAGGTTGAAGAAGAATTAGTACGCCTTGTTACCACTAGTGTTTTAGAGCCAGTTACAATGAATGACTGGGCTACCCCCATTTTACCAGTCATGAAACCAGTTTATATTTGTGCTCATTTTAAAACATCCATAAATCCAGTGTTGGTTGCACTGATCAATATCTGAATCCTTTAATTGAAGATTTGTTTGATGGGTTGTCAAATGGACAGAAATTCAGCAAGATTGATCTTTCACAAGCATATTTGGAAATGAATGTAGCCATTGAATCTCAACTATTGCTTACCATTATTACTCTTGAAGGTCATTTTCATTATAAAAGATTGCCTTTTGGAATAACATCTGAACCAGCCCTTTTCTAAAGATTGATGGATCAGATTTGAAGTGGTCTTTCTGGTGTATGATATTATCTGGATAATATTCTAATTACAGGGTCCATGAACAAGAGCAATTGAACAATTTAAAAGCAACACTGGAACATCTTCACATAGTCAAACACGATCTGTTTATCAAGAAAGAAAAGTGTGACTTTTTCCAGATGCCAGTCCAGTACTTGGGTCACGTTATTGATAGCCAAGGTCTACATAAAGCACATAAAAAGATGGAAGATTCTTTAGAAGCACCACACCCGATGAATGTGCCAAAATTGAGGTCCTTTCTAGGATTAATAAATTATGGCAAATTTATTCCTAACTGGTTTCAATAACTGCATTATTGAAACCAGTGCATAATTTACTATATGTGAAACAAGTTATGGGACTGGATGACAGAATGTGAGAAGGCATACAAGGATGTCAAAGATGCTTTGAAAGAGTCTGAAGTAATGGTTCATTTTAATCCGAAGTTATCATGACTGTTTGTTTGTGACACTTCACCCTATGGAGTAGGGGCAGTAGTTTCACATATTATGCTTTCAGGAGAAGAATGGCCAAAACCTTTTGCTTCGCATACTCTGACTAGTGCTGAATCTAACTATGATCAGCTAGAAAAAAAAGCATTGAGTATACGTTTTGGCGTACAAATGTTTCATCATTATTTATATGGTCGCCATTTCACATTATTGGCTGATCATCGACCCTTAACTATTATTTTGGGCCTTATAAAGGCATACCTTCATTAGCTCATAGCCAATTGCAAAGGTCGTCAATGGTCTTATCTACACACTCCTAGAATAGAAAGTATTGTCAATCAGAGCGCCATGCTAATGCTGAAGCATTATCACACTTACCTTTACCTATTGAGCAGATGCCACAAACTAGTTTTCCTAATATTCTTTATATTTTGCTAGCAGATCATTTGCCTGTGACAGCTTCTCAAGTTTAAAGACATTAAAAAATGATCACGTGATGGGGAAAGTGGTGGATGGGGTATTGAAAAGAATGATGGCTGGAATGCATTGTACGCATCCTGACTTGAAATCATATGTGTCAAGAAAGCTTGAGTTGACCATCCAAAATGGGTGTCTTCTGTAGGAAATCCGAATGATCATTCCTCCTCGTCTGCGTGGAAGAATCCTTGAACAACTACATGAAGGACATTTTGGTATAGTCCAGATGAAGGAATTAGCACATAATTATTTATGGTGGCCAGGTCTGGATGCCCAAATTGAAGAAAAAGTGGGATAGTGTCAATCCTTTACACCGATAAGAAATACACCACCATTGTCACCTTTACACATTTGGGAGTTGCCTAAAATGCCATATGGCAACAATTCCATATAGATTTTATTGGTCCGTTTGAGGGTTACATGTTCTTAGTCATATTTGATGCATACTCGAAGTGGCTAGAACTGTTATTGTGCGATCCACTACAACTGAAGAAACCATTGATAAACTTGACAAAATCTTTACAAGATTTGGTAAACTGCAATAGATTGTTAGCAATAATGGTTCACCGCTTACTTCACAAGAGTTTGAGGATTATCTCAAAGTAAATAGTATTCAGCATGTAAAGTCTGCACTTTATCATCCATCAACAAATGTATTATCTGAAAGATTTATACAATCCTTGAAACATTCTTTAAATGCTTCAAAAGTGCAAGGTTCATTATTACGTCGTGTGAATAGCTTTTTGACATCTTATAGAAACACTACTCATGTGAATATCAAATTTCACCTGCATTAGTACCCTTAAAGAGACAGTTGGGAACTACAACAAAAACAGAAAATGCTGGAAAATCTCAGCAGGTCTGACAGCATCTATGGAGAGTGAATAGAGCCAACGTTTCGAGTCTGGATGACCCTTCATTGAGAATTACATTTGATTTGTTATTACCTCCAGAAATTCAGAGACAGTAGAGCGTCAATAACACTCTCAAGTTGCTAGTTGAGAAATGAGGGCAAAACAACACTCATTTCAGTAAGGATATTGAATGTTAGCGTGTAATTATGCCATGAGTGAGAAATGGATACCAGCCCTAGTTTCGCAAAGACACACTTTTCTTTCTTGATAAACAGATCATGTTTGACTATGTGAAGATGTTCCAGTGTTGCTTTTAAATTGTTCAATTGCTCTTGTTCATGGACCCTGTAATTAGAATATTATCCAGGTAATATCATACACCAGAAAGACTTAAAATCTGATCCATCAATCTTTAGAAAAGGGCTGGTTCAGATGTTATTCCAAAAGGCAAATCGACTTAATGAACTGCGTTCCCAACTCTACCACCAAATCCCACTTTACCACCGCGCGGCCCAATCCGGATCTGCATTTTTAGCGACCTGCAGAATAAAAGTCCGAAGCATATTTCTATTCTGCAGGGGAACCTCCGAAGCCCATTCCCCCGACCATCCTTCGCGGACCCCCCCCAGCTAACCACCCCGGTAGACCCCCCCACACCCCCCAGGATCGGACACCCCTGGGAGGCAGGCCCCCCCGGAAGGCCCCCCCCCCCCCCGGGATCGGACCCCCCTGGGAGGCAGGCCCCCCTCGGCAGAGCACAACCCCAATCTACCTCGATCGCTGGTCTCCCTCCACCATCCTCCCGACCTGCAGTCCTTCGAGAGCCTGCAGCACCTTTTTAGCCTTCCGCTGGTGTCCGCCGGAGGTGGGGAGGCGGGCTCAGATGGATCTCTGGTTGGGCGGCGGGGGGGAGGATGGACTTGGGAGAATCTTGCAAACTGCAAATAATGTAGCATCTTCTTTGTGCTGCCTAATTATCTATGGGAAAGGTAATTAAACTACAGTGTCCCAGTGAGCAATTAGTGATCTGCATAATACATTTGTGATCTGTAACTGGATTGTTGATGCTCAAATGTTCAGAGTCCTGTGGTGAACTTGGAAGAATTGTCCCCGTGGTGGAACTTGGTTGGAAATAAGATTCAAGGAGGTTACTAAATCTTGTTTTCATCTGAACATTGCCCTTCAATCTTCCTGCCCATCAGCTCCTCTACATCTTTCCCACTAGTTGGTGGTCTATAAAATGGACCAAGTGATATAACGGTACCTCTATTGTGTCGTAACTCTAAGTAAATAGATTCAAATTTTGACTCCTCCAGAACACCATCTTCTGCAGCATTGTAGTAATTTCCTTAATCAATATGACCCCCAGCACCCCTTTCTTTCTTTCCTTTCGTATCTTTCCTGAACACCTTGTTTCCAAGAATATTCAGTTTCCATGGCTCTGTTATCACTGGAGCAACATATTCCCGTGTGGCTATTTGCACCTGCAGCTCATCAACTTTATTTACTACATATCATGCATTTATATACATGACCTGTAGACTGAATTTAAACCTTATTGAATAACTCCTTAGTCTTAGCCCGATTCAGAGGCCAGAGTGCTGCCATTCAGTCTGACCCTGTCCACCTTGATGAGGATCAGTTCCATAGGTCCCTGGCAACAGTCTGAGCTCCTATAAGTTTTGACTTCCATCCACCAATGTTAACTTCATGCTGGTAAGCTTCAGGCCGGAATCAAACTGGAGAATGCAAATGACAGCTGGGAGTTAAAATCTCCCAGGCTTCACACTCCAGGGGGCTCAGTGGATTGTGAAGCCACTTTGACCCTCATGCCCCTAATTTCTACCTTTGTCGAAATGAATAATGAAAATGAGCTGTGAGTTTAGAAGGAGAGGGAGTGAAGTAGCTTTTTGAAGGAATGTGCTATAAAAGGAATACAAGTCTTCCAATGCTTTTTAGGCCGGCTTCCCTCCATAAACTTCAGCACCTCTGAAACATTGCTGCCCCTACCCGACTAGCAACAAGACAAGTATTCAATATGAAGAATTCTGGACCAGTATTTTAGCAGACAAGATGTAGCTAGATCTAAAATTTTGACGAACTGAAAATGAATGTAAGGCATGCCCTAGTCTGGTTTGCCTCAATTTCCAATGCCCTTTGGCCCTTTCTGCACTGTGCATTCAGTACAGTTGAGTGCAGAATCTACCCGATACTTTCTACTGTCTAATCTTCCAACTTTACGAATTGTCATTACTCAAAATGATTGTTTTCACTTTTACACCATTTCACATTAAAACAAAGAACAAAGAACCAAGAAAATTACAGCACAGGAACAGGCCCTTCAGCCCTCCAAGCCTGCACTGACCATGCTACCCGACTTAACTAAAACCCCCAACCCTTCAGGGGACCATATCCCTCTATTCCCATCCTATTCATGTACTTGTCAAGACGCCCCTTAAAAGTCACTACCGTATCCGCTTCCACTACCTCCCCTCGGCAACGAGTTCCAGGCACCCACCACTCTCTGTGTAAAAAATCTGCCTTGTACATCTCCGTTAATTCTTGCCCCTCACACCTTAAACCTGTGCCCCCCTAGTAATTGACTCTTCCACCCTGCGAAAAAGCTTCTGACTATCCACTCTGTCCATGCCTCTCATAATCTTATAGACTTCTATCAGGTCGCCCCTCAACCTCCGTTGTTCCAGTGAGAACAAACCAAGTTTCTGCAATCTCTCCTCATAGCTAATGCCCTCCATACCAGGCAACATCCTGGTAAATCTTTTCTGTACCCTCTCCAAAGCCTCCACATCCTTCTGGTTGTGTGGCGACCAGAATTGAACACTACATTCCAAGTGCGGCCTAACTAAGGTTCTATAAAGCTGCAACATGACTTGCCAATTTTTAAACTCAATGCCCCGGCCGATGAAGGCAAGCATGCCTTCCTGACTACCTTCTCCACCTGCATTGCCACTTTCAGTGACCTGTGTAGCTGTGCACCCAGATCCCTTTGCCTATCAATACTCTTAAGGGTTCTGCCATTTACTGTATATTTCCTATCTGCATTAGACCTTCCAAAATGCATTACCTAACATTTGTCCGGATTAAACTCCATCTGCCATCTCTCCGCCCAAGTCTCCAACTGATCTATATCCTGCTGTATCCTCTGATGGTCCTCACCGCTATCCGCAAATCCACCAACCTTTGTATCAAAAATCCTTAACATGACACATTTCAACACAAGTGTAGATAAGCAACAACCCTGGTCTTCCTTTGTTGATCTCACCAAAGTTTACAGAGTTTATGGGGAAGTCCAATCATTTGTATGACTGTGGCATGCCTGGTGGGGTTTGCCGGGGTTGGGGGGGAGGGGGAGGAGTGGGAGCGGGGTGGGGGTGGGGAGGTTGCACCATCAGGAATCAGAAAATCTAACTAAAACACTGAGGCTGGGTTACTGTCATTAGGTTTCTGCATTCTTTGTCACCCCCAGAACTCCTTCAATATTGCTCTCAGCATCTCAGTAACATATTTGCACATTTTTAAATTTTTCTTCAGCAGTCTAGGTCATATTCCAGACACTGATATTGGCTCTACCTCCACCAACAATGGCCGTGTTCATGGAGATCACAATGTAGTACCTATACTGCGTACTATCCATTAACCTCAATCCATGTCCCCCAACCTGCCCCCAACTCTCACAACAGCCCATCCTCCCCTTACATGTTGAGTGGCAAGTAACATTCATGTCACACAAGTGCCAGGCAATGATCATCTCCAACAAGAAATAATCTACCTTTGTCCCTTGACATTCAATGGCATTACCCTTGCTGCATCCCCCACTATCAATATCCTGGGGGTTACCATTGACCATAAACCGTACTGAACTGTGGTTACCAGAGCAGGTCAAAGGCTAGAAATTCTGCAGTGGGTAACTCATCTCCTGAATCCCCAAACCCTGCCCAATATCTACAAGGCACAAGTCAAGGATATGATGGAATATTCGCTTCTTGCCTGGATGAGTGAAGTTTCAACAACACTCAAGAAGCTCAACACCATCCAAGACAAAGTAGCCCACTTGATTGGCACCCTATCCACAAACATCCACTCTCTCCACACATGATAACAGCTATGTGTACCATCTACAAGATGCACTGCAAGAACTCACCAAGGCTCCTTAGACAGCACCTTCTAAATCTACATCACTACTTTCTGCAAGATAAGGGCAGCAGACACATGGGAACACCACCACTTAGAGATTCCCCTATAAGGCACCCACCATCCTGACTTGGAACTATATCACTATTCCTTCACAGATGCTGGGTCAAAATCCTGGAATTCCTTCCCTAATAGCACTGTGGGTTTACCTACACCACATGGACTTCAGCAGTTCAAGAAGGCAGCTCACCACTACCTTCTTAAGAATAATTAGGGATGGACAATAAATGCTGAGTTAGGCAGCAACATCCACATCCCATAAATGTATTTTTTTATATCACTAGCATTCTTTGGGCAGGGATTATCCATAAATGGGAGCTCAAGGCCAGGACTCAGCATATCCAAGTTCAAGGGAATTTCATAGTATTCCAGCCAATTCTTAGCAATGTTACAATGGAAATACACCAGAAAGAGTGCAGAGGATTAACCCCTTGGTATTTTGATCAGTCATTGTAGAAGGTGCACATTTTTTCTTATCCATAGGTCAGTGATCATGAAGGTCGCACCAGGATCCTGTCTGCTGGGAACTGCTGAAGCTGACAGTCTGGGATTAGGGAGATGTTCTTGAATCTTCCTGTAACTGACAAAGGCCCACACAATCACTGTACTGAAAATGACCATCACACATGCTCAATATAAAGCATTGAAATTAACAGAAAAATGCACAAGAATGTCCAGTTAAAACACCATTGATTTTTGCAAAGAAAATATTTAGCAATGTTTATTGGACCAAAGATGTCCAAATGATATATGATCATGAGGTCCAGTCGAGAAATGAATTTTTTAAAAATTTATTCATGTCACAAGTAGACTTACATTAACGCTGCAATGAAGATACTGTGAAAATCCCCTAGTCGCCACACTCCGGTGCCTGTTTGGGTACACTGAGGGTGAATTTAGCATGGCCAATGCACCTAACCAGCACGTCTTTCGGATTGTGGGAGGAAACTGGAGCATCTGGAGGAAACCCACGTAGACACGGGTAGAACATGCAGACTCTGCACAGGCAGTGACCCAAGCTGGGAATCGAACTCAGGTTCTGGCGTTATGAGGCAGCAGTGCTAACCACTGTGCCACCGTGACACCTGTATAAAGCCATGAGGAAGGGCAAAAAATATATTGTTTGTTTGTTTTGTTGCAGTTTTATCAACTGGGTGAAGTACAACTCAGTTTCTAAAAACTGAAAAATCACCACAGAACAAATAAGTTTCAAAATAAACATTTTAAAACAGAAGTCCTGTAAGAATAAATGGCATTTTCAGGTAAATAATATTTTAACCAATCAGTTATGTCAATCTACATGAATAAAATGCAATGATTAATTGATTATGTGGCTTCAACGGACGTGCGTGTTGCGCCAAGTCATTCTAAATTGGCTGTTGTTTGTGTTATCTCACTTCGACTTCATTACAGTGTCAAAACCGTTCGGCAGACTCAAGCCACTGTCCTCCGTAGCACATCTTTGTGAAGCGAATGAGATGATGATAGGTGCTTTGTGCAGATGATCAGTTGTGTGCAGCACTGAGATATCAATCAAATTCTGAGCTTCAATGTCTGCATTGAAAAGCCAGGCCACCCATGGGAAAAAATGGATCCGAGTACTGAATGTGATAGGCTCCGAAGTGGTTGCAATCTCAACCGATGGCTGCTTGGCTGCAGCCTTGACTTCTGTTGGTGCACCACAGGATTTATTTTAAATGGATTCGATATGCTTCACACAGCTGGATTATATTGTGCATCTTTACTCATACTGGGTAAAGCAAAACAACTCTAATGACATGTGAATGAACCATATGCTTCAGCTTCACTTTAGGTCACTTTCAGGCAACAAATCTTTAGCAAACAAGGCAAGGTAGCAAAATATTCTACACACCAGTGTTTGAGACCTTTTATCCTAATATCAACAGTGGGTTTTCAATCTGAGTATCTTCCCTACTCCTTATTTCCCCTTAGAGGTGGAATCTTACTAGAAAATGGCAAAGTGTCAGGGTCTGATTAAAAACCGTCGTGTTGGGGTGGTTTTCTCTCCAGATTGACATTTTGTCAAAAAAAAGCAGGGGGGCATGTTTCACACCGTCACGTTGAGGACTGGGGCCTAAACACACCGGTAAAGTTGGCTGCACAGAGATAAGGGTGCCCTCTGTAAAGGGTGCCTCAATCAGAGGAAAAATTAACCTCCCTCCCCACCCCACCCACAGAGGTCTCAGGGGTTCCCCCCACCCTTGCAATTGAAGCCGGCACCTCTCCCCTCTGCTGTGATTAAAGCCAGTACCTCCCCACCCCGGCCCCACGATCAAAGCCGGCACCTCCCCACTGCCACCTCTCCGATCAAAGCCCGTCAAAGATCATCTCTCCCTCCTGCACCGCCCCCCCCCCCCACCCCCACACCATCCCCTGTAATCCAAGTTTGCATGTCTCCACCCCGTGCCACCGCGCGATCAAAACCAGCATCCCCCACGTCCCCTCCCCCCGACCCTCCAAACAGTAAATGCTTTTCCCCCCCCCAACATTGCCGGCCCACCCCACAAAACAACCATTTCCGGCATCCCCACCGGCCCCATGTCTGCTTCACAAACATGTCAATGTATGGCTTAGATTGAGGCAAAACAGTAAAATATGGACATTCATTACAATATTGACAAATTCTCAGTTTTAAAGTTAATTTATTAGTCACAAGTGGGCTGACATTCACACCGCAGCAAAGCCACTGTGAAAATCCCCTAGTTGCCACACTCCAGTGCCTGCTTGGGCACACTGAAGGAGAATCTAGCATGGCCAATTCATCTAACTCACACATCTTTGGACTGTGGGAGACAACCGGAGCACCCGGAGGAAACCCACGCAGACGCGGGGAGAATGTGCAAATTCCACACAGAAAGTGACCCCAGTCGGGAATTGAACCCAGGACCCGGCTGGGGTCACTTTCTGTGTGGAGTTCGCACATTCTCCCCGTGTCTGCGTGGGTTTCCTCCGAGTGCTCCGGTCGTCTCCCACAGTCCAAAGATGCGTGGGTTAGATGAATTGGCCATGCTGGTGCTGTGAAGCAACGGGTGCTAACCACTGTGCCACTGTGCGTTTTAGGCGACAACATAAAATGATGTGGCTGTTTCTCTGCAAGCTAAATTGTAATTTGCATACTGTGGGCCATAACATACAACTAATGTCAGAACGTGATGGCCCACTGGAACTTGACGATTTTAATGCTCACTTACCTGCCCTTGAAAACTGCGCTGAAACCACTGATGGTCAGAACTGCTTGGAGCCTACACCAAAAGCATTCTGGCAGGCCCCAGCATAGTCAAGCAGCATTAGATCCAGGAAAGATACATAAGTTTAAATGACGCAGTGAAATTGACAGGCCAGGAACAAGGCAAGTGTCCAAGGTAAGTGGATGGGATTTGGGTGATCAAGAGGGTTGGAGCTCTTACTGGGATTGGGGAAGGGGGGGGAGGGGGGGTGGGCGAGACGGGGGTGGTGCGGTTTGGGGAGTAATCAGATGTCAAAAAGGGTGGTGGGGAATTTGGAGGTCAGAGGGTGAGGGCATGGGAGAGTGGGGAATTCAATGGGTTATTCGTTGGGGAGCAATGTGTGGGTGACCCCTGGAAGGGAAAGAGGCTTCAGGACATCCCATGCAAAATTGGTCTGGGTATTTAAAATAGGTACTAGAAGGTTAGAAGTGTTTCTTCGAGCCCTTCCAGAGTAACAATTAAATTGATTAACTCGCATTAAGTTAACCTTTCTCTACACCCTAGCTATGACTCTAACACTACATTCCGCACTCTCTTCTTTCCCTCTCTATGAACAGTATGCTTTGTCTGTAAAATGCACAAGAAACAATACTTTTCACTGCATAACAATTCATGTGACAATAATAAATCAACTCAAATCAAATCAAATCAAACCAAATCAAAAACAATTAGCGTAACACAATTAGCAGAACCATCCGATCAATGTTTGTCAGTTGTTTCCCAATGCAGCACAATTGTCCGGGGAAGTTAGCACTTCTGGACAATTGCTATTTAAAAAACACTTACATGTGAACTGCCGAGTGGGATTCTCCTCCCCCCCGACCTCTCCCACCCCTGTTCCCCCCGTCCCCTGCCCCTGCATTTTTGGGGTGTCCCCCAAATTGGATCTGGGCGGCCAGCAAGTTACGTAATTTAAGGGATGCAAGTAAAAATTTCAGAGCCAGCAGATTTGTGATGGACTGCGCAAGAAGTATATTTCAGTCTTGCACCCTGAAGTGAATGGCAAATTTATAAATGGCTGAGTCCAGAGGAATAGGTATGAATTTTTTAATATATAAAATTACACGGAGAAGAGCAATTGTACATTGAATTGGAATACATTGTTCCATAATGATGGGAAATAGGTTTTTTTTCTGTCACACTGCTGAGATCTCAGTGTTATTTGCGGGTGACCATCTCCATCACCACCATTGTGCTCCACCTATCCCACCCCATTTCTTATTAGAGTTAGGGAGGAAGATTGGATGATACATTGTTAATGATTTATTTTCTTTCTCAGTGACCAGCTCAAGAGGAACATCAATGAATTTTTGCCCGCAAGCCATATATTTGTCCTCACTGGAAACTCATGTTTACTAATTCTGAAGGAAGATTAAATCTGTGCACGACATACAATGAAATTGTAAACCCATTTACGATGTTGACACACACAATGTGCAGTAGAAACCGTCTCTTGCTATGCCAATCTGCTTGCTTATTCTGAACTGAAACTATCTTGCAGAACATTCATAACTCATCCTCACATAAAGATTTATTTGGTTAACACAGAAATGAAGTGCCATCCTTTTTTTTTGAATAAACACACTTAGATAGGGAAGTATATTATCATATATCTTTGGTTTCATCAGGAAATAAAAACATTGCTTCCATATCAAACATCCTCGAGACAAAATAATGTGATGATTCATTTGTACATTATTGCTTTCTTTGTTTGAAGTTATTGATAACTTCAACAAATAAGCGAGTGGGGTGATGAGTAACCTCGAGAACTGTTTCCTTAGAAATGTGGATCTTTAATTTTCTCTTAGAAAACTGCACCATATTGGAGTTCCATTTTTCTCCCATTTGATAGTCCACTCACAACAGAATATACATTTACTCATTGCAGACACAGATGCAGAAATTAATAGCTGGCCAGAAAAATTCCACAACGAAGGAGTTACATCAATTGCTCTTCTCTTTAATGGACACATCAGAGTGATAAATAATGCTCATTGTGTCTGTCCAAATCTGGAGATTACAGAGGAGATTTTCCTGATACCAAGCTGAGGCACCCGGTCTGTGAATATCAGAATGTTGAACTGTTCGCCCATTAATGAATCTGCCTGACTTCTCTTTTGTTAATTTAAATGAAAATAGATGCATCTAGAACTGAAAATAAAAGAATTGGTGTTGGAAATCAGAACACTCAGTTTGTGGGCCTTCCAATTTCCAATCATTAAAATGAATCACTAGAATATTGGGACCCCTGCAAATTGTAAATGAAGCACTTCAGGCAGTTTTGTTTTTTCTCAGAAATTCGCCATCATCCTTTGCCTACTCCACAATAACATGGAAGCTGTGATCCTCAATAACAGAACCAACAGAATCTTAGTGAGGACTGGGGGGTCAACCAACATGCCAACACTTTTCTCCATCTTCCATGCTGCAATGGTGCACCTTGCCTCCAGCAAATTACCCACTGGCATGGAGGTAATATACAGAACAGATCGGAAACTGTTCAATTTATGGCACCTGCAATCCAAAACCAAAATCACTCCAGCTTCAGTCATAAAGCTTCAGTATGCAGGTGATGCTTGTGTGCGCTCACTCAGGAACTGAGCTTCAGGTCATTGTCGACTCCCTCTCTGAAACATATGAGAAAATGGGCCTTTCACAAAATGCCCAAAAAACCAAGGTCCTCTTGCAGACTGCTCCCACAACACAACACCTCTCCTATCGATTCAGACCAATGGCACGTTCCTTGAAAATAAATAACATTTTCCATATCTTGGGCGCTTCCTCTCAATTAAGACAGATGACAAAATTCATCATCATCTCCAATTCACCAGCTCAGTCTTTGGCCAACTGAGTTAAAAGGTATTTGAGGACCTGGATCTCAAACCCGAGATTAAAGTTGTGTAGCAATGATCTCTTGCCCCAATACGCTTCAGAGACTTGAGCCACTTGGATTTGTACAATCTACAGCAGGTACCTCAAAGCACTGGAGAAATAGGGCGGTGCCTTCTGAAAGTCCTCCAAATCTGAATCATAGAATCTACAGTGCAGAAGGAGGCCATTCGGCCCATCAAGTCTGCACCAACGACAATCCAACCCAGGCTCTATCCCCATAACCCCATGCATTTACCCTAGCTAGTCCTCTAGCACTAAGGGGTAATTTAGCATGGCCAATCCACCCAACCAGCACCTCGTTCAGATTGTGTGAGGAAACCAGAGCACCCAGAGGAAACCCATGCAGACACAGGGAGAATGTGCAGACTCCGCACAGACAGTGACCCAGCTGGGAATTGAACCCGGGTCCCTAGTGCTGTGAGGCAGCAGTGCTAACCACTGTGCCACCATGCTGCCCACAAAGGGGGCACCTGGATTTGAACCAAGGACCTTTTGATCTGCAGTCAAATGCTCTACCACTGAGCAGCAGCGTTCTCTCCCAAACCAATATGCCCAGCATGGAGGTGTTAATCACAGGACATGTGCCTGACACCAGACCCCCAAAACAACTGCTCTGCTTGGAACTCAGTTACAACAGGAGACTCCTATGAGGACAGCTGAAATGTTTTAACGATGTGTTCAAAGTGTCCCTGAGGAGGTCAAACATTGCCGCTGATTCATGGAAGTTCCTGAATTGTGACTGACCAAATGGAGAAGGTTAATTTAGAGGGGCAGCAAACACATCGAGATGCTTTGTCAGGAAAACACAGAGACAAAGTTGAGGTATTGGAGAGTGCGCAGACACGTCCAAACAACTTATCTACCCAACACCCACCTGGCCCAGATATGGCAGAGTTTACAGATTATGCATTGGACTTTAATCAGCCATCTCAGAGCCCATTGAACTGGAATGGAAGCAAAGCATCCTCGATCACAAGGTGTTGCCTTAGACATTTACCAATCTTATTGAATCAGTAAAATTCTTACATTGCAAAGGATTATCTTGCACGTTGATGATGCTACTTGCAATATATGTCTCTGAATTTTAATGTTTATTTACAACACCCACAAGTTAAAACAGACAAAAATCCTGCAGGCCTGCCTGTTGTGCTGTACATATTGAACAATATCCATTCTGGCCATCCACTGCTGACCTTGCCAAATTTCACAGAGTGAAGGGAAGGTCCCTACATTTGTCTATCACTGTGGGTGGGCATAAGGTGGGTGAGTCAGCACAAGTGTCTCAGAATACTGATAGGTGCACATTCCCAGCCTACACCTGCTGATTTGACTGGTTTGTCTGGTCTCATCAGGGAAATTATTCTAACCATTTCATTTTGACCTATTCTGGTATCATATCTCTTTATGTGACTGTCAATTTTTGTTCATTAACACTCACGTGAAATACCAAGGGCTATTTTCTTTACTGTATTAAATGCAGAAGTCAAATGCAAACATTTTGTTTTAGAACACTCGCTATCATACTTCCCCATGTTATAGTCCGCCAGCCAACTTATTGCCCACTCATTTAACCTGTCTGTATCTCTTTGTGTCTTCCTCAGAACTACACAACCATCTAGCATTGTATCACTAGCGAGCTTGGATATTTACTTGAGGTCTTTTTGTCTAAGTAGTTGATATAAAAAGAGCATTGTTTGAAATTGATGTATGATATTCAATCAAGGCATTACAGCAGTTAATTTTACAATGTATAAGAATCAAGGCTACTGTACAATTCATCTTTTGTCAATAAGGAGATAATTAGAACTACTGCTCTTCCTGCATACAAGTAAATTTATCATTAAAATTAATTTTCATTTTTATATTTTTCCTGCCCAATTCTGCTAGAGTTTATCCTCCATTTACTATAAGAAGGCCGTAACCATCCATATTGAATTGCCTCTCATAGAATTATGGAATCATAGAATCCCGACATTGCAGAAGGAGGCCGTTCAGCCCATCGAGTCTGCACCAACAACAATTCCACCCAGGCCCAATCCCTGTTATCCCACACATTTACCTTGCTAATCCCTCTGACACTATGGGGCAATTTAGTATGGCCAATCAACCTAACCCGGACATCTTTGGAGTGAGAGTGAGGAGAAATGTTTGCATGCATTTTTAGCATAGAAGCAGACAACAAGCTGCAATTTTAGGAAAATTGCTTTGGATGGGATTTTCCAGCCCTTCCCACTGGCAAAATCCTCCGGTCCCTCGAAGGTGACCCCCACAGTGGGTGTTCAGGTAGCAAGATGAGCAAGCCGCACAAAACAGCACAAGTCTCGACAGGATTGGAAGATTTTTCCAGCCGCCAATGGTGAGCTGCCTCCACCACCATGGCAAAGCTGGAAAATATTATCCATTATTTCCGATAGTAACTGAATGGAATTGGTGCTAAAGCCTACACAGGAAACTTCCCAAAACAAAATACTGTGGTTGACGCAAATCAAAATGAAAAACAGAAAATGTTGAAAACGCTCAGCAGTGGGAGAAACAAAGTACACTTAGCACCCTTTGCATCACCGTGTGGCTGCATAAACCTGAGTTAAGCTGAGGCCTCATAAGCATTTCTAAATTGGAGTCCTATGACTTACAAAGGACATGAAGCCACTTCAATGGCCCACTCAGTGGAGTGTCTACATCAAACACAAAGCTGAGTAAATCTGCCTGGGCCTTAACAAGCAAGAGTAGAAATGATTTCTGTAGGACCATGACGAGCAGAAATGCCTGTACACAAGCTCCTCGTGCAAAACAATGCACTCTTTGGGTTCATGCAGCAAGAAGGAACAGATCTGTAACATGCACCCAGTCGATTTTGTGGAGATCTCTTCCCATTTCCTAAACCCAGCAGAAATGCTATCCAATGACTTTATGACTAGTGTAAAATTAAAGAATAACAGCAATCATTTATGTGCAGATGTATTACCAAAGTTAAAATCTGTGCAACATGGATGTTTCTCTGCAATAGTTGAAGATCAATATCCAGCAAAACGCTTGCATTTTGAATTGTGCAGATTAGGTAATGCCGCACAAGTTGGGTGCAATAAGGGTTTGCTTTCCTCAGCCATGTGTACCCTCTCCCAAGAGAGGACTGGGTACCTACAACCCTAGGTGTTTCACCACTGCTTATAAACAATCAAACCTGCAATGGCAAATGCCAACAACATAGAGTGATAGAGTCATAGAGGTTTACAGCATGGAAACAGGCCTTTCGGCCCAACTTGTCCATGCCGCCCTTTTTTTAAAAAACCCCTAAGCTAATCCCAATTGCCCGCATTTGGCCCATATCCCTCTATACCCATCGTACCCATGTAACTATCTAAATGTTTTTTAAAAGATAAAATTGTACCTGCCTCTAATACTACCTCTGGCAGCTTGTTCCAGACACTCACCACCCTCTGTGTGAAAAAATTGCCTCTCTGGACACTTTTGTATCTCTCCCCTCTCACCTTAAACCTATGCCCTCTAGTTTTAGACTCCACTACCTTTGGGAAAATATATTGACTATCTACTTTGTCTATGCCCCTCATTATTTTATAGACCTCTATAAGGTCACCCCTCAGCCTCCTACGCTCCAGAAAAAAAAGTCCCAGTCTATTCAGCCTCTCCTTACAACTCAATCCATTAAGTCCCGGTAGCATCCTAGTAAATCTTTTCGGCACTCTTTCTAGTTTAATAATATCCTTTCTATAATAGGGTGACCAGAATTGCACACAGTATTCCAAGTGTGGCCTTACCAATGTCTTGTACAACTTCAACAAGACGTCCCAACTCCTGTATTCAATGTTCTGACCGATGAAACCATGCATGCCGAATGCCTTCTTCACCACTCTGTCCACCTGTGACTCCACTTTCAAGGAGCTATGAATTTGTACCCCTAGATCTCTTTGTTCTGTAACTCTCCCCAATGCCCTACCATTAACTGAGTAAGTCCTGCCCTGGTTCAATCTACCAAAATGCATCACGTCACATTTGTCTAAATTAAACTCCATCTGCCATTCGTCAGCCCACTGACCCAATTGATCAAGATCCCGTTGCAATTGGAGATAACTTTCTTCACTGTCCACTATGCCACCAATCTTGGTGTCATCTGCAAACTTACTAACCATGCCCCCTATATTCTCATCCAAATCAATAATATAAATGACAAATAACAGTGGGCCCAGCACTGATCCCTGAGGCACAGCGCTAGTCACAGGTCTCCAGTTTGAAAAACAACTCTCTACACCCACCCTCTGGCTTCTGTCAAGAAGCCAATTTTGTATTCATTTAGATACCTCACCCTGGATCCCATGAGATTTAACTTTATGCAACAACCTACCATGCGGTACCTTGTCAAAGGCCTTGCTAAAGTCCATGTAGACAACATCAACTGCACTGCCCTCATCTACCTTCTTGGTTACCCATTCAAAAAACTCAATCAAATTAGTGAGACATGATTTTCCACTCACAAGGCCATGCTGACTGTCCCTTATCAATCCTTGCATCTCTAAATGCCTGTAGATCCTGTCTCTCAAAATACCTTCCAACAATTTACCCACCACAGATGTGAGGCTCACTGGCATGTAGTTCCCAGGCTTTTCCCTGCAGCCCTTTTTAAACAAAGGCACAACATTTGCCACTCTCCAATCTTCAGGCATCTCACCCGTGACTATCGATGATTCAAATATCTCAACTTGGGGACCCGGAATTTCCTCCCTAGCCTCCCACAACATCCTGGGATATACTTCATCAAGTCCCAGGGATTTATCTACCTTGATGCGCTTTAAGACTTCCAGCACCTCCTTCTCTGTAATTTGTACACTCCTCAAGACATCACTATTTATTTCCCCAAGTTCCCTAACATCCATGCTTTTCTCAACAGTAAATACTGATGAGAAATATTCATTTAGGACTTCACCCATCTCTTGTGGATCCGCACATAGATGACCTTGTTGATCCTTAAGAGGCCCTACTCTCTCCCTTGTTACTCTTTTGCCCTTTATGTATTTGTAGAAGCTGTTTGGATTCTCCTTTGCCTTATCTGCCAAAACAAAACAATTCCCAGCGAATATAGAAGCAATGCACAAAAAATGTTCAACCATCAATGAATGCCTGCTGAGGGAAGGTTGACCTGTATTATTCTATTCCAAGTAAACAGGTGAATAATGAATGCCGCAAAATCTTCCCTCAAAGACGTTGGATTGCAAAGTATGTATACAGTTGCATTACTTAACTTACATGTCCATTGTAGGGAAAATGATTAGCTTTAGTTTAGGTCACGCACTAAAAATGTATGCCAGTACCCAGTATGGTTTTATGCTGAATTCTGGGACACAAGCTCATCACATGACTTGGCCTTAGCATCACACTCAAACTTGACAAGAGACAAAGAACATATGGCCTTAAGGCAGTGATATAAGACACCAAGGTTGAATAATTACTGGTACAAACTATCCACCTCCCTGGCAATTCAAATGATTATTTCTGTTCTCTAATTTCAAACTCCTATTGTGGAAAGAAAAACAAGTGTTAAAACATGCATCCTTGGGCATTAAGTTAGTGCACTTTAATTTGTGGGGTGGGATTTATGGCTTTGCTTGTCCAAAACCGTAAAATCCTGTCCAAGGTCAACTGACCTTTCCATTGTCTGCCTCTCTCCTGCTCTGATTCCCATGGCAGACGTGGTAGTAAAATTCTGACCATGATGTTTAAGGGAAGTTTATTTTGCACTCTGTGACCACCTTTGATTTTGTAAGCCCAGAATTAAGGTCTGTAATTAGCTTTTGTAACTCTGTTGTTCTTTTAAATTTTAACATCTGTTGGTTGAATATATTGTGTTATGTTTAGCAGACTTGCTAAACATAACACAATATATTCAACAAACAAATATTAAAAGCAAACTTCCAAGTATTGACATGTATTTAAATAGACTGTATATCTTCTGTGATTTTGTACGTTTACGGAACTATTCTGTAAGTTTAATTGAAAACGCTGTGGGTTGTGGCTTGGAATGAATTAATAAGCAGAAACGTTTACTGAGCAAATTGCACAGCAAGTGAAATAGCAAAGCAAAAGTTACAGAGAGAAAAAAGAGAGATCTTTTGATTTGATTTATTATTGTCATGTGCATTGGGATAAGTGAAAAGTATTGTTTCTTGCGCACTATACAGGCAAAACATACTGTTCATAGAGTACATAATGGAAAGGGAAAAGGATGGGTGCAAAATATAGTATTGCAGTTACGGGTAGGGTGAAGAGAAAGAACAAGTGTCAACCATACCCAAAGCCGAACCAGAAAACAAGAGCTGTGTATTCAAGTCAAGTTCCAGCCTGTCTGTGATAAGTATAAATCGGCGTAGTCTTCCCCGGAGCGGAGAAGCTACGGCACCTCCTCCGGAGCCTTCAACATGTCATTGATGAAGACGAACATCTCGCCAAGGCCATTCCCACACTCCCACTTCTTGCCTTCAAACAACCGCACAACCTCAAACAGACCATTGTCCGCAGCAAACTACCCAGCCTTCAGGAGAACAGTGACCATGACACCACACAACCCTGCCACAGCAACCTCTGCAAGACGTGCCGGATCATCGACACAGATGCCATCATCTCACGTGAGAACACCATCCACCAGGTACACGGTACATACTCTTGCAACTCGGCCAACGTTGTCTACCTGATACGCTGCAAGAAAGGATGTCCCGAGGCATGGTACATTGGGGAAACTATGCAGACGCTGCGACAACGGTTGAATGAACACCGCTCGACAATCACCAGGCAAGACTGTTCTCCTCCTGTTGGGGAGCACTTCAGCGGTCACGGGCATTCGGCCTCTGATATTCGGGTAAGCGTTCTCCAAGGCGGCCTTCGCGACACACGACGGCGCAGAGTCGCTGAGCAGAAACTGATAGCCAAGTTCCGCACACACGAGGACGGCCTCAACCAGGATATTGGGTTCATGGCACGCTATTTGTAACCCCCACAGAGTTTCACTGGCTGTCTTGTCTGGAGACAATACACATCTTTTTAGCCTGTCTTGATGCTCTCTCCACTCACATTGTTTTGTTTCTTAAAGACTTGATTAGTTGTAAGTATTTGCATTCCAACCATTATTCATGTAAATTGAGTTTGTGTCTTTATATGCTCTGTTTGTGAACAGAATTCCCACTCACCTGAAGAAGGGGCTAGCAGCTCCGAAAGCTTGTGTGGCTTTTGCTACCAAATAAACTTGTTGGACTTTAACCTGGTGTTGTTAAACTTCTTAATAAGTATAAATCGACAACTTATTAAAGATTTCCTAATTTACTCTGCCAATCTGTCTTGTGTTGCCTAAATGGTTAAAGTTTCAAATGAACACGAGTAGAATTTAAGTCCAAATAATACCTAGAACTTATACCATACAACAGCCGAACATACATTCCAGTTGTGACCAACAACTGATGCCTTTGTCACATTCACATCTTTAAAGGTTTGCCCAGGAAAAAATCCTTCTAATAAAACCTAACTGTATATTTACTCTCATCTCTGCTCGGAAGTCACATGGACTCTTCAGTGTCACTGTTTATTGCTTTGAAACTTCTATCTTTTTAACACTGCTTTTTTACTTACAGGGTGAACAAGAGCAGAAGTGCACAGAAAGAGAATCTGCAGTCATAAGTCTTTGAGCATTAATGGCAAGTTATCTGCTGAAATTGTTGGCAATGGAAAGTTGAAGGGTTTTATTCTATTTGTGTTCATTCTTGTTCCCATAAATACACCCACTCACTCCCATATAAGTACATGCTCAAGCGGGACTTGCAACAACATTCTTTTCTTTTTCTTCTGTTTCTGGAGATCAGCAGTTTCCAGTGTAACAGAAGAAGCCAGGACTCCATCACACCCTGTGTCACTCCAGCAAATATATCTACTAGAACAGGCTGTGTTTGTCTTGCTGCCTTGCCATGTCAAGTACCGACGACTGCTGCACCGATCCCCTTCTTATCCGATCTACTATCTTCATCAGCCTCTTCCCAATCAAAGGGGCCACAAAGATCCCACCAAGGCTTCTCAGTTCAGCATCTCACTACCAATCTTTCCAACTCCAGCAACCAGGAACTACAGTGTACCTAACATGCCTGGTTAAACCTAATGTCCACCATAACTTGCAGCCAAGAAGAGGGTGTAGTTGACACTTGGGCCTCTCCACCAGGAAACATTATGGCTGATTTGATGAAAAGGAACAAGAGATACAGGATCTAGTTGAGCAGTGTGCAAAGCTTTTGTGGACTGGAAACTTCACCATATGGAGGAAAAGAACAGTCCACGAAGAGTTCAAAAGTAGCAGGACAGCATAAAACCCATGACATAAAGAACAAACAGTGGGTAGAAAGAGCATGGGAGAATTAACAACTCATAGACACCAGTGATGTCTGTGGTTTCTTCAGCATTATCAAGCCAATGGCAGGCCCACCCCACAGAGAAACAAGCATGAAGGGGAACTAATCAAGAACAGAGAGGTAGTCACCGCTCACTGGACAGAATATCTTGAAAAACTTCTTAACAGAAACTCAGGTGCAAATGGTGACACAGGCGCAAAATCCTGTGAGAGCTAGAAAACGAGAATCTCGATGGCAAGATCTTGTGTTCAGATTTTCCCGAGCCCCTGCTAATGACATAATGAGGTTCCCGCTCAGGAGAGTCAGGAACCTCATTTCAATACATTATCATATCATTAGTAGGCTTTCCTGCTGCATTGTCGCCCACAATAAGCTACTTATCAGCTTTCTCACCTGGTCCAGAAATAAAAGGAAAATGTTGTTCTCTGTCTTTGAGTTGAATGCCTTCAAAGCCATTCCTCAATACCCCCTCCAGCTCAGCCTTGGTGCCATCCCAGTCTGCAGCAAAGTTTAAGGAATTCTTCAACAGCTAATTAACAACTTCATCATAACTTGAACCTTATAGGTGAGGGCTTTTATATAGTGTCACACATTGCAGCTTCGGCCCTACTCCTGAAGACCATAAGACATAGGAGCAGAACTAGGTCACTCAGCCCATCGAGTCTGCTCCATCACTCAATCATGGCTGATATTTTTCTCATCCCCATTCTCCCGCCTTCTCTTCACAACTCCCGACCCCCTTATTAATCAAGAACCTATCTATCTCTGTCTTACAAACATTCAATGACCTGGCCTCTACTGCCTTCTGCGGCAAAGAGTTCCACAGATTCACCACTCTCTGGCTGAAGAAATTCCTCCTGATCTCTGTTTTAAATGTTCATCCCTTTAGCCTGAGGTTGTGCCCTCTGGTTCTAGTTTTTCTTACGAATGGAAACACCCTCTCCACGTCCACTCTATCCAGGCCTCGCAGTACCCTGTAAGTTTCAATAAGATCCCCCTCATCCTTCTAAAACTCCAACAAGTACAGACGCAGAGTCCTCAACCGTTGCTCATACAACAAGCTCTACATTCCAAGGATCATTTTTGTGAACCTCCTCTGGACCCTTTCCAAGACCAGCACATTGGAGTCACATTGTTGGCTCAATTAAGTCTCTTATCATGTTGACCTGGAATAGCAATCAAAAATCAAGTTAAGGAAAGTTCAGACTACCTGCAAGCTGCCAAAAGGTAGCACAGTGGCACACTGGTTAGCACTGATGCCTCACAGTGCCAGAGACCTGGGTTCGATTCCCGGCCTTGGGTCACTGTCTGTCTGTGCAAAGCCTGCACATTCTCGCCGTGCCTACGTGGGTTTCCTCCGGGTGCTCCAGTTTCTTTCCACAGTCCGAAAGATGTGCTGGTTGGGTGCATTGGCCAGGCTAAATTCTCCCTCAGTGTACCCGAACAGGTGCAGAGTGTGGCGACTAGGGGAGTTTCACACTAACTTCATTGAAGGGTTAATGTAAGCCTACTTGTGAAAGTAATAAATAAACTTAAAAACTTAAAGAAGTGGCAGTATTCTTGCTGGTGCGTGCACGCTGCCACCAAGAGCCTCACCAAGCACTTTTGCTGTTTGTAATATATATAAATGATTTGGAGGAAAATGTAACTGGATTGATTAGTAAGTTTGCGGACGACACAAAGGTTGGTGGATTTGCGGATAGCGATGAGGACCATCAGAGGATACAGCAGGATATAGATCGGTTGAAGACTTGGGCGGAGAGATGGCAGATGGAGTTTAATCTGGACAAATGTGAGGTAATGCATTTTGGAAGGTCTAATGCAGATAGAAATATACAGTAAATGGCAGAACCCTTAAGAGTATTGATAGGCAAAGGGATCTGGGTGTACAGGTACACAGGTCACTGAAAGTGGCAATGCAGATGGAGAAGGTAGTCAAGAAGGCATACGGGCATGCTTGCCTTCATCAGCCGGGGTATTGAGTTTAAAAATTGGCAATGGACAGAGTGGATAGTCAGAAGCTTTTTCCCAGGGTGGAAGAGTCAATTACTAGGGGGCATAGGTTTAAGGTGCAACGGGCAAGGTTTAAGAGAGATGTACAAGGCAGATTTATTACACAGAGGGTGGTGGGTGCCTGGAACTCGTTGCCGGGGGAGGTAGTGGAAACGGATATGGTAGTGACTGTTAAGGGGCGTCTTGACAAGTACATGAATGAGTTGGGAATAGAGGGATATGGTCCCCTGGAGGGTAGGGGGTTTTAGTTAAGTCAGGCAGCATGGTCGGTGCAGGCTTGGAGGGCCAAAGGGCCTGTTCCTGTGCTGTAATTTTCTTTGTTCTTTGTTCAATGAAGCCTCTGGAGCAGATAGAATCCTCTCCAAAATAACACATGCCAGGT
Organism: Mustelus asterias; assembly: GCF_964213995.1. NCBI lineage: Eukaryota > Metazoa > Chordata > Chondrichthyes > Carcharhiniformes > Triakidae > Mustelus > Mustelus asterias. The sequence goes on from NC_135801.1 coordinate 72,732,482, forward strand.
GATCATGGGGTTACAGTGCTCATGGTTATATTCAAGAAGAGAGACAAATCCAATTGCAAGAACAACAGAGGAGCCTCCCTGCTATTTGCCATAGGGAATATCAGTACGAAGATCCTTCTCAATCACCTCCTCACAGTGGATGAAGAGCTCCTTCCAGGGTCACCGTGTGGTTTTCACCCATCAACAGGCACTACAAACACACTGCATGCTAAATCCAAGGAAAACAGCACCGACCACTGTAAAAAACCTTTCTCAACTATATAAAAGTCTTTGACTTTGTCAACGATGAAAGCCCATGGAGTATCCTCAAATTTAGCTGCCTTCAGACTCATCCTTCACTCCATGAGCGGCACGGTAGCACAGTGGTTAGCACTGCTGCTTCACAGCTCCAGTGTCCCGGGTTCGATTCCCGGCTCGGGTCACTGTCTGTGTGGAGTTTGCACATTCTCCTCGTGTCTGCGTGGGTTTCCTCCGGGTGCTCCGGTTTCCTCCCACAGTCCAAAGATGTGCGGGTTAGGTTGATTGGCCAGGTTAAAAAAAATTGCCCCTTAGAGTCCTGGGATGTGTAGGTTAGTGGGATTAGCGGGTAAAATATGTGGGGGTGGGGGTAGGGCCTGGGTGGGAATGTGGTCGGTGCAGACTCGATGGGCCGAATGGCCTCCTTCTGCACTGTAGGGTTTCTATGAATCTATGAATCTATGATGACACACAAGCTGGGATCCTCACCAATGGAATCACCACAGACCCTATCTGAATGAAGACTGGGATGAAATACGGCTGTGTCATTGCACCAGCCCATTACTCCATATTCCTTGTTGCAATACTGCACCTTACCTTCAGCAAACTACCCACAGGAGTGAAGATAATTTAAAGAGCAGAAAGGGAACTTCAATCCTAAACCAAAATCACACCAACCTCAGTCATGGAGCTTCAGTATGCAGATGATGCTTGTGTGCGTGTTCATTCAGAAACTGACCTCCAACTCATTGTTAATTCCTTCTCCAATGCATATGAGAAAATAGGTCTTTCACTAAACATCTGGGAAACTAAGATCCTCTTCCAACAAACTCCTGTAACACCTTCCCCCATCAATTAAAATCAACTGTGAGGCCCTGGAAAATAAGAACCATTTTCCATATATTGGGAGCCTCCTCTCAACTAAGGCAGACATTGATGGTGAAATTAATCCAATGTATCATTTCAGTCTTCAGCCAACAGAGGAAAAGTATATTTGAGGATCAGGATTTCAAACCCAAGCTTAAGGTCCTAGCTAAACGGGCAGCTGTGATCCTCGTACTCCTATATGTGACGGAGAGTTGACACCCTACATCAGGCATCATGAAGTAGGACCACCAATGGTGCCTTAGCAAGATCCTCCATATCAAATGATAAGAAAGTTGATCCAACAGCAGTGTCCTCTCCCAAAATGCTTAATATTTTTAAGTGCTAATCACGCAAAAGCAGCCCGCTGGTCAGGGTATGTTCCTGACACCAGACAATTGAAGCTACTTCTCTACTTGGAGCTTGGCCATGGCAAGAGATTCTCAGGAGAAGAGTGAAAACATTTTAGGGATGTCTTCAAATGAAAAAAATCAAACATCCCTCCTGAGTAATGGGAGTCCCTGGCCTGACCGATCAAAAGAGTCATAGGGGTTTACAGCATGGAAACAGGCCCTTCGGCCCAACTTGTCCATGCCACCCAGTTTTTACCATTAAGCTAGTCCCAATTGCTCGCATTTGCCCAAATCCCTCTATACCCATCTTACCCATGCAACTGCCTAAATGCTTTTTAAAAGACAAAATTGTATCCACCTCTACTACTGCCTCTGGCAGTTCATTCCAGACACTCACCACCCTCTGTGTGAAAAAGTTTTTCCTCTGGACCCTTTTGTATCTCTTCCCTCTCAACTTAAACCTATGTCCTCTAGTTTTAGACTCCCCTACCTTTGGGAAAAGATGTTGACTATGCCCCTCATTATTTAATAGACCTCTATAAGATCACCACTAAGCCTTCTAAACTTCAGGGTAAAAAGTCCCAGTCTATCCAGCCTCTCCTTATAACTCAAACCATCAAGTCCTGGTAGCATCCTAGTAATTTGTTTGCTGCAGTCTTTCTAGCTTAATAATACCCTTTTTATAATACGGTGACCAGAATTGTATGCAGTTTTCCAAGTGTGGCCTTACCAATGTCTTGTGCAACTTCAACAAGACATTCCAACTCCTGTATTCAATGTTCTGACCAATGAAATCAATTATATTGAATGCCTTCTTCATCACCCTCTCCACCCGTGACTCCACTTTCAAGGAGTTATGAACCTGTACCCCGAGATCTCTTTGTTCTATGACTCTCTCCAACACCCTACCATTAACTGAGTAAGTCCTGCCCTGTTTCGATCTACCAAAAGGCATCACCTCGCATTTATCTAAATTAAATTCTATGTGCCATTCATCAGCCCACTGGCCCAATTGATCAAGATCCCATTGCAATCCTAGATAACCTTCTTCACTGTCCACTATGCCACCAATCTTGGTGTCATCTGCAAACTTACTAACCATGACTCCTAAATTCTCAAAGAACAAAGAACAAAGAAAATTACAGCACAGGAACAGGCCCTTCGGCCCTCCAAGCCTGCACCGACCATGCTGCCTGACTTAACTAAAACCCCCTACGCTTCCGGGGACCATATCCCTCCATTCCCATCTCATTCATGTACTTGTCAAGACGCCCCTTAAAAGTCACTACCATATCCACTTCCACTACCTCCCCTGGCAACGAGTTCCAGGCACCCACCACTCTCTGAGTAAATAATCTGCCTCATACATTTCTTTTAAAACTTGCCTCTCGCACCTTAAACCTGTGCCCCCTAGTAATTGACTCTTCCACCCTGGGAAAAAGCTTCTGACTATCCACTCTGTCCATGCCTCTCATAATCTTGTAGACTTCTATCAGGTCTCCCCATAATCTCTGATGCTCCAGTGAGAACAAACCAAGTTTCTCCAACCTCTCCTCATAGCTAATGCCCTCCATACCAGGCAACATCCTGGTAAATCTTTTCTGTACCCTCTCCAAAGCCTCCACATCCTTCTGGTAGTGTGGTGACCAAAATTGAACACTATATTCCAAGTGCGGCCTCACTAAGGTTCTATAAAGCGTCAACATGACTTGCCAATTTTTAAACTCAATACCCCGGCCAATGAAGGTAAGCATGCCGTATGCCTTCTTGACTACCTTCTCCACCTGCATTGCCACTTTCAATGACATGTGTACCTGTACACCCAGATCCCTTTGCCTGTCAATACTCCTAAGGGTTCTCCATTTACTGTATATTTCCTATCTGTATTAGACCTTCAAAATTGAATTTGAATTATCCCATCTACCGTGGTGGGATTTGAACCAAGTCCCTCGGGTCTCTGGCTTAGTAGTCCAGTGACAATACCACTACACCACCATCATCTTTTCATCTTCTCATTCAAATCATTAATATAAATGACAAATTACAGTGCACCCAGCACTGATCCCTGAGGCACATTACTGATCACAGGCCTCCAGTTTGAAAAACAGCCCTCGACAATCACCCTCCGTTTTCTGTCATCAAGCCAATTTTGTATCTAATTGGCTACCTCACCCGGGATCCCATGAGATTTAACCTTATGCAACAACCTACCATGCGGTACCTTGTCAAAGTCCTTGCTAAAATCCATGTGGACAATGTTGACTGCACTCCCCTCATCTACCTTCTTGGTTACCTCTTCAAAAAAACTCAATCAAATTTGTGATACATGATTTTCCACTCACAAAGTCATGCTGACTGTCCCTAATCCATTCTTGCCTCTCTAAGTGTCTGTAGATCCTGTCTCTGAGAAAGCCTTCTAACAACTTACCCAGTACAGAGAAGGTTCATTCAGGAAGCCACGAAACACATCAAGAGACTTTGTTGGGAATGTGCAGAGGAGAAGTCGAGACACTAGAGAGAGCCCACAAAGCTCCAAACAACTCTTCTATCCGACTCTTCAAGTCTCACCTGCCCTGGCATGTGGCAGCCTGCAGATGGTGTATTGGAATTATCAGCCATCTCAGATCGCATCAAACCAGAGGGAGAAGAAGAAGAAGTGAGGTATGAAGAGAGCCAATCATTCTGGATTAGGATGAGTTCATGGAGGTAATGAAGGGGAAAAGGAACATACTGCCTAATTCATCATGGTGCTCACTTCATTAATAATCCAGTCCAGAAATGGAGAATAAATGCTGGCCTAGCCAGTGATGCACACATCTGGTAAATCCAAATTTTTAAAAAAGCACAAGGGCTAGGTAATCTATACTCTCATTTTCAATTTTGTTGAAATTCTGGACTGATATGAAATATGTATAGATGCTGGGGATTAGTTTTCTTTGCTATTTGCTGAGTGTTTTTGCTTCATTTCACTAAATGTCTAATGGCATTGTAAGCAAATGGAAGAACTATAAAGCACCTTTCACCTCCTTGGGCTGCCAAAAAGGACTTCACAGGTTATTAGGCACTGTAGAAATAGTTTCAATATTAATGTAGGAGTAACAGCAGTCAGTTTGCACACAGCATGCTCCTTCGATGAGGTAAATGATCAGATGATCTACTTTAGTGATGACGGATTGAGGGAGATATTTTATTCAGGAAAGCAGAAAATCCCTTAGGCTTTTCAGATTATTTGCATTGACCTCAAATGGAAGAAAGCTTATCAAGTTATGTAAAAGACAGCATGAATTTCCTCAGTACTGCACTGAAGAATTATCATTGATTGTGTGTTTAAATTTCAGGGAACTCATAACTTCCTGATTTAAAGGCAACATTACCATTGAACCAAGATGAACACTTAATGGGCCAGATTTTGTTTTAAGACTAATAACACTCATTGTTGTTTATGTGTAAGTGATACAAGAGCGTCAGATGAGAGAAAAATCTAGAGTTAAATAATATTCAAAGTTTGCTGCCTGAATGGAGTTGCTTTGCTGTGAGCTTAACCTTCCCCATTACCATTGACATCAATGAAGTGTTACAAAGTTGTTGGGCGGAATCTTACCATATTTTTTCAAAATGTCAGGCTCTGACTGAAAACCGACGTGTGGGTCTCCAGTTGCACAGCTGGGTTTTTAGTCCAGATCTTGAACCTCTATTAAAAAAATGAGTTGGCGGGGTTTTCGCTGTCAGTCTGGTGGGGCAGGGACAAGGCCGGCTCCACAGAAATCAGGGCACCACCTTTAAAGGGTGCCTTGATCAGGACAGAGGTCCAACTTCCCCCCCATCCTCCCCACACCACGGAGGCATTGGAGGCTCTCATTAAGGCGAGGGGCGTGGAAAACCGGGAAATGTGATCTCACTGACTCGAATCGCGTTGCCTGATTCACGCCGTATTTTCCACCTGTGTCACCATTTCCTCTGACCATGGACATGGGCTGAAAATCTTTCCCCGTTGTATTGACATGATAACTGAAAGCAAAACCTACTGCAGACGTTTAGGATTAGCAAATGCAAACCTGATGGGGGTGATTCTTCCATCCCACTGTGCCAATTTATTAGTGCAGCGGACCAGGAGATTTCAGCAGGGCCGGATTAGCTCGATCCACGCTCGGCGTCTGGCCTCGAGCGCCTCTCTCAGCACCAGAGTTCTGGTGCAGAGCTGTATTCGGTATGCGGTGGGGAGAATTTTAATATAATTTAAATATGATTAGCAGGCCCGGGACTGAAGTCTCCAGGGAGGTGGCCGGCACCTTGGGGCGGTGGGGTTGTGGCTGGGCCCGGATATGTTCGGGAGGGCCAGCGATCGGGCCGTTGTGGGGGGGGGGGGGGGGGGGGGGGGTGGAGGGGGGGGGGGGTGGTCGCATGGCTGCAATGCAGGAATCACGGGGCTGGCCAGCCATCGAGCTGCCCAGCAATCGGGAGGCCAGCGGACAGCAGTCACTTTGCATGTGCCAATCTCGGTGCTGACAGATCGGTGCATGCGTGGTGGCCCCCTCAGCGCTATGCTGCCGGCCTCTCCAGCGAGAATAGGCCCTGCGCATTAATTTTCATTGTGATTTATGCCAGGGCTCTCTGCAGTGAACAATTTGAAACTCCCACTGAAAAACCAGCGTGATTTGTAACTAAACACATTGACGAAGGGAAGGCGGTAGATGTAGTTTATATGGATTTTAGCAAGGCGTTCGATAAGGTCCCCCATGCAAGGTTTCTAGAAAAAGTGAGAGGGCATGGGATCCAAGGGGCTGCTGCCCGGTGGATCCAGAACTGGCTTGCCCAAAGGAGGCAGAGAGTGTGTATAGATGGGTCTTTTTCTAAATGGAGGTCGGTCACCAGTGGTGTGCCCCAGGGATCTGTTCTGGGACCCTTGCTGTTTGTCATTTTCATAAATGACCTGGATGAGGAAGCGGAGGGATGGGTTGGTAAGTTTGCCGACGACACAAAGGTTGGTGGGGTTGTGGATAGTCTGGAGGGATGTCAGAAGTTACAGAGGGACATAGATAGGATGCAAGACTGGGCGTACAAGTGGCAGATGGACTTCAACCCAGATAAATGCGTCGTGGTCCATTTTGGTAGAACAAATGGGATGAAGGAGTACAATATAAAGGGAAAGACTCTTAGTACGGTAGAGGATCAGAAGGACCTTGGGGTCTGGGTGCATAGGACTCTAAAATCGGCCCCGCAGGTGGAGGAGGTGGTTAAGAAGGCGTATGGTGTGCTGGCCTTTATCAATCGAGGGATTGAGTTTAGGAGTCCGGGGATTATGATGCAGCTATATAAGACCCTCGTCAGACCCCACTTGGAGTACTGTGCTCAGTTCTGGTCGCCTCACTATAGGAAGGATGTGGAAAAGATTGAAAGGGTGCAGAGGAGATTTACAAGGATGTTGCCTGGATTGAGTGGCATGCCTTATGAGGATAGGCTGAGGGAGCTCGGTCTTTTCTCCTTGGAGAGACGAAGGATGAGAGGAGACCTAATAGAGGTGTATAAGATGTTGAGAGGCATAGATCGGGTGGACTCTCAGAGGCTTTTTCCCAGGGTGGAAATGTTTGCTACGAGAGGACACAGGTTTAAGGTGCTGGGGGGTAGGTACTGGGGAGATGTTAGGGGTAAGTTTTTCACACAGAGGGTGGTGGGCGAGTGGAATCGGCTGCCGTCAGTGGTGGTGGAGGCGAACTCAATAGGGTATTTTAAGAGACTCCTGGATGAGTACATGGAGCTTAATAGGATGGAGGGTTATAGGTAGGTCCAGAAGGTAGGGATGTGTTCGGCACAACTTGTGGGGCCGAAGGGTCTGTTCGTGCTGTAGTTTTTCTATGTTTCTATGTTTCTATTTACTCCAGTTTTTACGCAAATTCGGCACTTAGAACTTTTTGGGGAGAATCGCTCCCGATTTGTTTATTGTTTCCTGCAGACAAATTTGTTTCTGATCCCAATTGCCCTTGAACTGAATGGCCTGCTGAGCCAGTTCAAAGGGCAATTAAAAGCCAACAACATTGATGTGGGTCTGGAATCACACCTCGGCCTGACAAGGGTGGCAGATTTCCCACTCCTGGTGATATGAATGAACCAGAGGATTTTTGAACTAAAAATCGAAAATAGTTCCATGGTCACCATTACTGCAACTAGCTTTCAATTCCTGATTTATTAATTAAATTTAAATTCTACCAGCTACCTTGGTGGGATTTGATCCCATTGTCCCCAAATGATCTCTGGATTACCACTACACAGCCATTTCCCTTGAATTATAATTGTTAATTACTGCTAATCACGTATTCTGAATGCCAAAAATTATTTTTTCTAAGTATGGAGTTTGCATTCTAAGTATGGGGATACAAATTGCTTTCCAAGATATTTTTCAAATGACCAATCTTTTTGAAAAGCTGTCAAATTATTTAGCAATAGCCTTTTTGAACAATTTATCTGTACTTTAAATGCTGTACAAGATTGATACATGCTTCATGACACCCATTGTTTCATTTTCAATTGAGGCTGACATAGGTGACATCCCCTTGTATTTTGAGCCCTGTATGGAAATATGGTAGACTGCCTGACACCTGATTAATATTAAGAATATTCTTTATAGATAGCTGAGGAATAATTATTGGTTCGAGACATCTTTGGTTATTTTTGTTATCATTTTTACTTTAAGGGTACCTAGCATCATTATAGAAATAGCACTGAACAAATTGTATCCATTAATTTCTGCTCAAGCTAAACGTTCTGAGATATTCTTGTCAATTAGAGGAAATCTATGAAGACCTTGAGCCTTGGTAATTTACTTTCCCTTGCATAGTTGCTGCAATATGAATAACTTCTCGAAGATATGTTTCCATGAGCAGGCTGTCAAATTCCCTTTTGGTAACAAGATCAACTTTAACTTGGACAAAATATTCAGCTTGTAGTACTGTCATTTGTCTTTGCAAATTTTAACTGTTAGCATTCCTACCATCCTGTTAATTATGAAATTCACGGGTCATTAATGAAGATAGCAGGCATTAATATTGATTAGAAACCCGTAAGTAATTTGGAGACTGAAAACAATTTTTTTTCTTTAATAATGTCATTAAATTTGGATAAACTCCAATACCCACGGTGGAATTTAGGTTATAATGTTTGCATTAAAAATGACTCCTTTTACAAGTGTAGATAGACTTAATTAGTAAGAACCATGATAAAAGTGGAGCATTCATCGCCTATTTTTATTTCACACTGTGCTTTAAAACCAGTCGAATTAAAAAGAAACTGTCTTTCCTCAGAAAATAAATGTCAAAATGGAGATTATTTGACTGGTTGTCTGTCAGAGCCAGGCAAGATTATTTGTTCAAAGGCAGGCGATACGGCTCCTATCCAGTTGCTAATCAAATTATGCATGACCACAGCAGATAAGAAAGACCCGGATGAGGTCTCTTTTTGCGATCAAAGTCATCTGAATTTAGGATAGGCATGCCAGATTGTGACATATGCAATAGCCCCACTATTATAGTTTTAATCTAGGATGATTGAAATGTGAGGCTTCAGTCTGGGGAATATTCTATCTTTGATCCTGTCTAGAAATCTGAGCTTGATGGATTGGAAAATTTAGCCGCATGTCATAATATATTGTGAAGGTCTGCAGAACAATGTTTCATCCTAAAGCCCTAACAATTATCCAGGTAGGCACAAAATACATACTGAGACATCTCAACCTATAGCCCAGAGGGATGAAGAACAGGCAGTGAAGATCTTGGACTGAATATTTTAATCTGCAGGAGTACGTCATCTTGGGTATAGATGGCTTGTGGGTGGGTGGGAAGGGGAGAAGGGGTGCTAAAACTGGTGAAATCAGCTCCAACCCACTGCCTTCCACACTTAACTCCACCAAATTCGGCCATTCGCATCCAACCCCTCTGAAAAGGCAAGTTGTGAATTTCCATATGCAATACTACTTAAATTTAATGATGGGTCCACAGATTTCCTGAAAACAGGCTATAGAGTGACAATTGAGGAAGCTGAGATCAATCTGAGGCCAAGTTGCCAATAAATATTCAAAGTTGCTTTCTTACCTGCCTGTGCAAAAGGGTTTATTCACAGTGGTTTTGCTGAGAGGCTACTCGATATAATTTAGAGATTGCCCTTTATAATTTGAAGCCTTGTTGTATCAAACCTGGATGAGGACAGAATAACCTTAGATTGGAACTTAGATGAGGACCAAAATGACTAGCAACAGATCCACAAAGGCCTGTGTGGTGAACCATCGTTGGTTCCCACTAGATAGTACTGAGCCAGGGTCTGGCCAGTACTACAAGTATGTATATATGTTGCTGTTGGGGTTAGGGATGGGTTGTTCTACTTGTTGCTGTTGGGGTTAGGGTTGGGCTGTTACACCTTGTATTATAGTTATTGTGGTACATCCCAGTCGGGCTCCGCCTCCTGGGAGAGGTATAAAGGTCTCTGCTCTGTCTGGGACCCCTCAGTCTGGGATCGTGTATATAATTAGTAGCTTCGTTGTTACAGCAAATAAAAGCCTTTATTTCCTGAGCATCTCAAGCCTCGTGTGTGATAACGCGCATCAGCCTGCTTCTCAGATCTAGCTGCACAACAGACAGGGGTGCAGCAGAGAGGAGGACAACAGGCAGGAGTAACTTGGTGATATACCAACACCCTTTCTGCCATAGACATCTCAAAAGATTTGAAAAACATGAGAGTTCCACTGCTTTCCTAATCAGATATGCATCTCTGAATCAACATTGCTAAAGCAGATTATCTGGTTATTTATCTCATTTGTTTTACGAGGGATCACGCTGTGATCAAACTGACTGCTGTTTTTCCTGCATCATAAGATTAGGTGAGGAAGAGGAAGGATCCTAGGCTAAATCTTTAAGGTCTCACAAAGTGGCAGTGAGGTAGGTGAGAAGATCAGTCATTGCATGAGATGCTTTGGCTGATTCAAAATGCTGGAGTGGGTGAGTGAGCAACATTTAAAGGGTGCCATCATATTTAATTGAAATCAATTTATCCTTGTGTAAGTATGGTGCCCGGTGGAATGCAAAATAATGTTATTGGTTAGATGTGAACTTCACTAATTGGATATTCTACCCTTTATGTTTAAGAACAAAGAAAATTACAGCACAGGAACAGGCCCTTTGGCCCTCCAAGCCTGCACTGACCATGCTGCCCGACTTAACTAAAACCCCCAACCCTTCCGGGGATCATATATCTCTATTCCCATCCTATTCATGTCTTTGTCAAGACGCCCCTTAAAAGTCACTACCATACCGCTTCCACTACCTCCCCCGGCAATGAGTTTCAGGCACCCACCACCCTCTGTGTAAAAAATCTGCCTCGTACATCTCCTTTAAACCTTGCCCCTTGCACCTTAAACCTGTTCCCCTTAGTAATTGACTCTTCCACCCTGGGAAAAAGCCTCTGACTATCCACTCTGTCCATGCCTCTCATAATCTTGTAGACTTCTATCAAGTCGCCCCTCAACCTCCGTCATTCCAGTGAGAACAAACCAAGTTTTTCCAACCTCTCCTCATAGCTAATGCCCTCCATACCAGGCAACATCCTGGTAAATCTTTTCTGTACCCTCTCCAAAGCCTCCACATCCTTCTGGTAGTGTGGCGACCAGAATTGAACACTATATTCCAAGTGCGGCCTAACTAAGGTTCTATAAAGCAGCAACAGGACTTGCCAATTTTTAAACTCAATACCCCGGCCGATGAAGGCAAGCATGCCGTATGCCTTCTTGACTACCTTCCCCACCTGCATTGCTTTCAGTGACCTGTGTACCTGTACACCCAGATCCCTTTGCTTATCAATACTCTTAAGGGTTCTACCATTTACTGTATATTTCCTATCTGTATTAGAGCTTCCAAAATGCATTACCTCACATTTGTCTGGATTAAACTCCATCTGCCATCTCTCCGCCCAAGTCTCCAACTGATCTATACCCTGCTGTATCCTCTAATGGTCCTCATCGCTATCCGCAAATCCACCAATCTTTGTGTCATCCGCAAACTTACCAATCAAACCAGTTACATTTTCCTCCAAATCATTTATTTATATTACAAACAGCAAAGATCTCAGCACTGATCCCTGAGAAACGCCACTTGTCACAGCCCTCCATTCAGAAACGCACCCTTCCACTGCTACCCTCTGTCTTCTTTGACCGAGCTAGTTTTGTATCCTCCTTGCCAGCTCACCTCTGATCCCATGCGACTTCACCTTCTGCACCAGTCTACCATGAGGGATCTTGTCAAAGGCCTTATTGAAGTCCATGTAGACAACATCCACTGCCCTACCCTTATCAATCACCTTTGTGACTTCCTCAAAAAACTCGTTCAAGTTAGTGAGACACGACCTCCCCTTTCCAAAACCATGTTGCCTCTCACTAATACGTCCACTTATTTCCAAGTGGGAATAAATCCTGTTTCAAAGAATCTTCTCCAATAATTTCCCTACCACTGATGTAAGGCTCACTGGCCTGTAATTACCGGATTATTCTTGCTACCCTTCTTAAGCAAAGGAACAACATTGGCTATTCTCCAACCCTCTGGGACCTCCCCTATAGCCAGTGAGGATACAAAGATTTCTCTCAAGGCCCCTAGCAATTTCCTCCCTTGCCTCTCTCAGTATTCTGGGGTATATCCCATCAGGCCCTGGAGACTTATCTACCTTAATGTTTCTCAAGAACCCCAATATCTCCTCCTTTTTGATCTCAACGTGACTCAAACTATCTACACACCCTTTCCCAGACTCATCATCCACCAAGTCCTTCTCTTTGGTGAATACTGACGCAAAGTACTCATTTAATACCTCGACCATTTCCTCAGGCTCCACGCACAGATTCCCTCCCTTGTCCTTGAGTGGGCCAATCCTCTCCCTGGCTACCCTCTTGCTCTTTATATATGTATAAAAAGCCTTGGGATTTTCCTTAATCCTGCTGGCCAATGCTTTTTCGTGAACCCTTTTAGCATTCCTTACTCCTTGCTTAAATTTCTTCCTACCTCCCTTGTATTCCACTTTTATTTCCACTTTCCTTTTATTCCAAGCATTTTCATTGAAAGAAGCCTCTTTTCCGTCATGGTAAATTGGTCCATTTCTTCAAACACTAACAGGACAGTCTTGGGTCTGGCATATTGAATTTTGAATGTTCAATACAGCCAGTATTCCTTTTGTCGTTCGGGCATGAGCATCTCACTCTTACAGGAAACAAAGTATTCCTCAGTCAGGACATTTAGAGATTACCAATTTGTATAGTAGATCCCTTTAGGAAGTTATCGCTAGCAATACGCATCCATTAAATTTGTCACATTCAAATGTTCTATGCAGCCAGAAAACTGCCCTGGTGTATGGGAAATTCAGGTAGGACAAAATCCATCTCACCCAGAATTTGCCTCGATGCCTTCTTCAAAATAAATATGCATAACTATGAAATTAGGGAACAGTTTTGGTCTCCTTTTCTAAGGAAAGATGTATTGGTATTGGAAGCAATCCAGAGAGGGTTCACTAGGTTGATCTTGGGTATGGAGGATTTTCTTATGAGCGGAGGTTGAATAGGTTGGGCCTATGCCTACACTCATTGGGGTTTAGAAGAATGAGAGGTGACCTCATTGAGACATATAGGATTCTCAGGGTGCTTGGCAGGGTAGATGCTGAGAGGTTGTTTTCCCTTGTGGGAGAGTCTAGGACCAGAAGCATAATCTCAGAGTAAGGGGTCATGTATTTAAGACAGAGATGAGGAGAAATTTCTCCACCAGAAGATAGTGAATCTGTGGAATTCTTTACCGCAGAGGGCTGTAGAGGCTGGGGCATTAAGTATGCTCACAGCTGAGATAGACAGATTTTTAATCAGTAAAGAAATCAAGGGTTATGGGGATAAGGCAGGAAAGTGGAGTTGAGAATTATCATATCAGATCAGGCATGATCTCATTGAATGGCGGAGCAGGCTCGATGGGCCAAATGGCCTACTTCTGCTCCTGTGTCTCATGGTCTTACCCAATTTAAGAAGCAGGCTAGTTCATATAAAAAATACACAATCGCACACACAGCCAAAGCTTCTGAGCAGATTCTGCTCGCTTGAGAGCATCAAACCTACAGTGCTCAGCAGCTCAGGCCTGAGTCTGTGCTTCAGTGGCTTGCAGGAGTCTAGCTGTTAGTTAACAGCAGGGGCATTTCATTTTTTGCCAAATTCATCATTTCTGGAACGTCCACACACAATGAGCTTTATACAGATATAAAATCCAGGAAGCAGAGCTGCAGAAAACCTCCTAACAATAGCAGCACTGGTCAAGCAGCTACTGGTTAGCAATGGCCAGTTGAAAGCAATGCTCCCCTCTGATATGGGTTTGCTATATGCAGTCTGCTCTTTGGGCTGTGCAGTCTTTTTCAGACTGTCCCATAGTGGGCATGTATGCTTCACTAAGAGAATATTGGTTCAGTGTGGACTGCTCATTCCTTGCGTTCCGGATTGCTGCCACGCAGTTGTGCACCTGTGAAGCTCAGGTGAAACACTGGTTGAAAGTTTTGGGTGTGCATTTAACCCAGAATACTAAATTCAGATACAGATTGAATTCATATATGGCATCTCAGTTGGTGCTCCTTTACATGAACAATTCATAAATCTTATTTGTTTGCATTGCACGTGTGACTGAAAAGAGACAGACTACTGGCTGGGAGTAAAGAAAATCAATATGGGCCACGTAGTTGATCTTCCTGTTCTTCAGGATCGATAGGAATTAAGGAACTACTGTACAGTCAGGCCACCTAACAGCTTATTTGTGTTCCTAGAAATTATGGCCGCGATTCTCCCAAAAGTGCTGAATTGGCGGGAAAACTGTTCTAGATCATGACTGTTTCATCAGTTCAATTTCTCACCTGGATCTCCACACTCTGTACAATGCAGAGGTGCTTAAAGCTCCCTCCACCCACATTGTCTGTATCTTTAAGACCTGGTTGGCTGTAGAGATTTGCATTCTAATCAGTATTCTGTAACTTGATTTTGTGTCTCTGTGCCCTGTTTGAGAACAGATTTCCACTCCATCTGACGAAGGAGCAGCGCTCCAAAAGCTAATGGTATTTGCTACCAAATAAACCTGTTGGACTTTAACCTGGTGTTGTTAAAACTCTTACTGTGTTTACCCCAGTCCAACGCCGGCATCTCCACATAATGCAGAGGTCCCAGTCGTGAATCTTATTAACAAACCCGAGGGGGGGTGGGGGTGTGTGTGTGTGGCGGGGGGGGGCTTTTCGCGCTAGAATTTGACATTTCTGGAAATTTGCGCATGCGCAGTGGCCCCGATCTGTCAGACTCCCCGTTTGCTGGCCAGCTCGGGACCCCCGCAGTGCTGCCCCTCCAACCCCCCCCCCACCACAGCCCAATCGCAGCCCCCACAACAATTCCCGAGCCAGCCCTGACCCCTCCTGCCCCAGAGTGCCCCAATGTCCAGTCCACTCCCCGCAGCAGTGGCGAATCCCCTCCCTCCTTACCCCGGCAGATCCCCCCTGGGGTCAGACCCCCCTTGGAGGCGGGCGGCCCGGCAGACCCCCCCCCTACCAGGCCACCCCAATCGCTGCCCTCCCTCCATCCCAGACCGATCCCAATGCAGAGTGGCAGTAGGACCCCGCACCCCGACTGATCACCCCTAGGCCCCGCCCACAATAGGCCCTTCCCCCTTGACACTGCCCAATGCCCGGTTGGCAGTGTCAAGGTGCCCCTGGGCATGGGCACCTTGCCCCTTGGGCAGTGCCAGGGGGCACAAGATGGCACTGCCAGGGTGCCCATGTCCAGGGGGCACAAGCCCCTGTCGCCCGACCCCCTGCAGGGCCCCTATTGCCCCCCCCTTCATTCCAGCAGGGTCTCCCGCTAGTTCCCCGAACGTTGGGAGCTACTCTAAACCCCACCGGAATGAGGTGCTCCTGGAGGCATGGGAGATTTAATCGGGAACGGTAAGTTCCTGAAAATTACATTCAAACTACATTTAAAACATATTAAAGATAGATTCAAATTACTTACCTGCCTTCCCGCCAGTTTCCAGCGTGGTCACAACTCCGACTGTTCGCCGGCTCTGGGAGATGCGCATGCATTCCCGGCGCATGCGCAAATCCCGGAACAAGACCGGCAATGCGCATCTCCTACCCCGACCCGCCAGAAAGGTTGCGGGTCGGGATGGGAGAATCGCGGCCTATGTTCCTATCCAGATATTGATAAATATTCTGAATAATGACCATTGGCAGGTGTTCATGAGCCAGAATCTAGAGACATGGGCCTGGACTTTCAGTTTACAACGTGCTGGGAATGGGGGTGTCCGATATTGTGCACAAACCTAGAAGTGCAGTGAGACTTTCTACCTCAGCCACCTCGCTTTCAGTTTACTTCTGGGTTTCCCATCAAATCAGCAGCGGCTGGCATGATGTGGCACCACATGATATAATCACAACTTTAGTATATGAAGGGACACTCCAAACAAGCAAGTTGAAGGAGTTGGAATTGGCTATCATAGAGTTAGATAGAAACATAGAAAAACTACAGCACAAACAGGCCCTTCGGCCCACAAGTTGTGCCGAACACATCCCTACCTTCTAGACCTACCTATAACCCTCCATCCTATTAAGCTCCATGTACTCATCCAGGAGTCTATTAAAAGACCCTATTGAGTTCGCCTCCACCACCCCTGACGGCAGCCGATTCCACTCGCCCACCACCCTCTGTGTGAAAAACTTACCCCTAACATCTCCCCAGTACCTACCCCCCAGCACCTTAAACCTGTGTCCTCTCGTAGCAGACATTTCCACCCTGGGAAAAAGCCTCTGAGAGTCCACTCGATCTATGCCTCTCAACATCTAATACACCTCTATTAGTTCTCCTCTCATCCTTCGTCTCTCCAAGGAGAAAAGACCGAGCTCCCTCAGCCTATCCTCATAAGGCATGCCACTCAATCCAGGCAACATCCTTGTAAATCTCCTCTGCACCCTTTCAATCTTTTCCACATCCTTCCTATAGTGAGGCGACCAGAACTGAGCACAGTACTCCAAGTATATTTTGGAAGGGAATGTAATTGGACAAGGCTGGTGTCTCTCTGGATGTGCAGCTGGGGGAAGTCAGGAGTAGGAAACAGTTACAGTTTCCTGGCAATGGCAGGAGGAAGCCTGCTGCCTGAAACCAAGATGGCGTGGTTGAAGCTGCTGGAGAAGGTCATCAGCAGGAGTGTGGTGGCACACTCATGGATTCAGTATAGAAAGTGACTTAGTGAACTGAGCAAGTCAGGAAAGGTGGGTACAGTGGCACATTCAGCTGCATGACCCCCATCCCTCACTCTGTCTTCTCAAACCTAATCCATCATCTCCCTCCGACACACACTTACCTTACAGTTGCAATCATCCCACACTTTCTATGTACTTTCTTGCACACCCGTCTCGCCGTCTATCATGCCCACTCACCATCATCATCATGAAAAGTGTTGACTTTTCCTCACAGTCATTCCCGCCAAACATACTCCATCAATCAGATGAAAATATGCCATTCCACTCATCCATCATTCCGTTCTGAACAGCAGGAAGAGGGAGAGAAATGGAGGTGACCCTCTGCAATTCATTCAGCTGAAAATTCCAGAGAAGGAGGCACAAGGGGTTTCAGTATCCCGGGCTGTTAGATACAGAGCTGCCAGTTATCTGATGGCCAATTAAATAAATTGTCACACGACATTTGGTCATGTTGGTTTCAGAAGTGAGTGAAATATGATCATTTCCATCATGACAACTTGCAACATTCTCGCCTTGTCAAATTACCTCTTGCCTTTTATCTCCCACAGGGCCGTTGCACGTGTTGTGCGAGCAGCTGAGTTCTTCTGAGGGTACATGGTTATGGATTACATTCTGACCATGTACCAGCTCAGATACTCACCCTGTGATTACACAAGTAAGAGAAATAGCTTCGCTTTCTACCTGGTGGCTCTCATTCCAGAAGTGAGCAAGATCAGATGGTGGATCCAAGAATGGAGAGTTTGCATCAGGGAGCGCAGGTCTCTCCAAGCTCTGCTCAGCTGGACAGAGACTCTGCACCGAGGGGCCAGTAGCATTAATGAAAATGACAATCATTGAACAGCATCAGAAAATGTGTGGTGCACTGACAGACCTTCAAAATGAAGTCACCATGACTGCAGGGAGATTGGAGGAGTCGACCTCAACCATGAGGTGGTCAGTGCTACGGACCATTGATATGATCTCTTATTCTGCTAATTGAATGATTAAGACCATGAACTGTCATACACTTCAATCCACTGTGCCCATTCATACCTTCAGCATCAAGTGCAGACTCTGCTTGGCAAATATCTGTCACCTTTAATAAGCTGACTGATGCTTTGGCTTTGGCCTTACAGTGCTGCACCGATTGGCAAGAGAGTTCTCCAGCACCATGGTAGCAGTGATGTTCGGCTGGGCCATGAGAGGTGATATCAAAACAAAATTGGGAACTCCACTCAAAGGTCTTTGATTTCTCACCCACATGCCTTTTCTCAGTCAGTAGCCTAAATGCTGCCTCATCGCCTGATGAGCAAGTTTGTCCCTGTGCAGTTGAACCTTTTATGAGGCTCTCATGGGCTCTAAAACACAAAGGACATCAGCCAAGAGCATCTGAGTGGTCAGAGCAGGGATGCGAACAATTCACTTCTACCTCTGCTGATGTTACTTGGATTGCACCACTTAGGGGAAAAATGTAGATGAAGAAAAAGAAGAGGAAGGCTTTGAAGTTACACATGAATATGCACATGGTCATCTTGGTATCAAAAGGATGCTCTGAGAAGCTTTTTGTTCATTATTTAGTTCACATAAATGTTATCCTTTTTTAGCATTTCCCTTGCACATTCTTGGGTGCTGGGTGATCTTTTAGCTTGTTTGATAATGAAAACATGAATTGATTAGGACCAACGCGGGGTGGTGGGGTGTGGGGTGGTGGGGTGTGGGGTGGGGGGATGTTCATGAGATAATAGGTGGTTACAGGGTTGCTTTGGCCCATGGCATGAGATGGGGGAGAGTGGAGATTGCATTTTCAGGTGATGTATGTCTGCTGATGCAGCCTGAGTGAATCTTGCATTGGAAAGGTTAACCCTTGCATTCTGGATAGGGTCTGAGCAGCTGGGGGTGCAATGCCCTCATCACTGTCCTCTTCTTTCCTTTCCCAGCTGAATCGTCTGAGGAGATATTCATCTTTGTTCCTCGTGCAGGTCCAAACTTTGTAGTATTTTTCAGAGTGCAGCAAACCACAGCTATTTTGGAGACCTTGGCTGGTAAAAACTGAAGGACACCTCTAGATCTATCCAGGAAACTGAAGCCCACTCTGATGGCCTGGTAAATCAAACATCTGGTGGTGACATTCATTGTAGTACTGTTGGACTTTTGAAGAATGCCATGAGCCAAGTTTGTTATGCATATAGAAACATAGAAAAAAGGAGAAGGAGTAGGCCTTTTGGCCCTTCAAGCCTGCTTTGCCATTCATTATGATCATGGCTGATCATCAAATTCAATAACTTGATCCCGCCTTCCCCCCATATCCTTTGATCCCCATAGAAATGTAACAGCACCTCTTCAAGTCTTCCAAGTCACGGTGGCTGACCAGGAATCTTGCGCACAACAAAAAAAAACACATTTTTGCAAATCAGCTGCTTATTGATGGAGTAGAAGCCCTTGTTATTCAAAAAAAAAAAATTCTCACATGTTCTGGGGACGCCTGGATTGCCATGTGAGTGCAGTCAATGGTGACTTGGGTTAGTTTGGTGAACCTTCATCAGGCAAAGGAAAAAGCTGGAGCTAGTCTGTCTTCAACATAGGTTTATTCACAAAACCCACATCACAGAAGTATTGAAATCTGCCTTTTACCTTGGTCTGCACGTAGAAACTAGTTCTTATATATGAGCCCTAACCTTACCCCAGTTAGTAAAGCCACACTTAATCGCAACTAGAGCACGGACTCAATTGTCACAGCATTTGTGACATTAATATATTGGTTTCTTACATTTGCAGTCAGAATTACAAAACTGAGGATCTGTCTATTTTGATTGGCATCACCACAGGAAATCCAGACATTACTGCTGCTTCTGCCAAACAACCCATCAGTCACCTGTCTTTTACATTTATGGGCAGGCAACTGAATGATTCTGGATACATCTAGAGCATTGCTCTCAAAGAATCCAGGGGCAAAAACATCACAGGCTGGAGTGACTTTGACAGCCACTGGTAAAGCTTGGCCACCAGGCACTACAGATGGCTGCCATATGATTTGACAATCTGAATTCCTGAGACATTAGTGCAGAACATATGAATAAAACTGAGCCTCCACCTGCATGGATCTTGTTCTGTGCATATTGCAAGCAGCAAGCTCTGCTCTCTGCTGCTTCCCTCTTTATTAACTATAGAATCCCTACTGTGCAGAAAGAAGCCATTCGACCCACTGAGTCTGCAACAACTCTCCGAAAGAGCATCCCTATCAGGCTCTCTCCTCCACCCTATCCCTGTAACCCCATGCATTTACCATGGCTAATTCACCTGACTTACACATCTTTGGACACTAAGGGGCAATTTAGCATGGTCAATCCACCTAACCTGCCCATCTTTGGACTGTGGGAGGAAACCGGAGCACCCGGAGGAAACCCATGCACACATGGGGAGAATGTGCAAACTCCACATAGAGTTGCTCGCTCTCTCTCTGTCTGCTGCTCCCCTTTCTGCTCTGCAGCTCCAGCTCTGTGACCAGCAGGCTGCTGCTGGTGCTGTCATGAGTCATTTTGCTCCTCACCTGGGCCGGAATTCTCCCATCCCACCTGCCACCAGAATTCTAGTGAGCGGGGTGGGGGGGCGGCGGCAACGGACCAAGTAAAGGTCCATTGAAGTCAGGCGGGAATTTCTGGTTTTCGGGTGAGCATGGCTGGAGAAGCCTACCCCTGATGTCCAATCTAAAGCAGCATAAACAGCACCCATCCTGACCTAATACAGCAAACCTTCAATGCATAGAAAACAACCTCTCTGCAGAATTACTGTGAATAAACTCTTTTCCACAAGTAACTTGAGATGTAACTATGGGTGTTGAGTGATAAGGGGTCTGGTAATTTGAGCAGTGGCTGAGGTTAGTGGCCCACTTGTTAGGATATGGCATTTAAATTTGCATTCACTAACCTTGAACACTCATATGGGCTGAATGAACTTCTTGCGCCACCGCCTCCAGATCCTTTGGGCTTAGCTGGCATTGCAATCCATGGCTATCTGCTTGGATATCTGTTTGATCATATTTCTAGAAGGTCCCCTTGCAGATACAGACCATTTCCACCTCCTCCAACAAGAACTCCAGTGCAGTTTCCGAAAACTATGGAGCTCCTGCTTTCTCCATTGGGCCACATTGTTTCCTTGGCCCAAATCACTTCTCGTATATCTCCCAGAACCTGTTGGAGCCATAATGCTTCTCCCCTTTAGGTTAGTTTAGGGCAGTCTTACTTTATAACCTTACAATTTTGGTCTCCCTGCTGATTATTGGTTAGGGTGGCTGCACACGTGTTAAGGACACTGCTGATGTTAAAACTGAGGGTATCCCAAAACCCTGGAACACTGATTCAGAGTGGTGTATATTTTCAATTTGTTATAATGTGAGAAAGATATGCAAACCAGTGAGGAAGAGTTAGTCTCATTGTGATAAATTAATAAAGAACATTTATTAACTTAAAAGAAAACACACATGAAATACTATATTACACTACAACAGGACCGATAACTACACTGTTGTAAAGCTCCCAGGGAGCTTGGGCTGTAGCACGATAGGAAAGAGCGGAAAGGGTTAAACAGACAGCCTGGCTGAAGTATCAAAACTCACTGCAGGTAGACACATAAGAAATTACAAATAACTACCTGCCAGACTGCACGAGACAGTCACACCCCAGGTGATACTCTTTGGAGATTAAAGCAACAATAAAGAATCAATACCAGTTATCATGACCCCACAATGTCTGGAGAAGATGTATAAATTCCATTGTGCTTCTGGAAAACTAATCAAGTATCGGGGAGATGGTGACAATTGACATACACAAATGAAATTTGCATTCTAGAAGGAAACTGCAGAGCTTTGAGATTACAACAAGGTAAACAGGATATGTGGAAAATAACGATTAAAGATAAAAGCACACAGGACAATGGAGCAGCACAATGTGACAAAAACAGAACTTTAACAAGTTTAAGGTAACAAGATGATGACCTAATCGAAATCTCGCATGTAACACATTGTAACACGAAAAAGTATAAGAATGTGTAAGAACCTATGATTAGCAGTGTAGCTCGGGAACTAGCTGGAATTACAGCTCCGAGTGCTGCTCTTCCTCATGCATGTTTTTGTTGAAGCTCGACATGGTTTCAGAAGACTCAGTATGTTCACTTCCGCCAACAACATGAATGGGTAAAAGCAAGCAGTGTTTCATGAAGTTACCGCTTGTTCCCAACTACTTGATGTTTCCTGAAAACTGAGAAACGCCCAGATTTGATTCCTGGCTTGGGTCACTGTCTGTGCGGAGTCTCTCCTTGTGTCTGTGTGGGTTTCCTCTGAGTGCTCCGGTTTCCTCCCACAGTCCAAAAGAAGTACTGGTTATGTGCATTGGCCAAGCTAAATTCTCCCTCAGTGTATCCGAACAGACACTGGAGTGTGGCGATCAGGGGATTTTCACAGTAACTTCATTGCAGTGTCAATGTAAGCCTACTTGTAACACTAATAAATAAACTTTAAAAAAACTGAAGTCACCTCTTTTATACACCATTGTTTTCCCTTCGTCACTTAGGTAAGCATTAACACACATCTCAAAAACACCCTTCAGACAGTTGTACTTATCGGTTCCCCTTTTATCCCATTTTTAAATTTTATTTTTAACCCAATTGCATTTTTAAATCTTGATTTCCCTCAATTCTTAACACAAGCAGCACAAAGTTACCTTGCTGCTTGAATCGAAGGAGAGCGGATTAATCACACATCACAATGTCTGTACCGACTTTCAGGAGATATTGAATTTAGCCCCCACTATCTGTCATAATGGAACATGTTCCATCCAGTTACGCATACAGCAGCACTTACTAAAATTGAGCCATTGTATTTCAACTGGGTGTTCATTTTCAAAAACCACATGAATGTCTTATTCCTGTCCATGACACAAACAGAGATCAAAGGGATGAAGCCAGCTGGCTGAGAGTTAAGAAAATTCTTCAGGGAATATATGAAGACAGACTTGGGATGAAAGCTGAGAACATATGGACCTGGTCACAGAAGGATCGGGAATTGGGTGGGAAAACTACGGAAACATCCAGGAGGACAAGATAACATATGGAGCATTCAGAAGAACAGAACAGCTGAAAAGAGATTCCTCATATAGGTGCTCTGACAGAGAACCCTGCGCAGTTGGCTGAACAAATACTTTCCTGGTTTGAAATTAAAGTTCAATGCAATACTGTGTTTTGTGGAAATGATCCTTAAGTTCTATTCAAAGGTGCCATACTCTTTTTGTCAAGACATTTCCTAGATCTAAGCAGAAATCTGTATTCATAATTCGGATATTGCCCTTGTTAACACTGAAAAACATTTTATCATTGGGTCGAGGTTAATTTTTACACAGTGATATATTTATTGCACATATCTGTGTACCATGTGGGGACTGGTGCCCACAGTGGGTGCAATTGGGGAAATTGTTTCCTGCATGTATCTTGTGTTTTTTTCTTATGTAATCCCCTCATACTGTGCTCCACTCCAAAAGTATTAGATCACAGAGTCACTTCCATTGAACTGCTGGTGAGTTTAATCTGAAGTGATTGAAATCTACACATTCTCCCTTCCCAATCCCTTCCCCCACGAGTCTTTTTGTAACCCAATTCTTTGTGCCACCCTAACATACCCCACCATTTCCTACTCCAGAGTTCATGTACAGCCCCTCCCATTCAAACATGTCCCATTCACTCCCTTGTTTGTCAGCATTTCAGTTTTCCTTGTTGGGGTCCAATTTCTCAAACCTTGGTCTCCTCTCTGTCTGTTATTGACCCCCTCCTCCTCCACACTCTTGCAATGCCCTTTTGCCCCCCTGACCTTCCACCCTTCCCCTCCCACCCAACCCCTTGCAAAGACTTCCTGCCCCTTTGCACCCGCCGTGTGTTTGACATCCTCCCCCCTTTCCCAGCCCTGATGAGATTCTGATGAGAAGCGAATTTAATGAACATTTATAAGATGGGAATAAATGCAAATACCTTTCACACCACTGCTCAGCGGGATACCTGACCTGCCATTAACCCACCATCAGGAAAATTGCAAACTATTTTTACGTCAGTGTTTTTCTGATTATTTGGCTCCTGCCAACTTTCTCTGCTGTGAAAAACCACCATAGGCAGGATTGGGAAAATTCCACTCATATAGTTTGAAATGATCTGGAATTTTCAAGTAGAAATGGCACTTTTGTTTGGTTCTTTGGTTTGCAAAATTCAGCTCATAAGCTAGATCTTCGGCACAATAGACCAAACCATACCTTGTCCACACCAGGGGCAGCAGCGACAGCTGAGGTCTCTGGAACTTGGAGGGCTGCTGTGGAACAGGTTACTGTAAAGTGCCAGCCAGATGGCGAGCTTCTGCAATCGGCCCTCGGACACATGCTGGAGATGGCGTGGGGATGGCAGGACTGATGTATGAGGAGAGACTGACAAGGTTAGGATTGTTTTCGCTGGAGGTCATGATGAATGAGGGGGGATTTCATAGAGACTTATAAAATTCCAACAGGACTGGACAGGGTAGATGCAGGGAGCATGTTCCTGATGGTGGGTGTGTCCAGAAACAGGGGTCACAGTCTGAGGATTCGGGGTAGGATGGAGATGAGGAGATATTTCTTCACCCAAAGCGTGGTGAGCCTCTGAAAGTACCTCAGGAAGTAGTTGATGCCAAAACATTGAATGTATTCAAGAGGCAGCTAGATATAACACTCGGGGCGAATGGGATCAAAGGTTATGGGGAGAAAGCAGGATTAGGCTATTGAGTTGGACGATCAGCCATGATTGTGAAGAATGGCAGAGTAGGCTCAAAGGGCCCATTGGCCTCCCTCTGCTCCTATTTTCTATGTTTCTATGTGCAAAGAGACACATTAATTAGGATGTCAGAAGGTCTCAAAAGAGTGGCACAAGAGATGCAGGAGTCCACACGTGTGCTCACTAATGTCATGGATCCGGCACTGATGTCACCATGGGAAGGGATGCTTGCCTGGATATCCAGATCCATCAGTTCCAGTCAGATTTGTGTTCGGAGCACACCAGCACACTAGCCATGGGTACATTTCAGCAGTAGCTGGGCAAAAAGAGGACAGAGCACCTTGATCTTCCTCTAGGTGCCCCTTCCTCTCAGGAGTCAGAGAGGTGCCCTCTGGCAGCCAGTGAAGAGAGACATCACCCGGACTGCCCAGAGCCATTGTCCCAGGACACTCCCAAGGGTGTCATATTTCTTCAAATCCTCTCTGCGTGTGGCCAAACCACCCCAACAGGTCAAGCTGAGGATGGCACACCTGCCCACAGCAGAAGACCTTTAGCAGGCCGGAGCCCTCCAGACTTCTGAACTCCAGAGGACCAAAATCACCTGAGACAACGGGGCATAGCAGTCAGGTTGCCTCCACCTCTGCATCAAATGTTGGGGATACACCTAGATGTAGTGGTAGAGTAAGAAGATATAAGAAATTCTGAATGCACTGTAGTAGCATTGATGTACAATCATTATATATAGTTCTTGTCAATATCTGTTCACTCGCACTGTTTTGAAGTCTCCTGGTTTCCACGTTGCTGCTCGTTTCTTTAATAATCACACTCACTTCACTCCTTCCAGGAAAAGGACACTCTGGAACACCAAGGATGGTGTTCCTCATCTTCATACGTGGAGACATGTATGAATGTGTGAGTGGAGGCATCGCTCTTTGACAAGGGTGATGAGAGCCATGTGCGAGAAGCCTCCCTCTCACACTATTCCACTGCCCTCGAGACTCTATCGAGAGACCTTTACCTTGTCATAAGACTAACCACATGAGCCCTTGTCAGACATGGCCATTCTCCCAGGAGGATGGAGCTTTGCAGCTGTGAGTTGGCTGCAATTCAGTGGCTAAGCTCCTTGAAGACATCCGCCTCCCTCTCTCCCTTCATCCCCATCTCTGACTGCAGCCGATGGTAAATGGTTCAGAATGAACAGCAGCTCAACACCTTGCGAGGATCTCGATGTTATGAGAATCCTCTTGCCCAGACCTACCCCTGTGTAGACTTCAACATAGAGGGAGGATCTAACTGACCATAGCTCTCATACAGTTTCCCAGTGATTATCAGGATGTCCCTTTAGTCTGTCAACTGGACCGACCTTGAGCCCCAACCGCCAAAAAGAGCCTCCTTCCATCTCGATGTATCACAATTCGACATGGAGGGTGTTGCCTTGCTAATGTGGGGATAGTTTGACATCCAAGCCAACATCCTCCTCCCATCACCCACCAACATCCCTTCATTAAAATGACCCATCCAATGTAACCTTTACTCTCCAGTCGGTCACCCTGAAACCTACCCCCAACCCCCCTCCCATTAACCTGGACCCAATCACCATCTACTTCCACATACCTTCCCTACCCATGACCCCACACCATTATCCTGCCCATTCCCACCCTAACCCCTCTCACTCCCATTATCCGTGCAATGTTTCCTGTCCACCTCAATGACCATCCCGATAAAAACTACACCCACCAAACACACTCCCTGACCTTCCCACCCTACTGCATCCCTCTTCCTCCTCTCACTGTAACCATACCTTCTTGCCGTCAGTACCCTCAATTCTCCCCCCCCAGGACTCCACCATGCTCTCCACAGGCCCCTACCCCAAAATAATCTGTACTCCCGCCCCCTTCCCTTCCCTGGGCACTCCTTCCACTTTCCCAGTCTTTCAGCCTTCCACACCCTTTGCAGCCTTCCATCCACTCCTCTTTCTGCCTTCAAGATGCTCCTCCCCTCCCACCTTTTAGTTTTCCACTCCAAATCTGGAGCGTACTGTCTCCTGCGTTGGCATGTTTCAGCACCTAAGAGCATCCTTAATTGGGAAGACAGCACCAACTGCCTGGTAAATACTGCATCCCTTTAAGAGTACTCTCCCATGCCAGATGCACATTCCTATGTTGAGTTGTGAAATGGAACCTTCCAAATTCCCACAAGTGGGGAGGAAAATCTGACGAGGAACAGGATTCCAGTGTCTTGGCCTTTGAATGAGCATTCATGAGAGGCAAAAGAGCTTTCCAAAGTCTATTATTGGGAAAGTCGACCAGCCATTAACCCACCATGAAAGCTGAGAGAACAGGATTCCAAACTATATTTTCTGAAGCTGCGGAATTGATTTTTTTACTTTCACCAAATCTTGCACCCCAACCCACCCCTCCACCCACCATGAACCCCACTGCGGGTGAGATGGAACAATTCCGCTCATTAAAACTAGGAGCTGGAGAATTGGCTTGTGAATGATTGTACTCTTGCAGGCCTGATCCCCAGCATTCCTGACAGATGGTTTATTCTGTCGAGGCTACTCCGTAGCCGATGTTCTTTTTTAAAGGGTTGTGAAAAATAACATTGAGAAATTTGGTGAAAACTGAAAATTTATTTTTCAAGTAAAAGATCTGCACATGCTTTGATAATCTGTTCATTCACACGGTTTATATAAAATAACGATAGACATGTAATGAAGTTAACACACAAAATATTTATTTTTCAGTTGCTTATTTGGAACAATGCAGCAAGTCCTCATTTTAATTGCTGTAATATGGGGCACAGCATCTTATAATTCTGGTGGTGTCACGCAATCCTGTCCGGAAATTGCAGTGTTAATCTCTTTTGTGACTGAGTTTATGGTTTCAGCTGTGGAGATGTGCAGGGGCATTTTGGTTAGCTGTTCAGCAGAGGAATCAACATAAGCTGAGCTTATGTGTCTCCTGGCAACTGGTCAAGAGTAGCATTTGTGGTCTCCAAGAAGTCTCATCTCCTCTTTAGTGCAGTACGTCCAGAGACCAGGCAGGTTAGAAATAAATTTTAGAGAAAAGAGACAATAGTATAGCTTTGGAAGAAAAAATGCTCCTAACGCATATTTCATACTTGGCTATCTATGCTGGGCAGCACAGTGGCACAGTAGTTAACACAGCTGCCTACAGCGCCAGGGACCCAGGTTCAATTCTGGCCTCGGGTACTGTGTGGAGTTTGCACATTCTCCCCGTGTCTGCATGGGTTTCCTCCAGAGCTCCGGTTTCCTCCCACATTCTGAAAGACGTGCTGGTTAGGTGCACTGACGCGAACAGGTGCCGGACTGTGGCGTCGAGAGGAATTTCACAGTCGTGAAATTCATTGCAGTGTTCATGTCAGCTTTACTTGTGACTAATACATATACTTTTACTTTTTTAAATTTTTTCCTCCGGGTGCTCCAGTTCCCTCCCACAGTCCAAAGAGGTGTGGGTTAGGTAGATTGGCCATGCTAAATTGATCCTTAGGGCCCGATTTTACCAAAACTTTGCGCCCGTTTTCGGGCATAAAATCGCAGTAAAGTTGGGCGTCGGGCCTATACCGCGATCTGCACCCGATTCGGAGCAGATCGCGGCTTTACCGACACCCGATTCGGGCGCGGATCCGGCCCACACCCGAATTGGGCGGCCCAACGATTTAAATGCATTAGCAGGCATTTAAATCAACTTAATGAACCGCGCGCCCAACCCTACCGCCAAATCCCACTTTACCGTCTTCTGGCCCGTTCCGAATCCGTGCTTTTAGCGACCTGCAGAATAAAAGTCCGAAGCGGATTTCTATTCTGCAGGGGAACCTCCAAAGCCCTCTCTGCCCTTGTGAAGTCACCATCCTCCTCGACCATCCTTCGCGGACCCCCCCACTAACCACCCTAAACACCCCGGCAGACACCCCACCCCTCCCCCCCCCCCCCCCGGATCAGACCCCCCTGGGAGGCAGGCCCCCCCGGCCGAGCACACCCCCAACCTACCTCGATCGCTGGTCTCCCTCCACCATCCTTCCATTCGCAGGATAAGCTGTATGCTCCTCAACTGGATCCACTTTGGTCAACACAAAGATGGTCCTTCTGCCTTGTGGGTCCATCTGGCTCACCAAGTCAGTTAAAATACTGTGTTCAGCATCAACTGAACCATCTTGGATACAAAGGATAATGAATGGTACTAGTCGATCTTCCTGGTGTTATCAGTACTGTAACATCAGGAATGGCTGCCGACACCAAGGATATAATTCTTAGCATAAGCAAGGCTTACATGTAGAACCCTAATGCCATTATCCTTTGTATCCAAGATGGTTCAGTAGATGCTGAACGCAGTATTGTAACTGACTTGGTGAGCCAGATGGACCCGTCACACCCCGTCTCCTCCTCCCACCTCCTCCCCCCGCCAACCAGAGGGTGATCAGGGTCCCCCCCCCTCTCCCCTTCCCACCCCCCACCCAGATGATCTGTGTCAGAGAGCCGCTCTCTCTGCTTTTTTCTCCCCGCCCGGGCGCGCTGCTCCGGATTTTGTTTCGAACTGCGCATGCGCAGTTCAGAGCTCCAATCGTTCCGGCAGCGCTAAGCCCCGCCCACAGCGCAAATCGGACCGGAGCCGGCAAAACACGCATGGGCGCGCTGGAAAGAGGATTCCAGGCTCGGATCTATTTGACGCCCAGATTCGGCACTTAGACTCAAAATGGTAAAATCAGGCCCTTAGTGTCAGTGGGATTAGCAGGGTAAATGTGTGCTGTTACAGGAATAGGGCCTGGGTGGGTTTGTGGTCGATGCAGACTCAATGGACTGAATGGCCTCCTTCTGCACTGTAGGGATGCTATCATTCTATGATTCAAAGAAGTTTCATGCCTGCTCAGAATTTCCTTAAAAGATTGCATCCTTTTATGAGATTGTCTCACATTTACAGAAATAAAAGGCACAGATTTCTAGGCTCAGTCGACATTGCTTCTAAATCCAAGTCAGAAGAGCCGATAATGAAGTTCTGACAAAGCAGCACCTTGGGTGTTGGCTACGCCTGCGGTTCTAAAAGCGAACCACATCACATAATGTGAGATCAGCTAGTTTAAGATGGCAATGCCAGCATATAACGTTTGGTGTGCTGGGAGAACATGCAGTCATAAGCAGCTTCTTGGACACCTTGTTCAAGGGCAATCGCTGCCCTTAGCAACATTTCTGAGACCAAAAGGCCCAACCTGCATCGGGTGCAAAAAATTCATATGCCAAATTGAAGTGAGGCTCCAGTCTCAAAAATTGCAGTCCTCTCCAAAACTGGAGTGGGCGACTAACTAACTAACTAACGGCAACCAGTCAAAGTTAACCTTAATGGGTAATTTCAGAGAACATGCGTCGAGGTGAAGAGGGAAATACTGAGTGGGGTGTCCCAGGTCTTGCTGTTGGGGACACTGATGTTTCTCACTTAACAAATAACCTGGAATCGGACTTCGGGCAATTTTCAGCTGCTAACCACAAAAAGAGCCAGCTAACAATTGTAACTCTGCAGACCTCTGCTGGATGTCGGACCATGGTTACAAATTTGATGTACGAATGAGTATAGCATTCATGCTCCTCCCATTTGTACTGGGCAGTGAGAAGCTTTATTTTAAAGGGACTGCTGGAAGCTGCTTGCAAAGGCTTTTAAATAAATTGCAACTTGTTGCAAGCCTGCAAGGACCTCTCCTTCTCACCTCCTTATGCATGGGAGATGGCCAATTTAAGACTTCACCAGAATCATAGCATTGTACCTAAAAAATTACACTTCCAAAAAGCTAAGCCTTCTGCAAGGAGGTGTTACTGAAGCGAGGCACAAACTTCGATCATCTACTCATGGGAACACTTCCTTCTCTCTCCTTGCAAACTCCAATTGCTTCAATTTGCATATTTGGAATGTTCCTTTAAGTACTGGAGATGAACTTGCATCATGCAGCTTGCCATCGTATCTGCTGATGCAAATTAGGTGACATACAGCAGCTAATACAAATACACAATATATATGAGGCGCCAGATGTGCGATTGAGAGAACTGTCCCATAGGCTAATCGAGCAATAGTCTGACATAGTCATTCTCATCAAATACTTTGTTTGATAAAAGCCAGAGTTATAGCTTTACTGGAACATCTTGGCTTGGGGTGTAGCTAGTTCTGAAGCACAGGTTTCCAGTGCAACCGCTGGGATGCTGTCAGACCTCATTGCATTTATTTTATCTAGTACTTTGAGCCATTTCTTGATATCACATGGTGTGAATCAAATTGGCTGAAGACTGAACTCTGTGATGCTGGGGTCCTCAGGAGGACACCAAGATGGATCATCCATTTGGTATTTCTGGCTGAAGATGTTTGCAAATGATTCAGCCTTGGCTTTTGCATTGGCATGTGGGCTTCCCCATCATTAAGGGCGGGGATATTTGTGGAGACTCTTGTAGTTGTTGAATTGTTCACCATCATTCACAATTGTGTCTGGCAGAACTGCAATTTTTGATCAGATCCATTGGTTATGGGATTGCTAGCCCAGTCTATGGCTGCCAATGCAAGCGACACAAGGGCTTAATCCATTGAGTAGGAATTAGGAGATCCTAATTACCAAAGGCCGTGGTAGAAAGATGATGAAATTGCACGTGGTGCTACATTTGTGTGGGAAGTGATGAAAATACATGTAACTATGCATAGTGTATCTTTGTTGGATTGAATACTTAAAGTGCAATTTAGTTTTTTTTATCTATCATTTACCTCTTAATTAATGTTTGAAATATTTTGCTTTTAGTTAGTTTTTTACAGTAACAGTTTTAAAAACTGAAATCTTGCCCATTAATTTTCATTCCGTTGCTATTGTAGGAATTCCTTTCTTTTAAAAATATCAGTCTCTAAGGGGATCTATACAGTGTACACACTTCTACCAATACTGTTCTGAATAGATGCAATGTGACAGAGAGACTGATGAAGGTGAGGTCAGGATGGTTTTTCACTCTTTTTGGTTCCCTCAAAGCCTATCACAGGTACAATTTGGCTTTAAGAAATTGGCAGTAGTGATGCTAACAAATCAGCTGTGATGAGATAGATTGAAATCCGCCCAACCCAGAATACATTTGTGCCCTTGCTCGCCTCAATACTTCAGTGCTGACCCTTTCACCATTATACTGTCAAATGTAGAGATGTTTGCTGATGGTTACACAGTGATTTTTGATTTGATTTGATTTATTATTGTCACATGTATTAACATACAGTGAAAAGTATTGGTTCTTGCACGCTATAAAGACAAAACATCCCGTTCACAGAGAAGGAAACGAGAGAGTGCAGAATGGAGTGTTACAGTCATAGATAAGGTGTAGAGAAATATCAACTTAATGCAAGGTAAGTCCATTCAAAAGTATGACAGCAGCAGGGAAGAAGCTGTTCTTGAGTCGGTTGGTACATCACCTTAGACCTCCGTATCTTTTTCCTGAAGGAAGAAGGTGGAAGAGAGAATATCTGGGGTGCGTGGAGTCCTTAATTATGCTGGCTGCTTTGCCGAGGCAGCGGGAAGTGTAGACAGAGTCAATGGATGGGAGGCTGGTTTGCGCGATGGATTGGGCTACATTCACGACCTTCTGTAGTTCCTTGCGGTCTTGGGCAGAGCAGGAGCCATACCAAGCTATGAGACAACCGGAAAGAATGCTTTCTATGGTGCATCTGTAAAAGTTGGTGAGAGTCATAGCCGACAAGCCAAATTTCCTTAGTCTTCTTAGAAAGTAGAGGTGTTCGTGGGCTTACTTAACTATAGTGTTCAGCATAATTTACAATTTCTCAAACACTGGAATAGTCCATATCCATATGTAGCAATACCTGGACAACATTTAGGTTTGCACTGATAAGCGACAAGGAACATTCATGCCACACAAGTGTCAGACAATGGTCATCTTCAATAAGAGAGAATCTAACCATCTTCCCATGGCATTCAAGAGCATTACTATTACTAAATCCCCCATGATCAACATCCTCGGAGGGATACCGTTGACTAGAAAATTAATTAGACAGCTAAATGAATACTGTGGCTACAAGAGCAAGTCAGAAGCTATGAATTCGGCAGGAAGTAACTCTCTTCCTGACTCCCCAAAACCCATCCACCTACAAGGCACAAGTCAGGAGGATGATGGAATACACTCATTTGGGTGAGTGCAGCTTCAATAACACACAAGTACAACACCATTCTGGAAAAGCAGCCAATTGATCTGTATCCCATACATCACTTTTAACATTCACTTCTTTCACCACTGACGTACAGTGGCAGTAGAGCGCACCATATATAAAATGCAGAAACTCATCAAGGGTAATTTGACAGCACCTTCCAAATTCGTAACCCCCTACCATGAGGTGTGTAAAATTATAAGGGACATGGATGGGATAGCTAGGAAGGAACTTTTCCCTTAGTAGAGGGATCGAGGGAGCATGGATTTAAGGTAAGGGGCAGGAGATTTAGAGTGGATGTGAGGAAAAGCATTTTCACCCAGAGGGTGGTGGGAATCTGGAACTCACTGCCTGTATGGGTGTAGAGGTGAAAACATTTAGGAAGCATTTAGATGAGCACTTGAAATACCATAGCTACAAGGCTACGGATCAGATGCTGGAAAATAGGACTCGACTAGATAGGTACTTGATGGTCAGTACAGATATGATGGGCTGAAGGGCCTCTTGCTGTGCTGTAAAACTCTATGGGCGCGATCTTACCAGCTGTTCATGCCATGCTCATGCTGCAGCAAGATCGGAGAATTTGCTGGCCAGCCAAGTCTCTGATCATTGCGTGGGATGGCATGAACAGTGGTAAGATTCTGACCTATGACTCTATGAAGTCCAAGAACAAGGACACATGAGAACAACCCCAGCTGTAAATTACTCTCTAAGCTATGTTGCAATCTGATTTGGAATTAAATTGGCATTCCTTCAGTGTCGCTGGGTCAAAACCCTGCAACTCCCTTACTAACAGCACTGTGAATGTACCTACACCACATGGACAACAAGGCGATCTGCCACCAGCTTCTCAAGGGTACTTATGCACGAGCTACAAATATTGGCCCCAGCAGTGACACTCACATCTTAAGAAAGGATGAAAAGTATATGAGCAGCTGTGAACATGTTTTCAGTTCAATCCCCTTTACAATCCCCTCACACTGGGTCTTGTTATTAAGCTTCTGTTTCCAGATAATATATCTTTTAATTTTCAGAATCGCTGGTATATCCTTGAAAGCTTTTTTTATTTTGTAGTTGGCCTTTTCCCCTTTGGCACTTTTTTCCTCGTCGGTCCTATTTCAGCTCTCATGGTTTTACAATCAGCTTTCCCGAAATGGAGTAAATTCATTTTATTATCTCTCACTCTTCACCATGTCACAATAACAAATCCAATATCATTGCATTCACAGCTGCTAAAGCAGTACCAAGATTCTAGATTTTCCACTAGCTAAGCTCATTGCATCATTCTAAATGGAATGTTGTCTCTTTCTAGTTCCTGTTGTAACCAACATTGTTATAATCCTTACACTTCTTCTAAAGTATTAGAAGCATACAGTTGACAAAACAACTCTTTTTACAGTTAATTGGAAGGTAAAGTTGGACATTTAAATCAGTATTTAGACAATATGGTGAGGAAATCTATCAACAGTGTTAGCGTAGCCAATCCTTAAAGTTGTCATCTCGGACCCATCGCTTTGCCTTTTTTTAATAGAGATTAAGTCTGAATTTTATATTTTCATTCACCATGTTGAACTCGATCATTTGCAGAAAATCTGCAGAAAGTACGCAGCCTCTGTATTCAGATTTCAGGAACATTCAAAGTTCAAGGTTAACTTATTAACCATTCATTTAGAAGGAGAGATGAGTCATGTGAGGGACCTAAAAGTTAATAAACAGAGGGTGGGGGGGACAAACAACATGGGCCACAACTAGACTTTGTTTTGCCCGTATCTTATTTGGGAAATGGGGTCAAAAGGATCCAATCTTGCAGGGCTATATCTTGCGCTCCAAGGGTGCTTGAAATAATTTGATGCTATATTGTCTCGAGTGGCATTTGGGCATCCATGGCATTCATTTAGACAAGTATTAGGCACTATAGACATGCTAAAGAGGGCCTGGCGCCTGTTTTCATACTGGTCTCTGAAAGTGGTTGGAAACGATCACTAGGCATGCTCCTGTCAGTTTCCCAGGTCTTTCTGGAGCCTAATCAATGGGCCTTAAAGGGAATCACTGGAGGCTGATAACACAAGGGTGCTTGTTTCCTTTTTAACTTCTCTTAATGTGGAGCCAGGAGAAGCAAGAATGTGTTGCTCACCTTTACATTTCTACTGAGGGTTGCCATCTTGTGCCTACCCTGATCTAATTCATTTCCCTCAGAGGTGCAGATGGCTCAGATTGGTGAGCTGCCTCAGGAGCATAGGGTTTTACCCCCTTTCCAGGTGAGAAAGACTTGCACCTGTGCCCTGCATGTAGTAAAATATCATAGTATTTTGCAGTGGTTCGGTGAATAATCACTAAGGACCTGTCTTCAAGCAGAGAATTCAAGAAGAAAACTCTTTGGTTTGTAGCTGTTCAAATTATTTCCAGCTGTATTATCATATAATTATTTCATTGCTTCATGCCCTGTTAAAGAAAAGCACACACCTCCCCTTGCACTTGCAGCTCACCAGAGTTATTCTGATGAGGCTCAAGGCCCAATTTCAAGTGACCTTTGGGTCTCTGGTTTCCATCACATGTAGCAAACCCCTCAACTATTGTTGGATCCAAAAATTGTCGACTCAAATTTCTTCCTAGGTTTCACTTTTACCAATGGCATGTGCAGCAAGTTCAGTGCATGCTAAAACTATTCCATAATGACGTAGAAATGTCTTGGTGGGTCTTAGCTAAGAGTTAAACATGTTGAGTGAGTTTATTTTATGTTGATCAATATAACATTGATCCCTTGAATGTAATCCATTCAACAGCGCATTATTTTTAATTCAAGGTCACTGCAGTGAGAAAACTATAGGATGACATGGATAATGATGTAACTCACTTATGCAAGAATTCCCTGAGACTTTTGTGCTGCCAAACTAACTCTGTGCCATTGATGCACCATTATAATAGAGCAAGCCTCAAAAAGGTTTGATAATTAGTTTCTTTTAACATTACTCAATGAAAACAGGGGAGGTGTGTATTTTTCTTTAACAGTGCATGAAGCAATGAAATAATTATATGATAATACAGCTGGCAATAATTTGAACAGCTACATACCAAGGAGTTCTCTTCTT
Organism: Mustelus asterias; assembly: GCF_964213995.1. Lineage (NCBI taxonomy): Eukaryota > Metazoa > Chordata > Chondrichthyes > Carcharhiniformes > Triakidae > Mustelus > Mustelus asterias. The sequence continues at coordinate 72,768,254 of NC_135801.1, forward strand.
GAATTCTCTGCTTGAAGGCGGGTCCTTAGTGATTATTCACCGAACCACTGCAAAGTACTATGATTTTTTGCTACACGCAGAGCACAGGTGCAAGTCTTTCTCACCTGGAACAGGGGTCAACCCTATGCTGTTGGCATTAATCTGATCCACGCATTGGCCATCTAGTCAACTGAACTAACAAACACTTAGCACTTTCCAAAAGCACAGGACATGAGGGCTTTGAAAATACTGGACAAAATTCTATTCTATTTAGAATAATGCAATATTATCTTCACACCATGTTTTAATAATGTAAATTCAATTAAATCAGGGGAAGCAATGGGCCATATTTTGTCTCTGTCATGAATTCTGCCAGATATCTATCTCAACAGCAGTATTGCAGTTTTAGGATGGAGGGGAAGGCACTAGAGAGGGTGCAACAAAGATTTACGGGAATAGTTTCAGGCTTCAGAAACTTCAGTTATGTAGGCAGATTGGAGGAGCTGGGGCTGTTCTCCTTGGAGAAGAGAAGGTTGAGAGAAGATTTGATAGAGGGATTCAAAATCACATGGCAAAGTAGATATGGGGAGATAACTGTTCCCATAATTAAGATTTAAGATAATTGGCAAAAGGAGCAATAATACATGAGGGAAGACCATTTTCATGCAGCGTGTGGATAGAATCTGGAATGCATTATCTGAGAGCGTCGTGGAGATATATTCAGCTGAGGAAGTCAGAAGGAAATTGGATTATTATCTGGAAAGCAAGAATGTGCAATGCTGCAGGGAAAAGGCAGGTGTGTACCACTCAGCGGATTGGCGCTTCAGAGGACCAGCACAGACATGATGGACCAAATTGCCTCCTTTTGTACTTTAACCATTATACAATTCTACCAGATAGCATGAGTTTTATTTTATTATGATATAAACCTCCTTCCCTTTGATTCACAGATCATTATATAGAGCAGAATACAAGTGATACATTTTCTACTGTCTTACTCCCTGGTGCAGAACTCAGATATGAAAGTGTTGAAAGTATTAAAGCGAGAAATAAAGGGAATAATTTCATTTCTTAAATTTGAAAATGGGAATTTACAACCACTTGCTAATCGAAGGAACAACCCCCACAGAAGTAATTAACCTTTGATTAATCTTTGATTATCCTCAGGAAGTGCTTGCTCACAGATATAAGGCTTTGCGGCCTTAAAAATGAAGCCAGATAAAGTGCAGCTGCAGTTTAGAAACAGAACATTTCATGGTGTGTGCCTATCATTATGGAGCAGCATATCATCCAAGTTCATATGAGCATTTCCATAGGCAAGCTATTCACTCGTTAAATGAAACAACTGCTCAGCTCCTTGATGTGCTCCACAGTGGCCATATTGCTCTTTTCAGGAAAGAGAGATAAAAATCTGGAAAATGCTACCACAGTGAGTGGGGGTTGAATTGAATAGAATAGATGCGTTTAAATGGAGGCTTTATAGGCACAGAAGGAATAGAGAGTTACGCTGACAGATTTACACGAGGGGCGATGTGAGGATGCTGGAGTGGAACATAAATGTTGGTATGGGCTAGTTGGGGCACACGGCCTGCTTCTTTCTATGTCATCTTTCTGATTTACTATTTAAATCTGTGGCTGTTTAATAAGAGATCGAATTACCTTTTTAATGTTTATATGAGGCACTAACGTAAGTCAAAATTTCAGGCAGGCAGTAGATATATCCCTGAAGCACTTGTAAAGAATATTGCCATAGATACCTGAGCCAAGTATATATGGAAGTCCCAAGGGCAAGTTGCTTGGCTGTAACTAGTTAAATCCAAATCATAAACCTGCAAACATTCAGAGGAGCCTAATTCTTCTCCCTGTCAACATGTACTTAAACTGCCTGGGCATAGTTAACTGGGAGAGTTAACTCGAGAAAGGGAGCATACATTCCCTATTTGGCAAACAGAAACTCTACTTATTTAAATTTATCAGTAGCTTTGCATGCACTCTTTGTCGCAGTGATGAGTTTCCAAGCATAGCAGACACCTTGTTGTCCAAAATAAAACCTGATTCACATGGATATCGATCAGCAGAGAAAAAACTGCACATATACAAACTTGAAATATAAACTGTTGTATGTGTGATACTGGCATCTAACATCTTCAGGATAGATAATTATAGGACAAACATTAAATGCTGCACTCCTGCTATCAACTTTATAGTTAACTAGGATTGCATTGATTTTGCTGTAAGTTCAGAATGGCTACAAGATAAGTCTGGACCCATATGCGCCAAGTCCAGATCTGGCATTACAAGTCTGGGATAGCCCAGTGGAGGCAGAAACTTTCTCATCACATGATCATTCATAAAAGGGACAATGACTCCTCAAGCTGAATGTTCCCAAACTCTGCTCCCTAGTCAGGATTTGATATGACATTGGCTAATGGATGACCAAAACCAAGGAAAGTGCAGCCGAACTGGAAGATCAATTCAATTGCATTCTGGATCCTTGAAGATGAATGGGATTCAATTATTCAATTTTTAGCAGGAGACTGTGGGATCAACTAAACTTGGAACATGTTGATGATGCCTGGAGCTGAAAAGGTTATGTCAGCATTTGATATTTCTGGGCAATAGTTTTAAAGTTTAAAGTTTATTTATTATTGTCACAAGTAGGCTTACATTAACACTACAATGAAATTACTGTGAAAATCCCGAGGGTGCACCAAAGCTGCCAAGGAGCCACTCTCTTAGAGACCCATTCCAATCTCAGGCATTCGGCTGTGGTTAGTAATGGAGTCTCCGAATTGATAGGGCCATATATCCAGGAATTTACTGCACCTGGCTTTCAAAACTGCATTGCAATGCCCCAAAACCAGAGAATCCTGCCCGAGGACCTTTGCATGGTCTGCCCCCCACCCACTATGATTCCCATGGTGGGTGGGATGGGAAAATTCCCCTGCCACACCCCCCCTACATTTGCATTTACCATCCTTTTATTTGTATTGTTCTGTTCTAGCTGATAATTTTTAGATTGTTTTGCTTAAATGATGAGCTTTGAGATATTCTTGGGGTAGATGGTGGTCTCCAAAACTCCTCCAAGCTAATTTGTCCCTTTGATATTTCCACACTCGACATTGCAATAATGAGTATGTTGATATAAACAGGAAAGCAAAAAGAAAGATGTTAAAGAGAGCGGTAAGAGGGTGTTCCAGGGTTGAGTGTAGAGCCAGGGACTTAGCATCTGCTGTGGACCTGTTGCAGTGATAGGCAAACTGTAGTGGATCCAGGCAATCTGGGAGGCTGGAACTGACTTATGCCATGACTAACATGTCACAATAACTGGGCGGCAGTCAGTAAGGCACACTGCCTAGCTTTTCTTTAGTGCAGGGATGGTGGTTGTCTTCTTAAAGCAGATAGGGACCTCAGATTGACGTAAAGAGTGGTTAAAGATGTCTACGAGTACCCCCGCCAGCTGGTTCATACAGGGTCTGAGTGCTCGTCCGGGTACCCCATCCAGGCAAGTAGCTTTCTGTGGGTTGACTTTCGAGAAGGCTGCTCTGACGTCTGCGATGGTGACATCGGAGACCAGTTTGGACGAGGCTTCTGGGGTACAGGGCGTACTCTCGCTGACCTCTTTGCTCAAAACGGTTATAGAATGCATTGAGTTCATCGGGGAGAGGTGCATTATTGCCTGCGATTTTACATGCCTTTATCTTGTAGCCTGTTAGTTGTGTAGACCTTGCCACAGTCGGTGGGAGTCCATGTGGCCAGCCTGGGACTCTAGCTTGGTCCTGTACTGTCTCTTGGCATCTTTGATAGTTCTCCGATTGTATTTGGATTCCTTTATACGCCAGGGTCAGCTTTCTTGAAAGCCTCAGACCTGGACTTCAGCAAGCAGTGGATATCCCTGTTCATCCATGGTTTACGGTTGGGAAACACACGGATTTGCTTCTTTGGCACACAGTCTTCTACACATTTACTAATGAAGTCAGTTACTGTAGTGGCGTATTCATTCAGGTTGGTTGCTGAGTTCTTAAATATTGACCAGTCCACTGACTCGAAGCAGTCCTGTCGGAGATCATCCGAATCCTCAGACCAACATTGCACAACTTTCTTTATTGGATTCTCCTGCTTCAGTTTTTGCTCGTAAGCTGGGAGCAAGACCACAGCCTCGTGGTCTGATTTGCCAAAGTGTGGATGGGCAATAGGGCGGTAGGCATGTTTGATATTTGTGTAGCAGTGGTCTAGGATGTTTGGACCTCTGGTGGAACAGGAGATGTGTTGATGGTATCTTGGTGGGATGTTCTTGAGCTTGACCTGATTGAAGTCCCTGGCCATAATGAACAAGGCCTCAGAATGTTTCATCTCAAGGCTATTTGTTGTGGTAAATATTTCGTCCAGCATGGTCTTCATGTCCACATGGGGTGGGATGTAAACTGCTGTCAGGATAACAGAAGTGAACTCTCATGATAGGTAGTGGGGCGGCATTTCAGCGTCAGGTATTTTAGGCCCGAGGAGCAGAAACCAGCCAGTGTTGCTACGTCGAAGCACCAAGAGGTGTTGATCAGAAGGCAGACTCCTCTTCCTTTAGCCTTGCCTGAGGCCACCATACGGTCCATTTGGTGGATTGAGAAACCCTCCAGTTGTAAGGCACAGTTCTGTGAAGAAAGAGTGAGCCATGTCTCCATGGAACAGAGCACACAGCAGTCTCTCAGTTCTCTTTGGAAAGTGAGTCTGGCTTTAAGTTCATCTAGTTTGTTTTCAAGAGATTGGACATTTACCAGGAGTAAACTGGGGGAGGGAGGCCTTGGGGCCACATTGGGCCCGATTTTACCATCAAGTTGCGCCTGTTTTCGGGCGCGAAAACTTGGTAAAGTCGGGTGTGATGCGAGTAGTGAGATCCGCTCCCGCCTCTGCGCTAGTTCCCCCTTGGCCAAGGCCTGAAAATGGCTGCAATCAGGACCGCGCCCAAAACGTGGGCAATGGCCATGTAAATGTATTTGCATGTATTTAAATTGACTTAATGGGCTGCACGCCCAACCTTACCGGTTCTTCCCCCTTTACCACCACGTTCGCCCATCCAGATTCGGTGCAAGACAGACATGCTCTACAAAAGTCCGATTCGGGCACTCCAGTTAGTGAAGAGGTGCTCAATGAGTATTTTGCCTCGGTTTTCACAGAGGAGAAGGACCTGGGTGGATGTACTGAGGGCTTGCGCTGGACTGAAAGGATTGAGTATGTGGACTTTAAGAAAGAGGTTGTGCTGGAATCTTTGAATGGCATCAGGATAGATACGTCGCCGGGTCCGGATGGGATATACCCCAGGTTACTGTGGGAGGCGAGGGAAGAGATTGCAGAGCCTCTGGCGATGATCTTTGCGTCGTCGATGGAGACGGGAGAGGTGCCGGAGGATTGAAGGATTGCGGATGTGGTTCCTATTTTCAAGAAGGGGAATAGGGATAGCCCAGGTAATTACCGACCGGTGAGTCTAACCTCAGTGGTTGGTAAACTGATGGAGAAGATCCTGAGGGACAGGATATATGAGCATTTAGAGAGGTTTAGTATGCTCAAGAATACTCAGCATGGCTTTGTCAAGGGCAGATCGTGCCTTACGAGCCCGGTGGATTTCTTCGAAAATGTGACTAAACACACTGACGAAGGGAAGGCGGTAGATGTAGTTTATATGGATTTTAGCAATGCGTTCGATAAGGTCCCCCATGCAAGGCTTCTAGAAAAAGTGAGAGGGCATGGGATCCAAGGGGCTGCTGCCCGGTGGATCCAGAACTGGCTTGCCCAAAGGAGGCAGAGAGTGTGTATAGATGGGTCTTTTTCTAAATGGAGGTCGGTCACCAGTGGTGAGCCCCAGGGATCTGTTCTGGGACCCTTGCTGTTTGTCATTTTCATAAATGACCTGGATGAGGAAGCGGAGGGATGGGTTGGTAAGTTTGCCGACGACACAAAGGTTGGTGGGGTTGTGGATAGTCTGGAGGGATGTCAGAAGTTACAGAGGGACATAGATAGGATGCAAGACTGGGCGGACAAGTGGCAGATGGACTTCAACCCAGATAAATGTGTCGTAGTCCATTTTGGTAGGTCAAATGGGATGAAGGAGTACAATATAAAGGGAAAGACTCTTAGTACTGTCAAGGATCAGAAGAACCTTGGGGTCCGGGTCCATAGGACTCTGAAATTGGCCCCGCAGGTGGAGGAGGTGGTTAAGAAGGCGTATGGTGTGCTGGCCTTTATCAATCGAGGGATTGAGTTTAGGAGTCCGGGGTTAATGATGCAGCTATATAAGATCCTCGTCAGACCCCACTTGGAGTACTGTGCTCAGTTCTGGTCGCCTCACTATAGGAAGGATGTGGAAAAGATTGAAAGGGTGCAGAGGAGATTTACAAGGATGTTGGCTGGATTGAGCGGCATGCCTTATGAGGGTAGGCTGAGGGAACTCGGTCTTTTCTCCTTGGAGAGACGAAGGATGAGAGGAGACCTAATAGAGGTGTATAAGATGTTGAGAGGCATAGATCGGGTGGACTCTCAGAGGCTTTTTCCCAGGGTGGAAATGTCTGCTACGAGAGGACACAGGTTTAAGGTGCTGGGGGGTAGGTACAGGGGAGATGTTAGGGGTAAGTTTTTCACACAGAGGGTGGTGGGCGAGTGGAATCGGCTGCCATCAGTGGTGGTGGAGGCGAACTCAATAGGGTCTTTTAAGAGACTCCTGGATGAGTACATGGAGCTTAATAGGATGGAGGGTTATAGGTAGGTCTAGAGGTAGGGATGTGTTCAGCACAACTTGTGGGCCGAAGGGCCTGTTTGTGCTGTAGTTTTTCTAAGAGGTAAGTGTCAAGCGTCCGATGGCTCTCTGCTTGAGATTGGTGCGAGGGGAGGAGTGGGGGGTGGTGGGGGAGTGGGTGAAGGTGGGTCCAACGGTTCTCTGCTTGAGATCAGTGAGGGGGAAAGGTGAGTCAGCTGCCACTCTGCCTGAGATCAATGAGGGGGAATGGGGGGGTCCGCTGCCACTCTGCCTGAGATCAGTGAGGGGGAAGGGGGGGTGCCCTGCCACTCTGCCTGAGATCAGTGAGGGGGAAGGGGGGTCCGCTGCCACTCTACCTGAGATCAGTGAGGGGGAAGGGGTGTCCGCTGCCACTTTGCCTGTGATCAGTGAGGGGGATGGTGTGTCCGCTGCCACTCTGCCTGTGATCAGTGAGGGGGATGGGGTGTCCGCTGCCACTTTGCCTGAGATCAGTGAGGGTGAAGGGGGGGGTCCGCTGCCACTCTGCCTGTGATTAGTGAGGGGGAAGGGGGTTCTGCTACTACTTTGCCTGAGATCAGTGAGGGGGATGGGATGTCCCTGCCACTCTGCCTGTGATCGGTGGGGGGGAAGGGGGGGTCCGCTGCCACTCTGCCTGAGATCAGTGAGGGGGATGGGACGTCCGCTGCCACTCTGCCTCTGATCGGTGGGGGGGAAGGGATGAGGGGCCCGCGTTGGTCTGGGGGGCGGGGGGGGGGGGGGGGGGGGTGGGTGGATAAGGGGGTCAGTAATGTTGTGGGTGGGGCAATGTCTGTGGGGGCCAGGGGGATATATATACCCTGTTTGTGAACAGAATTCCCACTCACCTGAAGAAGGAGTTTAAGGCTCTGAAACCTTGTGGCTTTTGCTACCAAATAAACCTGTTGGACCTTAACCTGGTGTTGTTAAACTTCTTACTGTGTTTACCCCAGTCCAACGCCGGCATCTCCACATCATGGCCAGGGGGAGGCATTATCTGGCCCAGAAGGGATATACACAGTAAGAGTTTTAACAACACCAGGTTAAAGTTCAACAGGTTTATTTGGTAGCAAATGCCATTAGCTTTCAGAGTGCTGCTCCTTCGTCAGATGGAGTGGATATCTGCTCTCAAACAGGGCATACAGAGACACAAAATCGAGTTACAGAATACTGATGAGAAAGCGAATCTTAAAGATACAGACAATGTGAGTGGAGGGAGCATTAAGCACAGGTTAAAGAGATGTGTATTGTCTCCAGACAGGACAGCCAGTGAGATTCTGCAAGTCCAGGAGGCAAGCTGTGGGGGTTACTGATAGTGTGACTTGAACCCAAGATCCCGGTTTAGGCCGTCCTCATGTGTGCGGAACTTGGCTATCAGTTTCTGCTCAGCGACTCCGCACTGTTGTGTGTCGTGAAGGCCGCCTTGGAGAATGCTTACCCGAAGATCAGAGGCTGAATGCCCGTGACCGCTGAAGTGCTCCCCCACATGCGCAGTTGGAGGCGCCAATCAGAGCTGCAGGGTTTCGAGTGCGTTACGCCCCGTCCACAGGCTTCTACAGCACGATTCGGACTCACTGATATTTTTTCAGGCAGAGTGCGTATGGGAGTGCCTGAGATGGGGTCTAAAAGTCAGATCTGAAACACTCCCAGTTTCAAGTCCGCCCAACACTTAGAATCAAAATGGTGAAATAGGGCCCGATGTTTCAGTCTCACCTGCAAGCCTGCATGTTTCCTATGTTTCCTGGAGTGGCTGCTTCTGATCAGGCCTGGGAGTCAGTGTGAGGGATGTGAGGAAATGCTTAGAAAGAAAGGGATGTTTGCATTTGTAAGGTGAGTGGATGTGAGAAGTGATGTGATGTTATATGCTGAGTAGGGTAATGTGAGGGATCGGGGTGATGTGCACAGCAGCATGAAGGTGAATCTACCTCTATATTCCGTTATCCTGATTTGCTTAGTCATCAAAGAGCTTCCTGTACTGTATCCAGGAGTGTGGAAGAGTATATCTGCTGCTCATCTCCAGGACCATTTTTGTGGCAACAACAGGTTTCCTCCTCCCATTGCTGGGGAAGAGTGCAGTATCTCACTCTGCTGTTCCAAGCAACACTTTCAGCAAAATTTCTATTACAAAAATTACCTTTTGTTACAAAAATAATGTTTACAAAAAAGACTGACTTGCACTATATAAAATGCTGTACAAATGATTTATTGTAAATTTAAAAGTGATCCTTCAGAACAAGGACCATTATCACCATGTGATGATTACTGCATGAATTGTTTGCTACTGGTCACATTTTCAGAAAATAGATGTGCCGTGGAATGAAAAGTATAAATAAGATATATGTGAATGAGATGTATGTTTTATTTCAGATTTCCAGCATCTGCAGTATTCTGCTTGTTTATGTTTCATTGCAATTTGAATCCATGTTCATAAATGTAGGTAATAATTTCCTATATCAGATTTTCCTAATCCCATTAAAATTACTTCCCTTTGCAAGTGAGTTTTCAGATTCCCACTCACTTCAAGGGAATCGGGGGTTTGACAGGAAATTTATTTCCTTTAAAATGTGCATCACATTTGCCCTAGAATGAACTAATTGAAGTATACATTTCAGCTTGAGGCTGGAATAATCCCTGAAGCCTATGTTAAATATGAATATTCCCATTGTGTAGGTAAATATAGGAACATCCTGCAGCGTAGTCTGACATAAAGTTGTCCTAATGATTTTAAGAGTCTTTCTTTTATGAAGTTCTTCTATTTGCATCACTGACATTGAAAAAATAGGATTATATATGCGTAAAATCAAGATAACACTTTGGATATTTTTAGAACAGAACAGAAGAATCATAGAGCCATAGAATCCCTACAGTGCAGAAGGAGGCCATTTGGCCCATCGAGCCCATCATCAACCAAAATCCCACCCAGACCCTATCAGATCTACCCTGCTAATCCCGCTGACTCTAAGGGATAATTTTCCATGGCCAATCAACCTAACCCGCATAGCTTTGGAGTGTGGGAGGAAACTGGAGCACCCAGAGGAAACCCACGCAGACATAGGGACAACAAAGGACAAAGAAAATTACAGCACAGGAACAGGCCCTTCGGCCCTCCAAGCCTGCTCCGACCATGCTGCCCTATTGAACTAAAGCCCCTTACTTTTTCGGGGGCCATATCCCTCTATTCCCATCCTATTCATGTTCCAGTCACTCATCACCCTCTGTGTAAAAAAACTTGCCTCGTACATCTCCTTTAAACCTTGCCCCTCGTACCTTAAACCTATGCCCCCTAGTAATTGACTCTTCCACCCTGGGAAAAAGCTTCTGACTATCCACTCTGTCCATGCCCCTCATAATCTTGTAGACTTCTATCAGGTCACCCTCAACCTCCGTCATTCCAATGAGAACAAACCAAGTTTCTCCAACCTCTCCTCATAGCTAATGCCCTCCATACCAGGCAACATCCTGGTAAATCTTTTCTGTACCCTCTCTCTGTACTTTCTGGTCGCCACATCCTTCTGGTAGTGTGGCGACCAGAATTGAACACTATATTCCAAGTGCGACCTAACTAAGGTTCTATAAAGCTGCAACATGGCTTGCCCATTTTTAAACTCAATGCCCCGGCCGATGAAGGCAAGCATGCCTTATGCCTTCTTAACTATCTCCCCGCCCTGCATTGCCACTTTCAGTGACTTGTGTACCTGTACACCCAGATCCTCTGCCTATCAATATTCTTAAGGATTCTGCCATTTACTATATATTTCCCATCTGAATTAGACCTTCCAAAATGCATTACCTCACATTTGTCTGGATTAAACTCCATCTACTATTTCTCCACCCATGTCTCCAACTGACCTATATCCTGCTGTATCCTCTGACGGTCCTCATTGCTGTCTGCAATTCCACCAACCTTTGTGTCATCCGCAAACTTACTAATCAAACTAGTTATATTTTCCTCCAAATTATTTATATATATTACAAACAGCAAAAGTCCCAGCATTGATCGCTGAGGAATGCCACTTGTCACAGCCCTCCATTCAGAAATGCACCCTTCCACTGCTCTCCTCTGTCTTCTATGACCGAGCTAGTTCTGTATCCATCTTGCCAGCTCACTTTTGATCCCGTGCGACTTCACCTTCTGCATCAGTCTGCCATGAGGGGCCTTGTCAAAGGCCTTACTGAAGTCCATGTAGACAACATCCACTGCCCTACCCTCATCAACCATCTTCCTCCAAAAACTCAATCAAGTTAGTGAGACATAACCTCCCCTTCACAAAACTATGTTGCCTCTCACTAATACATCCAATTATTTCCAAGTGGGAGTAAATCCTGTCACGAAGAATCCTCTCCAATAATTTCCCTACCACTGACGTAAGGCTCATTGGCCTGTAATTACCTGGATTATCCTTGCTACCCTTCTTAAACAAAGGAACAACATTGAACAACAAGGAACGTGCAAACTCCACACAGTCACCCAAGGCCGGAATTGAACCCAGGTCCCTGGCACTGTGAGGCAGCAGTGCTAACCAATGCACCACTGTGCCGTCCCACCACTCTGCCACCATGAAGCCAATATAAAAAGAAAATGACCACCATGTTGTTTATGGCAGTTCGCTGCACGTAAGTTGACTACATGTTTCCTACACTACACTAGTGACTCCATTTCAAAAGTACTTTGTTGGGTATAAAGCAATTTGGAAGATATGGTGATTATGAAATGGGTTATAAAAACGCAAAGGATTTGCAAAGTAGTTTATTTTTCAGGAGAAAAATAAACTAGTGGGTAGCACGGTGGCGCAGTGGTTAGCACTGCTGCCTCACAGCGCCAGGAACACTGGTTCAATTCGGGCTTCAGATGGCTGTCTGTGTGGAGTTTCCACATTCTCCCCGTGTCTGCCTGGGTTTCCCCCGGTGATGCGCGATATAACTCACGAGGCTAGAGATGCTCGAGGAGATAAAGGCTTTTATTGACTACTACAATAGAGCTACCATATATAATACACGATCCCAGACTGAGGGGTCCCAGACAGAGCAGTGACCTTTATACCTCTCCCAGGAGGTGGAGCCCGACTGGGATGTACCATAAGAACTATATTACAGGTAGAACAGCCCAACCCTAACCCCAACAATAACATGTAGAACAACCCAACCCTAACCCCAACAGTAACATGTAGAACAACCCAACCCTAACCCCAACAGTAACATGTAGAACAGCCCAACCCTAACCCCAACAGTAACATATATACAGACTCATAGTACTGGCCAGACCCTGGCTCAGTACTACCTGGTGGGAACCAACGATTGTTCACCACATCCGGGTGCTCTGGTTTCCTCCCACATTCCAAAGATGTGCGGGTTAGTTTGATTGGCCATTCTAAATTGCCCCTTAGTCAGGGCAAATACGTGGGGTTACAGGGATAGGGCCTGGGTGGGATCGTTGTCGGTGCAGATTTGATGGGATTCTATGATTAAATGATTCTGAAATGCAAATCTGAAACAATTTATATTTGTAGGACCATATAGCAACTCATGAATTGAGCTCAAACATTTCAAGATGGCAAGCATCTGACAACACTGGCATCTACCCGGCAATGTTGAAAATTGCCCAGGTATGTCCTGCATGCAAAAAACAGGACAAATCCGACCCAGTCAATTACCACCCTATCAGTCTACTCTTAATCATCAGTAAAGTGATGGAAGGGGTCATCAACAGCGCTATCAGGTGGCACTTGCTTAGCAATAACCTGCTCAGCTTAGGTTCTGCTAGGTTCACTCAGTTCCTGACCGCATTACAGCCTTGATTTGAATACAGGCAAAAGAGCCGAGGTGAGGTGAGAGTGACTGCCCTTGATACCAACACAGCATTTGACTGAGTGTGGCATCAAGGAGCCCCAGCAAAACTAGAGTCAATAGGAATCAGAGGGAGAACCCTGCGCTAGTTGGAGTCATACCTGGCACGAAGGAAGATGGTTGTAGCGGTCGGAGGTCAATCATCTCAGCTCCAGGACATCACTGCAGGGAAGTTCCTCAGGGAAGTTCCTCAGATCTCAGTTTGAGATCTCCCCGCACCCCATCATCGACATAACCAGGTTCACATACAGAAATAGATTTAAATCTTATTATACAGCTTAACGCGATTGCCTCCAGGATCGTTATATGTCCCTGCCCCCACCAGTGTGATGTCATGTCAGCGGGAATCACTACTACTTTCCAAATATGAAAAACAGTCATGATGATCACTCCAAGGATGCGGAGTAAGACTAGCCCCTGGGTGGTGAGAGATATGGGCACCCTGGCAGGTTGGCACTGTCAGGTTGGCACTTCTGAGGGTGCCCTCTGTGCACCCCACTGGGGGGGCTACCTTATGTGGGGAATGCGATGGTTGAGGGGGAGGGCTTGTGCCTACCTCTCTCTCTCTCCCTCTCCCTCTCTCTCTCCCTCTCTCTCTCCCTCGCTCTCTCTCTCTCACTCTCTCTCTCTCTCTCCCTCTCTCTCTCCCTCTGTGACTGGTGGCTGGTTTGTTGTATCTTGTGAACACGCGCTTGGAATGTCCTTAGCACTGTTCCTATTTTGCTGAGGTAATGTCATCAGGGTGTGGGGGACAGAAACTATGAGGGGGGGGTGGTGTTGCTCTGATGTGAGCGGAAGGGCGGGGGGCTAAGGTCACCCTGATGCTTGCATAGTGTGGGGGCGAGGGATCTTTCAGTGATGATGGGGAAGTTTCCCCCCTTTGTGCTAGGGTTGGGGTGTCCCTCGTGTCTGACAGGACTCTGATGTTTATTGGTGGAAGTCCCGATGTCCATTGGAGGGGGAGGGGGGCCTTTAACTTTGAGATCGGGGCGCCTCTTAAATAAACACAATGCAATTTTATATCTTTTTACCATTCTCTCAAACTCAGGTTTTCTTCCCCCATTTATCTTACATTTAACACTTCAATCCCTAACCTAATTTCTAAAATACATGAATTGTGAAATTAAACATTTTCACAATAATGTGACTGGTGGCTGGAATGTTGTATCTTGTGAACACGCGCTTGGAATGTCCTTAGCACTGTTCCTATTTTGCTGAGTGTGGTGAACCATTGTTGGTTCCCACTAGGTAGTGCTGAGCCATGGTCTGGCCAGTACTATGAGTCTGTATATATGTTACTGTTGGGGTTAGGGTTGGGCTGTTCTACCTGTTAATATAGTTGTTATGGTACACCCCAGTCGGCTCCGCCTCCTGGGAGAGGTATAAAGGTCACTGCTCTGCCTGGTGACCCTTTAGTCTGGGATCGTGTACTGTATATGGTAGCTCTGTTATTGTTGGCAATAAAAGCCTTTATTTCCCGAGTACATCACGCCTCTCGTGTGTTATATCGCGCATCAATTTTATTGCCAACAAGTAAATTCTTTTTTTTTGTGAAAAAAAAACAACGACAAAGAAAACATGGAGCAAATGCTTAAACCCGAACGGCTTACGTTGGACCCACGTGCGGCGGGCGCATCGAACACTTTCGACCACTGGTTGAAGTGTTTCCAGGATTACCTCGACGCCTCCACAGCGGTCAACAACGACGCCGACAGACTCCGGGTCCTCCACGCGAGGGTAAGCGACGCTGTATACCTAGCGATCCGTGGGGCCACTGACTACAAAGGGGCCCTCAAGCTTCTCAAGAAGCGATACAACAAACCGCCGAATGAGATGCATGCTCGATACCTTCTAGCCACTCGACGGCGGCAGGCCAGCGAAACAACGGAACAGTACGCGTGCGAGCTTCAACAGCTAGCCAGAGCCTGCAACTGCAAGGCAGTGTCGGCAGACCAGTACATGAACGACCTCGCTCGAGATGCGTTCGTGGCGGGAATCGGCTCGTCGTACATCCGCCTTCGGCTGTTGGAGCAAGGTAACCTCGACCTCACTAAATCCATAGAGTTAGCTGACGCTCTAGAAACGGCCTCCAAAAGTCTGGCGATGTACCCCAACGACCACGTGGAGACAGCATGGCAGGGGCAGTCACAGACCCCACTTCATTCAGCAGGACCGAAAAACTGCGCGATTGCGTTCCCAGCCTCGGACCTGACGACGGCAGCAGCTCCAGATGGCCCGCGGTGTTACTTCTGTGGGGGGGTGAAACACCCTCGGCAGCGATGTCCAGCTAAAGTGGTGTTGTGCTCCGCCTGCGGCAAGAAGGGGCACTATTCCAAGGTATGCCGGTCCAAACTTCCATCTAAGAACAGCAGTGCGGCGTGTGACTCCCCGGAGCCGGCCTCCTTGTCTTCTGCATCTTCAAGGTCTTCTGCCAAGTGCGATTCCAGGACGTCGCCATTCTGAACGACGGAGTCGCAAGACACGTGTGACCTGCAGGGGCCGCAGGTTTTGGCGCCATCGTCCACGTGCGACCTATGAGGGCAGCCATGTTGGTCAGCACCGACCGCGAATGACCAGCAGGGGTCGTCATCAACCATCTCAGCTACCTGCAGCTGCGCCCACGAACCAACGGTGGCGTCGATCATCCTGGACCAGGCCAAGCCTCACAGACTCGACAAGTCCATGATGGACATACAGGTAAACAGACGCCCGATTTATTGTTTGTTTGACAGCGGGAGCACGGAGAGCTTCATTCATCCAGACACCGTGAAGCGGTGTGGTCTCCAGATTCGGACTGTCAAGCAGACAATTTCGATGGCGTCAAGGTCCCGGTCTGTCACCATGCTAGGGAGTTGCGTGGTCAATCTGACGGTGCAGGACACAGTCTACGAGAACTTCAAGCTCCTTGTGTTACCGCACCTTTGCGCGCCAAATACTCCTAGGACTAGATTTTATGGTCCACTTGAAGAGTGTAACCCTGCAGTACGGTGGGCCACTCCCTGCGCTTTCAGTGGGAGACCCGCAGCCTCTAAATTGCCCAACGCGCTCCACATGTAGTCTCTCAACGCTTAGGATTACCACACCCTCCCTATTCCAGAATCTCGTGCCAGGCTGCAAGCCCATCGCAAGCCCAAAGAGCAGGCGTTACAGCGCTGAAGATCGGATCTTCATTCGATCTGAAGTTCAGCGGCTCCTCAAGGAAGGGATCATCCAACCTAGCGCTAGTCCCTGGAGAGTGCAAGTCATGGTGGTTAAAAATGGGAACAAACCCCGGATGGTCATAGACTATAGTCAGACTATCAACAGATACACGCAGCTGGATGCGTATCCCCTCCCGTGCATATCTGACATGGTCAATCAGATTGCGCAGTACCGGATGTTCTCCACCATCGACTTAAAATCTGCTTATCACCAGCTCCCCATTCGCCCAGAGGACCGACAATACACAGCCTTTGAGGCGGATGGTCGCCTGTACCATTTTTTAAGGGTTCCTTTTGGTGTCACGAATGGGGTCTCGGTCTTCCAGCGTGCTATGGACCGAATGGTGGACCAGAACGGGCTGCGGGCTACCTTCCCGTACCTGGATAACGTCACCATCTGCGGCCATGACCAGCAGGACCACGATGCCAACCTTCTTAGATTCTTACGCACTGCATCTCGCCTGAATCTGACCTACAACAGGGAGAAGTGTGTATTTCGCACGCGCCGCCTAGCTATCCTCGGATACGTGGTGGAAAACGGGGTCCTTGGCCCTGATCCAGACCGTATGCGTCCTCTCCTTGAACTTCCCCTGCCCACTAACATCAAAGCACTGAGAAGATGCTTAGGCTTCTTCTCATACTACGCACAGTGGGTTCCCAATTACGCGGACAAAGCCCGTCCGCTCATCAAGCCTACCTCTTTTCCCCTAGCAACAGAGGCTCGCTTAGCCTTTGCAAGAATAAAAGCCGACATCGCGAAAGCCACGATGCACGCTATCGATGAGTCCATCCCCTTCCAGGTGGAGAGTGATGCATCTGATTTCGCCCTGGCCGCCACACTTAACCAGGCGGGCAGGCCCGTCGCCTTTTTCTCTCGCACCCTCCAAGGCCCTGAAATTCGACATTCGGCGGTGGAAAAGGAGGCCCAGGCCATTGTGGAGGCCGTTCCAGCGGTCCGTGGCGTTCATGTTCAACAACACGTTATGGGGTAAGATCAAGAATGATAAGACCTTGAGGTGGAGAATCGAACTCTCCACCTACAATTATGATATCATGTATCGTCCAGGGAAGCTCAACGAGCCCTCGGATGCCCTGTCGCGTGGAACATGCGCTAGTATGCAGGAGAATCGATTGCAGGCTCTCCACAATGACCTCTGCCATCCGGGGGTCACTCGGCTCTTCCACTTCATAAAAGCCCGGAATCTACCCTACTCGGTGGAGGATGTCAGGTCCATAACCAGAAGCTGCCGGGTATGCGCGGAATGCAAACCGCACTTCTACCGACCTGACAGGGCACAACTTGTTAAGGTCACTCGTCCCTTCGAAAGACTGAGTGTGGACTTTAAGGGCCCCCTTCCCTCGACAGATCGGAACGTGTACTTCCTCAATGTGGTTGATGAGTACTCACGATTCCCTTTTGTCATTCCCTGTTCTGATATGACCGCTGCCACGGTTATCAAGGCATTTCGTGATCTTTTCACGCTGTTCGGTTACCCCTGTTATATCCACAGCGATGGGGGCTCGTCGTTCATGAGCGATGACTTGAGGCAATACCTGCTCTCATATGGGATTGCCTCTAGTAGAACCACGAGCTACAACCCAAGGGGTAACGGACAGGTCGAACGAGAGAATGCTACAGTCTGGAAGGCTGTCTTACTGGCGTTGAGGTCTAAAGGTCTTCCAGTCTCCCGTTGGCAGGAGCTACTCCCTGATGCACTCCACTCCATACGCTCACTCCTGTGTACGGCAACCAACGCTACTCCTCATGAGAGAATGTTTTCATTCCCTAGGAAGTCTTCCTCTGGGACCTCATTACCGTCTTGGTTGACGTACTCAGGACCTGTCCTCCTGCGGCGACATGTTAGGACCCGCAAGTCCGACCCTTTGGTTGAACAGGTCCATCTCCTCCACGCCAACCCTCAGTATGCCTACGTGGCATATCCTGACGGGCGAGAGGACACGGTCTCGATTCGAGATCTGGCGCCAGCAGGGGGCTTGGAAACCCCTGTCGCTCCCACACCTACTGTTAGGGACCCCCCAACCATTTTTTCCCCTCCTGACACGGCACGGGCAGTATCGGGACCACCACTTAACCCTCTTACGCCCGTGTACAGCTTGCCTGAGTCCAGGAGATTGTCGCCACTTCAAGGCGTGCCCGAGTTCAGCGGATTGTCACCACCTCGGGGTCTACTGGCCCGTGAGGCACTGGAGGAGTTGCTGGACATCGCCTTGGAGAGAACGCCACCGCGATTGCCTGAACTGGTGTCATCGCCGGTGTTGAGGAGGTCACAACGACGGTGCGGTCCCCCAGACCGCTTGAACTTATAGACAAATGGACAATTGTTCTGTGTTTTGTACCCCGCCGGCCTTTGTTTTCAAAGGAGGGGTGAATGTGGTGAACCATTGTTGGTTCCCACTAGGTAGTGCTGAGCCATGGTCTGGCCAGTACTATGAGTCTGTATATATGTTACTGTTGGGGTTAGGGTTGGGCTGTTCTACCTGTTAATATAGTTGTTATGGTACACCCCAGTTGGCTCCGCCTCCTGGGAGAGGTATAAAGGTCACTGCTCTGCCTGGTGACCCTTTAGTCTGGGATCGTGTACTGTATATGGTAGCTCTGTTATTGTTGGCAATAAAAGCCTTTATTTCCCGAGTACATCTCGCCTCTCGTGTGTTATATCACGCATCACTGAGGTAATGTCATCAGAAATACAGTGAAGGTCCAGCTATGGGTGAAATTATTGTTGTGACGCAGAAGCAGCTCTAGAGAAATTCATGGCCATGGTGATTCACTTGTTTAGTTTAGGTATGCATTACAAATTGCCTGACATGACAGATGATCCCACATAATGGATTGTAAAGATGTGGTGGTGCATAAAGTTCACAAAGCAATAAGTTCATATTCTAAAGGAGAAAATACTCCTGCTCCAGATGTTGTCTTATTCAGTAAATGATATGAGTTTGTGGCTACTCATTTATTTATTCGTCCGTGGGATGTGGGTGTTGCTGGTCACAATTTGTTGCCATTCCGTAATGGCTCTTGAGAAGGAGGCGGTGAGCCACTTTTTAAAAATTGTTGCAGTCCATGTATCATAGAAATAGCAAGATAGTTCCATTGGAGATTCTACTATAAAACTGAGGCATTAAAATTCAGTATCTTCTGACATGTATTGAGAGCCAGTAAATGTGGATCTTTGCATGACAATGGTCTCAAATCAAACCTTCAGATGTTATTGCATTTAAATTTGCTGGTTCCTCATGTATTTTTCATATAACATGTTCATGTTTCAAAAGGCATTCCTATTCTTATCACTTTGCATAAATTACCAACAGCAATTTGGAAAATTAAGGAAAATATTGGCTGGATAAATTCATAAAAATGGCAGATTTCCCAGCAAAACCGAAGAACAAAATGAAGCAAAATGTAACCCAGACTGCAACAAAAAAAAACTTTTATCAATATGGGCAGCATGGTGGCGCAGTGGTTAGCACTGCTGCCTCATAGTACCAGGAACTCCGGTTCAATTCTGACCTTGGGTGACTGTGTGGAGTTTGCATGTTCTCCACCGTGTCTGCAAGAGTTTCCTCTGGATGCTCTAGCTTGCTCCAACAGACTGAAGATGTGCAGATTAGGTTGATTGGTCATGTTAAGTCATCTCTTAGTGTCAAGGGGATTAGCAGGCTAAATATGTGGGCTTAGGGGAGAGGGCCTGGTGGGTTTGTTGTTGGTACAGTTTCGATGGGCTGAATGGCCTCCTTCTGCACTGTAGGGATTTTATGAATGTGACCAACAACTGAAATTGTCACCTTTCTTCTAAGAAAGCAGCTTTATCATGCCATGGTCTGGTCTCTAATCCATTCTCCTCATAAAATTTATATTTTACAAGACCTCTATTTTGACTCTCCTCAGTTTTTTCTTTTCAAAAGAGAACCAATCTGTTCATTTGCTACTAAGATAACAATGCAAGTATCATTTTGCACCATCTCCAGTCCCTTTCTTTTTTATAACTGGCATTCAGAACTGCACACAGTACTCCAAGTGTGGTCCAAGGTTCAATACAAGTTTAGCATTATTTGGTTACTTTTTATTTCTATCCCTGTAAAAAAGATGGAAGGGACAACCCTTGGAGCTATTCAGTGGGGCAAATAAAAAAATACTAACCCCACACCCACCCACCAGTGAGCTGATGCTGGGAGGACAATTGCATTCCCCATCCAGCTGGAGGTTGCTTGGTAAAATGGTCATTTATAGTCCATTTGAATATTTAAATTTGCTTGAGGCAGGAAAATTGAACAAAGCTAATCCCACCATGGGTAAAATTCCTCAATGCAGGACATGGACAGGGAGCCAATCCCACCCCCACACCCCACCACCCCCCTCCAGCCCCCCATGGTTTTACTATCTATTCTGCTACCATGATCTCACCTCATGCAGACCAGTATCATTCTTCCTAATGGTACCAATGAGATCAATGGATATTTCTCTCAGAGTTCTTAGTAAGCAGTCAGATAAGCTGGAATTCATTGTCACTGTGGAGACCTAGCGTTGATGGTAATAAGGATAGAAACCCCATCGAGATGTACTGCATGTTGCAATAATCTATAACATTGCAAAGCATGATAAGAGACATACAACTAATGAATTCTTCCACCTACTCCACAGTTTACAACATACGGTTTAACATTGTCCCCAATGCTTGCACCAAAGTTCAATGCTCAGATAGCATGACCAATGAGATCTGGAGCCCTCAGGCATAGCAGCTGAGACAAGTTACACAATACCTCTCTCTCTAAGTTCTTCCTTCCATATTGACAACAGCTGCTCCTGTCACTTCTTGCTTTGAATTTCATACAATGCACACCCCTAGTCCACTCTCAAAATGCCCTGGGATGCTTGGACAGAGTTAGTGTTTAAGAAGGAGTGAGGAAGGGACACTGTGTTCTGTGGAGTGCTTGTTTGCCTTATCTGGTTTTTAATTCATCATCTTTTTTTCTTTATTCTTTCTTCTTTTATAGGATGTAGGTGTCACTGGCAAGGCCAGCATTTTTTGCCCATTCCTAATTAACTCTGAGTTGAGTAGCTTGGTGGGCCATTTCAGAGGGCAGTTTTGAGTCATCCATATTGCTGTGGGTCAGGAGTCACATGTAGACCAGACCAGACAAAGACCGTAGAGTTTCTTCCAGAAAGGGCATCAATGAACCAAATGGGTTTAGTTTCATTGTCACCATTATGGAGACGAGCTTTATATTCCAGATTTTTAGTTGTATTTAAATTCCACCAGCTGCAATGCTGGGATTTAAACTTGGAACATTAACCTGAGCCTCTGCATTACTAGTCCAGTGACATTACCACTAACTCACAATCACGCATCTGTATAGGGAAAGATTAAAGGAAGACAGATCATGAAATTGTTTCGATGAACAGACTGGGTGCTTTCAGAAGAGGTGTCACGTAAAGCACTTTGGTACATTTTGCTTGGGAATAGCAAATTAAGTAAGAGCATAGATTTTTTGTACGAATCTGAGCCTCGTGGTTCTATATCTCTGGTATCTTCCATGGGTTCTGCAATCTCCTAACTATGTCAGGGGTTGTGGGTTTTAAACAATAAGATGTGGTTTGTACACAGATTCAAACTAACAACAACAGGTTTATTGAAAGAGATGTTGCTGATACAAAGTACAAACTGAAAGTAAAACAGAAGCCTCTGGAAAACCCTAATGAGATCACCGTCAAATTGTGTGACTGGCTCTTTTTTGTAATTCCTCCGTGGAACATGTGTGTAGCTGGCTGGCCAGCATTTATTAAGAAGTTTAACAACACCAGGTTAAAGTCCAACAGGTTTATTTGGTAGCAAAAACCAAAAGCAAAAGCCTGGTGTTGTTAAACTTCTTACTGTGTTTACCCCAGTCCAACGCCAGCATCTCCACATCAGCATTTATTGCCCATCCCTAGATGCCCTTGGAGGGCAGTTGAGAGTCAACCACATTGCTGTGACTCTGGAGTCACATGTAGACCAGACCAGGTAAGGACGGCAGATTTCCTTCCCTAAAGGACATTAGTGATCCAGATGGGTTTTTCCGACAATCGACAATGGTCGTCAGTAGATTCTTAACTCCAGATATTTTTTATCAAATTCAAATTCCAACATTTGCCGTGGTGGGATTCAAAACCGGGTCCCCAGAACATTAGCTGAGTTTCTGTATTAATAGTGTAGTGATAATGCCACTAGGCCATCACCTTCTTTAAAACAACCTGCAACCATTATTAATATATAACACGTTCTTTCTGAGAATTTAAAATGCATCCTTCACTTCTTCTTAATAAGGAGTATGATGCCTGAGGTCCAAGGGGTTCACCATACATCAGAGGTTTGTCCTGATTTTTAAGAATTATCTTCTTAGGCAGGACCCAAGAGTGTCCCTTATGGGTGTAATCTCTGCTATAGTAATTGGGATTGTTTATTTGGAATAAACATTGACAAGCATGCAAGTGAAGGATATGTCCAGTGTAAAGGAGTAAATAGTTACATGACCCTCGAGCACTAAGTTGGTTAAGACTACTGTATTCATTGGAGTGTAAAAGACTAAGAGGAGATCTCATAGAAACTTATAAAATTCCAACAGGATTAAATAAGGTGGGTTTAGAATGAATGGTCCCAATGGTGGATGAGTCCAGAACTAGGGGTCATAGTTTGAGGATAAAGGGTAAACCTTTTAGGTCTGAGGTGAGGAGAAATTACTTCACCTAGAGAGTGGTGAATGTGTGGAATTCATGACCACAGAAAATAGTTGAGGTCAAAATATTGTCTAATTTTAAGAAGAAATTAGATATAACTCTTGATGCTAAAGGGATCAAGGGATATGGGGGGAGAGGGGAATCAGGATATTGAATTTGATGATCAGCCATGATTAAAATGAATGGCGGAGCAGGCTCGTAGGCCAAATGGCCTACTCCTGTTTCTAGTTTCTATGTGTCTATGTTTCTAAAGGACTTCTTGATGAAAGTTCATGATATGATCTGTCAGAAACGTGACAGGAAGAGGTGATTACCAATGGCTGTCTCCACTGTGCCCCTCGTAGGTCCAGTTTGGTTCTCTTTATCCTCTTCTCTGTGCTCTATGTCCCTCACAGGCCCAGCTATCTCCACTCCCCGAGCCTTGCTCTCTCTTCATCCTCTCCTCTGTACAGTGTGTCCCTCGCAGGCCCAGCTATCTCCACTCCCTGATCCTGGCTCTCTTTATCCTCCCTTCTGTACACTGTGTCACTTGCAGGTGCAGCTGTCTCTGCTCCCGGAAGGTGAATTATTGATCTGTTGAGTTCACCATTATTTCATTATTGTCCATTACTGTATTATAAACTTACAACTCCTTCATGCATGACATATTTGCTTATTAAGCAGGAGACCATTTCGCTAACATTGTTAACAAAATTTTTCAGCTTTGCAATTGTCTTCGTGTAGAGTTCAGCAGGTAAAAGTGCTTATCTAAGCTTCCAATCAGCTAAAGGTCAGAATACTTCCTGATATATCCATTTAACATTTCTTTCCACCATCCTCCATGCATCAGAATCTTACTTTGAATAGATTATTTGAAAAATATGCTTCACTTTTCTCAATTTTCCAAATTCATACTTTCATACCAATTTACATATGAACCACTGAATCGAGGGCACATTTCTAGTATAATTACATCCTGCCCAAAATTCCTAACCACCTCAAGAAGAAATTATTCATTAGTCTCCTCAGCATCTTAAGAGTATTGGGACCATTCTATCTGCATGCATTTCCTATCTACTAAAATTTACTTGCATTTGTCAAGTTTCTGTTACATCTTTTTGTCATAGTTCCCTTTCTAAATTCCCAAGTTGATATTTATAATTGCAATCGCCTAAGTAAACTTGTGAGGTTTTAATTGGTCCCTCTCACCTTGTGTTTTTTTTTAACCTCAGAGATATGCAGAGATGATAGACACCAGCTTCTATGTGTGAACAGCATGTTATCACAAAAGCTTTTAAAATTGTCTCCAATCTGATGCACCCAGTTTTATTCTCTGTCTCTGTAACCACATAATCAAACACTGAACAATTGAACACAACGGGGGTGATTCTCCCATCAGCAGTGGCCGCTTCATGGGCTTCCCACTGGGCGTCATGGCCTCTGTGCATCCCCCAGGCAAAGATTTCTGACGTAATGAACTCCATGCCGGAAATCAGCACGGAGCTGATTATCATATAGAAATGTCATAGAAATTGATATTTCCATCTGATTAGCCAGCTTGGAACTGAATTCTCTGGGCCCGCTAACGTCTCTAAACCTCCCCACCTCCACTGCTGGGAGTGATTCCCAGTAAGAGTTTTAACAACACCAGGTTAAAGTCCAACAGGTTTATTTGGTAGCAAATGCCATTAGCTTGCGGAGCGCTGCTCCTTCGTGACCGAAAGCTAATGGTATTTGCTACCAAAAAATCTGTTGGACTTTAACCTGGTGTTGTTAAAACTCTTACTGTGTTCACCCCAGTCCAACGCCGGCATCTCCACATCGGGAGTGATTCCCTCCAGCGGAGTTTCCTACTACTACCTACTAACAGGCCGCTGGGAGGTCGGGGGTAAAGGGGGTTGCCCCTCGGGCAGTGCCAGCCAGGCACCCTGGCACTGCCCGAGGGGCAAACTGGCAATGCCCAAGGGGCACCTTGGCACTGCCCACCACATACTGGGCAGTGCCAAGGGGGCAGGGCCAGAGGTTGTAGAGTCTATGGGGTAGGTCCTATTGGGGGCGGGGGGGCGGTGATCAGTGGTGCCACTCTGCAATTGGGATAGGTAGGAGATGGAGGGAGAGAGGGCAATCAGGGCTGGCTATCCGGTTATGGGGGAATGGGGGGGGGGGGGTGAGATCGGGGCTGCCGGGGGGGGCTCAGGGCTGGTCATCAGGAGTGGGGGCTTGGGACTGTCGAGGGGGAAACATTGGGGCTGTTCATCGGGGGGTTGGGGAAGAAACTGGGATCGTCCTGGGGGTGGGAGAGTGGATTTGATGGTAGGGGCTGGCCCATGGTGGTCTGGGGGGCCAACGATCGGTGGGGTGGCGGGGGTTGGAAGGTCAGTGATGGGGGGGTTGCGGAGCTGGCCAGCAATCGGGAGGCCAGCAATGGGAGGCCAATACGCATGTACCAGTCTCAGTGCTTACAGATCGGCGCATGCAGTGACCCGCTCAGCGCTATGCTGCCAGCCTCTCCAGTGGGAATCGGTCCTGCTTCCTGATTTTCAGAGGGAATCATGCTAGGGCACTCTGTGATGTGCAGAGATTCATTTTGGGAATCACGCTAAAAAAATCGGTAGGATTTACTTCCATTTTCCCGCACGTTGGGAATGTAGAATTTTTTTGGAAGAATCCCACCCAACATCTTTTCCCCTTTCGAAACTAAAGGACCTTATTTTAAATTAAATCATTAAAAACAACAGATATATATGGGGAGCTTCCCGCTGGCACCACAACATCTGCGCGCCTCTGGCTACCGGACTTCTGGCATCATCAGCTCCATGCCAGAAATCAGTGCGAAGCTATATAAATTATGCTAATGGCCATTTCCATCTCATTACCGGGCCTGGGACTGAGCCCACTAGCATTCCCCTCCCCACCCCCCCCCCACCCCCCCCCCCCCCCCTCCTCCCAACCACCAGGAGTGTTTCACTCCAGCAGGGTTTACAACAGCTCCCTGTTCGCGGGGAGCTGGAGGTCCACCCCTGCTGGAATGAAGGGGTGCCATGGAGTCCCCCTGGGAGATCAGGGGTAAGGGAGTGGGCTGCCCCCAGGGCTTTGACAGCTTGGCTCCTGGCACTGCACAAGGGGCAAAATGGCAATGCCTAGGTGGCATCTTGGCACTGCCCAGTGGGCATCAGACAGTGCCAAGGGGGCAGGGCCTGAGGGGGCAGGGCCTAATGCGGATGGGACCTCTGAGGGTGAGGATTGATGGTGGTAGGGGGGTTCCATTGCCACTCTGCACTCGGGCTTAGTGACAGAGGCAGGGAGGCCAGCAATTGTGGCTGGCCATCGAGGTGCTGGGGGGGAAGGGCAGGGGGGAGGCTGGCCTGCCGGGGAATTGGCCAGCAGGGAGGGGGGGATCGGGACTCCAGGCATGGGGGGTATCGGGACATTGGGACTGCCGGGAGGGGGGTGGGTTGAGACTGGCCCGGACATGTCTGGGAGGCCAGCGATCAGGGCATGGGGCTGGCCAGCGATCAAGCCGGCCGGCGATCGGGAGGTGGGCAGTGTGGGGCTATTGTTCATGCGCCGATCTCGGCACTGACAGATTGGCACATGCACAGTGCCTGCTCAGCACTATGCTGCCGGCCTCTTCAGCTAGAATAGGCCCCACCCCCAGCTTTTCAGCATGATTCATTCTCGGGCTTTCTGTGTGAGAGATTCATTTTGCAAATCCCCCTGAAAAAAACCCAGCATGATTTATTCCAGTTTTTACACAAATTCGGCACTTAGAATTTTTTTGGGACTTTGTACTTTGAGACATTTCTTGGATCTCACAGTGTCCAATTTCTCTAAACACAGAAACAGTCTTTGAGGTATGAAGGTCACTGATGAAGGCGCTGAGATATAAATATATGTACTGAGTTGTGGTTCCACGTGAACTCTTCAATGAGGCAAAGGATCAGCATCACAATCATTCATCAGAAAAGAAAACATGTCCTCATAATCTCTGTCCTTGTAACATCCTGGTCTATGTGCAATTAAATAACACTTTGTGTTGTGATCAAAAGAATTGATACCAAGCAACCACTTGACCTGCTTTGGTCCTGATGGACACGATGTGAGTTTGTGACTGCAATTTGGCCGTTGACATAAATCCAATCTCTAACTTCAAATTATGGTTTCTTCACATGTGTTCTTGTTAAAATATGCTTCCGATTAACCTTGTTACTCTGTGATTTCTTCTGTTTTGACTCTGACATTCTCGTTGGGTAGCGGCGATGGCTAAATGATGGGCAGCAGTATGTGAAAGTTACAACTGACTGTAAGTTCAGCTGGTGTTGTTTCAGTCAGCGTGTGGGCTGGGTTGATATGTGCAAAGTGGGATGTGAATGGATTGTTCAAACATTATCCCCTCTGACAGCTCTCAAACTCCTTTATCACCCTGTTGAATCGTTTGATGCCACCATTGATTACGGATTGCATCTCAATGTCTGACAGTGGTGAATTCCATAATTTGGAACAAATTCTGTGAACTGCCTGGAAACAAACTGCAGTGAATTATCTGCAGTGATGGTTTCTGGCAAATCCCATTTTGTAGACAACTTGTCTGAATTATCAATGAGTGAAGTGATGGTTATGAAATTTGTTGCAGTAATTTCCAGCCATTTTCTACGTAAAACATGAACAACAGGCAAAAACCATGGATTGCTTGGGGCTACTTGCAACTCTACAAAACACCTATCTGGAGTTGTTGCCATGGTTTTGTTGGGCATGTGGATGGATGTAGACGTGTGGGACATGATTTAACAGATTTTTCACTGAATGTACAAGTTACGCAGTCTCTAATGAACTCTTCAATGTGCTAACTGTTTCTGGCCACCAGATTGCTTCATAGGATTATTGCTTCACCTTAACAATACCCGAATGTCTTTTATTATTGAAATGCAATCCACATATCTGTAGTGCTTTTGAGATAACTGTTCGAGTTCTGCGTGAAATTAAGTTGTCATCAAATAGTATGGCCGGAATTTTTCTGCCTCGCCTGCCCCGATTCCGATACAGGGGGTGGGCAAAGATCGCAGAACAGAATTCTCCATTGGCCATGGGTGGGATTTTATGAGCCTTGCCCAAGTGAGGTCATAAAGTCCCGGCCTATGAATTAATTATATAATCTGTAGCATGGGGCAGGTCCTTTCTCTATTTCGCTAGGTCCCTCAGTTTTTAGGTACCCGTTTACTTTTTGCAGTATGCTATTTGTTGTCGATCCTGCGTTCAACACCTCTCGCATAATAAGATTGGCATCGGTAGTTTTCAATGTCACAAGTCGCTTTGCTATTGCTAACGCACTCTGTGATAGCAGTACGGTCAAGTATGTCAGCTACTTGGTTGTGAGAACCAGCGAGATTCTTGACATTGAAGCTGTACTGATGAAGACAATCCGATGAAGGTCAATGACCAGATCCTCACCTGGCTAACAATGTAGTCAGTGCTTGGTGATCGGTGCAGGGATTGAACTTTCTACCACAGAGATACACATGCCAAAGTTCACAAGTGTAAAAGCAGGCCACTGCTTTCCACTCTCCAGTCAGGTATTTGTGTTCGGCTTCTGACAAGAGGCTTGACGTACCCATGATTGTTGTTCACTTACTTCAATGTACTGAGAGTCCAGCTCCAACTGCGCTTCCTAATGCATCTGTTGTGACCTATGTCTCTGCCTGTGGATTGGAATGGCAGAGAGTCTAAGCGTCAAACACTGTTTGCTTTGTAATTGTTCATTCCCATTGTGCTTCTTTATGCAGTGGCAAAGGGGTTTTGCAATCTCTGCGTACTTAAGAATGAATTTGTGACAGTGCTGAGGAAAGATGCCAACTTTTTGACATTAGACGGGTCAGGAGAAGCACATGATTGACTTTGACATTGTCGTGTGTCGGCTTTACTCCAGCTGCTGTCATTCTGCACCACAGAAAGTCAATCTCAGGTGTTGCAAATGTGTACTTGTCCTTGTCGAGCATCAAATTGTGCACTCTGAGTCAAGTGAGCATTGCTGATAACTGCTGATCATGACCTGCTTTGTCCCTTCCATGGGCAACAACAGAATTCCATAGGTTCAGCATTCCCTCTGCATCTGACAAGAATGAAGAAATAATCTGGAATGCGCCGGTGCTGAACTTAGTCAAGGGTCTGTTTTGTGGCAGCGAAACACATCTTTATGAGTAACAAAAGCTGTAAGATTTGCTTTGCCGTGCCAGTGGTATTTAAAGGCAGTTACAGTGCAAATCAGGCTCCGTAAAGACTGGGATCATGAAATATTGTCAGTAGTTCTTGGATCATGGGAAGCGGATACTTATGTGGAATGAGCACTTTGTTGACCAGCTTAAGGTTGATGGAAAGTCTATGCTCTTTTTTTTAGAACCATAGAATCTTACAGTGCAGAACGTGGCCACTTAGCATTGAGTCTGCGCCGACCATAATCCCACTCAGACCCTATCCCCATAGCCCCATGTATTTACCCTAGCTAGTCCTCCTGACACTAAGGGGCAATTTAGCATGGCCAATCAACCTAACCAACACATCTTTGGACTGTTGGAGGAAACCGGAGCACCCAGAGGAAGCCCACGCAGACATGGGGAGAACGTGCAAACTCCACACAGTCACCCGAGGGCGGAATTGAACCAGGTCCCTGGTGCTGAGAGGCAGCAGTGCTAACTACTGTGCCACGGTGCCACCCATTTTGTGTCATGCAAAGACTAGATTTGATATCTAAGATGACAGCTGGAATTTAACACTCTGGTAGAGGGATTGGGAAGTCAGAGTAACTTCAGGACTAAATCCAGTGGTGGGAGAGGGTAGTCAGACTGACTTCTGCTGGAGAACAGGGCAGGTGAGCACGCTGAATTGTGTGCAATTCAGTTGAATAATTATGTAGCCGCAAGGATCATGTCATATCGCGCGGCAGAGCAGGAAGGAAGGTGCCCACCTCACCTTCATATATGGGTGCCATATTTAAAAGGCACCCAAACAGCCAATCAGTCAATGTATTAGGACCTTTGGAGACTGGAAAAATGTCAAGGCGAGAACAGCAAGATCCTGCCCCATTCTCCTCAGGTTGTTCAGGAAAAGCGGGAGGTCCTCTTTCCAGAGGTTGGGGGAGGGGGGGCCCTCTGCCTGACCATCCAAAGGGAGGAGGAGTGCTAACCAGACATTCCGGGGCTATCAAACAAGGGTGTGCTGCCATTCCAAATCCCCTCTGTCTGTGATCTCATCAACTGCAGATGATGAGTACCTATCCCACAGCAGGAGACTATTAGCAGGTCAGGTCCCTTCAGAGAAAACCTGCCAAAGTCATCTAACCCTATCATGATTCATCTCCATCAATCTTGCCCCCACAATGATCCTCCTGATGAGAACTGCACCCACCAAACCAACCCTGACTCTGCCACCCTACCACATCTCACTCACCCCTCTTAGTGTAACCACATCCTCTTACCATCAGAATCCTCAGTTCTCCCCCCAGGAGTTCACTGTTGACTCCACGAGACACCTCCTTTTCCAAACATTCTGCCTCGCCTCCTCGGATGCTTTGCCTTTCCTGCAGCCTTCCACCCTACTTGTAGGTTCCCCACCGCCCCACACTTGTACCTTCCAATCTGAGAGTAAGAGGGTGTGTTTGGTGGGCATAGTTCTTGCTGGAGGATTATTGAGGAGTACAAGAAAGATGGCACAGATACTGGAAGAGTGCAGGGTCAGGGTGCGCATGGATGTAGCAATGGATGTGGGCACCGAGGGGTGGGAAGGCATCTGGAGGTGGATGGTGATAGATCTAGAGTGATGGCAGAGGCGGGGGGAGGGGGGGAGGGGGGGTTGGGAGGGGGGGTGGTTCAAGGGTGACAGAGGGGAGAGTAAAAGTTACATTGGATGCATCAATTTTGATGGGGGAATGTTGGTGGGTGACGGGGAAAGGTAAAAGGTGATGGTGATATCTGAGGCAGTACTGTTGCCTCAGGGGTGGCACAATGGCACAGTGGTTAGCACTTCTGCCTCACAGCATCAGGGACCCAGGTTCGATTCCCGGCTTGGATCACTGTGTGTGTGGAGTTTACATGTTCTCCCCGTGTCTGCATGGGTTTCCTTTGGGTGCTCCGGTTTCCTCCCACAGTCCAAAGAATGTGCAGGTTAGGTGCATTGGCCGTGCTAAACTCTCCCTCAGTGTACCCAAACAGACGCCGGAGTGTGGCGACTAGGGGATTTTCACAGTAACTTCATTGCAGTGTTAATGTAAGCCTACTTGTGACACTAATAAATTAGCTTTAACTTTTACCCTCATCATCTCCACATTAGCAAGGCAACACCCTCCATGTCTAATTGTGATACATCGAGATGGGAGGAGGCTCTTTTTGATGGGTGGGACTCAAGGTCGGTCCAGTTGGCAGACTAAAGGAACACCCTGATAATCACTGGATAACTGTATGAGAGCTATGGTCAGTTAGATCCTCCCTGTCGTGGGAAATCACCACTCGGAGTCAGATTTAAAGATTCAACATGCAGTTTATCGGACAAACCTTTGGGAGAAGCGCTGGGCTCTCCGCAGTGCTCGCAGTCACCTTCTCAATTTTAAAATGGCAGCTGAGCTTCTTTTACACTTTTCAAAGAATCAACAAGTACAAACATTAGCAGTTATCACATCGTTATACATTTCGAAGAGTCGACAAGTACAGACATTAGCAGTTATCACATCATTAGCCGATTATGCCCCCTATCAATGACTGATCTCGTTAACAAAACTCATTGTTTCGGTTCTGCTTTATTTTAAGCTAAGGTGATCATCTGGACCTCAAGGTCTGGTTTATTTCCTGTAGTAATTGGACAATAACAGGATTTAGCTCGTTGTGCAATGTCCATGCCTAAGTCAGCACATTGTCTTTCCACAGAGTCCATTTTGTACCAGGTAACCATCTTGTATCTTTTAATTTTGGGATTCCCTCTGGCAGCGTCTCACTTTTACTCCAACACTCCCTCTATGTTGAAGTCAACACAGGGGTAGGTCTGGGCAAGAGGATTCTCATAACATCGCGATCCTCGCAAGGTGTTGAGCTGCTGTTCATTCTGAACCATTTACCATCGGCTGCAGTCAGAGATGGGGATGAAGGGAGAGAGGTAGGTGGATGTCTGCAAGGAGCTTAGCCACTGAATTGCAGCCAACTCACAGCTGCAAAGCTCCATCCTCCTGGGAGAATGGCCATGTCTGACAAGGGCTCATGTGGTTAGTCTTTCCATTATGACAAGGTAAAGGTCTCTCGATAGAGTCTCGAGGGCAGTGGAATAGTGTGAGAGGGAGGCTTCTCGCACATGGCTCTCATCACCCTTGTCAAAGAGCGATGCCTCCACTCACACATTCATATATGTCTCCACGTATGAAGATGAGGAACACCACCCTTGGTGTTCTAGGGTGTCCTTCACCTGGAAGGAGTGAAGTGAGTGTGATTATTAAAGTAATGAGCAGCAAGGTGGAAATCAGGAGACTTCACAACAGTGCGAGTGAACAGATATTGACAAGTGCTAAAACAAATATAATGATTGTGCATTTGTGCCACCAGTACTCATTCAAACTTCTTCATTTTTTTTTACCCTACCAATACATCAGGGTGCATCCCCGACAGTGGCAGCACAGCTGGAGACAGTCCGCTAACTGCTGCGCACAGTTGTCTCAGATGACATTAGCAGGCTTCTCCTGGATGTCCAAGGTCCCCGGCTTGCTAAACGCCTCCTGTTCTGGGGCAGGTGCTTCCTCCCCGGGCTGACCAACTGGAGTTGATGGGGTTACAGGCAGAGGGGATTTGGAACAGCTGGGCATCCTTGGAATGTCCTGGGTGTATGACCCCGGGGATCTGGCTGATGCTCCTTCTCCCTTTGGGGGCCAGGGGGACCTCCCTGACTTCCTGAGGAGATGAAGCGCCTGGAGGAAGGTCAAGATGACCCCCACACCTCTCCCCCCACTTGCCTAGCCACTGCAGAGTATAAACCCTTAGCTAGTGTGATGGTGTGGAGCTCTGAATGCAAATCCAGCAGAAACTGCTGGACCTGGGTCCCCAATATGAACATGCTCTTCTCCTGTGTCTACCATCTCCTATGCTCACATCTCCTGGCACCTGAGACTGTTCTTAACTGGCAAGGCAGCATCGAGGGCCCGGTAAGTCTGGGTATTCTCTCTCGCCAGATGCATGCCACTTACGTTGTGTCGTGATATAGAATAGTCTGAGTTCCCACTGGCAGGGCGGACAATTTAATGCAAAAGTTTTTTTAAGTTAATTTATTAATTACAAGTAGGGCATACATTAACACTGCAATTAAGTTACTGTGAAATTCCCCTTGTTGCCACAGTTCCGCGCCGGTTCGGGTCAAAGCACCTAACCCGCACATCTTTCGGACTGTGGGAGGAAACTGGAGCACCCGGAGGAAACCCACGCAGACACGGGGAGAACGTGCAAACTCCACACAGACAGTAACCTAAGCCGGGAATCGAATCCAAGTCCCTGGTGCTGTGAAGCAGCAGTGCTAACCACTGTGCTACCGTGCCGCCCACGAACAAGTCTGTTGGCCTAGTGATGAGCATTTATGAGATGCAAAAATGGATTCTCGACATTCATCACCATGAAAGTCGGGAGGATAAGATTCTGACCTAATTTCCCAACGTTTTAAACTGATGTTTTGACTCTCTCCAATCATTTGTTCCTGCCCGCCATGATTCCCAATGCTGGCATGAGGCAAAAATTCAGCCAGATGATTCAATCTGTCTACACTTCCTGCTGCCTCGGCAAAACAGCCAGCATAATTAAGGACCCATTGCATCCCACACATTCTCTCTTCCACCTTCTTCCGTCGGGAAAAAGATACAAAAGTCTGAGGTCACGTACCAACTGATTCAAGAAGAGCTTCTTCCCTGCTGCCATCTGACTTTTGAATGGACTTACCTTGCATTAAGTTGACCTTTCTCCACACCCTAGCTCTGACTATAACACTACATTCTGCACTCTCTCATTTCCTTCTCTATGAACGGTATGCTTTGTCTGTATAGCGCGCAAGAAACAATACTTTTCACTGTATACTAATACATGTTACAATAATAAATCAAATTAAATCAAAAATTTGCTCAATGAGACCATCTGCTTCAGTCTATTCCAATTCCTGTGACACATCAGCACGAATTGTCCATGGTTACCATCTCAAATTTTGTGAAACTGGTGGGATTGATGTATTGACATGATCATGGCAGTGCCCCTTAATCCAGTAAATAAGGAAGGATATTGTTCTGCAGAGTCAGTGTCATCAATCATGCTAATGTGTGCTCCAGCGGGGCTTTCAAATTACAAGCCAACTTTATCGAGCAGGTTTACCCCATAAAGCTTCAGCTTTTGGCGACATAAAACACGAGCTTGTCTAGATTGACACTTCTGTAGCACACTGGAACGGTGATATTTCCCAAAACCAGAATAATTGATTCACCATAAGCTTGAAGAGTGTCTGTCACAGGAGTGAGAACAAAGTTGGGAAAATCAATGACGGTAGAGTTTGTTGTTCAATTATAGATACCTCTGAGCCAATCTCGATGAGGAGCAACATTGAGATGCCTCTCAACTGAGCGATCCTTAAAATGACTTGGTCCATTCGTGAGCATATATATTTTGGACTTCAAAAGCGCACGGTGGCACAGTGGTTAGCACTGCAACCACACAGCACCAGGGATCTGGGTTTGATTCCCAGCTTGAGTCACTGTCTGTGCGGAGTCTGCACGTTCTCCCCGTGTCTACATGGGTTTCCTCCGGGTGCACCGGTTTCCTCCCACAGTCTGAAAGACGTGCTGGTTAGCTGCATTGGCCACGCTAAAATTCTCCCCCATGGCACCCGAACAGGTCATGATGTGGAGATGCCGGCGTTGGACTGGGGTAAACACAGTAAGAGTTTTAACAACACCAGGTTAAAGTCCAACAGGTTTATTTGGTAGCAAATACCATTAGCTTTCGGAGCGCTGCTCCTTTGTCAGATGGAGTGGAAATGTGCTCTCAAACAGGGCATAGAGACACAAATCAGACAGGCATTCTGTAACTTGATTTTGTGTCTCTATGCCCCTGTTTGAGAGCACATTTCCACTCCATCTGACGAAGGAGCAGCGCTCCGAAAGCGAATGGTATTTGCTACCAAATAAACCTGTTAGACTTTAACCTGGTGTTGTTAAAACCCGAACAGGTGCCAGAGTGTGGCGACTAGGGGATTTTCACAGTAACTTCATTCCTCCTACTTGTGACACTATTAAACTAAACTGTATGAGTTGAAGCTAATCTAGTGTTATGATGCTAAATGATAATAAACATCCAGAACAGTAAACCCTTTGTAAAACTGAAAGATCTGTGCACACACAAACTAAAATGCATTTTGACCC
Organism: Mustelus asterias; assembly: GCF_964213995.1. NCBI lineage: Eukaryota > Metazoa > Chordata > Chondrichthyes > Carcharhiniformes > Triakidae > Mustelus > Mustelus asterias. The sequence goes on from NC_135801.1 coordinate 72,803,164, forward strand.
CTCACCAGGAATGTAGGTTGGATTTTCAGTTGCTGACCAATCTTTTACATGGCGCTGCATGGATGATCTGAGCTATTTTGAATTTCAGTTTGCCCATTTAGCAAACATATCAATGTCAACAACTATAGTTAATCAATATTCAACTCATCTTTCCAAAAACACCTTTGTTTTGCCAAGTTAACCACATTCATTGTCTCTGTCAGACTAGTGAGGGTTGCAATGAAGGAAATCACACTGTTGTTACTTGCTTTGCTAATTGTATTTGTGAAGAATTTTAGTTATTATGATACATGCAGGCATTGTTTGAAAAATTATCATTGTGTCAGCAATTGTGGTTGTTATAGCTTTTATGATAATGAATGTGATTAAGCTTAGCACAAAGAAAAGAATAGAATCGTTTTTTGTTTCTAAAAAGCTGTTGCACCCACTTTACATAATTATATGATTTCGTCCTGACAAAAGTAACGGATTATACATGAAAGAAAATTAGGTTAACTATTAATGGATAAACTTAAAATATCATGTGGTTTGATCAAATTAATGGAAAGAGGGCATAGGTATTACCGGCAAAAACCCTAAGGACTGTTTAACTTTTATAGATGCACTATAGAAAGCATTCTTTCTGGTTGTACCACAGCTCCTGCTCTGCCCAAGACCGCAAGAAACTACAAAAGATCGTGAATGTAGTCCAATCCATCACACAAACCAGCCTCCCATCCATTGACTCTGTCTACACTTCCCGCTGCCTCGGCAAAGCAGCCAGCATAATTAAGGACCCCACACACCTTGGACATTTTCTCTTCCACGATCTTCCATCAGGAAAAAGATACAAAAGTTTGGGGTCACGTACCAACCGACTCAAGAATAGCTTCTTCCCTGCTGCCATCAAACTTTTGAATGGACCTACTTTGCATTAAGTTGATCTTTCTCTACACCCTAGCTATGACTGTAATACTACATTCTGCAGTCTCTCATTTCCTTCTCCATGAACGGTATGCTCTGTATAGCGCCCAAGAAACAACACTTTTCACTGTATACTAATACATGTGACAATAATAAATCTAATCTAAAACTTATTTGGCTAGCTAGGACTGCCAGTGTTTGGTGGTTGACTTGCATTAAGCTACAATTCAATACTAAGTATATAGATTGAAAAGATGCAGTTATGAGTTTATGAAGTTGCAGTCTGTGCACTGCCATAAATGATCCACGTTTTATTGCTCGGACTTTCTACACCACATTAATATGGATTTCCCTTCCTCTGGTAGGATAATGATGGGAATATTGAAATACAATCTCAATTTCATACACAACGAATGTTATTTAGCAGTAGTGCTGTCTTACCTCACAGAATGTCGATTACATTGGTATGAAGAAAACGCTCAGTAATAAATAATCATTACAGGGCATAGGAAATATTTTCACACCAGTAATCAATGAACTACAAGAAAGAGGAGAAAAAATAGATTTCATTTTAATTGTCAATCATTCATAGAAAGTATCTGCATTCAATGGAATGTACATAGCCAATACAAAGGTAGTATTAACAAGGCTGATCAAATAGTGATACATTTTTCAAGGCCATTGCATTATCAGCTGATTACTTTAATCAAAAATAATTAATTTTTTTAATCATATAAATAGGATACTGTGTAAAGTTTTCACAATTAACCAATAAGACTATGCATTAGAATCCCTTCAAAGGATGTCAACAACTATAGTTAATCAATATTCAACCCATCGGGCAGCACGGTGGTACAGTGGTTAGCACTGCTGCTTCACAGCGCCAGGGACCCAGGTTCAATTCCCGGCTTGGGTGACTGTGTGGAGTTTGCACATTCTGCGTGGATTTTCTCCGGGTGCTCCGGTTCCCTCCCACAGTCCAAAAATGTGCGGGTTAGGTTGATTGGCCATGCTAAATTGCTAAGGGGATGTCATGGGGATAAGTAGGGTGATTAAGTGGGGTTACAGGGATAGGGCCTGAGTGGGATCGTTGTCAGTGCAGGCTCGATGGGCCAGGTGGCCTCCTTCTGCACCGATGGGATTCTATTCTATTCTATCTCACGACTGATTCTTGGATTCAAAACCTACGAGGGAGCAAGCTATCCTAGATCTGGTCCTGTGTAATTGTGGTAAACCACTGTTAGCTTATTGCCTGTGTGTGTGTGACATGCCTGGACACGTCCCTCCCGGCCCTGCCCGGGACTCCTCCCCCCCTGGTCCAGGTATAAAGGCGACTGCTCCCCACCCCCCTGCCTCAGTCTGGACCAGTTCATCGACATGGGTGTGCTCCAAGTCTTTTGCTAATAAAAGCCTATTTGTTCTTGCATACAAACTAGTCTTTGCTTGATTGATGGTGCATCAATTTTATTAGCAAAAGTTTTGGGATGGAGCAGATACTAAAACCCGACAAACTCGAACTGGACCCTCAAGCTGTAGGAGCCTCTAACAGCTTCGATCACTGGCTGCGCTGTTTCGAAACTTTCCTCACCTCCTCCTCCATCGTCCGGACCGAAACCGACAAGCTACACGTGCTCCACGCCCGGGTAAGCGATCAAGTATTCTCGATGATTAGAGACGCTGGAACTTACAAGGATGCGATCGAACTTTTAAAAGGCCAGTACAACAAACAGTCTAATGAAATCTACGCCAGACATCTTCTGGCGACTCGCAGACAACAGCCAGGAGAATCGGGTGATGAATTCCTGCGTGCGTTGCAAGCACTTGGCAGGGCCTGCAACTGCAAGACCGTAACAGCCGCCCAAAACACTGAGGACTTAATCAGAGATGCCTATGTCACGGGTATCAGGTCAAACTATATCCGACAACGACTGCTGGAACAGGGTGGGCTGGACCTACAAAAGACTGTGGCGCTTGCTGACTCGTTAGATGTGGCCTTCCATAATCTCGAGGCCTACACCCCCGACCACGGGGGCGCATCGTGGATACCGCGGCCGCCACCACCTCTGTACTCGGGAGGGCCGCAGGCCTACGCCACGCCACGTCCCACCAATGACCCGACCGCTGCAGCAGTCTCCGGAGGCCCGAAGTGCTACTTCTGCGGCCTGGGGAAGCACCCCCGACAACGCTGCCTGGCGAAGGATGCGATCTGCTCTGGGTGTGGAAAGAAGGGCCATTACCTGAAGGTACGCAGAGCAAAATTGACCTCCAAGCCCAGTAGCGCCGCGTGCGACTCGCGGGGGCCGCCATCTTGGGCGCTGGTAGCCGTGTGTGAGCCGTGCGGGCCGCCATCTTGGACACCATCAGCCACGTGTGGGCCATGTGGGCCGCCATCTTGGACGCCATCAGCCACGTGTGAGCCGTGCGGGCCGCCATCTTGGATGCCATCAGCCACGTGCGACACACGGGGGCCGCCATCTTGGACGCCATCAGCCACGTGCGACTACTCGCAAAATCCAATGGTAGCTTCGATTACGCTGGACCAATCCAGGCCTCACCAACTCGCCAGGTCCATGATGGACATCGAGGTAAACGGTCGCATTACAAACTGTTTATTTGACTGTGGGAGTACGGAGAGCTTTATTCACCTGAACACAGTGAGTCGCTACGCCCTTTCAGTACTGCCAGTGAAGCAAACGATCTCCAAGGCTTCAAAGTCCCACTTGGTGAATGTCCTCGGGTACTGCGTGGCGACCCTGACTGTACGGGGCACAGTGTACAAAAATTTCAGGCTCCTCGTGCTGCCACAACTCTGCGCTGCCGTACTCCTGGGGCTAGGTTTCCTGAGTCACCTTAAGAGTGTTACCATAGAGTACAATGGGCCTTTTCCCCCGCTCTCCGTTTGCAATCAGCAGTTCTTAGATTGCCCACCGCGCACCACCTGCAGCCTCTCGACCCTTAAAGTCACGCCTCCCTCACTGTTTGCAAATCTCACCCCCGATTGCAAGCCCATCGCCACCAAGAGCAGACGGTACAGTGCTGGAGACAGAGCTTTTATCAGGTCCGAGGGGAGGGGATCATTGAGGCCAGTACCAGCCCCTGGAGAGCCCAAGTGGTAGTTGTTAAAACTGGGGAGAAACATCGCATGGTCATTGACTACAGTCAGACCATTAATCGATACACGCATTTGGATGCGTACCGCCTTCCCCGCATATCTGACATCATTAATCAGATTGCGCAATATCGGGTGTTCTCCACCATCGCCTTAAAATCTACATACCACCAGCTCCCTATCCGCCCGGAGGACCGCCAATATACTGCCTTCGAGGCGGATGGCCGCCTCTATCACTTCCTTAGGGTCCCCTTCGGCGTCACCAACGGGGTCTCGGTTTTCCAGCGTGAGATGGACCGAATGGTAGACAAGAACGGGCTGCGGGTCACCTTCCCGTACCTGGATAACGTCACCATCTGCGGCCATGATCAGCAGGACCACGACGCCAACCTCCAAAAATTCCTCCACACCGCGGCACTCCTCAATCTGACCTATAATAAGGAGAAGTCCGTATTCCGCACACACTGCCTCGCCATCCTTGGTTGTGTTGTGGAAAACGGGGTCATCGGTCCCGATCCCGACCACATGCGTCCCCTCCTGGAACTCCCCCTCCCTTCCAGCCTCAAAGCACTGAAGAGATGCCTGGGCTTCTTCTCGTATTACGCCCAGTGGGACCCCAATTATGCAGATAAAGCCCGTCCGCTCATCAAATCCACCTCTTTTCCCCTGATGGCAGAGGCCCGCCTGGCCTTCGACCGCATCAAAGCAGACATCGCGAAGGCCACGATGCACGCTGTAGATGAATCCATCCCATTCCAGGTGGAGAGCGATGCGTCTGACTTCGCCCGAGCCGCCACCCTTAACCAGGCGGGCAGACCCGTGGCCTTCTTCTCACGAACCCTCCAAGGCCCTGAAATTCGACACTCCTCTGTCGAAAAGGAGGCCCAAGCCATTGTGGAAGCTGTACGGCACTGGCGCCACTACTTAGCTGGTAAATGATTCACCCTACTCACGGACCAACGGTCAGTTGCATTCATGTTTAATAACACGCAGCGGGGCAAGATCAAAAATGGTAAAATATTGAGGTGGAGAATCGAGCTCTCCACCTACAATTACGACATCTTATACCGGCCCGGGAAGCTCAATGAGCCCCCAGACGCCCTGTCCCGGGGAATATGTGCCAGCGTACAAATAGACCAATTGCAGACTCTCCACAATGACCTCTGCCACCCGGGCGTCACCAGGTTTTTTCACTTCATTAAAGCCCGTAACCTGCCCTACTCCATTGAGGAAGTCAGGTCTATAACCAGACACTGCCAGGTCTGTGCAGAGTGCAAGCCGCACTTCTATCGGCCAGACAGAGCACACCTCATAAAAGCCACCCGCCCTTTCGAACGCCTAAGCGTCGACTTCAGAGGCCCCCTCCCCTCTTCTGACCGCAACATATACTTCCTCAACGTCATTGACGAATATTCACGTTTCCCCTTCGCTATTCCCTGCCCGAATATGACCTCGGCCATGGTCGTCAGGGCCCTGCACAGCCTCTTCACCCTGTTCGGTTTCTCTAGCTATATCCATAGCGACCGGGGATCCTCCTTTATGAGTGATGAGCTGCGACAGTACCTGCTCTCCAAAGGCATAGCCTCGAGTAGGACCACCAGCTACAACCCCAGAGGGAACGGACAGGTAGAGAGGGAGAACGCAACAGTCTGGAAGGCCGTTTTACTCACTCTGAGATCTAAAGGTCTTCCGCTGGCAAGAGGTCCTCCCTGATGCATTACACTCGATTAGATCACTCCTTTGCACGGCTATCAATGCTACCCCTCATGAAAGAAGGTTTGCTTTCCCCAGGAAGTCCTCCTCGGGGACCTCACTACCGTCGTGGCTGATGTCCCCAGGCCCTGTCCTGCTCCAGAAGCACACGAGGACCCATAAGTCTGACCCCCTGGTCGAAAGGGTCCAACTCCTCCACGCCAACCCCCAATACGCCTATGTGGCGTACCCCGACGGGCAGGAGGACACGGTCTCTATTCGAGACCTGGCACCCGCAGGTGCCTCAGGGACCACTACGACCCACAACCCCACACCCCCAACCCCCAACGTTGTCCATACAGCACCAGGGCCACAGCACGCTCCCCTAGCCCCCACATACAGCACGCCTGAGCCCCAGGAGCTGCCACCATGCACCCGACAATCTGAAGGGACTACAGGCGACTCGAGCGACTACGACCTGGCGCCTGATCCAACACCGCGGCCACCTGAACCGATACCACAACCGGCACCACGGCGGTCGCAGCGACAGATCAAGCCCCCAGAGAGACTAAATTTGTAATTCTGTAAATATCGTTCCACCCACCTCACCCCCGCCGGACTCTTTTTTAAAAACAGGTGAATGTGGTAAACCACTGTTAGCTTATTGCCTGTGTGTGTGACATGCCTGGACACGTCCCTGCCGGCCCTGCCTGGGACTCCTCCCCCCCTGGTCCAGGTATAAAGGCGACTGCTCCCCACCCCCCTGCCTCAGTCTGGACCAGTTCATCGGCATGGGTGTGCTCCAAGTCTTTTGCTAATAAAAGCCTATTTGTTCTTGCATACAAACTAGTCTTTGCTTGATTGATGGTGCATCAGTAATGAGACAGGAATAATTAATAATCTCACAGTTAGGGATCCTCTCGGAAGGAGCGATCACAGTATGGTTGAATTTAAAATACAGATGAAATGTGAGAAGGTAAAATCCAATACCGGTGTCTTGTGCTTAAACAAAGAAAACTATAATGGGGTGAGGGACGAGTTGGCTAAGGTAAACTGGGAGTAAAAACTTTATGATGGGACAACTGAGGAACAGTGGAGGACTTTCAAAGCGATTTTTCACAGTGCTCAGCAAAAGTATATACCAGTGATAAGGAAGGACTATAGAAACAGAGATAATCAGCCATGGATATCTAAGGAAATAAAGGAGGGTATCAAATTGAAAGAAAATGCATACAAAGTGGAAAAGATTAGTGGGAAACTAGAGGATTGGGAAATCTTTAAATGTCAACAGGGAGCCACGAAAAAAGCTATAAAGAAAAGTAAGATGGATTATGAGAGCAAGCTAACTCAGAATATAAAAACAGATAGCAAAGGTATAAAACAAAAAAGTGTGGCTAAGGTAAGCATTGGTCCTTCCGAGGATGAGAAGGGGAATTTAATAATGGGAAATGAGGAAATAGCTGAGGCGTTGAACAGGTATTTTCTTTCGGCCTTCACAGTAGAACACACAAATAACATGCCAAAAATTGATGACAAGGAGGCTATGGCAGATGAGGACCTAGAAACTATCATTATCACTAATGGGCAAGCTAATGGGCTAAAGGCAGACAAGTCTCCTGGCCCTGATGGAATGCATTCCGGGGTACGAAAAGAGATGGCGAGGGAAATAGCAAATGAGCTCATGGTAATTTACCAAAATTCGCTGGACTCTGGGATGGTTCCAGCAGATTGGAAAACAGCAAATGTGACACCATTGTTTAAAAATGGAAGTAGACAAAAGGTGGGTAACTATAGGCCAGTGAGCTTACCAGTGGAGTAAATGCTTGAATCTATCATCAAGGAAGAAATAGCGAGACGTCTGGATAGAAATTGTCCCATTGGGAAATGCAGCATGGGTTCATGAAAGGCAGGTCATGTTTAACTAATTTATTGGAATTCTTTGAGGACATTCTGAGTGTGGTGGACAATAGGGAACCGGTGGATGTGGTGTATCTGGATTTCCAGAAGGCATTCGACAAGGTGCTGCACAAAAGACTGCTGCATAAAATAAAAATGCACGGCGTTATCAGTATCCTCTTGCAGTCCTAAGATGTTCAGGCTAGGGGGACTGGCCATGGTAAAATTGCCCCTTAGTGTCAGGGGGATTAGCAGGCTAAATAGGCAGGGTTATGAGGATAGGGCCTGGGTTGTTGTCAGTGCAGGTTCAATGGGCCGAATGGCCTCCATTGGTACTACAGGCATTTTATGATGACACTTGTCACGGAGGAAATCACATCAGAGCTCACCTGTCCTAATTTCCCTTCTGAGTAAAAATTGTTCAGAAAAAGACTCAGTTTCAACCCTTTATCTTTGTCCCTCCGTAGAGGAAGAAACTAAACCTGCCCCTTTTGAAAAGCTGTCACATATTCCACAAAGAATGGAGGGAGGACAAATAAAGGGGCTCAGATGAAGGACAACCCCACGGTTTACCGATGGCTCCCACTGAGTCCTCCGGGCTGAGTGATTGGCAATGGGTTGTCATACCAGGCGATGGTCTGCTCGCCAGCAGACCAGAGCCATGCAGATAGAGGTCAGCAGCCCTGGATTTGTCCAAAGGACCTGGCTTCAGTGCAGTAAGAGGCTGATTGACTTCTTACAGTCAGGAAGGGTGAGCATGCGACCATTTTGCAGAAGGCAAGGGTGTGATGTGCCTCAAGTGTGGAATTGTGCTGGGACAGGTGCACTAGGTGGCATGAAGCAGGCATGCCACTCTGCATGGCATGGGGAGATTCTGTGGGAGGGAGAGGTGGAGGGGTTGGTTTCTGAAGTGCAAGATTTATTCGTTTGCAAGGATCATTGAGATATGTTGGATACAACTTCACACCCTTGTGCAGCGACTGGCACTGGTGCAGATTCACACACCTCAGTGTGTATACACAAGTCGGCTGAAAGAGATCCACAAACTGTATATTCACAAGAGCAGCTGTCGGAGACTAAGATGGAGCAAGCCTTTGTTAGTCAGAGAAATGCTGGAGGTGGCCTAAATACTGAGCCCCCGGCTGATGACAGGTGCATAGTCTGTCAGGCAATAGATGCTGGATGTATACCAATCAGTACATGGGGATGTGGCAGAGATTCCAGAGGAGTTGAACTCATTGACAGGGACAGAGGAGGAGTCCATCCAGTTCATGAGCGCTCTTATCACCCACTCTGCAGAGCACATAGCTTTCTCCAACCAGAGACTTGTGACTGTCATGGAGAGTCAAAGCCTGCAGCTGTCAGATTGAATACTGGATATGCATTCTGACCTGCATTCCATTGCCTTGTATCTGAGCTCCTGTGTCCAATGCCAAGGCACGACTGGGCGAGGTGGCTGAAGTCATATCCAGCTCCTGGTTCCTCACAGGAAAGCAGGGAGGGCCAAATGGACCTGACTGTGACGGTTGACAGCTTCTACTGCCCCTCTCAGGGTACTCTTCATGGGGACAGTGTCTTCTTTGCCCCTTTGCCATTGACACAAATGCTCCAGGGTGCCACAGCAACAGATGAGCCTCCTGCCACTGTACAGGGGACCCCCATCACACCAGGGCCCTCACAGGCTCAGGCGACCAGAAGACCCCGCCAAGTTCATCTGAGGTAAAGGGGCATGAGGGTAGACAGCCTGTTTCTGGCGCAGATGGAAATGAGGAAGGAAAAACACGCTGTAGCAGCCAGAAACTATTTAAGAAAAGTCATTAGTTACATATGGTTCACAGGGTGAATGATTTATCTTTTTTGTTCAGAAAATAATTGCTGTTATATATTCAATGATGGTGTGTTTTTTATTAAAGTTTATTTATTAGTGTCACAAGTAGGCTTATATTAACACTGCAATGAAGTTACTGTGAAAATTCCTGAGTCGTCACACTCCAGCGCCTGTTCGGGTACACTGAGGGAGAATTTAACATGGCCAATGTACCTAACCAGCACGTCTTTTGACAGTGGTAGGAAACCGGAGAAGCCGAGGAAACCCATGCAGACATGGAGAGAACATGCAAACTCCGCACAGACGGTGACCCAAGCCAGAAATCGAACCCAGGACCCTGGCGCTGTGAAGCAGCAATGCTAACCACTGTGCCATCATGCCACCCTTGTGAACCTGTTGTTCCAACTTTATTTATGTTTGATGTGTGTGGTATCCTGGTTTGGATTTGGATTCATTGACTGCTATGTAAGGCACAGCTAACCACCATGATGAGTGACGCATGAGCCACAGAATATTGCAGAGCGCCGCCTGCAAGATCCAAATAGCAACATCAGACCAATGGTCTGCTTGGTGATGGCCTGGTAAATGTTTGGCTCTCATTATCCTGCATCTTAGCCTCTGTACGCAGATTCCTCGCTGACGTCAAGAGCCATATCTTCAGCAAGTATGCCTTGTCTCCAAGAAGCCAGCCATCTAAAAGTTCTGGTGGGCAGAACATTCCTGAAAGTGGTGAAGCATGTCGGAGTCATGACTACTCCCACAGTAGATGCGCTGATTAACCCTTTGACAATGATCACAGACAAGCTGAACATTGAGTGAATTGCAACCTTTCCTGTTGAAATTGGCCCTAGGCTGTCCCAATGGAGCTTTGAAGGCGAGCAATCAATGACTCTTTGCACTTGGGGGAATCCACATGTGCTTGCAAACCCTCTTCTCTCCACCTGACTACTGTTATCTATGCTGAATTTGATAAATTCATTGCCAGAATGTGACCACCATTCACGCGGGATTTTCGCAACCCGCTGCAGAGATTTGGCTGGCTGCCAAATTCTCCGACCTCACTGCAGCAGGAGCGTGGCGTGAACCGCCGGTAAAATCGCACCCGTTGGCTCGCTGGAAGATTGCTTCTGTCACTACCTGGATACAATGGTGTGCTGCTGGCTGTGAGAAGTCGCTAAGTTTCTGGTTGATGTCTGGAATGATCCCAGTGTGAAATAATTCAAGGCCATTGCTAGATTCAAGGGGGCAGGTATAAGGTGCCCACCAACGCGACTAAACTAATCTCGCCAGCTAATATGTCACACAGGGATGTCACTGTCCCCATGGAGAGCCCACTCTGTGAAGGCACTGACACTCCGACCTCTGCAGTTAGCTCAGCCTTTGCCTGTGCAGCTTGCTGGCAGGATAATGCCTTCTCCTACCTCTGCCTGCCTGCTATCTCTGCCTCTCCTCTGCAGGCCCTTGTGCAGCAGTCGGTTTTCACCTGCCTGCATTGAAGGGTGCACCTGGACAGCTGCCTCTCCCCTGTCCGCTTCTCCTTTCCTCCTCACTGGAGGAGCAACTTTCTCCTGAAAACATGATGCACAGGGGAGACTGGGTGCACTGGCTATGTTACTGGGGTCTTCAAATGTCATAGCGCTGCCAAGGGGCTCCCTTCCCTCACAGTCGCTTCTTATGGCTGACTGAACAAGATGAATCAATGAAGTATACACTGGCACATGTTTCCCCCTGCACTTGCAGGCTCTTCTACTGAATGCAGCCATAGTCCCATTCTCAACCTCTCCAGCTGCCCTCAGACCTAGCTCACTTTAGAAACATAGAAAAACTACAGCACAAACAGGCCCTTCGGCCCACAAGTTGTGCCGAACACATCCCTACCTTCTAGACCTACCTATAACCCTCCATCCTATTAATCTCCATGTACTCATCCAGGAGTCTCTTAAAAGACCCTATTGAGTTTGCCTCCACCACCCCTGACGGCAGCCGATTCCACTCACCCACCACCCTCTGTGTGAAAAACTTACCCCTAACATCTCCCCAGTACCTACCCCCCAGCACCTTAAACCTGTGTCCTCTCGTTGCAGACATTTCCACCCTGGGAAAAAGCCTCTGAGAGTCCACCCGATCTATGCCTCTCAACATCTTATACACCTCTATTAGTTCTCCTCTCATCCTTCGTCTCTCCAAGGAGAAAAGACCAAACTCCCTCAGCCTATCCTCGTAAGGCATGCCACTCAATCCAGGCAATCCTCTGCACCCTTTCAATCTTTTCCACATCCTTCCTATAGTGAGGCGACCAGAACTGAGCACAGTACTCCAAGTGGGCTCTGACAAGGGTCTTATATAGCTGCATCATTATCCCCGGACTCCTAAACTCAATCCCTCGATTGATAAAGGCCAGCACACCATGCGCCTTCTTAACCACCTCCTCCACCTGCGGGGCCGATATTAGAGTCCTATGGACCTGGACCCCAAGGTCCTTCTGATCCTCTACAGTACTAAGAGTCTTTCCCTTTATATTGTACTCCTTCATCCCATTTGACCTACCAAAATGGACCACGACGCATTTATCTGGGTTGAAGTCCATCTGCCACTTGTCCGCCCAGTCTTGCATCCTATCTTTATTCACTATATTTTTCCAATGCACCCAGCGAAAAATCGAGTGGGCCTTGTGAAACCAGAATCCAAGACACTGTCGATAAACTGAGTTGCTTTCTTACTTTGCATGTTAAGTATGTTGGGCAGGCTGTAGATTTCATTCCCTGTTATCGCAGACTGGTGTGATAGCGTTAGGTTGCCGACTTAATGCCAACATGCCAAACTTTTCATGAGAGCAGATGTCCAATTGGGGAACATAAAAATCCAGCAGGAGATGGAGCGGTGGAGGAGGCAAAGGAACAAAATTTGTGGTGGGATTCAGTTGTCCTCATAATTAACAAAAGAAGCTTGCAGCCTATCCAGCGTTGATATTATACCAGGAACCAGACACCATCAACACAGTGGTTGAGGCAAACAGCTAGGGGAGAGATAGAATAAGAACAAACTCCTTGTTAATCAATCAGTGGCCCTTATAACATGTTTTGCCTTACATGATATAATAATGTTCCAGAATAATCAATCATAGAATCATAGAATCATAGAAACCCTACAGTGCAGAAAGAGGCCATTTGACCCATCGAGTCTGCACCGACCACAATCCCACCCAGGCCCTACCCTCTCATCCCTACATATTTACCCACTAATCCCTTTAACCTACGCATCTCAGGACACTAAGGGGCAATTTTAGCATGGCCAATCAACCTAACCCGCACATCTTTGGACTGTGGGAGGAAACCGGAGCACCCGGAGGAAACCCACGCAGACACGAGGAGAATGTGCAAACTCCACACAGACAGTGACCCAAGCCAGGAATCAAACCCAGGTCCCTGGAGCTGTGAAGCAGCAGTGCTAACCACTGTGCTACCGTGCCACCCATTCCAACCTTGGGTGACTGTGTAGAGTTTGCACATTCGCTCCATGTCTGCGTGGCTTTCCTCCCACACTCCAAAGATATGCAGGTTAGGTGGATTGGCCATGCTAAATTGCCCCTTAGTGTCCAAAGATGTGTAGATTAGGTGGATTAGCCATGGTAAATGCAAGGGGTTACGGGACTCGAGCACGGGAATGGGTAAGATATTCTTTCGGAGGGTCAGTGAGAATCGATAGGTTGAATGGTTTCCTTCTTCACTGTAGGGATTATATGGTTCTGAAGGAATTCTATGGACCAATTCCATGGGAGATCCAATGTATCAGAAGAATCAGATCATTTTCATAAGTGTTAGTTGAAATTTCTGTCAGTTAGTTTCTGTTGATCCTTACCTAGTGGCCAAGTCCATTCGTCAAGAACCATCAAACATTTTCAATGTTTTTCCCGACCCTAAAAATGTACTTACATTCGTAAAATATTTTCAATGGAACTGACATGTTCACAGCTTCATAGAAAAACACAAACAGTGCTTCTGAATGAACTCAATACAGGTAACACGTACAGATTGGATTTACATATACTGCACTGGTGCTCTTAGTAAATGTAGTTAATGAATCCGACAGGGGACTGACAGAATCTTTATTCAGAACAAGTGATTGTCTTGTACAGATTAAAAGATCACATTGTTGGAAGTAATACAACTGATGGACTATTGATAGACACGTTTCTCTGTGGAATGAATAAGATTGCCTGTGGGCAGCACAGTGCCACAGTGGTTAACACTACTGCCTCACAGCACCACGGACCTGGTTCAATTCCCCACTCGGGTCACTGTCTGTGTGGAGTCTGCACGGTCTCCCAATGTCTGTGTGGTCTTCCTCTAGGTTCTCCGGTTTCCTCCCACAGTCCGAAAGACGTGTGGGTTAGATTGATTGGCGACGCTAAAATATCCCTCAGTGTACCCGAACAGGCGCTGGAGTGTGGCAACTAGGGGATTTTCACAGTAACTTCATCGCAGTGTCAATGTATGCCTACTTGTGACACTAATAAATAAGCTTAACCTATTGCTGTGCTTATATTTTGGATTTGTTGAAATGAGCATAGGTAAAAAACACAGAGGAATAAAATAATTTAAAGTTCGGTTAGCACTCATTTCAGGAATATATTATGTTATTTTACATAACAGTATAACAACTTAACAATCAGATAATATTCAAGAAAAACTTTGCGAGCACAGAACAGTAATTAACCTTTGTAACCTAATTTACATTTGCAACATGATTTTTGAATTAAACACTAATGTTTATTCTCCAATTTTTACACAGACAATGGCTAGGTAACCATTTGAGATTTTGCTGCTTAATTTAGAACATTAATTTTGAAAAGGTAATTGGCATTTCTAAAATATTTAAAATGAAAAAGATGACTGAAATGATCTGTAACTACCTCCATGGCAGCCTTCCAATATTATTTTTCAAAACATTAATTGAATTAACTATTTGCCAGTTGATAATATAGAATCATAGAATCCTACAGTGCAGAAGGAGGCCATTCGGCCCAATGAGTCTGCACCGACCACAATTCCACCCAGGCCCTATCCCCATTACTCCATGCATCTACCCTAGCTTCCCCCTGACACGAAGGGGCAACTTAGCATGGCCAATCCACCTAACCTAATATAACAAATTTGACTGTAGTTTTTGAAGAGACCTAAACGTTTTAGACTGAAATTTTACCGCACTGGAAATCAGGATTCCCGTGCCAACTTTGGAGCTACTGAGTGAAGGATCGGGATCTGGGTAGGAGGTCTGGATCCCAGAGGAAAGATCAAAGGCCTAGGGAGAAGAATTGGAGGCCTGTGGAGGATTGAAGGCCTGGGATGGAGGTCAGGGGCCTCCAGGTAAGATCGGAGCCTTATTGGGAAGATCAGTAGGCTGATGGAGGGGAACAAGAGGCTTGATTGTGGGCGGGGGGGGGGGGGGGGGGGGGGGGGGTAGCGGGGAGTGGGGGGGAGATCGAGGCCTTGGAGGGAATTAATTGAAAGCTTTAGTCGGGAGGGGATGAGAAGTCTTGTGTTGGGAGATGGATTAGAAACCTGTGGGGGCAGAGGGGTGGGGTAATCAGAGGTCCCCTAGAGGAGGAGGAAAATTAAGGCCTGGTCATGGTGGGCAATAGGGGCTTGTTGGCATGATGGAATAGAGTCCTGGTGGAAGAATCAGAGGCCTTTGGGTGGTGGTTAGTAGAGGTGTGAACGATCGCTGAAACACTCAGGCAGGCAAAGGGCAGGAGGTAAAAAGGCACTCGCCTCCTGAATCCACCAATCAATTGGGAAAAGGGAGAAGAGGATTGGAAACCTAAAATTGAAAATTAGGAAGACAATGAGACTTATTATCATATTTATTGTTCCAACCCACCTTTCTGAGCAAATTGGTCACCTGCTAAACTGTTTTCTTTTCTAAATTACCTGCTAAAGTGTTCTCAGTTTAAGCCAGAAATGGGCAGATTGGAGATGAGTTCGGTTTGGGAAACAAGCTTTTCAGACTTAGTCTGAAAACATTGAATACAGGAGTTGGGACATCTTGTTGAAGTTGTACAAGACATTGGTAAGGCCACACTTGGAATACCATGTACAGTTCTGGTCACCCTATTATAGAAAGGATATTATTAAACTAGAAAGAGTGCAGAAAAGATTTACTAGGATGCGACCAGGACTTGATGGATTGAATTATAAGGAGAGGCTGGATAGATTGGGACTTTTTTCCCTGGAGCATAAGAGGCTTAGGAATGAACCGATAGAGGTCTACAAAATTATGAGGGCGTAGATAAGTAGATAGTCAACATCTGATCCCAAAGGTAGGGGAGTCTAAAACTAGAGGGCATATGTTTAAGGTGAGAGGGGAGAGATACAAAAGGATCCAAAGGAGCAATTTTTTCACACAGAGGATGGTGAGTGTCTGGAACTAGCTGCCAGAGGTAGTAGTAGAGGCAGGTACAATTTTGTCTTTTAAAAAGCATTTAGATAGTAACATGGGTACGATAGGTATAGAGGGATATGGGCCAAATGCGGGCAATTGGGACTAGCTTGGGGATTTAAAAAAAAGGGTGGCATGGACAAGTTGGGCTGAAGGGCCTGTTTCCATGCTGTAAACCTCTATGACTCTATGAGTCTATATCCTTGAATGTTATGAAGTTTCAAGTGCTCATCCATATATTTTTTAAAGGTTGTAAGGTTTCCGGCCTCCACTACCTTCCCAGGCAGCGCATTCCAGATTCCCACCACCCTCTGAGTGAAAACGTTTTTTCTCAAATCCCCTCTGAATCTCCTGCCCCTTTGGGGGTGGGTGGTACGGTATGATGGTTGGGGACAGAAGGATGTTCAGGGGGTTGGGGGTCGGGTGGTTAGGGATGAGGTTTAGCTGGTCTGGGGATGTTGTGTGATTAGGGTGGGACATGCTGGATGATCCGTGGAGTTCGTGTGGGGGATGGTTGGGTTTGGGAAGATGGTCAGGGTTGGGGGTATAGTTTGGCTGTTCTGACGGTAGTCAGGTGGTGGCATGATGGGATGATAGCTGGGTGTGGGGTCGTGGTCAGGGGAGGCCAAGGGGTTAGGGGGTAGTCGGGGTGTTGGGAGAGGTGGTTGGGAGTGGGGGTAGTTGGTAGTGGGATCTGGATGGAGGGGTAGCTGAAAGGTCAGGGATAGTTGAGGTGGCAGGATGGAAGTTCGGGGTGGGGAGGATGTTTGGGAAGGATTGAGGGTAGTCGGGGACTAGGAAGTTAGAATTGGGTTGAGAGTGGTCAGAGGGTCAGGAGAAGTATGGGACTAGTCGGAGGGGATGGGGGATTGGTCAGGTTTAATGGGGTGGTGGACAGGGGGTCAAGGAGGGTCAGTACTACCGTTATCCAAAAGTTAGAAGTGGTTTTAATCCTTCTACATTTTCCTGGGTAGCTATTCTGCTTCGAGCTGGAACCATCCAAAGTGTCCAATTTAAGTTGGAGTATTGGATGGTTTTCAGTGTAGGGAAGTTGCCCATCAGAAGTTTAAGCTTCTTGGCAATTCCCAAGCAATCCTTGTCTGGGACTTCTAGATGTCCCCCAACACATCCTCTGGTGTACAATCCCCAGAGATCCAAAGTTTTGGTTATCTGGTCATTTTAATTTTGCTGTTTTTGGAAGCTTGCTGTGCGCACATTAGCTGCTGCATTTCCTACATTATAACAGTGAGTATACTTCAAAAACTACTCCATCAACATCTGGGAGCTGTGAAAAGCAATGTATGAATGAAAGTCTTTCTTTCTCGTTGTCTCTCTTTTAAGGAAACTTGCTTCATGGGGTTGGGGAGAGAATTCCTCTGGAAGTTGGCAGCACAGAGCAATGAAGGTGCTGCACCTGCTCTGTTCAGCATTACTTGGACTATAAGACCCATTCGCCCATTACCCGTGTCTTCCCAGACTAGCAATGTCTTGATTTTAAAATTATCATCCTTGTTTTCAAATCCCCCCTTGCCCTCGCCCCTCATTATCCCTGTGGTCTTCTCCAACCCTAACGTTCCAAAATATCTGAACCCACCCAACTTTGGCTCTGGTACATGCCCTGTTTTAATTACTCCACCATTGATAACTGTGCCTTCAGCTGACCAGGTCCTATGTTCTGCAATTTCCTTACCCCTAACCCTCTCTCTCTCACTCCCTCCTTTGTTAAGGCACTCCTTAAAACTTACTTTTTTGTCCTAGATTTTGGTCACTTGTCATAATAGATCCCATGTGGGTCAGTGCCAGATTCTGTTTAATAACACTTCCATGAATCACCTTGATTAGGGGCACTGTATAAATACATGATGCTGTTGTAGTAGATGCAAACTAATCAGTTGTCCTTAAATGGACTATTTGAGACAGGCATAAACCAAAAACCAACCATTTCCAGCTCAAGCTTATATCCTTTTCCACTCTCTTTGCTCCTCCAACCCTTATAGACCTATCTGAGGGCTACTGTTGGCAAGACAACCAGCCTGAATTCGAAAGTTACTCTGCTGGTCACTGACTAGTCACTATAATTACAATGAGGCCTCATTGAGGCCTGAGGCCTAATTTATATTGAACCTGATTGACACCTCCTGGTTCAGGTAACAGTTGTTCCGCCATAGTGTTCTGTGCCAAGAAAAATCTGTAACACATTTCTAACCCACAGATCATGTTACACAAACATTAAAGTACATTTCTGACATCTGCAGCGCTTATGTTTCAGCAGTACATTGAATCATGATTTCAGAGTAGGAGGGTAATTGACAATGATTCTTGTCGTTTTACCAGATATTCCAAAAAAAATGAATTCATGCTGAATATCATCAGCAATTTCCCCACATTAGATGATAAATGATTCTTTAGTCAATTTCTATTGTACCGAGGGATACTTAAACTGCTTTGATAAAAGTAGGCTAATATTCACACAATCACTGTACTGTAATTCATTGCATGCATAAAAAAAACATTGCAGATTTTAAATTGACCATCCTGAAAAGTGGCAAAGCAATTCAACCCTTTAATCATTATCCAGGAAGGCACTGAGTGATTCTTCTTATCCTTAATTTAAACCTTACATATAGGATGAAGCAATTAACGGGACAGGAAGTAAAGCTTGGAGCACCCAATAGTGTTGATGTTGCTGGTCCAGATAAGCTTCTGGTCAATAATGAT
This sequence comes from Mustelus asterias, assembly GCF_964213995.1. NCBI lineage: Eukaryota > Metazoa > Chordata > Chondrichthyes > Carcharhiniformes > Triakidae > Mustelus > Mustelus asterias. The sequence continues at coordinate 72,821,748 of NC_135801.1, forward strand.
TCTCAAATTCTTGATGGTGAGGTAACTCAGCAATGGTGGCAACCCATGGTGGATTGTTGGGATTTCCTGTGTTGGAATTAGTTCATGTCTGCAATGTATGTGATATGAATGGTGCCCACTATTGTCAGGCCAGATCTGGATGTTGTCCAGGTCTTGCTATTAATTGGCATGGTTATGCTTCATTATTGGAGAAGTTATGGACAGAGTTGAACTCCATAGAATTGTTTTGACTTTACAACAAAGGGTATGTTCTTGATAAAATAGCTAAATATTATTGAGTTGAGGTGGACTCAATGATCTTGCATTTAATGCTACCTCCTTTGCCTTCCTCCCTCAGTAATGCTATCATTTTCCCGCTCTTAATTTAACTAAAGTTACCATTCTCTCCCCAATCCTTCCCCCTCCAACTCAGTTATTGATGCCATTTTCCTTTCTCCTCTTCTCAATGGAATATAAATGGGGCTGGTTCTACAACAGCTGGCCATTCTTTTCCGCTGCATTATTCACTGTGAAAATAAAAAATTATGCTTCTGAGGTACCAGTTTAGATATGGGGAGGTGGTGGCGTTGTGGTATTGTCATTGGACTAGTAATCCAGAGACCCAGAGTACTGTTCTGGGGGCATGGGTTCGAATCCCACCACGGCAGAGAGTGAAATTTGAATTCAATAAAAATCTGGAATTAAACATCTAGTGATTACCATGAAACCATTGCCAATCATTGTAAAAACCCACATTGTTCACTGATGTCCTTTAGGGGAGGAAATCTACCATCCTTACCTGATCTGGCCTACATGTGACTCCAGACCCACAGCAAATGGCAATAAATGTTAGCCCAGCCAGCGATGCCCACATCCCATGAACAAAAGCACTGGGAAAAACACGAAACATGGTTTGAGAATGAGCACCTGGAACAGAATATCAACAGGAACAACTTACCCAGAACCACCTGCTGGCAATCCTTCTTGGCTGATGAACCTCACAGAGTTATTTTCAAAAGAATCATGCTCTCTGGGCATCAAGAAAGGGAGCGAGGCAATATGTTTGAGATTGGAATGCTTGCATGGAGGAGCTCACTGGCTAAATGTGTGCAGCTTATCATAAAAATCTAATGAGAATGCAGTCAACCTAAGAGTGAGTGTGACAATGCCGTGGACAATTGTAGTGGAATTCCCTAAAGCCAGTCAGTAATTTCACTACAAGTGCATAGACCAGGCAGAACTGAAGTCACAGGGTGGAACACTCTATTTCTTGACGTTGTTCAGGTTTGATCATTAACATGCAGGAACTACCTTGTAGAACTCCATTGATTTCATTGGCGCCATTCTACTTTCACTTCAATCAATATCCATAATAAAGCCAGGAGCATTGTATAAATGGGAATGGATGAGGATGGTGTCTCTTGGGGTGATTACAGCATCTTGACACACTTGCCAGCTATCTCTGGTTGCTATATAAGTATCAGGAATTAAAAGGAGTTTGATCACCATGACAATAACAAATGGAACCAAGTTTTTAGCTGGTCCATATCGACACTCAGCTATTGGGAGACGAAGATCATCCAATGCCTTGAGCATCTTATGCACATAAAGCTGCTGAACATTTAACCTGCCACTAAGTGTCATCCAAGCAAACAGGTCTAGGAGCACATGTACCATCACCAAAGGAAAACAGCTTCCAAGCACAGACATACTGAATGACCTAAATTTAAAGATTTATTATATGGGTGTCCTCGCTGTCTCTTGCCAGGCCTCTAGACCAACAGAATCTCCCAGGAAAACAGCAAAAATGGCTAAATATTGTTTTTCTTGTTTGTGAGTTTTGCCAGACTCTCAATGGAGTTACACCCACAGAACTTTATGTGATCGGTTGCACCAAAGCCTCTCAGCTCCAGGGACCCATTCTGGCCTCGATGTCCGTCTGTGTGGAGTTTTCACATTCTCCCTGTGTCTATGTGGGTTTCTTCCGGGCGCTCTGGTTTCCTTCCACAGTCGAAAGAAGTGCAGATTAGATGTATTTACCATGGTAAATTGCCTGTAAGTGTGTGTGCGTGTCTGTGTGTGTGTGTGTGTGTGTACATGCATGCACGCCCTGTGATCAACAGGCATCCCATCCTGGGTGTACCTGTCTAGTGCCCAATATCTGTCGGGGGAGGCTTTGACTGCCTGCGATGCTGAATTGGAATGAGCGATAAAGTGAAATTAAGTGAAGGCTGTACCAAAGTGTTCCAAATGTTTACAAGCATTTTTCATCACTTTTTCTCAATATGCTTTCAGAGTGTTGGTGACTTTGGCTAAGTTACATTGATTACTCATTCTTAGTTCCCCTAAGAAGATGATGAGACCTCATGGGGATCTTGGCGATGATACCATTCCCACATCATTGCTGTTTTTGTCATTCCTGATGATGGGACTTGCAGGTATCCTTGATTACAGGTGCCAATTAAGTACACTGCTCTGCCCTAGATGGTCTCAAACTTCTGAGGTATTGGTGCAGTTGAACTCATCCAGGTGGGTGGTAAGTCACAGGCTGAAATTGTCCTGTCTCGCCCACCGCGGGAATCGTAGCGGGCGAGACAGAAAATGCGGCCGACCACTTAAAGTTCAGTTTTTAGCAGGAATTTACAGTCTTGAGCCACGCGCGGCCGGAGAATCCACCCAATGTTTTAATTTGAGATGGGACATTTACGAATTGCTCGTAAAACTTAAGGCATTAGGTAGGGCAGACATTTTGGTGTAGGAAGGTTTCAGAAGCATGTTAACACAGTGGAATGTAGCAAACCAAATTGAAATTCTGTCTGGACGGTCAGTGAAGCCAGCGTCAAATTTTGTTCCACATTTTGTTCAGGCCCCTGCTGATCCCCTTGCTCTGCCCAATAGCCTTCATCCTCCAGAGTTTCTATTCTGATATATTTTTGCAGGACTGACTGCAACCAGAAGATGACCATGACACTTGAGACTTTAGCCAGGCTGTATTGCAGGGAGCCCCACATCTATCCATGCACCTGATATTGTTGATGGCCCTGTTCAATGGTTTCTCAAGTTTAAAGTTTATTTTTTAGTGCCACAAGTAAGGCCTACATTAACTCTGCAATGAAGTTACTGTGAAAATCCCCAAGTCGCCACACTCCGGCACCTGTTCGGGTACACTGAGGGAGAATTTAGCATGGCCAATTCACCCAACCAGCATGTCTTTCGGACTGTGGGAGGATACTAGAGCACCCGGAGGAATCCCACGCAGACATGGATAGAACGTGCAGATTCCGCACAGACAGCGACCCAAGCAGGGAATCGAACCTGGGTCCCTGCCTCTGTGAGGCAGCAGTGCTAACCACTGTGCCACTGAGGTGGATATCAACTTGGTGTTCAGCTTGGGCCCCCAGATACCCCGGAGCTGTGTCCTAACTCCAGGCGATAGTTCGTTTGCAAAAAGTCACTGCAAATGAATTATTGGTGTAATTAAAGCAAAATATTGAGAAAGCTAGAACAGGAAAGGTTGGGAAAAGCTCAGCCAGTGTGGCAGCAACTGTGGAGAGAGAAACAGAGTGAAAAGTTTGAGCCTGTATGACTGTTCTACAATGCAGATTGAATTACCCGTGGCTGCCTTCAGAGGGTCTGACATTCTGCCTGTTGTCTGGCAAGTGAACACTGGTCTGTATAATTCAAAAATGATGGCTTCAAACAAGCTGAACGCTCAGAAAGTGGATTGGTTTTTATTCAGGGTGTCAGTATCGCAGTGCAATGGAAATAGGTCACTTGCTCCCATGTGGGTAATGTGATTAGTGACACATTGGAATGATCTAAATGGATAGAAGTTAATGTGACCTTTCCTAGCCTCTGGCTGTGCTGGGCTGCAGCAGGTCACTTTGGAGCATGTTTCGCAATTCAACGAAACACAGGCGTTGTCACCCCAGCATGTTATAAAATCTGTGCGTCCTAAATTGCAAATGTACGTGCGGTTGTACCACTGCTTGCTAATAAAGTGTCTCTGGTGCATTTTTGTTACTCCTCCCATTCTGCCTTTGAAGATCAAAAGCAAAGAAGGTTTTATTAAAAAAATGTCTGTTCTGCAACAATTGCTGCAGAAAGTTTTCATTACCCAAGTGAAAGTTGCAAAGAACAAGGGAGAAGCAAAGAAAATGGTCTGAAAATATAATAAATGCAAAATACCCCAGATGCTGGAAATCTGAAATAAAAGCAGAAAATGCTTGATAAACTCAGCAGGTCTGTGATGCACGATTAATTCACTCGGGAGGCTGATCGTACCCGGGAAATAAAGGCTTTTATTAGCAACAAGAATAGAGCATACTGCTTAACAATACAATCCCAGACTAAAGGGTCACTAGGAAGTGCAGTGACCTTTATACTCCTATAGGAAGGCGGAGCCAACCGGAGTGTACCACAGAACAATACCAACAGGTGGAACACCCCAACCCTAACCCCAACAGTAACAAGAGTAACATATGTACAAGTACCCATAGTGGTAACCATCTATGGTTCACCACAGTCTGGTAGCATCTGTGAAGAGAGAAATAGGCCAGAATTCTCCGGACATTCACACCAGCAAGATTCTCTGGTCCCACCGGCAGCGCACCCCCACCCGCGGGTTTCCCACAGCCATGGGGTGATGTCAATGGGGATTCCTGTCACTAGCAAACAATGTGCTACCTGCCACTGATGGGAAATATGCGGCTGCGTGGCCAGAGAATCTCGCCCGTAGAGTTAATGTTTCAAGTCCATATGACCCTTCTACAGAAAATATAACATCTGGCAGCGCTCTCCAAATCCACATCTGAATCCAGCTCAGTGCCTGACCACTTTGGCTTCCCATTCTTACTGAACAGGAACATCAATGCTGTCCAGCTGGGATCATTCATTGTTTTATCTTCCTGATGGAGGGCATGCATTTTATGCCACTAATTCGGCAGTCTAGACATTTTAATCACATTTACAACAACAACTTGAATCCATCTAGCGCCAATAGCTTTACCAGAATGTACCAAAGTTTATCACAAGGGCATTATCAAATAAATTGTGACCCCAAATCCACAGAAGCAGATACGAGGACAGCTTGATCTAAGAAGTAGGTTTTAAGGAAGATGTTAAAGGTGGACAAAGCGCTAGGGAGGCAAAGAGGTTAAGGGAGCTTCTGAGTAAGCTTAATATGGTGCTGGAATCAAGTAGCCAGACAGAGTTAGGACAGCCTAATACTTATGTCCTCAAGCACTACAATACAACTAGATGTTAGGGCATGTTCCAAAAGGAACAGTTGAACTGGTCTGTACAGAATTATTAGTTGATATTATAGAATTTCCAAAGCCATCTTCCACAACAGCTGCAGTCAGATGTTGCAACAAAGATAGACAGATGGAATACCAGAATCATACACTAAAGGGCACCTTGAAATATAAATGCCGACATGTAGAAAGATACAGTTCCTGTCAGCAGGTCAGTTTGAATACATCTCAGGCTGCAAAGTTGTCATATCTGGCTGTGAAAAGCCTGGCTTGGAAGAAACCATATCTATCTGCTTATTCAATGCATAGTCTGAGGCCACTTATGTGCATTTAACATCAGGCTTTCCTTTCATTAGTGCACCCATAGCAACTGAGAATTATCGATCGATTTGAAGGGAATCTCTATCATCATCAACGTCATCATCATAAAGACTGAGGAACCTGAGATCAACACATTGCACAGTCATAGTGCCTTATCTTGGACATATATACCTTGTAAGAAGTCTCACAACACCAGGTTAAAGTCCAACAGGTTTATTTGGTAGCACAAACCACTAGCTTTCGGAGCGCGGCTCCTTCATCAGGTGAGTGGGGTTTCAGTTTACAAACAGGGCATATAAAGACACAAACTCAATTTACAAAATAATGGTTGGAATGAGAGTCTTTACAGGTAATCAAGTCTTAAAGGTACGGACAATGTGAGTGGAGAGAGGGTTAAGCACAGGTTAAAGAGATGTGTATTGTCTCCAGTCAGGACAGTTAGTGAGATTTTGCAAGCCCAGGAAAGTCGTGGGGGTTACAGATAGTCTGACATGAACCCAAGATCCCGGTTGAGGCCGTCCTCATGTGCGGAACTTGGCTATCAGTTTCTGCTCAGCGACTCAGCGTTGTCGTGTGTCGTGAAGGCCGCCTTGGAGAACGCTTACCCGAAGATCAGAGGCCGAATGCCCGTGACCGCTGAAGTGTTCCCCAATAGGAAGAGAACACTCTTGCTTGGTGATTGTTGAGCGATGTTCATTCATCTGTTGTCGTAGCATCTGCATGGTTTCCCCAATGTACCATGCCTCGGGACATCCTTTCCTGCAGCGTATCAGGTAGACAACGTTGGCCGAGCTGCAAGTGTATGTACCGTGTACCTGGTAGATGGTGTTCTCACGTGAGATGATGGCATCTGTGTCGATGATCCGGCACGTCTTGCAGAGGTTGCTGTGGCAGGGTTGTGTGGTGTCGTGGTCACTGTTCTCCTGAAAGCTGGGTAGTTTGCTGTGGACAATGGTCTGTTTGAGGTTGTGCGGTTGTTTGAAGGCAAAAAGTGGGGGTGTGGAGATGGCCTTGGCGAGATGTTCGTCTTCATCAATGACATGTTGAAGGCTCTGGAGAAGATGTTGTAGATTCTCTGCTCCAGGGAAGTACTGACGACGAAGGGTACTCTGTCCGCCATGTCCCGTGTTTGTCTTCTGAGGAGGTCGGTGCGGTTTTTCGCTGTGGCGCGTTGGAACTTTCGATCGATGAGTCGAGCGCCATATCCTGTTCTTATGAGGGCATCTTTCAGCGTCTGGAGGTGTCTGTTGCGATCGTACTCATCTGAGCAGATCCTGATCAGATGAAGAACTGGTTGTTGAAGGTGAAGAAATTGTGGTTCAGGATGAAGCGGATGAGTTGTAAAATTGCATCTGGAGATTGGCAGTTGTCGGCGTTGAGTACTGAGGCAGTTGCAGCAATGCCATTGACGTGGGGGAGCTGCTGTAGAGTACCGAGACATCCATTGTGACGAGGAGTGCTCCTGGTTCAACTGCCCCATGTGTGCTGAGTTTCTGTAGGAAGTCTGTAGTGTCGTGACAAAAGCTGGGGGTTCTTTGTACAATGGGTTTCAGGATGCCCTCAACGTAGCCGGAGAGGTTCTCGCACAGGGTCCCATTGCCCAATACGATGGGTCGGCCGGGTGTGTTTGCCTTGTGTATCTTCGGGAGGCAGTAGAGATCTCCAATGCAGGGAGTATGTGGGATGAGAGCATGGAGGGTGCTCTGAAGGTCCGGATCAAATGTCTTGATCAGTCTGTTGAGTTGACGGGTGTGTTCTTTGGTCGGATCTGCGGGTAACTGTCTGTAGTGTTCCTCGTTGTTCAGTTGTCGGTACACTTCTTTGCAGTAATCCATTCTGTTCAGTATGACGATGGCCCCTCCTTAGTCTGCTGGTTTGATGACAATGTTGCGGTTGTTCTTGAGAGCGCAGATAGTGTTTTTAATGCCCTGTTTGTGAACTGAAATCCCACTCACCTGATGAAGGAGCAGCGCTCTGAAAGCTAGTGGCTTTTGCTACCAAATAAACCTGTTGGACGTTAACTTGGTGTTGTGAGACTTCTTACTGTGTTTACCCCAGTCCAACGCCGGCATCTCCACATCACATATATACCTTGTCAGAATCTTTCACACAACTCCAGAGCCAAAAATGGCATCACTAATGTGATGTAAGTATTTTCGTATTTTGGAATGGTTGGACTCTGGACTGCTCAAGGAACAGAGGATTATGATTTTAACATCAAGGCAAATGAGTAATCAAAATGGTGTGTACATAATACTAGATCTAAATGAAGATGGTATACAAACAAATGAAATAAGAGCAGAAGTGGGCCAATCAGCCCCTCAAGCCCACTCCGCTGTTCAGTAAGATCGTGACTGATTTGTTTATGCTGAGATCCACATTCCCATCTTCTCCCAACAACCTTTGATTTCCTTGCCTAACCTCTGCCTTAAAAATATTTAGTGATCCCACTTCCACCGCCTTCGGACGCAGACAGTTCCAAAGTCACACAACACTCTGAGGGAAAAATATTTTCCTCACCTCTGTCCCATAAGGGCAACCTAATTTTAAAACAGTGCCCCCTAGTTCTAGACTCTCCCACAAGAGGAAACATCCTTTCAATGTCCACCTTGTCATTACTGTTCAGGATCTTATATACTTCGGTCATGTCACTCGTCACTTTTCTAAACTCTAATGGAAACAAGCCCAGCCTTTTCAACAACTCACTCATTCCAGATATCAGTTTAGTAAACCTCCTCTGAGCTGCCTGCAAAACATTAATATCCTTCTTCAAATAAGGAGATCAAAACTGCACGCAGTATTCACGATGCAGTTTCACCAATGCCTTGTTGAATCAAAGCATATCATTGCTGTTGGTTCAATTCTTCTTGTAATAAAGGATAGGATTCTATTAGCTATCTTGATTACATGCAGAAACTGCAGACTAACTTTTTGTGATCCATGCACAAGAACATCTAAAACCCCCCGCATCTCAGCATTCTGCAGTCATCCTTCATTTAAGTAATACTCTTGTTATTCTTCTCGTGAAAGTGAACAACATCACACTTGCCACATTATATTCCATCTGCCAGTATTTTGCCCACTCGCTCAACCTATCTTTATCTATCTGCAAACACTATGGGGACAGTCTAACCAGCTCGCCATGCTGGTTGATTGGCGTGGTGAGCTGGTAGGATTAGGCGATAGGTGAAAAATCAGGTTTGCCCTTGGATATTCACATCTCGCGATGTTACCGGCATTGATTTGCCCGCAAGGGCACAAAGCCAATTTCAATATTCATAACTTAATTTGAACATCATTAGCAAGTCCCGGATGCTATTGTCCGGGCTCACTTGTACCTACCTCCTTGCTGATCGGGGTCCCCATCAATGGGGACCAGACGTGATGGCCTCACCAGTGGGAACGGAGACCATTGAGCCCCAGGGTGTTTGGAGGATAGGGTTGGACGGTGTCCCTTGGGCAGTATCAGTGTCACCGGGCAGTGCAGAAGGGGCAGGTCCTGAGTGGTGGGTCCTCAGGATGTGGGACCTGGGGGTGGGAGCTCCATGTTGGGGAGTGGGGGGAGAGAGGGAAGGGGGAACTCTGCAGAGGGGGGCAGGGTTGATTGACTGAAATGGTGATCGGGAATGTGGGGGCAATTGGCTGGGGCAGTCATCGGCGGATGGGGGAACAATCGGCAGGGCAGCAATCGGTGATGGGGGAGATGTCCGGGGTGGCGATCATTGGAGTGGCGATATCCGTGGAGGGGACCTGGGGGGAATGATAGGAGACCTCCTTACGCAATGTGTACACTGTGCGTACATAGTGTACTGGGAGATCAGGGCAATGGCACACCGAGAGCTCAGCAGCCAGCTGCCTGGTGAGATTAGGCTCCACCCCCTCCCCTGGTGGTGAGAATCAGCTTTTTTGAATGAGTGGTGTAGGATTTGATTTTTCAACTTGCCGAAAAAACATGTCTGAAACTCTCCCACTTTCATGCTTGTTTAGCACTTAGAATGTTTTCGTAAGATCACCCCCTGTATTTCTTTTTCACAGCATACATTACCATGCTTTTTCTCCCCTCTTCTAAGTTATTGATGTAAATTGTAAAAAGTTGAGGTCCCAGCACAGACCCTTACTGGACTCCACTCATCACATCCTGCTAATCAGACAAAGACCCATTTGTGCATACTCTCTGTTTTCTTCCAGCCAACCAATCTTCAATTCAAGTTTATATGTTGCTCCCTATACCACAAGCTTTTCTTTTTTATAGTAACTCCTGATGTTACACCACGTCAAATGCTTTCTGGAAATCCAAGTACAGTATATCTACAGTCTCCTCTCTATTGCACATGTTACTTCTTAAAAAACTCTTGTAAATTAGTTAAACATGATTTTCCTTTCATAAAACCATGCTGATTCTTCCCAATTACCTTGAGCTTATCTAAATGCCCAGCTATAACTTCTTTAATGATCGATTCTAACACCATTCCCATGGCAGACATCAAGCCAAATGGCCTATAATTTACTGTTTTATGCCCCCCTCCCTGATATGTAAGTTTATCTTTTATTCCAGTTGTACTTTTTAACATTTCAGTATCTGTATAAATGAAAATGATATTACTCTGAGTGTCTGGATTACTAATGCGTGACAATACCACTATGCTATCACTTCCTCTCAGCACCACTTGTGACTCCGCAGACACGGAAGCAGTCCATGTCCAAATGCAGAAAGGCCTGGATAATAGTCATGCTTGACAAGTGGCAAATAACATTTGCGCCATACAAATGCCAAGCAATATCAATCTCTAACAAGTTAGAATCTAACCATTACCCCATGATATTCCATTGCTGAATCCCCACTATCAACATCCTGCTGGTTAGCATTGACCAAAAATTGAACTGAACTAGTCACAAAATAATGTGGCTACAAAAGCAGGTAAGAGGTTAGGAATCCTGTGGTGGGTAACTTACCTCCTGTCTCCCCAAAGCCTGTCGACCATCTACAAGGCACAAGTCAGGAGTGCGATGGGATACTCTCCACTTGCCTAAATGAGTGCAGCTCCAACAACACTCAAGAAGCTCAACATCATCCAGGTCAAAGCAGCCCACTTGATTGGCACTCCAACCACAACCTTCAACATTCACTCACTCCACCAGTGAAACACAGTGGCAGCAGTGTGTATCATCTACAGGATGCACTGCAGAAACACTCCAAGGTTTTTTAGGCAGCATGTTTCAAACCTCCGACCAATATCATCTAAAAGGAAAAGGGTAGTAGACACATGGGAACATCACCAACTGGAAATTCCTCTCCATCTAGACTTGGAAAAATATCGCCATTCCATCATTGAGTCAAAATCCTAGAACTGCCTCCCTAACAGCACTGAGTGTGTACCTACACCATAGGGACTGCAGTGGTTCAAGAAGGCAGCTCATCACCACCATCCCTTGGACAGTTAGGGAGGAGCAATAAATGCTGGGCAATAAATGGACATTGCCTGCTAATACTTCCCGCTAAATTTGCAACAGGGGGTAGATGGTGAAAAGCACTTCATCTGTGAGTTGGATGGCGATGCCTTTAATGAGTGTTGATCAGGGGTGGGGACACATTCTCTTGTGCAGTTGAATGCACATTCAGTTGTGGGTTTTTTAAGACAGGATTTTAAAAGGTGTGGCAACATTCAAACTGTGATGTGGAGATGCCGGCATTGGACTGGGATAAACACAGTAAGAAGTCTCACAACACCAGGTGAAAGTCCAACAGGTTTATTTGGTAGCACAAACCACTAGCTTTCGGAGCGCTGCTCCTTCATCAGGTGAGTGGGATTTCAGTTCACAAACAGGACATGTAAAGACACAAACTCAATTTACAAAATAATGGTCGGAATGCAAGTCTTTACAGGCAATCAAGTCTTAAAGGTACAGACAATGTGAGTGGAGAAAGGGTTAAGCACAGGTTAAAGAGATGTTTATGGTCTCCAGCCAGGACAGTTAGTGAGATTTTGAAAGCCCAGGCAAGTAGTGGGGGTTACAGATAGTGTGACATGAACCCAAGATCCCGGTTGAGGCCGTCCTCATGTGTGAGGAACTTGGCTATCAGTCTCTGCTCAGCGACTCTCAGCGTTGTCGTGTGTCGTGAAGGCCGCCTTGGAGAACGCTTACCCAAAGATCAGAGGCCGAATGCCCATGACCGCTGAAGTGTTCCCCAATAGGAAGAGAACACTCTTGCCTGGTGATTGTCGAGCAGTGTTCATCATCCGTTGTCGTAGCGTCTGCATGGTCTCCCCAATGTACCATGCCTCGGGACATCCTTTCCTGCAGCGTATCAGGTCGACAAGGGTCGGCACGGTAGCACAGTGGTTAGCACTGCTGCTTCACAGCTCCAGGGACCTGGGTTCGATTCCCGGCTTGGGTCACTGTCTGTGTGGAGTTTGCACATTCTCCTCGTGTCTGCGAGGGTTTCCTCCGGGTGCTCCGGTTTCCTCCCACAGACCAAAGATGTGCGGGTTAGGTTGATTGGCCATACTAAAATTGCCCCTTAGTGTCCTGGGATGCGTAGATTAGAGGGGTTAGCGGGTAAACTATGTAGGGATATGGGGGGAGGGCCTGGGTCGGATTGTGGTCGGTGCAGCCTCGATGGGCCGAATGGCCTCTTTCTGTACTGTAGGGTTTCTATGATTTCTATGATTCTATGACAACGTTGGCCGAGTTGCAAGTGTATGTAGCGTGCACCTGGTGGATGGTGTTCTCACGTGAGATGATGGCATCCGTGTCGATGATCCGGCACGTCTTGCAGAGGTTGCTGTGGCAGGGTTGTGTGGTGTCGTGGTCACTGTTCTCCTGAAGGCTGGGTAGTTTGCTGCGGACAATGGTCTGTTTGAGGTTGTGCGGTTGTTTGAAGGCAAGAAGTGGGGGTGGGGATGGCCTTGGCGAGATGTTCGTCTTCATCAATGACATGTTGAATGCTCCGGAGAAGATGTCATAGCTTCTCCGCTCCGGGGAAGTGCTGGACGACGAAGGGTACTCTGTTCGCCATGCCCCGTGTTTGTCTTCTGAGGACTTCGGTGCAGTTTTTCACTGTGGCGTGTTGGAACTGTCGATCGATGAGTCGAGCCCCATATCCTGTTCTTATGAGGGCATCTTTCAGCATCTGGAGGTGTCTGTTGCGATCCTCCTCATCTGAACAGATCCTGTGTATACGGAGGGCTTGTCCGTAGGGGATGGCTTCTTTATTTTGTAAATTTAGTTTGTGTCTTTATATGCCCTGTTTCTGAACTGAAATCCCACTCTTCTGATGAAGGAGCAACGTTCAAACTGGCAGGTTAGGTTCCAAATCAGCGCTAGGTTCTGACTGACATCACATACTGCTGAACAACACATGCAACCTCCAATATGGTAAACATGATGAGCCACACCAGAAATCAGTGGGAGAGGCTCAATGTCATTTTTAACTTAACCACTTATGGAGTGCCAAAACTACTCATGCTAGGGAGTCAAATATTTTGCCCTGTATTTTTTCAAAGCACATTGAAGGTAAAGATAAAAGTATAGATTAAATTAAGTGCACTGAAGAGAGGACAATGATGATTAATATTTTTGAGTTTTAAAAATCAATAATCAAGTAAAATTCTGAATTATGCTGGATATATCTTGCTAATAATGCTGTACTAATTATGAACAGATCATGTGTTTTGGCACAGAGTGACTTCAAACTAGTTTTGCAAATAACATTTGAATCAGCCAACCTGTCCAACCTGAGCTAAGTCTTTACTGGTCTAAGTTTGCAACTATGTTGAAGTGGATGGTATACTGATGCTGGATATCAACATACCCATTTGCATGAGGTAAAAAAGAAAGGTGAAGGGATTTTCCAATCAGTTTCACCAGGATTTCAAGTGCAAATCATTGAATCAATGAGAAATCATGAGCAGAAATCTCTTACATGAGATCTCCATACATTGTATTTGCATAATTCTAGTCATGTTGGTTATCCGACCTAGGACATCCAGTGCACAAATTTCCAGCGTTGATGCAGGGAGGACAGCATAACTAGGGACAATTTGAGCACTGGACTTTAAAAAATATATGACTCAGAACAAAAACTGTACAAAAACTATAATGTAATATGCAGTTTACTCCTTTTAATTGAACATTACTTAATTTGAATTATGCATTAATTTATTTTTTGCCTAGCACAAAAAGCCAACTATGTCATTTAATTTAATTTAAGTTGCTCAGTTAGTGGTTAATTCAGTTTTTCCAATAAATAATGAATTTGAAATAATAGGAATAGATTATACTTCTCCAGCTACATTCTCCTTTTCTTTGTAAAGGAAGAGACTTCAGGAGGAAGCACAAGGCAACTTTGTGCTAAAATGCCTCTAAAGCCCAACTAAGCTTTTTCTTTAACTGTGCTGGCACCAGGCAGACGACCTTGGTGATTGTGGGTGTTCTTCCATCTTAGTTGCAGCAGTGGCCGTTGTCACCGGGTGGACCATCTTTGGGCTACAAAGCAGTCAGAAATGAAGCCCTCCCTGCCAGAACGCACTGGAAGCCCGTCAATGTTTACGTGGCAGTCTCCTCATTTGGTGCCCACACCTCCCGACATCGGTAAACTGCCAGCAACTTAATTCACTTGTTCCACAAATGCTACCTAACCTGCTGAGTGTTCCTGTTTTTATTTCTCCTTTACTTTACTTTTCTATTCTTCTTTTAATCCTCATTCCACAGTTTCTGCCAGGGTTACATTTATAAGCAAGTAAACTTCATATAAGGCGACAAGTAAGGCGCATAAATCATTTAAAGCAAATGGAAACAAAATTGCACAGTAGAACATGGAGCATTGAAAGCATCGACCATAATGTTTCTATTGAAGCTGTAAGTTTTGCTATTTTTCTGTGACAAATCTACTGATAAAATCAAGGGATCTTCAATTTGCATCATATTTCATCATTTGGCTGCCTGCTTGCTTGAATACAAAGTAGCAAAGTTTGCTCTGTCATAAAGGGGCTCCATAATCTCTGTAATAACTGTTTATCATGTTAACTAAATCACATTGTATGTTTCACAAAGCAGAACAGTAATAAACACCTTTAAAAGGGACGTCTGACACTCTCATATATAACATTCTGAAACTGATATCAGCTTGAGAAAGAAGAACTGCCTTAAGGTAAATAAAAATGCTTTCTGCAGAAATTATCGATAAACACAAATAGGCACTGTTTGACTTTCAGAATGGAAGCGATTAATGCAGTGTAATATTTTTCTCATTGCGAAAAACACATGCTTATTGTTGTCATCTGAAATCATGTGAAGGTTGTTCATGCCCGCCAGCTGTCTTTTCATCGCAGAGGATGGATCTCTTCCCGTACAACAATGAATAGTCATTCACAGCAGCTCTTTGGATCTTAAATTTTTTATTAGGTTTCTTGCTAAAGCAAAGGTCGATTTCTTGATGCTCTTGTCTGACATCAGCACTTCCCCAAATCCAACTTGTTCGAGATTTCACACAATAACCTTTGACCTGCACATCTTCCAATTAAGGCAAGATGGGTTTCTCATCAGTGCATTAAGATAACAATGTGCAGGAAGAGTTCTTGACACAGTTTTTGACCTCAAGTGTTCTGTCTCCTCACATTTACCATTTAGTTGAAATAAACATGGTCTGAAGGGGTGGCGATGAAATTGGATCAAATCCTGAATGTGCATTCATACTTCAAACAGACAGAAAATCTGTTGGCTATTTATGGTACCTCTTTTTATACTCGAAGAAGTGAGCACAGTAGTGGAAGATACAAATAGGAACCTGTGTATGAATGCTTTTGTGTCCGTCTGTGGGATTCGGATGGCATAAGCTGTTATTTATGTATAAGAGGATACTGATGGCATAGATAAGGTGAATAGCCAAGATCTTTTTCCCAGGGTGAGGGAGTTCAAAACCAGAGGGCATAGGTTCAAGGTGAGAGGGGAAAGATTTAAAAAGGACCTGAGGGGCAAATTTTTCACACAGAGGGTGGAGTGTATATGGAAGGAGCTGCCAGAGGAGGTGATAAAGACATTTAAAATACATTTGGACATGTACATGGATGGGAAAGGTTTAGAGGGATATGGGTCAAACACAGGCAAATGTGACTAGTTCAGTTTCGGAAACCTGGTCGGCATGGACGAGTTGGGCTGAAGGGTCTGTTTCCATGCTGTGTATCCCTATGACTCTATGTGCCACTGGTACAAAAAAGCAAGTTCATTTGCTAACTAAAGGCACAAGAGATTGCTGCCATGAAGTAGAACTATATTTTTCAACACAATGTAACAAGAAACTTGATTTATATGACAAATCAAATGTGCATCACCAAGTATCTTTATAGCCAAAGGTACAGAAAGAACTGGATACGACAAGTGTTCAATGTAGAAATGTTTCATGTGAAGTCAGATTAATTCTTTGGAAACAATCTGGTGAATGATAACATACATATTAACAGTAAGGTAGCAAATTAAGATTTTGATCTAAAAATGCAGCTTCCTGCGCCTGAATGGTGAGTCCAGAGTTATTCCTGACATTGAGCATTGTGCCTTGCTTCCATGGAGAGTCCTGGGATGCGATCTTACAGGCCATTCACGCGCCAATGCCACTTCAAACGAGGATGGAAATGTTGGCACTCAGCTAAATCCTTGTTCACCGCAGCGGGACCAGAAAATCCTGCCAGCTGGAACGGCAAGAAGATTCCACCAATGATCACTACAGGAAACTTGCTTAGAAAGTTATCACTTTAAATTGAGTTGCGGCTAGCAAAAGAAGCTAAGAACAAAAGAAAAACAACCAAATGGGCAGTAGACCATTTAGCCCTTTCATCCTGCTCTTCCATTTCATAAAATCATGGGTGATCTTTGTCGCTAACTGCTTCTTCCTGCCCGACCCCCATATCCTTTAACATCCAATCCAACTCTACCTTGAGACATACCTATTCCACAACCTGCATCCCGCAGCAAATTGGCAATAGAAATACCAAAAATTCACAAACATGTGAGCGAAGAAATTTTCCCTCAGCGTAGTCCTAAAATGTCAATCTTTTATTCTGAGACATCGATCCCTAGTTCTAGACTTCACAACCAGGGAAAACATTCTCCCTGTCAAACCCCGTGACAAATGTTTCAATGAAATCACCTCTTAGTCTTCTAAGCTCTTGAGAACATGGACTGACTCTATTCAGTCTTTCCTTAGTGGACAGACCCTTCACCCAGAAATCAGTCTCGTGAAACTTTGTTGCACTCCATTTAAGGCAAGAATATTCTTCCTCAGGTAAAGAGACCAAAACAGCACACTGTACTCTACACTAGGTGTGATCTCACCTAGGCCCTGCACAATTACAGTAGAATCTCTTCCCCTATGCTATAACGCTAACAGACCATTTGCTTTTCTAATTGATCACTGCCTGAATGTTAACCTTCCATGATTTGTGTGCAAAAACATTCAGATGCCCTCTGAATACCGACATTTCGCATCTTCTCAGCATTTAAAATATTTTGGTTTTCTACTTTTCTTACCAAAATGAATAAGTTCACAGTGCTCCATGTTATATTCTTTGTCACAATGGGCAGAATTTTACATTCCTCCCCACCCCTCCCTCCCTCCACCCCAAGGGGCCAATTGGCAGGAGAAGGGGATTAAAATTGGACATAATGTCATGGGCAACATCCCGAGTGCCTATCTGTTCACCCCACCATAATTGTACAACGTGGCAGAGGAGGCATCAGGCAGCCTGCCCACCTGCAGGCCAATTGACCCTATTAAGCTTTTTAAGTTTAAGTTTTAAGTTCATTGATTAGTGTCACAAGTAGTTATGCATAGTTTTCAAGCATAAAATACATTAACACTGCAATGAAGTTACGATGAAAATCCCCTAGTCGCCACGCTCCGGCGCCTGTTCCTTTAGTCACCACACTCCTGTGCCTGCTCGGGTACACTGAGGGAGAATTTAGCATGACCAATGCACCTAACCAGCATATCTTTCGGACTGTGGGAGGAAACCCATGCATACCTGGGGAGAACGTGCAGACCCCGCACAGACAGTGACCCAAGCCGGGAATCGAACCCGGGTCCCTGGTGCTGTGAGACAGCAGCGCTAACTACTGTGCCACCATGCCACCCAATCATTGGCCACTTAAGGGCCACTTCACACCCCTGCCACAATTTTTCCCATGTTGGCAAAGGCTGCTGCAAGTGGGAAGCCCAGCAGCTTTGAGAGCTGGGGCTGTTGGTAGCCAAAGAGATGTTAATGTACCTCCTGGCTCCACTACCCCACTGCCCTCCTGCAAAGACTTCTCCACCCTCAGGTGCTCACGTGTCCTCTCCTCTCCTGCTCTGTACATCCCAGCCCACCACCCTTTCCCACCTTCCTCACCAGGACCTGCTGGCCTGTCCCTGCTGAAAGCCAAACCCTGCCCTCCCCTGCTACTCAGTTCTCCATCCAGCTTCAGGGATGATGACCAGGAGGGGGGACAGGAGTGCAGTCCCAGAGTAATTGTCATGCTGGAATCAGAGAACTGCCGGCCATTTGACTGGCCAGCAACTCTCGAAGATAGGACTTCATCCCTAGGCGGGAGAGGTCTCGCCTCAAGCCAATGACTATCCCACATTAAATGGCCACAGGGCAACCCACTGGAGTGGGGGAAGAATCACATTATGCCAGGTGGCAGAGACCCTGGGGCAGTGTAAAATGAGCTCGATATTGAACATTCATTTAACCCACCTGGGAGATCTACAAGTTGCATTTCTAAGAGGTGTATTGTCAAAGCTGATGATGGACTAAAATAAATCTTCAATACACCCTCAGGTTACGGTTCAAACATAAGTCAATGAAAAATAATAATACGCATTTTACTGGAGATTATTCAGGCTCCATACACTAATGTATCATGCAAGTGGGAGATGCCTATTCTAATTTAATCATGATGAAAAGTCTTTAACAGAAGACTCTGTGGCCGAAACACAGAAACTGTCAGAAATCATAACAGTGCAACCGGTTTGAACATTGTTAAGTGAGACCAGCATCACTGTGAATGCTATGGGCCCTATTCAGTCACTGCAGTAACTTTTCAAGCATAAAATTCATAAGAGATGGAAGAGCTCCTGAAGACAAGCTGCACGCAAGTTTAAAGTTCACTTGTCTGTGGAAGTAATAGAAGATGACAATTAACCTGATGATTTTTTAAAATCAACCAAATAGTTAGTTTGATGTTTTCATGAATTAATCTAAAGAAAATGCACAGTCATGTTGTGGACACACCAATGTTTGAAACATGCCTACAGACAAGAATTTTAGTAGGAAAATAGACATTTGCTGTATTACAAATTAATTATGGCCAAGGTTCGAGAAAATGTAAGTCCAAACAATAAGTGACAGGCAAAAGCAGCTGATATTTGAATCATCAGTCATATAGCACAAAAGGAGACAATTCAACCCATCGTGTATATGCTGGTTCTTTGACAGAGGTGTTCAATTAATCCTACTTTCTGGTTCTTATCCCATAGACCTGCAAATGTTACCATTTAAAGATGGTGATAACATTCATGAAAAATCTATCAATCAAATCTGAAGTTTTTAGGAGAAGGTGTAGGCTAGTCATAGAACTTTTCCAAAGCCTTCAGTAATTGAAGCAAGCATCAGGAATGTCTACTGTTTGTATATAATTGCCTCTGGTGCACACTGCTGTTAGTGACAAACCTGAGGACGGCAACAAAGTGTTATAGAACATAGAACATAGAACAGTACAGCACAGAACAGGCCCTTCGGCCCACGATGTTGTGCCGAGCTTATCTATTATTTTTGTTAGGAGGAGAGGATGCCATTGAGAATATCACTACAAGTATCGTACAGTCAAATATCTCACCTCCTCAAAGTCAAATAACTCACCTCCCCAAAGTCAAATAACTCACCTCCCCAAAGCCTGTCCACCATCTCTGCAAGGCACAAGTCAGGAGTGGAATGGAATACTCCCCACTTTCCTGGATGAGTGCAACTCTAACAACACTGAAGAAACTCGACACCATCCAGGACAAAGCAGTCCACTTTGCCACTTGATTGGCACCCCTTCCACAGTCATTCAATCCCTACACACATCATCTACAAGATGCACTGCAGGAAATCACCAAGCCTCCTTATGCAACACCTTCCAAACCTACAACCACTAATGTCTAGAAGGACTAGGGCCGCAGATACTTGGGAACACCACCACCTGGAGGTTCCCCTCCAAGTCACGCACCATCCTACGTTGGAAATACATTGTTGTTCCTTCCCTATCCCTGAGTCAAAATCCAAATGTTACCGTTTAATCCTGGGAACTCTCTTGCTAATGGCATCATGGGTGTACGTACACTTACGGGATTGCAGCGGTTCAAGAAGACAGTTCACCGCCAGCTTCTGAACAGCAATTAAAAAACCCAATCAAGTTAGTGCAAATACTGCCCTGAACAGTTCTCTGCTGACTCTCCTCTCTTTATCCAGATAGTTGTTCATTTCTCCAAAATTAATGCTTCAAAAAGTTTCCCAACACCTAGCATTAAACTGACGTGACTGGAATTGCGAGATTTATCCTTCTCTTCTTTTTTTGAACAAAGAGATAACAATTGCAATCCTCCAGACCTTTGGCAGCACACTGTATTTAAGAAGGTTTGGAAGATTATGGCCAACATCTCTTCTATTTCTACCTTAATTTCTCATGAGAACCGAGGGTGCATTCATTTGGATCTGGTGAATTATCCACTTTAAGTACAGATAGCATTTCTAGTATCTCCCCTTGGTCTATTTTTATCTCATCCAGTATCCCAGCAACCTTCCTGTTCGACATTGCTTTGGCAAAGCCCTCTTCCTTTGTAGACAATAATCAACTTGTGAATGCACGATCCTTCCTGTTAGATTGTTCTCTCTGTTCTCTGCTAGATTATATCCTTTCTCGAGCTGTAAAATCAAAATTTTATCTCTCATTATATTCACATTCAATTTCTCTTTCTCCTTAAAAACAATAAGAATGAGAAACCTCTCTCAGGATCAGCTACATATAAAGAAAGTCATTAAAAGTCAGTAAAATTCACGATGAGTGAATCCAAACACGGGGATGGGAGAATGCTTTTGTCAATTCTTAATGCTGCATTTATAAACTAAGAACCATAAGGTATACAAAGCACATACTTCATCATAACGAGCTACTTTAAATGAAGGTTAGGAAAGGCATAGAGAATAAATATGAGGGATCCTTGACTATGAAACCTATCTAATAGGATCTGATCAACTAATTTGGAATCTGCTCTTTGATTATATTTAGGGGCAAAATTCCCTTTCAGTAAGGAATGGGGTGAAGTACTCCGGCTCAATTTTCTTTACCATTGAAATCAATAAAAAAATAGGAAGGTATACAACAGGCACCCAATCCACTGTTGCTGCAATCTTGGCGGGCAGTGTAATATGCACGGCCTAATGCTAAATTTATCTTCTGTGTTCATTTGTGTATTATTTATATCATATTCATTGGTTGGTTTTAGGTGTATTACCATGAAAGCGAAAGGGGGAAGTGTTGTGAATGGTCCATTACATTTGTATGTCACACAATCACAGAACCTTTGCAATGCAGATGGAGGCCATTTGGCCCATTAAGTTTTCGCTTTGTATGACCCTGGCTTGTCCTGGAAGAGTTCTGAGTTACATACTGCTTGACTCTCTCAAATAGCCTTGTGGCCCATATATAAAGATAATGGCCATAATTCTCTGGTCTCCCGTGCCCCACTGCAGCTGCCAGCGAGAATGGAGAATTTGGCGCTCAGCCAAATTTCCATTCACTGCGGCAGGACCAGAGAATGCTAGCTGCGGACGAGGTTGGAGAATCCATCCCAATATAATGCTGACAAAATTCACATCCACAATATCAATCCACAGACCTGAACTTGTGGTATCAACTATGGTCAACAAAACCACGAAATATTAGCTTACTTTCCTCAAATGTACAGCTCAACACAGCCTCAAACCACCACCAT
Source organism: Mustelus asterias (assembly GCF_964213995.1). Lineage (NCBI taxonomy): Eukaryota > Metazoa > Chordata > Chondrichthyes > Carcharhiniformes > Triakidae > Mustelus > Mustelus asterias. Next base: position 72,843,309 of record NC_135801.1, read on the forward strand.
CTCACTTTATTTAACTGCATCAAAGAAAGGAAGTTCAATAATATCTTACGACAATCATGTCTATCAAATACTACAGCAGCAGACACAAAATGAAAACATTCATATATACTGGAGGGAGCTGATAACTGATTAAAAATATCAAAGAATATGCTCATAATGTACTGTTGCTACCAATTATGAGAGTTCTTACTTACTACATTATCCAGCGATGGTATTAAAATTTCCTACTTTCAAAAAACTCCATCATGCCATCAGTTCTACCTAGTTGAAATTAAACTACTTTGGATAATATAAATATTCCCTAGATCTCCACTGGGAATCTCCAGTAGCCGCAGGCTAAAGAAGAAATAGTTTTCACCTCCATGTCAAGCAAAACATTGTAGAATTTTTTTAAAGGCTAGCACTTCACAAATCAATATTTCTAACTGTCGGATAATCCTTACTTATTCCCTTATCACAATTGCAAATGTTGTATGGGTACCGAGTGAACAGGCAAGTCATGGGGATTACAGATCGTGTGACATGAACCCAAGATCCCGGTTAAGGCCGTCCTCATATGTGCGGAACTCAGCTATCAGTCTCTGCTCAGCGACTCTGCGTTGTCGTGTGTTGTGAAGGCCGCCTTGGAGAACGCTTATCCGAAGATCAGAGGCCGAATGCCCATGACCGCTGAAGTGTTCCCCAACAGGAAGAGAACACTCTTGCCCTGGTGATTGTCGAGCAGTGTTCATTCATCCGTTGTCGTAGCATCTGCATGGTCTCCCCAATGTGCCATGCTTGGGCTTGGCTTGCCTGGGCTTGCAAAATCTCACTAACTGTCCTGGCTGGAGACAATACACATCTTTTTAACCTGTGCTTAACCCTCTCTGCACTCACATTGTCTGTACCTTTAAGACTTGATTACCTGTAAAGACTCGCATTCTAACCATTATTTTGTAAATTGAGTTTGTGTCTTTATATGCCCTGTTTGTGAACAAAACTCCCACTCACCTGATGAAGGAGCAGCGCTCCGAAAGCCAGTGGCTTGTGCTACCAAATTTACCTGTTGGACTTTAACCTGGTGTTCTGAGACTTCTTACTGTGTTTACCCCAGTCCAACGCCGGCATTTCCAGATCACTGGGAGGAAACCAGAGCACCTGGAAGAAACCCATGCAAACACGGGGAGAACATGTAAACTCCACACAGACAGTGACCCAAGCCAGGAATCAAACCCAGGTCCCTGGCGCTGTGAGACAGCAGTGCTAACCACTGTGCCATCATGCTGTTCCGATTTTCAGGCCAACTGGACAAATTTGGACCAATTTTTGACCAATATTACACAAATGATCCAGTGAGCTGAGTTCAATTTCCACGATGGCACTGCAAATTTAAATTCAGTTACTTTAATAAATCTGGAATGAAAAGCTAGTATTAGTAATGGTGGCCCGGAAGCTACTGGATTGCTGTAAAAGCCCACCCAGCTCACTAATCTCCTTCTGGGAAGGAAATATGCTGTCCTTACCCATTCTGGCCTTCATACAACACCAAAATAACAGCAAAGTGGTTGATTGTTAACTGTCCTCTGAAAGGGCAATTGAAGACGAACAGTGGGTGGCGGAATCTTCCGATATTTTCTCAGAGTATCCATTTCGGTTAAAAAAACCAACGTATATCTCTCCAGCTGCACAGCCGAGTTTTCTCTCCAGATTCTCGGCACTCTTCATACAGAGAATCTGGGGCTGTGTTTGCACGGTCACCCTAGCAGGGTTGGGCTCTACAGAGTGGTGTGCCATTTTTAAAGGGTGCCCTGATTTGCATTAGATTGAAACTCCTCCCCCACAGACCTAGAGGATCCACCCCAACGACCATCAGGACAATCCCCCCCACCCACCCCCACGACAAGCTTTGGGACATTCCCCTGCCCTTCCCCCACCCAAAACAAGCATCGGAACACTCTCCCCCGCCCCCCCACCCCCCAACAAGCATCCGGGCACACCTTCCCCTTACAGGTATTGGGGCAATAAACACCTCCCCCCACCCCATCGCATAAGGGGATCCCCACATTGTGGACCTGGCTATTCCCCTGGCACTGTCACTCTAGCCCATCCTGTCAGTGAGGAGGGAAATTCGCTGGTGCCACCGGTGGCGAATGCCGACTGAAAATCCTGCCCAGTAAATGTGACGCGCATATCTTGTGAATGAATGAAAATACACTGATTCTTAAATGTTGTCTGTGTCTATAGCGCGGTGTACGTCTATCCAGGCTTGTTCTGTAAGTGTAAGATTTGCATAAAACCATATTTCCTTCCTTCCATTTATGAGCCTACACATGATCAAACGAAGCTTCGACTGACTACGGCTTCAGGCTACTTCTTATTAATGATATGCCTGTTCACCTGTACATATCAGCTTAACCACAATTCATTGAAAAATTTGAATAATTAAAATCCAACTATAATAATTGGATGGCACAGTGGTTAGCACTGCTGCCTCACAGCTCCAGGGACCAGGGTTCGATTCTTGGCTCGGGTCACTGTCTGTACGGCATCTGCATGTTCTCCCCATGTCTACGTGGGCTTCCTCCGGGTTCTCCAATTTCCTTCCACGGTTCAAAAAGATGTGCTGGTTAGATCCATTGGCCATGCTAAATTCTCCCTCAGTGTACCTGGAGTGTGGCGACAAAGGGATTTTCACAGTAACTTCATTGCAGTGTCACTGTAAGCCCACTTATGACACTAATAAATAAACTGATAAATAAACTAAAACTAATTGCAACAGACTGAATCTGAAAAAAATAATTTCTCTTCTATGCATTTCATGCAAACAATATCACTTCTAGATAACATTACACTGTATAATAATGCAGGACAGGCCACAGGAGCTGTTGTATAAATATATAGCTTGCATTACTAGGCAGACTCCTCAGGGAACTCCAAATGGTTGTGCGCTGCTGTTGGCTAAAGTTAGCCAAGCTCCTGGACAGAGGGGAGCTGAAATTCTACTGTGAGAAAGACAGAATTTGAAGGACTTTGTTTCTCCCAATGATCACTACAATCTAAACATTAGCGGTGTGGTTTAGCTCATTCAGCTGGGCAGCTGGTTCATGATGCAGAATGACACCAATAGCACAGGTTCAATTCTTGTAGCAGCTGAAGTTATTCATGAAGGCCCAACTTTGCCTCTTACCTGAGGTATGGTGATCCTCAGGTTAAATCACCACCAGTCAGCTCACTCCCTCAAAGGGCCCATGGTCATCTGGGACTATGGCAACTTTACCTTACTTTACAATCAAAATGTGCTAATTAACAAATTAATAAGATCTGTCTTACTTGAATCCACCAATTACTGTGCAGTTTATATTTGCCTCAAGTTTGCATGATAATTCAGGTTTAATCCAGGTTGATTCTGGATGTTAGAATATAGGATAGATAATATTTAGGCAGGGATTTTCTGGCCCCATCATGTTGGGACATTCGACGATCCACCCATATGACATGTGACACTCGAAGAGAGCAAAGATCCTGGCATCAGCTGGGTCGGAAAATCCTGCCCTTAGTGTTTACTTTGTTGACTCATGTCTGGTAAAATAAAATCTGTTTTAAGCCATGAAATCGTGTGGCTTTGTTCCTTTTAGCAAGTAATTGAGATTTGGTATTTCTTCTATTAAAAAACTCCCAGTTAGTAGGGTAGCACAGTGGCACAGAGGTTAGCACTCACGGCGCCAAGGACCCAGGTTCCATTCTCGCCTTGGGTGACTGTGTGGAGTTTGTACGTTCTCCCTGTGTCTGCGTGGGTTTCCTCCGGGTGCTTCGGTTTCCTCCCACAGTTCAAAGATGTGCAGGTTAGGTGGATTGGTCATGCTAAATTGCCCCTTAGTGTTCCAAGATGTGTAGGTTAGGGGGATTAATGGGGTAAATTTGTGGGGTTATGGGAATAGGGCCTGGGTAGGATTGCTGATGGAGAGTCGGTGCTGACTCAATGGACCAAATGGCCTCCTCTGCATTGTAGGGATTCTATGGTTCCAATCTCTACCAAGATCATCACAATATTTTCCCTTTCTCACTTTGGGAAGTGCCTGGCTCTTTCCTCATGACATCACAGTTAATATTGCGAACTTAATATCACTAGATCCATTGTAGCAAACTTCCAGCCTTTCACTCTTTGACTTAGGATTTTTAAAAAAAATTGAAATGTATTTTATAATAATTATAAACTCCACGTCACTCGTACAGAATTCTGACATGCAAAGGCTGAGAACTCAGGATCTGTCCAAATACTTGACCATATAATAGTCCCCTGGCAGCTATTGTGCTACAGGTTGTTAAGATGTTTCAAACTGATTCATAACCAGACTTAAGTCATCTGCTGATCATCTGCAACAAATTAATGGGTGTGGATGTATCTATATAATGGACAGGGAGGTTATTTCCTCACAATGATTGGATTAAGATGCTTAATACGTGTAAATATTATGAGGCCAGATGTGGAGTTTTCACTGGCCGTTCAACTGTACAGAGAAGGGTTGCAACAGCACTGAACTAATTAGCAACATGTTAAGAGTAGGAAGTGATGATAAATAGGTCAAAGTCTCCCAGAAGAAAAACATTCAATCACTATCTGTGCATCGCACGGTGGTGGAATGATCAGCAGATGACTGAAGTCTGGTTATGAATCAGTTTGAAACACCTTAACAACCTGTATTTGTTTCTTGTGTCATGGTCACCTCTTTTTTTAGATTTGATTTGATTTATTATTCTTACATGTATTGGTATACAGTGAAAAGTATAGTTCCTTGAGTACTATACAGACAAAGCATACCATACATAGGGAAGGAAAGGAGAGAGTGAAAGCTGGGGGGAAGAGAAATTAATGCGAAGTAGGTCCATTCAAGTCTGATGGCAGCAGGGAAGAAGCTGTTCTTGAGTCAGTTGGTACGTATCCTCAGACTTTTGTATCTTTTTCTCGATGGAATAAGATGGAAGAGTGTATGTGTGGGATGCATGAGGTCCTTGATTATGCTGGCTGCTTTTCCAAGGCAGTGGGAAGTGTAGACAAAGTCAATGGATGAGAGATTGGTTTGCTTTTTGGACTGGGCTTCATTCACGACCCTTTGAAGTTTTTTGCAGTCTTGGTCAGAAAGGAAGGTGGAGGCAGAAACCCTCGTAACATTTAATAAGTATTTAGACGTGCACTCGTGATGCCAAGGCATACAAGGCTAAGGGCCAAGTCCTGAGAAATAGGATTTAGAATAGTTAGGTGGTTTGTCTTTGACCAGCATTAGCCACGATAGGCTGAAGGGCCTTTTTCTGTGCTGTATATCTCTAGGACTCCATGACATTACCCATCTCAGGTGGGAAGGCAGGGTCATGTCATTCTGAAGGCCCCGTTCGAGTTGGTGAACCTTCTCCCACTAGATGTTGGAGTTCTGGAACCGCCTCCCCCTCAGCCACAATCTCCTCCCTCTCGACCCCCACAGACATCCCCTACCCTCCTGCCTTGGTACCTCCACGACTTACATAGAAACATAGAAAATAGCAGCAGAAGGAGGCCATTCGGCTCCTCGAGCCTGCTCCGCCATTCATTATGATCATGGCTGATCATCCAACTTAATAGCTCACCTTTCCCCCATATCCTTTGATCCCTTTCGCCCCAAGTTCTATATCTAACTGCTTCTTGAAAATATTGAATGTATTAGCCTCAACTACTTCCTGTGGTAGAAAATTCCACAGGCTGACCACTCTGGGTGAAGACATTTCTCCTCAACTCTGTCCTAACTGCTCGACCCTATATTCTCAGTCTGTGATCCCTGGTTCTGGGCAACCCACCATCGGGAACATCCTCCTTGCATCTGCACTGTCTAGTCCTGTTAGAATTTTATCGGCTTCTATGAGATTCCCTTCATTCTTCAACTCCAGCAAATACAGTCCTAACCGACTCAGTCTCTCCTCATACGTCAGATCTGCCATCCCAGGAATCAGTCTGGTAAACATTCTCTGCACTCTCTCTGGAGCAAGAACATCCTTCCTCAGATAAGGAAACCAAAACTGCACACAATATTCAAGGTGTGGCCTCACAAGGGCCCTGTATAATTGCATTCAGACATCCCTGGTACCTGTACTCGAATCTTCTCACTATGAAGGCAAATGTACCATTTACCTTATTTACTGCCTGCTGCACCTGCATGCTTCCCTTCAGTGACTGGTGCATGAGGACACCCAGGTCACGTTGCACATTCCCCTTTCCTAATTTATGGCCATTCAGATAATAATCTGCCTTCCCGTTTTTGCTACTGAAGTGGATAACCTCAAATTTATCCAAATTATCCTCTATCTGCCATTCAATCAACTTTTCTAAGTCACACTGAAGGATCTCTGCATCCTCCTCACAGCTCACCCTCCCACCCAGCTTTGTGACATCTGCAAATTTGAAGGTATTACATTTAGTTCCTTCATTTAAATCATTAATATATATTGTGAATAGCTGCGGTCCTATCACCGATCCCTGCGATACCCCACTAGTCACTGCCAGCTACTTGGAAAAAGATCTGTTTATTCCTACTCTTTGTTTCCTGTCTGCCACCTAGTTTTCTATCCATCTCAACACACTACCACAATGCCGCGTGCTTTAATTTTACATGCTAATCTTTTATGTGGGACTTCTTCGAAAGTCCAAAGTCCAAATAAAGCACATTTGCTGGCTCCCTCTCAGCACAAATTTCAGTAGATTTGTCAAGCATAATTTTCCTTTCATTAATCAAAGGGGCTTATCCATTCTGCTTTCCTTTTGAGGTATGGTCTGCCTCAAAAACATACAAAATAAATTGAAAGAAAATAGATTCCATCACAACGTACCTATGTTACCTTCTGGGCACCAATGAAGTCTTTTAATGGCCAGAAAAGGAAGAAGTACAGGAGAATAGGATGCATAATAACAACTCGATGTGGAGATGCCGGCGTTGGACTGGGGTAAACACAGTAAGAAGTTTAACAACACCAGGTTAAAGTCCAACAGGTTTATTTGGTAGCAAAAGCCACACAAGCTTTCGGAGCTCTTAGCCCCTTCTTCAGGTGAGTGGGAATTCTGTTCACAAACAGGGCTTATAAAGACACAGACTCAATTTACATGAATAATGGTTGGAATGCAAATACTTACAACTAATCAAGTCTTTGCATTCCAACCATTATTCATGTAAATTGAGTCTGTGTCTTTATAAGCTCTGTTTGTGAACAGAATTCCCACTCACCTGAAGAAGGGGCTAAGAGCTCCGAAAGCTTGTGTGGCTTTTGCTACCAAATAAACCTGTTGGACTTTAACCTGGTGTTGTTAAACTTCTTACTAATAATAACTCAGCAAGGGAGAAGAAGTAACTATTAAAATGAAAGATAAATCTATTGGTTAAAAGAAAGCAAATTTAAAAGGAAATAGGCTACAGCAAGAGCACATAGAATATTCATAAGCTGTATTGAAAAAGGATCGGGTTACCATTTCACTTCAGCCCTCTTGAAGCATGGTTGGTATTATATAGTTTACCAGAACATTGTGTGTGCCAGTCCATAAATCCATATCTCCTTCTATATAATTCATTTCATTTCTACTTTTCTTCAGTTTTCTAGAAGGGCCATTTGGATTCGAAATATTAACTCTGTTTCTCTCCACAGATGCTGCCAGATCTGTTAAGTTTATCCAGCATTTTCCGTTTTTATTTCATAAATTGTTGTTACTGGGAGTAAAAGGATAGAATTTTTACTGCACTTATTGCCCAATCCCAAATGCCCTTGAGAAAGGTGTGGTGAGCTGTGTTCTTGAACTGCTGCAGTCCCTGAGGTGTAGATACACCCAGTGTGCTGCTGGAAAGGAAATTTCAGGATTTTGACCCAGCAATAGTGAAAGAACAGCGACATATTCCCAAGTCAGAATGGTAAGTGGTTTGGAGGGGAAGCACAGGGTGATAGTGTTCCCCTATGTCTGCTGCCCTTGTCCTTCTAGATGGTAGTGGTCGTGGTTTTGGAAGGTGCTGCCTAAGGAACCTTGGTGAGTTCCTGCAGTGCATCTTGAGATGGTGCACACGGTGGCCATTGTTTGTCAGTGGTGGAGGGATTGGCTGTTTGCGGAAGGGATGCCGATGAAGCAGACTGCTTTGTCTTGGATGGTGTCAAGCTTGCTAAATGTTGTTGGAGCTGCACACATCCAGGCAAGTCCAGAGTACTCCATCAGCCTCCTGACTTATGTAGATGGTGGACACACAGTGTCTCAGGCATACGAGTGCATGGTTTCCACAGCTAACCCACCTAAACTAACCACATTTGGACTTTGGAGAAAACCTGAGCACCCGGAGGAAACCCATGCAGATACAGGGAGAATGTGCAAACTCCCCACAGAGAATTGCCCAAGAGCGGTATTGAACCCAGGTCCCTGTCAGTGTGAGGCAGCAGCGCTAACACTGCGCCCACACCTTAGAACCATTTCTCTAAGTCCTTGTGTGTTTTCCAATGGCCAGCAAGGCCAGACTCATGATAAATCTGTTTGTTTTTGATGTTTGTGAATATATGCTGTAATTATTAATTGATTAATAAAGAGCTTACTTGATGAAATCATCTAACCAGAATTTATTGTAACCATCTTGTCTGTTTAAATTCCATTAATTTTTGCATAGCAAGTGGCTGTTAGTGGGAAATTGAAAAGGCAGAGTGTCCTCTACAAGACACACAAGGATCTGTGTGAACAGGGTAAGCAACTGCATAGCGTTGTAACCTATGAAATTGAAGAATTGTTAATGAACAGCAAAGAAGTACAGAAGAACTAAAACATGCAAGTTGGAATAGAGATTCAACATCAAATCACAGAAACCAACATAAAGGGAAAGAAATAATGGATTAAGAGAGAGAGATAAGAGATGGAAAAAAAAGTACGGAAAAAGTAATTACACGTTTTTTAAAATCTCCAGCAATAATTAAAAGCGGAAGGAATGAGACTCCACGTTTATGAAACATGATTTTCACTTGTCAGAGAGGTTGTTGGCAGAAATTAAGACTTATCATGTCTTTTTAAAGGGTACTTACACAGAAATGAAATGCTGAAATGATTTGCAGCAGGTTTAGTCAATATTTATGAGATAACTATAGGGGGTTTATGCTATTAACTACACCTGATTGTGGAAATAGATGACAGGACGCCATTTTTGCACAACGTTTTCCATTCTCATGCTTATGCAGCTCCACTCACCAGAAATCCAATTTGTGCATAAATAACGTCGAGTGTTATTGGCTTCACCGTTATTTTGGCAATAAATGCTGGCTGTTCTCTATTTCAGAACAGGCTCCTCCAGGGCACTTTTTTTTTAAAGGTGCATGCATGTGCATAATTTCAGCATTCAGAATTACTGCCTGATAGGAAATCATTTGTCTTTTAACAGCTTACATGTTAAGTGATTTGGGATTCATAGTCAGGCTTAGCAGGCTGTAAGTTAATCATACATGAATTTTGCACTCACAGCAAAAATGGAGTCGGTTTACTCTTTGACTCATTCAATAATTTATAAATTAAATAATGCAGTTATTATTCTTTTAGTGCATCGGTTTATTAAACTAATGGTGATGTTTGAACGCCATTGACAGACCAAGTTAGAAGGAATAACTGAGGTTGGGTTTAAACTGTCTTCTTTCTTCAAAGCATTAAAATTAATATTGTGCCCTAAGCTGTGGATTTCATCTGATTAACTGCACTGTTGTGAGTTTATTTTTGTTGGAAAAAAATGGGCCCATGCAGAAATCATTAAAATCCATTGGCAAATGAATGAAAATTACACCGACGTGAAATAATTGCGTATTTTTGTTACGACAGATTAGTTAGTGCAAAGTCTTTAGCACTGAAGAAGGATACTTTAGAAAGTAAATTAATGACTGCAGCAATGCAAATGCATTTCTTCAAGATAAATCTTTAATAGGATTTAGCTCCGAACATGCTGTTTCATTAAAATGGATGTTGTGAATATATACTTAGTGCAGATTACATTTTTTTCAGATTGCAAAGAAATTATTGCATGTTGTTTCTTTTTGCAGAAGCTGCTTAATGCCTGATGACATGGCATCTAATAGCTAGACCTTTTATCCAAATATCTATCCTCAGTCAAAACTTGAATTTCACTCCTCCTGGTTTAGATTAACTGTTGTCAGTTAAAGTGCCAATCCTGCTTCATTGCAGTAAATTGGTGTTATTTAAGATCTAATTGAAGCACCGCAAATTCCAGTTTAAGGACACCTTTTTGAAAGGAACTAATTGTTACCATTGAAGTACTGTTTCATTCCTGATTGATAAGCTATCTGCTAAAGGAGCAGTTTAAGCTCCTTTTGGCAATCCTTATGCAGCACTGTTACTGATCCATTACTATAACAGGAAAGTGCATCGAATGATTACAATTAACCAGCATTTCTGTGAAGTTTAGTGATCCATTTTGTTGAGTCATGATTGAGATCCTCCAATCAGATGAAATGTAACAAGCAAAATTATTTAAATACATTTTCTCTCACCTATTATTGCGAACATAAACAGATTTTATCCTAAACGCACCAATCTGACTGATCCTCTGCTGCTGCTTGTAGGCATTCCCACCAGGATGTCGGTTGTCATGGTATGTCATGGCCATCTGTCTTGGCCAACCTCACACTTAGACTGTAACTCATCTGCAACCACACTGTGACATCCATCAGCCAAGGCCAACCCCCGTCCCATTCTACTCCCTCCACTTTGCCCGCGAGAAGAAAGCTTTTCAGTTCTGACCAAATGACTGAAATACTGACATTTTCTTTTCTGGATGTCACTTTTTAGACATCTTTTTGTTCTTGCTATTTTAAGCACCTCTTCATTGGCCTTATGGTCTTTACATGGAATCTCTAGCATATATCTTTGCATAGGGGAGGCAGTGATAAGTGGTATTGTTGCTAAACTAGTAATCCAGAGACCCAGAGTAATGCTGTGGGGACCCAAGTTTGAATCCCACCAGGGGATGGGCAATAAATGCTGGCCCAGCCAGCGATGCCCACATCACATAAATGAATTTTTGAAAATCTACATTTCAACGGTTTCTATTTTGTTCTAAAGATCTTTATTCATTGTCCAGGTTTCTGAGGCTTACAAGAAAGTGGAGACAATATAGCATCATATGAGTTTTTTTTCCCTGTTACAAGCTTCCTGTTAACACATTTCTCAGCTTCACAAAATTATTTTTGGCTATCTCTATCCTTCTAATTTCAGCATTGCATCGACCATCTTCTGTTATAATTTGTCCTAAAATAGACAATCTTTCCTACTTGTGACACCATCCACTTTAATCTTCACTCCAGTTTCTTCTATTGTATTAGTCCTAACTACCATTGGTGTTCATTCTCAATCCATATTCTAAACTTCTAGATTTTACTTGACTTATGACATTTTGTAGTGACTCTTTTGATTCAGCAAGTAGCACTATGTCATCAGCATACCATATCGGGGTGGCACGTGGATAGCACTGCTGCCTCACAGTGCCAGGGACCCAGGTTCAATTCCCAGCTTGGGTCACTGTCTGTGTGGAGTTTGCGCATTCTCCCCGTGTCTGTGCGGGTTTCCTCCAGGTGCTCTGGTTTCTTTCCACATTCTTTCCACATTGTTATTGCAATGAAGAGGGATAGGGCCGTACGGCAGGGCAAGGTTTACAATTGGGGGGGAGGTAATAATATTGCGATTAGGCAAGAATTAGGGGGCATAAGATGGGAACAGAAACTGTCAGGGAAAGGCACTAATGAAAAGTGGAACTTTTTCAAGGAATAAATACTGGGTGTCCTTGATAGGTATGTCCCTGTCAGGCAGGGAGGAAATGGCCAAGTGAGGGAACCATGGTTCACGAAAGAGGTGGAATGTCTTGTGAAAAGGAAGAGGGAAGCTTATGTAGGGATGAGGAAACAAGGTTCAGATGGCTCGATTGAGGGTTACAAGTTAGCAAGGAATGAGCTGAAAAAGGGGCTTAGGCGAGCTAGGAGGGGACATGAGAAGTCCTTGGCAGGTCGGATCAAGGAAAACCCCAAGGCTTTTTACTCTTATGTGAGGAATAAAAGAATGACCAGGGTCAGGTTAGGGCCGGTCAAGGACAGTCGTGGGAACTTGTGTATGGAGTCAGTAGAGATAGGCGAGGTGATGAATGAATACTTTTCTTCAGTGTTCACCTAGGAGAGGGGCCATGTTTTTGAGGAAGAGAAGGTGTTACAGGCTAATAGGCTGGAGGAAATAGATGTTCGGAGGGAGGATGTCCTGGCAGTTTTGAATAAACTGAAGGTCGATAAGTCCCCTGGGCCTGATGAAATATATCCTAGGGTTCTTTGGGAGGCAAGGGATGAGATTGCAGAGCCTTTGGCTTTGATCTTTGGGTCCTCACTGTCCACAGGGATGGTGCCAGAGGACTGGAGAGTGGCGAATGTTGTTCCTCTGTTTAAGAAAGGGAATAGAAATGTCCCTGGTAATTATAGACTGGTTAGTCTTACTTCGGTGGTTGGTAAATTGATGGAAAAGGTCCTTAGGGATGGGATTTACGACCATTTAGAAAGATGTGGATTAATCCGGGATAGTCAGCACGGATTCGTGAAGGGCAAGTCGTGCCTCACAAATTTGATTGAATTTTTTGAGGAGGTAACTAAGTGTGTTGATGAAGGAAGGGCAGTTGATGTCATATACATGGATTTTAGTAAGGCGTTTGATAAGGTCCCCCATGGTCGGCTTATGATGAAAGTAAGGAGATGTGGGATAGAGGGAAAGTTGGCGGATTGGATAGGTAACTGGCTATCTGATCGAAGACAGAGGGTGGTGGTGGATGGAAAATTTTCGGACTGGAGGCAGGTTGCTAGCGGAGTGTCACAGGGATCAGTGCTTGGTCCTCTGCTCTTTGTGATTTTTATTAATGACTTAGAGGAGGGGGCTGAAGGGTGGATCAGTAAATTTGCTGATGACACCAAGATTGGTGGAGTAGTGGATGAGGTGGAGGGCTGTTGTAGGCTGCAAAGAGACATAGATAGGATGCAAAGCTGGGCTGAAAAATGGCAAATGGAGTTTAACCCTGATAAATGTGAGGTGATTCATTTTGGTAGGACTAATTTAAATGTGGATTATAGGGTCAAAGTTAGGGTTCTGAAGACTGTGGAGGAACAGAGAGATCTTGGGGTCCATATCCACAGATCTCTAAAGGTTGCCACTCAAGTGGATAGAGCTGTGAAGAAGGCCTATAGTGTGTTAGCTTTTATTAACAGGGGGTTGGAGTTTAAGAGCCGTGGGGTTATGCTGCAACTGTACAGGACCTTGGTGAGACCACATTTGGAATATTGTGTGCAGTTCTGGTCACCTCACTATAAGAAGGATGTGGAAGCACTGGAAAGAGTGCAGAGGAGATTTACCAGGATGGTGCCTGGTTTGGACGGTAGGTCTTATGAGGAAAGGTTGAGGGAGCTAGGGCTGTTCTCTCTGGAGCGGAGGAGGCTGAGGGGAGACTTAACAGAGGTTTATAAAATGATGAAGGGTTAGATAGAGTGAACGTTCAAAGACTATTTCCTCGGGTGGATGGAGCTATTACAAGGGGGCATGGTGGGAGATATAGGAAGGATATCAGAGGTAGGTTCTTTACGCAGAGAGTGGTTGGGGTGTGGAATGGACTGCCTGCAGTGATAGTGGAGTCAGACACTTTAGGAACATTTAAGCGGTTATTGGATAGGCACATGGAGCACACCAGGATGATAGGGAGTGGGATAGCTTGATCTTGGTTTCAGGTAAAGCTCGGCACAACATCATGGGCTGAAGGGCCTGTTCTGTGCTGTACTGTTCTATGTTCTATGTTCTATAAGTGCTGTTAGGTGCATTGACCCGAACAGGTGCCGGGCTGTGGCGACTAGGGGAATTTCACACTAACTTCATTGCAGTGTGTTTAAAAGTTTGTTACGTTCTTGCCTCCAATTTTTATCTCTGAAAGTAAATCTACTTCTCAGAATACTAATCCGTATACAGATTGAATACTTTTGGTGACAGTACACAGTGTAATCGTGCTCCACTCTTCACCTTAAAACATGTCTGATTGTCCATCTTCTAGCCTGATGCACACTATTTAGTGCCAATATACGATATGGATATATCCCACATCTTTGCTGTCAATTACACATTTCACTTTTTGGAAATGTCACATTTTAGCTTTTGGTGATAAACACAATAGCTTATGAAGCAAACGTATATGTTCTTGCTTGCTTCTAGATATTAATTGAAGCTTGTTCTTAAGTTAAATATTTCTTTCCTCATTTCTGCTCCAGGTCTAAAACCAGGCTGCATCTCACAAATTTCTGCATCAAGTGTGTTATTATTTCTTTCTATTATGATTTTCAAGATCAGTTTAATGAGATGACTCATTAAGCTTATAGTTCTAAATAGATTGCACCCCGTTGCTTTAGGTATCTTTGGCAACATAATGAATGTCTAAAGTCACTTGGAATGTATCCTCTGATATATATTTAATCAAAGATCACCACTAAATATGTTATTCCAATGGTTTTTAGATGTTTTCTATTGTTGCTTCATCTACGGCTGGACCTTTTCTGTACTCAACAATTTCAAAGCATTTTTTACCTCTGATGTCTTATTGTTTGGCCCTTCATTTACCGCAATATCTTGGGGACTCCCTCAATTTGGATCATTGTACAATTCACTTATATGCTTTGACCATTGTTTTGCTATGACTTCCCTTTCAAAATGTTTTACCAGCTTGTGTTTTATGCACCCATGCCGTGTCTGCTGTTATCCCTATCTTTCTATCTGTCAAGATGTCATCTTCTGGTGCATAACACTCACTTTTTGATTTTATTTCCAGTAATAATACTCCATCTCATTATACCATTTCTTTTTAGTCTCCCGACATTTTTTTACTTTATCATATTCCAGTGTGTTTCTTTTCTTTCCATCATAATTGCTAGTATTTTATCTTGCATCCATTCCTTGGGTGGGATTTTCCAGCCCTTACACTAGAGGAGATCATTGCGAGTGGAATGGGGAAATTTGGAAAACTTTTAAAAGTCAATGGTGGTCCAAATTTTCCTGTCCTGTCCTCAATGATGCCCACGACTGGCAGGACTGTAAATTTTTAACCTATTTATATCTTTCTGTCACATTATACCTTCTTCGTCACTATTAACTGCCCTGACAAGCTTCATGCTTTCTGCAAACCTACTTATCACCTCACATTTTCATCTATATTTTTTATATATATCATGACCAATAAAGGACTTAGTACTGATCCCTGTGGTACGCTACTGGACACCAGCCCCCAGTCACACGTACAGCCTTCTACCACCACCCTCTGTCTCCTACCACTGAGCAGTTTTGCATCCATCTTGTCAGGTTACCCTGGATCCCATGTGCTTTTACCTTCTTTACAGTCCCATGTGGGACCTTGTCAAAGGCTTAAACGCAAATTACTACGGATGCTGGAATTTGAAGACAAAAGAGAAAATGCTGGAAAATCTCAGCAGGTCTGGCAGCATCTGTAAGGAGAGAAAAGATCTGATGTTTCGAGTCCAGATGACCCTTTGTCAAAGGCTTTACTGAAATCCATACAAACTACATCAACTTCACTTCCGTCATCTACACATTTGCTCATCTCCTTGAAAAAGTCAATCAAATTAGTGAGGCATGACCTCATTCTGACTAAGTAATTTGACTGATTAAACCTTGCCTCTCCAAGTGGAGATTAATTCACTACTTCAGAATTTTCTCCAATAGTTTCCCTACCACTGATGTGAGACTCACTGGTCTGTAATTCCCTGATTTATCTCTACCACACTTCTTGAAAAGTGGAACCACATTGGTTGTCCTCTAATCCTCTGGCACCTCCCCTGTGGTCAGAGAGAAATTAAAAATTTGTGTCAGTGCCCCTGTAATTTCCTCCCTTGCCTCTCACAGCAGTCTGGGATAGAATGCATCCAGACCTGGGAATTTGTCTACTTTTAGGTCTGCCAAGACATCTAATACCTCATCACTCCCTATGTCAATCCTGGCCATTGACGTTTTCTGTTCTGTTTTAGTAATGTTTATTTTACAGCGTGCTGTATACTTTTTCATGTTTTTCCATTTGCTTTCTATTTATTCTCAAACAGCCGTGAAACTGTAGAATTCACTACCCCAGAGTGTAGCGGATGCCAGTACATTGAATAAATTGAAGGAGAAGACAGACAGATTTTGAATCAGAATGTGTTGGAGGTGATGCACGTCAATTTAGACATGAGGCTCGGAGCTCAGTAAATGAAGGCTTTTATTTACTATTAATGAAGCTACCAGAACTTATGTACACTATCCCAGACTGAAGGGGTCCCGGCCAGAGCAGGGACTCTTATACCTCTCCCAGGAGGCGGAGCCCGACTGGGATGTGCCACAACACTATCATACAAAGGTGTAACAACCCCACCCTAACCCAACAGCAACAATAGCACAATCCAACAGTAACATATGTACATCCTTGTAGTCCTGGCCAGCCCCTGGCTCAGCACTATCCAGTGGGAACCAACGATGGTTCACCACAGGAGGGTTATGGAGAACAGGCAGGAAAGTGGAGTTAAGACTGAGACAAGATCAGCCATGATCGTATTGAATGGCGGAGCAGGGGCTGAATTGCCTACTCCTGCTCCGAGTTCTTATGTGCAAAAGAACACTTTCAGTAGATGCAGTAAGGGGAATTTGTCGACAGTGATAGCCATTGTCTTGCTTAGATGAAGAATCTAGGACAGTACCATTTGGCCGAACAGTTACATTATGTATGTCCAGCAGTGGACATGAGACTGAAGGCAGGTACTGAGGGAGCAAAGGCTTTTCAAAATGCCTTTATTTGGAAGGACAGACCATGACATCTGCGTGGTAAAATATGGTATTACATGTACTACACAATGTCGCTGGAAAGAGAATTTGAACATGCAAAGTTGCAAATCAGTAGGAAGCTTGGTTTGAAGCAACAAATGAGTACGTTATTTTGAAGCTGGTAAATTATGATTCACATTCCTTCGCAACCAAATAGCAAGGAAGATCTGAGAAAACAGTTTGTGCTAAGCATAGTTAAAATGAGATAAGCCTGCTGTTATTGAACACAAAAGCGTCCAGAACATTTGGAAATCAATACAATGAACCTATGCCAGGTCTGGAAAAAAAAATTGCAGTCGCATATTGAACTTGCAACAACTGACAGGAGTTAGCTCATTTTTTCATTTCATAGGCACTCCTGGTAAAGTTTCACAATATTAGAAATTGCAGAATTCTTGGAGGAAACACAAGTATTGTTCGTAACACCAAGAAACATGAGACAGTTAAGGACAACAGTTAATTTTACTTTCAATCAAGAAGTAGAGGTGCAACTAGAAAAATATATCACGGAACCAGAAATTTCAGCATTAACTTGCAATTTTGCAGAATTGCATGAATTTTTGATCATACGCTGAATTAGAAATTCATTCTTGAGTTAGTTTGAGTCATTTGGTTTTATTGTCTAATGCACATGCCAAGACATTTCATACTGACACAATGATTTGAGTCTAAATGCAGTCTAAAGAGAATCATTGTACTGGTAAAGAACTAGGTCAATGTGAGTTCACATTGCAAAGCAGAAATGTAATAATAACAAGTGATTGTCCAGTAAATTAGTATTGCAGCAGCTACCCCATACCAGTACAGCTGTGTACCAGGCACTAAAGCACAAGCAGCAAAAAGAAAAAAATGTCTCGTGTATAGTCATGAACCCTTTTATGAATAATATTTTTGAATACGTTATGGCTGAAGCTTCCCCCTCCAGCCCAATACAGCAAGCACTCCACCATCATCTCCCCAAAAAACCCAGACTGCATATTTCCTGGGGAACTGCCCAAGTGCACCATGTTGGAAGAAGCAAAGACAATGGGGGCGATTCTCCCATCCCACTGTGCTAATTTATTAGCCCAACGGGCCGGGGGATTCAAACGGCATCCAATACGTGGGATGTCCTGCCTCAATAGCGTCTCCCAGCACCAGATTTCCAGCGGCGTCAACCAAAATCGGCAGGGAACCGCATATATTATTCAATTGAGAATTTAAATATAATTTACGTAGAATTAGCGGGCCTGGGCCTGAAGTCTCTGGGCCCGCTAGCATCTCCCCACCAGGAGTGCTTCACTCCAGCGGGATTTACAGTCGCTCCCCATTTTCCGGGAGTGATGCGCTATCAATAAGGCGAAAGACTACCGGTGTGCCAATATAAGTGTAGGCTTTTATTCACAGCAGAATCAGGAGCAGATCCCAACATAT
The DNA here is from genome assembly GCF_964213995.1 of Mustelus asterias. Taxonomy (NCBI): domain Eukaryota; kingdom Metazoa; phylum Chordata; class Chondrichthyes; order Carcharhiniformes; family Triakidae; genus Mustelus; species Mustelus asterias. The sequence continues at coordinate 72,861,604 of NC_135801.1, forward strand.
AACCGTCCTGGACTGAACAAGGGGGAGGAGACAGCCACCTTTATACTTGGTGCCGAGGGGAGGAACCAAACTGGAAGGGGATGTGTCCAGGTATGACAAGCACACACAACGGTGGTCCATGTAGGACAAAGGCACAACTGAGGTCCACCACATTCACCCCTTCCTTTAAAAAAACACGGGGGTGAAGCGGAAACAATATTACAAGTCCAGACAAACCGGTGGCTTGATCCGCCGTCGTGATCGTCGTAGTGCAGGTCGCAGAGTCGTCCGAGCAGGGAGCGATGTCGGCCCAGGCTCCGTACAGTGAGCGTCGAGAGAAGGCGCTGGGTGGTGTGAAGCGGACCGATCCGTCGTCCCGTCCAGTTGTTGGGTACTGCGTGGCGACAGCTCCGGCGACTCAAGCGAGCTGTACACAGGGGCGAGAGGAGTGAGCAGTGGCCCTGGTGGCGTATGGGGAACAGTGGGAACCGGAGCTGGGGGTTGGGGGGCCGCAACAGGCTCAGGGCGCACTACATTGGGGACAGGGACTGAGGGAGGAAGAGGCGTAGCAGTCTCCGAGTGGACGACACCAGGAACCGTGGGACGGAAGGACGTGGTGACCTCAGGGGCACCCGCGGGTGCCAAGTCACGGACAGAAACCGTGTCCTCCCGCCCATCAGGGTACGCTACGTAAGCATATTGAGGATTAGCGTGGAGCAATTGGACCTCCTCGACCAAGGGATCTGCCTTATGGGTCCAGACATGCTTCCGAAGCAGGACGGGCCCCGGGGACATCAGCCAATCCGGGAGCGAAGTACCCGAGGAGGACTTCCTGGGAAACGAAAACATCCGCTCGTGAGGGGTCGTATTGGTCGCTGTGCACAAGAGTGACCTAATGGAATGGAATGCGTCCGGAAGGACATCTTGCCAACGGCTGACTGGAAGGCCCCTAGACCGTAGCGCTAATAGAACGGCCTTCCAGACGGTTGCGTTCTCCCGCTCTACTTGACCATTGCCCCTGGGGTTATAGGTAGTGGTGCGGCTGGAGGCAACGCCTTTGGTGAGCAGGTACTGCCTCAGCTCGTCACTCATGAAAGAGGACCCACGGTCGCTATGAATATAGGATGGAAAGCCGAACAGGGTGAAGAGCGTGTTCCGGGTCCGAATCACTGTAGCTGTGGTCATGTCCGAGCAGGGGAAGGCAAAAGGGAAACGTGAGTATTCGTCAATGATTTTCAGGAAATAAACATTGCGGTTAGAGGAGGGGAGGGGGCCTTTAAAATCAATGCTAAAGCGCTCGAACGCGCGAGTGGCCTTTACAAGGTGTGCCCTACCTGGCCGGTAGAACTGCGGTTTGCACTCAGCGCAGACCCTGCATTGCCTGGTAATCGTCCGGACTTCCTCAAGGGAGAAGGGCAGGTTACGGGACTTGACAAAATGGAAAAATCTGGTGACACCCGGGTGACAGAGGTCGTTATGGAGGGACTGTAGCTGGTCTAGTTGGGCGCTGGCACATGATCCACGGGACAGGGCATCTGGGGGCTCATTGAGCTTCCCGGGCCGGTACATGATGTCATATCTGTAGGTGGAGAGCTCAATCCTCCACCGCAAGATCTTGTCATTCTTAATCTTGCCCTTTTGCCTGGTGTTAAACAGGAAGGCAACTGACCGCTGGTCCGTAATTAAGGTGAATCGTTGGCCCGCGAGATAATGGCGCCAGTGCCGGACGGCTTCCACGATGGCCTGGGCCTCCTTCTCGACTGAGGAGTGTCGAATCTCAGGGCCTTGTAAGGTCCGGGAAAAGAAGGCCACCGGACAGCCCCTCTGGTTAAGGGTGGCGGCTCGGGCAAAGTCAGACGCATCACTTTCCACTTGGAATGGGATGGATTCGTCCACAGCATGCATCGCGGCCTTCGCGATGTCCGCTTTGATGTCGTCGAAGGCCCGACGGGCCTCCTCTGTCAGGGGAAAAGAGGTCGATTTTAGGAGCGGATGGGCTTTATCTGCGTAACGGGGAATCCACTGGGCATAATAGGAGAAGAAGCCCAGGCATCTCCTCAGTGCTTTGAGGGTAGTAGGAAGGGGAAGCTGCATAAGGGGACGCATACGGGCTGGGCCGGGCCCAAGGACACCATTTTCTATCACGTACCCAAGGATGGCGAGGCGGTGTGTCCGAAAAACACACTTCGCCTCATTATATGTGAGGTTCAGGAGAGTGGCTGTACGAAGGAATCTTTGTAGATTGGCATCATGATCCTGCAGGTCATGGCCGCAGATGATGACGTTATCCAGATACGGGAAAGTGGCCCGTAGCCCGTGCTGGTCTACCATTTGATCCATGGCCCGCTGGAAGACTGAGACCCCATTGGTGACACCAAAGGGGACTCGGAGGAACTGGTAGAGGCGGCCATCTGCCTCAAAGGCAGTATATGGGCGATCCTCCGAGCGGATAGGGAGCTGGTGGTAAGCCGATTTCAAATCGATCGTCGAGAAAACCCTATAGTGCGCGATGCGGTTGACTATGTCCGCGATACGGGGAAGAGGATACGCATCTAGTTGAGTATACCTATTTATGGTCTGGCTGTAGTCAATCACCATGCGGTGTTTCTCCCCCGATTTAACTACGACCACTTGGGGCTGGTGCTGGCCTGGATAATCCCTTCCCGGAGCAACCGTTGTACCTCGGACCGAATGAAGGTCCGGTCATCCGCACTATAGCGCCTACTCTTGGTGGCTATAGGCCTACAATCTGGGGTGAGGTTATCAAATAAGGGGGGGGGGTGATCTTGAGTGTCGAGAGACTGCAGGTGGTGCGCGAGGGACGCTGCCGTGACGGCGCCTAGCAGACGGAGAGCGGGGGATAAGGGCCATCATACTGCAGGGTGATGCTCCTATGATGGCTGAGGAAATCTAACCCCAGCAGTACAGCTGCGCAGAGTCGCGGCAGCACGAGGAGCCGAAAACGCTTGTAGACTGTGCCCTGTACCGTCAGCGTCACCAAGCAGCACCCGAGGACCTCCACCGAGTGGGAATTCGAAGCCATGGAGATGGTCTGGCTCCAGGGTCGCACGGGAAGGGCATATTGACGCACTGAGCGAGGGTGTATAAAACTTTCTGTGCTCCCACAGTCGAACAGGCAGTTTTCTGCATGTCCATTTACCTTGATCTCCATTATTGACTTGGAGAGTTGATGTGGCTGCGACTGGTCCAGGCAAATCGATGCCACCGTCGAATTAAAGAAGAATCCGTCTTCGTCGCCGTCTGATGACGTCACGGATGAAGCTTCCTGCTCAGCGCGTCTTGATGCCAGTCTCAAAGATGGCGACTCCCGCGCTTCCGGTGACCGCATCAAAGATGGCGATTCCCGCGCTTCCGGTGACCGCATCAAAGATGGCGATTCCCGCGCTTCCGGTGACCGCATCAAAGATGGCGATTCCCGCACTTCCGGTGACCGCATTAAAGATGGCGATTCACACGCAGCCGCCGCCTGCATTAAAGATGGCTGCGCCCGCGGAACACGCATGGCACCACGAGGCTTCGGAAGCGGCTTTGCTCGGCAGACTTTAGCGAAGTGGCCTAGCTTACCGCATCCGGAGCAAATCGCGTCCTTCGCCGGGCAGCGACGCCGAGGGTGCTTGGGTAGGCCACAAAAGTAACATTTGGGCCCCGCCGGAACAGCCGTCGTGGTGGAGCTGTCGGTGGAACGGGATGCAGGGTAAGACCTGAGATTGCAGGAGGCCGCTTCTAACGTTTCAGCCATCATGGCTGTTCTTCGGAGATCTAGGTCATCTTATTCCAGCAGGCGCTGCCGGATGTATGTAGACTCAATGCCCGCAACGTAGGCGTCGCGGATCAGGTCCTCCATGTTCTGAGCTGCTGTAACAGCCTTACAGTCACAAGCTCGAGCTAGGACCCGCAGGGCGCGCAGAAATTGGGCACACGATTCTCCTGGCTGCTGTTTGCGGGTAGTTAGGAGATGTCTGGCGTAAACCACATTCGGGCTCTTTCAGAACTGCCCTGATAGGAGTTCGATAGCGTCCGCGTATGTAGCAGCGTCCCGGAAGACACCGTAGACAGCTTCGCTTACCCGGGCGCGGAGCACGTGGAGTTTACCGGCGTCGGTGTCGATGGCCGCAGCGGTGTCGACGAATGCTTCGAAGCAGTCCAGCCAATGATCAAATTTATCAGAGGCTCCAACATCTTGAGGGTCTAATGCTAACTTGTCGGGTTTTAGAAACTGCTCCATGCTGGTAACTGTTGCGAATAAAATTGATGCGCTATCAATAAGGCGAAAGACTACCGATATGCCAATATAAGTGTAGGCTTTTATTCACAACAGAATCAGGAGCAGATCCCAACATATAACCAACCTGGACTGAACAAGGGGGAGGAGACAGCCACCTTTATACTAGGTGCCGAGGGGAGGAACCAAACTGGAAGGGGATGTGTCCATGTATGACAAGCACACACAACGGTGGTCCATATAGGACAAAGGCACAACTGAGGTCCACCACAGGGAGCTGGCGGCTCAACCCCACTGGAGTGAAGGGGGGGCAATTGGCGGCCCCCCCCAGAGGGTCAGGCACCAGAGGGGGTGCCTCCTGCACATTGGCACCTTGGCAGTGCCAGCCTGGGCCCCTGGCACTGCCCAAGGGTCAAAGTTCCACTGCCCATCGTCCATATGGGGGTGGGGCCTGATGGGGGCGGGGCCTACAGGGGTAATCTGTGAGGATGGAGGGTCCCGCTGCCACTCTGCATTTGGGCTGACTGGCAGAGGAAGGGAGGCCAGCGATCAGGGTTGGCCATCGGGTCGGGTGGGGGGTGCAGCCTGCTTGCCGGGGTGGGGGGGGGGGGGGGGGGGGGGGTCGGGGCTGAAGGGGGAGGTCGGGATTGTGGGGGGGAGAAGTGTTGAGGCTGGCCCCAGGCATGCATGGCAGGCCAGCAAACGGGCCATGGAGGGGGAGCTGGGAGGGCGGTGATGTGGGGGTCGTGGGGCTCTCCAGCAATCGGGAGGCCAGCAGAGGGGGGGGCGACTGCGCATGCGCCGATCTCGGTGCTGACAGATCAGGTGCATACGCAGTGGCCTACTCAGTGCTATGCTATCGGCCTCTCCAGCAGGAGTAGGCCTCACCCACTGATTTTCAGCGTGATTCACCCTGAGGCACTCAGCAGTGCACAGAATGTGGAACATTTTTTCTGAAACTCCTGCTGAAGAAACCAGCATGATTTACTCCAGGTTTCCATACCATTTCAACACTTAGAATTTTTTTGGGAGAATCCCAGCCAATGACTAAGTATACCAGGTCCGAGTAAAACTCCACAAGGTCCTGAAAGAACAAACCCAGAGTGTATAGAAATCTTTAAAAAGGTCATGGCTCAGCAGACACAGTGAGAAAGCACTAAAGTTCCTCTGTGACCGTGTTCAATATTGCATTGAACAAAGACCTATGCATGTCTTTTGACATATTCATGTGCAATAAGAATTTCAGAAGAGGAGCAATCAAATAATGGAAGTGCTGTCAAGAATAATGGCAATGATGACACACTGACGATGCAGTTGGAGAAATCACTGACCATGGCGTCAGAAATCTTAGAGTCCCCTTCTAAAATGTTAGCAGCCAAGGGATGGAGTGCGCAGACCCCATTTCTCGGGTGCCTAAGAGTTCAACATGATGGGTGATGAGAACTTGCCTGCCCTCTGCAAGATGTGCGCCACCCACCATCCTGGATTGGTTCCTCCCTCCTTCCCACCCACAACTCTGGCACCAGGCCATTCGCAGAAAATATGCCAAACACCTTATTAATGCATTAAAATAGAGTACTCCCAGAGGAAGAGGAGGATAAGCATGTTAGGAACATAGGAACAGGAGGAAGCCTTTCAATTACTTGAGCCTGTTCTGCCAATTCGTTAGATTTTGGTTGATCTTTAACTTAACTCCATCTACCCACCTTAGTTCCACAGTCCGGAATGCACTTGCCTACCAAAAATCTAATCTTTAAATTCTCAATTGACCTGGCGTCAACAGTTGTTTGAAGGAGAGGTGCAGATTTCTATAAATCTTTGTGTGAAGGAGTTCTTCCTGATATCACCACCAGCTCTAATTTTAAGGTTATGTGCCTCACCTGTCAGAGGAAACAATTTATATTTATCCCGTCAAATTCATGAGATGGGTGTGCCTGCTTCTCACTGAAGAATTTGCCTATCCTTGGCAGAAGCTCAGAAAGCATCAGCCTGGGCAGAGCAGGAGCCCATTGACATAGAGGGCAGTATTCTCAGGGGTTCAGGAGCCTGGGGAAAACAGGAACCAGGGAGAGCAGGAGGCACAGTGGTTAGCACTGCTGCCTCCAGCGCCAAGGACCCAGGCTCGATTCCAGCCTCGGGTGACTGCCTGTGTGGAGTTTGCACGTTCTCTCCATAACTGTGTGGGTTTCTTCCGGGCGCTCTGGTTTCCTCCCACTGTCCAAAGATGTGTGGGTTAGATTGATTGGCCAAGCTAAATTGCCCCTTAGTGTCAGCAGGATGAGCAGGGTAAATACATATAGTTATGGGGATAGGGCCTGGATTGTTGTCAGTTCTGGCTCGATGGGCTGAATGGCCTCCTTCTGCACTGTAGGGATTCTATGGTTCCAGGAGCATGGAGGAAGTAATGCGTGGGAAGGGGGAAATCTGGAGATCTAGGGAAGCACACTAGAGTGAGATCGTAAGAATGTGAAGCGAAAAGCACAGAGAAAGCAGCAGTCTGGATGGAACAGGAAGCCACAGAGAGCAAAGCGGACAGAAAGGACATGTGGAGGGCAGATCACACCCCTGGTCATCATTCACTCACTTACTCTTGAACACAGTGCTCTGAAAGGTTGCACACACAGACAGACCTGGCACGTTGCCTGGAAAGTCCCTACCAATCTGTAGTGTTTCATGAACCCTTATTTGAAAATCATTGTATGAACTCACAATCCCGACTTGTGTCTTGTAGGTGTTGGAGAGGTTTGTGGGAATTGAGAGGCGTGCCATTTGCCACGAATACCCCATCTCTGATCTGCTGTTGTAGCCATGCCATTTATATGGCTCAGCCAGTCGTTGTTTCCGGTCGATGACACAATGGAAGGTCAAGGGGAATTGGTTGAGTTTTCATGGTTAGTTAGGGCTCTCGGCTTTCCCACTGATTTCAGTTTTCTTAGGACTTCTTGGTTCCACACTTAACCATATGACAACAGAAACGCAAGCACATATACAGCACCTCAGGCTGTTCCAAAAGACTTTACCTTCATTTAAGTACTTTTTGAAGAATAGTCACCATTGTACCGTAGGAAAAGCAGTTGCCAAATTTCTTACAGCGTGGGCTGTAAAATAGCAATAAAATAAATTAACAGATCATTTGTTTTAAATGTTTTTGGGGATATATATTAGCCACGATCCCAGGAGTACTCCCCTGTCATCTTCGAATATTACGGCAGATCTTTTACATGCAACTGAGAGGACACATGGGACTCAGTTGTACATTCGAAAGACAGCACCTCCAGTCCTCCCTCAATGCAATGCACTGAGCTGTCATCCTGGATCATGTGCTCAAATCTCTGGAGTGCCACTTGAAAGCATAACTTTATGACTCAAAAACAAGGTTGTTACCACTGAGCCAAGGCTATGCTGCTCTGATGCTGAGAGTAGCTACCCTCATCACCTTTTTATTTTATTTATTAGTGTCACAAGTAGGCTAACACTGCAATGAAGTTACTGTGAAAATCCCCTTGTCCCCACACTCTGGCGCCTGTTCGGATACACTGAGGGAGAATTTAGCATGGCCAATGCACCTAACCAGCAGGTCTTTCGGACTGCGAGAGGAAACCGAAGCACCCGGAGGAAACTCATGCAGACACGGGGAGAACGTGCAGACTCTGCGGACACAGTGACCCAGCCAGTAATCAAACCCGGGTCCCTGGCACTGTGAGGCAGCAGTGCTAACCACTCTGCCACCGTGCCACCTCTGCCATTTAGCTCTCCTGTCCTTGACTAAGTCAGGTGTTTGATTAGATAGGCAGTCAGAAGACTCTGGCATAACCTAATTGAGTATCAGCATGCAGATTACTGGTGTAATTTGAGGGCACAATAAATGACTCCTTCTGTTTTGCTAATTACAGAAAGGAGGCTGATAGGATGCTCATAAATCAGGTTAGATTTTCCTGCAATTTTAATGGATAGAACATATCTGAGCATTTCTTACACATTGCAAAGTAGATGTCATAGCTGCATTGGATTATCAAATTATTTATGTAATAATCTTGGATATATAGTTAGGGGTGAAATTTCTCGCTTTTTATATCTGTGCAATAACGGTCACTCTACGAATGGAACATGGTTAAGATTGACAGTAACACATTCCACGAGATAGATTTCATAAACGTCAAAACTTCACTTTTCATTTTTCATACACATTTTTGCACCCAGCACGTACTTGGAGGTCTAATAAGATATCACATTCATCTTTACGGGAAGAAACGGCATCACGGTATCTGACTGCAATGAAGAAATAACTGAAAATGTGGCTGATTTTAGAACCATGACACCAGGGTCCTGAATCAGCAGCAGGTATACAAGTGACACATCTCATAATGTTGACACAAGGGATTTAATTCATACTTGTCATTGAGTCAATTCCCAGTGTATTTCACTCTGTGGCACATGACATGGCACTGAAATTGGGCTAGGCAGGAGAGGTAATAAAAAGAGACTCTGTGCTTTTCCTGATACAAACTGAACACAAGCTGGAAATTTCAGGATTTTCTTTCCCCTGTAAAACATATTATTGTCTATTGCTATTTGAATCTGATCGCATAACATAAATTTCTTGTAAGTTTAGGGAAATACAACGAACGAGAAACAAGACTAAAATATGAAAGAACATGTTTTAATTTTTCAAATGTAATACAATGATAAAATGAAATAATTCCACCTCCTTACTATGAACTTTCTTAAAATATTTAGTATTTAAACCTTTGTTTATGCAACGTTTACTGTATATAAAAATCAATCTGAATTGAAATGAATATGGAAATCATCCTCCAAATGATAATTAAAACTCATAATTATGAGTCATTCAAAGAAAGGTTGTATTTAGAGCACAAGATAAAAGAGACGGACAGAAAATAATGTAAAATGTTTTTTTCTAAATATTTCCAACAATAATTAAAAACTGCAGGAATGGGCTGAATTTTCCCAGATTATGTAAGATCCTGACATTGGGATGATTTCCAGGTTGGGAACCCGGAAGTGGCCGTGGCGGGAAAACAGACATAACCTTCCCGGAGGCATCCGGTTCAGAATCTGCCATCAGGAGTCCTGCCCAATTAGAGATGGCGGCTGGATTCCAGAGGCAGGAGGGTTTAAGCTGTGGCGAAGTGGGTAGCACACTTGCTGCTTAGTTGTAAGGTTCTGGGTTCATCTCCCACTCCAGGAGTTGAGCACAAATGTACAGAATTGGGAGTTCCATTCCGGACAGCCTAGGTGGAGGGTCGCCAGCCTCTTCTGCTGTGTGGACAATGGCGCTCTTAATGTAAGGGAAGAGGCTGCCATTGCAGCAAAATAACTATTAGAAGAGACATCAGTCTCTATAAAATATCTGCAAAGGCATGGTCTCTGCCTCGGGATATATTGCCCGGAATTTTCCCGAAAAATGAATAAGGGCGGGAATTCCAGCCACGCACACCCGAAGACTGGAGGTTCCAACTCGAAGTCAATGGACCTTAAAAAGGTCCGTCAAATTTTCTGTTCCACCCTCCTCATCCAGAATGTCACCCTGCTGCTGCTGAAGGTTCTGGAGGACACAGCAGACCACAACGATGCGGAAGGCCCTCAGGGGCTGTACTGCAGAGCACTGCCAACGTGGTCCAGGCAGTAGAACCACATCTTGAGCATGCCAATGCACTGCTCAATGACAGATTGGGTGGCAGCATGGGCCTCATTGTAGCAGGTCTCCACCTCGATCTCAGGCCTCTGCACCGGCGTCATGACCTCAGCAGGTAGCCCTTGTCCCCCACCAGCCATCCCGGCAATCTGGGGTGGTCCTCGATGACCCTGGAGATATCCTAGCGCCCCACGATGAAGCTGTCCTGTTATCTGGGCAATCAGTGCATGAACTGTGACTTGTAGACCAATGGGAAGTCAGATGTTAGCCCCCTCCCCCACCCTCAGGATGTCTGTCCCACCTTCTCTCTCGCTGAGTGACATACAGCCAGTCACTTGTGCTGGCACATTCAGTTGTGTCAGTTCCTCCTGTCCAGATTTGGACCCCTGGGAATTGGCAGCAGCATGTGGCTGATTCAGCTGAGCTCTGTGGCATTCATGTAGACAATCAGGATTGCTGTGAGAAGGCCCTCAATGGGGAACGCTTGACTATGATTTCTGGGTGTACCCACCTGGCGCAAACTAGCCGCCAGGAATGACATGAAGTTCCGACAGAACGAAGAACTAACTGCCATGCAATTAGACGCTACGGTGCTCTTTGTAGGAAGCACTTCAGAGTTTATACAGTGTGAAGAACTGTGTTAATATTTGACAAGCCCCTTGATTAAGGCAACAGCTGCCAGACCTGGTGCTTGTAACTGTTAGTGGGGCCTGGGATTGAATGTCAAAAATAAATCACAGAGCCTTTCAAGATGGAGTGCAGTGTAACCAGTGTGACATTAGCGAGCTTTGCAGTTGGCATCATAGACAGTCCCTTAAGGCCTTCTCAGCAGCCACTGAGAATACTCACCACATGAACCCCAACTCAGCAGAGGACCCAGACGTGTGGACCTCCAGCCCCACCAGGTCACCAAGCCTCTGCACCACTCCACCCACACCATGGCAGCAGCTGACTTGGCTTTTTGCACCGTGGAGGTTAGTGCTCAGCCACACTTACCTCCTCACTCACTCTCGCAATCCATTGAGCCTGGTCCACACCTCAAGGGACCAGTAGTGATTTGCACCTGTGTAACTGCCCACTGGAGGGGTGGGAACATTCCGGGAGAGGAGATGATCGCACGCTAAACGCGCTAATGAGATTGAAATCAAGTCAATCTCATGCTAATCAGTCTCACGCCCTTACTGGGCGAGATCCGGTTTACACCAGCAGAAAGGGACCGGGAAGATTGCAAAACATTTGGCGCTGGGTGCTAAACCTGTCTTTGGGCTCGAACGCATTTTTCCTGGATTAGCACAATCTGCGCCAGACACAAATATGGCCGGAAAATCACGGCCATCATGTTTGTGAATTACTGCTAGCAAATAAATTTCAATCTTGAATTGAGTCACAGATCAGACCTCCAGCTTCAAAGCCACTGTCTAACCATTTGCAGGATCCTGACATAATGTGGGAGGGCAGGGATAGTGGAAAGTGGAGGGGGGGTGGGGAGAGCTTGTCCCCCGTTGACAAAATTGTATGTGAGTGCCAAAGTACCCCCTCAATTAGCTGCTTAATTGATTGCCCACCACTTCTGGGCAGTTGGCAGTCATCCCCAAGATGTCACCTCCTTAAACATCGCCTGAAGATTGCAAAATGTGGGGCAACTTGGTACATTATACTCCTGCGTGAAATTACCAGCATGCCCACCTCTGAACCCACCCCCACCACTGTGGCAAAATTCGGCTCACCGAGACTTGTAAAAGTTGATTTGTGTGCCAGAGGGATTATTTGGCAGCAATTAGGACTTCTCACACTGTTAAAAGAGTATTTACATAGGGTTCGCCCATTCCAAACTTATTTTGGCAAATTTAGTTTACATTCACGAGGTGGGAGTACAGGAACCTCCCACCATTCAGTACATTTGAATAGCAAACCAGATGGCGGAAGTGTCGTTTTGAGAGAAAGCTACATGGGAACATCACATCTTGGACAGCAACTTCCACATAGTGTTTAATTGTGCATACATAGACACCAGAAATGCACACAAATCAAAACCTAGCCCTTGGTGGATTACAATGTTCTGGCAGTACTCAGCAGAATGAGTTTTTGTAGGAGTAATTAATGAAGCAGGTGCCCTTATTGCAAGTAAAACAATATCTGCTCTCCAGTAGTCATGATGTGGAGATGCCGGTGTTGGACTGGGGTGGGCACAGTAAGAAGTCTCACAACACCAGGTTAAAGTCCAACAGGTTTATTTGGTTAGCAAATAAACTTGTTGGACTTTAACCTGGTGTTGTGAGGCTTCTTACTCCAGTAGTCAGACAAATTAGATGTTCCTCTAAACTATTTGTGCATAATTGTGTGGGACAAACCGCTTGCAGAAACTGATGCTGACACCACTGAGATTTCTGGTCTGAGGTGCATCTCTCCTTTTGTTCTTTCCTGAGATGTGAGTGTCAGAGTTTGTTTCCCAACCCTAGTTGCCCTTCAACATCAAGTGCAGAAATGCAGAATGAGAATTGTAGCGGGTGGGGCAGAAAATTCAGCGGATCATGTAAATGTCCGTTGACCTCGGGAGGGAATTTCCGGTCTTGGGGAACGCACGGCCAAAAAATCCCTCCCAGTGACTTGCTCGGCCATTTCGGAGTGCAATTAAGAGTCAACCACATTTATGTGAGTCTGTAGTCACTTGTCGGTCAGACAAGGTAAACATGGCAGATTTCCTTCCCTAAAGGACATTTGTGAATCAGATGGATTAATGGAATAAACAATGATAGCTTCATGGTCACCATTACTAAGACCAGCTTTCAACTCCAGATTTATTAATTGAATTTACATTCCACTATCTGTAATTGTGAGATTTGTGCTCATGCCTTCAGAAAATTAGTCTGGTCTCTGGATTACTGGTCCATGATATTAACATTATGCTTAACCTACAGCAAGCTCCCTGTCTTTCTGTGCTTGCCATGGGAAGGAGCCAGAGGATGGAAATAGAGATGTGGCGAGGAAGTGTGGCTGAGGACAAAGTGATAGGATACTGTTGTTTTGAGTTCTGTTCTTTTGGATTAGGGGAGGGTTAGGGGAACTGAAACTGTCACAAATTCTCTCTCTCTCTGTGGTATAGGTGGCTGTTTGCAATATAAAAGCTTTTAACATGGCCGCACCATACCTTGTGTCTTCTGGCAGTATACAACACAGACGGTCCTGAAAACAAGACAATACTTAAAACATGGACAATCACAACCACTTATGAAATTCATCCCTTTCTTAAGGATGCACTGCCAAAAGGAAGGACTATAACATATCAGCCGACTCATCATTTGGATCCCCCATGCACAATAGAGACATCGGGCCCTATTTTACCATTTTGGTTCTAAGTGCTGGATGGACTTGAAACTAGAAGTGTTTCAGAGCTGACTTTTAGACCGTTCTCAGGTGCCCCCAAATGCACTCTGCCTGAAAAAATATCAGCAATTCTGAATCGCACTGCACAAGCCTGTGGCAGGGCTTAACACGCCCAAAATCCTACAGCTCCGATCGGCGCCTCCAACTGCGCATGCGCAGACAAAAAAAATGGTAGAATGTGGCTCCCCTGCCACATCCCTCCCGGACTGGATAATGCCTTCCCCTGGCCCCCACAAACATTGCCCACCTCCCACAACATTACTGACCCCCTTATCCCCCCCCCCCCACCCTCTCCGCCACTCAGACTGATCGCGGGCCTCCCCTTCCCCCTCACTGATCTCAGGCAGAGTGGCAGCGAACACCCCCCTTTCCCCTCACTGAGCTCAGACAGAGTTGCAGCGGACCCACAGCCCCGTTTGTGAACACAACTCCTCACTCACCTGAAGAAGGAGCGACACTCTGAAAGCTTGTGCTACCAAATAAACCTGTTGGACTTTAACCTGGTGTTGTGAGACTTCTTGATATGAAAAGGCACAGCACAGGATGTATATTGGTCTAACACACCAGCATAGTTGAAAAAGGACTTTGGATTTGTAACAGTTCACATGCATAAGCCAGACATGTTTGTTTTAAAATATAATGGCAGAAGCTGTTCTGGAACAGATACCTTTGTAAATATCATCTAAGCCACCAAAATAGCTGCAAGACAACTCCTTGTCCAAGCTGATAAACGACTATAGCTTGAAAGTGGGAGATGGTCTCTCCCGTGCAACTTATTTCAAATTCCTGGCATTTCAACTACAAAAATTTTGCAGCTTACTGAGAATCCTCTAATTTTACAAGACTTCCAATTCAGCAAAAGCATGGATGTCGTGGTGGCACAGTGGTTAGCACCAGGGACCTGGGTTCAATTCCCGGCTTGGGTCACTGTCTATGTGCAGTTTGTACATTCTCCCTGTGTTTGTGTGGGTTTCCTCCAGATGCTCCTGTTTCCTCCCACACTCCAAAGATGTGTAGGTTCGGTTGATTGGCTATGCTAAATTACCTCTTAGTGTCAAGGGGACTAGTTAGGATAATAACATGGGTGTTTGGGGATGAGGCCTGGTTGGGATTGTTGTCGGTGCCGTTTCGATGGCATCCTTTTGCACTGTAGGGATTCTATGTAGTTATCTAAGCAACTACAGGCCTTCTACAAAAGAGACTGAAATAATCGTATTGTTATTAGATCTTTATTTGTATTTAATTTTTGTGTGTCTAATGGTGTGCATGAGGGACAGGGTGAGTGTGTGATAATAGATAATCTTCACTATTTTTTAATTCACAACAGCTTGCAGTGACCTCACATATTAAAACATTTTGATCATGGAAAACAATAAAACAGACACATTATGTCCATGACACAACCCAAATATGCTAGTCACCTGGGCTACAAGGACACTTTCACTTGGCATTGGGGAACAATCACTCTTCCATTATATTGATGATTGGGAAACTTCCTTCTTTAAACATAGCTGAAGACTGCAGTTCAAATGCATCCCCATGGAAATGGATGAGAAAGTCCAGGATCTAGTATATCAGCATTCTAGCCTAATTTTTATTTCTGGTGCCTCATAAATGCTTCAGATGGGAAACAGATCCTGGGCAAAGTGAAACCATTGCCAGTGAATCTTATGTGGTGGGATAATTAATTTATGAGAGAGCAGGCCAACAAGAAAAAAGTTTAGCCCTCAAAGATCAGCAAGTTTGAGGCAGGTGGGATATAGAAGACTAAAAACAATTTCAAACCTGACCCTAATCCCCTTCCCTGCCCTCTTTTCCCTCCAAACCACCCAGGTCCAGTTTTAATGGAGGGGTGCTCATACAAATGTACAGTGCTTTCTTTCAGACAACTACAGTTTGAGCGCTTGAATGGCAGATGGCATCTTCACTCTGTAAAACATTTAATGTAGGTGGCAGATGACCTGGTTTGCCAATACACTATAGCAGAATATATACATTCAGTAATAGCCCTGGGATTATGCCAAATAAAAACCTCTAAATTTCTCATGGGTCATAAGACCACTTGCTCTCTGACATCACATGATACTCTGCTAAGCATCACGCCCTAAGGTTGTGAAACTGTCATTGTGAGACGGTTGCGCCTTGGCTGTGCAAGTTTGGCACTTTCTGGAGGAGTTTCCTTTGTATCATATGAAAAATATTGTTTCAATTGGTCAGGACAATTCAAGGTAATATTTATTGCCGCTGCATTTATTTTTAGTATTGCCCAGCTCCATTTTTGAAGACTGATATCTAAGAATGTTGGAACTTTTTCTGATAAGAGTCTACAGTAGTCTTTTAAATGGCGGGTCACAGAAGGAAGTCAGATGTACAGTTAAATATAGAATCTGGGACCTGCTGAATACTGGCCCTTGCTGCACTCTGGGTCAAGTGGCATATGAATGTTGTTAAAGGGCCTCTCTTAACATTCCACAGAGGTGGCCAAGCTTTTGTTAGTGTATTCCTGAGAAGCTGTCCTGTCTTGTGCTCAGTCAAACATGCAGCTTGCTTTCTCAACAAGATCGTTTCCATTGCAAACTGCTCAAAACTGTACAGCAGAACAAAGTGAGGAAAATACATGTGTTCTACACATTGGACTCAGCTGTGATACTAGAAAAAGTCACGTGCTTTGTTTAAAATGGAAGCAAAATGCATTATTAATATTTAAACACTCGTTTTATAATACACAATCTGTCAGATTTGCAAAACAACACACTCAGCCTGTTAGTCATAATTAATTTAATTTCACTGAGCTGCTGGTTTAAGGGGCTTAATTTTTGTCTTATATCAGATTTACTTCAGTAAATTGAATTCAGTCTCCGACAGTTGTTTAAATTGGGTTTTTAATTACCGACGAATTTGGGCTACCAAATTCAGACATTGTCACAGTGAAATTAATTCTTTTTTATGTAGTCTTATGTAACTTTACTGGGGGGGGGTGGGGGGATGCACTTCACTGCTACTCAAGTTATTTTGGGGGTTGAATAGCCCTGTTTGCTATCATGTTTTCTTTACATTGATGTCATTATCGATGTTAGTGCATTCAATTTACTGGTCTACCCTAAAGGATGCGCAGAAATGTTTACATGGTGCCATCAGATCTCATCTTGTATGACCTTGTACTGCAGACTTCCCAGCTTCTTGGTGCTGTCTCGTAGACTGTAAATACCTGGCAGCCCTCACTTGTGGCTTTTTTATTCCAGTAGGTTTACTTCCCAGAAAAAAAACTCAAGAACCTGATCCTTAGATTTATAGATTCCACTTTTCCAATACTGTGGCTGCTTAATAAGTAAATACATTTAATATGAATGTTTCAACAGAGAGAAACTGACAGGGACAATTGGAAGGTAATGTATATCACCACCCATGTTTATTTGTTGTTATAAGTTTCCATTTTTGAAGAATAATAAGTAAAAATGTTTGATTTTTATTCATGATAAAGGTCAACTATAGTTACACAAATGAATCACAGAAAGAAAGCCAACCATCTCTTTATTTTGGGTCTATCAGTTAGCTGTCTTTCACTTAAGCGACCAGACACGATTAGTCCATGTGACATTTATACTCACATACTCTTTCGCGTCCTCTTGGGTCAATTCCATTGATCCAAAATATCAAAAGATACAATGCTCCACTATTATAGCACAGAGTGTGATGTTTCATGAGCTCCAAGGATTGTGAAAATTCTATGCCAAGGAAGCTTTCTCTTGAAGGATAGAAAGGAAATCGTTAAAGTACAAATGGTTATCTAAGATAGTATTTAGCTCTGACTTTGTTTAACTCTTGTATAGACAAAATTCTTCTGTTTTGAATAGTGGAATCTTGAAACTTCATTCTTTTAGTAAATAACTAGATTTTTGGATTTCCTCTTTATTGAAAAGTGGTTACTGGTCTCGATTGTGATCATGGTATTGTAACCAAATTTGTTCACGGTTTAAAGATAGCAAGGAAAGTACATTTCTGAGGTGAACACAAAGTCCGCAAAGGGATATGGCCATCTTAAATGAGTAGGCAAAGATTTGACAGACAAGAACATAATGTTATTATGATTGCCATGGGAATCTGAACATCAAAAGAAACAATATTAACAACTCCAAATTGAATGAATTTTCAGACAGTATTTAACTTAGTACACAGCAAAACAATGAATTAAATATAAACTCACAGACTAACAGTCAGTATAAGTTATAAATCTCATATGGAAAAGCAGATACAATAAAGATAGCTCATGGAGTTACTAAGCAGTCTGCACTGTGTGAATGACCCCAATTTAAGGCACACAGTTCTTCCAATCTCAGATATTCCTCAGGCCTTTTCTAATCCCTTTTCTTCAGGGATTTAGCCAATTCGCCACAGGCAGCGGCTCCCACATAAACAGGAGTCCGTCTGAGCAATCTCCAAAATGATGGCGACCTTTGTTCTGGAACCCTCTCAGCTCCCATCAGTCGTGGTAATGTAGGTTTACCTGAACCACCTTACTTTCGCATGTTATGGCATTCAATCACTCAAAGTGAAAGAACTAATCACAACAGTCTTAAACATGCTTTTCAATCGCTAAGGAATCCACTTAGCTTGGTGAATGCCTTCTCTCTGCTCTATGTCTTTGTCTGTTGCACAACATTCAAATTTTAACTTCCTTCCCAGTCAAGGGTCAGCAGGTCACATAGATCTATATTTCTTATGATCCAAAAATTATAATTGATCCCTTTACAATTGATGCAAACGCTTAGATGTCATCTTCAAACATTGTTAAAAACAACTACAGATTCTTCAAACATGTGAAAATAATTACCAATGTTTCTCATTTTTACTTATTCTGGGTTGTCAGGGATAGATGGGCCACTTTGGTAGCATGAATAGAAAGGCAGAATATTATTTAAATAGAGAGAGAATTCAGAATGCTGCAATACAGAGGGATCTGCATATCCTTGTAAATGGATCACAAAAAAATTAGCACGAAGGTCCAGCAAGGAATTAGGAAGGCAAATGGATTGCTGACCATTATTGCAAGGAGAATTAAGTATAAAAGTAGCAAAGTCTTGCTTCAACTATACAGGGCATTCATTGGTGAGAGACACCTAGGATACTGTGTGCATTATTGGTATAGGGGAAGAGGGGACACAGTTTCAAAATATGGGCCGGAATTCTCCCCAAAGAAGTTCCCAACGTGTGGGAAAATGGGAGCAAATCCCACTGTTTTTTTAGTGTGATTTCCAGAATGAAACTCCAACACTCTGTGCATTGTAGATGTCTCGGCATGATTCACTCTGGAGATCTGTGGGTGGGGCTTATTCCTGCTGGAGAGGCCGGCAGCATAGTGCTGAGAGGGCCACTGCACATGCACTGACCTGTCAGTGCGGAGATCGGCACATGCGCAGTGGAGCTGATTAGGCAAAAAAAAACTTAGTGCCGGATACCTGCAGAGGCCATGATGCCCAGCTGGAAGCCACCAAAATGGCCCCCGCTGATGTCTCCCAGTCTGCTGCGCTAGTCAGGCAGCGCAGCAGGCTGGGAGAATCGTCCCCATGGAATTTCCCATTTAAGGTGGAGATGAGGAGGAATTGCTTCTCTCAGAGAGTTGATTAAAATTTGTAATTGGCTAGAGTGGTAGGTGTCTGGAATGCACTGTCTGGGGTGCAGTCAAATATGTTAGGGGCATTTAAGGGTCTTTTAGATAATCACATAAATATGCACAGAATTGAGGGGTATGGACCAAGGGTAGACATAAGGGATTAGTTTAATTTGGCATCATGTTCGGCACAAAATTGTGGGCTGAAGGGCCTGTTCCTGTGCTGTACTACTCTTTTCTATGTTCTTTGTACCCCAGACAACAGTGAAGTCTGGGTCATTGAATATATTGAAGGTTGAGTTAGACAGATTTTTGACCTACAATGAGTCAAGAGTTATAGAGACAGGCAAGAAAGTAAAGGCCACAGTCAGGTCAGCCATCATCTTGTTGAATGGCTGAGCAGATTTGAGAGACCAAATGGCCTGCACTTGCTGCTATTTCTTATGATTATCCAGCGATAGAGATGAAGAGATCATTATAAAGCAGTAACGTAATGAAAACAGAACACTGGGATTTATTTCTGGTGTATAGAATTCAAAAGTAGTGAAGTTATGCTAAACCTGTATAGAACCCAAGTCAGGCTGTAAACCTGTCAGACTGTGCACAGGTCATGCAAACTAGAAAAAAATCATGGAAGCAGTGAAGAAAATGTAAAAAAGAAATTTACAGGGAATGTACCAGAACTGAGAGATTGCAGCTACTGGAAAAGATTGAACAGGCTGGAAGTTTTTACTTAGTGACCTGATAGATGTCTTTAAAATTATGAATGGGCTGTACAAGGTATAACAGAATCCCTACAGTACAGAAGGAGATCATTTGGCCCACTGACCCTGCACTGACAACAATCCCACCCAGGCCTTATCCCCATAACCACAAATATTTACCCTGTGAATCCTCCTGACGCTAAGGGACAATCTAACATGGCCAATCTACCTAACCCACACAACTTTGGACTGTGGGAAGAAACCAGAGCACCTGGAGGAAACCCACACAGATACAGGGAGATCGTGCAGACTTCACACAGACAGTCATCCGAGGCTGGAATCGAACGTGGGTCCCTGGCGCTGTGAAGCAGCAGTGCTAACCACTGTGCCACCGTGCAGTCTACTTGTGATACTAATAAATAAACTTAAAAACTTAGGTCAATGTGGTGAAACCAAAATGAAGCTCCATCAAAACAAGTTAGTTACTAATTAATCCAATAGTGAAACCAGGAGGAATTTCTTAACTGTTAGTGGTTAGAATGTGAAAATCACCACAACAGGAAATTACTGAAGCAAATGGCTCAGATATTTTCAAAGGAAATTAGATAAATATATGAGACAAAAGTTGAATAGAAATATGCTGAAAAGCAGAAATAAACTG
Organism: Mustelus asterias; assembly: GCF_964213995.1. Lineage (NCBI taxonomy): Eukaryota > Metazoa > Chordata > Chondrichthyes > Carcharhiniformes > Triakidae > Mustelus > Mustelus asterias. The sequence goes on from NC_135801.1 coordinate 72,881,839, forward strand.
GATGGAAAGGGAGATTGGTGTGGAGTATCAAAACCAGAACAGTCCAGTTGGGCTTAATGGCCTGTTATTGAGCTGCACATGCTCAGTATTTAAATTAATGGAACTCGGGTAACGAGGCATTCCTACTAAAGCCATGGTTGATGATGCCCTAGCACAGGATCAATGTGCAGCACAGGAAAGATACAACCATTCACATGCGCACACACATCAAATAATAGAATCATTTGCAGTACAGAAGGAGGCCATTCAGCCCATCGTGTCCATACCATCTCTCCGTGGATCAGTCTGGTCAATCCCATTTCCCCACATGATTCCCATAGGCGAGCATAATACATACACCAGGCCTTTTTTTTTAGAAAACATTTCTTTTTACAACACAAAGCCAATTCCAATTTCAAATAAGAAGTCTATTTTAACACTGCAAGCACTCAAACATCCAGCAAAAAGCAGTAAACTTGACACCCACTGGACATGTGTTTTTGAACAATATGAGGAATTCCCTTCAACATGTCCCCTCTTCAAGGTCTCTGCATTCTATCAGGGTGCGTCAAGATACTGGGTTTAGGTTAATAGCTAAACGCACTGACAGATGATGCCACAGAGATTGCTGGGGGTGCCTGGGCAATCCAGGAGCATTGGAAACTCTACTCCCAACACTGCAGCCAATTCCACATGCCAGCGGCGGCCATGGGTGGAAAGAAGACATTTGGATTCTGAAATCATGCTTCTGGTCCTGGATGAAAAAGGAGGACCCTGCAGTTGTCAAAGTGATCCAGCTTATCATTGAATCCCTACAGTACAGAACAAGGCCAGTCGGCCCATCAAGTCTGTACTGATCACAGTCCCACTCAGGCTCTATTCCCGTAACCTCACGCATTTACCCTGCTAATCTCTCTGACACTAGGGTCAATTTAGCATGACCAATCAACCTAACCCTCACATCTTTGGAGGAAACCAGAGCACCCGGAGGAAACCCACATGGACACAGGGAGAATGTGCAAACTCCACACAGACAGTCACCCAAGGCCGGAATTGAACATGGGTTCCTGATGTTGTGAGGCAGCAGGGCTAACCACTGTGCCACCATGCCACCCAAGCTTTGGCCCAAGGCCCTTCATTTCAGTCAAGGTATTAGAAAGTTCAGCAAATATCAATGTAGGGTTGACCCTATTTTACAGGGGTTGGGAATGCATCTCTCCCAATTCCCAGAGGTTCCATATCACTTTTCCACTCACCACCAACAAGGCCAACTCTGAAAAGGTGTCCCATCTCACAAGGCTCAGGGCCTTGTCTGTCACGTCTATCTTGCAGAGAGTTAGTGGAGTCAGGAGTTTGGGAGGTAATGAGGTAAGGATTCTTATGGTCAAGTGTTGGACATACATCAGCATCTTGAAAGTACAGTATTGCCAGAATGACAGCTCCTGTCCTTCACACCAGAATGAGCATCCACCTCTCCATTTAGTTAGCCACACTGTGTGTCCTGCTCCTCCTCCCATTCTGCAACCCATATTTCACCATTCTCTACAATGTCTAGCTCCTCAGGCAGCTGTGAACCTAGAGGGTAGAATAACACAATGCAGCAATTGTAAAGCACATTGATCTGTAATTCCATTGAAGTGTGCATTGGTGGTTCAGTGGTAGAATTCTTGTCTGCCACGTGGGAAGCCCGGGTTCAATTCCCGGCCAATGCAAAGCCTCTTCTTGGGGCGGCATGGTGGCACAGTGGTTAGCAGTGCTGCCTCAGAGTGTCAGAGATCCAGGTTCAATTCCCGGTTTGGGTCACTGTCTCTATGGAGTTTGCATGTGTCTGCGTGGGCTTCCCCCGGGTGCTCTGGTTTCCTCCCACAGTCCAAAGATGTGTGGGTTAGGTGGATTGGCCATGCTAAATTGTCCCTTAGTGTCGGGGGATGAGCTAGGATAAATGCATGGGTAATTGGGATAGGGCCTTAGTTCAGACTTGATGGGCCGAATGGCCTCCTTCTACACTGTAGGATTCTATATGTTTCACATTCAATGTGAGATACAGAAAAAAGCAAATTGCTTCGAGTGCTCAGACAATCCTCCTCTAATTTCCTTTTCCAATCCTGCAGCCCAGAAATAGCTTTTAAATGTCGCTAAAGGACAAATCTGACTTCACGCACCTTGTTTCTTCTCAGCAGCAACAATTTGATTATATAGTGCTTCGCACACTATAAATGTCACAAGACACTTCACAGCAGTAGGTCAATTTGGCATTGGACCACGATATTAGGACAGATTACCAAAGTTTGGTTAAAGAGGTAGATTTTGAGGAACATTGTAAAGGAGCAGGGAGTGGAGGAGAAGAGAAGAGGTTTTAGCAAAGAATTCCTTGGGTTCAGCTGACTGGAAGCATGACCAATAATGGCAGTGACTCGAATTAACCGTCTGAAAGAGGCCAAAATTGGATGCGTTCATAGGTTGTGGAGGATGGTGCATCTGCAAGAATTTACAAGAATAGGGAAGATGTAGGCCATAGAAGGATTGAAAAACAAAGACAAGGATTTTAAAGGCAAGGTATAACTGGCTCAAGAGCCAATATAGGTCCGTGAGCATAAGAATGAGAGGTGAAAGGGTTTTCATGCAAGTTAGGATATGGATAGCAGAGTTGTGTATGAGTTCAGATTTATGTAGGGCTAGATGTGTGAGTGGTCAGTTGGTGATGGGGGTGTGGGGGGTGGTGGGCAAACATAATCGATCTCCCACCCATTCCCCCAATCCTCCGGAAGAAAACCAGGTTTTTACAAGGCTGCCCATCGCAGGTGGCCTTAACAAGCTGAGAGTCAGACTTCTCACCCGTGGGAGTTGTCCAATTTGTAGTTTCAGCAACACCAGAATGCTGTAGTGGCCACTGCTGGGACTGCAAGCAGTTCCACAAAGAATCATCATAGATGCTGGAGACAGGCAAGTCCTGGCTTTTTTGGGCACCCTAGGGTGAGGGTTGGTGGGGGTGGGGATCAGGTTTTGGAGACCAAGCAGGGAGGTATACAATTGTAATATGTTCTTGGGGTGAGGGAGGATTTTGAGGAGTTGCCACTGATGTACATAGGGAATGCCCCCCCCCCACAAAGGATGTATCCACTTCATTCCTGCCTTCTCACCAACTTGGGTGAAAAGACGGCCTTTCCACTCTTGCCCACCTTCCACTGCTCATTGCACTAAGGCAGTGTAGATGAATTGAAGAACTTAAGTAGGCAACAATTAGTCACTTAAGGGTCTCAATAGGTCTAAGGCCAGGCAGGCAAGCGAATGGCTTGCACACAGCCTATACTTTGGGGACTAGATCAGGGGTGAGTGGGAAGGCAATGAGCTACCCACTCATTGTATTTTACATCCTCAACCAGCGGGATAATTGTATCTTTTGTTCTTCCCAATGGCACTACTTTGTCTCCAATATCACTCTGGAACCCTCTCTCTGTTTGAGGCCCAGATTTTCACTCGTGGGTCAGGTGTGCAGAGTCAGGAGAATTCCTGACTCTGCAAACGGGACCTCCCAGGGACAAGCTAGATTTGATACTGGGCCTGCCTCTTAGTGTCAACTCATGCCAACCAATGCCTCCACCCACCAATCCCTTACCCCCTCCATGCCAACTAAATAATAATCTTTGAGAACTTTGACAGACTATTTCAGCGTGTCAGTTCCTTGACAGCATGAACAGTTTTTATTTGACATCTTTGACGGTTTTTTGACAGCTCTAATGAGTTTATGCAGTTTTTGTGTTTACTTTTAAAAATTCCAAAAGCTACCTTACCACTCCCTTGGGGTGCTTTACCTCTCACTAAGGCTTCCTTATGACTCAAAGGTGTCCCGAGACCATATCCAAAGGGGTACCTTACCTCTCCAAAGGGGTACTGGCTATCCAAAGGAATTCACCAATTTCAGATCAGCTCTTGCCTGGTCTAATCTGCACACTCGATGTTTCACACTCCAGGCCTAACAAAATCCCACTTTAATGGAGTAAGTTTTTGTCTCCATGAACGGCAGATGCCCAACTCCAATTGCACTTCTGCAAAAATAGGAAGTGTTGTGTTCAGGAGTGGGACTTCAAATTTCCAGGCTGTCCACCATTCTGGACCCGAGTGTTCAGTTTTCTGAAATTTTGATTTGTGGGAATTTTCTTCTACTCAGAAGCACGTTCTGCCTTTAAGAAGAGACGACGCACTTGTCCATGTAGTTACTTGACAATGTTGCCTCACTCCATCCTTTCCCTTGCTCCCACCGGTGACAGAGACCATGTGGCAATATTCAGGGGAAGAGAGCAGTGCTACATTGGGCCAATGCTACAATCATTCAGATAATGTGATACGTCAAATTCTCAGGTTGCCCACCTCAATCTGAATAGTCACAGTCAGGTTGCAATGCACAACCCCATGACTGAAAGAACAGAGCTATCTAATTTCAAGTCTAAAGCTATTCCCCTCTGCCTCCTTTTTCTTATCACATCTGTGACCAACATCTTACGTTCATATTGTGCCCATATCCACTCCAAATCACTTCATGTGATAGCATTATCCTGCATATTAGCCCTTGTGATTGGAGCTGGATATTGAGACTTTCACATGGGCCCTCACATGCACTTCTATAGTCTTTCAGCAGGCAGATTGAAAAAAAACTTTAGTGCGTGAAGGTCATATAAAAATCATTCAAGTGTTTCATTTTACAGACGACAAGTAAATGGACAAAGTGACATTTGTCATCCTAATTATTTCATGGAACTTCAGAGCCCTTCTGAAACTGAAAAAAATATTTAACTACACCACCATTCTCAATTTCATGGGCTATCTTAATGTATCCTTATTTATTTAAGTGTCACAGGTAGGCTTACATTAACATTGCAATGAAGCTACTATGAAATCCCCTAGTTCCCACACTCAGCGCCTGTTCGGGTACATTGAGGGAGAATTTAGTATGGCCAGTGCACTGAACCAGCATGTTTTTCAGATTGTGGAAGGAAACCAGAGAACCCGGAGAAAACCCAAGCAGACACGGGAGAATGTGCAGATTCCGTACAGTCAGTGACCCAAGCCAGGAATTGAATCTGGGTCCCTGAGGCTGTGAGGCACTGTGCTAACCACTGTGCTACTGTGCCACCCATTATCCTGCCTAGTCTTATGGTTCCGATTGTCTCTGAGCTTAACTGGAATAAGTTTCCTTTCACTAAGTTAGTCTTCCTTCCCATACCTAATTGGACTGAATGACCGAGTTTAGGTTTCCCTTTGGTAAAGAATGTAGGTCGAGAAGTCCCTCTGACTTTTTTTCTTATTTAGTCAATCAATTTATAAACTTCCCTGCCCTCCAAGAATGTGGATCTTTGGCACACTCCATGCTGCTCATCCTAACAACAGTGGATGTGGGTCATCATGTAACATAGAGTCATAGAGGTTTACAGCATGGAAACAGGCCCTTCGGCCCAACCTGTCCATGCCACTCCTTTTTTAACCCCTAACCTAGTCCCAATTGTCTGTGTTTGGCCCATATCCCTCTATAGCCATCTTACCCATGTAACTGTCTAAACGCTTTTTAAAAGACAAAATTGTACCTGCCTCTACTACTACCTCTGGCAGCTTGTTCCAGACACTCACCACCCTCTGTGTGAGAAAATTGCCCCTCTGGACCCTTTTGTGTCTCTCACCTTAAACCTATGCCCTCTAGTTTTAGACTCCCCTTTGGGAAAAGATATTGACTATCTAACTGATCTATGCCCCTCATTATTTTATAGACCTCTATAAGATCACCCCTAAGCCTCCTATGCTTCAGAGAAAAAAGTCCCAGTCTATCCAGCCTCTCCTTATAACTCAAACCCTCAAGTCCCGGTAGCATCCTAGTAAATCTTTTCTGCACTCTTTCTAGTTTAATAATATCCTTTCTATAATAGGGTGATCAGAACTGTACACAGTATTCCAAGTGTGGCCTTACCAATGTCTTGTACAACTTCAACAAGACATTTCAACTCCTGTATTCAATGTTCTAATCAATTAAACCAAGCATGCCGAATGCCTTCTTCACCACTCTATAACTCCACTTTCAAGGAGCTATGAACCTGTACCCCTAGATCTCTTTGTTCTATAACTCTCCCCAATGCCTTACCATTAACTGAGTAAGTCCTGCCCTGATTCAATCTACCAAAATGCATCACCTCACATTTATCTAAATTAAATTCCATCTGCCATTCGTCAGCCCACTGGCCCTATTGATCAAGACCTGTATCTTCAATACCTGGCTCATTAACACATAAAGCACATAACTACTGCAGCAATTTCCCATAAGCAGGATCTTAAAAATCGACTTAAATGTCGGGTGGAATTCTCCCAAAAAGTTCTAAGTGCCAAATTTGCGTAAAACTGGGGTAAATCCCACTGGTGGGGACATAGGCCTGCACGAGTAGTGCAGCGGGCTGGGAGACAACAGCAAAGGGCCTTTAGCGGGATTCGCGACCGCTGTCCAGCTGATCCCGAGTTTCCAAGGCCCTTTTTTTTCAACATAATCAGCTCTCCGAAGAAGTCCCCATAAGCAGGGTTTACAATTGCTCCCCAAAAATGGGGAACAGGCGTCCTCACTCCACTGGTGGGGACAGAGGCCATTGAGGCCCCCCGGAAGGTTGGGGGCAAGAGAGGGTGGCAGTGAGTCCCTTGGGCAGTACCAGGGTGCCATGTTGGCACTGATAGGCTGGCACTGCCCAAGAGGCACCCACTTGGTACTAGGCACTGCCAAGAGGGCGGGGCTTACTGGGGGATGGGACGTATTAGGGGGAGTGATTGGTGGTGGGGAGGGGGACCCACTGCCACTCTGCAATAGGATCGGTGGGGGAGGGAGTGAGAGGATAATTGGGGCCAGCTGTGGGGTGGGGCATGGTGTCGGGGCTGGCCATAGGGTGGGGGGAGGTCGGGACTGGCTGGGGTGGGCTCCCGTAGGCCAGCGATCAGGGGAGGGGGGTGGTTGGGAATGCCGGTCGTTGGAGGGGTATCGGGAGGCCAGCGATCAGGAGGGGGAGGCCAGTGGTCAGAGTGGTGATTCGGGGATAACATCAGGAAGCCGGCGATTGGGGGGGGCGGGGTGTGCGCATGCACAAGTCTCTCCACTGACAGATCGACGCATGTGCAGTGGCCTGCTCAGCACTCTGCTGTGAATCTCTTTAAGGCACTCTGTGATGCACAGAGTGTCGGAGATTCGTTCAGGTAAGTACATCCAAAAAACTAATGGGAAATTCTCCATTTTCCCACCCATTGGGCACTTAGGTTTTTTTGGGAGAATCCTGGTCTTTACAAAGAACAAAGAACAATACAGCACAGGAAACAGGCCCTTTGGCCCTTCAAGCCTGTGCCGCTCATTGGTCCAACTAGACCATTCATTTGTATCCCTCCATTCCCAGACTGCTCATGTGACTATCCAGGTAAGTCTTAAACGATGCCAGCGTGTCTGCCTCCACCACCCTACTTGGCAGTGCATTCCAGGCCCCCACCACTCTCTGTGTAAAAAACGTCCCTCTGATATCTGAGTTATACCTCGCCCCTCTCACCTTGAGCCCGTGACCCCTCGTGATCGTCACCTCCGACCTGGGAAAAAGCTTCCCACTGTTCACCCTATCTATACCCTTCATAATTTTGTACACCTCTATTCGGTCTCCCCTCATTCTCCATCTTTCCAGGGAGAACAAGCTCAGTTTACCCAATCTCTCCTCATAGCTAAGACCCTCCATACCAGGCAACATCCTGGTAAACCTTCTCTGCAGTCTCTCTAAAGCCTCCACGTCCTTCTGGTAGTGCGGCAACCAGAACTGGACACAGTACTCCAAATGTGGCCTAACCCGTGTTCTATACAGCTGCAACATCAGACTCCAGCTTTTATACTCTATACCCCGTCCTATAAAGGCAAGCATACCATATGCCTTCTTCACCACCTTCTCCACCTGTGCTGCCACCTTCAAGGATTTGTGGACTTGCACACCTAGGTCCCTCTGTGTTTTTATACTCTTGATGGCTCTGCCATTTATTGTATAACTCCCCCCTACATTAGTTCTTCCAAAATGAATCACTTCGCATTTATCTGGATTAAATTCCATCTGCCGTTTCTCCGCCCAATTTTCATGCCTATCTATATCCTGCTGTATTGTCCGACAATGTTCAAGGCTATCCGCATGTCCAGCGATCTTCGTGTCATCCACAAACTTGCTTATAACACCAGTTACACCTTCTTCCAAATCATTTATACATATCAAAAATAGCAGAGGCCCCAGTACAGAGCCCTGCGGAACACCACTGGTCACAGACCTCCAGCTGGAAAAAGACCCTTCGAGTGCTACCCTCTGTCTCCTGTGGTCAAGCCAGTTTTCTACCCATGTAGCCACCTCTCCTTGTATCCCATGAGCCTTAACCTTCTTAACCAACCTGCCATGAGGGACTTTGTCAAATGCCTCACTGAAATCCATATAGACGACATCCACGGCCCTTCCTTTGTCAACCATTTTTGTCACTTCCTCAAAAAACTCCACCAAATTTGGAAGGCATGACCTCCCTCTTACAAAACCATGCTGTCTGTCACTAATGAGATTGTTCCGTTCTAAATGCGCATACATCCTGTCTCTAAGAATCCTCTCCAACAACTTCCCTACCACGGACGTCAAGCTCACTGGCCTATAATTACCCGGGTTATCCCTGCTACCCTTCTTAAATAACGGTACCACATTCGCTATCCTCCAAGCCTCAGGGACCTCACCTGTGTCCAATGAAGAGACAAAGATTTCCGTCAGAGGCCCAGCAATTACATCTCTTGTCTTCCTGAGCAGTCTAGGATTGATGACATCAGGCCCTGGGGATTTGTCAGTTTTAATGTCACCTAAAAAACCTAACACTTCCTCCCTTGTAATGGAGATTCTCTCTAACGGGTCAACACCTCCCTCTGAGACACTCCCAGTCAACAAGTCCCTCTCCTTTGTGAATACCGGTGCAAAGTATTCATTTAGGATCTCCCCTATTCCCTTGGGTTCTAAGCATAATTCCCCACCTTTGTCACGGAGAGGTCCGACATTTTCCCTGACAACTGTTTTGTTCTTAACATATGAATAAAATGCCTTAGGATTCTCCTTAATCTTGTCTGCCAAGAACATTTCGTGACCTATTTTTTTTTTGCCCTTCTAACTCCCCGTTTGAGTTCTTTCCTACTCTCTCTGTATTACTCCAGAGCTGCATCTGTTTTCAGTTCCCTCGAACTAACGTACGCCTCTCTTTTCTTTTTGATCAGATCCTCAATTTCCCTGGTTATCCACAGCTCTCGAATCCTACCTTTCCTCTCCTTCCTTTTTACAGGCACATGCCTGTCCTGCAGCCTTATCAACTGTTCCTTAAAAGACTCCCACATGCCAGACGTGGACTTACCCCCGAACAGCCTCTCCCAATTAACGGCCACCAATTCCTGCCTAATCCGGCTATAGTTAGCCTTCCCCCAATTTAGCACCCTACCCTTAGGACAACACTCGTCCTTGTCCATTACTATCCAGAAGTTAACAGAGTAAGGATAAGCTTACGGTAAGGATAAGCTCTGTAAACCCATTGAATTGTACTATATCTGACTTTTCAATTGATTTTCCAGCCTTTCTTATATTTTCATCAATTAATTCCCACAAATTTCCTTTCTTTTGTTCCCCTTTTACCAGTGGATGTTTCATACAAAGTGGCTGCAAAGCATGTTGGGATGACCTGAGGTGATGAAAAGCACTATGTAAGTGTAGGACCTTTCTTGCCTTTCTTTGACATATTTAGCTAATAAATTGGAACTGCTAAGAGGACATCATTAAATCGATAACTTTTGAAAAAATATCCCCCTTGTTTTGACTAACAACACAGTTTATATACTTTACATAGCTTATATATTTCACATTGGCTTGAAAAGATTCACAAAAAAACATATAAAAGAACCAATTTAACCTTTGTCCACTTGGTTGGAACAAGATAGAAACAACTTTAAAATAAAGCTCTTTCTGCCTTGAATGCATCCTAAAACCTTTTTAGAAAGTTTACAGCACAGGAAGAGGCCACTTGGCCCATTGTGTCTGTGCTAGCCATTAAACAAACTACCCAGTCTAATCCCACTTTCTGTAGCCCTGTAGGTTATGGCACATCAGGTATATACCCAACCACATTTAAATGAGTAAAGATTTGCTGCCTCTACTAGGGCGGCACGGTAGCGCAGTGGTTAGCACTGCTGCTTCACAGCTCCAGGGTCCTGGGTTCGATTCCCGGGTCACTGTCTGTGTGGAGTTTGCACATTCTCCTCGTGTCTGTGTGGGTTTCCTCCGGGTGCTCCGGTTTCCTCCCACAGTCCAAAGATGTGCGGGTTAGGTTGATTGGCCCGGTTAAAAATTGCCCCTTAGAATCCTAAAATGTGTAGATTAGAGTGATTAGCGGGTAAATATGTGGGGGTAGGGTGGGATTGTGGTCGGTGCAGACTCGATGGGCCGAATGGCCTCCTTCTGCACTGTAGGGTTTCTATGATTTCTACTATCCTTTCTGGCAGTGAGTTTTAGTCCCCTCCAACCTCCAGCTGCCTTTACATGTGTGGTCTAGGCAATGGCTAAAGCAGGTGGATGCCTCATAAATCTGGGTCATAAGGTATACATATGATTCTGTTTGAAATTTTGAAATACAAATAGATGGGCATTGAGCCTTGCATGCTCCTTACATATGTTACGGATGAGGACTACCTAAGAAATGGTCCTAAAAGGATAGCTGGAGTCCACTCATAAAAAATGGCCCGGGGACTATCTATTTCCATTGAGGTGGGGTTAGGAGGTGCAGGAGAATAAAAATCCATAGAGAAAATCTGGCCTGCTGCCAGACCATGTGAGTATTCCGAACTCCTCCCCTGGCCCTTGGGTTTGCTGGTTCAGCAGGGAAGTGGGCAAAATTCCCACCTTTCCAAAGCCAACAAGCTGCAGTGGGTTTGCCTATTGCCTGCAGCTTCGAATCCCACAGCTTAGAATCTAAGCAAGGTTCAAACCTCTGAATGACTTTGGTTTCCTACCTAAAAACAAAAGCAGGTGGCTGTGATACTGATCTTCCTTGAGTTACAATCGGCCCAATAATGTTTTCTTGAAGTACGGATGTGCATTTGAATAATGTGAAGAATTTAAAACATCTTGAACTTCTTGAGAAAAGTAAAATAACGTAAGGATGAATGTAGGGTAAGTTCCAATACGACAAAGGCAGAATATATTATGTGCAGTTAAAATATGGGAGACTGTCTACTTAAATGAGATGGCTAATTTTGCTTAGATGAAGAATAATGATTTGTAAAGCATATCCAATTCAGTTGAGCTTTGAGTAAAATTATTTCAAATGGGATAACATGTAGTTGATACTCAAGTGACTAAATTGACTTTGTCTGCTCATAATAACAAGGATAAATTAAATTTTCTTTTGGAGCTGTTAAAAAATGCAAATGTTGTGGAGTTGATGGCATATTGCTGAGTTCTCTATTTCTTTTTTAAGTAGGGATGTGTGAAGCCATGTGCAATGCTGAGTACTTGGAGCATTATAGTTGTGGCAGATGGTTCTTTTCCATTATCTGTTCTAAAGAATTACAAGCTTGCTATCAGTGTTTTCTTTTATTGAATTGCTGCTTATCTGTTTGTATGATACTAATTTTCAGGTTCACTTTACAGACTACAATCTAAACCTTCTTGATTTCTCCAAAACATCTGGTTAAACTAGTGCCACCTGGGGTCATTATATGAGAGTTTAAAGGAGCACAGTCTGCCTAACTTCTTTTAGTGAATCAATTCTTTGAAAGTTGAACAAAAACTCAAACCAGTGCAGGACTACTATTCTAAAAAAAAATGATTTGTTTTCCAAATGCAAAGGCTACAATTACAGAAGCTTCATAGGTATAAGATTTTTTTAAAAGCTGGCTGTTGTAGTTGTCACAACGGTGGAGAAAAAACATTGAATTATACACAGGAACATTGAACTTTAAATAAGACCTGTGAGTTTAAAAATGGGCCTATAAGCCAAAGATGGCTAAGGATGCAAATTCATTCACTGGCTGAATTGCTGGGAGGTGATACTAAGAGAGAGAGAGAGGCAATGGAATCATACCCTGTTTCCAGACAAAAATAGATCAAAAGCGTGAAAGCCTTCCTGAAACTAATTGCCATTTCCTGTGGAGACAAAGGGAGATAATGGGAGATGAATATCATGTCAGCAGGAACGATTCTATGAGCAATGTCCCAGATAGATTTGCAGGGTTTGCCTGCCAAGAATATACAAAGACTGGGATAAAAGCCAGCTGCAAAACGTGGTCAGGTGTGGGCTAGTGCCAGGATGTCAGAGCATGTGTGACACAGAAGTGGAAATGCAGCCAGCCACAAACCCCCGCAAAGGGTTTGCAGGTATCTCTCTCTCTCCCTGATTGTTGAGGCAAGCCAAGTCAGCTAACCCCAACTGAAAAGGAAATGGCGCAGCTTCTCAACTAAACCACAGAACACTGGAATCTCAAAACCGACTATTCACCTGCTAAAGTGAGCCCTACTCCAATCACAAATTGCATTGGCCACAAGTTTTCATTTCCACTCCTCATGGACAAGTCAAAGACTGTTTTGTGTACATTTTACCCACTTACCTGGGACTCGATTCTCATTTCTAATCTGTATGAATGTAAATGCAAGTATTTTTAACATTTTCTTGCATTTTGTAGTTAGTAAGCTCACTTTTTCTTCAACTCAAGAAAGTCTGATTAAATTGCCTGAATTTAAAATATAAATGTTGGCCCGAGGAGAAGGTGGAGGGGATTTTTTTTTGTTGTATAAATCTTGTTGCAACCAGTGAAAGGGGTTGAATCAAGAAGGGGAGCCAGTTCATCCCTCCTCACCTGGGGCAGAACAATTTGTGGGTATCTCAGCTAGAAGTTAACAAATTGGGGCACTCGTACGGGATTTTAATAAGTTGGAGGCTTGTGCCAGGAAAATTCCCATAGAGGGGATGGAGGGCCCAAACAAATTGAGAGATCTCATCTGGGTTAACAAATTAGCGGGAAATTCACTGGGGGACCAGTCGTAACATCAACCAGTGAAATGGTAACCAAGAAACTGAAAGATTATTTTTTCTGGCACCTTCAGCAGAATTGAGTTTTAACCTAAAGCCTACAGGCTGGCCAGTTAGGCTTGATAATTGAACATTTAAATTAGCTGTGAAGAAAGGTGAGAAGCATAGAACCAAATGTAAGGTCAGACACAGTGAATAAGCACAAAGGAAATAGAAACAATGGCCAAGTTTGTCTAGTAGGTTGCCTTTGTTTTCTTGGTACAATTCACCCAAATTAGCCAAACCAATGCAACATATCACAGAATTATAAGTGGAAATGATGTCCAAAGTAAGTCAAGCTCCACCATCCTTTGACTAGTTTGAGAAAAAAATAGTGCTGGAAGCAGCCCCTGCCCACAAATTGTCCCCGTTCCAGACTAAATTACTCACCATTGGGAATTGCCACGAATTACACACATTCACAAGTTTTTGAGGAGACTCTAAGAAGGACACTATTCGGCAGACTATTAAATATAAATATTTTTTAATTTGTTAAGGATCTGCCTATTATACGTTTACATAATGAGCAAATAGTTTGGTATAGGTTTTTAAGTTAATTTCAGTGCTTTAAAATTGAGTTCCTCACATGGTGCACCGAACACTGATTACAATGCTTAGATTTTTGTGAGGAGGCCCTTTTCAGCTGTAATAATCAAACTGTACCAGGTTACCATTCATAAAAATACAAGGAATATGTTTTAAGGCAAGTTTCTTTGAAAAATAAAATGACATTCTAAAATGCTGCTCGATTGAGCTGGTTCACTGATGTGTTATGCTAGTCAATATGCAAATGAGTGAACTTGAATGGAAAAATGTTTCTCAAAACTATCACAATATTAAATGCAGTTTGTGCCCAGATTGTGATTCTATCCAAGTTGGAAAGTTCAGGTGAAGAAAATGAAGGTAGAAATAGTAATGCGTTCCTCTAGCAGAGATTCAGAAAAAGATATGCCAGAGTTAGAAGCATACCTAATGACAAGACATGAAGTTACAATGATAACTGAAACATGAGTCATTCCTGAAGACGGAAATTCTTGCAATGCAGGAAAGATCGGAATGTTAAGACAAAGAGGAACTTTAAATTTGGGATAATTTGAAAGTAAAATAATTGGAACTCTGGAATATCTGGAATTAAGAATCTATTGATGACCTTGAAACCATTGTTGATTGTTGGAAAAACCCATCGGGTTCACTAATGTCCTTTAGGTAAGGAAACCTGTCATCTTTACCTGGTCTGGCCTACATGTGACTCCAGAGCCACAGCAACGTGGTTGACTCTCAACAGCCCTCCAAGGGCAACTCGGGATGGGCAATAAATGCTGGCCAGACAGCAATGCCCATGTTCCATGAGTGAATTTAAAAAAAAACTCATGTCCCAGAGGAGGGCACAAAATGCTTATTTTGTGTTTCTATGAATGAAAAAGGGTAGTTGCTAACAATTATTTGACAACTAATTCAGCCTCCCACATGCTAATCGTGGTCTCTCTCTTGTCCCTGAAGAAATCAGTCCTGCCTCCATCCCCGCAATCACCAACCTGGAGTCTGTCCTAGGATTGCAATGGTTATGGGTTGTCTTCAAGGATCCCCAGTGTGGACTTCTTGATAATGGCTTCCCACCCAGCATCTAGTCAGATTGGTTGGTTTCCAGATGAGAATTGGAAGAAAAATATTATAAGGATATCCTGCCATTAAATCGGCTGGGCCATCGCAACCCGTGTTGCTGGGCTTCCCTCACATTTTGGTACACCACCCCTACACTCCCTACTGACTCCCTGCAAAAAAAATAATAATAGGAGCAGGTACTTGTATTGGGTAAGTGATAGGAATTGTGAGAGCAAGGCTCAGATGGCTAGGCACCTCAAAGGGTGTACTTCCAAATGCTCCTAACACAGTTTCAGGAATTGTTGTAGCCTGTGGCAAATTTCCTATCAGGAAGGACATCCCATGTGAGGTTCCAGTGGAGGAGGAGAGAGATATAGATGGTGGCACCACAGGGATTAAATATCAGCCACAGGAAGAACAAGCAATTGAAGCAATAACTACAGCAGCTCGAGAACTGTAACTGTGGCTTCCTCGGTACTTCACTGAAACATAAAACAACCCTAATCAATCCACACTTCCCTTCACAGAGAATCCCGATGACTTTCTTTCATGCATTCATTGAGGGAATGCATATGCAACATGCCATTCCCGCACTGAGATCTATTTAAATAAAACCGGTAACTCTGATGTAAATGAAACTGAAAACCGAGAAAGGTTGAAACAGTTGAACGGCAAGCAGAAATAGATGTTTTCTGTCTCAGCTACTGAAAGAGATAAGGAAGGAAATCTATAAGGTGTAGGCAACTATTATGAGGGAATCACTTTGACACCGGGGCGGTACTAGTGAATTGCAAACAGGCCTTTGCAATACACAAGGATAAAACGAACACAAGCAACTTTATGTCCCATTGTTTCACTTCCTTAATTAGTCGGTGTGGATCAATAAAAACATACGTAAAAAAAAGGTGAGGAAAGAGACATACACCAAACTAATGGACAAAAGGAGAGTTATTTTTTATTTATCAGTGTCAAAAGTAGTCTTACATTAACACTGCAATGAAGTTAGTGTGAAAATCCCTAAGTCACCACACATTCCGGCACCTGTTCGGGTACACAGAGGGAGAATTTAGCATGGTCAATGCACGTAACCAGTGCATCTTTTGGAATGTGGGAAGAAACCAGAGCACCCGGAGGAAACCCATGCAGACGCAAGGAGAATGTGCAGACTCTGCGCTGACAGTGACCCAAGCCAGGAATTGAACCCAGGTCTCTGGCGCAGTGAGGCAGCAGTGAGGGACAGCGGCAACGGATAATACAAAGATTTTAGAAGAGAAGTTAAAAAGATAGGATGACCAAGAAGAATTATGAAATTAAGATATTAAGGAACAGGAATGTAGGGATTCTCATTTCAATAAATTCTGATATGATTCATGGGCTTCCCAGCTGTATTGTCCCCCCATGTTCGGAAATCCCTGCCTGCCGATCTGATGTCATGTTGGTGAGTTTTACAACTGCTTTTCAAAAATGGGAACCAGGTGAAGGGAATCTGATGGGTTGCACAGGTAACCATAGCACCTGGAGGGAGAAGGACATGGCCAGGCAGTACCCTTGCACTGCCCTTGGCACTCTCCCCTACCACCCTGGCAACTCAACACTGCCCCTGGCTTTGTGGCACTGCCCCCAGAATTGCCATCTAACACCCTGGTTCTGCCCCTTGGCACCCTGGCACTGCAAAAGTGCTGATAAAACCCCTGGTGTGAATGTTGGGCAGTGCCAACATGTAGTGCCAGGGCACCTCTCTGGGGAGCTCCATTGGAGAGGGTTCCTTTTATCAATGGGGGAAGTGGTTACACGTGTGTGTGTGTTGCAAGGAGGTTCCCCCTTATCTGTGTCGGGGGCGGGGGGGGGGGCAGCGGGGTGGTGGTGTAACCCTTTTGCATGTTGGTGGAGGACTCCCCTTACCCATGCTTGGATGTATTTTCTTTTTTAAATCGCGCATTGGGGTGCCCTTTGTAAAGCCAGCGTTGCGGGCCCAGGCCCCATCCTGCCAGCACTGGGAGATTTCTTCTGCAGAGTGCTGCAAAACGTGGTGAGAAAAATCAGCTATGCAACCGGAGAGCTACTCACCAGTTTTCTCACCTCAGCCAGCACTCTGTGCAAATAACAGAGACTTTCACCCTTTGCGTTAGTATTTATCAGTGAAACTCAACAGGTGGATATGACATCAGATGGTGAGATTGGAAATGTGGTAACTGCATTTAAAAAAAGAGGTGAAACATTAGTAAATAAACAAATATAAAGAGAATAAAACCCCTGCAGTAGATATATTACATCCACACATCTTAAACAAATGAAAGGAAGAGGGGCGGCGCGGTGGCTCAGTGGTTAGCACTGCTGCTTCACAGCTCCAGGGACCCAGGTTCAATTCCAGACTTGGGTGACTGTCTGTGTGGAGTTTGCATGTTCTTCCCTTGAGTACATGGGTTTCCCCTGGGTACTCCAGTTTTCTCCCACAGCCCAAAGTGTGCAGGGTAGGTGGATTGGCCATGCTTATTTTCCCCTTAGTGCTCCAAGATGTATAGGTCAGGGGGATTAACCATGATAAATGTGTGAGGTTGCTGGGGAGAGAGCCTGAGTAAAATGCTCTGTCAGAGAGTTGGTACAGACTCAATAGGCTGAATGGCCTCTTCTGCACTGTAGGAGTTCTATGAGATAGCAGAGGCATAGTTATTTAATAGCACATTAGCGAAAGAATTTGTGATAGAGGACTGGTGAACAGTAATCCCTATATCTAAGAAAGGAGACAGAATATTTCTAGGGAACAAAAGAACAGTCAGCTTCACATTGGTGTTCAAAAAATAATGGAATCCCTACTAAAGAAGGGATTAGAAGGACATATAGAAAAGGAAAACTATATATAATAATGAATAGTCAACATAAATTTCAAGTGCTTGACCATCATGATTGAATTCTTCAAAGAGATAACAGAGTGTTGGCGAAGGTAATACAACATGTGGGCTATTCCGGTCGTTCCCAATGGCATGATCTTCCAGTCCCACCGACAGTGATTCTCCCACTCCGGGTTCCCTGGAGGAGGAGGGTGCGAACAATGGGAGGCCCCGTTGACAGCGGTGGGAATGGAAGATCCATCTCTGCCACCACAGCTCATGCTGTGGGGTGAGGATGAAAATTCCTGTTTATTGAGATTTTCTAAAAGCCTTTGATAAGACACCACCATTAATGAATAAGGTTAGAGAATGTGGACTCAGTGACAAGTTGCAGAATAGCCAGCTAGCTTGTTTCAGGATAGGTAAGAGAGAGTAAGGACCCAGGTTCAATTCCATGGTGGCACACTGGTTAGCACTGCTGCCTCACAGTGCCAGGGACCTGGTTTCGATTCTCGGCTTGAGTCATTGTCTGTGTGGAGTTTGCACATTCTGCTCAGGCGCTCCGGTTTCCTCCCACAGTCCAAAGATGTGTGGATTAAGTTTATTGGCCATGGTAATTTGTCCCTTAGTGTTAGGAGGAATAGCAGGGTAAATAGATGGAGCTATGGGGATAGGGGCTGGGTGGGATTGTGGTTGGCGCAGACTTGATGGGCCGAATAACCTCCTTCTGCAGTGCAGGGATTCTATGAAAAGGTAGTTATTCAGAGTGGCAGAGGGTGAGAAGTGGTGTTCCACAAGGATCAATGCCAGAATGATTTATACTTTGAAATCAAGAACACAATTTTTAAATTTTTGCATGACATCATGGAATATTGTGTGCAGTTCTGGTCACCTCACTATAAGAAGGATGTGGAAGCGCTGGAAAGAGTGCAGAGGAGATTTACCAGGATGCTGCCTGGTTTGGAGGGTAGGTCTTATGAGGAAAGGTTGAGGGAGCTAGGGCTGTTCTCTCTGGAGCGGAGGAGGCTGAGGGGAGACTTAATAGAGGTTTATAAAATGATGAAGGGGATAGATAGAGTGAATGTTCAAAGACTATTTCCTCGGGTGGATGGAGCTATTACAAGGGGGCATAACTATAGGGTTCATGGTGGGAGATATAGGAAGAATATCAGAGGTAGATTCTTTACGCAGAGAGTGGTTGGGGTGTGGAATGGACTGCCTGCAGTGATAGTGGAGTCAGACACTTTAGGAACATTTAAGTGGTTATTGGATAGGCACATGGAGCACACCAGGATGATAGGGAGTGGGATAGCTTGATCTTGGTTTCAGATATAGCTCGGTACAACATCGTGGGCCGAAGGGCCTGTTCTGTGCTGTACTGTTCTATGTTCTATGTTCTATCAAATGGTGGGAGGGGGCTGGGCAGTTGGAGGGATAGTCAATACTGAGGAGGATTGCACCAAATTGCAATGATATTTTAACAATGGGTGTATAATTGGCAAATTCATTTCAACATAGGCAAGTGTGAGGTATTACATCTTGGTAATAAAATAGCATATCACTCAGATAACAAGAACCTCAAAGAATCAGAGGAGCAAAAGAATCTATGAGTACAAATGCAAAGTCGCTGCAGTAACACAGGTAAACAAGGTCATGAAAAAGAAAATCAAGCACTTGAGTTTATTCCGAGAGCGATGGAAGTTATGCTATAATTGTATTGAATCTTGACCTGAACAAACCCACGGTACTGCATACAATTCTGCCTGCCATATTATAAACCAGAATATAGAAGCAGTGGCGAATGTGCAAAAAATATTTACAAGGATAATACCCGCAAAGTTATACTTACCAGGAGAGAAAGAACAGACTGAGTCTCTTTTCTCCTGAAAAGAGAAGAATTATCGAATATAAGTGTTTGGCTGGAATGTTACCGTCTCACCCGCCATGGGAATCAGAGCGGGTGAGGGACGGACCATGGAAAGGTCCGTCGAGCTCGGGTGGGATTCAACAGTTTTGGACGAGCAAGGCTGTAAAATCCCGCCCTATAAAGTGTTTTCCGAGTGTAGTTAAAGTGTCAACGTGGGCTGGTTGGAGTGAATAGTCTGAATCCGATGTAATCCTATGAAATATTTATAACAATGGCATTGATGTTTGGGAATAAATTTAACATTAATCTGCATAAAAATAACCTGAGCAAACAGCATTCTACATGCAATTCAGCAGATGACGATCATGTTTGGCCAAACTTCCCACCTTACTGAAAAACTAACACCCCATATGGACTGTGAAAGCTCTGCAACACAGAGTTTTAAAGTTTATTTATTAGTGTTACAAGTGGGCTTACATTATAGAAACCCTGCGGAAACCCTACAGTGCAGAAGGAGGCCATTCAGCCCATCGAGTCTGCACTGACCACAATCCCCCCCAGGCGCTATCCCCGAAACCCCACGTAGTTACCCTGCTAATCCCTCTAACGTACACATCCCAGGACACTAAGTGGCAATTTAGCATGGCCAATCAACCTAACCTGCACATCTTTGGAGTGTGGGAGGAAACCGGAGCACCCGGAGGAAACCTGCGCAGACACAGGGAGAACGTGAATGGAGTTTTGGCTGAGGACCAAATTTTCCATTCTTGCAGGCAGTGGTGGCAGGGCAAACAAGATCAGAGAATCCAGGCCCAATATCTTGAATATTGCATCCAGTTCTGACTGGTGCTAAACATGGCAAACAGTAAATTACTGGAGGCAATGAGGGAAAGAGCCACACCTCTTTGGGCATCTTTTTCAGGCAGGAGGCCAGGAGCAATGTAGTAAATAGGACTCTGATTACAATTTTGAAATAAAGTAGGCAGAGTATGTGAAGGCTATTTGCACCAGACATTGAATGAAATGACCAGCTATCCTTAAAGGGATCACTGGAAGCTGCTTAACAAACGTGCCAGACAGTGGGTGAACATTATTTTCATGGAGCCAAGAAATGCAGGGTTGCTCCTCCTGAACACACAGGACGAGTTCAATCCAGTGCTAGACCAGTCCAAAGCCACCCTGGGATTACCAACACCAATCCTACAGTGTTCTGCGCTTCTCGGCCTTTTGGCTAAGATCAAGGTGTAGTTTTGTTGTCCTGCACTTGGTTGAAGTCATGAGGTTACACTGAGGCTTCATTTGAAGCAATTTTTTAAAGCCTTTTGGCTAAGATGCAAATGAGATCAAGCCTTGGAGAAGGTGCAATGCCTGCTCCAATCAGCTTAGATCATGTAGATCAAGCCCAAGACAGGATGTGGTGAGCCTGTCTTGTCAGCTTGGATCTAGAATGTCTCACTTGTTGAGACTTTGAATTGGACTTTGATTGGATTGAATTGGATATAAACAACAAAAAAAGAAAAAAAAAATCCTAGTGTTCTGATTACTCAGCAGCTTTATGGTGGCTGCTGACTGATACTGCATGGTCCCACAGTCAGTATGCTGCACTGGAGTACCTGCTTGGCATTCATTAGTCACCAGTGGCATGTCAATGATGTCTAGGCCTCTGACTGAATCCTGCTATGCCCATTTCATGCAGAGATGTACTGTACACAGGATGGAAAAAAAATATGCAAGACATGTACTCTATAATTGAAATGGCTGGGGATGAAATGGAAATCATCCTGGTAAGAAGGGGAGACAGCATTACATTACATGACAGATATTAAAATCAATATATTTATTTCAGTCAATACCCCCTGTCTTTTCAGCCTGGAAAGGCAGCATATGAGAGGTGATCTTCAAGACATAATAAGACCAGATGAGATCTTCCCCTATGGTTTTGCTCCATTGCCTTCTTCATAGATTACCCAATCTGTCACAGATAAATGAAAGTCATTCGAACAACTACATCTGTTTCTGAATGTGCTTAGCTTACTTGACAAAGGCATCTACACCAAGTATTTGGCACATTGTTCTGTACAAAAGGGCTCCCTTAAGTTCGGTGATATTGGTGAATTTTAATACCATTACAACCAACATATTGTTATGATGATGAAAAAAAAGCACATGAAATTAGACACGGAAATATTGGACTTCAAAAAAACTTGAGCTTTATATTTTAAAATGGACACAAAGCCCGAAGAATGAGAATGTATGGTTAGCCATTGACAGGAATGACTGCAAGGTGACAATGGAACTCCTTCCTGTGTTTCCAGACAAAGGGGGACATTTTCCCTTCCTGCCCGCCATGGGAATTGTAACAGGTGGGATGTGGATCATGCAAAGGTCTGTTGACCTTGGGCAGGATTTTTCGGTTTTGCACGGCCGGAAAATCCTGCCCAAAGTACTTATAAAACCATTCAAAAGACTGATTACTATCTCTGGTAAAGACAAAGGAATATAATGGCGATTCTAACTAACAGACCCAGGGTATAGTTGCCTCCTGAGACTGACGAGTGGACTCTGGGTTACAATATACAAAGAAGAAGGTTAAAAGCTTGCTGGCTTGCCTCAGCAACTTTTGGGGAACCTCACCTGGGGCCATTGGTAACAATATTAACCTTTTCTCCCTATCTGACAGTGCTGCCTACATTGGAGCCAATAACAGTCTTCTATAATTATATAAAGCGCATCGTGATTTCCTCCGAAAGGACAATATTGCAAATTTTAATTAGATTGATATTCTCAAGGTAATTTTCCAGGATACTGGACGCAGTTAGATAACAAAAGCTGCTTATTAAGACACAAAGAAAAGCCCATACACCATTCAGCAATAAAACTTATCAATAATTGCCTCATTTCTGTAAGGACTTCTTGAGTTGCAGGTGCAACTTTGGAAGAAGCCCTCCCTCTCCCCATCCCCACCCCCCGCTCCCCCCACACTCTAAATACAAAAACAGTAGAAAGAACTGCATTTGGGCATTTATAGCAATTTCTTCACTTGTTACGACAACCCTCCAAAGCTGTAGCTCTGAATTACGAGGACTCTGAGGAAATTCTCCACAGTAAGGAGCCTCACAACACCAGGTTTAAGTCCAAAAAGTTTATTTGGTAGCACGAGCTTTTGGAGCATCGCTCCTTCATCAGGTGAGTGCATATACAGACACAAACTCAATTACAAGATAATGGTTGGAATGTGAGTCTTAACAGTTAATCAAGTCTTTACAGATGCAGACAATGTGAGTGGAGAGAGGGTTAAGCACAGGTTAAAGAGATGTGAATTGTCTCCAGACTGGACAGTTAGTGAGATTTTGCAAGCCCAGACAAGTTGTGGGGGTTACAGATAGTGTGACATGAACCCAAGATCCCGGTTGAGGCCGTCCTCATGTGTGCGGAACTTGGCTATCAGTCTCTGCTCAGCGATTCTGCGTTGTCATGTGTCATGAAGGCCGACTTGGAGAACGCTTACCCGAAGATCAGAGGCTAAATGCCCTTGACTGCTGATGTGCTCCCCGACAGGAAGGGAACACTCCTGCCTGGTGATTGTCGAGCAGTGTCCATTCATCCGTTGTCATAGCATCTGCATGATCTCACCAATGTACCATGCCACGGGACATCCTTTCCTGCAGCGTATCAGGTAGACAACGTTGGCCGAGTTGCAAGAGTATGTACCGTGTACCTGGTGGATGGTGTTCTCACATGAGATGTTGGCATCCGTGTTGATGATCCGGCACATCTTACAGAGGTTGCTGTGGCAGGGTTGTGTGGTGTCGTGGTCAATTTTCTCCTGAAGGCTGGGTAGTTTGCTACGGACAATGGTCTGTTTGAGGTTGTGAGGCTTGTTTGAAGGCAAGAAGTGGGGGTGTGGGGATGACCTTGGTGAGATGTTCGTCTTCATAGATGACATGTTGAAGGCTTCGGAGAAGATGTTGTAGCTTCTTCGCTCTGGGGAAGTACTGGACGATGGAGGATACTTTGTCTGCCGTCACCCGTGTTTGTCTTCTGAGGAGGTCTGTGCGGTTTTTCACTGTAGCGCGTCGGAACTGTCAATCGATGAGTCGAGCGCCATATTCTGTTCTTACGAGGGCATCTTTCAGTGTCTATAGGTGTCTGTTGCGATCCTCCTCATCTGAGCAGATCCTGTGTATATGGAGGCCAGTCAGTAGGGGATGGCTATTCTCCACCAGGCGCAGGTGAGCCATTTGACTTGAAAGAAATATGCAGAGTAAAATCCTTTCTAAAATCGATAAACACAAGGCTGCATTTAAAGGTCATAGCAGTGGCCCTGCCCACTGGCCATAAAACTGGGGGAAACTGACCCTAACTGTTTCCGGGAGCCCCAATATGATTCTATACCCATCTGATGTTGGAAGTCCGACACCTTTGAGAGTGGGGATCCTGTCTCCAGGAGCTGTCGGTCCCAGCAGAGCCACTGGGAGTGGTGGCCACTACTGGGACCACAGCCGGCCTGGACCAATCACTGGAGGCAGGGCCCTGAATCCAGACAAATGGGGTGAGGTTCACCAGGGACAGGTTGGCGGGCCCCAGTAGGTGAGGGAGGGGTTGCTGAGGGCAGAAACTTACCAGTTTCAAAGAATAAAGGACAAAGGCTAAAGAAAAGTACAGCACAGGAACAGGCCCTTCGACCCTCCAAGCCTGTGCCAATCATGATGCCCTAACTAAAAAAAAACCTTCTGCCCTTACTCGGTCCATATCCCACTATTCCCTCCTTTTTCATGTACCCATCCAAATGCCTCTTAAATGTTGCTAATGTGCCTGCTTCCATCACCTCCTCAGGCATCCACCACTCTCTGTGTGAAAAACTTCCCCTGTACATCTCCCTTAAACTTTCCCCTTCTCACCTTGAACCTGTGCCCCCTTGTAATTGACACTTCCACCCTTGGAAAAAGCCTCTGACTATCCACCCTGTCTATGCCTCTCATAATTTTGTAGACCACTATCAGGTGTCCCCTCAGCCTCCGTCTTTCCAGTGAAAACAATCCTAGTTCATTCAACCTCTCCTCATAGCCAACACCCTCGAGACCAGGCAACATCCTGGTGAACCTTCTTTGCACTCTGTCCAAAGTTTCCATGTCCTTCTGGTAGTGTGGTGACTAGAACTGTATGCAATATTCCAAATTTGGCATAACCAAGGTTTTATATAGCTGTAACATGATTTTCCAATTCTTGCACTCAATGCCCTAGCCGATGAAGGCAAGCATGCCATATACCTTTTTAATCATCTTGGCCACCTGTGTTGCCACTTTCAGGCCAGATCCCTCTGTATGTTAATGTTCCTAAGGGTTCTGCTATTTACAGTATAATTTATACCTAACTTTGATCCTCCAAAATGCATCACCTTGCATTTGTCCGGATTAAACTCCATCTGCCATTCTGTGCCCAAGTCTCCAATCTATCTATAACTTGTATCCTCTGACAACCCTTGGCACTATCAGCAACTCCACCAATCTTCATGTCATCCGTAAACTTACTAATGAGACCCCCACATTTTCTTCCAGATCATTTATATATACTATATATATTTCCTTTTTCCCAATTGTGGCTGCCCCATAGTTCTGACCTCCCCAGGTATTCCCTACTCACCTGATCTTTCCAACTTGACCCCTATCTTGCTCTCAACACCACCCTACCCTCCCACCCTTACCCTGAGCATCCCCTCCAGCCTGCCATGAGAAACCTGCTCATGCTCTTACCTGGTCATGGGCTTCCTTGCACTTGGAATATAGAGAGTGCTTGCAATCCTAGAAGTGGCCATCCCTTTCAGTTGCTGCAGGACTTCCTCTCGACTGAGAGGCGAAGCCCAGCAAATTAGACCATCATGCAGCAGGAAACTCTGCCATCCAGAAAGTCTAGCCTAAAATGTTTGCATGACAAATGAGATCCCCATAATACGCATTATTCCTAAGAACTCATGTCTATTCTCAAGCCATTTCAATAACATTATATCAGAGTACCAGAGTACTTCAAAATCAAAGAGATGAGGAGTTTGGGGACAGTCTGTAAAGAAAATCAATTGTTTACAATCTTCGGAATCAAGAATGCATTTTTCAATTTGATACTTCAGGTTGAGTTGCATTTTTGAAAGTATTTGCTCATGTATTCTACATAAACATGTCCTTTGAGTCCTTAAGTGCCTTAGCAGTCTTCTAAAAACTCTGCCTAAAAGCTAAACCCCTCTTGTGTTAGCTGAAATAGCCATTGAATTAATCATTGGTGTTTGTATGAGGCTACTTGGTTATAGTTGTTAATGGTTAGGGGATTGCTGTGTTATAAAGCTACAATTGTATCTATTGTATAAGATGGCAATTGAATATGATCACTAATCCAATATCATTTATTCAGAATATCTGTTGATTGGGTAACATCCACATTAGTTATGATTTTAAGGATCAGCAAGGAACTAGAATTCTTTCCTAGTTGTATCACATCTTATGGTAAATGCAGGTAACCATGATTTAAAGATTTAAATGTGTATCTATTGAGAACAACATTCTGCATTTATATAACACTTAACCTAGTAAAATGTCCCCATGCGTTTCACAGGAGTGACTTACTCACTTAATCAGTAAGGAGTTATTAGGACAGGTATCAAAGTTGGGTTAATGGGATAGTGTTTTAGAAGAGGAAGGTATGTGTATATATGTATGTATACATAAAGATAGGTTTGGGAAGGGTAATCTGGACCTATAGGGCTTTACAACTGAAGGCAAACGGCATGGTTGCCAAACATAAAGCAAGGAAAATCAGGATTTTTTAAGAGGCCACAATTGGAGGAACACAGAGATCTTGGAGGACTGTAGGATTGGAGGAGATTGCAGAGATAACGGAAACCATGGAGAGATATAAAAACAAAGATGAGAATATTGAAATTTGAAGTGTTGTGCTTTATGCCTTGGAGATATGCAGAGATGATACAATCTGAACAGTTATATGTCTGAATAGGGGTTTTATTCAAATGTTTTTAACATGTCTGCACACATGGTTCCAGCTGTTTGCCTCCAATTTGGTTTCTCTTTCTCAATTACCACAACCAGACTTAACTAATCACACACAGAGAACACATAACCCAACACTGAACAACTGAACACTACATGAGACTCTATGAGATAGTGAACCAATGTAGATGAGCAAGTATAGGGATGATGGGTGAACAGTACTTAGTGTAAGTTAGGATATGGGCAGCAGAGTGTTGGATGAGCTCCAAGTTTATGTAGAATGAAAAATGGGGGCAGCAGTCAGAATTTAAAGCTCTTCTACAGACATATTATCAGCAAAAGGATTGAAAGAGGAGCAGTGGGACGGATTAGGGATGGAAAAGGAGATCTGTTAGAGACAGCGGCATGCTTCAGGTAGCAAGTGAGTACTTTGCATCAATGTTTACTAAAGACAAGGACTATGGAGAGCCATAGAAGACAGAAGCTTGCCGGGAGACTGGATGAAATAAAATTAAATAAAGAGGAGTATCTCGAAATACTGACAGTACTTACATTGGATAAGTCACCCAGTCCAGATAAAGTTTAAAATTTATTTATTAGTGTCACAAATAGGCTTACATTAACACTGCAATGAAATTACTGTGAAAATCCCCTAGTTGCCACATTCTGGCGCCTGTTCAGGTATACTGAGGGAGAATTTAACATGGCCAATGCACCTAACCATGTGATGGATCCTCTGTTCCTGAGGGGAAAAACAGCTAGAAATTGTGGATCTGTTACCATAATCTTTCAATCCACCTGAGATACAAGGATGGTACCAAAGAACTAGAGGATTAATAATGTGGTTTTGTCAGCTATCTATAAATCCTAGGCAATAGTTTAAGTGTCTCCGGAATTTTGGAAGATCAAGACCATCATATCCACTGGCTGCGGCTTTGTGCCCACATTTGTCGTGAGCACATCGGCAGCACGGGTGCAAATTACTGCAAGAGTCAGGAAACAAGAATCTCACTTGCAAAATCCTGTTTTCTGATTTTTCCAACCTCTCACCGGAGGAGTAATGAGGTTCCCATCGTGCGTGTATGTGTGTATGTGTGTGTGTGTGTGTGTGGTGGAGGGGGGGAGTGTCTGTGTGGGGGTGAATTTTTTGTTTCTTATCAGAGATCAGGGAGCCCTCTGAAGTTAGCAGCAGCTGTTTGTTTCAGCTCTGGCTTCATTCACACTGCTTTTTGAGAGTTGACCAGCAGTTCCTGTTGTCCACTGAGATCTAAAACAGCTGCCCCCCCCCCCCCCCCATAAGTTTCAGTATCTTCTCAAATATATTATTTTCCTTTGATGTCTCCATCATATTACCCCGTCTCTTTAGAGATGCTCTCTCCCAGAATTAATTAGCTTGATGTATTTACATTAGATTTTAGAATTTAAAAGAAACATAAACTCACTCTATCCATACTTTACCTATGACACCTTTCTGTTACACCCTACATATCTTCTCTTTTGAACCACAACAACCCATTCAAATCTACTCCTGTTCTGTAAACATCCTCGCTAAATTATAGAATAGAATCATAGAATCCCTACAGAGCAGAAAGAGGCCATTCGGTCCATTGAGTCTGCACCGAGAAACCTACTCGGCCCTATCCCTGTAACCCCACATATTTACCCTACTAATCCCTCTAACCTACACATCCCTGGACACTAAGGGATAATTTAGCATGGCCAATGCACCTAACTCACACATCTTTGGACTGTGGGAGGAAACCGGAGCACCCGGAGAAAACCCACACAGACAAGGGGAGAAGGTGCAAACTCCACATAGACAGGGACGTAAGCCGGAAATCGAACCCAGGTCCCTGGAGATAGGAAGCAGCACTGCTAACCATTGTGCCACCCTGCCACCCAACTTATTAATTAACTTATATAAAGATCTGTTTGAACACTCCTAGGCTCATTGCCATATCAGATTCACAGTTTAATTCTCATAGTCACTCTCTCTCCTCCTTCAATTACTACTCACATATCCCAACAGTTTAAAAAATATGACAAGAATATTACCAACAGAAAAATATGACAAGAACATTATCAACAGAAAAATATTACAATTTCTTGAGCTTCCCTGACAAATATCCAGTCTCTGCCTTGGTCTTGTAACCAATGTATTTATATTGCAAATCCAGTTCAGTTTCTGTTTGATGGTAACCATGGGGATGTAAATGATGGGAAATGCAGTGATGGTAATGCTGTTGAATGTCAAGGGGAGGTGGTTAAATACTCTCTTATTGGAGATAGTCATTGTCTGGTACTTGTGCGGCAAAATGCTACATGCTGCTTATCAGCCCAAGCCTGAATATTGTTTAAGGCTTTGCTGCATGCAGGTACACAATGCTTTAGTGTCTGAGGAGTTACAAAAGGAACTGAACACTTTGCAATAATCAGCAAATATCCCCACTTCTGACTTTATTATGGAAAGAAGGTCATTTATAAAGTAGCTGACGATGGTTGGTCCCAGGACAATACCCTAAGGAACTCAGAGTCATAGAGTCATAAAGGTTTGCAGCATGGAAACAGGTCATTCAGCCCAACTTGTCCATGCCGCCCCTTGTTTTTAACCACTTTGCTAGTCCCAATTGCCCACATTTGGCCCATATCCCTCTTACCCATGTAACTGTCTAAATGCTTTTTACAAGACAAAGTTGTACCCGCCTCTACTACCATTTGTTCCAGACACTCACCACCCTCTATGTGAAAAAATTGCCCCTCTGGACCCTTTGACGGTCATGGGACAGTAGGGGGTGAGGACCTTAAAACGATCACTATTACTAAAGAGGTAGCGCTGAGTAGGCTAATGGAACTAAAGGTAGACAAGTCCCCTGGTCCGGATGGAATGCACCCCAGGGTATGAAAAGAAACGGCAGAAGTAATAGCAAATGCATTAGTTGTAATTTATTAAAATTCACTGGGCTCTGGGGAGGTGCCAGCTGATTGGAAAACAGCTAATGTAATGCCACCGTTTAAAAAAGGAGGTAGACAAAAGGCAGGTAACTGCAGGCTGGTTAGCTTAACATCCGTCGTTGGGAAAATGCTGGAATCTATCATTAAGGAAGAAATAACAGGACACTTGGAAAAGAATGGTTCAATCAAGCAGACACAGCATGGATTCATGAAGGGAAAGTCATGTTTGACTAATTTACTGGAATTTTTTGAGGATATAACGAGTGCGGTTGACAGAGGGGAACCGGTGGATGTGGTGTATTTAGATTTCCAGAAGGCATTGGATAAGGTGCCTCACAAAAGGTTGCTGCATAAGATAAAGGTACATGGAGTTGGGGGTAAAGTGTTAGCGTGGATTGAGGATTGGCTATCTAACAGAAAGCAGAGAGTCGGAATAAATGGGTGCTTTTCCGGTTGGCAATCAGTGACTAGTGGCGTGCCACAGGGATCGGTGCTGGGGCCTCAACTATTTACCATATACACAGACGATCTGGAGGAGGGGACCGAGTGTAGGGTAACAAAGTTTGCGGATGACACAAAGATGAGTGGGAAAGCAAATTGCGTGGAGGACACAGAGAGTCTGCAGAGAGATTTGGATAGGCTAAGTGAGTGGGCAAGGATCTGGCAGACGGAATATAACATTGGTAAGTGTGAGGTTATCCACTTTGGAAGGAATAATAGTAAAATGGACTTTTATTTAAACAGTGAATAATTACAACATGCTACTGTGCAGAGGGACCTGGGGGTCCTTGTGCATGAATCACAAAAACTCAGTTTGCAGGTGCAGCAGGTGATCAAGAAGGCAAATGGAATGTTGGCCTTTATCGCGAGAGGGATGGAGTATAAAAGCAGGGAGGTCATGCTGCAACTGTACAGGGTACTGGTGAGGACGCACCTAGAGTACTGTGTGCAATTTTAGTCCCCTTATTTAAGAAATTATATATTAGCTTTGGAGGGGGTACAGAGAAGGTTCACCAGGTTAATTCCGGAAATGAGATGGTTAGCTTATGAGGAGAGATTGAGTAGACTGGGCCTGTACTCATTGGAGTTTAGAAGGTTGAGGGGAGATCTTATAGAGACATATAAGATAATGAAGGGGCTAGACAGGGTAGAAGCAGCGAGGTTATTTCCACTTACAATGGAAACAAGAACTAGGGGGCATAGCCTCAAAATACGGGGAAGTCAATTTAGAACAAAGTTGAGAAGGAACTTCTTCTCCCAGAGGGTAGTGAATCTTTGGAATTCTCTGCCCAATGAAGCAGTAGAGGCTACCTCGTTAAATGTGTTTAAGTCACAGATAGATAGATTTTTAACCATTAAGGGAATTAAGGGTTATGGGGAGCGGGTGGGTAAGTGGAACTGAACCCACTATCAGATCAGCCATGATCTTATTGAATGGCGGAGCAGGCTTGAGGGGCTAGATGGCCTACTCCTGCTCCTATTTCTTATGTTCTTATGTTCTTTTGTATTTCTCCCCTCTCACCTTAAACCTATGCCCTCTAGCTTTAGATTCCCCTACCTTTGGGAAAAGATATCGACTATCTAGCTGATTTATGCCCCTCATTATTTTATAGAGCTCTATAAGATCACCCCTAAGTCTCTTACGCTCCAGGAAAAAAGTCCCAGTTTATCCAGCCTCTCCTTATAACTCAAACCATCAAGTTCCAATAGCATCCTAGTAAATCTTTTCTATACTCTTTCTAGTTTAGTAATATCCTTTCCATAATATGGTGACCAGAACTGTACACAGTATTCTAAGTGTGGCCTTACCAATGTCTTGTACAACTTCAACAAGACATCACAACTCCTGTATTCAATGTTCTGACCAATGAAATCAAGCATGCTGAATGCCTCCTTCACCACTCTGTCCACCTGTGACTCCACTTTCAAGGAGCTATGAACCTGTACCCCTAGATCTCTTTGTTCTATAACTCTCCCCAACGCCCTACCGTTCGCTGCGTAAGTCCTGTTACCAAATCGATCTACCAAAATGCATCACCTCGTATTTATCTAAATTAAACTCCATCTGCCCTTCATCAGCCCACTGGCCCAATTGATCAAGATCCCATTGCAATTTTAGATAACCTTCTTCACTGTCCACTATGTCACCAATCTTGGTGTCATCTGCAAACTTACCAACCATGCCTACTAAATTCTCATCCAAATCATTAATATAAATGACAAATAACAGTGGACCCAGCACCGATCCCTGAGGCACACCGCTGGTCACAGGTCTCCAGTTTGAAAAACAACCCTCTATAACCACCCTCTGTCTTCTGTCATCCAGTCAATTGTGTATCCATTTGGCTACCTCACCCTGGATCCCGTGAGATATAACGTTATGCAACAACCTACCATGCAGTACCTTGTCAAATGCCTTGCTAAAGTCCATATAGACAACATCAATTGCACTGCCCTCATCGAACTTCTTGGTTACCTCTTGAAAAAAATCAAATTTGCCAGACATGATTTTCCACTCACAAAGCCATGCTGACTGACCCTAATTAGTCCTTGGGTCTCGAAATGTCTGTAAATCCTCTCTCTCAGAATCCCTTCTAACAACTTCCCCACTACAGATGTGAGGCTCACTGGCCTGTAGCTCCCAGGCTTTTCCCTGCAGTCCTTTTTAAACAACATTTGCCTCCCTCCAATCTTCAGGCACCTCACCTGTGGCTGTCGATGATTCAAATATCTCTGCGAGGAGACCTGCAATTTCCTCCCCAGCCTCCCATAAAGTCCTGGGATACTCTTCATCAGGTCCTGGGGATTTATTTATCTTGATGCTTTAAGACTTCCAACACCTCCTTCTCTGTTATATGTACACTCGTCAAGACATCACGATTTATTTTCCCAAATTCCCTGACACCTAAGCCTTTCTCAACAGTAAATACTGATGAGAAATATTCATT
The DNA here is from genome assembly GCF_964213995.1 of Mustelus asterias. NCBI lineage: Eukaryota > Metazoa > Chordata > Chondrichthyes > Carcharhiniformes > Triakidae > Mustelus > Mustelus asterias. The sequence continues at coordinate 72,914,123 of NC_135801.1, forward strand.
TAGGATCTCACCCATCTCTTGTGGATCCGCACATAAATGACCTTGTTGATCCTTAAGAGGCCCTACCCTAACTTCTGCAATGATATCCTAGGAATGACATAATTGACCTCAACCACCTTCCTTTGAGCTTTGTATAAATCTAATCACTGACTCTTTAATGCCATACTCAGTTAAATGCCTGACAAGGTATCAAGTCCTGTTACCAAATCGATCTACCAAAATGCATCACTTCGTATTTATCTAAATTAAACTCCATCTGCCCTTCGTCAGCCCACTGGCCCAATTGATCAAGATCCCATTGCAATCTTAGATAACCTTCTTCGCTGTCCACTATGCCACCAATCTTGGTGTCATCTGCAAACTGTTGCTCTGACTTCATTTCTGGATTTCAGCTCCCTTGTCCAAAGCTGTCAGGAATTCTGGAACCTGGCAGAACTCAAACTGGGCGGTACGGTAGCAGAGTGGTTAGCACTGCTGCTTCACAGCTCCAGGGTCCTGGGTTCGATTCCCGGCTTGGGTCACTGTTTGTGTGGAGTTTGCACATTCTCCTCATGTCTGCATGGGTTTCCTCCGGGTGCTCTGGTTTCCTCCCACAGTCTAAAGATGTGTGGGTTAGGTTGATTGGCCATGCTAAAAATTGCCCCTTAGAGTCCTGAGATGCGTTGGTTAGAGGGGTTAGCGGGTAAATATGTGGGGGTAGGGCGTGGGTGGGATTGTGGTCGGTGCAGACTCGATGGGCCAAATGGCCTCTTTTGGCACCGTAGGGTTTCTATAATTTCTATGAACATCAATGAGCACCCACCCTGGTGGGTGAGTATCATTTGATAGCAGTGTTGATGACACCTTGCACCACTTTCTTGATGACTGAGAGTATATTGATGGGGTAATAATTAATTGGATTGAATTTATCCTGCTTTGCATAGGCAAGAGGTACCTGGGCAATTTTCCATTTTTAGTCGGGTGGATGTTGATGATTTGATTTATTATTGCCATATGTATGGGTATACAGTGAAAAGCATTGGGAGCGATTCTCCCAAGAAAATTATGAGTGTCAAATTTGTATAAAAACTGGAGTAAATCACGCTGGTTTTTTTCAGTGGGAGTTTGAAAATGAATCTCCCGTAGTCTGTACACTGCATGAGTGTGAACCCATTGAAAATCAGTGGGTGGAGCCTATTCCCGCTGGAGAGGCTGGCAGCATAGCGCTGAGTGGGCCACTGCGCATGCACTGATCTGTCAGAGCTGAGATCATTAGATTCACAGTAGCCCGCCCCCGATTGCTGACCCCTCCCCCTGGATGTGTCCAGGCCAGTCTTGCTGCCATCCTCAACATCCACCCTTGCTGTCCACCTCGATCCTCCCCCTCCGCAGCCCTGATCTCCCAATCCCAACACCCCCTGCAGCCCCAATCCCCCCAGCAGGGTGACCCCCTGATGCCCAGCCCGATCGCTGGTCTTCCTCCCTCCGTCACTCAGTCCAAATTCAGTGTCAGTAAGAACTCCCCCCCCCCAACTCCCAAATTAGGCCCCAGCCCTTGGCACTACCCAATGCATGGTGGGCAGTGCCAAGGTTGTCCCCTGTGCATTGGCATTTTTCCCCTTGGGCAGTGCCAGAGGGCCCAGGCTGGCACTGCCAGGCTGGCAATGCCGAGGGGCCAACCCCTCCCGGCACCCGACCCTCTGGGAGAACGCGATTGTCCCTCTCTTCACTCCAGCAGGGTCGGGCCACCAGCTCCCATCAAGGGAACAATACTAAACCCCGCTGGAGTGAACCACTTCTGGCGGTGGGGGAGATGCTAGCAGGCCCGGAGATTTCAATCCCCAGCCCCCTAATGATATTTAAAATATATGGTAATGAAGGTTACCATAATTTATGCAGCTCCGCACCGATTTTTGGTGCCGAGCTGACGGTGCCGGAAATCCGGCTGCCGGAGATTCGCAGAGGCCGTGGCGCCCAGTGGGGAGCCCGCGAAATAGTCCCCTGGCCTGCTGTGCTACAAAAGCAGCGCAGCGGGATGGGAGAGTGGACACCATTGTTTCTTGCGTGCTATAAGACAAAGCAAACTGTTCATAGAATACACAGGGGAGAAAGAAAAGAGAGGGTGCAAAATCTAGTGTTACAGTCATAGCTAGGGTGTAGAGAACGATCAACTTAATATGTGGTCGGCTCATTCAAAAGTATGATGGCAGCAGGGAAGAAGTTCTGGAGCACAGATCTTCACCATCACAGCTTGTCAGAGTTTTGTTGCATACAGTGCAATCAACCCTTTCTTGATATCACATTGATTGAATCTAATTAGGTGAATTGTATAACAAATGGGTGATCACTGTGTGAATTAACCACCAAGATGAAAGGCAAAGATTTACTCCCATCTATTGCCAGAAAGGCAATAAAGTCTATTCTATTACTTTCTTTCCTTAGTACAACAAAAATATGTGCAAACATAACAGACTAAAACTAATAAAACATATGTCATTCACAAAGTTATAGACTTGCTTTTCCTTCAGTAATAATTCTAACATGAGAAGCAGCAAACTGACAAATGAATATAGCAAAGCGTGACAATCATGCACTGAAGGTTTATTGCAATTTAATTCATGATTAGAGTCTGCATTCCATTTCCTGGAATCATGAAGAGGATTGAATACAGAAGTGTAGCTCGGTGCATCTACACAGTAAAAGGGTTAATTAAAGTTAGGGATGGCATGGTGGCACAGTAGTTAGCATTGCTGCCTGACAACCCCAGGGATCCAGGTTCAATACTAGCCTCGGGTCACTGTCTGCTTGGAGTTTGCACATTCTCCCTGGGTCTGAGTGGGTTTCCTCTGGGTTCTCCAGTTTCTTCCCACAGTGCAAAGATGTGTGGGTTAGGTTGATTGGCCATGATAAATTGATCCTAGTGTCAGCAGATTAGCAGGGTAAATATTTGGGGTTACGGGAATAGGGCGTAGGTGGGATTGTGGTCAGTGCAGATGCGATGGGCTGAATGGCCTTCTGCACTGTAAGGATTCTATTCTAAAGTGGGCTTTCTTGAAAATTTATGACTTTGTGGTTTAAGTGAAAAGAATGATGAATAATGAAGGAGATTTTGAGAGGTGCTATGCAGAATTAAATCTTAAGAAATCAAATTTGGCATGCTAATTAATCATGAGCTGTTGCCTGATCACGATTCTGATTAAAACAAGTGCCTTTCAGTAATAATAAGACGATGCAATTCAAATGCATTTGAATCACTTGGCTTTGAAGATTAACAGAATGAAGGGTTGTCATTTTTTTAAGCCCTTAGGTTCTCATCTTTAGTATCACTAACTGATAAAAAAATATGATGGGAATTGGGTGGATGGTAAAACCATTTCTCTTCACTGCATTGTTATGATGCTTATGAAACTGGACAAGTTAGTTACTTAACCTGGGCCCGAATGTACCTGAGTGGTGAGGGGTAGTGCTTTTCCTGTCACATCCCTGATAAGTGGACATCCATCCTGATATACAGGCTAACTTCATAAAGAAGCTTTAGGAATTTACACAAGTAAGCCATGTGCACACAGCTGGGGCTAACAATGATGCAGTACCTAAACGACACAGTATATGAATGAAAAATTGTTCCACTGTATTAACGGTTTACCAATCCTTGACTCAAAGAATTATAGAATAGAATCCCTACAGTACAGAAGGAGACCATTCATACCCATCAAGCCTGCACTGACAACAGTCCCACCCTTGCTCTATCCCCTTAACCCCACCTATTTACCCTGCTAATCCCCCTGACACTAAGGGGCAATTTAGCATGGCTAATCAAGCTTACCTGCGTGTCTTGGGACTGTGGGAGGAAACTGGAGCACCTGGAGAAAACCTACACAGACACAGGGAGAACATGAAAATTCCACACAGACAGCGACCCAAGGCCAGAATTAAACCCTGGTCCCTGGCACTGTGAGGCAGCAGTGCTAACCACTGTGCCACCCAAATGCAGCAGACAATTAGCATCACCAGGGCTGATTTTGAAGGGAGTTGTGTGGGAAGGGGGTGAGGTAGATAACAACCACCCCTACCCCCCCCCCCCCCCCCACCCCTCACCCTCACCGCCCCACCCCCATCCTCCTTAGCATGAGGTCTGGCTCAGGGTACAAGCTGCTCACCGATTCCGTGAGACTACTGTTCAAATTAGGTGGTAAATGTTAACTGGTCAAACATGCATGAGTGGTATATTGTGCAACAGCTGACCACTGCCAGGCAACCAAAGGAATAATCATGTAAATGAGGGAGAGAGGGCTTGGAGAGCCTGGCGATTGAGGAAAGTGAAGGAGAGCCCAGGTCTTACTCTTTTGGCCCCAGTTTTGTAACTGGTTCGATTTGGTGGGGATGGCAGAAAGGGAAAATATAACCCATCCCATTTCTACCCTTCTTCAATTCCAAAGCAGAGTTATATTCGACTAGAAATGTTAACTGGGTTTCTCTCTCCACAGATGCTGTCTGACCGACTGTGCATTTCCTGTTTTTATAACAAGTCTGCCCAAAAGGTTACACATTGCTGAATATTATTTCCCAATATTCAAAAATGTTCGCATGCACTTCCATAATACTATTTCCTTCACTTGAATTTTCCAAAGGTTGAGTGTGGTGTGAAAGACATTGAGGTTGCCGTGCATGTAGTGAGATTTCATGTTGTTTTAGGGATGTGAAGGACTCCAAATTCGTGAACATCGCAGAATTATAAAAAACTTTAGGGCCTTGAAATAACTGGATTTTGTGATATATGCGTAAATATATCATATGTCGGAGTTTGGGATGCGGACTGCCCCTTTAAGAGTGTGGGTCAGGTGGCCCTTGGGCCAGTAGCTTTTCCCAGTGTGGGACCCTATTGGGCAGCCTTAGACTTGACTGTGAATGAGTGCACACCTGAAATAATGAGCTCCCATTGTTCAAGTATCAAGCCTACCTCTTTATGCACCCTTAATCCATCGAGGCATACATACACCACTACCAGAGAGACAGTTCATTTGGTGACCATTAACTATGCACTGGGGAATCAATATATGGAGGAGAGCAATGATGAACATTGTGGTGTCCAGAAGGAACAGTGCAGCTGAGTGAGTGATGTCCCCACTCATTCAGGGGCAAATCAGTACTGGTATTGGCCGACAGGTTTTTACCAATGACTTCAGTGACAGAAAATACTGTACATATGCCGGCAGACACAGTGCAAGTCGAGTGCACATGTACAACTATTCCTGGCATCCGGTCAATCAGCATCAGGAGTCACCATGTTTGAATTCGCCCCGGTTCAGATGCAGGATGAGATTTTTAGTTCTGCTATTCTGGACATAGTGAAATAACCTGTTGTGTTCTACTCTCCCCAGCCCAAATTACAGGGATTCAATTCGAAAGAGAGATCATAATTTCACTGCTCTGAACTTCAACTTAATGTGGACTAGAACACAAGAAATAGAAGCAGGAGTTGGCCGCCAGGCCCTTCAAGTCTGCCCCGCCATTCAATACGCTCATGGCTGATCCATGCTGGCCTCAATTCCTTTTCTGTGCCATTTCCCTAGAGCCCTCTATTTCTGGATCTATCGAATATTTATCCAACCCCTCTTTAAATACTTCTCATGATCCAGCCTCCACCACCCTTTGGGGTAGAGAATTCCAGATTCACCACCTTCTGCGAGATGAAATTTCTGCGCACTTCAGTTTTAAATGATCGTCCCTTTATCTCGTAGCTATGTCCCCTTGTTCAAGACTGTCCAACTGGTGAAATCATCTCACCATCTACGCTGTCAATCCCCCTCAGGATCTCGTATGTTTGAATAAGGTCACCTTTCATCCTTCCAATTCAGGTACATCTGTTCTTTTATTACAGGAAGAGGCTCAGTAGAATTTAATTGTCTTTGAATTAATCCAGGGCTTATTCTGTTGCCTGATGAATTAATTTGGACTCTCATCAATTTTCATTTTGACCATGTAAGCCTTCACTGAACAGAACTGCTTATACTTCAATTCTAATTGACACACTTGGTCAAACAAGACAGAATGTTGATTGGTGTAGGAAATGGAGAATTCACTGTTGATCAGCTGTGGTGACTTTGACATTCACATTGTGAATTTTGTAGGCTTCGACTATGGATCTGGTCAATTCAGTACTTGACCTGAAAGTACTACGCATGTCATCTATTCATCTTTTTAATCTGAGTTATTATTTCCCGAGAAGAAACAACTTTATTTACCAGGATTAGAGGTTACCTGTGTCAACCAAATCTATTAGTTATAGAATGAGACTGGTGACTGTAAGAGCCAATCATTTTGTGAGGTGATGCTGACTGAAATGAATCAATCAGATTTTTTTTTCAGCTGCTGGTTGTGCATGAACTTTTGACAGAATTTTTATTAAGTGAGCTCATGGTTTCTGAGAATGACAGTTATAAATAAGTTTTAACCTTTTAAGATATGGCATTTTCACCTAAAGAAATTATATCTAGCAGTGATGCACAAACAGAGCTTGCTGAAACTTTTCACTTTCCTTAAAAAAAAAACTTTCTTGGATGGGCCACGGTGGTACAGTGGTTCGCATTGCTGCCTCACAGCGCCAGGGCCCCAGGTTCGACTCCCAGCCTGGTCACTGTCTGTGTGGAATCTGCACATTCTCCCTATGTCCACGTGGGTTTCCTCTGGGTGCTCCGGTTTCCTTCCATAGTCTGAAAGACGTGCTGGTTAGGTGCATTGGCCATGCTAAATTCTCCCTCAGTGCACCCGAACAGATGCCAGAGTGTAGCAACTAGGGGATTTTCACAGTAACTTCATTACAGTGTTAATGTAAGCCCAATTGTGACAATAGTAATAAACCAACTTTAATAAATTTTACCCTGATTTGAATGTTTATTTCTTCCAACTTGTCTTTGCTGTTTCTTGAGGGAGGGTGTTCCCTGGTGCTCATGCATTGTTTGACTTCATTTGAAGACTATTGCTTCTGTCTTAGCATTTATTTAACTTTGGGTTAATACTAATTTTTAATAATCACACTGAAATTCCCTATTTAAAACTTTGATACAGTGCAGTACTTAGATTCATGATGTTGATTTCTGCCATTTGGGATTCGAGCAGTGAGTGCTGATTGTTTGTAATTTTGAATGTTGTATCTGGTTTACTGACGTGCTTGTGGTAAAGGCTCCTTTGTTCTAACATAGTAACAAAAGGGGAAAAAGGAACTCACACTATTTTTTTTAGAGTGTGCAACATCCATGGGAAATGTGATCAGTGCATTAATGGTCAACAAGAAAAACCGATCAATAACTCGCAGTTAGAAATAGACAATTAGTAGGAAGTTTCACTCCTCATGCCTGTTCTTACAGATTACATTTTACTGCAACTTATCGAATTGTAGGCCTGGGTTTTCACCATGATGGAACGCCTCTCTTGTCATGGAGAAAATGGCAAAAGTAGCTGAAAATCATAAGTTGCACTTCCTATATCGGCAGGATTGGGAATTGGAGCAGAATGTGTTTCACACATGCAGCTGCCTCCACTAAAGTGGAATTCTGGTAGCTTTGGAGTGGGAAACCAAAAGTGTGCAGATTAGACTTGGTAAGACCAAGTTTGAACTTCGTGGAGTTATTTGGATAACCAGAGTACTCCTTTGGAGAGGTAAGGTATCCCTTTGGACTTGGTCCTGAGAGAGCTTTAGGAGACGTAAGATGCCCTTCGGTGCCCTTTGGAGTAAGTCAGGTGCTCTTGGCAATTGCTGAAATTAGGCATGAATGTGCATAATACGTGCATGAACTAATTACTGTCAAGGTCATTGGACCTGTCAACAGACCTGTCAAAATTGTGAGAACCTCTTGTCAAGGGGAACTGTCGAAAAGACCTGTCAAAACTATCAGAAGCACCTGTCAAAGGGACGCGTCAAGCTGTCAAGGCATTCAAATGCCTAGCCCTTTAAAACTTTGGAAAAAACTGTTAAAAAATGATTGCTTGCTATTTCACTTTGTCCTTTGACCCAGTATAAGGGATTTCATTACTGGATTAGAGCTGCATGTCTTATTTTAAAACCATTCATTCTCATAGTTGGGTGCTGCCAGTCCAGAGTTTTTGATTTAGCTGCAAATGGTTATCGACTCTTCGATGTGGAATTATGAATTCCAATGTTTGCTGTTACAAGGGATTGTGCACTTGAACAAAATATTTGTTGTGATAATACTTTAATTACTGAAAGGAATGTAAATATAGGAAATGGGTTTCATGATTGAGAGTTTTTTCAACGTATTTGAATGGGTGACACAGTGGTTAGCACTGCTACCTCAAAGTGCCAGGGACCTGGGTTCAATTCCCAGCCTCAGGTGACTGTCTGTGTGGAGTTTGCATGTTCTCCCAGTGTCTGCATGGGTTTCCTCCAGTTTCCTCCCACAGCCCAAAGATATGCGGGTTAGGTTGACTGGCCATGCTAAATTTCCCCTTAGTGTCAGGGGGATTAGCACGGTAAATACATGGTCTTACGGGAATAGGGCCTGGGTGGGACTGTTGGCAATCAATGCGCTGAATGGCCTCCTTCTGCACTGTAGGGATTCTATAATTCTGGGAGCATGGAGGAAGTAATGGGTGGGAAGGGGGAGATCTGGAGAACTAGATCTAAAAGGAATTAAGGGTTATGGTGAGTGGGCGGGTAAGTGGAGCTGAGTCCACAAGAAGGTCAGCCATGATCTTATTGAATGGCGGAGCAGGCTCGAGGGGCCAGATGGCCTACTCCTGCTCCTAGTTCTCATGTTCTTATGAGACCGTTTGGAACTTCAACAAAAGCAACTTTATTCAACATGCATGAGGGAGAGCAGTATTCTGAGCTGTAATTCCAGCTTGTTCCTGAGCTACTCTGCTAATCATAAGTGCTTACACATTCTTATACTTTTTTGTGTTACGAAGTGCTACATTTCAATTAGGTCTTTGTATTATTACTTTAAATGTGTTAACGTTCTATTTTGATCACATTATGCTGATCCATTGTCCTGTGTGCTTTATCTTTAATCATCTTCTGAACATATCCTATCTACTTGTTTACAATATCAAAGCACTGTTGTTACCAAGCCAATTTTAACGGTGTGTTAATTGTCCCCATTTCCCTGATACTTGATTAGTTTTCCAGAGGCACAATGGCTCCTCTAGACATTGTGGAGTCTCGAAAAATGGTATTGATTCTTTTATTGTTACTGTAACCTCGGAAAGATCTCACCTGGGTGTGACTGTTTCATGCCATCTGGGATGTAGTTACTTTTAATTTGTCGTGTGTCTGCCTGCAGTGAGTATGAATACTATAGTCAGGCTGTCTGTTTAACCCTTTCCATTCTTTCCTCTCCTGCTGCACCCCACGCTCCCTGGGTTGCCCTACTACATTTGGCATGGAGGGCATGAGGAGTTATGAGGTGGATGAGGGCATATGTTGGCATGGAAGGTATAAGGATTGTGAGTGTGGGTAGAGTGGTATGAGATGCCATGGATTGCATTGATGGGTCATAAGGAAGGTGTGGGGGGTGAAGGGAGTGAGGGGTGAGAGCTGGAGGGATGTTTAATGCTTTAATCTTTATTTTTAAACTCTGGACATCTTCCTGAGCCTCCTGCCCTGACTGAAAATCCCAATGTCTGGGCAACCACTTTTAGAAGTCAGGTTCGCAGAGTTGGGAATTGCTGTGCACCCAGGAGGATAAAACTGGGCCATAGAATCATAAAATGACCACAACATGGAAGGAGGCCATTTGGTTTGTCAGGTTCATACTAGATCTCTGTAGAAAACAATTTGGAAAGTCTCCCTTTCCCCCTGCAAGTTTTATATCTTCACATTTCTATCCAATTCCGTAGTGAAAGTCACAATTGTATTTGTTGCCTCTATACTCTTGGGCAGTGCATTCCAAAACCTGACCAGTGACTGTGTAAAAATCTTCTTCCTCATGTCACCTTTGGTTCTTTTGCCAATCGCCCTCAATTAATGTTCTCTGGTTCTTGACCCATCCCCCAATGGGAATAGTTTCTCACTGTCTATTCTCTCCTGAGATCTCATCATTTTGAATATCTCTAACAAATCTCCTCTAAACCATCTCTTGGCTAAAGAGGACAACCCCACCTTCTTTCATCGACCTGTCTGAGCTCCCTCATCTCTGGAGCCATTCTTGTCACCTGCAAATATTGAAATAGTAGCCTGTGCACCCAAATTTAAGTCATGCATATGGATCAAGAAAAGTAATGCTCCTAATATCGACTTCTGTGGAATCCCACTGTATACCTTCGTCCAATGTTATAAACAACTGTTCACTGCCACTCTCTATTTTCTGTAACTCAGCCAACTTTGTATCCGTGTCCCTTTTTATTGCATGGATTTCAAATTTGCTGACACATCTGTTATATCGATCTTTATCAAATGCCTTTTGGAAATGCATTTAAACATATTTTTAGTTATAGTGTGCAACACCATTCACTTCTAACACAAGGGAAAAAATGTTTATAATTGGGTCAAAAGTATGGGTCTTAAATTACTATTGACAATTAAAGCACATGAATGAAGTTCATTATTACACCCTTCCATCAGGCAGGAATGGGACAGCAGGACTCAACTAATGACAGGGTTTAACGTACTGCCCTGGAGCTGTTCCTGATATGCCGAGTTTGTTCTGATCTTTCACATGGATATTGCAGTTGCCTACCTGTTTGAGATGGAAGATTATATTCAGTGTAATAACTGGGATCTGGTACAGAGGACCCTACTGTAATTTTGAGGTACTGATGAGTTGAACATATACTGTGCATGCTCCATGTATTCATACAAAGCATGGAGAAGTCTAATTGGGAGTCTGTAGGTCCAGATCTTCCAGTCAATGGCAAGGCTGTGGTGCTTTGGAGCTTTAGGGGGCTTCCTGTCCCAGATGAGGGATGCAGCTATTCACCAAGAGAGCTACAAGTGGTAATGGCACAGAAACACCATGTCCATCTCCCCTTTGATATCTGCAGTGGAAGGAACTCCTCATAAGGTCCAGGAGGCTCCCATGTTATGATGACTTTTTTAAAGTTCTTCGGTATTCTTCCTTTGAATTAGTTTGATTTTTAAAGTATTTTCATTACTTTAATGAATTTATATAACATTTAATTTAATGCAAGTGAATGTGGGCAAGTCTTGACGTGAATTAAAAATGATTTAAAAGTACTTGGAATGAACTAAATGGTGTGGAGAATTAAGTTTCTGGGCACATTTATATGGAAGCTGGGTGGATGGTGAAGGGCGGGTGGATGGTAGGGGTGCATGGAGGAGGGTGAGGGTTGTGTGTGGGCTGAGGATGGGTGGAGGGTGTGGAATGTGTGGAGGTTGAGGGTTGGATGGAGGGTGAGGGGTTTCATGGACAGTATGGCCTGAGTGAGGGGTGTGGAGGTTTGGGGATGGGTGAACGATGGTGAATTTTGTGGAGGGTTGGGACTGGGTGGAGGGTGGGAGGGAGTGGGGAGGCAGTTGAGGGTGTGGGGTTGCATGGAGAAAGTGGAGTATGGGAAAGTTTGGGATTGGTTGGAGAGTGAGGGATGTGTGGAGGGTTGAGTTGGGGTGGGTGAGGGGTTTGGGTGGGTGAGCAGAATGTTCATTATTCACGTTTCCTTCTAAATACAGTTTGAGGCATTCCCGATACAACATCTCCTATTAATCACTGCCAACCCAGGACCTACAGCTGTGATTAATAGGGGTGAGTATCCTGGAGTAAATTTCAGGCCATCAGCCCCAGGTCCAAATGACTGGGATAATATTGGAAGGATCCATGCAGGGTTCCACGTAAAGTATCTCTGACCTTTGGAAGTTTGAAGTTCCTGAGTAACCACTCCACATGGACATTGTTCATGGTTTCCTCAGGACCCTGACAGACCATAGTGACAGTCTGAACAACCTCTGCTTTTCCCACATAATACACAAACAGAAGGTGCAGGCAGTCCTTACTAGTATTTATGCTCCACTTGAGTGCTGCAGCCCATTCAGGATTGTAAAACAGGAATGGTAAGGTTTTTTTTTGCAAAAGCTTTTGTGGGGCCAGAATGAACGTGATTACTTCTCCACAAACATCTTCCCACCTGTTGACACTCCCTGCATACATTCTTGCGGTGCTTATCATCCTTACCCTTAACTGACAAGTCTGGGTTTAGCTCTTCATGGGAGCTTGCTGTGTACAAATTGGTGACATAGTTTTCAAAATTTATCTTGTACAACACTCCTCAGAATGATAGAACTTTCAGCTTCATTTATTCCTCCTCGCATCCCCATCTGGACATTAAACACTTACATCCTCATCTCATTGCTACTTCTATTTCATCCTTCACAGTCATAGGGCGGGATCTTTCGGCATTGCTCATCCCAAAACCAGAAAATCCCACCCGAGCTCAATGCACCTTTGCATGGTCCATCCCTCGCCCATTCCGATTCCCGTGGTGGGTGGAATGGTAAAATTCCGGCCATAGAGTCATAGAAGGTTTATAGCACAGAAAGAGGCCACTCGGCCCATTATGTGATTCGACAAAGTCAGCATGGATTGTCAAAGGGGAAATCATGCTTGACGAATCTATTGAAATTCTTTGAGGATGTAACTAGGAGAGTTGACCAGGGAGCATTGGTAGATGTAGTTTATTTAGACTTTCAGAAGGCTTTCGACAAGTTCTCACATAGCAGACTACTATATAAATTAAAACGCATGGGATTGCAGATAGTGCCTTGAGATGCATAGAAAACTGGTTAGCAGATAGGTAACAAAGAGCTAGCACAAATGGGTACTTTTCTGAATGGCAGACAGGGACTAGTGGGGTACCGCAGGGATCTGTGCTAGGACCCCAAATATTCACATTATATATAAATGAGTTGGAAGAGGGAACTAAATATATTATCTCCAAGTTTGCAGATGACACAAAGTTGGGTGGGAGGGTGAGCTGTGAGGAGTATGCAGGAATGCTTCAGTATGATTTGAACAGGCTGAGTGAATGAGCATATGCATGGCAGATGCAGTATAATATGGATAAATGTGAGGTTATCTATTTTGTTAGCAATAATAGGAAGACAGATAATTACTTGAATGGGTGTAAATTGAGAGATGGATACTCAGCGAGACCTTGGTGTCCTTGTGCATCAGTCGCTGAAAGTAAGCATGCAGGTACAGTAGGCAGTAAAGGCGGCAAATGGTATGTTGGCCTTCATAGCGAGAGGGTTTAAGAAGAGGATTAGGGATGTTTTACTGCAATTGTATAGGGTGTTGGTGAGGCCACACCTGGAATAGTGTGTGTAGTTTTGGTGTCCTTATCTGAGGAAGAATGTCCTTGCTATAGAAAGAGTGCAGCGAATGTTTATCAGGCTGATTCCTGGGATGGCAGGTCTGTTAAATGATGAGAGACTAAGTCGGTTAGGATTATATTCACTGGAGTTTAGAAGAGTGAGAAGGGATCTCATTGAAAGGTATAAAATTCTAACAGGATTCGACAGAGTAGATTCAGAAAGAATAGGTGGAATTCTCCCAAAAAAATTCCAAGTGCCGAATTTGCGTAAACCCCATCCTAATCCCACTTTCCAGCATTTGGTCTATAACCCTGCAGGCTGTGGCACTTCAGGTGCATATCCAGACACCTTTTAAATGAGTTGAGGGTTTCTGCCTCGACAACCATTTCAGGCAGTGAATTCCAGACCCCCACAACCCTCTGGATGAAAAGCATTTTCCTTATCTCACCTCTCATCTTCTACCAATCACTTAAAATCCACATCCCTTTGTCACTGACCTTTCTGCTAAAGTAAATAGGCCTTTCCCATCCACTCTATCCAGGCCCCTCACAATAGAGTACACCTCAACCAATTTCTCCTCAGCCTCTCTGTTCCAAGAAGAACAAGCCCAGCCTATCCAATCTTCCCACATAGCTGAAACTTTCCAGTCCTGGCAACATCCTCGCAAACATTCTCAGTACCCTCCCTCTCTAGTGCAATTACATCCTTTCTGTAATGAGGTGACCAGAACTACACACCGTTGTAGCCTAACTTATGATTTATGCAGTTCCAGCATAACCTTCCTGCCCTTATGTTCTACACCTTGGTTAATAATGGAAAGGATTCCATCTGCTTTCTTAACCACCTCATCAAACTGCCTTCAGGGATCTGTGAACATTCATCTCAATGACCTCATTTCCTCTACACCTTTCAGTATTCTCCCATTAATTGTTCTCCCATTAATCATCCTTGACAACTCTGATTATTTGATCATCTCCACACAATCTACATCTCACACTCATTCCTTTCTGCTTCCTCTCATTGCATAACTCTCAGGAGAGGCAAGGAATTGGGGGCCCTGCAGTCATTGCCAGCCTGACCATTTCTGACGAGGAAGCCTTGGAGAGCTATAGGGTGGCAGTGCCCATCTTTTAGTGATGGAGAGATGGTGGGTCCACCATGTACCTGATGAAAGAATCATATCAAAATGCAACTTGATACATGACAATCACATGTGTTGAACTGATGTCACCACTAACTGAAATGTCAAGAGGAGGTCAAGGAGTCCACAGAGGAGGATGCATCACTCTGAGGAAGCACTGTCACCAGACTCACGTGCACCCTCCACCACCTGAGAACACACACATCTCAGTGATTAGTTCAACAGAGTTAGCCAGGCTGTCACATGGTGAGATGCGCATCACAAGTGAGCAGGAGCAGGTGTTACTTTGACAGAAGCTGTGGAGAATTCCTGTTGGAGGTCACATGACATTCCAAGTTCTGCTCAGATGGACAACAGATTCATGGTTGTTCTGGAGAATCAATGGGGAGATGTCTGAGGCTCTGCCAGCAGTTTCACAGGCACTGCACAACCTTGGAGAAAGAGATTGAAGGAGTCCATATCCACCATGAATATCTTGATGTCACAGGCAATTGTACTGATAACCATCTTCATGGAGAGAGTAGAAATGGTCGAGAGCTTCAAGTTTTTAGGTGTCACCAACAACCTGTCCTGGTCCCCCCATGTGGACACTGTAATTAAGAAAGCCCACCAACGCTTCTACTTTCTCAGAAGACTCAGGAAATTTGGCATGTCAGCTATGACTCTCACCAACTTTTACATATGCACCGTAGAAAGCATTATTTCTGGTTGTATCACAGCTTGGCTCCTGCTCTGCCCAAGACCGCAAGAAACTACAAAAAGTCGTGAATGTAGCCCAATCCATCATGCAAACCAGTCTCCCATCCATTGACTCTGTCTACACTTCCCGTTGCCTCGGCAAAGCAGCCAGCATAATTAAGGACCCCACGCACCCTGGACATTCTCTCTTCCACCTTCTTCCGTCAGGGAAAAGATGCAAAAGTCTGAGGTTACACACCAACCGACTCAAGAACAGCTTCTCCACTACTGCTGTCAGACTTTTGAATGGATCTACCTTGCATTAAGCTGATCTTTCTCGACATCCTAGCTATGACTGTAACACTACATTCTGCACTCTTTCGTTTCCTTCTCTATGAATGGTATGCTTTGTCTGTATAGGGCGCAAGAAATAATACTTTTTATTGTATACTAATACATGTGACAATAATAAATCTAATCAAATCACCTGTATGGAACATTGGGCAATTGAGTGCAATCTCATCCAAACCACTGGCCTGTACACTCCATCTACCACTTTAAACAGAATGTAAGCGAACCTCACCAGAAGGAAGGTATAGATGGGCCATGTGAGGGAAGGTGGAGAAAGAGGACATGAACATGGAAACTCTTGTCAAAGTGTTCCCACTCCTCACCCCTTGCACACCCGTCCTCCTTCACCACTTCAGATAGAGCCCCAAATGGCCAGGAATATTCTTGCACATGTAACTGCGGAGCAGTCTTTCACGAGGCCCTCACAGGCTCCAAAACTCAGAGGTTATCCACCATGGGCATCTCTACTGTCAGAGCAGGGAATCGAGCAGCCTTCCCCTAGCTCTATTGATATCATAGGGCTGGCACCATGTAGGAGTTGCACAAGTTGCAAAAAACACACGTTGGTCTTTTTAACAAGGCCAATATCAGCATGTCTATGGAAATTTCAATGGATCGATATTTTCTTTCAACTCTCTAGGTTGAAAGTGCGAGGCATTTGGCTGCAGGTTGACATTTCCCATGTTAGGTCTGATTCATGTATTTTAATTCTCACAGATCACTCAAGCCTAGTGGAAGAGCTGCAGGTACCATGATCACATCAGACCCCCTTTCCTCCTCCAGAGCACCTTCCTCCTCTTGCTGCTCCTGTCGTCTCTGCAGCATGATGTGGAGTGAGAAAAGGTTCAAGTTTGAAGTGCGAGGTGATTCATTTTGGTAGGACAAATTTGAATGCGGATTACAGGGTCAACGGCAGGGTTCTGGGGAATGTGGAGGAACAGAGAGATCTTGGGGTTCATATCCACAGATCTCTGAAGATTGCCACTCAAGTGGATAGAGCCGTGAAGAAGGCCTATAGTGTGTTAGCATTTATTAACAGGGGTTTTGAGTTTAAGAGCCGTGGGGTTATGCTGCAACTGTACGTGACCTTGGTGAGACCTCATTTGAAATATTGTGTGCAGTTCTGGTCACCTCACTATAAGAAGGATGTGGAAGCATTGGAAAGAGTGCAAAGGAGATTTACCAGGATGCTGCCTGGTTTGGAGGGTAAGTCTTATGAGGAAAGGTTGAGGGAGCTAGGGCTTTTCTCTTTAGAGCGGAGGAGGATGAGAGGCGACTTAATAGAGGTTTATAAGATGATGAGGGGGACAGATAGAGTGGACGTTCAGAGACTATTTCCTCGGGTGGATGTAGCTGTTACTAGAGGGCATAACTATAAGGTTCATGGTGGGAGATATAGGAAGGATGTCCGAGGTAGGTTATTTACGCAGAGAGTGGTTGGGGTGTGGAATGGACTGCTTGCAGTGATAGTGGAGTCAGACACTTTAGGAACATTTAAGCGGTTATTGGATAGGCACATGGCGCACACCAGGATGATAGGGAGTGGGATAGCTTGATCTTGGTTTCAAACAAAGCTTGGCACAACATCGAGGGCCGAAGGGCCTGTACTGTGCTGTACTGTTCTATGTTCTATGTTCTATATTGTCCCACCATCTCCAGTGTTGCCATCCAAATTCCAAATTGACATGGTCTTCAGGAGAATGGTATGATCAGGGTAGAGAACAAGCAAATGATGTGAACATGGTGGAAGTATTTATGACTGTGGTAGGACAAGGACAAGATGAAAGTGTTGTGTCACATGACTCCCCACACTCAGTTCATCTGAAGCATGCCTGCATGAGCTTGTCCCAGTCTTCTCCAGCAACCAGGCATTTGGCTGCAGGTACCATGGTCACATCGGACTCCCTTTCCTCCTCCAGAGCACCTTCCTCCTCTTGCTGCTCCTGCCGTCTCTGCAGCATGATATGGAATGAGAAAAGGTTCAAGTTTCAGCTTGATGACATCACTGACCTGAAACATTACCTGTTTTTCTCCCCAAGGAAGCTGACTGACATTCTGACTATTTGCAGAACCCCCTACTTTTACTTCAGATTTCAAACAACGGCAGCATTTTTGCTTTTGTATTAATAATCTAAACGAAACATTTCTCCTGGTTACTGGAATGCATTTGCCAGGAAACACCATGAACTGTTTTCATAAATATTCATGTGATTGAGCAAAAATATGCTTATGCGTGGGGTAGAAATAAAAACAAATTCTCATCGAAGATTTTCCAGTGGGTGAAAATAGGCAGACAAAATTAAAATTTAATAACATTTTAATCCCCTGTAAATATGTTGTCAAATACAAATGAAGTATTCAAGTTCTTTAATGTAGAGTAAAATAAAGGCACGCCATTCTTAAAATTTATTATAATTGCCTTACAAGTGACATACTGTTGCTTTATCATACCTCTTAAATATGCTTATATAATTATGATAGTTCTGTCCGCTACCTCCCAAATACTGAGACTACAATTTCTGATCGATGTTATTAATAGGTTTTAGTCATCATAGTACACAGATCAGGCTATGACTCCCTACAACAGACTGTGACCATTGTCGGCAATGAGTTGCTTTTCCTCTTCATTAAGGTTGGAGTTTGAATAAGAAATCTCCATTCTGATAAGGTGGTGGGGAAAATAATTGCTTCTGTTTGTAACAATTCCGATGCCATTAGTTCAACAATTTGAATTAAAACAGGGAGCACTAATTTATTCTTTTGCCTGAAATAAGAATTGAGGGGAGGCACTACAAAAATGTTTTTTAAAAAGTTTCTTGAATTGCAAATGAAAATATCTCACACCATTTCTACTGGTGCTTAGTCTCTCCCTTATACATTTGAAGAGTTTTTCTTTAAGTGACCTTGTGAAAGCCATTATTAAAACAGTACACTAAATAATTTATGATAAGTGACCTTTACCTCACATTCTGACAGAAAATCTCTACATTTAAAATGGCAGTGCAGCAGATGAAAAAAAGAAAATCTTCTGACTTATGTTCCACTGTTAATGAAACTGGTGGCAATTTAATTAAAAAATTTAAATTATTGTTAGACTGAAAGGTCATGGAATAAAATGTCATTTGGTGTCACCAGCACCTAATTTACAGTATTATTTGCATTCTAAAATATATATTATGTACTTGACATTTAAAGAGAAATTGAAATTGTTTTAAGTGAGATACATGAACATGAACCCATTAAGGTTTAGATGCTTTAGATGCTATTTTTAAACAGAGTTAGGTGGTGGAATGAAACCTGTCATTGCCAGCAAATTATTAAAATATATGTACAATATAATGAGACTTTTTGTAGACATAAATGAAACCAGGATCTTAAAATGGAAAACAGGTATCATTTCCATGATTTGCTATTAAACCAATTACAATGTCATGGTTGCAAAGTGGTGTTACCTTTTTTTACTTGTGGGAACGGTGATTCAGTGACATCAGGCGCTATCAATTGGTATCCTTTTCTGTAATAATTAATCAATCATTTGAGCTGGAGCAAATTGCTCAGCGTTGCTGATGAGATGGTGCAAGCTGCCAATATTTGAACAAAGGTTTTTAAATAGGATAATGCTGTTACAGCATATTAAAAAAACAACAATTGGTACAAAGTCCTTTGAGACAGAGCATGCTAGTCACGAGCTGCATGGGGATACGTTATATAATGTGCCAACTCTATTTGTCAGGCAGGCAGCATTTGGTCCACTGCTTGAATCTGTTGACACATAGTGGTTGCTAACTGGCTTGCTGCTGCAGGTGTTTAATTGCCTGAGACAATTGCTTGCCTGTGAAATAAGCCACTTAATGATAACTTCCTCCTTGCTCCAGATGGAGAGTGTGAATGAGTACTTGGCTCCAAAATAGCTAAATTGTTCTCAGTATTTCCATTGGAAGCACAAACTGTTTCACTGATTAATATCCCAGAATAGCAGGTTACAAAGTGATTTTTCCATTATGCAGCAGGCAGATCTTAGGAGTAATGGTGTTTACATATTAAACTGCTATTATAGATTCAGTGGCATTAAGAAGGAGATTTTCTAAAGCATCATTCAGAGACCTTCGATATCTTGGAAACAATTCAGATTATCTGGAGTTTAGGTAGTCAAAGGCAACAGGAAACAATGCACTGGACAAAGGGCAAGTGTGAGATTGAAAGATTCACTTACTGGTGGAAAAGATTAGTGAGGTAACATCCATATGCTTGAAATGTCAGCCTTTGGTGGTTTCACATATTGCTGCAATTTGCTCAAATCTTGCAGATGAACAGATTGTTACTGATTTAAATTCAAAATGAATAGAATGAAACTTTCAGAAATTTACTGAGTGTTAACTATTTTTTTCTGCATGTGTTTTACAATTGTGTAATATTACATATATATTTGCCGTGTGCCTTCAAGAAACACAACAACACAGAATCACTGAGCAGAAACTGATAGCCAAGTCCCTCACGCACGAGGACAGCCTCAACCAGGATCTTGGGTTCATGTCACACTACATGTAACCTCCACCATTTGGCCTGGGCTTGCAAAATCCAACTAACTATCCTGGTTTGAGGCAATTCACACCTCTTTAACCTGTAATTATCCCTCTCTCCACTCGCACTGTCTGTACCTGTAAAGACTTGATTACCTATAAAGACTCACATTCCAACCGTTATCTGGCAATTGAGTTTCTGTCTATATTTGCCCTGTTTGTGAACCCACCTCTCCATTCAGCTGATGAAGGAGCAGCACTCTGAAAGCTCGTGATACCAAATAAACTTGTTGGACTTTAACCTGGTGTTGTGAGACTTCTTACTGTGCCCACCTCAGTCCAACGCCGGCATCTCCACATCATTACATATATAGAGAGAATAATTTGTATGGTGTATATAAAATCTTTGGGTTTTTATGAAGTATAGTTCACGTTGCAAGCCTATTCCAAAACTCAATGAGCTAAATGACCAGGCTACTTATTTTTAAGGTATAAATGTTGGCCAGAACACGAGAAACACTCCCCTGCTCTACCTCATAGCAAAATGGGGTCTCTTGTATTGAGACTATTTCAATTTAATCTATAATCCAGAAAGTAGCGTTTCAGATCATGCAGCTAGCTTGAATTATACCATCAAAGTTGCTGGAGTGATGCTAAAAGCAATGATCTTCCAACTAGGATGTAAGAATGCAACCCTTGAGCCAAGGCTGACCAACACTAATGCTGCCAATTATTCTTTCCCCTTCCTCTGAAATGTTTTGCTCTTTTGTTTCCCTCGACCCATTGATCTATCAAATAATTTATGAAACCAATCCACTGTTACTAAACTGGTTGAATGGGAAGTAGAGTTCTGCTAAATGGCAAACTTAGCATGCTGTGCAGATATAAGGGGTCCCATGCAATTGATCAAGTCAGAGTTCTGGCTACCTTTTGGAGAAATGATGGTTAATTAAATCGTGAATGTGAGGAGCAACAGGCTCCATGAATGACGACAGAGTTCATGGGAGTGTTACGCTGAGGCCACTTTGACTCAATACATCTATGCCCGTGTTTCTTTTCCAAGTAAATCTCCTACCTGACTTCACCTTACCCTAACAGCATATCTTCTTTTTCTTTTATCCACTAATCTAGATTCCCTTAAATTTGTCTCAACTACTCCTATGGTAACATGTTCCACATTCGTAGTACTGCAATGGTTCAATAAGTCCACCTTTGTAAGGGTATTAAAGGTTATCATAGAAACCCAACAGTGCAGAAGGAGGCCATTCGGCCCATCGAGTCTGCACCGACCACAATCCCACCCAGGCCCTACCCCCCCATATTTTACCCGCTAATCCCTCTAACCTACACATCCCAGGACTCTAAGGGGCAATTTTTTTAAACCTGGCCAATCAACCTAACCCGCACATCTTTGGACTGTGGGAGGAAACCGGAGCACCCGGAGGAAACCCACTCAGACACGAGGAGAATGTGTAAACTCCACACAGACAGTGACCCGAGCCGGGAATCGAACCCGGGACCCTGGAGCTGTGAAGCAGCAGTGCTATCCACTGTGCTACCGTGCCGCCTATGGAAGCAAGGCTGGTTGATGGAGTTGAGAAACCGATGAACCAGAGAATAAAAGGGACTGTGGTGACAAGTATATAAAGTAGGCTGAGTGACAGGAGCCAGAGAGTAATGATGATCAGTTGTTTTTGGGCTGGAAGAAGGTATAAGGTGGCATTTCCCAGGGGTTGGTACTGGAACCAGTACTTTTCTTGATCTATATGAATAACTTTGACTTCAGCGTACAGGGCACAATTTCACAATTTGGAAATATTTTGAACTGTGTCGGGGTGAGTGGAAAACTTCAAGAGACTGGTGGAAAGGGCAGACACATGTCAGATGAAATTTTCTGTGTTCCTGTAATCTTTGGTTCCTAGATGTTAAGCTTGTAAAGGTGAGAGCTCGTTATATTTAATACCTATTTTGCTCCCTTGTACAGTAGAAAGGCTTGTTTGAGATGATTCTGTTACACTGGTTTCTAGTGCAGCTGTGAAATGCAGTCCCCTGGAATACTTACACATAGCAATTTATTGATAATATAACAAGATATAATACAATTTAAGGCAGAGGGATGTGAAGTGATACATTTTGGTCGGACAACAGAGCGGCAATATAAAATGAAGGATGCAATTCCTAAAATGAGTTCAGAAACAGAGGAAGTTTCTCCAGCCCCACACACACAGGTACAAATTGTGTTATGGTCAGAGACTCTTACGAGGGGGGCCAAATACGATTTGCACCGGGGCAAACTCATTGAGAATCTCCCCACTCCCTCACTCCCTGCTAGTGACATAATCTGGTTCATGTCCAGTGAGGGTATGAACCAGATTAGCATTTTTAGACCCTACTTTAAGTATGCATCTTCAGTTTTAATATGGATTCACCCAGCTTGTGGGATTCACCCACCCGCTGGTAGAATATTGCACCAGCAGGAATCACTACTGACATCCACAATCCGAAACCAGATGTGCTGACCACGTCTGTGGAGCCCCTGGGTGGTCAGGGACATACACACAGCTGAACAGTGCCAACCTCACACAGGCAGTTTGGCACTTCCAGGAAGCAGGGGCATGAGTTGTGGGGCGCCTGAAGGGCCACTGATAGTGGTGATTGAGGGGGGTGGGTGGGGGGAGTCTGATGCAAAATATGGTTGGGGGGGATCTTTGCTGCCAAATGGCGGCATGGTGGGTCTGTCGTATTGTCTGGATATCCCAATCTCTGAGGAACCAGTCTTGCCAATGTCTTTAGGTCCTGGACATCTCTTTGCTGGCAGGAATCACCCCAAAAGCTCCAAAAGAAATGTCTGTGTGGGTGGATCGCGATCTGGATCGTGCTGACCCACCCTGTGGGAATCACATCACTTTTTCCACCAGGGACAACACTTAGAAATATTTGGAGAGAATTGTGCCCAGAGACAACAGCGGGTACATGTACACATTGTTGAAGGTGGTAGAGCAGGTTGAAAATGTCAACAGTATCATGTACTTTAAAATGGAAGCATAGATTGCAAAGGCAAGGAGGTTCTGACGAACACTTACCAACCCCTGGTTCGACAACTTGAATATTATGTCCAATTCTAGGCACTATACGTTAGAATGAGTGCGGCAAAGATTTACAAGAAGGTTCCAGGGCCGAGGGATTTCTGATGTGTGGATAGATAGGAGAAGCTGGATTTGTTCTTTGAGGTAAGAAAGGATTGAGGGAGGATTCGATTGAGGTGTTCAAAAGCATGAGGGTAAAAATGGTAGCATAGTGGTTAGCACTGCTGCTTCACAGCTCCAGGGACCTGGGTTCGATTCCCGGCTTGGGTCACTGTCTGTGTGGAGTTTGCACATTCTCCTCGTGTCTGCATGGGTTTCCTCCGGGTGCTCCGGTTTCCTCCCACAGTCCAAAGATGTGCGGGTTAAGTTGATTGGCCATGCTAAAATTGCCCTTAGTGTCCCAGGATGCGTAGGTTAGAGGGATTAGTGGGTAAATATGTAGGGATATGGGGGTAGGGCCTGGGTGGGATTGTGGTCGGTGCAGACTCGATGGGCCGAATGGCCTCTTTCTGTGCTGTAGGGTTTCTAAGTTTCTAAGTTTCTTACCATTGGGTGAAGAGTTAAGAACGTGCCACTACTAATACAAAATGAGTGCTAAGGAATAATAACAAAATGAGGAAGAAACCTTTTTGCAAAGCCAGTGATTATGATTTGGAATGCACTGTCTGGAAGTATGCAGTGGGTACAGTTAATTGTGGTTTTCTAAAGGGAATTGGGTAAGCACTTGAAGAACGATGGGGAAAGGGTGGGGGAGTGGATCTAGCTGAGCTACTCTTGCAGACAGCTGGTACAGAGGATGGGCTGAATGGTGACCTCCTTCTGTGCTGCAAACATTCTATCATTCTACATAATTTCAAGGTTTTGAGGGGCTGAGTGGCCTCCTCCAGTTCTCTACGTAGATCCAGTTGAAAATAACTGGCTGTCTCTTGTTATTTTTTGTTTTGACTCTCCTTACTGCCAGGTGGTTGGCCAGATTAACAGGCTGGCTTGATTGTGTGTGCAAATCCAGGTGAGATTATTGACTGACAATCAGAAATAGGATGGCCAGGAAACATCTCGGGTTGGTGAGGGGTGGAGGAGGAGGGGAGTTGTAGAAGGGTAGTCAGACTGGCAATTTAGAGGGGGGGAGAGACCTTGAAGTTGAGGGGAAGGGTGGGGGGGGCACTGGCAGTAGGGATGGAAGGGAAGCTAGGAATGCTCCCAGGTTGGTTGTGAGGGGGCTGCTGGGGGGAGGGGCGGGAGGTGTCTTTGGCAGATCTTGGCGATTAGCCAACTTTGTTTATGAGTTCGTGGAATCTCTTTTTTTCCTGGTACACACACAATGCTGGAAAAACACTTAGCTGTTTGTATCCATCAGCTCCTACCTCCCTTTAGCGAGCAGATTCCTGAACTCAACAGCATTACATTCAAGTCATTGAGAAAATATCAGAAACTGAGCTTCATTTAAGTATTATAATTATGGACACATCTCTTTATAGCAAGTTGCTTTGCTTTCACCCACAAAAGCAGGTACATAGTGACATGTTGGAGTTGGGTTGCAAATTTGCATATTTGACCCTCTTTCTTTCATCATCGGAGGTTAGGGTTAAATCTCTCCCCACTTATCTTTATATTTAGTTCTTTCACAGAATTTGAGAATTGTTGGGTAAGCCAGCATTTATTGTCCATCCCTAATTTCTCTTGAGAAGGTGGTGTTTTACCACCACCTTGCACTGCTGTCCGTGTGGTGAAGGAACACCCATAGTGCTGTTTGGGGCTGAGTTCCAGGATTTTGCACCCGGCAACAGTGACGGAATATCTTCATTGTTTTTAAACACTACAGACAGGTGACACTAGAAATTCATGACAGATGAACGTTTACTGCTGTAGCTATTCAAGTTCTTGATCTGTGGCAGTGTTTGAAACCTACTTTACCTCATTTGAAACTCAACAATTGTGCTTATTTTTTATACCTGAATATTAGCAAGATATAGAGTGCATACTTCCTTGCGTCTGTCATCTTAACATTCGGTCCACTTTTCTGCCACTGTTAGTACTGACATTCATTTCATTATATTACTTAGAGTAGTTCACAAACATCACATTTTCATCTGGAGAGCTGAGTGGAATATGTGTCTCCTGAGACCTCTTTTTTTAAAAACAAACTTAAAAGATGATAAGGTAGCCGTAATGCATTCGTTTATAAACTTGTCTAAGTTCTGGAAATGATTTTAGGTTTGGGTTAATGATGATTCAAGGGGTGCTTATTAAAGCTTGCATTACTCTATTGATTCTTTCATTTGGAGCAAAGCTAGCTGGAGGGTAAATGAATGAATACAGTATTAATAAAGTCTTGCATTATCACTTTTCATTTACTTTGTATTGATTACCTGTCAGGGACAAGCTCTGTATTCTGAATTGAAATGGGTGTTGAGTAACCATCAAATTTATAGGTTTTAAGAAGAGGAATGTAACTATCTTGAAAGGTAATTGGACAGCAAACCCTAAGTTTCTTCACACCTGTAATCTGATGAATTTATTAAATTAATTGTGAACAGCAAATATTTACAGAAGCAATGAGGCTCCCCACGGTTAGATATTGGGAAATGATATGCAAATACCATGAAGCTGAAATTATCTTCTTTTTTCCTCTGTGGCAGCATCCCAGCTCTGAATCATTACTTTGACAACTGATAGAAATAGAAAAGCATATATCCAATCCTGTCTCATTTATTTTTCTGGGAAGATGTATTTTATTGCAGTTGGACTTGAGCTGAAGCAGCATTCTAGGCAATATATTTCTTCTTTTTCTGGGGAAATATTAATCTTTTTGGAGTGAAAAAAAGGATTCAATACACTGAGGCCACCAAGCTAAAGTTCACTCAGGATATTTCTCCCCTGCATTTCCAGCTTGCTGCAAGTTGGAGCAGAAATATTTTATAATGGCTTAATGCTAAGTTAATATTTACTGTTATTGCAGCTGAAAGATTATGGAAGGAATGTGGCCACTGTTCACTCCGGTGGGATTTTCCCATCCCGCTGCAGTGAACGGAGATTTGGCCGGGCGCCAAACTCTCCAACTTCTCTGCAGCAGGAGCATGGCATGAACAGCCAGTAAGATCACACCCTACAAGTTTAGACACAAATGATCTGTGACTTTCTTCTTGGTACACACAATGTTTTGGATGCAAACTCTTTCGAGTGCATGAGTCCAAAAGGGAATTGGATAAATAGTTGAAGGGAACAAATGATAAGGCTAGGAGAAAAGAATGTGGGATTAATTGGTTAGTTCTTTCAAAATGTCGACACAGGCATGATGGGCTGAGTGGCCTTCTTTTGTGCTGTACCTCTAACTTGACATTCACTACAGTGCAATATAGGAGCGTATAGAGTTTGCTATACTGAAGAGAGCCATTGGCCCCGACAATAAAATGAAAGCCACTAGTGAACAGGGAGGCTGTTGGTTTCTGCAAAACTGGAAATCGAATGAGGTCAGAATCTGAATCATAGTTGAATGAATTTTGACTTCAGGTTTCACATCTCCAGTGAAATCTGAGGTAGTGTGTAAAATGTCCTGAAGGACACAATCTCAGCTCGATTTAAAGTGACAGTATCCATATGGAAATTGGAGCTATACAGGATGGATGGTAGACATAAAGCAAAGGCAGCATTCAGCTTCAGTGACGCATCACTGGATTTATTATTGGGTGCAGTCAGGAGCAGGAGTGTGATGCCATGGTTTTGGATGCAATGAGGGAAACAGTTTAATGATCTGGCCAGGACAGAAAATGATAGCATTTGCCGATTCAACCACATCCTCCGTTTTAAGCCCTTAACACCTTTCACTCTGTCTTGTTTGTATACTCCCATCACATTGATTACATTTCAGCAACCAACACCACATTAATTTTCTGTGCATTTTATTACCTCCCAAATTATCCATCCACTGTTGCCACCTATCCGCAATTCTTCTGTAATGTAATGCAACTATCTGATGGTCACTGTTACTGAATGAATGTTCCACTCAGTGAATACCAGATCT
Source organism: Mustelus asterias (assembly GCF_964213995.1). Classification (NCBI taxonomy): domain Eukaryota; kingdom Metazoa; phylum Chordata; class Chondrichthyes; order Carcharhiniformes; family Triakidae; genus Mustelus; species Mustelus asterias. The sequence continues at coordinate 72,941,184 of NC_135801.1, forward strand.
TCATTCATCCACAGCTCTGTGCCTTTCCCCCTTGTTGAAGAAGAAAGTCAAAGAACTGAAGGTGGGTTGCCATTAATAGTCCAACTTGCAAAGGAGGAGGCCCTGGAGGTCATTTCCACATCTTCATTCCTCAATCAGAGATGGAGAGAGTGGGTCCGCAAATAGCTGGTGACAGAATAACCGATACCTCTGAGACAATGTGTATTTCCTCCATGGTTAAATGATTGTTATGCTGTGACTTTGCCACCAAAATCATATCCACTTATTTTCTCTTCTAGGACCTTCAACTGGTATTCCTTCTGAAGATTTGCCATCACGGTCATGCACCAGTGCAGATATGTGCATTTTGGTGTATTGAATTGGAGAGTTAGTTGGGTTTTCACTTGCCAATTCATACCTCACAAGGAGACTTGGGTGGCGGTAGACAGTCCGCTCAGGAGGAAGAAAAGCTCTCCAACAGCTGGACACAGATGTGGAGCCCTGGGGGGCTATTGTTCAGAAGAAGAATTCTGAAAGTGCATCAGCAACTTTTGCAGGTATTAACGGCTGATCTACACAGATACTCCAAAGAGCAGAAGGGATGAAGGAGTACAACATGATTCTAATGGATTGACAGTACAAGGAATTCTGGGAGTCTGCTATGGAGAGAGATGCTGCCTCCATGGAGTTTCAAACACAGCTCTTGAATGAGTCCGTGAAGGCCATGAACATAGTTGTGCAGCAATCCAGAAAAAGATTAGTGGTGAAAAAGGATTCAAAAATGGGAACTCCACTTGAAGAGCTCTCACTTCTCACCCATTGTCCCGCCCTCAAGCAGTACCCAATACGTGTTGAAGAAATAATAATTCACCAAGATTATGCACAAGAATGTTTGACAGTGTTGTGTTAAATTCATTTTTTTATATAAAGCCACATAAAGTTGATTGATTAGCACTATTTCCCATCTTGCCTGTTATTGCGCCCTGAGTGTCAACATACTCTTTCACCATGAATTTCATTTATGGCAGATCCCATTTGAGAAATGAACAATGGGTGCATGAGTGGATCTTTTCGGGCAAAGGGAGGTCTTAATAGTGGAGCGAACCACAGGATATCCTTTCTTGTGTTTCACACTAAGCAACCTTTCAAAATATTGGGATATGCCTGGCATCCTGGGCAGCATTTTAAGTAGCTAGTCTGGACATAGATGCCAATCTTTATCTTCCTGCATCTCCTCTTCCTCCTCATCCAGTGATGATTGATGAGCCAATCCCCTATCTGTAATACCCTCTGCTGTGTAATAATATGCAGAGTGCAAAATCACTAACCTCCAGCAGATTCCACTAAATTAATATTGTAACCCATATATTGGCACCTGAAGTGTATCTTCAACATGCTGAAGGCTTGCTCTATGCCATGGCTGGTGGTCATCTGGCTCTTGTTGTAACAGTCATTGATTGATTGACTTCTTCACTCGAGTCATGGACAAATTTGAAGTAACTCTGTCTCCTGCATGCCAATCCTTAACTCTACTGCTTAGAAGGAAAAGTTCTTGAATGTTGGACTGTTGCAGTAGGAATGGTCGCAATGAATGTGCCGATGGCACCCTGCATTTCTACTCATCCTGTTGCCATTACATAGGAAACTTATATAATTGTCAATCCTGCAGTGTGTCAGTGAACCATCTTTCGCATTTATGGGCAAACAACTGGGTGATCTGATCCTGGATATGGAAGCTGCAGATCTCAGCTGTCCCTGTCATGACCTGAAGGAAGACTGCTTTTCCAAGAAGTCAATGAAATTGCGAGCTTCCGCCTGTAGACCCTGTGCCATGAGTAAGGTTCCATTTGATTTTTACCTCCTGTGCACATCTCTCTTCTTTACATGTGCTGATCCCACCTCAGTATGGCATTGCTGCCATAGATGTTGATGGTCTTACTTTTCTGATATGCTGTCAAACACATCCAACATGCCTCTCATTCTGACCTTCACAGTTTGATAGCCTCCAGAGCTGGGGAATTAAACTGCGGCTACAAAAGTAAAGTTTATTTATTAGTCACAAGTAGGCGTACATTCAGACTGCAATGAAGTTATTGTAAAAATCCCCTTGTCACCACACTCTGGCACCTGTTCATCTACACTGAGGGAGAATTTAGCATGGTCAATTCACCTAACCTGCACATCTTTGGACTGTGGGAGGAAACCAGAGCACCCAAAGGAAACCCACGCAGGCATAGGGAGAATGTGCAAACTCCACACAGACAATGACCCAAGCTGGGAATTGAACCCAGGTCCCTCGTGCTGTGAGACAGTAGTGCTAACCACTGTGCCACCGTACTGCACTCTCTGTCATGGGGATTGACAGAAAGAACTGAGACACTAAAAGCAACAACTGATCTTCTGTTCAGGTGGGCCAGACCACTGTTCTTGAGGGTTAAAATTTCTCCCATAGTTTTCTTGTGTTCGTTCAAAATGAGAGATACGTCCTCTTTATTCTGCCTATCCCTACAGTTGACGCAGCAGCTAGAATATCCCCCCCCCCCCCCCCCCCACCTCCCCACCACCCAACCAGAGCTGCTTCAAGCCAGTTACAAATAGCTGTGGGAGAGCAGACCAGTGATGGTTCTTCTTTTGATTTTCCTACCGTCTGATCTAGTTTCTACACATGAACTCCCATGAACATACTGATTAGATAATGATCTTTGCAATGTTGTAGATCAAACCAACATCTCCCAGTAGCAAGCAACCGCATGTCAGTTCTCCAGCACGCCACCCCTTGGTTTCACCCCAGCAACTGTGTTCAAATATTTCACATTTAAAAACTCTGGAGGGGGTGAAATAATTTCATTTATTAATAATTAAAATTGACTTTGGATGTTTTATAAATCCTGACATTGTTGCAGGCCATTTATAGAATCAGACTGCATGCTCTTGCTCTAATAAGCAAACATGGAATTTCAAAGAATGGATACAGTAATTCATTTGATCTATGGTTACCTCCTGTGCACATCTCTCTCCTGTACATGTGCTGATCCCACCACAGTATGGCATTGCTGCCATAGATGTTGATGGTCTTCCTTTTCTGATATGCTGTCCAACACATCCAACATGCCTCTCATTCTGACCTTCACAGTTTGAAAGCCTCCAAAGTTGGGGGAATAAACTGCAGCTACAAAAGCACTCTCTGCCATGGTTAAACTCAGTATAGTGTGAATAACATATTATGCCTTCCTCTCTAAAGATTAACCCCTTTTTCATGGTTAATATGGTAAGTCCATATCTTCTGCCTTCAATTTGTTTCCATCTAATGTACACATCAGTAAAAATATTGATTTTTTTTGCCACTGTTGTGCATTATCCCCTTTACCCTTGGACTTCAGTCATATTTCAATATGTGCTTTGTTGTCTATAAGTAAAAATATTTCAATTTTTGACAACTACTTACCCCAGACTCTGCCATCTTTTAAATTTTCTTTACTTCCCCTGTTTAAAATGTTGTTATATTAATCCTATTGCTAAGGAATTTGGGGAAGGAAATGGAAAACAAAATAGACAGCTGATCCAGTTCATCACTTTCCAGCAAGACAGGTTCGGTTAAAATTATCCTCATTGTCCTCTGTGTTTGCGGATATATTAAACTGGTAAATTGTGAGATTTTGGCAACTGAAAAATAAATCATTCACTTCCTTTAATATTTCCCATGATGTGCCACCAGTTAGGAGGATGAAACAAAAACAGAAAATGCTGGAAACGCTTGGCAGGTCTAGCAGAATCTACAGGGAGAGAAAATAGAGTTAACTTTTTGAGTCCATATGATTCTTCTTCAGAGCTAGAGAGGGAGAGGTGTGATGGTTTATGCAGTGTCAAAGAGGGATGTAGCGGTTGGAACAGAGTAGAAAGTCAGTGATTGAGGGGAGCTAGGGGAGATTGCAACAAAGATGTGTGGGTCATGAGACAGCAGAAGGTGCGAGTAGTTGCATAAAGATCAGACATCAGAATGTGTATTGTCTCCAGACAAGACAGCCAGTGAAACTTGTCTGGAGACAATACACATCTTTTTAGCCTGTCTTGATGCTCTCTCCACTCACATTGTTTTGTTTCTTAAAGACTTGATTAGTTGTAAGTATTCACATTCCAACCATTATTCATGTAAATTGAGTCTGTGTCTTTATATGCTCTGTTTGTGAACAGAATTCCCACTCACCTGAAGAAGGGGCTTAGAGCTCCGAAAGCTTGTGTGGCTTTTGCTACCAAATAAACCTGTTGGACTTTAACCTGGTGCTGTTAAACTTCTTACTGTGTTTACCCCAGTCCAATGCCAGCATCTCCACATTTAGGCTATCTCCCATGTGAAACTAAAGAGGTGTGTGGGGAGACTCAGTCAACTTCACTCTGTAATAGATTGGGTCCTGGTCCCAGATTCACTTCCCCAATTCATCCAGAACTCACTTTGCACTTTCGCGGGATATATCTGGTAAATTACCAAAACTGGCAGAAAATTTTAGCAGTTAAGTTAAATAATATGTACATATTTTAAACCTTATGTAATCTATGGGATTGCATTTTCTGCACAAAATATAGTATAAATTGGAGCGGTAGGAGTGGGAACACACTTAACAGGTAGAGTTTGTGTAATACATTTACCAATTTTGTGGACAAATATAAAACTTGCCATATTATTCAGCATAACACTGATATTGTTTTAGTTGTGATGTGGAGATGCCGGCACTTTAGTTGCACATAGGAGTATGGAGAATTTTTGAACAATACTTGGATCACAGTTATACCAATGGAAGAACCTGTCCATGGGAACAATGAATAAGTGGATTTGACAGAAGTAATAACTGAAGTGACCTATGGTGGATGTGCGCTCCTCCATTCTCCACAAACTACAAAAAAGTATTCATTATTAATGTAAAGCCAAAACTGAAGATTTGCAAAGGCTAAATAAAGATTAAAAGTTAAATGATGTAACTGTCATTTTAATGCATTTCAACTGAACAGGTCAGCAAAAAACTCACTTTAAAAAACGCAAGCATGGTAAAAGAGAAATAACTGATTTGGCATAATCTTTCACTTTAAATAAGTGTTTGACCCGTCTTTCATTTGCAATAATTCTTATGAATTTTAAATTTCTTGTGTCCCCACCTCAAATTGTTTATGACACAATGGCAAGTACATGTTAATATGTATTGCAATAATGTTTCATATAAATCATATGCAAACATTATTGATCTTTAATCATTTGATTTTTTTTTCCTCTTTACAGTTTATTTTCTCAGCAGAGTGCCCAGAGTAACTCAGCAGAGTGCCCATTAATAATTACAAATGTTGACTGTAAACATTTTTCAATTTTGGATGGAAATTCTTTTAAAATAAAGTCTTGGTTTGAAGCTATTTTGTTTAAGCAGAAAATGTACTGTCAAAGTGATGATTAGAAAAGATAGATTCGATTAATATTTTGTGAAGAGATTCATTATATAAAGTTAACAGTTTTCCTGATTTCACCCCTAGACTTCCACACACCAGAATGTCTTGCTCAGTATCTCACTCATGTTACGTTCCTAAAGCAGGTCGTCCTGCTGTCAGAAGGATGTTATTAAACTGGAAAGGATGCAGGTAAGTTTACAAGGATTTCACCAGGTCTGGAAGATTTGAATGATAAGGAGAGGCTGGATAGGTTGGGACTATTTTCCCTGGAGTGTTGAAGGATGTGGGGTGACCTTATTGAGGTTTATAGAATCACAAGGAGCATAGATTTGATTTGATTTATTGTTGTCACATGTATTGGTATACAGTGACAAGTATCAATTCTTGCGCACTATACCAAAGCATACCGTTCATAAGGAGAGGGTGCAGAATGTAGGGTTACAGTCATAGCTAAGGTGTAGAAAAAGATCAACTTAATACAAGGTAGGTCCATTCAAAAGCAGCAGAAAAGAAGCTGTTCTTGAGTCAGCACCTGACCTCAGACTTTTGTTTCTTTTTCCCGATGGAAGAAGGTGGAAGAGTGTATGTCTGGGGTGCGTGGGGTCCTAAATTATGCTGGCTGCTTTTCCGAGGCAGCGGAAAGTGTAGACAGTGTCAATGGATAGGAGGCTGATTTGAGTAATGGGCTTCGTTCACAACCATTTGTAGTTTCTTGCGGTCTTGAACAGAGCAGGAGTCATACCAATCTGTGATACAACCAGAAAGGATGTTTTCTATGGTGCATCTGTAAAAGTTGGTGAGAGTCGTAACAGACATGCCAAATTTCCTTAGCCTCCTGAGAAAGTAAAGGTGTTGGTGGGCTTTCTTAACTATAGATAAGGCGAATAGCCAAAATCTTTTCCCCAGGGTAGGAGAGTCCAGAACTAGAGGGCATAGGTTTAAGGTGAAAGGGGAAAGATTTAAAAGGGACTTGAGGGGCAACTTTTTCTCACACAGGGTGGTAA